>NC_142870.1:155071000-156287000 GCF_051225735.1 Oryctolagus cuniculus
TAATGAAAAAGAACTGCAGAATTTTCTCCTTTGCACCCTTTGACTAACCTAATCGCTCTTCATCCTCTCCTGCTTCCTCCTTTCCCCAGTGTCTTCTAACAATTATCCTATTCTCTTGTTCTGGGAGAACAGCTTTTTTTAACTTTTATTTAATGAATATAAATTTCCAAAGTATGGCTTATGGATTACAATGGTTTCCCCCCCATAACGTCCCTCCCACCCACAACCCTCCCCTTTCCCATTCCCTCTCCCCTTCCATTCACATGAGGATTCATTTTCAATTCTCTTTATATACAGAAGATCAGTTTAGCATACATTAAGTAAAGATTTCAAGTTTGCTCCCACACAGAAACATAAAGTGAAAAATAATAGATGATTTTTTAAATGATGATGAAATCAGATCAGACCTATTGTCATGTTTAATCCCAGCGAGAGTCAAGTTGGGAATTGATAATTTCTTCTTTTTTTTTTTTTAACAGAAGATCAGTTTAGTATACATTAAGTAAAGCTTTCAACAGTTTGCACCCCCATAGAAACACAAAGTGAAATATACTGTTTGAGTACTCGTTATACCATTAAGCCTCAATGTACAGCACATTAAGGACAGAGATCCTACATGAGGAGTAAGTGCACAGTGACTCCTGTTGTTGACTTTACTAATTGACACTCCTGTTTATGGCATCAGTAATCTCCCTATGCACCAGTCATGAGTTTCCAAGGCTATGGAAGCCCCTTGAGTTCTCCGACTCTTATCTTGTTTAGACAAGGTCATAGTCAAAGTGGAGGTTCTCTCCTCCCTTCAGAGAAAGGTACCTCCTTCTTTGAAGACCTGTTCTTTCCACTGGGATCTCACTCACAGAGATCTTTCATTTAGGTTTTGTTTTGTTTTGTTTTTTGTTTTTTTTTTGTGTGTGTTTTTTGTTTGTTTGTTTGTTTGTTTGTTTTTGCCAGAGTGTCTTGGCTTTCCATGCCTGAAATACTCTCATGGGCTTTTCAGCCAGATCGGAATGCCTTTAGGGCTGATTCTGAGGCCAGAATGCTGTCTAGGACATCTGCCATTCTATGAGTCTGCTGAGTATCTCGCTTCCCATGTTGGATCACTCTCCCCTTTATTTATTCTATCAGTTAGTATTAACAGGTACTAGACTTGTTTATGTACTCCCTTTGACTCTTAATCCTTTCATTATGATCAATTGTGAACTGAAATTGATCACTTGGACTAGTGAGATGGCATTGGTACATGCCACCTTGATGGGATTAATTTGGAGTCCCCTGGTATGTTTCTAACTCCACCATTTGGGGCAAGTCAGCCTGAGCATGTCCCAAATTGTACATCTCTTCCCTCTCTTATCCCCACTCTTATGTTTAACAGGGATCACATTTCAGTTAAATTTCAACACTTAAGAATAACTGTGTATTAATTACAGAATTAAACTAGTCATATTAAGTAGAACAGACAAAAAAAACTACTAAGAGGGATAATGTACGCGCCCGATCTCGTCTGATCTCGGAAGCTAAGCAGGGTCGGGCCTGGTTAGTACTTGGATGGGAGAACAGCTTTTTTGCATTCCACAGAGGCCCTTTCTCTTTTGTTTATGATTCTGTTTCTTGCGCACTGACAGAGTGTATGACCGCTTCCAACTATGCTTTCTTCTCTAGAGCATCACTGAATTTTTCCTATAAATAAGTTCATATTTAATTCCAATGAACTTGTCATTATGATAATCAATTTCAACCAGTTTGGTTTCTAAAACCCTATTCTGGTGTACTTCAGAAAATTCTTCTGAGAAAAATATTCCCTGAGTTATCACATGTTGGTAATAATTTTATACTTCATGACCAATAATTTTGCTGGCTATAAAATCTTGTTCAAATTTTCTTGTACTTTTAAATTTTTAAGGTATACAAATTTCATATATTTCATATATATAGATTTAGTAACATAGTAATACTTGTAATACTTTCCATCTCACCCTCCCTTTCACCCATGCTCCTACCCTTCTTCCTCCTTCCTCTCTTATTCCTTGTCTTAATTCATACAATGATCTACTTTCAGTTTAGTTTATACTCATAAGATTAACCCTGCACTAAGTAAAGAGTTCAAAAGACAGTGAGAAGAAAAAAAACACTGTTCCTCATTAGTAGAGACAAGGGATGTAAACAATCATTGAATCTCAAAATGCCAATTTCACTGTTATATATTACATTTTTGGTACTCTTAGTTACCACAGATCAGGGAAAACATTTGGTACTTGTCTTTTGGGTACTGGCTTATTTCACTAAGTATAATCGTTTCTAGTTGCATCCATTTTGTTGCAAAAAAAAAGATCTCATTTCTTTTTGTGGCTGAGTAGTATTCTATAGTGTATATATACCAAAATTTCTTTATCCAGTGATCAATTTTTGATGTCTGGGTTGATTGTATATCTTAGCTATTGTGAATTGAGCACAATAAACATGGAGGTACAAATCATTCATTCATATGCTGATTTCATTTCCCTTGGGTAAATTCCCAGGAGTGGGATGTCTGGATCATATGATATGCCTATTTTCATCTTTGTGAGGTATCTCCATACTATCTTCCACAATGGCTATACTGGTTTACATTCCCACCAACACTGGATTAGGATACATTTTTCCCCCACATCCTCACCAGCATTTATTGTCTGTTGATTTGTTTATGAAAGCCATTCTAATTGGGGTAAGGTGAAACCTCATTGTGGTTTTGATTTGCATTTCCATGATGATGGTTAGTGATTCTGAGCATCTTTTCATGTGTTGGCTATTTAAGTTTCCTCTTTGGAAAAATGCCTGTTGGAGTCCTTTGTCCATTTCTTAACTGGATTGTTTGTTTGTTGTTGAGTTTCTTGAGTTCTTTATAGATTCTGGATAATAATCCTTTATCACTTGCATAGTTTGCAGATATTTTCTCCCATTCTGTCAGTTGCCTCTTCACTTCTCTGAGTGTTTCTTTTGCAGTGCAGAAGCTTTTCAGCTTGATGTAACCCATTTGTCTATTTTTCCTTTGATTGCCTGTGCTACTGGGTTTTTTCCCAAGGAGATTTTGCCTATGGCAATGTCTTGCAGAGTTTCACCAATCTTCTTCTTTAGTAATTTGATGATATTGGGTTGTAGATTTAGATCTTTGATCCATTTTGAGTTGGTTTTTGTATAAGGCGTAAAGTAAATTCTCTTGTTTCATATTTCTGCATGTGAAGATCCAATTTTCCCAGCACCATTTGTTAAAGAGACTGTCCTTTCCCCAGGGGTCACAGATTAGTTGGTTGTAGATGTGTGGATCAATTTCTAGTGTTTCTATACTGTTCCATTGGTCTAGATGTCTGTTTTTGTGCCATTACAAGGCTATTTTGATTGTAACTACACTGTATTATGTCTTGAAATCTGGTATTTTGATGCTTCCGGCTTTATTTTCATTGTACAAGATTGCTTTAGCTATTCAGAGTCTCTTTTGTTTCATACAAATTTTAGGGTCATTTTTTTCTAGATCTGAAAAGAATATCACTGGTATTTTGATTAGGATCATATTGAATCTGTAAATTGCTTTTGATAGTATGGATGTGCTTTCTTAAATATCATACATTTTGTTATTGCATTTTCTTGCAAATTGTTACTGCCAAAATTCTGATACCCTAGTTTCTTCTCTTGTAAGTCCTTTATGAGGTTTTTCTTCAATACACACCCAAATAATTTCTTATTCTTCTTTAAGTCCCATAATTTAAGTAGAATATGTAATTAAATGTGTAGTTTAATTTTTTTAATTTCAGGAAAGACTATTGGACTGTCATTTTTAATGAAAAAGTTACTGATTTTTATACAATGCTTATCCTTTTGTCTTTTGTCACTGTAAATTTCAGTTACCCATTTTTACTACTGCAAATCAATGTCCACAAAAGCATAGAGAGAGGGAATAAGAATTTAAGTGATATGGTGGTTAAGATGCTACTTGGGACATCTGCACTTCATTTTGGAGTGCCTGAGTTTTAGTCTCAGGTCTGCTTCTAATCCAGGTTCCTGAGTACACACCCTAAGAGGCAGTAAATGATGTCTAAAGCATTTGGGTCTGCCACTCATGTGAGAGATCTAAATTGAGTTCTAGACTCCTGGCTTCAGCATGGTCCATGGCTGGCTGTTGTGGGCATTTGGGGAGAGAAGCAGTGGGTGGAACAGTACTCCCTGTCTCTGTTGGCACCTTTCAAAGAAAATTAAAATAAATTAAAAAAATTGTAAGCCCTACTTAGAAAAACGCAGATACAATAAGTGATGGTCTTCTTCTTTCAATTAAAGCAAAGATGGTTCTTTTACTCTCAGAGTGACTGAGTAATAAACATTCACTCAATGAGAAGAACTGATCCAGCCAGGCCTGGGAGAAAACCGCTGTAGCACCATGCTTCTTAACTTTGGTTCAAGGCTTGCTAAAGAATTATTTTAAACCACTGGCAGATCTATTCCAAAGTCAAGAGTTTCTGATAAAGGTGTTTTAAATAAAGCACATTTTTCTAATGAGCTCATCAAAAAATTACTTGAACAGAAACTCCTCCATCTCCATGGTTGAAAAGATTCAGTTTAGAAAGTGAGCTTTCAGATAATCAAGTGAAGTCAGCAGGTGACCACAGGGATAGTATGTGAATATCAGTTATTAAATTTGGTGAAAAAATACCTCAAAAAGTATATGACCAGCTATTTCTCTCTTCTATTTTTCACTCATTTAAAATGTTTCATTGTTTATTTGCTTTAAAATATATTCAATTTATCATTTACTTAAAAATATATTATTTTTAGCTTTGGAAATGCTGACATTGGAAGTATTAATAAATTTTAAATATATGTATAAGGATATGTGTGCCACTCTTCAAATAATTTGTGGGAAATACATTTAAAAGATGTTTATTTGGGAAAAAATTGTGAAATCTAAAAATAGTTTTTCTATAGTATGCATTTTCCATGAGAATGTGAGTCACCTCATATTCCACCTGGAATAAACAGCGTAACTTACCAGGCTTTTCTGAAAATCCCTCCTTAAAATTATTGTATCCTAAGTCATCTGTCTGTAGTTAAGCCACATTTCAAATTTAAGTACATTTATGGCTAATTTAAGAAATCAAAGACCCAAGTCTTTTTAATTTAAGATTTACTTATTTATTTGAAAGGCAGAATTGTGGAAGCTGGGTTAGAGAGGAAGAGACAGAGAGGGAGAGATTTTCTGTCCATTGGTTCACTCTCCACCCTGCTAGATGGAAGCTAACAGCTCAGAACTCCATCCTGTTCTCCTGCATGGAAGAGCACAAGCAGTTGGGCCATTCATCTTCTGTTGATTTCCCAGGTGCATTAGCAGGGAGCTGGATCTGAAGTGGAGCAGCCAGTATTTGAACTGGTATGCATGAGATGCTGTCCAGGAATTCCATCTGGGTCTCCTATATGGAAGCTCAGGCAGTTCAGGCAGCTGGCCCATCTTCTACTACTTTCCCAGGTACATTAACAGGGAGATGGCTCAGTAGTGGAGCAGCCAGGACTTGAACCAGCAACCATTTGGGATGCCAGCAGTGCAGGTAGTGACTTAACCTGCTATACCACATGCCATTTCTAAGACTCAAGGCTTGATGTGGGCTCCTGACATTTCAGAAGGGAATTTTTGATGATAGACAGAGATGTTCCACTTGAAAGCTAATTCAAAAGAAGGAAAACCTATTAGACTGTGCTTGTTATATTATTTCTATGTCTTTCTCTACTGCTTGATAAACTAAAGCATGAGACCATCTCTGGGGACTCAGTTGATTGTGATATCAGCATGTCACATGAAAGAATTTCTGATGTCTCTTCCTACTCAAAATATTCTATTCAATGTTCTAATATCTGATAGTTAAAATAGATATAATTCATATTCCCAGTATCTTTTATTATTTTTATTTTTTACTTACTCATTTTTTAATTTATTTGGAAGACAGTTACAGAGACAGAATGGACAGAGAGATCCTATATGCTTAGTCACTCCCCAAATGCCTGCGACAGGCAGGGCTGGATAGATGTAGAAGCTAAGACTGGTAACACAATCCACAGGTCAGGAGCTGGAACCTGGAATCAAATCCAGGCACCACAACATAGAACACAGGTGTTTTAGCTGACAACTTAACCACCCCAAACATCTTTTATTCCATCATCAGCTATTAATCTGTGTGTACCATGTTACAACTATATAGCAAAGAGCAAAGTAGATAAAGTCTCATCCTCAAAGGATTGAACTACAGTGGGAGGATAAGGACAATGAATAATGTAAATAAATAAATGTGAGATTTATATATATATATGTATACATATACATATATATATCAGAAAGACAAGTAGTATATGTATATACTATACGTAGTACAATAAAGATTTCATAGGGCCATGAGGGAAAATAAATTAGGAAGGAAAAAAAGAAGGTACATATGTTAGTTGAAAGGGCATTGCTATGCTAGAGAGCCTGGTCAAGGAAGAGCTCACTGAGAACTTGACATTTGAACGTACACTCATTTTTTTCAAGCTCCCCAAATGATTCTTGTACTCATTAATGAAATTCTTATACACATTAAAGTTGTATACAGCTGATATTTTGCAAGAGGACAGACTTCTGTTTGGGGTTTGCTGAAAGCAGTGAAGATCCTTAATCAGACAACAATTTCTATATAATCACTCTTTGTCCCCAAAACCAGGAAAGCAAAGGAGGAAATCAATCCAAGAGTTGATAAATAGCAGATTACTAAAGCACAACTTAAGTAATAAAGTTGTGTCCAAAGTCCTGAGCTTGCAGAAATTCAATAAAACCATTGAAATAATCACTTTCAACACTGCTCACTGGTCATTTTGAAATGGTAATGCTCTATTTGTAATTCTTCTCTTACAATTTAAAAGGCATCAGCTGCACCTGCAAAAGTAAAACCCTGGGTATTATTCCCACGTGACCTAGGACAAGCCACTTCACCTCCAACATTCTAGTCTCTCCAGATGTGGACAAAGATTTACAAGTTTCATTAGCAAGGGGATTGATATCCTCATTTGGAGGAAATGCATGCACGTGCTGAGTATGATTATTATTTTAGCTGATGGTTTAAAAGACTGTCACTTGTGTTTAAATGCTATGTGAAGCAAAAGACACAAGGATGAAATTTTTCCAATCTTCTTTTTTGTTTTGCCTGCTTATGGAGTTTGATTAAACTTGTCTGAATGCCATGATAAATATGCAGTGCAAAAAAGAATTAAATGAATGACCATTTAATTACCTGAATCAGAGTTTGAAAAAATGTGTATGTGTTTGTGGCAGGGAGAGAGGAGTGGTGTAATTAGTATTCCTGAATTTAGGAAAACTGTCTAGCAGGAAAATGTGTGCATGTTTGGCAAAAATTGAGTGACAGGTCAAGAACTCTTCAAGCTAAGAAGATTATGTCAACAGATGCATTCCCCATCTGCTCTCCGAATGCACAAAAATGGAAATTGGGTTTTTCTCTGCCTGTCAACTAGAGTTCCAGTTATACCCAGATCCCATGAATTATAACACAGCAAGTCTGAGAAATATAAAATATATATATACAATGAAGGGAAGATACTTCTATGTGGAATAAGTAGGTGGAGGGAGGGTCTTCTCAAACACGTTTTTTGTAATTGTCATTAAAATCATATACTCCCGTTCCCTAAAGGCACAATCTAAAAGAGGCACAAGATCTGTTTTCAGCAAAACTCACAGAATCCAGCTATAAAAGCTGGTGATTGTTGGGCAACAGGTCATCAGCACCGCAGGTGTATTCTTTAATCCATGTAATAAAAGAATATTTTTAAATCACCCATTAATAAGTGGTAGAGACTACCATGAGATACTGAGAGAGATCATATGAAACAGCCTTAGAGCTATGAATGTTTATCTAGCTTGAATATTATGTAGTGTTTTTAGGAGAGATTGGTGAAAGTGACTTTTTTAAGGGGAGTTGAAAACAGCAAAACCTCTTATTAAGAAATTCAGCATGCAATTTACTACTCATTAAGATATTCATATGTCAATAAATATTTGTAGAGTACCTACAGCATGGCAGAATTTTTATAGGACCTTGGGTTATTGCTAAGAACAGAAAAGACCAACCTGCAACCAGCCTAAATTGATCTTTATTCAGTTTTTATCAACACCATGTATTTGTCTCATGTATCTATATAGAGAATTCTCAATCCACCATACAGCAGTTCCTCAAGCCTTGGACTGAACATATACGATCGTAACATATTTCAGTGATTCCAGTTATAGCTATTACTATTTGCTACTATAAAGATCCATGCAAAATCATACTAAATGTTAGAGATGCTTTCTTATGATTTAATTATGTAAAATCATTGGTAAATGATAATTTATTTTTCCATGCTGAGGCAAAGGAAGAGTTATATAAATAGTTGTAGTTTTCATTTTCTTCGTGTTCAATGTTTTCTGGAGTAGTATTCCCTACTATGTACATATTCTCCAGTAAGTTTAGTCCCTCCAGCCACCTGGGATTTTGAGACTACTAGTTACATGGCACCGACATTTTACACCCATTGTATTATTTAATCCTCGTAACAGTATGATGTAGAGGAAAGTAAGAAGTAGCATTACATCAATGGAGTTCATTAAACATGGTAGGAGCAAACCTCATACTCTGGAATTAGGGCAATAATGGCTGATTATAAGTCAACAGTTCTCAGTAGCTTGGATGTGGCAGAAATAGAAAAGTTGTGGAAGTAGGCTGCGCCACGGCTCACTAGGCTAATCCTCTGCCTTGTGGCACCGGCACACCGGGTTCTAGTACCGGTCAGGGCGCCAGATTCTGTCCCAGTTGCCCCTCTTCCAGGCCAGCTCTCTGCTGTGGCCAGGGAGTGCAGTGGAGGATGGCCCAAGTGCTTGGGCCCTGCACCCCATGGGAGACCAGGAGAAGTACCTGGCTCCTGGCTTCGTAACAGCGTGGTGCGCCAGCCGTGGCGGCCATTGGAGGGTGAACCAACGGCAAAAGGAAGACCTTTCTCTCTGTCTCTCTCTCTCACTATCCACTCTGCCTGTCAAAAAAAAAAATTGATTTCCCTTTTAGAAATGTGTAAAGATCAATGTGTTGTTTCTCATGGGCAGCTTGCAGGTTCATTGTCAGGTGTTTCTATTCTTGACAAGAATTGCTGCCCAATAAAAGCACATACACTGCCTACAGACCTGCTAACATGTAATGCTTTATGTGAACAGAGAGGAGAAGAATCTTTAGGTGATCCAAAGCTTAGGGTAGAAAATGAATGACTTGAAAACCCAAATGGTGTTTTCATTACTTTTTCTTTCTAACAGTTGGAATTTTGGAAAGTATAGAGAAAGCCTGCATGTGAACAATTGGTTAAACAGATGGTGATGGTGAACTGGTTTTTCCAACATTTTTAAACTCCAGACTGATGGATTCTTATCAACAGATGAATATGGAGGAAGAAAAGGAGGAAGAAGAAAAAGGATGAGGAAAAAATAAAACATAGCTTAATGTTAACAAGTAAGAGCAGGATGTGCATTATGTTTTCTTTATCCACTATCTTTTTAAGTAGGAAGAATTAGGCCACAGCTAAAATAATCACCCAGAGTAGGGACCAGGGATATAAGAGGTTTAACAAATTTCAGTTGATAAACACAAATGAATAACATATTGAATTTGTCTCATGGCATTCATAATATGAGATCTAGGAACCGGGAAATGGGGGAAATTTCTCAAGTGTTAAAACCACCCCCTTGAAATCAAGTCAATACCAGGACAAGTGACAGAGCAGTAAGTGAAGTCTCACAGAAGTCCTGGCATGAGCTGGCGCCGTGGCTCAGTAGGCTAATCCTCAGCCTTGCGGCGCCAGCACACTGGGTTCTAGTCCCGGTCGGGGCGCCGGATTCTGTCCTGGTTGCCCCTCTTCCAGGCCAGCTCTCTGCTGTGGCCAGGGAGTACAGTGGAGGATGGCCCAAGTGCTTGGGCCCTGCACCCCATGGGAGACCAGGATAAGTACCTGGCTCCTGCCATTGGATCAGCGCGGTGCGCCGGCTGCAGTGCGCTGGCCGCGGTGGCCATTGGAGGGTGAACCAACGGCAAAGGAAGACCTTTCTCTCTGTCTCTCTCTCTCACTGTCCACTCTACCTGTAAAAAAAAAAAAAAAAAAAGTCCTGGCATGGAAACCCATTTCTACAATTATAAAGGGAATACAATATGAGAGAAGGGATCCTTTGAAGTAGAAATAATATCTGTTCCTAGAAACTAGAGGATGGCCAAAGTGTCAATTTAGGAAATTTGTCTATAAAAATGTTAGCAGTCATATAATCCCTGCTTGGGAATATCTATACTTCCAATGAAGGGGCCCAGTTACAGATTTTCCAATATAATTTTATTCCAGGAAGTTTCCATCCAATATATTTATGATAAAACCATAAATTAAACTACAATGAAAATCGAAGGCAACATGAGAACCAAAACAGTCTTCAAAATGGCAAGCACTGCATTCATGCTTACATTCAAGATATACTGAGTATATGTGGTACTCTAGACATTAGCCTGAATCCAGGGCATACTGAAATAAATAAAAGTCTCCACCTCAGAGAGCTCATATTCTAGCTGAGAACAGTCTTGTGTGATGCAAGGTGGTCAGGGTTAAACTGTTCTGTGAGTATAAATGAGAGGCAAACAAATAAAAAGCTCTGCAGAGAAAATCAATTAGCAGACATTTGAAGGGAAGAGAAGAAATTTACCAAGTGGAAAAGGTAGAGGAAAAGAGCTGCCAGTGGAGACACCAGAGGAGTGAGATTTGGACCTCACTGTTTTCACTCCATTAGTAGGCAAGGAAGAAAGGCATGACATGGAGTCCTTAAAAATGAAATGGGGCAGGCTTTGGGATGCAGCATTTAAAACCACTACTTGATATATTCTCATCTTATACAAGAGTGCCAGTTAGAGTCCCCGTGCCTCTGCTTCCCACCCAGCATCCAGCTAAAGCACTGGGAAGGCAGCAGAGGATGTCTCTAGGGCTTAGGTTCCTGCCCTTCACGTGGGAGGTGAAATGGAATTCGAGGTCCTGGCTTTGGCCTGGCCCAGTCCTGGCTATTGCACGCATTTGAGAAGTAAATCGGGGATGGAGGAGATATTCTCTCTCTCTCTCTCTCTCTCTCTTGCATGCACGTGACTTTCAATGGAAGAAAATAAACATTTAAAAAATTGAAAAGGGGCTTGTGCAACATTTTTCAACACCTCACAAAGAGATTGTGTTTTCTAATATGAGTAACAGAAGCATTTAAAGCTTTTGGGCTATCGGTGGGTAAGTAGGAAGACTTTTGTTCATTGCATCAGAACATGTTTTCATTAACTTTTTTATTGACCTATCTCTTTGCGGCACTCTGGTTTTAAGCTTCATTTTGTTTTTTTGTTTCGTTTTGTTTTTTTAAGAAAACTTTTATTTAATAAACATAAATTTTGAAAGTACAACTTTTGGATTATAGCAGTTTTCCCGCCATAACCATGCTCCCACCCACAAACCATCCCATCTCCTACTCCCTCTCCCATCTTATTCTTCATTAAGATTCATTTTTAATTATCTTTATATACAGAAGATCAACTTAGTATATGCTAAGTAAAGATTTCAACAGATTGCACCCACACAGACTTTGAAGAGACAGGTCCCTAAGTGGACAGAGCCTTGTTCACGAGGCTGCCCCAATGACCTTTTTTCAGCAGATGCAGGCCTTCTTACCACAGACACACGGAGAAGCTTTTGAGCTCCCCACCTGCAGAAAGCAAACACTGCTTCGTTCGTTGCTTCCTGCATTTTATTAAGTCTAAGTTCTTTCCCATTTTAGAATGACTTTTGTCAGCAAGCCTGGCAGGAAGCAGTAAACAGAAGTGCTGTAAAACTTTACTGCATTCTCTGTGGCAGTAACAGAATGTTGTCTCCTTCAATGTCACCGTGGTCTCCACCTCCAGGAGCTGCCATCTCTCCTGGCGACAGCTGGCTTTGTCCTTGTAAAGCGAGCAATTCCTTGACTAATAAGGATTAATTCCCTCCTGTAACTGTAATGAGGTACAGGGGTGTGTCCTCCGAGACTCAGTGACAGAAATCTTCCCTAACATAACTTGATCCTTTCCCCCTAGAGCTAAAGAGAGCTCACTTTCTATGAGTTCCTTGCTCCTTGTAATTCAAGCTAGCACAGTAATTTATTTGCAGAAAATGCTAGTGTTTGTTTATATTACTGGATTCCCAAAGTTCCTGGCCTAAAAGCTATGGCAAATGCATTGCATAGTAAAGGTTAGATATCAAGACAATGGCCATGAAAATGTATTTAAGCTATGGGAAAATGCCTGTTTAATTTGAAAGCTAAAAATAGTTCATCAGAAATACGTCTGTTAAAATGTCTTCTAGTTCCAATTTTTACCCTGTAGTAATTTTGTTCTTTTTTGCAATGGTATAATCTGTGATGACAAGAGTTTATTGCATTTAATCAGTCTCTTTTTTTAAAACAGAAGCCACTATTCACTTCATTGCTGTTGAATTAATATTTAACACAGCTTTTACATACCTACTACATTTTTGTAGCATTATGCTCTTTACAAATTCTGACCACAATAGCAAAATATTTCTCAACTCTTTCTTAGGCAACGTCTCCTTTACTATGCAGTGATACACTTTCACAGAAGGAGAACCAAATTTAGAAAGGACTGAATTCTAAGCATTCTAAACTAAGGACTGTCATTCATTAAATAAGTGACTTTAATAAAGTCATTTCATCACTATGTTCCTAAATTTGTACATACGAAATGCATGAAGTTTGTATACTTTACCGAAAAGGTTTCTGGGGGCTGTCGCTCTGGCAGACCAGGTAAAGCCATCACCTGTGGTGCCAACATCCCATTTGGGCACCAGTTCAGGTCCCGGCTGCTCTACTTCTGATCCAGCTCTCTGCTTTGACCTGGGAGGGCAGTGGAGGATGGCCCAAGTTCTTGGATCCTTGCACTGACATGGGGGACCTGGAAGAAGCTCCAGGCTCCTGGCTTTGGATCAGCCCAGCTCCAGCCATTGCAGCAATTTGTGGAGTGAGCCAGTGGATAGAAGACATCTCTCTTTCTCTCTGCATCTGTAACTCTGCCTTTCAAGTAAATAAATAGATCTTTTAAAAAAGAAGAAAGAAAAGGTTTCTAGGTAAATAAGTATATAAATATTTTAACATTAAAAAAAGTTATATCACATTTGGGCCTTCATGTCCCCATTTTCCATGTTGGGATTTAATAATACTGTTTCCAGACTCAGTAAGGAAAATGCACCTGAAAGCATGTTGTATTATAAAGTTGCTGAAACATTTGTTGGATAACATAATTACTGATGTGCCTAAAATTCAAAATTGTCCATCATAGACTGTGTCTTTATACAATCCTCACTGAATGACCAACTGTAAGCATTTTATTGGGAGCTGAGCTAAAATAGCCCTCGTGAGTTTGATATAGGAATTATCTTGGACAAACCACAAGAATGAATGGTTAGTTTGTCTTTCTACCATCTCACTTATTGAAAGTTTTGCTTCTGTAATTTTGATAGAACTAATAATTCAAGTGGGAAACCTCATGGATATCTGCAGGGCAGAGGTCCTGTGTTAGTAACTTAAGTGTGATCCACGCATTTTGGAATTGAGGCTTGGCGGGTAATGAAATTGACAACCTGTTGTGAAAATTTCAAAACTCATTGAATCTTTCTCAGATTAAATGTGAGGTTGACAGGCATAGAAAGGCAAATACTCATCTGGAGAAGCTGAAAACTTTGATGTCATAGATAAAACATAGTAGAATAGTGGTTATTCAAAGCACAGAATGGTAAAAAATGGGGAGATGGAGGTTAGACAGGTACTAATACATAGTTACATAGGAGGAATAAGTTCTAGTGCTGTACAGCACAGTAGGGTGACTGCAGTCACAACTTATATATTTTATGAAGAAATAGAAGAAAGGAGTTTGAAGGTTCTCAACACAAAGAAACAATAAATATTTAAGGAATGAGAATGGCTAATTACCCAGATTTGATCATTACACATTATAGACATGTATCAAATTATCACATTGTGCCCCATAAACATGTACAATTGTTACACATCAACTAAAATGTTTCTTCATGAAAGTAATAGAGAAATCAATATGAGGCTGACAAACATCTTGTTGTCTCTGGAAGTTTTAGATCTGCTGAAAAGCCTGCACAAATATTTGGCCCAGTCTCTCAAGTTCCATGCCAGCATTCAGCAGAAATAGTTTTGGCTTGGCAATTTCAGGGCAGGTGCTAACAGTTGGTTTCCTGAACCATGGAAATACCTCCTTCTGGTCTCCTTTAAATGCCTGATTTCTGAACAGTGCTACCTCCCAGTGGACCTGCCATGGAGAATTAGTTTCAAATTGGCTTCACAGGAAGTGGACTGAATTAAATTCCTGGATAAATTAGGTATGTGTACTTAAATATTGAAGAAAGTCTACCAAAACAGAAATATTGGCTTTTATAAAACTGAAATTGAATTCCTCAACATCCTCAATCTACTCCTTTGTAAAAATGTGTCTATTTATTTGAAAGTCAGAGTTACAGAAAGGGGGTTCACTCCCCAGATGTCTGCAATGGCCAGGACTGGACCATGTCGAAGCCAGGAGCCAGAAACTTCATCCAGGTAGGTGGAAGGGGCCCAAATACTTGGGCCGTCTTCCACTGCTTGTCCCAGGCCATTATCATGGAGCTGGATTAGAAGTGGAGCAGCTGGGACATGAACTGGTACCCATATGGGATGCTGGCATCACAGGTAGCAACTTTACCCACTATGCCACAACGCCAGCCCCAACTCACTTCTTTTCTTCCTCAATGATGATATTTGGCCAATAGGTTTAGCTCCCTCTGTTTGGAATTTAGTGGTTCTTCATAGCAAAATCAAGTCATAAGGAAGTTATATAGAAAATGCAAAATGTTAAGGGCGGGCATTGTGGTAGTGAGTTAAGCCAATGCTTGCAACTCTGGAATCCCATATAGGAGTGCTTGTTCAAGTTCCAGCTACTCTATGCTACCCAGATTCCAGCTAATGTGCCTGCGAAGGCAGCAGAAGATGGTCCAGGTGGGCTCCTGCCATCCATGTAGAGACCACGCTGGGGTTCTGGAATCCAAGCTGCAGCCTCACCCAGGCCTGGCTGTTGGAGCCATTTGAGGAAAGAACCAGCAGATGGAATCATTCTCTCCCTCTTCCTCGCCCCCTCCCCTTCCTTTTCCCTCTCTTCCTCTCCTCCTCAAATAAATACGTAAGTCTTAAAAAGAAAATACAATGTCATTGCAATGGAGGCAAAACATTACAACATTGAATTTGTATTATGAATTTGACCAAAGATTAGATGTGTGCGTGTGCCCTGATTTCTGATACACAAGTTTTCCTCACTTTGAGGAATACAGATTTAGGAAAAGCTATAGTTAAGTCAAATTTAGTCTTCTGGTGGCCTTCTATGTTCAAAAATTTGATGTGGTTGCTAGAAAAATAAATCCTCCACAGCATGCCCGTGTGATTTCTTGTTTACTGCCTTCACCATCACTAAAGATCACTTTATCTCTGGATGTGTATAAAGCATAGAGCTCAACTGGAAAATGACAGAAAGGAGAAGTACTGTGTGCTTGGTGTCCACACTAGACAGGTAGTGGCGCTGTGTGGGCTGGAACACTTTACATACAGTAACTGCCACTCCACACGGTTTCAAAGGGGCAAGTGACACAACTGTCCACTCAGAGGAAGCAAAAAGTACCACCAGTGTTTAAGAGAGGATGGATCCATGCCTCCAGTTCCATGCATAAACTCTAGAATCACTCATTAAGTATCCCAGCCTACATATATCTCTGCAGGTTCCATTGAAAGGAGCATGGCTTTATTGTGTCAGCCCTGATGCTTACTCTACCCATTCACCACTTGTTCTTGGTTGGATTTGGAGTTGGAGCAGCCTTTCAGGCCTTCTCATGAAGATGTCTCACCTCCTTACTTCCTGCCCTGAAATCTGTTCGATCCCATGCACCTCTAACTACAGCCTTTTGCTTTGCTTCATCCACACAGGTTACGACACTGACTCAGGAAGTCTCCCAGCTAGGTAAAGATATGAAGAGTGTGATGCAGCTTCTGGAAAATGTTCTGTCACCTCAGCAACCCTCCCAACTTTGCTCTCTACATACCACCGCTGTGTGTCCCTCCAGGGAGAGCTTGCAGACAAGAATGAGTTGGAGCACACACCAGCCTTGCCTGCATTTGCAAACGGCTGGGGCTGCTTATACCCAAGCACAACTGTGTGGCAGTAATGTCACCTCAGACATTTGGGGTGTGGATCCTTCTTCTTTGGGGAGCAGCCCCCAAAGAACTGGAGCTCGTGAGCAACACCCTGCAGACAGTGAACTTTGTCATTCTCCAAATATTGATTATTCACCTTCCCACTACCAAGTTGTCCAAGAAGGTCATTTGCAATTTTTAAGGTGCATCTCTCCACATTCAGATACTACACTGACACCTCTGCAGTCCATTTCGGCGACCCTCTCATCCTCTGTCTGTTCCTCCTCAGAGACATCTTTGCACCTGGTTCTCCCAAGCAGATCAGAGGAAGGTAGCTTCATTCAGGGAGCTGTGAGTTCACTCAGTCTGGAAAACTTGCCAGGATCTTGGGACCGAGAAAGAATGGCATCAGTCTCTACCAAACCCTTGGAGAACTTTCCCCTGGAAGTCGTTACAAGCACAGCAGAAACGAAAGATAATAAAGCCATAAATGTATGATAGCAGCACACATGATGACACAGCTGCCAATTTCAAACGCACCACTGCATGACAGCTTTAGTTTGCCTTTTTTTTCTTGCCTCTGATAGGCATTGAAGACTGAGTCAAGTTGGGAACTCTGCAGAAGAGTGCATAAGGGGCCAGGGAAAGGCACAACCACCCCCATACTGTAGCAAACAATTTGTAGATCCTAGAAGCATAATAGAAGCATATTTATGTACACATATTAACTTACTGGTCTGTTTGACAGACTCTGGTAAAGTTCCAAAGACCTTGAGGGTCTGAGCAGCTAGAAGTCCCGGACAATTTGTGCATTCGTTTTGTCCTAGGTGGCTTTTGTGAATTGCAACAAAGGTTTTTCTTGAGTGCCGGCTTGTCATTCTTGAACAATATCCACAGCACTGTTGGCCTCAGGAGTGCGCAGCGCCTGCAGATCTGTTTTTCTTTTGAAGAAGGCAAAGGGACAATTATCACGGCATGTCATCTCTCAGACAATCAGTCCAATAGCGCTGGTGACCAGTGGTTAGCTATTCGCACGTTATTTGCCATGTAAATGAAAATGTCTTTATTTATCAAAAAAAGAGAGGCTATTTTTATATCCTTGGTATGAAATATGTATTTAAAATATTTAAAATATTTATAAAGAAATGAATGTTTTCTTTTCATTTTGGAAAAAAAAGCTTGCTGTTTTAACAAGAAATGCACTATTGCTATGTATATAGTAGATCAAAGATTATTTATTATTAAGAGGATGTAGTTTCAAAAGGAACCCCTCTTTTATCTGCATGCAGTTTGCAACTAATGTATCCTCATCCTTCTGGAATACAAAAGAAAACTTAGTCATATTTCATTAATGAAATAAAAACATGGCTACGGGCCAACTACTTGAGATTTGGCATGGTGGTAAAGAGGGTTCCTGCTAGTCCCTGCTGACTCACAACAACCACCTGAATTAATGTTGCCACCAGTGTGCCAGCAGAAGTGTCTTTCCTCTGATTTTCACATCTTGTTGCTTAAGCTGTGGACTGTAAGATCACACCTCCATTGAGCCACTTTGAGCACAAAACTTGGGTGTATCTTTCCCCAGTGCTTTGTTTTTAGGAGAGACTATGACCAGCAAGCATTCCCAAATGGAGCCAAGACTTCGAGCTGCGATGCTAGCAGCAGGTTTATTAGCTCACCGTGGATCAGAACTCTACCCTTTTTCTTCAGTGTTGCCCTCCACACTGGAAGCTATGCAATGCAGTTGCTTTCATTCATGTTTGACGAAAAAAATTCCCAGAGATCACACAGCTAGGAGGCCAGCACAGTATGGAATCCACAGGGCTCCCCATATCTCACACTCATATGCCAATTCAGAAGCTGGCCTTGGGAACAATTTTTTAATGTGTTTTTTTATTTGAAAGGTAGAATTACAGAGGGAGACAGAGGGTAAGACAGAGAGGGAGATCTTTCATATGCTGGCTCACTCCCTAAAAGGATACAACAGCTAGGGCTGGGTGGGACCAAAGCCTGGAGCTTCTTCTGGGTCTCCCAGGTGGGTGCAGGGGCCCAAACACTGGGGTCAACTTCCGCTGCTTTCCCAAGCACATTAGCAGGGAGTTGGATTGGAAGTGGAACAGCCAGAAATTGAACTGGGGTCCATACAGAATGCCGGTGCTGCTGGCGTTGGCTTAACCTGCTACACCACAGCACCAGCCCCTTGGAAATGGCTTAAACATCTTCATTTGAATTTTGATTTTATATTTGAGAATATTTAGAGCCCAATTGTTCTAGACTTTCCTACAGAACCTACTGAGTTCACATTCTGAAGTCCTCCTGTGTTTATTTCCCACCACAAAGAATAAGCATCGTATCACTAAAAACATAAAAAAAAACAAAACTTTTGATATTGTGCAAATCTTGCACCCTAAAACTAGCTAGATCAGCAAGGAGAAGAGCCACTGTATAGACATAATGAGACAGATTCCTACAGCCTCAGCCCCTACTCCTTCCACATTGCAAAAACCCAGTTCTCCCTTCTTTCAAGGGGAAACTGAGGCAAAGGCATATTTCTAGCTTTTGCATACTCATCTCCATTCCCTCTGTTGCTCATGGTAGCCTGTGTAGTATGGCACACACCATTTCCAAGGAATGAATGGAGGTTGGTGCATGCATGCCCATCTGGCAAACCCTTACTATGATTACAGACGCTAATCACAGCAACTAGCATTCTGTTTTTTGAGTACAACAAGTCTGCACCAACAGATGGTTAAAAATGAATATATGTTATGTTTCCTCATATAATCATCCAACAGTGCTACTGGAATTACTTGTTATTATGAACCCTATTTTACAAATAAATAAAAAGGACACACATTTTTGAAACTTACCCAGTTACATTATTTTTTATTTACTTAATGACAGTTACAAAGAGGAAGAAACAGTGGCTTTCTCTGGATGGTAGTGGGCACAGGAACCAACTTCCTGATGTGTGGAGCTGCAGATGGACAAGAGTGAGTGGGCACATGGGAAATAGGTAAATGCCCACCAGAACAAGCCTCACCTTATTCTTTACCTACGGTCTCCCTCATCTGACAAGCAGGAAACCCAGAGTGATATATTTTTATCTTATTTTGTTTATGCAGATTGTATATTATTCTAATAAATGAGATCTCCGAGTTTTCCTAGGTATTTGATTTTCTAAGCATTACTGCTATGCAGATCTCAGAGGTTTCTCATCAGGAATACATTTTTGCAACCTTACACTTCCCTCCACGATCCAACGTGTATTGAAAAAGCAAAACAGGGGTCCAGAAGGAACCAAAGCAGCTGTTTTCTGGGTCAAATATATTTTCTTAAAGGTAATCTCAAGAACAAAGTCTTCTTTGTAATTCTAAGGGAGACAACCAGACATTAGCTGAGACTTTATATTAATTCAGTATGAGGCCAAATCTCTGTTCATTAACACTATTTACAAATAGAATCTTGTTTATCCCCTGTAGATCAAGTGTTCTCTCAACATCTGAATGACTGACAGGAATTTTCTACAGAAGGACTCTGCACTAGGTATAAGGTTGTCAGAATGCCTGCATCAGAATCATGGGGCCGTACATTTAAAGGGAAAAATCCACCATTTAATAAACTCCTTGGGCCACCTGCATTGATGGTGAAATATTGGTCTAAAATCTGTAGAAGTACAATGTGAGTCCTAGTCAGTTTATATATAAAGGGGCTTTAATAAGTGCTATTAAATAAAGTTCCAAGTTTATAACTGTGAAACAGAGAAGTTTAATTAACCCCTAAATCACGCAGCTTTTAGACTTGAGTGCAAATAATGTATTTCTGGAAGATCTTAAAAGAGAGTGGCGCCAACCACTAAGCCATGGGCTGTGATGCAAATGATTCTAGGGCAGATGGTCCAGGAAACAAAGAACCCACACAGTCATCCCCCACCTAATGAGGAGTTGTTCCTGCTGGAAGAAGGAGCAGCTGGATTCAAGCCCTTCAGCCAGGCAAGTGTCTGTAATACTATTTCTGTCCAGCTTGTAATATATCAATGATTTCTTTTCATCAAAGTGATTGGCACTATTCTCCCAGGTACATTGAACAGGCATTCATTACTTCATCTACAAAGGGCTGCGTGCCTACTATGTGTCACGTACCAATGATACCTCTCGGTTTTTGGCGCGTCTCTGTTTTCTTGTTCCGTTTGCATTTTCTAGAGGAAGAAAAATTAAGATGCCTTCTGAAGTCTCATAAACTGGTCAGCTTCTTCTGCTCAGGAAGAAATCATTTCAATATGAAAATCAACACAGCTATTTTGTTAGAGGATTACAATTGTGATAGACGGCTGCTATATGGAGTGAAACCAGTGAGGGCAACATCATGATTTTATCCTGAACACTGAAGATAGCCTGCTCCAAATACTTCTTGCTAAGGCTGCATCTTCATGAAGTCTGAAGTGTATTTTCTAAGGCCATCCTTTTAAAACACTGCTTTTACTGTTGCAGAAGGATTTCCATTGCCTGCTGCCTTCAATTTCAAAGGCAAAGGCTCTCAGTAAGGGGGATTCTGAGAAAGGGCAGGAATTGGGAGGGGGACACTGTAGTGCTTGCTTCCTCCCACGTTTGCCTCGTTCTGTGCTCTCAGATAGGTTATTTACCCTCTGAACCTCTGTATCTTCATCTAGAGACAAAGGCTTAACATAGATCTAATCTGCAGGGTCTATGTGGAGGCACAGGATTGGACATATAAGGAATGCTAAGCAAATGTCAGCTCATCTCCTCTGGACGTCCACCCTATCCTTGCCTTCCTTCCTCTCCTCTCATTCCCCTCCCTCTCCCTCCTCATTCCTGCCTGTCCTGTCCCTCAGCTCCTCTTCCACAGTCTCTCTCTGCCTCTCTTTTTCTCTATTCTCTCCTCTGTTTCCATCTTCTCTCCCTTCTGCCTTCTACCTGCCTCTCCTTACTCCTCTCAGTGTTGCAGGCTAACTTTTGGAAATGCGACACCCCCACCTCTTCCTGTGGCGTTTCTTGGCAGAGGCCACAACTCCACACTCAGGATCCATTGCTGACAGTGCGTTCATCATAGAGTTAACTGGTGCATTAGCACTGTTAGCACTGTTAGCATCGCCTTTAAAAAAAATGTTCTCTGGCAGTGCCGCAGCTCACTAGACTAATCCTCCGCCTGCAGCAAAGGTATTCTGGGTTCTAGTCCCGGTTGCTCCTCTTCCAGTCCAGCTCTCTGCTGTGGCCTGGGAAGGCAGTGGAGGATGGCCCAAATGTTTGGGCCCTGCACACGCATAGGAGACCAGGAGGAAACACCTGGCTCCTGGCTTTGGATTGGCATAGCTCCAGCTGTAGCGGCCATTTGAGGGGTGAACCAACGGAAGGAGGGCTTTTCTCTCTGTCTCTCTCTTTCACTGTCTAACTCTGCCTGTCAAAAAAAAAAATGTTCTCTGCTCCCAGCTACCCTAACCCCAATCCGTGTGAGTTCCAGGTTTATCTGAATTTAATAATTAAAGCTTTATTTTAAACTTTTTACAGTTACAGAAAAACCCAGGAAGCTTAATGACTGCCATGAACGTATTCCAAAAATACATGCTATTTTCCCTAAAAAAAGTATCTTCATGGGAATTTTCTGTTGCTTCAGATATCACACTCATTTGGACGGCATACCCACCACCCAGGCTCAGGCACACCTGAACACTGAACTGAAAGCCTCAAAACTTCCCCCAAAGAAAATGGCCTGGTCCTCTTGTCCAGAGCTGATGCCTTCCAGGCTTCCCCTTGACATATCAGCGAGCGATTGGGTCCCAGCAGAGAGGATACGTGAAATGTCACTCCCTGCAGCTTGTGTCCTGAAAGAACCGGTTCCTTGGGTTGTGTCCCTTAACAGAGCCCTGAATAAAAGAAAAGTGCACAAATGATGTAAGAACAGCCCCGTGAGGCAGAGGCCGCACACCCCCACCTGAGATTAAATAATTAAATAAGCAATGTGTTCCAGAAAAAAAAAATGGGTGAGCAGAAGGTGTTCTAAGGACAAAATTGTGCTTTCTCAGACTGTTTCCTCTTGCCTAGATTTTCGCCCTGGGGAGATAAGAAGCTGGAAGTGGTGTGGAATCTGTAGTTGAAGCTAAGCCTTTTTTTTTTCTGGGTTATTGTTTTTTCCTTACAGTTAGCTTGACAAAAATAGAATGTTTATCTGTGATATATTTAATTGCAACAAAGAATAAAATGGGAAGAAGTGAGACTTTGAAATGTGTGCCTTTAATTTTTGCAAAAACTCATTATTTTGAATACTCAGAAAGGACAATTTTGGTTTAAGAATTCCCTCCAGGGTAGAGTACGCTGTCTCTTTGGCACTCTAGCTTTCAAGGGTAAATTTATGTTCTTACCAGTGCTGAGATCCCTGAACTCTGGCTGGCAGCTTTATTCTGCAGTATGCTTTATTTGCCCTGGAGGAGTATCATTTCTGAACTCAGCATGTGGATTGGCACAAAATGTTGCCAAGGAAAAGGCTCATACTCAGCTCACTTCTGAGGGACACAGAGCCTTCCAAGAGACTGCAGATCAAGGCTCTGAGCACTGTTGGGGTCCCTTTGCTATGACTGTCAGTGATGACCAGGCACCTACAGGTTGAAACAGTTTCCTGAAAGTTGCCATGGTAACCTGTTGCTCAAAATTAGTCACACAAGCTCCTCCTGCTGTAACACTGTAGCCTATGGAATAAACATCAGATTATTACTTTTGCCTTCTGAGACCCAAAAGGTATGTGAGCCCCCCACCCGCCCTGCCCCGGGATCACTTTGTACATCTTTGGTTAACAGCATGAAAACTGAATCTACAGAAAAGGGATGAAGAGGACAGGGTGTCTGACTTCTGTGTCTCAAGAAGTGTGATCCAGGAAGCAGCAGCAGTTTCATCCAGAAGCTTTTTAAGGATGCAAAATCCTGGACCCCATCCCAGAGCTAATGAATCATAGTTTGCATTTTAATAACATTCCTAAGTAATCCATGTAATGCTACTGTTTTAGAAACACTGGCACTGGCGTAGGTATTGGTTCTTGACTTTACTCGTTAGAATCACTTGTATCTGACACCTGATTTCAGCTTCCTACCAATGTCACTCCTGGTAAGCAACAATGATGTCTGTAGTGGGTGGGTTCCTGCCACCACATGGGATGGCCGGATTGTGTTCCTAGATCCCAGCTCCAGGCTTAGCCCAGTGCCAGTCCTGGCTGTTGTGGTCATTTGGAAAGTAAACCATTTTAAAAAAATTAAAAACAGATTCCTCAAAGATTCTGCTTTAGTTTGTCTGGTTGGGGCCCAAGTATTGGTAATGTTTAAAAACTCCCCAGATGACAATGGTATACCTGCAGAGTTGAAGTAACACTGCTCTCCAAAGTAGTTCTTAAGATAAGTTCTCCTAACCAGTGGTGAGAGCGCCACCTGGAACTTATTAAATGTGCAAATTCAAAGACTCCACTCTAGACCTACAGAATCAGAAACTCTGGTAGGGCCATTGATGTTTGGTGATTCCAATGCCAGTTCAAGTTTCAAAATGACTGCCCTGAAGAGGAGGAAGTGAGACAGTGAGAGGACAGAAGCCAACAGAGGGTGTACGACTAAACAGTCACTGTGAGTAACTGAGACTCAGTCACCCAAGGAGCTCTAGGAGTGGAAGAACCTGTTTTGAGTTGCCTAACTATTGACAAGGAAACGAAGTGGTCCTCTGGAATTCCCATTTGTCAGTGACTGAAGGTTGCTCCCAGAGACCTCAATGCCACAGCATGCCTTGCCCAAACCTATGCAAATACAAACACAAAGCCTCAACAAGGAGTCTCCAGTGCTTGTAGCTGGATGTTTGAGCATGGCAAGGTGGAACTGTGTACACAGTGCATCAGGTTCAGTTGAAAGACAGAAATGGCACAGTAACCTGAACTAGACATGCTTATTATAAAGAATTATTATGGGGCTGATGCTGTGGCGTAGTGGGTTAACACCCTGGCCTGAAGCGCCAGCATCCCAGATGGGCACCTGTTCTAGGTCGGGCTGCTCCTCTTCTGATCTAGCTCTCTGCTGTGGCCTGGGAAAGCAGTAGAAGACGGCCCAAGTCCTTGGGCCCCTGCACCCACATGGGAGACCCAGAAGAAGCTCCTGGCTCCTGGCTTCAGATAAGCAGAGCTCTGGACGTTGTGGCCAATTGGGGCATAAACCATCGAATGGAAGACCTCTCTCTCCCTCTCTCTCTGCCTCTCCTCTCTGTGTAACTCTGACTTTTGAATAAATCTTTTATAAAAAGAATTATTATTTATGGAGGATAAACACTTAAGAAAATATGAATGAGAATGCTGTGGTGAAGGAACAGATTTGGAAGGTCTCCAAGGCTAGGATGTGGACTTGGTGGAGAAGGTATAGGCACAGCTTACCTGAGGCTTGCTAGGTTGCTAGTCACTGGATGAAGTTGGAGGGCAGGGAAGTGTGGATACAAAGAAAGTCTATGCTGGCATGTAGGGGTCCAGACCTGTTTCTAGAGATAACCAACTGAGGGTGAGCAACAGTGTTCTATGTAGCACAATACTCGTCACCTTGTACCTCTGGAGTCAACCAGGAAGCAGCACAGGAAATGCCCCTTACTCCTGTGGAGTCTCTGGCAAAGGGAAAATATTTACAAGATGCAAGCAGGGTAAGGAAAGTTAAATTTTGGGATGAAAGATAATCTGACAGAAGATAACATCATTTACATAAGATCATTACATAAAATGTAAATTAATGTATTAAAATTATTTTACACTATAAAATTTCCCTTGATGGTATCCTTTATTTTGAATATTTTTAAATTGACACATAAAACTTGTACATATTTTTAGGGTAATATGATATTTTGGTACATGTATACATTTTATATGTCCAATCAAGGTAAACATAAATATATTCTCAACCATGCAAGTTTCTTTTTTTTTAAGATTTATTTATTTATTTGAAAGTCAGAGTTACACAGAGAGAAAAAGAGAGGCAGAACGAGAGAGAGAGAGAGAGAGAGAGAGAGAGAGAGAGAGAGAGAGAAAGGTCTTTCATCTACTTGCTCACTCCACAATTGGTCACAATGGCAGGAGCTGGACCAATCTGAAGCCAGGAGCCAGGAGCCTCTTCCCAGTTTCCCACGCGGGTACAGGGGCCCAAGGATCTGGGCCATCTTCCACTGCTTTCTCAGGTCATAGCAGAGAGCTGGATGGAAAGTGGAACAACAGGGACTTGAACTGGCACTCAAATGGAATGCCAGTACTACAGGCAGCAGCTTTACCTGCTGCACCACAGCGATGGACCCATATAATATTTCTTTATGGTAAAAGCACTCAAAATCTTTTAAGTTTTAAAGAGAAATATATAGTACACTATCACTATCTAAAGTCCTCCAGTATTCAATAGAACACCAGTATTTATTTCTCTCATATAATTATAATTTAGTATCCATTAAACAACCTCTCCTATACCCATATCTCACTGCCACTACTCTCCCTAGCCTCTGGTAACCACTAATCTCTGTAAGATCCATTTTTTTAGATTCCACATATAAGTGAGATCATGCAGTACTTGCCTTTCCATGCTTGGCTTACTTCACTTAACATAATGACCTCAATTTCATCCATGTTGTTGAAAATGACAGGATTTCATCCTTTTATGACTAACACTCATGTGCATATGTAATGAATTTTCTGTACTCATTCATCAGTGGATGGACACTTAGCTTGTTTTCATTTCTTGTCTATTTTGAATAGGGCTGCAATAAAAATGGAAGTGCAGATATCTTTTCTACCGATGGATTTCATTTCCCTTGGACATATTCCCAGTAGCAAGATTGCTGAATCATATAGTGACTCTATTTTTAGTTTTTTGAGCAGCCTCCATACTGTTTTCTACAAAGGCTATACTAATTTACATCTTTACCAACAGTATGCAAAGGTTCGCTTTTCCCCATATCCTCACCATCATTTGTTATCTTTTGTGATTTGATTATATTTAATCTAAGTGGAATAAGTTTATGCCTCATTGTGGTTTTTATTTGCATTTCCTTGATGGTTAATGATGATGAGAATTTTTTTGATGTATCTGTTTTCCATTTGTATGTCTTCTTTGAGAAATGTCTGCTCAGATCTACTGCTCATTTTGAATTGATTTGGCTTTTCCCTATTGAGTTATTTCAGTGCTTTATATATATTCTGATTATCAACAACAGCTTCCATTTTCTCCCATTCTATAGGTTTTCTCTTTCCTATTTTCAGTATTTCATTTGCTATGCAAAAGCTCTTTAGTTTCATGAAAACTCATTTGTTTATTTTGTACTTTTTGTTGTTTCCTGTGCTCTTAGGATCTAATCTAAAAAATAATTGCCCATTCCAGTGTTCCGAGGCATTTTCCTATGTTTTGTTCTAATAGTTTCAAAGCTTCAGGTCTTACATTTAGGTTTTCATCCATTTTGAACTGATTTTTATCTAGTGTAAGAGATAGGTCTAGTTTCATTCTTCTACATGTGTATGTTCAATTTTCCTGGCATCACTTGCTGAGAAGACTGTCCTTTTTTCCAATGCATGGTCCTAGCCCCTTTGTCAGATACTTTGTCAAACTCATGCTAAGATGCATGTGTTTGCTGCTAGAATTTGTTCTGTTCTGTTCTATATCTCTATTTTTATGCTAATGCCACAATATTTTAATTACTGTAGCTTTGTAATATATTTTAAAGTGGTTTAGTGTAATACCTCCTGCTTTATTCTTTTTGCTCAAGAGTGCTGTGACTGCTGAAGGAAGGACTTTTGTGGTACCATGCAAATTTTCATATTTTTTCCCTACTTCTGTCAAGAACGTCATTAGTATTTTTTTTTGCCCTGAACTCCATGTTTTATTTTTTTTCATTTTTTTAACTTTTATTTAATGAATATAAATTTCCAAAGTACAGAATATGGATTATAATGGCTTCCCCCCCATAACGTCCCTCCAACCCACAACCCTCCCCTTATCCACTCCCTCTCCCCTTCCATTCACATCAAGATTCATTTTCGATTCTCTTTATATACAGAAGATCAGTTTAGCATACATTAAGTAAAGATTTCAACAGTCATTAGTATTTCTAAAGTGATTGTGTTAAATCTGTAAATTGCTTTGGCTTATATGGACACCTTAATGATATTGAATCTTTAAACCTACAAATTGGAGTGTATTTCTATGTATTTATGTCCTTTTTAATTGCCTTCATCAAGATTTTGCAGTTTGCACTGCACAACTCCTTCACCTCTTTGGTGAAAGTAAACCACCTCCTAGATATTTTATTTTTTGTAGCTATTGGAAATTGGATTGGTTTCTTGATTTCTTCTTCTTGGTGTCTAACAATGGTAGTGAGTTTTGTACATTGCCTTCATATCCTGCAACTTTGAGAAATATGTTAGTTTCAAGTAGTTTTTTTGGTGGAGTCTCTGGAGTTTTCTATATATAAGATCACGTCATCTGCAAACAATGACACTTTGACTTCATTCCAATTTGAATATTCTTTGTCTTTTTCTTGCCTAATTGCTATGAAACTTCCAGTAGTGTGTTGAATAGAAGTGGTAGAAGTGAGTATCATTGCCTTGTTACAAATCTCAAAGAGAAAATGGCAGATTTTCCCCAATGTGATGAAAGCTATTAGCTTCTTCTATCTGTTGAGATGATCATATGATTTTTGAACTTCATTCTGATTATGTGGTGTAGCACACCTATTGGATTGCATATATTGAACCACTCTTGCATCTCAGGATGAATCTCACTTTATCATGGTGAATAATCTTTTTTTTTTTTTTTTTTGACAGGTAGAGTGGACAGTGAGAGAGAGAGACAGAGAGAAAGGTCTTCCTTTGCCGTTGGTTCACCCTCCAATGGCCGCCACAGCCGGAACGCTCTTTTAAGAATATTGTTGGATTCAGTTTTCTAGTATTTTGTTGAGGATATTTTTGCATCTATATTTACCAAGGGTATTGACTTGTAGACAATTATGTCCCTGTCTGGTTTTGGTATCAGAGCAATGTTGGCCTCATAACTCTTTGATACTATTTCTAAATGCACATTTTTAATCAAAAAAACATATTTAAAATTATCATTAACAATAAATTGTGCTTTTATCATGATTAATCATTTTTAAAACTATCCTTAACATATGATCTTCCTAACAAAATTTGTTTTCCATGTACAAATGCATGAATTAACTTCCATATTCACAAACATATTTTATTACCAAAAATCCATTAATGTGAGTCAAGTCTATATTCTACAATTAGTGAAAAGTATTATACTTGCATATGTATTTTAATCCATAGATTAGCCAAGCTGTAACATATCTTTGTCCATTTTTCAGCAAATTTTGGTAGGCATTGTGGAAAGTGAAGAATATGATCTGTGCACAAGTTTGATAAGCTGTTTTTATGCAGGTAGAATGTCTTTGCTTCTCCCCTTGAAAGCCCTTCAGGAAGTACATCTCTATCTCACAGAGGCAGAGTTCAGTGAAACTCCAAATAATAAGTTGGAATCTTCCAATTTAGCACAATTTTATCTCTTGATCTTTCCCACTAGTGTTACAACTGTCAATTAAAATATCTCCTTGCGATGTCTTCATCATATACTCATCCAGTTAATTAACCTTTCCACTAAATGAATTAATCTCTTGACCCATGAATATGCTTCCGGCTGTAAATTTATTGTTTCCATCCAATTACCATTGATATTCATAACCATTCATATCTCTTAAAAATAGAAACACAGTCTTGTCTTATGATAGGTCAGAAATCCTCCTGTCTTATTGCTTCATATGTTTTTTAGGGCATCAAAGGAATGCATTACCAGGATAGCCTGAGTCAAGGTCATAGAAACCAACAGACAACAGGAGGTGACAATGGTTGGAAACATACACTTTTTCCATGCATATGGCAGAGGCATGGAATTTTTAAGTTAATTTTAACACAGTGATCCAAATGTGACTAGATGACAGCTAATCAAGCCCATTGAAGTGTTTATGTACGAGGTGAATTGAATTGGAGAGGTGGCTTCTAAAATTTTTTCACTAGAGAAAAGATTTTTTAAGAGGCTATAAAACAGTTCTATGGTCATTTTTACTGTGTAGATATGAACAAAATTCAAACTGATAATTCATAGAAACAGAGAAAGTGACTGTCTACCTACAAAAATGAGAAACAATTTATATAGTAAATAGACAAGTTTCTTATGCCCCCAACTCACAAAGATTGAATAAACCCAGCCTTTTGAACCACCAGAAAGAATTCTACTCCTACTTCCCTCTGATGCTAGAAATGATTTTGGACCAGTTGCTTCATCCTGCTTTTTTCAGTATGAAGCAGATGAGTTGCAGCAAGAGACATCAGTATAGGTGGTACTAACGACATCTTACACGTTAAAGCAATCATTTTAAGTGTGTACATGATCATATAGATAGGAATAAGTGTCAAAGGGATCACATAAATAAGACCAAGTGTCCGATAATAAGATAGAATTAAAAAGGAAAGAATGATCCAACATGGGAAGCAGGCCACTCAGAAGAATGACAAATGCCCTAAATAGCACTCTGACCTCAGAATCAACCCTTAAGGCATTCAGATCTGCCTGAAAAGCCCATGAGAGATTTCTTACATGGAAAGCCAAGACATTGTGGCAAAAAATGATCTACATGAATACCACTGTGAGTGAGATTCCAGTGGAAATAAGGGGCCATCAAAGAAGGAGGCACTTTTCTCTGAAGGGAGGACAGCACTTCTACTTTGCATATGGCCCTGTCTAAATACTGATGGAGTTTGTGGACTCGAAAGACTTCCATAAACTTGGCAGCTCATGACAAGAGTCTTGTATGATCACTGGCATCATTAATAAGAGTGTTAATTGTTAAATCAACAACAGGAGTCACTGTGCACTTACTCCACAATGTAGGACCTCTGTCCTTAAGGAATTGTACTATGAGAATTAATGGTAAAACTTGTCTACAAACAGTACTTTATACTTTGTGTATCTGTGTGGGTGCAAATGGTTGAAATCTTTACCTGGTATAGAGTTGTTCTTCTGTATATAAAGATAATTAAAATGAATCTTAATGAAGAATGGGATGTGAGAGAGAGTAGGAGGTGGAATGGGAATGGGGGTGGGAGGACAGGTGTGGGGGAAGAATCGCTATATTCCTAAAGCTGTACCTATGAAATTGTATTTATTAAATAAAAACTTTCTAAGGAAAAGAGAGAGACAGCAGTAAACAGCAAGCTATAGGGGATGGTGCTGTGGCATAGTGGGTAAAGCTGCTGTCTGCAGTGCCAGTATTCCCAGCTGCTGCACTTCCAATCCAGCTCTATGCTATGGCCTAGGAAAGCAATAGGAGATGGCCCAAATCCTTGGGCCCCTGTACCCACGTGGGAGACTGGGAAGAAGCTCCTGGCTCCTGGCTTCGGATTGATGTAGCTCCACCCATTGCAGCCAATTAGGGTGTGAACCAGCTGATGGAAGACCTCTCTCTCTCTCTCTCTCTCTCTCTGCTTCTCCTTCTCTCTTTGTGTAACCCTGACTTTCAAATAAATAAATTAATCTTAAAAAAAAAAACAGTAAGCTATAAAGTGACAGAATTGAGGACTATGCCCACCATATCCAGACAGGATGACCTTAGGTCTAGGGAAATTTGCATGGTGCTGCTGGGGTTTTTGAAAATAGGCCTCTATGTTCAGACTCAACATCCTTCTTCCATGGTTATCCTTCCATATACCTTTTTTTTCATACACTTTTTCCTCCTCTTTTCATATCAACATAAGTTGATTTCTGTTGATTGTCTATTATATGACAATTACTTTAAATATAATCTTCACAACTCTGTAAAATACAGTTCTTTATTTATCACAAATAGAAAGCAGAAACTGTGAAACTGAACAGTTTTCCACAGAAAATGGGAAGTATAATCTTTGTCCTCAGATTCCGAAGATCCCACTCTGCACAACTCCACAGTGTTGTTAGGACTCTCTAAGATTCGCATGGATATTATAAGTTTGTACTTAATTCTGTCCTAAGCTTAACTTGGGAAACAAATCTTATTAATAAGTAGATGCATTTGTACAGTCCCTTAAAAATGCTTTATTTTGAGTCTTTATAAGTCTATTACACTTTTAGACCATATAATATTAAGCTTATTTTATCAATGAGGTTATTGCAGCAAGATTAGACAAGGAGATGAAATGATAATAGCTATTATTTAATGAATATTTATGCTCAAAATTATGTATCAATTCATTTTGTCCTAATAATAATCTTATCAGTCACTATTATTATCTTCATTTCATAACTGAGGAAATTAAGGATAAAATAAATTAAATAATATACCCGAAGCCATACTTCTAGTAAGTAGCTAAGCTGGATTTAAATCCAGTTATTTTGGCTGCAGCATCCTTGCTCTTAATTCTACATTACATCTTAATTTTGGGCTTGTTGTTTGTATGCATTTTCAGGTTGAAGGGCTTTCCAAGGCAGCCAAAGTCTTTCAATAGCTTTCTATCCACAAACAACATTTGAGAAAGATGCAAAATGGCTGTTTGACAAATGTGGTTGGCATTGTGATGCAGTGGGTTAAGCTGATACTGCCAGCATCACATATGAGAGTCCCACATGCTCTGTTTCCAAACTAGCACCCTGCTAATGCACCTGGGAAGATAGCAGGTGATGGCCAAGAAGTTGGGCCCCTTCCACCCACTCTGGATGGAGTTCCTGGCTCTTGGTGTGACCTTACCCAGCCCTGGATGTTGCAACAACTTGGGGAGTGAACCAGCAGACAGAAAATCTCTCTTTCTATCTCCTCTCTCTCTGTATCACTCTGTCTTTCAAATAAATAAAATTAAATCTTCAAAGGAAGTCAGTGACTGATAGATCTTATAATCTAAACAATGGCCATTAATAAAAGGATTAGTAAAAGACTGGTCATCATAATGTTCGTCATGACACAATTAGTATTTACAGCCAATAATTAAAATGGCTTTAAAAATCTTGCATCAAATGTGCAGCAGAGGCAGAATGAAAGCAGAATTTGGTGTTGTGCATTATCTGTGTTCCAAACTGTTTCCCAGAGACAAGAAGGCTTTCCACTCAGCACATTCCACATAATCTCTTTACATGATTAACCCCTTTTCTTAATGTAGCCCTCTTTGAGGGACATTTTGAGGATTTGCATACCTCAGAGCATTGATTATTCAGCAAATAAATAACCTAAATACTTAACATTAATGTCCTTATTTCTTAAGAAATGGAAGCTTAAGGAAGTGGCATCTTTTCTTAAGGCTTAAAGTTTCTGAATTGCCCAAATTCAATAGCTGTAAACTAACCCTGCTGGTGGTAAATAGGACAGAGATACACACAAAGGATTCTATCGCTCTGTCCAAACCAAAATGGCAAGGCATTCACAAACAGACATTCAAGACAGGCAGACACTTTTCTTCTCAGCCTCTCATTAAACCAGTCACAAGTTAAACATGACTCTCTTTGTCCCATTTGAACCATTTTGAGTTAAACATGAATTTTTTTATGGAGGCCCTAAATTCTTAGAATTGCTGATCATGGAGTTTTCTTTCTTCTTTTTGTTTTAAACCAAGTCCTTATTATTTATAAAGCTAAAGGATTAAAAAAATTCTATGCCTTTCTTTTCTTTCCCTCCTCTCACCTCTTCCTTGTTCCCCTCTTGTACCCTGTCCTCAAGGCATCCTTATTCTCTAAGTTGAAATATTAGCACAAGAGTATTGACTTAAATGTGTGATAAAATATTTCCATCATCAGCTCAGAGACCTCTGCCAAATATCAAGGTTGTTGACCCACACACAGTGTAAATATACTTTGAAAACCACATGTCAGGAGATCTTGGCTTGCACTACTCACTTGGGCCTACTCCGAAGCAGATTGTACAAAGACAAGACCACATCTGAGGCAACAGTGAGAGGAAAGCTATAGTGTAGTTGCTTTTCTATTGCCCCAAATAAAAGAAAGTGTTAGTCGCTTTCTGTGATTCAAACAGTTGCATTTTTTTATTTACAGAAAGGATATTTGATAGCATAAAGGATACCTCATATTTTTTTCTAAGTAATTATCTATATTGGTTTTCAATAGTTGTGATGAACTCCTGCTTCTGCTACGGTAGCTCATAGATGGAGAAGAGTGACAGGCAGCTTCTGACACTGTCCCGATGGTCCCTGTCTCCCGGTGTTCATGCTCCTGTGCAATCCATGTCCCTTGAATGTGGCCTGGACCTAGAGACTTTTTTCTAACAAATAGAATATGGAAAAAGTGGTAAGATACCACCTGCTGAATTAGGTAATAAAAGACGGTGGATTTCTTGTTTCTGTGAGGATCTCCTAGCTGACTTATGGTGATGGAAGGCACCCCAGGCCAGTAGCTAAAAGCATCCTCTAGCCACCACCCTACAAGAAATTGAAGCCTCCAGCCCAAGAAACAGCAGAGAGATGAGTGTAATCAACAACGGTTTCATGAGCTGAAGCTGATCCTACCTTAGCTGACCCTTGAATTAAGCTTTGCAGTACCTGTCTCTTTCACTTATTTTTAAATTGATAACTAAAATCTATATATACAATGGTATTCAGTTTGTAGAAACTAGATTTAAAAGATGCTTATTTTGATGAACTTTTTATATCCTTGTATTGTTTTTTCATAATAAGCATTCTCCATGAACTCCTTGAAGACCAAATCCTTGTGTTTTTGACATACAGCATTAATGTCTTGAAATATGTATACATTGTGGGAATGACTAAATCAAGCTAGTGAACATATGTATTACCTCACACATGCCTCTTTTGTTTGTGGTGAGGATACAACGTCTAGTCTGCACAATTTTCAAATACACAGAGCACTAATGTTAATTGCTGTCATATTGTACAATAGGCTCCCTATTTACAGATTCATTGAAGCCTTGCAGAAAACCCTGAGAGAAGACCCATTCCAGCTGTGCTCAAACTCAAGACCCATACACCCTGGGAAATAATAAATACATTTTGTGTTATTCACTATGTTTAGGGATAGTGTGTTATACTGCAATAGATAACTAACACAATAAGAATGTGGAAGCATGCCCTTCAAATTTGAAGAAGTCAATACATCATTTCTCAGCATAAACATAACTAGAAAAAATTTTTTAAAAAAGAAATAACTTCATGGTTATGCCATAGGCATTACACAGGTAGAAAAGAATTTGTGGCCGTAAGAGCTATTTCATCCATATTTTAAGAGCTCTTAATCTAAGGACTAAAAACAATGTTCTCTCTTTTGGGCAGGAATGGAAAGCACTTGTGAATTTTCTGTTCTTTCATCCAGACTGTCTTTGTACAATGCAATTGATTTGTTTTTTATTTCCTAAAATTGCTTCTCAAGATTCACAACTCTCTGATCATACTGATTGGCTTGCATTATTTCCAAGCCTACTGCAGATGGTTCTACTGTCCATCTTATGCTGATTACTACTAGTTTCCATCTCATTTCCAATAATTACAGTATTATTAGCTCCATATATGCATAAGGAACTCTGAGAGAGGCCATGTGACATGTAAATGGAAGAGCCAAGAATAGAATCCAGCCAAAGGGTTCATGCCTCGGGTCACTAAACTCAACATCCTTTCTTCTTGATCTTTTGTGGATATATAAAATGTTTTTCAAGTCTGGTACATTAAATAGTGCTTATAGATTCCAAGGCTACCTGTTTCTATACTAACATTCTGTATTTGATATCAGCCTCTTATATCCCTTGATTCAATGGTCTCTGAGCCAGTTTTGTACCATGCAAAACACATTATGATCCCAGAATTCATCCAAATTCAGAATCTTAGACTCTTTCTCAAATATTCTCTCTTGCCTCCTGGAAGGGTTAGAAAAGGAGTGGATTTTGAAGTCTGCATTCTTATGTTCAAATTCTGTTTCTATCATCGACATTTGAGAAAGGTTCATAACATCTCTGATGCTCAGTTTCGTAACAGATGAACAAAAAAGGAGCAGCAATGTGTTTTGATAATTGAATGAGATGACACTCTTAGGGACAAAGCACAAGCACAGTGTTTGTCACACCATAGGTGATCAATATCTCTTAAATCCTCCTACCTATCACCCCTTCCTAATATTGCTTCCATACTCTTTCTGATATACATGAGAGGTATCAGACTATTTTTCTTGACTAATAAGCTATTTGTCCACCTTGACAAAACCTAAAATGAGCTGATAATATTTTTTAAAAATGATTAAAACCTAAGAATTCCTCCAAAGTTCTTTCTTGGATGGTGTGGCAATTTCTTTCAGTGTCGTCCTGCAGTAGTGCTTCATCATGTTAGCTGTCAGGTATCAGAGCAGGCAGTTGGCTTATTGGCTAAGATGATGTTAAAGACACCCAGGTCCCATATCAGAGTGGCTGAGCTGAATTCTCAGCTCTGGTTTCAGAGTCTGACTTTTTGCCAATGCAGACCGTGGGTGGCAACAGTGAATCTCACAGAGCTGAGTCACTGCTACCCACGCAGTATACTAAGATCGAATTCCCAGTTCCTGCCTCCAACCCTGGTAATTGAGAGGTTTGGGGAGTGAACCAGCATATGGGAGCTCTGCTTGACTTTCATTAAAATAAAGTTCATGGGAAATTGAAATTAAAAGATAAGTTGAAAAAAAGATATCAGGTATCATCCCAAGGCTGTGGGAGTGCTGGGACATGGGTCATGGTGATATTAATTCCCAAGTTAATGGGAACATTGGCCTCAGGCAGGTCTGCAAACAAGTACATTAGCTTATCTGCCTTTACCGAGTGCTGTAAACTCTTATAGCATCCATAAAGTATATCCAAAGATCACTAATGCAGATTGCAAATCAGATGCCATCTGACAAGCTTTATTTCTGGATGTGTGCCCTCTTCTAGATTTATAGTTTATTCCCCCTTGATGAGTTCGCATGAAGTAGGGAATCAGAAGAACACATCACAGACCTGCTCTGACACCACCTAAGCTGTATGTTATCACCTTGTCTTTGTTTCCAAAAGACCTGTATTCTTGGATTGTGTTTACTCATTTTTCTAATAATCTCTGGTTTCCCTCTATACTAGGTAAAATGGCCTCCAATTCTAAACGGAATTGCATTTTGGGCACTACAATTTGAATGTTTTTCCACGTTATTGATGCCTCTAGACTGAGACTCAACAGGTACTGTGTTCACTTGAGAACAAGAGAGGAGCCTGTTGAACCAGCCAGAAGCCTGTTGCTGATTTCCTGACCTCCAGACTAGTTTATAACCCAACCCAGGATATACTTTCATCATTCTCTTCAAGAATTCTGTGGTTAAGCACCGTGGCATAGTTGGTGAAGCCACTGCCTGCAGTGCTGGCATCCCATGTAGGTGCCAGTTCATGTCCTGGTTGCTCCACTTCCAGTCCAGCTCTCTTCTATGGCCTAGGAAAGCAGCAGAGGATGGCCTAGGTCCTTGGACCCATATACCCATGTGGGAGACCTGGAGGAGGCTCCTGATTCCTGGCTTCAGATTGGTCCAGCTCCAGCCATTGCAGCCATTTGGGGAGTGAACCAGTGGATAGAGGACCTCTCTCTTTCTCACTTCCTCTCTCTTTCTCTCTCTCTGTAACTCTGCCTTTCAAATAAATAAATAAATGCTAAAAAAAAGAATTCCATATGTATTTTCAAGGATTTCTCACTTACAAGGCACAAATTTCTTTCTTATGGGAAGGACAATGTTTCAAGCTTTAAGTCCTTTTCAAAGATTTATTTATTTATTTGTAAGGTAAAATTATAAGGAGGAGAGAGAGAAAGAGAGGGAGCGAGATCTTACATCCACTGGTTCACTCCCCAAATGGCCACAACAGCGAGGACTGGGCCAGGCTAAAAGCAGGAGCCTGTGGAGTTCCATCTTGGTCTCCCCCATGTGTGGCAGGTGCCCAAATGCTTGAGCCATCCTCTGCTGCATTTCCAGGCACCTTAGCAGGGAGCTGGAGCAGAAGCAAAGGAACCGAGACTCGAATCAGTGCTCCAATAGCAGATGCTGGCATTGCAGCCAGCAGCTTAGCTTGTTGAGCAACAAGACTGTGCCCCTCCCCAAATCATTTCTTAAAGGAAGCAAGAACCAATGGAATTCTCTCCTCAGAAAGTTTCTATGTGAAAAGTCAGGCACTATCGTCTGTCATTATTCTTTATCCCTGTAAATTACTTATTTTTCACAACCTGTGTGAAACTAGCTCCCATTACCATTTTAATGTGAAATGGAACATCTTAATAAGATACATATACAATGCAACCTTCAGGTCCCAGCTCTTTAATAGAGTTTAAATTAAAAATGAGAAGTACTTACTTGATTAACATCTCTGTCCTCATCAGACTGCAAATTCTTGTTTGGCTCACCGTTGTATCCATAGAAATCATGGAAGTTACTAAAAGACTATCCTTAAAGGAGTGAATTAATGAAATAGTGAATAAGAGACTGAAATCAGAATTCTGGTAACATAGAAACTGTATCTTTAAGACATCTTGTTAACACCAAGCCAATATGCACTTTGTCTCTGTATTTGCCATGTTTACTGCTTCATAATATAATGGAACCACAGGGCCAGCATTGCGCTGACATTTCATATGGGGGCAGATTTGTGTCCTGGAAGCTCCACTTCAAATCCAGCTCAAGAAGCTGAAAGTGGCCCAAGAGTTTGTGTCCCTACCATCCACCAGGGAAACCCAGATGGACCTCCTGGCTCCTGGCTTTGACTGCCCCAGCGTTGGCCATTGTTACCATTGTGGGGGTGAACAAGCTGAAGGAAGATCTCTTTCTCTCTGTAACACTGGCTTTTGAAATAAATAATCTTTTTTTATTTTTAATTTTAATTAATTTTAATAGATTCAATATGATTTGTAGATAACAAGTCTAAAAATGTAGTGATATTCTCCTTCCTCCCTCCATCTTACCCACCCTCCTTCCTCCTACCCTTTTTTTTAATAACATATTTTAAATTTACATTATAGTAAAAGGCTTTTAAAAAAATAATGGGTTGTCCCATGGAAGTCAGGGATTACTGAAGTCTATAAGGCTACTTGTAATTTGGAGTATAGACTTGTGGCTGGGTAATGCACAGCCAATCTTTCTAGGTTCTGCACATGTTTCAGGTTCTGAGTCAGCTGAGTGGACTAAGGGATGATTATCAACCTCCAGAATGGCCTGCGTAGAATCACAGAATTTCCCAAGAACCTGAAAGCAGTTTTGAACCCAGAATTCAGCCATACTTGAAAGCAGTGGAAGAAAATGAAGGAGGGAAAGAGATGGGAAGTGAAAAAAGGAAAACATTGGAGGAGAGCATTGAGTTTTTTAAACAAAATCATTCAAAACAAAGAAATTAATAACAATTCTTATTTACCTTGTTATAAATTTAAACAGTTATTGAGTAATTATAGTATATTTCTCAAAACCCAGGTTGTTTTTTTTCCTTTTAAATTTAATTAGTAGACTGTTGAGACAGTGATATTATCTCTTCTGACTAAATATGTTGCTATTGGGAGCATAGTAAGTTACTTGGTGTTTATATTTAATATAACCTTCTTTCTTTTATCTCTCAGGGAAGAATTGGATAACACTGTGATTTAGAGTACCTCAAAATTTCTTAGCTATAACTTGGTATGCAGGTATAATTAATCATGGGAATGAGAAGTCCCTGAACTGGGAATTCTGATTTTATTGCTATTGAATCCTCTGCACAGAGGTTAGACCAGAAGGTCTTGGGACTACATGTTTTACTTCCCCCTTCTGCTCTGTCCTCATTTCTACTACTGAGTAGATTTTCTCCAAGAATAAAAATGTCAGATGTAAACAGCACCTGTTGCCATAGCAGCTATAAAATTCAGTCCTACCTTCCTCCTCTCAAGGAGACCTTAATGCATTCAGTATCTTTCTTGAGGCTAGAACATAAGTTAAGAGGTAGGCTAGGATTAGGCTCAGATATTCTCTTAAGCATTGAGAAGCAACCTATGTGTGATTTTATTGACTGTTGAGATTCAAAATATTCATCAGATCACTTGTATCATGAAAAAGGAATCAAGCACGTGATTGGTTGATGGTTCTGTATTATTTCTATTTGTCTAGGGGCACTTCTGAGCCTTCTGTGGCAACAGAGGAACTAACTATTCTAATTGAGCCTGAACTTTGTGTAGTTTAGAAAGTTGGTTACATCTGAAGTTAGATTCACATGTTTGTTTCCCTACAGTTTAATTTCCCAAGCAATCCCCCATTAAAGTTCACCTTTTCTGTGATTCAGTCAGGTAATTGCTTGCTTATACTTCCGAGCTCTCACATCACTTCCAGTTTCTTTTGTTTTCTCAATAGAACTACGGTTTACTTGGTTAGTTGGAATAATGAAATCCTTACTGAGAGTGAAGCAGGATTCTTTGAAGTGGCTGCTGTCTCTATCTCTGTAATAAAGTCAAGAAAGGCATGCAGTCCTACAAAGATTGTCAATAACTTATTGCTTGTAAGATTGTCCATGCCTGTCTATTTCAGAGCATGATTCCTTCAAACTATAGAAAATGAAATGGGGAGATGGATTCTAAGAGTCTAAGGAAGAAGCCGGCGCCGCGGCTCACTGCCTTGAGGCGGATTCTGTCCTGGTTGCCCCTCTTCCAGGCCAGCTCTCTGCTGTGGCCAGGGAGTGCAGTGGAGGATGGCCCAAGTGCTTGGGCCCTGCACCCCATGGGAGACCAGGAGAAGCACCTGGCTCCTGCCATCGGATCAGCCATGGCGGCCATTGGAGGGTGAACCAACGACAAAGGAAGACCTTTCTCTCTGTCTCTCTCTCTCACTGTCCACTCTGCCTGTCAAAAAATAAAAAATAATAAAATAATTTTAAAAAGAGTCTAAGGAAGAAAAGCCAAAAAAACTGACAAGCATATGTCCAGATAAGAACATTGTAGAGTGGCCGGCGCCGCGGCTCACTAGGCTAATCCTCCACCTTGTGGCGCTGGCACACTGGGTTCTAGTCCCGGTCGGGGTGCTGGATTCTGTCCCGGTTGCCCCTCTTCCAGGCCAGCTCTCTGCTGTGGCCAGGGAGTGCAGTGGAGGATGGCCCAAGTGCTTGGGCCCTGCACCCCATGGGAGACCAGGAGAAGTACCTGGCTCCTGCCATCGGATCAGCGTGGTACGCTGGCCGCAGCACGCCGGCCGCGGCGGCCATTGGAGGGTGAACCAACAGCAAAGGAAGACCTTTCTCTCTGTCTCTCTCTCTCACTGTCCACTCTGCCTGTCAAAAAAATAAAAAATAAAAATAAATAAAGAAAGAAAGAAAAGAAAATTGTAGAGTAATGTTCAAAGTAAATTTGTTAATAAGAGTGTCAAACTAAAAACATCCAAATGTCCACCAACAGAGGAACAGGTGAAGAAAAATGCTGCTCAGTAATAAAAAGGAGTAATCTAAAGCATGGCCAAATCACAAAGAAATTTGGGAATGGATTACATTTATATGAAACTCTAGAAAACAAATCTAATCTATAATGGCAAAAGGTGGATTAGTGGTCAACTGGAGCCAAGGAGGAAAAGAAGATGAACTGGAAATAAATACAGTGGCCCTCTGTGGACTGACAAAAATTTGGGGTATATTTATTATAGTGGTGGTTACGTAGACATAGAAATGCATCAAACTTCATCAAAATATTTAAAACCATGCATTTTATTGTATGTATAAATATATCTCAACAAATTTAACTTGAGATAGATAGATGATAGATGATAGATAGATAAATAGATAGACAGACAGACAGATATATAGATATTCTTCATTTCTTACTAACAAACTTGTCAATAGGGACTATACTTTTCCCTGGACTTCTTCAAAAAGAGAAACAGTCTGAAAGAAAAGTTTAGATTCCCTGTTACATGGTTCCTTGGATAAGAGGCAACTTACCTATATTTAATTGTATAGTATCCCCAAAAATACTGTGTCCAAACTTCCAAATCCTGTGAATGGAAAAGGGGTCTTTGCAGATATGAATGAGTTAGGGATCTTTTCTTGAGCCATATGGGTGGGAACCAAAATGCAAAAGGAGTCCTCATCAAAAGAGGCACTAAGGGAGTACACACAGAGAGAAGGCAATGTGAGAACAGTGGCAGACACTGGCACGATGCATAGTCACACAAAGGAATGTTGACAGTCATCAAAGCAGAAGAGGAAAGGAGAGGCTCTCCCTTGGGGCCTTCAGAAAGAGGGTAGTCAAACTGGATTTTCACCAGCTGATGCTGCTTTGAGACTTCTGGCTTCCAGAACAGTGAGGAAACCATTTTTCTAAGGCTGTAGTAAGCCTTGACAGAAAACTCAGTATAGTAGTTTTGGTAAAATTTTCAGACCCCTAGAGGTTTTTAAGCTCCATTCAACCAGAATGAGTATTATGAACAAGTCCTTATGGAGAGCTCAGCTTAAATCTTTCATCATCAAAGGAGGAGACAGATTGTAGAACACTAGGCAGAAGTAAGAACTGTAATAGACAGGAGAGGAATATCAGGTCTGACTAAAGGAAACATAGATTGTTTTAGAAAAGAGAGGAGGGGATGGCTGGCTTCAAATTTGGTCTTCAAGAATTGGTAAAATGCAGCAAGAATATATCAATGATTCCTGGATATATTTTAGAGTCACTTGTATAAGTGTATTAATTAATATGATTATTGGAGCTCTTGATAATGTAGCACCAACTAGCTTGTGCTTTATATAATACTCTGAAAAATTATAGTGCTACTTTCTCAGGATGGAAAATTGATAACATGGGTATTGTTCTTATACCCTGACATAGCCAGAATGTGGACATTCCTCAGTATTCCCTCCATTGTAGGAAAAGATTATATTCAGGTAAACACTGGAAATACAGTTTTCTTTGATGTCAACCATTTAATTGCGTCCCAGGGGCCCAAGGTTTTATAGACAAAAGCAGTCCTAATATTTCAGACTCAGTTTTCAAAAATGGGTTACAAACAGATACATACACACATACACTCACACACACACAATATTGTAAGAAAAAATGAAACATCTGAAGTGTGTCATCACAAAAGACATTAAGAAACTCGTGATCAAAAGTAATTCCATTCAAAATAAGGACCAGATTTCAAGATTTACAGTTAAATAGCCTGGAAAACTCCTTATAGCTTTCATAATACCCCATCATCCCCCCCCCCATACACACATATTATCAGTAAAGAATAGGAATGGACCTTGCCAGGTGCTAAAACACCTTACAGTGATTAAAGCAGCAGAGTGCTGGAGAGAGACTACAGCAGAGCTGCAGGGTGCAAAACACAACATTAGAGTTACGCACAAAAAATCGATGGAAATCTGGCATATTATACAGCTAATATTTCCCATCAAAGGGCAATAAATGATACTAAACCACTAGCTTCAAAGGGAATAACCTGGATTCAACTCATCCTCTTGCACTGAAACATAAATCCTAAAGGAAGCGAAGATTTGGATATTAGAAACAAGCAATAAATGTAAGTACCAGAGGAATACACTCGCACTCAGATCATCTTTGAGTACAGAATTCCTTTCCTATCAGGGCACAAATGTAATCTTTAAAGACTAATAGCTTGAAATCATACAGAAAAAAAGTTGGTAAATTTGATCACATGAAAATGAAAACTTTCCACTAGAAAAAAAATTACCATTCACAAAGTCAAAAGCCTGGACAATATGTGCAACCAAATACAAATTGCTAATTTCCTTAACAAATGAAGAAATTATAAATATCAATTAAAATAAAAAAACGCATCCCATGGCAAATTAACAAAGAATAAAGAAAATGATAGCTAACAAATACCTGTTCGTGGTGTAAACAATTGGCATCACATTTTACAGGGCAACTTGGCCACATCCGTCCAATAAAAATCATACACACATAACTCAATGGGGGGTTTCTAGTTCTAGAAATTTATTCTACAAACATTCTCAACCAAATATCTACAAGTATACACACTTAAATGTACAAGAATAGATTTTATATGAATATGTAGCAATATTGTTAAATCCTGTCAGCATATAAAATTTTCATCAAATTTATCCATTAAATGAAATAATTAATAGTTTATAATATATTTTTTCTTTATTATTTGACAGATAGAGTTAGACAGTGAGAGAGAGAGACAGAGAGAAAGGTCTTCCTTCTGTTGGTTCATCCCCCAAATAGCAGCTAAAGTCGGAGCTACGCCAATCCGAAGCCAGGAGTCAGGTGCTTCCTCCTGGTCTCCTATGCAGGTGCAGGGGCCCAAGCACTTGGGCCATCCTCCACTGCCTTCCCGGGCCACAGTAGAGAGCTGGATTTGAAGAGGAGCAACCAGGACTAGAACCTGGTGCCATATTGGATGCCTGTGCCAGAGGCAGAGGATTAACCAAATGAGCCACAGCACTGTGCTGGCCCCTTGTTTATAATATATAAGGATTACCCAAATTCTATGGAAAAAGACATGCTTTTTTGAAACATTTAATTATTTCATTAAATTTTTTTTAATTTTTATTTATTTTTCATTTAAAGGCAGGGTTGAGGGAGAGAGAGAGGCATCTTCTATATACTGCTGGTTCCTTCCCCAAGTGGCCACAATATCAGGGCTAGGCCAGGCCAAAGCCAGGAACTTGGAACCCAATTCAGGTATCCCTCAAGAGTGATAAGGACTCAAGTACTTGAGCCATCATCCTACTTCCCCCTAGGGTGCACACTAGCAGGAAACTAGTTAAGAGGCAGAGGAGCCTGGACTCAGAACAAGCACTCTGATATGGGATGCAGATGCCCCAATCACTTACTTCAATGCCATACCAAATGCCCACCCCAAGATTTATTATCATTATGTCTTGAAACTACATATTTTTAAAAGTATTTATTCATTTGAGAAGTAGAGTTACAGCCAGAGAAAGGGAGAGACAAAGAGAAAGGTCTTCCATGTGCTGCTTCGCTCCCCAGATGGCCTCAATGACTGAAACTGAGCAAATCTGAAACTGGGAGCCAGGAGCTTCCTCCAGGTCTTCCCACGTGGGTGCAGAGGCCCAAAGATTTGGGTCACTTGCTACTGCTTTCCCAGGCCATAGAAGAGAACTGGATCAGAAGAGGAGCAGCTGGGATATGAACTGGTGCCCAAATGGGATGCCAGCGCTGAAGGCAAAGGCTTAACCCACTATACCACAGTGCTGGCCCCAGAGAGCTACACATTTATTGAGAGCATACTAGTGCAAAGTATTATGATTATCCAAATAACCATTAAAGAGGTTATAAAAACTAAAAAAATCATTTTTTATTGGAAAGGTCACTAAAACAGTATTAGGAAGAAGGAGAAGCAACCTGTAGTGAAAGTCAATTTGTACCATTTTACTTCAAAGAGAAGGGCAATGCAATTTCAAAAAAATCTGTAGTTTATAGTTATCTTCTATGACTACAGATATGTTGAAAGTCAGTCATAATCAGTTTCTAAGATCTCTGCTTAATGACTTTACAAATGTCTCCCACTGATGGTTTGCGGATGGGAGGATGTTTATGGGAGGAAGAATCACTATAATCCAAAAATTGTACTTTGGAAATTTATATTTATTAAATAAAAATTTTCTATAAAAAACAAATGTCTCCCACTGAACTAGTAAATAAGTGAGAAATAGTCATATAGCAGAAATAATTTGGGATAGGTGCTTTCTGCAATGATATTTTAGCCATCAAAAAGAAGCATTTCGGGTGAGTGTTTGACACAGCTGTTAAGATGCCTTGGGATGACTGCCTCCCAGGTTGGTGTGCCTGTGTTTGGGTCCCAGCTACTCTTCCAGTCTGAGCTTCCTACTAATGCGCGTTCTGGGAAACAATAGTAATGGTTCAAGTACTCGGGTTCCTGCCACACATGTGAGGCACCTGGACTGAGTTCCAGGTCCCCGACCTCAGCCTTGCCTAGCCCTGACTGTTGCAGACATTTTGGGACTGAACCAGTAAATGAAATATCCCCCTTTCAAATAAGATGAAATTAAATAAATACATATTTTTAAATGAAACACTTAAGGGTTACTAACAACTAACAGGATTCATGAGAGTGGTCTAACCTGAGTAGAAATAGGCATGAAACGTTCTAGACAAAGCTGCTTCAGCCACTTTAGCAGCTTGAGCAAGTTGCTCAGATTTCTCTAGGCATACAAAGCAACCTACGGGAGCTACGTTAGATGAGAAAAACCCTTAATTCATTTTCACCTGTAATCTAAACCTGTAGTGACTCAGGACATAAAGCCTCTGATCTACCAGCCCTCGAGCTGGAAATCTTGTTGAAGTACCCTCCAAAAGGGTTTTAAACTTCAGCAAGCATATGAATCTTCCACTTCAGGGAAGGATTGACTCCCTAGGAACTCAAATTTCGACCAATAGAAGAGTCAAGAAAAGGAGTGCTGGGACATCAGCCGTCTCAGTGCAATCTTAAGATTTAACCCAATATTCATAAAATGCAGAAGATTCTGGGTTTTGCAGTGGCCTCACTCTGATGATTACCCTGGTATCTGAAATAAAATAGCCAGCCCTTATCCCTGTTTTTCACAGAAATTAAATGATTTATCCCAACATGCATGACTGTAAAGTTGCAAAAATTCCAAACATAAACCAGTGTTGTTGTATGCCACCATGACCAGCATGTTCTGATATGCTCTCCGTTTAATCATATCATTTGCTCTCCAGAGCACTAAGTGTACTAATATAGATGCAGTTCACATGACACTATAACTCACTTTCATCAGGCTAAAAAATACTTGTATTTTTATTTTCCACTTATTCCATAAGTAAATTCTCAGAAAAGTCATCAGTTGTATTTTTGAAGTGTGAGAAATGCCTATTGTCAACCCATTTAATTTACTTTTAAATTATGTTAACCAAGTTTAAAATCTACATATCAGTTATAACCCAAATTTATCAGCACAGGGTGTTCTGATTTAAAAAAATAAAAATTGTTTATGGTTGCTGTGTTTTGCATTTCTATCATTAAATCATATGAACAATATTTCACATTATTATTTTCTAACTGTGCTTCCTCTTTGGAATCATCAATTCATGTCTCTTGCCTGCTTATCTTTTGTAGCCTTGATATTTTTCTCATAACTTTGAGCACATCCTTAATATTTTATAGATATTAAATTGTGTCATATCTGATGTAAACATGTTGTGATGCATATTGTTTTTTTACTATTTTTCATCGTAAAGATCATTTAAAATTGTGTATATTAACATTTTGATTCTTCCTATTATTATTTAAAAGTTTAAAACCTTATCATTCCTTCCTATATTTGATAACCATACTATTTCCTGCCAGTTCTTCTATATTTTGCTATTTTTATATTTAATCCTCTAATTTGATGCTTTTTGACATTTCACTCTCCTTCAGAACACAAACAGAAACAATAAATTGTAATTCCCACTTCCAGTGATAACTACAAAGCTACCTCTTTTTCACTCACGAGCATGTAATGGAACTGGATCTGCAGCAACACTTAATACAGCAAATCTCTCTGTCTACTTCCATTGCCCTCATTCAAATGAAGTACGTTTTGATGAACAGTATAAAACAATTTCTTATGGTACCTTTCTCTGAAGAGAGGAGAGAACTTTCACTTTGACCATGGCCTTGTCTAAATATGATCAGAGTCAGTGAACTCAGGGGGCTTCCATAGCCTTGACAGCTCATGACAAGAGCCTAGGGTGATTACTGAGGCTATAAACAAGAGTGTCAATTTGTTAAGTCAACAAGAGTCACTGTGCACTTACTCCTCATGTAGGATCTTTGTCCTTAGTGTACTGTACATTGTGATTTAATGCTATAACTAGTACTCAAACAGTATTTTTCACTTTATGTTTCTGTGTGGGAGCAAACTGTTGAAATCTTTACTTAATGTATGCTAAACTGATCTTCTGTATATAAAGAGAATCGAAAATGAATCTTGATGTGAATGGAAGGGGAGAGGGAGTGGGAAAGGGGAGGGTTGCAGGTGGGAGGGACGTTATGGGGGGGAAGCCATTGTAATCCATAAGCTGTACTTTGGAAATTTATATTCATTAAATAAAAGTTAAAAAAAAAATTTCTTATGTTTCAAAATGCTAATCAATTATGAAAAATTGACATTCTTACTGGTTTTCCCTTTCTCTATCCATTTTGAGTAAATATATTAATCCTTGTGAAATCTACTTATATATTCAGAAGCTATCCTATTATTTCATGTTTCTATTTTATAATGAATTCAAAAATACATTAAACTTTGTTGTTTCATTCCGGGTTTTAATATCTAGCAGATATTTTGTCCTTGTTGTTGTTGTTTGTTAATATATTTATGCTAATTTGTTTTCACATGTTCAGTTTTCAAGTGAATTATAAGCTGTTACTGGGGACTGACAGTAGTGGGTTAGCCCACCCTCTGCTTGTTTTATTTGCTTGAGATGAAGTGGGACACCACTTTCTCCCACCTCAGTTATTTATTAGTGTCTCTATTTCTTTTTCTTGTGTGCCATTGATTATTACATTTTTATTCTTTCTTTTCATTCAGAAACCTCTGTTTTCCATACCTTGTCTGAAATCTCTCATATTCTTTTTCATCTTTTAATTAATGTCTTATGTTCCAAGATATTATATTCCACCAGTCTGGTTTCTGTATACTGTGTCTGCTGTCTATTATCTTCAGAGAGTGTGGGAATTGGCTAACAGTAGAATTCTACCTTTTTTCTTTCATAATTTAAATATCCTATTTTATCACCAAAAATAGATAACTGCTGTTTTCTAAAAACCATTATGCATCTCCTGCACAAAATCCATTTCAAGTCTTGTTATCTGATAATTAGGAAACTAATCTTGGGAAATATGAAGAAATAAACAAGTCAATTATTTACTCAGTCATAAATATCTATAAACAAGAAAGGAAAAGAGGAAAGTGGGAAAATAAAAAGTTTGGGTTTTTTCTCATTTATACATCATTATAGAATCTATATTCTTTTTAAAAAATATTTTATTTTATTTATGTGCAAGGCAGTTACAGAGACAGAGGGAAAAGGAGAAATAGAGAGCTTCCATTGCTGACTCACTCCCCTAAATGTCTGCAACAACCGGGGCTGAGTTAAGCCAAAGCCAGGAGCCAGGAGGCTCATCCAAGTGTCCCTTGTGGGTGCAGAGGCCCAAGGAATTGACCATCTTCCACTACTTTAGCAGGTGCATTTGCAGGAATGGGAAGAGGAGCAGCAGGGACTTGAACCAGCACCTGTATGGGATGCTGACCTGGCAGGCTGTAGTGTAACTCATTATGTCACAAAGCTGGCCACAGGATTCATACTCTTAATTCCATTCTGTCAGTGGGCATACTGTTGTAGGGTAGACACACCAGGTATTGAAAGCAGCTCACACTTTTCGTACTTCAGAATGTTTTAACAAATGGAGAGACCTGGTTGAGACACAGGATGTAAAGCGTCACTTTCAATGCTGGCAACCCATTTGGGCACCAGTTTATGTCCCAGATGCTCCATTTACAATCCAGCTCCCTGTTAATAACCTCGGAAAATAGCAGAAGATGGCCTAAATCCCTGGGTTCCTGCCACCCACGTGGTAGACCCAGATGAAGCTCCTGCCTTCTGGCTTTGGTGTGGCCCAATGATGGCCATTGAGGTAATGGAAGATCTGTGTGTGTGTGTGTGTCTGTGTGTGTCCCTCTCTCCGTGTATCTCTGACTTTCAAAATAAATAAATCTTTTTTAAAGAGGAAACAGAATGAAGAGATATTACTTTGGTTTCAAAAAAATTCTAAAATCCATGCATATTTTTCCGTAACACATACTTCTCATCAATTTTTTGAAGACCCCTAGTATTTGTTTGCTGCAGTTTCCATAGTAAAATATGACAAATAAGGTGCCTTAAACAACAGAAATATATTCTCTCACAGTTTTGGAAGCTGGATCACCAAGATCAAGGTATAAGCAGGGTTGGCTCTTCCTGAGAGCTGTGAGGGAGAGGCTCTTCCATGTATCTCTTCTAGCATCTGCTACTTTGCTAGAAATCATTGACTAGCTGGGCTGGTGGATACTCAGCCTATATCTGCTTTAATGTTTGCCCAGCATTATCCCTGTGTGTATCTGTCTCTATATTCAAATTTCTCCTTTTTTCACAATAGAAAGGGGAATCAGTTAGCAATGGGCTAAGTAAAGGGCTTCAGCTTGAGGCAGCAGCAACCCTCCTGTATTTGTATTTTATTCAAGAGGTACCAAGTTAAAGGCTGGAGATCAAATTAGCAATTTCAGATTATTTTAATCCTGCTCTTTCAATATGGAGTTTATAGGCATCCCTATTCTAATTAATATTCACCTGTTTTTATTTAAGCTACTGAAGACTTATTTTCTTTCTAGATTAAATGATATCCTATGCCTTGAGGGGAAATTATAAGAGGAGACTACTGGCATTTTCCTTAATTCAGCTTATTTCCTGACATTATCCATTGGAAATTATTGTCAGGAAGATAAAGACTCCCTGTCAACTTCAGTCAAGGTACAAGTTATTGTCAGTGTAATGGTATCATTTCTATTTCCAAACATCCAAAAGAAATGCTTAAGACAATTGACAATGGGAATAATACAACAGTTATGAATAATTGTACTGATACTTTATGATACTCTGCATTCTTTCATACCCACAAACCCATACATTCATTCATTTTCCAGAAGTTGACCAAAATTAAATGGAAAAAGCCTGTATTTACATGTTACTTTTGTCCCAGTTGAAAGTAATTATAATAGAAACCCTCAAATATATCCATTCTCTCTGTTTTGGAATTCATTTGGAATGGATTATGCTATGAAATACTTTCTTCCCCTACTACATTTACAAAGTTAGGCTCCAATAAATATTGAAGTTTCAGTTGTTGTTCAAGCAAATGCTTGCCAAACAAATGATTGAATGAACACAGATTATGTTTCTTGAAGAATGTGGTTTTCAGCCAAGCTCAGTAATTTCTAGGTTCTTTATCTGTGAACCACTCCTGATTAAATAAATTGAGATTGGAGTGTTGTAGCACAGAGGGTTAAACCACCACCTGCAACACCAGCATCCTGTATGGGCTCCAGTTCAAGTCCTGGCTGCTCCACTTCTGATCGATCTCTGCTAATGTGACTGGGAAAGCACCAGAAGATGGTCTAAGTGCTTGGGCCCCTACCACTCACGTGGAAGACTACGATGGAGTTTCCGGCTCCTGGCTTCAGCCTGGCCCAGCCCTGGCCCTAGGGCCCATGTAGGGAGTGAACCAGTGGATGGAAGAGTCTCTCTCTCTCTCTCTCTCTCTCCCTCTCTTTCCCCTTTTCTCTCTCTTTTCAAATAAATCTTTTTTTAAAAATAGAAATAAAAAATAAATAGGGCTGATTCTTATGAAAATATTAGCTATGGATTGAGACAAAGTTATTTTATATTTCCACCATGTTAACACATGCTATATAGTATGTAATATTCTGCCAACTAATTTGTATTCTACTATCAAATATAACTCAATATTAAAATACTTATCAGTTTCCAGTAATCATATGAACTCTCATTTCCACCAGTGGCAAAGTGAAATGTATTTTATCATTTACAAGTTTTTCACAATTATTTGGATAGTGGAAAAATCATTCTTATTTCTGAAATTCCTCCTCAGATTGGTAGATAAAATTGGCAGCCTCATTTCCATCAGCCAGAGGCCACACTAAATCTAGAATTTCGAATGCGGTCAGAATGACTATGTCTCCAGCGATTGGAAATGGTCATTGACATTCAGACAGAGTCATCTTTTTAGCATTTCTTTTCTTTATTCCCTACCTTCAATATGTCTGTCATTGCTCAAACAGCTAGGAAAAACAAAAGGGATTGGGATAAAGAATGACAATGTGGTGAAAAAATGAGAGCTGAGCAATCAGAGCCTGACTGGACATAATGTCTGAAAGGTTAGAATGCAGTTGGCTCCCAGAATTACTTTCTGCATGTACAAAACTGATCATCATGGCATTGAGTAAAGTTTCATTTGTTATTTTTACTCAAGCTGCTATGTAAATCCAATATTTCATTTTCATTGTATAACTTAAGGGATACTTTCATTTACCAAGGACAGTGTAAGAAATGAAAGAGGTAAGAATTCAGAGGCCATCATATTTAGTGAAATAAGCCAGTCCCAAAAAGAAAATTTCATATATTTTCCCTGATACCTGGTAACTAATATATAGAGTACAAAAAATATATATAAATCTATATTAGCGAAAGTGACAATTTCAGATTTGATTATTACTTATAGCCATTTCTATACTCCTGAGGAATTTTTCTACTTATTACCTGTTGAATTCTGTATTTAGTGGCAGGCTAATCTTGTGATTTTGAAGGAAATTGACAGTATATCATTGTAAAAATTAAGAGAAAAATGTAAATCAAGAGTGAGGGTGAGAGTGAGAGGCAGGAAAGGTACAGTGGGAAGTATAATTATGTTCTTAAAACTGTATATATAAAATACATGAAATATGTTCCCTGTATATAATAAAAAATTTTAAAGTAAAAATGTTTATCTTAAATATGTGTTTTGTAATATTCAGTAATGATTTTAAGAGGGAAAAGTCTAATTTTTCATCAGATCTTGCCTATGTATGACATAACTGTAGGTCACACTAAATAGTACTCAGAAGACAAAAGAAGAATTTAGAGGCAAAGAAAGGAAAATCGAAAACAAATTTATGATCTGAAGATTTCTGACAATACAAAAATCAATATAAAGGAGGCTATGGAGATATATAGAAGGGTAAATGCTGGTACCCATTGTGATGTATAACTGTTGCATGTGCTAAGACTCCAAATCCTAACTGACAGAAGTGCATTATTAAAATGAAAGAAATGCCTTGTACAAATAGGATGGAAATGGCTCACATAAATGAGGGATGGAAAGCAGAGAACAATGTGCAGTATCTTGATCTATGTCCACTGCTTCTGGGTTGATGTCATGGCTATGGAATAAAATTTCAGAGATATATAAATTTGTCCAACACAGTTTCCTGACATTCTGGCAACTGTGGGTGATACCATGACCCAGAACTGACTGAGGAGCTATAACTGGGCATCTGGTAGAACTTTCTTAATGAGTACTCCTCTCCTCTAAATAGGTGCTGCCCCTTCCACTTCCCTGTTCCTATTTCCTTCCAGGCCAGAATGTGGAATTCATGCTTGATTATGAAAGATACATCAAGAGACCTGGCATTAAGGAGGTAGAGACAGCAGGTGGAAGAAATCTGAGGAGCTGGTGGCATCACTGAATGATTTATTGACTTTATTTGAAAAAACTACGTGTTTAAGACATAGTTTATGGATTTTCTTCTGTTTGAGGTTGAGTATACTCCTAATTGGTGTAAATTTTGATGAACACAAGTTACATATCTTATGGTCAAATTTTGTAAGTTAAATATTTTGTTTAAATTTCTATTGTTATTGAGTTATTCTTGGTAGTGGAGGCTTTTAGACTGCAGTAACACCCCTCCCATGCTTCAAAATTTTCTCTATATATTCTATTTCAGTTAAAACATCCAGATAATTATGCATCAAGATGTGCCATTTCCCCAGTGTGTAACAGTCTTGCTGCTGGTACCTGATTAGTTTAGCTGAATTACAGAGGTTGTGTTGAGGCAAATACTATTATGGCTTCTGCTTCTCTCAATCAATTGGCGTATTTCCCTAGAATTACTTTAGATTTTGTTATCACCCAAATACCTGCTGCTGTGAGTGCAGGAAAATGAGCCAAAAACAATTGGAAAGACATAGCAGGATAAATTTAAGGTCATTGTACAACATCCCTAAGTTTAGGATACAAATCATATCCCTCAAGTTTGAACCCCACTAAGTACCCTGGTCAATAACCAGTCTCTAAACTACCTTATATATCCATATGCAGACCAGTAGAAAAAAGTAATAATAATCCAGATTAGCTCCATGTTGTTTTCTGTTTCCACTGTATGGTCCCTTTAGAATGAGAAACAAAATTCAAAGTGTAATTATTTTGGTGTTTTCCATTTTATTTTATTTTTTATTTTTCATCAAATTACCAAATGTTTATTGAACAAAGAGCCAACGTAGACTCAGAGCTGACACAGAGACTCTCCTTATCTCCCTTACATCAGTTATGCCTTTTCACCCCCTGAAAGAAATCCACAGGGCTGTAGAAGTGTGTAGAAATCAAATCCATGGCATTACCAGGCACGTTATGAGTCCTGTTTTCCACAAAAGTACTCTGGAGAGATTCACTCACACACTCCTAGTCCTGCCAAGTCTAAGACAAGCTTTATTTTAGTATTTTGCAGCTACTTCAAGGGATACATTCTTATCTCTTTTTTTCTACCAAACTCAACTGTAACTTAACTTGCATCAACAATTTCACCCAAAATATCTATTGAACTACCTTTCCAAAAAATCACATAACTCTGTGTATGTGTGTGTGTGTGTGTGTGGTCTCTCGTTCTCCCCCTGCCCCCACCTCTCCCCCTCATTCTGGCATTCTTTTAAAGAAAATAAACAAAACTCTTTAAAAACACTCACACAAAAACAAAATAGTAGTTAATAAGGAGAAAATGTTGCTATTAGATGTAACTATATAATTTTAACATTGAAAATTTCTGATATTTTGAAATCTGATTACTCAATTGTTGGAGGTGGAACACTGGCACAACAACCTAGGACTTCTGACATGAAGAAGTTAAGGCTGGTTATTTGAATAAATTATCACATTTTCAAAACCATTTGGTTATTTCTAAGACTATCCATGAAAAGATTCCCTGTTCATTTTATTCTCTTTTGAGTTTTAGACAAAGAACAAAAATCTAAACATGGCTACTTGATGATAGCTCTTTGTACAACAATAGAACATTTTATCTGAAAATGGAGTTGATGCCTGATTATCATGAGAATCACCATCGAAGTAGGAGACCAGATCAACTACTCTGAGATCTGAGATTGTCTTGCATATCGTGAGTAACTACACAAAAGAAACTCAGTGTGATGCAGAGAGATGAAGATGGAACAATATGCATGAGAGAGAAGGGGCAAGGAGTTTAGCACATGCCAAAAGTAGAGAAAAGCCTCATGGACAAAGAGAGATCTAAAACAGATATTTATTGAGATTCTGCTGCCTCCTCAGAAACCTGCAGTAATGTTGACACTAATTTTTAAAACTTATAGTAGTGAACAGGGTTTTTTAAAGCAATATGAATATTGGGTGACTGGGCTTATACTCGTAATAGTGCTTGGGAGTCACTATCTAAATTACATACATTTAGACACAGTGCTGAGGAGTGCTGTGAAGAAAGCATTAAGAGATCCAGTCCTAGGAGTGCTCAATCTATCATGTCAACTCCAAGCTGAATGGTGTCAGGGAGTCACAGGGCATCAAACACATCTCGTGGTGGATCTTGGAATATTACTGCAAGCCCAGAAGGAAAATTGGGGGGAAATAATACCATTCTAAATTATATGCTCTTGGCATATAAAATTGAATGTAAATAGTATTACGTGAATTCTCTAGACTATGGGAATCTAAAACTTTGTTCATGCAATTTCCTCTTGGAAAATGGTTCTTAACTTGGTCTTAATGATCTTTTGGTTTCTTCAGATTTCAGTATAGTGGGATTTTCTCTGAAAGAACTGACGGACTAACTGAAGATACACTGGGACTAGATCCAATCTTTTGTCCTTCCAAGTACACTACAAGTTGATATTATGGAATTGACTTTTACTTGGAATTAAAGAGATTTTTGCATTAGATATCCATTCTGCCTTCTACCAAAAATCAGGGTAAAAAAAAAAAACTTTGGGAGGCTGGCACTGTGGCATAGTGTGTAAAAACTTCCACCTGCAATGTTGGCATCTCATACAGATGCCAGTTCGAGTCCCAGCTGCTCCACTTCAGATCCAGCTCTCTGCTGTGGCCTGGGAAAGCAGTGGAGGATAGCCCAAGTCCTTGGGCCCCTGAGCCCACATGTGACTCCTGGATTCAGATTGGCACAGCTCTGGCCATTGCAGCCATCTGGGGAGTGAACCAGTGAATAGAAGACCTCTTTCTCTCTCTGTCTCTGCCTCTGCCTCTCTGTAACTCTTTCAAACAAATAAATAAATTTTAAAAAATAAAAAAAAAACTTTGAGGCATTATTAGAAGATGCTGTAGAGGTAATAACAGGAACATGATCCTTGCTTCCTGTGGGCTGTTGTGTAATCACCCCCACTGAGTGTGAGCTGAAACAAGTGCCTCCCTTCTACTGAACAGAATTTGGCAAAAGTAATGTGATACCATTTTTTTTTTGTGTTGGTTACAAAAAGACTATGGCTTCCATCATGGGAAGCCTCTTATTTTTTTACTCATGTGCCCTGTAGGAAGCCAACTGCCATGTTGTCAGGTTCTATGGTGAGTCCTACATGGTGAGGAACTGATGTCTCAGGTCAACATTCAAGGGGACTAGATGTCTGCCTACCATGTGAGAAAGCTTGGAAGCAAATCCTCCCCCAGTTGACCTTTGAAAGCACTACAGCCTGGTTGATACATGGTTGTAGATCAAAGGTGATGCTGAGTCAGAGGCGTGCAGCTATGCTACACCTAACTCTCTGCCCAAAGAAATCGTGAGATAATGAATGTTGTTTTAATTTGCTAAATGCTGAAGTAAGTTGTCATGATGTCATAGAAAACTATTAGGTAATCATGGATTCAAACCTTCAAAGGCTGAGAAATACTGCAGATTAGTTAAGACTGGGTTCTAGTTTAGATGTTACTTTTAGATTCAAGTCTACACTAAGGTTTCCAGATCATGGGGCAGTTGTCCCACCAACCTAGAGATAATATCCCACAAGTTAGCAAATAGTAGGGTTTCTAGTCAAGCAGCCAAAGAGAAATATTTTGTCTTTGGTTCCTATGTATGAACTTTTTAGAATATAATTATTCTTTTTTATTTTTGTATTTATTTTATTTTTATTGATTTATTAATACATTAGATTCTCAGGGTAACAGCAAATGCATGATAATTACTACAACACAATTCTAATCAATTATCATGTTAATGTGATAAAATACAAAGAGAACAGATTCTATGTAATTCATAGATACAATTCTAAGAATATGATATTTATCTTCCTCTCCTCTCCCACTCCTTACCTCCCTCCCTCTCCTTCCTCCATCTCCTTTCCTCCCCCTCTCTCTCTTCCTTCCTTCTTTCCTTCTTTTTTTCTTTCTTTTATTCCCTTCATCTTTTGGATTTTTTATTTTACTTTTAAACAAAATATTTTTAGAATGACTCAATGCTACTTTAAAAATTTAACTACCTGTAAGGAATATGAATTATAGTCATTATTGTGATTTGTTTAAAAAAACAAATAATTACAGCTTAAGTAAGCTTCATGTGAAAAAAATCATCTACAATTCAAATGTTAAGTGTTTTCTACTCTATATATTAGCTACCACAAATAAAAAAACAAGTAATATTTGATCTGGCTTAGTTAACTAAGAATAATGGTCTCCAGTTGCATCCATTTTGTTGCAAAGTACAGAATTTCATTCTTTTTTATGGATGAGGAGTATTTCATTATGTATATATACTAAATTTTGTTTCTCCAGTCATCTGTTGGAAGGACATCTGGTGTATTCCAAATCTTAGCTATTGTAAATTGTGCTGCTATAAACATAGGGGTACAAATAATTATTTCATATGCTGATTTCATTTCTTCAGGGTATATTCCCAGGAGTGGGATGGATGGGTAATATGATAGATCTACTTTGATATATCTGATGATTCTCTATACTATAGGTCTACATTCCCACAAATAATGCAGTAGGGTACCTTGTTCTCTACATTCACCAGCATTTGTTATTTTTTTTTTATTTGAAAATAATAGCTATTCTAGCCTGTGTGAGATAGAATGAGGTTTTTATTTATGTCTTCCTGGTGGCTAGTGATCCTGAGCATTTTTTTTTTCATATTTCTATTGGCCATTTAAATTTCATCCTTTGGAATAGGCCCATTTATGTCCTTTGCTCATTTCTTAACTGAATCGTTTGTTTTGTTTGGTTGATTTTCTTTTATTCCTTATATATTCTGGATAATAATTCTTTATCACATTCATAGCTTGCAAATATTTTCCCCTATTCTGTTGGTTGCCTCTTCACTTTGTTGAGTATTTCCTCTGCTGTGTAGAAGCTTCTTAATTTGATGTAATCATATTTGTCCCTGTGCTTTTGGGGTCTTATCCCAGAAGTCTTTGCCTGTACCAATGTCTTACAGCACATACCCTATGGTTCCCCTATTAATTTGATGGTTTCAGACGTTGGGTTTAGATCCTTGATCTATTGTGAGTTGTTAGGGACCAGGGTCATAGAGCATGCCTAATGCACAGGGCAGAGTAGCTAGCTATACCACCAACTTGGGAGGTCCTACTGTGCACATCTGTTCCTACCTCCTCATTCTGTGTAGTGAAGTCAGTAGCTTAAAACTGGCAATAGTGGCAAGCATTTGGCTCATTTGGTAAGTTGCAATTTGGGATTCCCACATCCTACAAGAGAGTGCTTGGGTTGAGTCCTGGCTACTCCTCTTTTGATCCAGGTTTCTGCTAATGTACACCCGGGAGACAGCAAGTGATGGTTCAAGTACCTGGGCCCCCTGATGCCTGTGTGGAAGACCATATTGAGTCCCAGGATCCCGGTTTCAGTCTGGTTCAATCCTGGAGATTGTGGTCATTTGGAGAGTGAATCATCAAATGGGAGATATCTCCCTGTCTCTCTCATTCATTCAAATAAAATAAAAATAAATAAATTAAAATGGCAGTATTTACCAAAAAATATTGGCAAAAGCTACAAATAATAATTTTTTTCAAGCATCAGCTATTAAACATTTACCAAGATACCACTGTCTATAATCAAATGCTATTAATTATCTTAGACATCATAATAGATCCAAAGAGCTAACTGATTGTGCTTCTGGTGAAGTAAGTCATGGTTGAGGGGAAAAAAGGTAATCCACGACTTCCTTTAAAGAACCCAATAGAAAAGCTGAATTGGAATATAAAATGTTGAATTGGGACTGGACATATTAGTGCAGACATAGGGAGCCTAAATTGATGCATGTATGCCTTAGCCTTTTGACTTCACGTTCAAATAAGTGAGACCACATTAGTGGGGCTGGTGCTGTGGCATAACTGGTAAAGCCACTGCCTGCAGTGCCAGCATCCCATATAGGTACCAGTTCGAGTCTCTGCTGTGCCACTTCTGATCCAGCTCTCTGCTATGGCCTGGGAAAGCAGTGGAAGATGGACCAGAGGAGTCCTGGAAGAAGCTCTTGGCTCTTGGCTTCAGCTTAAATCTGGCCATTGCAGCCATCTGGGTAGTGAACCAGCAGATAGAAGACCTCTCTCTCTATCTCACTCTCTCTCTCTCTCTCTCTCTCTTGCCTCTGCATCTCTGTAACTCTGCCTTTCAAATAAATAAGTAAATCTTAAAAATAAAAGGCCATATTAGCTACATTTACCAATTAGTAAATATTTAAATAATAATAATAATTAAATCCTGTTCCAAGACCACAGAATCAGTAAGATCAGAGCCTGCACTGGAATCTAGGTTGTTATGGTGCCCATCACCTCTCACACTGCATTGTCTCTGATCCTTTGATTTTTAAATATCTCAGTAACAGCTGTGAGGTCAATGTAAAATGAGAAACTGTTAAGGTGAAAAAAATCTACCAAGAAATTTGGGAACAATATAATTTGAAAATTAAAGAATTCCCTTCTAGATATTTTTGTAGTGTATCATAAATTCCACTGAATAGGAAGGAAACTTACACGATAATTAGACACATGCCTAATGTCTTTTAAGTTTCCATGTTCTCAATATGAGAATGTGACAAAGTGTGTGACACCATCTCTGACACAATCATTTCCTAAGGTTTCTAGTTCCCACACAAATTAGTTTTTAACAGGCAAAATGCATAACCTAAATAAATATAAACTAGTTTTTAAAACATCACATAGTCTATAAAAGAATTCAAAACCATATTCTAGGCCATGCTAGCCTGAAAACAAAATAAAATGCAAATGGAAAGCCAAGACACTGTGGCAAAAAAAATGACCTAAATGAAAGATCTCTGTGAGTGAGATCCCAGTGGAAAGAATGGGCCATCGAAGAAGGAGGTATCTTTCTCTGAAGGGAGGAGAGAACTTCTACTTTGACTATGACCTTGTCTAAATAAGATGGGACTTGGCAAACTCAAGAGGCTTCCATAGCCTTGGAAACTCATAACAAGAGCCTCGGGTGATTATTGACGCCATCAACCAGAGTGTCAATTGTTAAATCAACAACAGGAGTCACTGTGCACTTATTCCCCATGTAGGATCTCTGTCCTGAATCTATTCTACTATGTGCTTTAACGGTATAACTAGTACTCAAACAGTACTTTCTACTCTGTGTTTCTGAGTGGGTGCAAACTGTTGAAATCTTTACTTAGTATTACTAAATTGATCTTCTGTATATAAAGATAATTGAAAATGAATCTTGATGTGAATGGGATGGGAGAGGGAGCAGGAAATGGGAGGGTTGCAGGTGGGAGGGAGGTTATGGCAGGGGGGAAGCCACTGTAATCCAAAAGCTGTACTTTGGAAATTTATATTTATTAAATGAAAGTTTAAAAAAAATAAAAAAAAAATAAAATGCAATACAGAAATCATGTCGTATCTGGCCTTTCTGGTTGCATTAAAGCTATGAATTAAGTTGAATTCTCTAGAACCAGCCTTAATGATAGAAGAAACATGGGTAAATACAGGGACATGAATCAAAGTTCCCAGGGACACCTGTGAAAGACAATGAGCTCCTGGGTGACTTGCTGAAGAGATAAAAGAGAAGAGGATCCAGAGGCTTGCTTTGTACAGAAAACACTAGCAATCCCCAAAGCAATGTTTTTATTTAGTATAAAAAATATTTAAAGAGATTATGAAAAAATTGTTAACACATACAAAAAACAGGTATCATAAGAAAATAACAAAAAATAAAATGAAAAAACTATCATACAATCATATAAATATAGGTAAATTATTTTCTTTTGGCCAGAACTGACCTCTATGGAATTTAAGGTGAATTATCTGTATAACTTTAAGATCCTCTCACAAGAGCATAATTTTCTGATATCTCAATACATTTTTATTCCTTACTAGTTCCTGCCCTATGACATAGCAATAGATTCTCATGAGGCAAAGCATTAAAATGTTCCATGAAGAGGGTCTTCTGAAAGCACTGACATAGTAATTTATACCACTAGAGAGCACATTTTAAAAGACATGCTATCTTTGTTAGACATCATTAGTAACAATAAGCATATTAAAATGTTACTGCTGGACAGTATGATTGCAAAGGCTCCATTGTGGCTTCTACTGCTATTAGTTATGCTGTTTCTTGATTTGGACTGATAGCATGAATATTCTCCAGCTTTTGAAAATACAGTGAGCTCTTCACTTACAATCCATGCACTTCTCTCTGTGTACACTATACTTCAATGAACATGTAACCAAGACCAAATGAACAAATGATATCTAACTGGAATCACTGCCCCAGCTGTTTGGGGAGACTAATCTATCAGAGAATACATATAAATCACCAAACAGGAATAACAAACTATTCCAGATGCAATATGATGGGATTCCTCTTTGTATAGGAACACTTCACTCAATAAAAGAGAGACAAAACTCATCACCAATCCATGCACATTGCAATATAAATAACATGGAACAATAAGGGTCAGTTGTTACAAAGGTAATGTGGATGCAGCATTGATGCTACTTAAGTTGGAAAAAATGAAGAATCATTTTTGGTGGTAGAAACCAAAATATGAATATTCTATAACTTTTTCTTCCTCTTCTGTCTGGTGTCCCAAAATACTTTACATCTACTGGGGATTAACCAGGTAAATGCAGGCAGATAGGGACATAGCAAAGACAAAGACAGGACTAGTCCTAATTTCACTTCCATCACTTTTAGACTGTGTGAGACTTTGAGCAATTTATAAGTAGTAATTAACTATTGGGTTTTTTTCCTAACTCTTCTTCCATTTCAAACTGAAATTATTGCTGCAATGGAGACAACCCATCGTGGTACCAAATCGCTTGCCACTTTTATTGGGCACATAACCCATGCATTACTACTCAGAGTTATTGTCAATGTATTTTGCAAAATTGTGAGAAAGAGCTTCAAGAGGCCAGATTACCAGCCACGATGCAAGCACAAACGTCAATGGGTCATGATGCTATTCAGAAAACTACAGGAGAGTAAGCCTGGCGCCTTTGAACTATCAAAGCTTGTTCAAACTGGGTTTTAGTCACCTGTAATCAAAAAGTCATGACTGGGAGCCAAGATGGCGGAATAGTGAGGGCGCGCACCGATAGTCCGGGAAAATTTAGTTTAATAAAAGGGGAGTTACGGTAGCCGCAGAAAAAAGAACCAGGAAAAAATTGCACGGGAATCGTGAATCGGAGGACCTACTGGGAGAACAAGGTCACCCACCGCGTGGAAGCCAAGTCGCGGGACGGAGCCGCAGAAGCCCCAGTGCTCCAAGGGGAGTGCATGCCACACAGACAACAGCGGGGAGACTTGGGACGCTCCACACATCGGCGCTGGAAGGGGAGGTGAGCTCAATAACCCGAGACATTGGTGGGGAAACGGGGGTCAGAATCTAGAGGGGGGCCGGAAAGTGCAGCAAACTCACTACCGGAAAGAAGGAAAAAAAAAAGCTTCGGGGTTTCTCTTCCCCCTAACCTTGCAAAGGTTACAAGGCTGCAAGGCTAGAATTCCCAAGAGACAAAGAGCAGGCCTGCGCTCTGGATTTACATATCAATGGGGGAGAGCTAAGGAACTGAGTCACTACAATTCAGTAGCCTAGGCAACCCAGTGGGAGTCCAGAGGAGCCAAAGACTGGAAGCTAAATACCATCAATTCTGCACAGCCGTGCCCTGTGGTGTTACTTACCCCCTGAATAAATAAAATAAATAAATAAATAAAAAGAGAGAGATTTACCACGCATAACCTGAGGGTGTCACCTTTGCACACCCTTAACCTGGAAGAACCAGGCAGAGCTCTCAGGCCGCACCCATCTCAAGCCTCCAAGGCTCCTCCAACAGCAGGCAGTCCACTTAACACGGACACAGTATAAATAAAAAAAAAAAAAAAAGAAAAAAAAAAACGCACAGTGACGCAAGAAGAATTAACTATGCCGAGTAACAAACACAGAAATAGAGGGAGCAAGATCAACGATGACACTATGATGCCTCCAAATAAGCAAAACACCCCAAGCCAAGAGTATGAAGATGATGAGATAGAAGAAATGCAAGATACGGATTTCAAAAAATTTATGATAAGAACATTTAGAAGTTTTCAAAAGCAAATCCTTGAACTACAGAAATCCTTAATGGACAAGATTGAAAATCTCTCTCGTGAAAACGAAATTTTAAGGAAGAGTCAAAATGAAACTCAGAAACTAGTAGAACAGGAAAGTGTTATAGTGAAGAGAAATCAAAATGAAATGAAGAGCTCAATAGATCAAATGACAAACACATTAGAAAGCCTTAAAAACAGAATGGGTGAAGCAGAAGAGAGAATATCGGACTTAGAAGATAGAGCACAGGAAAACATACAGTCAAACCAAAGAAAAGAAGAGGAAATTAGAAACCTAAAAAATATTGTTGGGAATCTACAGGATACTATCAAAAAAACCAACATTCGAGTTCTAGGAGTTCCTGAAGGCATGGAGAGAGAGAAAGGATTGGAAGGCCTTTTTAGTGAGATACTAGCAGAGAACTTTCCAGGTTTGGAGAACGACAGAGATATCCTAGTACAGGAAGCTCATAGAACCCCCAATAAACATGACCAAAAGAGATCCTCACCACGACACGTGGTAATTAAACTTACCACAGTGAAACATAAAGAAAAGATCCTAAAATGTGCAAGAGAGAAACGTCAGATTACTCTCAGAGGATCTCCAATCAGACTCACAGCTGACTTCTCATCAGAAACCCTACAAGCTAGGAGGGAATGGCGAGACATAGCACAGGTGCTAAGAGAGAAAAATTGCCAGCCCAGAATATTATATCCTGCCAAGCTCTCATTTGTGAATGAAGGTGAAATAAAGACCTTTCATAGCAAACAGAAATTGAAAGACTTTGTGGCCACTCGTCCGGCCCTGCAAAAGATACTTAAAGATGTGCTACACTCAGAAACACAGAAACACGGCCATCAATATGAAAGAAGGGAAAGGAAGAACACCTACCAGTAAAAGAGCATGGGAAGCTCAAGGCATATACTAGAAAATATTTCCGGGAAAATGGCAGGGCAAAGTCACTACGTATCAATAGTCACATTGAACATTAATGGTCTGAATTCTTCAGTTAAAAGACACCGTTTAGCTGACTGGCTCACAGAACACAACCCAACTATTTGTTGCCTACAAGAAACACATCTCTCTAACAAAGAGGCATGCAGACTGAAAGTGAAAGGTTGGAAAAAGATATTCCATGCCAACAGAAACCAAAAAAAAGCAGGTGTAGCCATATTAATATCAGACAAAATAAACTTTAATACAAAAACTGTTAAGAGAGACAAAGAGGGACACTATATAATGATTAAGGGTTCAATTCAACAGGAAGATGTAACTATTATAAATGTATATGCACCTAATTACAGGGCACCGGTCTATTTAAAAGATATGTTAAGGGACTTAAAGGGAGATTTAGATTCCAATACAATAGTACTGGGGGACTTCAATACTCCACTCTCAGAAATAGACAGATCATCCGGACAGAAGATCAACAAGGAAACAGCAGATTTAAATGACACTATAGCCCAAATGGATCTAACAGATATATACAGAACTTTCAACCCTACATCTACAGACTTCACATTCTTCTCAGCAGCGCATGGAACCTTCTCTAGGATTGACCACATACTAGGCCATAAAGCAAGTCTCAGCAAATTTAAAAGAATTAGAATCATACCATGCAGCTTCTCAGACCACAGCGGGATGAAGCTGGAAATTAGCAACTCAGGAAACCCCAGAAAGTATGCAAACACATGGAGACTGAACAACATGCTCCTGAATGAACACTGGGTCATTCAAGAAATCAAAAGAGAAATCAAAAACTTTCTGGAAGTAAATGAAGACAACAACACAACATATCAAAACTTATGGGATACAGCAAAAGCAGTATTGAGAGGCAAATTTATAGCAATAGGTGCCTATACCAAGAAATTGGAAAGGTACCAAATAAATGAGCTTTCAGCGCACCTCAAGGACCTAGAAAAACTGCAGCAAACCAAACCCAAATCTAGTAGGAGAAGAGAAATAATTAAAACCAGAGAAGAAATTAACAGGATTGAATCCAAAAAAACATTACAAAAAATCAGCCAAGCGAGAAGCTGGTTTTTTGAAAAAATAAACAAAATTGACACCCCATTGGCCCAACTAACTAAAAAAAGAAGAGAAAAGACCCAAATCAATAAAATCAGAGATGAAAAAGGAAATGTAACAACAGACACCACAGAAATAAAAAGAATCATCAGAAATTACTACAAGGACCTGTACGCCAGCAAACAGGAAAACCTATCAGAAATGGATAGATTCCTGGACACATGCAACCTACCTAAATTGAACCATGAAGACATCGAAAACCTAAATAGACCCATAACTGAAACAGAAATTGAAACAGTAATAAAGGCCCTCCCAACAAAGAAAAGCCCAGGACCAGATGGATTCACCGCTGAATTCTACCAGACATTTAAAGAAGAACTAATCCCATTTCTTCTCAAACTATTCAGAACAATCGAAAAAGAGGGAATCCTCCCAAATTCTTTCTATGAAGCCAGCATCACCTTAATCCCTAAGCCAGAGAAAGATGCAGCACTGAAAGAAAATTACAGACCAATATCCCTGATGAACATAGACGCAAAAATCCTCAATAAAATTCTGGCCAATAGAATACAACAACACATCAGGAAAATCATCCACCCAGACCAAGTGGGATTCATCCCTGGTATGCAGGGATGGTTCAACATTCGCAAATCAATCAATGTGATTCACCACATTAACAGACTGCAGAAGAAAAACCATATGATTATCTCAATTGATGCAGAGAAAGCATTTGATAAAATTCAACACCCTTTCATGATGAAAACTCTAAGCAAATTGGGTATAGAAGGAACATTCCTCAATATAATCAATGCAATTTATAAAAAACCCACAGCCAGCATCCTATTGAATGGGGAAAAGTTGGAAGCATTTCCACTGAAATCTGGCACCAGGCAGGGATCCCCACTCTCACCACTGCTATTTAACATAGTTCTGGAAGTTTTAGCCAGAGCCATCAGACAAGAAAAAGAAATCAAAGGAATACAAATCAAGAAGGAAGAAGTCAAACTATCCCTCTTTGCAGACGATATGATTCTGTACTTAGAGGATCCAAAGAACTCTACTAAGAGACTATTGGAACTCATAGAGGAGTTTGGCAAAGTGGCAGGATATAAAATCAATGCACAAAAATCAACAGCCTTTGTATACACAAGCAATGCCATGACTGAGAAAGAGCTGCTAAGATCAATCCTATTCATAATAGCTACAAAAACAATCAAATACCTTGGAATAAACTTAACCAAGGACGTTAAAGATCTCTACGATGAAAATTACAAAACCTTAAAGAAAGAAATAGAAGAGGATACCAAAAAATGGAAAAATCTTCCATGCTCATGGATTGGAAGAATCAACATCATCAAAATGTCCATTCTCCCAAAAGCAATTTATAGATTCAATGCAATCCCAATCAAGATACCAAAGACATTCTTCGCAGATCTAGAAAAAATGATGCTGAAATTCATATGGAGGCACAAGAGACCTCGAATAGCTAAAGCAATCTTGTACAACAAAAACAAAGCCGGAGGCATCACAATACCAGACTTCAGGACATACTACAGGGCAGTTGTAATCAAAACAGCATGGTACTGGTACAGAAACAGATGGATAGACCAATGGAACAGAATTGAAACACCAGAAATCAACCCAAACATCTACAGCCAACTTATATTTGATCAAGGATCTAAAACTAATTCCTGGAGCAAGGACAGTCTATTCAATAAATGGTGCTGGGAAAACTGGATTTCCACGTGCAGAATCATGAAGCAAGACCCCTACCTTACACCTTACACAAAAATCCACTCAACGTGGATTAAAGACCTAAATCTTCGTCCTGACACCATTAAGTTATTAGAGAACATTGGAGAAACCCTTCAAGATATTGGCACAGGCAAAGAATTTCTGGAAAAGACCCGGGAGGCACAGACAGTCAAAGCCAAAATCAACTATTGGGATTGCATCAAATTGAGAAGTTTCTGTACTGCAAAAGAAACAGTCAGGAGAGTGAAGAGACAACCGACAGAATGGGAAAAAATATTTGCAAACTATGCAACAGATAAAGGGTTAATAACCAGAATCTACAAAGAGATCAAGAAACTCCACAAAAACAAAACCAACAACCCACTTAAGAGATGGGCCAAGGACCTCAATAGACATTTTTCAAAAGAGGAAATCCAAATGGCCAACAGGCACATGAAAAAATGTTCAAGGTCACTAGCAATCAGGGAAATGCAAATCAAAACCACAATGAGGTTTCACCTCACACCGGTTAGAATGGCTCACATACAGAAATCTACCAACAACAGATGCTGGCGAGGATGTGGGGAAAAAGGGACACTAACCCACTGTTGGTGGGAATGCAAACTGGTCAAGCCACTATGGAAATCAGTCTGGAGATTCCTCAGAAACCTGAATATAACCCTACCATTCGACCCAGCCATCCCACTCCTTGGAATTTACCCAAAGGAGTTTAAATTGATAAACAAAAAAGCGGTCTGCACCCTAATGTTTATTGCAGCACAATTCACAATAGCCAAGACCTGGAACCAACCTAAATGCCCATCAACGGTAGACTGGATAAAGAAATTATGGGATATGTATTCTTTAGAGTACTATACCGCAGTAAGAAACAACGAAATCCAGTCATTTGCAACAAAATGGAGGAATCTGGAACACATCATGCTGAGTGAAGTAAGCCAGTCCCAAAGGGACAAATACCATATGTTCTCCCTGATCGGTGACAACTGACTCAACACCAAAAAGGAAACCTCCTGAAGTGAAATGGACACTATGAGAAATGGTGACTTGATCAGCATAGCTCTGACTGCTAATGGACAACTTAATACATTATCCCTCATAGTATTTTTTTTTGTCTGTTCTACTTAATATGACTGGTTTAATTCTGTAATTATCACACAGTTATTCTTAAGTGTTGAAAATTAACTGAAATGTGATCCCTGTTAAACATAAGAGTGGGAATAAGAGAGGGAAGAGATGTATAATTTGGGACATGCTCGGGCTGGCTTGCCCCAATTGGTAGAGTTGGAAACATACCAGGGAATTCCAATTCAATCCCATCAAGGTGGCATGTTCCAATGCCATCTCACTACTCCAAGTGATCAATTTCAGTTCACAATTGATCATAATGAAAGGACTAAGAGTCAAAGGGAGCACATAAACAAGTCTAGTATCTGCTAACACCAACCGATAGAATAAATAAAGGGGAGAGTGATCCAACATGGGAAGTGAGATACTCAGCAGACTCATGGAATGGCAGATGTCCTAAATAGCACTCTGGCCTCAGAATCAGCCCTAAAGGCACTCGGATCTGGCTGAAAAGCCCATGAGAGTATTTCAGGCATGGAAAGCCAAGACACTCTGGCAAAAAGATCTCTGTGAGTGAGATCCCAGTGGAAAGAACAGGTCTTCAAAGAGGGAGGTGCCTTTCTCTGAAGGGAGGAGAGAACCTCCACTTTGACTATGACCGTGTCTAAACAAGATAAGAGTCGGAGAACTCAAGGGGCTTCCATAGCCTTGGAAACTCATAACTGGTGCATAGGGAGATTACTGATGCCATAAACAGGAGTGTCAATTTGTAAAGTCAACAACAGGAGTCACTGTGCACTTACTCCTCATGTAGGATCTCGGTCCTTAACGTGCTGTACACTGAGGCTTAATGCTATAACGAGTACTCAAACAGTATATTTCACTTTGTGTTTCTATGGGGGTGCAAACTACTGAATTCTTTACTTAATGTACACTAAACTGATCTTCTGTAAAAAAAAAAAAAAAAAAAAAAAAAAAAGAAAGAAATTTTCAATTCCCAACTTGACTCTCACTGGGATTAAACATGACAATAGGTTTGATCTGATTTCATCATCATTTAAAAAAAATCATCTATTATTTTTCACTTTATGTTTCTGTGTGGGAGCAAACTGTTGAAATACTTACTTAAGGTATACTAAGCTGATCTTCTGTATATTAAGATAATCGAAAATGAATCTTGATGTGAATGGAAGGGGAGAGGGAGTGGGAAAGGGGAGGGTTGTTGGTGGGAGGGACGGTATGGAGGGGGAAGCCATTGTAACCCATGAGTCGTACTTTGGAAATTTATATTCATTAAATAAAAGATAAAAAAAAAAAGATCAATTACAATGGCTCAAAAAAAAAAAAATTCTATGAAAGGTTTATCATTAAGTTCTGGTCAGCAAACAGGCTTCCGTTCTGCCACTATTTCCATAGGAAATGAGATGTGATTTGTGACACGCCTGCCTCTCTGTTTCTCATGAACACTTAAATGTTAGTCTTGGCATCCAAAAAATAGTGTTGGTTCTCAGAAAAAAAAAAAAAAAAAGTCATGACTAATATCCCTCCCTCATTGAATGTTTGTTTTCTCACCTGCAAAACTGAGAATGAGAATACATGAGGGTACTCAAAATATAAGTGTAGAAGTTGGCATTTGGCCTAGAGGTTAAGACTCCAGTTAGGATATCTGCATCCCATATTGGAGTGCCTTGGTTGGATATCTGACTCCAGCTCCTCACTCCAGCTTCCTGCTAATGCAGAACTTGGAAGGCAGTGGTGATGGCTCCAGAAATTAAGTTTCTGCCACCCACATGGGAAACCTGGATTGAGTTTCTGACTTCAGCCTTGGCCCAACCTCACCAGCCATCTTGGGCATTTGGGGAATGAACCAGTGGATGAGAGTGCTTTCTTTCTCTTTCTCTCTTTGTCTGTCTGCCTCTCAAATAAATAAATAAATAAGCATAAGCTTATTTTGGTGTAAAAAACTTGAAATCCATACTTTTAAAATAATTTGTATTTTCAATAAATTCTAGAAGTCCTCTCATATAATATATAATGTTCATAATGAAAATGAAACATTTTATTATATATAAAGTGCAATTGTTCAGTATTAATTCCTTACAATCTTCTAGAAGTATAAGTATCTCCAGCACCCATTTATGAATTCTCCATACTAATAAAAGAATCGTATACCTGATCCCCATTATCCAACAAAGCCAAAGACCAGACTGATCTCAAACATTTCCTGTAATGCTATTTTCTTTTTCCCTAATCAGCTTTCCTTTCAAAACCATGCTTGTCCAATTCACCAGATTGTTCTCCATCCCAAATTCGATCCTGCCGCTGGCTTATTGTACTAAGTCCCTACTTTTACTTTTCTGTAGCATTTTAGTTTCCAGTATCCCTGAAGGATATTTTTACTTGACACACACTCAAACTCTGCTTCCTCCAGGGATATTTAAGTGTAAACACACTTCAAAAGGTTCACAGAAATGGAATTAAAAGATAAGTTTACTGTATTTCAAAAATTTTCTGAAATCCACAGATGGTTGGTATATTATCCATACTTTCCATGAACTTGATGAACACTCCTTATATGTACTTAATTTGAATTTCAACAGCTGGCACCAGCTACATGGTTCACATTTCTGGTCAGGTAACTATACTAGTGTTCAGACTGTTCCAAGAAAAGAGTCCAAACAGCCTCAAATACTCCACAAAATATTACAGGACAGTCATAACTGAAATTTTTGGAGCACTTACTATGTTTCAGGTTCTATGCTCACCTGCATGTTTACATTATTTAATCTTTACAAAAATACTATGTAATAGATGTTAATAATTTCCTTAGTTACTAGACAAAGAAATTGAATCATATTTATACACATTTTTTAATCTATAAAGTTTTTAATGTCTTATAACTGGTTCAAGTTTAAACACTACAGACTACATTCTAAATACTATGAAAAGATACACAACAAATCAGATAGCCGATATCAGCTTGGTCCCAGCTTTCCTTCTCATACCCAGCCAATTTTATATTATAATACAAATTCCCAAGGCTGGGCTTTATTATGAAAACTACCAGGAACACAGGAAGGCAAGTGTGTAGATCATTTTGTTTTACATAGATCAACCCAATGTAAAAACACTACTATCAATTTTACTTTTCCCACTGTCATGGACTTTTCCATCCTAGGGAATACAAAAACACATTCATGGGAGATAAAATAATCAGAATTCAAAGCATGAGAAAATAGGTTTATTACAAAAATGTGGTCAGCCGAGTCAGAGTGGTTTGTCAAATAAAAAGTACAGCATGAATTTAAGGGGAAAAGCTGAACTTATTAAAGTTACAAACTTACATAAACCTGTCCATAGTAAAAACCAAAAACTTCTTCACATGATTATCACGACCAGAAACGATGTTACATATCTTTGGAAATCACCTTCACAAAAGTCAAGGTCATTTTATTTTGTTAGAGAATGAGTGATTTAGAGGAACTGTCCAAAATTTCATTAATCCAGAACTAGACAGGATGACCCCATTCTTTTCTGTTTACTGGAACACCATGTACATGTTTATTCATAATGGTGGCAGAACACAGGGTTCATTTTGCTTCCATGTTGGCCATGATTGACATGGCTATGATAGCACTAGACAACAGTTAGGTCATCTGTGTGACCTGGAGGATAATAAAAATACCCTGTGGGTAACTCAGAAAGCAGGTCATTGATAAAGTGGCTATTCCTATTAACACTTCATGGAAGGAACACGTATAGGTAAGGCATTTTAATGAGTCAACTCACTTCTGTCTTTCCTCAATTTAAAGAAGACAATTTAGTCCTACTGAAAGAAAATGGACTCAGAGATGGTAAATCTGAGTCCTGGTTTCATAAATTACCAGGAGTTTGACTTCAACAGAGCACTGTATTGTGGATAATGTAGAACACAGTGATTGCATTCCTTTTGCTAATGGGGCTTTTCTATAAAGGCTCATGGGGCATAATAATATCAGTGAGAGTACAATCAGTGAAGCAGACCTCCTAGGAGACATATAAAATAAAATATTTATTCTAAGAATTTGATCTTACACTGTCGTGGGGCTGATCAAGTGTTTACTAGGTCTGTTGTTTGTGTGTCTGGTGCTGGAAACTTATGCCTACAAAAGATGGAAGTCAGAAAGGGAAGTTGCATATGTAATGGGAAAAGCAGTCCAGAATTCAGAAGAACTACAGCCAAACAACAGCAAAAACTACAATAAAAGCAATTAACAACAAATGGGAACAAGTCTTGAATAGACAAAGATGGTTGGCATCATTAATCATCAGACAACAACTCAAAACTACAATGAAATACCACTTTACCCCACTAGGATGGAAACTAAAGACAGCAGCAAAAACAAAAACCAGAAGACATCTAGTGTTGGTAAGGATATGGAGAAACTGAAACCATGTGCCTTGCTGGTAGGAATGTAAAATGGCACACCTGCTGTGGAGAACAGTATCATAGTGCATCAAAAAATTAAACATAGAATAACCATTTGAAGTAGAGACTCAAATAGATATTGAGTGTCTATTTTTTTTATGACAGGCAGAGTTAGACAGTGAGAGAGAGAGACAGAGAGAAAGGTCTTCCTTCCGTTGGTTCATCTCCCAAATGGCTGCTATGGCCGGTGCGCTGCGCTGATCCGAAGCCAGGAGCCAGGTGCTTCCTCCTGTTCTCCCATTCGGGTGCAGGGCCCAGGGACCTGGGCCATCCTCCACTGCATTCCCGGGCCACAACAGAGAGCTGGACTGGAAGAGGAGCAAGCGGGACAGAATCCGGCGCCCTGACCGGGACTAGAACCCCAGGGTGCCAGTGCCACAGGCGGAGGATTAGCCTAGTGAGCCGCGGCGCCGGCCGACTGCCTAATTTTAAGTTTTGCTTCACTACCAATTCCAGCTTCCTGCTAATGAAGACCAGGTTGAGAAGTACTGGCACCACCTGGGAGAGGGTTATGGATGCCAGAATCTTGAGCCTTACTCCAGAACAATCAACTCAAAATCTGTATTTTCACAAGATTACCAGGAAAGTTATAAGCAAATTAAAAATGCTGATCTATTGTTAAACTATATAAAACTATAAAATGAGTATGCAATTTTAAAATCTCCCTAGATTACTATATATCTTTATTTGAGCACCCTGATTTATAGCATAGGAGATTATTAAATGAAGAATCTCAAAAATTGATTTATTCTTTAAAATAACCCTTTGATATTGGTAATACATGTGCTATTACTATTCCAATTTCACAGAGGAGAAAACATATCTACAGCTGTTAAGAGTTCTGATAAGCAGGGAAGCCAAGACTCAAACCACAACATAGGTCCTTGAGGCTCATGGTTGTAGATGTAGTGCCTTTCTCTACCCACTCTCAGCATGGAACCTTTCTTAGGAATAAACTCTTTTTGTATAGGGTGTTGGTTGAACATATTCTTTCTCGAGCTAGACTGAAACTCCTTGATGGCAGAACCACTGACTGCAATTTCTCATAAATAGAAGAATCAGGTTGTAGACGAGACAGGGAAATCATGAAGACCCAGATAGTGGCCAGCCTTAAGGTGATTAGACATTATTCTGGGAGTAAAAGGAAGCTACAGCAGATAAGAGGTTATAGATCATAATACTGATCCAGACTTAATTTTTAAATGAGTGTTGTAACAGACACTGTCAGAAACTATTCCAGAACATGTCACCCAAAAAAAATCTGGCAACAGAAGTGTTGTCAATGCCAATTTAGTTTCACATTTATACATGACACATGAATAAATTCTTGAAGGTTGTTCTCACCCATTTTAGGACACCTGTTCTGTTCTTTTTAGTCTTAGCATTAACATTTGTCTGAGCTCTGTCACTGATACTTAAATATGTAGTCAATTGTAATTATTCATAGATAACTGATCTTGTGAAAATGCCTATTCAATGAAATTTGCTTGTAATCCTAGAGTCAATACTCACAGTTTTCAGTCATTTGTGAACATACACATAATGGCCAAATATTGAGTTACTGTCACCTCATGTCCTTTGCTGAGGTCAAACAAGATGATGTTCTGCCTGTCATCTTTCAGCTCCCACACTAAACAAAGTGCCCTTTCAATGCCCATTTAGTGCCATGTTTTCCAGTTTGTGCTTTTGTTGGTTATGCCTCTAAAATACCACCAAGCATAGTGCTGAATTGCTATCAAGTGTTCCTAAATAGAAAAAGACCATAATGTTCCTTATACTGAAATACATCTGTTAGGTAGGTATAATATAAGCTGGAGTCACAATGCTTCCGGCCTCTATATCAGTGTCAGTGAATTGATAATATTTATTGAATAAGGTGTCTTCAAACAGAAACCTACATGAAACAAGATTATATAATAACTGGTTAACAAAAACATTGTGACCTAACTAACCCTGTAGTGGCAACAGTTAAGTATTCCCTTATTCAGTGTTTATCCTACAAGCTGTTTCCTATGCTGATGTCTTGAAGTGTTTCCCTTACATTTTGTTCCGGCAACTCCATAGTCTTAGGTTTTAAATTTAGGTGTTTGATCCATTCTGAGCTGATTCTTGTATATGGTGAGAGATGTGGTTCTAATTTCATTCTCTACATATATACATCCAGTTTTGCCAGCACCATTTGCTGAAGAGATTATCCTTATTCCACTTTTGTCAATTGACTGTATGTATATGGGTTAATTTTGGGGATCTCTAATCTGTTCCATTGATTGATGTACCAGTTTTTATGGCTGTACCAGGCTGTTTTAATTACTATTGTTTTGTAACATGCTTTGAAGTCAGGATTTGTGGTGCTTCCAGCTTGATTTTTCTTATTCAGGATCACTTTAGTTATTTGGGCTCTTGGGTGATTATTTATAAATTTTAGGATTGTTTTCTCCAATTCTGCAAAAAATGTCATTGGCATTTTGATAAGGATTGGATTGAATCTGTAAATTGCTTTAGATAGTAGAGATATTTAATGATATTGATTCTTCCATTGCTTCTCGGCCTTTTGGCTAAGATCAAGTGTAGTATCTGTTCTTATCAGATATTGATTCTTCCAATCCATGAGCAAGGAATATCTTTCCATTATTTGTGTTTGCTTCATGATTTTGTTCTTCAATGTTTGATAATTTTCATTGTAGAACTCTTTCACTTCTTTGGTTAAATTTATTCCTAAATATTTGAATTTTTGTGGCTAATGTGAATGGAATTTCTTTTTTGATTGCTCTTTCTCTGAGTTCATTAGCATCCAAAACGATAGTGTTTTGTGTTTATTTTATAACCTACAACTTTATTGAACTGATTTATTGATTCCAAAAACTTTTTGATGTAGTGTTTAGGTTTCTCCATGTACAACATCATGACATCTGCAAACATGGATAATTTCACTTCCTCTTTTCCAATTTTGATTTCCTGTATTTCTTTCTCCTCACTAATTGTTCACTAAAATTTCCAGTACTAATTTGAATAAGAGTGGCAAAAATGTTGTTCCAGACCTAAGTGGAAATTCATTCAGCTTTTCCCCATTAATTTATGATATTGACTGTTGATTTGTAATATTTAGCCTTTATAATTTTGAAAGATGTTCCATCTGTACCTAATTAATGAAGAATTTTTTTATCACAAAGTGGTGTTGAATCTTATCAAATTCTTTCTCTACATCTATGAGATGACCATAAGATTTTTGTTCTTCATTGTATTGATGTGATTTATGAAGTATATTGAATTGTGAATGCTGAATCAACCTCGCAATTCTGGGATAAATTCCACTTGATCATGATGTATGATCTATCCATCTCCCCCTCCCTCTGTAACTCTGCTTTTCAAACAAATAATAAAATAAAATCTTTAGAAAAACTTATTTTTTATTTTACTATAGCTTCCCTTAGGATAGTGTTCTCAAGCATGATATGTGAACTGCCTATATTAGAATTGCCTAGCCTCAGTTAGAATAATGTTGTCTCAGCAAAGGCATGCATTTACACATCATTAGATAGACCCAGAAATCTGTGTTTTATCTGGGTTTTTTTGTTGTTGTTGTTGCCATGAAAGCTTGAGAATCACTGTTACTATAGAAGGTACTAAGTAGTAAATACTTAATAATAGTGGTAGCCTCATATCAGAATCCTTACATTTGCTTTAGCCCTATGCTCATATTGTCTTAAACAAGTCTGAGACTAGCTATCCCTCAAGGGAGGGATGAGGCAGAGCTGCACATCTAAGCTATTTAACCAAACCAAATCTAAAGCAGAGACTCCAGCCTGCCCACAAATACTCATAACTAGATGAGACCACTAATGCAGAAAAACACAAGTGATCTCACACAATAGCAGTCAAACCTAATCAGATTCATAAGCCTGATTCATAATCTGTAATATAAAACAATAATATTTAAGCTTTAAAATTATGCAGAACATCTTAATGATATACCCTCTATACAGCAGCTGCTTTCCTGTTACTAATTTTCAATTAAAATTGATGTATCCTCAAATTTCAAATATGTCTAGCTGGCAAACCCTAAAAATGTCCCTTGCAATAGTCTTAATATTTGCATCCTTTCAAAATTCATACAAGAGGTCTATTTAAAAATTCATAGAAAATGTATAATATGAAATTAATGTAGGCTTTCAAAAAATAAATTATCTGTTAGTTCCATTGTTCTACAAGCCTTTTGAAAACCCTTCATATGTTGAAATATAATCCCCATTGTGATAAAATTTGAGGTGGGACATTTAGGAGGTTATCAGGTCATGATGGTGGAGGCCTTATGAATGAGATAAGTGCCTTAACTTTTAAAAATTTGTATTAATATAAAGAGAACAGATTTCATTTCCCCTCCCTTCCTCTGTCCCTGCCTCAACTTCCCCTTCCTTCTTTTCCTCCTCCTTTAATTTTTGCAGAAGCACAATTTCAACTTACTTTATAATCACAGGCTTAAGGCACCACTAAACATAATATTCAAAAGGAAAAAGTAGAGAGGCCACAGTTCCACAGCAGCAACTGGAATCCCAATACTTGGCCACTCTCAGAGCTCAGACAAATAATACTTTTTTAAATTTTATTTAAGGTATACTAATTTCATGCACTTCATATATAAAATTTAGGAACAGAGTGATTCTCCTATCCTACTCTCCCTCCCACCTGCACTCCCACCCTTCCTTCTCCTCCCTCTCTTATTCCCATTCTTATTTTTTATAAAGGTCTATTTTCAGTTAACTTTATATTCATAAGATTAACACCACACTAAGTAGAGTTCAACAAATAGTATGAAAAAACACTGTACATCAACAGTCAAGACAAGAGCTATTCAGAATCATCACATCTCAAATTGTTAATTTCACTCCCACATATTACCTTTTAGGTACTCCATTAGTTACCACGGACCAGAGACAAAATATTGTATTTGTCTTTTGGGGGCTGTTTTATTTCACTAAGTATAATGTTTTCCAGTTGCATCCATACCCATTTTATTATTTTATTGCAAATGAAAGGATTTCTTTTTTTACACTGTGTAGTATTCCATGGTGTATGTATAATGACATAATTTCTTTATCTAGTCTTCAATTGATGGGCATCTGGGTTTATTCCAATCCTAGCTACTGTGAATTGAGCTGCAATGAACATGGGGATACAGATAACTCTTTCAGATGCTGATTTCATTTTCTGTGGGTGAATTCCAGGAGTGGAGTGGCTGAGTCATAAGGTAGGTCTATATTCAGATTTCTGAGGTATCTCCATACTATCTTCCACAGGGGCTGTACCAGTTTATGTTCCCACCAGCAGTGGATTAGGGTATCGTTTTCCCCACATCCTCGCCAGCATTTGTTGTTTTTTGGTTTCTGTATGAAAACTATTATAACTGGAGTGAGGTAAAACCTTCTTGGGGATTTAATTTGTATTTCCCTGAAGGCTAGTAATCCTGAGCATTTTTTCATGCATCTATTGGCCATTTGGGCTTGGCTATTCAAGTACTTTGCCCATTTCTTAACTGTTCTGTAATATGTCCTGAAATCTGGTATTGTGATGCCTCCAGCTTTGTTTTTGTTGTACAGGATTGCTTTAGCTATTCGAGGTCTCCTGTGCCTCCATATGAATTTCAGCATCATTTTTTCCAGATCTGAGAACAATGACTTTGGTATTTTGATTGGTATCACATTGAATCTATAAATTGCTTTTGGGAGAATGGACATTTTGATGATACTGATTCTTCCAATCCATGAGCATGGAAGATTTTTCCATTTTTTAGCATCCTCTTCTATTTCTTTCTTTAAGATTTTGTAATTCTCATTGTAGAGATCTTTAACATCCTTGGTTAAGTTTATTCCAAGGTATTTGATTGTTTTTGTAGCTATTATGAATAGGATTGATCTTAGAAGTTCTTTCTCAGCCGTGGCATTGCCTGTTTATACAAAGGCTGTTGATTTTTGTGCATTGATTTTGTATCCTGCTACTTTGCTGAACTCTTCTCTCAGTTCCAATAGTCTTTTAGTAGAGTTCTTTGGATCCCCTAAGTAAAGAATCATATCATCTGCAAAGAGGGATTGACATTTTAAAATATCTATTTATTTTATTTGAAAGGCAAAGTTACAGAAAGGCAGAGGCAGAATGAGAGAGAGAGAGAGGCAGAGACAGAGAGAGAGATGGAGACAGAGAGACAGAAAGAGAGGTCTTCCACCCACTGGTTCACTCCCCAAATGGAGGCAACAGCCAGAGCTGGGCCGATCTGAAGTCAGGAGCCAAAGGGTTTTTCTTAGAATCCCATGCAGGTGCAGGAGCCTAAGAACTTTGGCCAACTTTAACTGCTTTCCCAGGCCATAGCAGATAGTCAGATTGGAAGTGGAGCAGCCAGGACCCAAACCGGTGCCCATATGGTATGCTTGCACTTCAGGTGGCAGCTTTACCTGCTATTGATTTTTGTGTGTTAACTTAATATTCTGTCACTTTACAAAACTTTTTTTGAGTTCCAATAGTCTCTTAGTGGGGTCTTTTGCATCTCTTATATATAGAATCATGTCTTCTGAAAATAGGGATAGTTTGACTTCTTCCTTCTCAATTTGTATTCTTTTGATTTCTTTTTCTTGCCTAACTCTGGCTAAAACATCAAGGGTTAAATTGAATAGCAATGGTAAGAGTGGGCATCCTTGTCTGGTTCCAGATCTCAGTAGGAATGCTTCCAAATTTTTCCCTTTCAATTGGATGTTGGCAGTAGGTTTGTCATAAATTGCCTTGATAGTGTTGGGAAATGTTCCTTCTATACCCAATTTGCTTACTGTTTTCATCATGAAATGATGCTGTATTTTATCAAATGTTATCTCTGTATCTCTTGAGATAATCATATGGTTTTTGTTCTTCAATTTGTTAATGTGATGTATCACATTGATTAATTTGTGAATGATGAACCATCCCTGCCTACCAGGGATAAATCTTACTTGGTCTGGGTGAATATTCTTTCTCATGTGTTGTTGGAATCGAGTGGCTAGTATTTTGTTGAGATTTTTGTGTCTAGATTCATCAGGAATATTGGTCTTTAGTTCTCTTCATCTATTGTATCTTTTTCAGGTTTAAGGATTAAGGTTATGCTGGCTTCATGGAAGGATTTTGGAAGGTTCTCTCCCTTTCAACTGTTTTGAATAGCTTGAGAAGAATTGGAGTTAATTCTTTAAATGTCTGGAAGAATATAGCAGTGAAGCTTTTCTTTCTTGGGAGGGTCTTTGTTTCTGGTTCAATATTTTTCTTGTTTATTGGTCTGTTTCCATTTTCTATGTCTTCATGGCTCAATTTAGGTAGGTTGTATGTGTCCAGGAACTTAGCTGTTTCTCCTAAGTTTCCCTATTTGTTGGCAAACAGCTCTTTGTAGTAATTCCTGATGATTCTTTTTTTAAATTTATTTTATTTTAGTTTTTATTTAATTATTGCATTTTTTCATAGGTACAACTTTATGAATATAGTGGTTCTTTCCCCCCATATCCCCCCCCCCAGCTCCCATCCCACCTCCCTCTCCCTCTCCCTCTCCCATCTCCTTCTTCATTATGGTTCATTTTTAGTATGACTTTATATACAGAGGACCAATTCCATGCTAAGCATAGACTTCAACAATTTGCACCCATGTACATAAACAACATATACAGTACAGTCAGGAGAGAAAATTTGCAGTTAATTCTCATATTGCAATTCATTAGGGACAGAGGTCCTACATGAGAAGCAAGTGCACAGTGATTACTGTTGTTCCTTTAACAATTAACACTCTTTTTTATGATGTCAGTGATCCTATGAAGCTCTTGCCATGGACTGCCAAGGCTATGAATGCCTTTTGTGACCATAGACTCCATCGGTTTTTGGACATGGCCATAAGCAAAGTGGATGTTCTCTTCTCCCTTCAGAGAAGAGTGTATCCTTCTTTTATGACCCTTTCTTTCTTCTGAGGTCTCACAGAGGTCCTCTGGGTAGGATTTTTTTGCCACAGAGTCTTGGCTTTCCATGCCTGAAATGCTCTCGCAGGCCTTTCAGCCCAACCAGGAAGACTTAAGGGTTGATTCTGAGGTCAGAGTGTTATTTACAATGAATATCATTCTAGGAGTCTGCTGTGTGGACTGCTTCCCATGTTGGAACATTCTCTCCTTTTTAATTCTATTTTTATTACCAGACGCTTGAAGACCTATATCCTTAATGAACATAGATGACATAGATGCAAAATTTCAATAAACACTAGCAAATTGAATCCAAAACCACATAAAAAATGGGATTTATCCCAGAAATGCAAGAGTGGTTCAACATTTGCAAATCATTAAAAGTCATAAATCATATCAATAGAATGAAGAACAAAAATCATATAGTCAACTCAATAGATGCATAAAAAAGATCTGATAAGATTTAAGACCCCTTTATGATAAAAAAATCTCCTACAAATTAGTAATAGAAGGAATATTCCTGAAAATTATAAAGGCTATAAATCACAACCAACCAATATTATACTGAATGGGAAAAAATGAAACAATTTCCCCTCAGATCTGGGACAAGACTAGGATGTCCACTTCTGGTACTCTTATTCAATATAGTACTAGGATATTTAGTAAAAGCAATTAGTGAGAAGAAAGAAATACAAGGCATTAAAATTGGAAAAGAAGAAGTGAAATTATCCATTTTCAGATGACACGATGTTGTACATGAAGAAACCTAAACACTCCACCAAAAAGTTGTTAGAATTGGTAAACTAATTCAGTAAAGTTGCAGGATACAAGATAAACATTCAAAAAAAAGCTTAAAAAACAAGCTTTTTGTATGCTAATTATGAACTCAGAGAAAGAGAATTCAAGAAGGAAATCTCATTCATAATAGCTACAAAAAAATCAAATATTTAGCAATTAATTTAATCAAAGAATTGAAAAATCTCAAAAATGAAAATTATCAAGTACTAATGAAATAAATCATCAAGGACACACACACACACACACACAATATTCCTGAGCTAAAATTTAAAAAACAAGCCAAAAGAAATAAAAAAAAGAAATGTCTGTGTTTCAGTATTGCTGCAAATATAGTAAAACTTTCTTTTATAGCTTTGAGAAACCAATACTTAAGAATGTAGTACTACTATAATTTTAATGACCTGTGATTACTTTAAAATTTATGTATATGAGTGAAATGGTCTTTTTACATTCAATTATTATTTATAGCCATTGTCTTATTCTCACTAAACTAGTTCTTTTTGCTTTATTATTTTCTAAACTTCTTAGGTGAAGTATTCAGCCTTTTTTACTGTAATATAGATTTAAAATATGTTATCCCAAAAACTAAAAATAAAGGAGAAAGAAAAAGAATAGGAGAGGAAAGGAGGGAGGGAAAAATGGAGAAAGGAAATACCAATATGGTCTTAGAATTATAACTAAAAATTACATTGACTTTGCTAAAAATTAGCTAAAAATTAAATTTACAAAGCTATTCATGGTGTAGTGGGTGAAGCCACCACCAGCAGTGCCTGCATCTCATATGGGCACCAGTTCAAATCCCGGCTGCTCCACTTCCGATCCAGGTCTCTGCTATGGCCTGGGAGGGCAGTAGAAGATGGCCCAAGTCCTTGGGCCCCTGCATCCATATGGGAGACCCAGAGGAAGCTCCTGGCTCCAGACTTCGGATCAGCGCAGCTCTGGCTGTTGCAGCCATCTGGGGAATGAACCAGCAGATGGAAGACCTCTCTCTCTCTCTGCCTCTCCTTCTCTCTCTCTGTAACTCTTTCAAGTAAATAAATCTTTTACCAAAAAAAAACTATTCATGTATAAAAACATAAATTCTTTATCAATGGCTAAAGACACCAGCACAGGTTGTACCTTACTCTTATGCATAGATCAATTTTCTTAGTAAAGAGATTTCCAAAATAGCTCCCTGTCAACCTAATTACTCTAAGTCATTACTTTCATTCCCTTGACTTACATGACATCCTTGGGAACATAAAATGATTTCTAATGATTCATTGTTTGATTATGACCTCTATTCATTAGAGTGAATAATCTCTATTTCTTAGAGTTGCTGATCAGTATGCAAACATTTTCCCTTTCCTGAGATAAATGTATATTACAGGAAATTAGAACACATTCATTTGAAATTTACTTCTTTCTAAAGGCAGCCATATTTTAGTAATTAAATTTTGAATTTTCATGTAATGTTTATTTTCTTGGTAGAACAGATTTTTATCCTATTTTTGGCTTTGTTTTCCATTTCCAGGTTGTTAATGACTCCCACAGCAGGGGTCTGAAGTAGGAATCATTTCACAGTACACAGAAATACATCCACTGAAGTGAACTATTTCAGGTCCAAGGGAAACAGAAAGGACTTCCAATCTCCCAGGCTATAATTTCCCAAGGGGGATTTATTCAAGGTGGTGAAGTTCATGAATCTGAAGAAAAGTTAGTGAAGCTTCACCAGTCTTTAAGACCTTCAAACACAGCATCTCATCCTAAAGCCAAGAACAAAGTCAAGGAAAGATTGTGTCTGGGCAAATAGAATTAATTCATAAAAAGAGTTCTGGACAGAATAGCAATTTCAGGAGCTGGCGTTGTAAAGTAGCAGTCTAACAGGTGAAGTCACTACCTGCAATGCCAGCATTCTATATGGGCACCAGTTCGAGACCTGGCTGCTCCACTTCCAGTCCAGCTCCCTGCTAATGTGCCTGGGAAAGCAACAGAGGATGGTGCAAGTTCTTGGGACCCTGCCACTCATCTAGGAGACCCAGAAGAAGCTCCTGGCTCCTGGCTTCAGACCATCCCAGCTCCAGCTGTTATTGTGTTGTGGTTTGAGAAGTGACCTAGTGGATGGAAGATCTCTTATCTCTCTCTCTCTCCCCCCCATAAATAAATAAATAAATATTTGAGAAAAAAATGCTATTTCAGGACATCACCAAGATGGTTGACTAAGGGCCTGTGTTTGGTATAACAGGATAAGCTGTTGCCTGCAACTCTGGCATCCCATATCACAGTGTCCTTTTGAGTTCTGGCCCCTCCACCTCCAATCCAATTCCCTGCTAATGTGCCTGGAAAAACAGAAGAAGATGGCCAATTCCTTGGTCCTATGCCAACCACGTGAGAGAACAAGATGGAGTTCTTGGCTCCTGGCTTCAGTTTGGCCCAGCTGCAATCACTGTGTCCATTTCGGAGTGAACCAGCATATGGAAGACCGATCTCTCTCTCTCCCTCTCTCTTTCAAATATATAAATCTTTATGAATAAAATGGACAACTGACTAGAGGTTGCTGGTATACCTGGTGTATCTCCCTCTGCAACCCGGGACCAAATCAAGGGAAAAAATAATAATTCACTGGAATATTTGAAGTAGAATGTTGGAGAGAAGCGAAGATGTGGCAGAGATGTTCTGTAGCATGGAGATCCACAATGGCCCTATGAAGAAGAGAACTAAGCACACAGCCTCTATTGTTCCATTTCATGAACTCAACCCTGAACACAAAGGGACTCCGTTTGGTGGGATGTGAACAAGACAGCTATTTATTTGTGAGGATGAGAGGGAAAGATAAATCACTTTGTACACTACTTCAGAGTTTTGAATGTGAAATTAATCTATTGATGTTTTTCTACAGGATCAACAAATAGTGTGTAATATGTGTTGCAAAAGTGAGGAACATGCCTAGTTGGTTATTAACAAACTTTGTGGTGGATTTGAAATTTTTAAAGTTGCTAAGAAATTAACTTTGTAATAAAAAAAATATATTTTATTTATTTATTTATTTTCTTTTTAGCGAAAGCAGAGAAAAAAAGAGAAAGAGACAGAGAGGGGAGAGATAGTGAGAGGGGAGAGGGTGGGCCAAAGGAGGAAGGGAGAAAGAGAGAAGGAGAGAGAGAGTGAGAGATTCATTGCTAGTTCACTTCCCAGATGGTTGTTAAGAGCTGTTGCTGGGCAAGGCCAAAGCCAGGAACCATGAACTCAGTCCATGTCTCAGCTGATGGCAGGCATCCAACTACTTGAGCCATCACTTGCTACCTCCCAGAAGGCCTGTTAGCAGGGAGCTGGAATCATTTGTATAACTAGAATTCAAATTGAGGCACTCTGAATGGGATATGGATGTGCTAGGTGGTATCTTGACTGCTGTGCCATACGCCTGCCCCTAACTTTGTTGTTTAACAATACATTTTAATGTCTGTAATCTGTTTTATTATTTGTTGCTTGGGGTTTATTTTTGGGGGGGGTGGATTTTTGGAAAAATTAATTATAATAATATTAATAATGGAACTGAAAATAAAAACATTAAGAAAGTAAAAACTATTCAGAATGTAAATCAGATAGTTCATTCTTGGCAAGGTCTTATTCTCGAAATCATAAAAAAATGCTCAGAACATCTTATATGACTCTTTTTGGATAAATTGATGAATGAAAGCAATATGGAATTTATTGTCATACTCATTCACATTGATTTTACAAAATTTGGTATTTATATAATTAGATTAAATGTATTAACATAGAAGGACTGTTGTAATTTCTCAATGTTTTCTGAAGTCTTCTCTCACCCACTAAACTGAGAAAGCAGTGACCTTTCACTAGATTCCAGCAAAGGGGGATGATTCCAAAGCTGCAGCAGTAGAGAATCCTGCTCAAGAAATGTGCAGGTTACCCTGAGTCTAGGTCTACCTCTGACTTAGTAAACATTGTTAAAAAATTGATTTCTCATCGCTAAAATAATGCAACTATATTAATTAACCTCTAAAACGTCTATCTCTATGAAAGAGAGCAAGTACTGGTGAAGATGAAAATAAGTGAGAGCTGCTTTGATAGATTTTCAGTGTCCTTTTCAAATTGTTCATCTCATCACAGATAGAGAGGTCAGCAGATGGGGGAAGGATTCTAGGGATTCAGGGTGGCTACTGCATCCCTTCTGAGGACACAAGGGACTGACTGTGATATCTAGTTCAAATGATAGGTTACACTGAATACTATAGTAAGTCATGTGTTATATTGATCAGAATTGCTGGTTTCAAATGGTAAACTATCAACTAGAATTAATTTTAGGAGAAAGAGAAGGAAAGGGAAAGGGAGAGAGAGACAGACAGAGACAGAGAATCAAGAGAAATTAAGAGAGATCTTTTATATACCCCGAATGCCCACAATAGCTAGTATTGGGTTAGGCTGAAGGAGGAGGCAGAAACTCTATCCAGGTCCCCACATGGGTGGCAGGGGCCCAAATATTTGGGCCATCTTCCACTGATTCCCAGGCACATGGGCAGGAAGCAGGATGACAAGCAGAGCAGTTGGGATTAGAACTGGCCCCAATATACATTCCCAATATAAGACGACAGCATTGCAATCAGCAATTTTACTAATTTCTTCACAATGACAGTCCCTAGTGTTCAGATCTGTATTTTCGTGTTTTCCTGAAGGTAGTTATCATCATTTCAATGTATGATTTTCTTGTGCATTTATTATAGGACAGGTGATTTCTTCTGTTTTTGCTTATTATGGGAAATCTATTTTTTTCCTTCATTTCTGAAGGATAGCTTTGCTGCATATAGTATTCTTAGCAGTAAATGCATGCTTTTTTCATCTAGGATTTTGAATATTTCATCCATTTTCTCTCAGCCTGACAGATTTCAGATTTTTTAAAGTTTGATTGTAAAAAGCTTCAGGGAAGATCAAATCTGCCGTAGGATCTGGGTTTTCTAACCTGGATGTGCATATCTTTCACAATGTTTGGAAAATATTCAGTGCTAATTTCATGGAATATATTTTCTATGCCTTTTTCCTTCTCTTCTCCTCTGCAAAATCCACAATGCAAATGTTTACTAGTTAAATAGTATCCCATAATTCTTTCTTCCTTTCCTGCCATTGCCTTTCTTCCTTTGCTTTCCTTCTCTCCCCCACCTTCTCTTTCTTTCTTTTACTCTCTCTCTCTCCTCTTCTTTCTTTCAGATGGAGTTATTTCAAAAGATATGTCTTCAAGCTTAATAATTCTTCTGCTTATTCATTTCTACTATTGAGGATTAGTTGTTTTTCAAAAATTCCTATATTGAGTTATTTAGCTCCAAAATCTCTGATTTGCTCTTTTCTTCTTATGATCTCTCTTTGCTGAATTTTTCATTTATGCCACAAATTATTTTCATAATCTCACTGAATTGTCTGTTTTCCTGTTATTTCATTAAGTTTTCATAGGATTGTCCTTTCAAATTTACTGTTGGACAAGTAGTTGATCTCTAGTTCCTTGTGGTGTTAGAGGGTTAACTTCCTGCCAGGTGTCCTGTTACCTTTTTTTGCTTCAAGCTTCTTTACCCCATGTTAGATTTTATGCATCTGGTGTGTAGTTGCCTGATTTTATAGGGTAGAATTCAATAGCAAAAGACTTGCTAGCAAAGTGTCCTAGGGTATTGATTGGATAAGCAGATTACCTATGGTTCCAAGTGAATAATTCAGTATTGTGTCTGTGTAACTTCTTCAGTTGAAATCAATGTTAGTGATATTTGTGGGTATTTCATTGGCCTGAGATTCTGGAGTTGTGAAATGCCCTGCCAAGGGCCAGAACTGTGCCATAGCAGGTAAAGCCACAGTCCACTCTGTCAACATCCCATATGGGCACTGGTTACAGCCCTAGATTCTCCATTTCTAGCTCCTTGCTAATGTACCTGAGAAAGATGGGGAGTATGGCCCAAGTACCTGGACCCTGTACCCACATGGGAGACCTAGAAGAATCTCCAGACTCCTGTCTTTGGCCTAGCCCAACCCTAGCAGTTGCAGCAATCTGGGGAGTGAACCAGCAGATGGAATATGTCTCTCCCTCTTTCTCTCTGACTGTGCCTTTCAAATAAATAAAAGAATCTTTAAGGAAAGGAGGCTCTGTCAATTAGGTTGCCAATCACTTAGTTGGGGTCAGGTTTGTTTGCAACCCCAGATGCTGTGTGTCCATATGTGAGTGTTTGGCACCTATTAATTTCTGTGGGTTGTATGAAGGCGCACTCCTATGGGTACAGCTGAATGGGAAACATTACCCATGGTATTACTATGGGATACCTGAGAGTTCCATGGGTCACAAAGGGTCAGGCCATACCAGTTTGTCTAGGTGAAGTATGTTTCAGTGTCCAGTGGCTGTATCAGTACATCTATGGAGTCTCTGGGGGCCAACTTGATAAGGAAGTTTCCCTGCTACATTCTGTGGCCAAGGATGAGTAGGCAAGATTGAGAATCTGCTTCTCAGGATCTCAGTGAGAAGAGCATTTTAGAATGGGCTGCTCGACCTCTTAGTGGGGCCACAGGAGGGTGAATGGGGATGCCCAGCTGCTTCCTTGGTGACCTCAATGGGATGGCTACTCAGGGAAGGCTGGCTGCTTCTTGGAGTCACAGGTCGGTGGGCAGGGCCACTTCTATGCTATCTTGGGCCTCTGTGGGCAAGCCATTAAGGGCTGGTTGCCTAGTTGCTTCCTGTGGCCAAGACTGTGTGAGTGGGGCCATTCAGCTGCTTCTGGAGCAGTGAGTGGGCAGGGATGACTGAATTTTTCTATTAGTAGTTGAAGGGTGCTCAGGGCCATCGGACTTCCCTGATGCACTCTGCCTCTGAATCAGTTGAGATGAGTAGCTCGTTTCTTCCTGGGACCCTAGGAGAGTGGGTGGAGTTTCTTGGATGCTTGGCAGGGCAGGTTCAATCAGGGTAACTTTGTAGTATCCTGGGTGAGTGAAGTGTCAAGATGGTTGCATGCAGCAAGAGCCTGAATGGAGAAGGCTGTATCTTATGCTAGGCTCTTTCTCCAGGCAATGCAGCAGTGTGATGACTTGGCAAATACCCAAACTGGGATCAGTTCTCAAGGACTACAGAGCTCTCCAACTGCAAATTCCTCATGCAACTATGGCATGACTGGGAATCCCTGGGAATTGCCAGGGATCTCCTTTGTATCATTTTAAATACAGACTTCCTGTATCATAATCTCTGTCTAATATCATCCTTTATTTAGCACTCTTTGGGCTCCTTGCTTCATGAAGTACAGGATCAATTAAAGAACTTTGGTGGGAAGTTCAGAGAAGGAGCTTAACTAACTTATTTTAAGAGTTGAAATGCTCAAAGAAAACACACCCAAAGTCTTCTTGAGAGTTACTGGAAAATTTACACAGGAGAGAACCAACTGCTTCAGGTTGTACTCTTTTCTAATAAAAGTTTTCATTCTTAATCCCTAGAAAGGGTAAATACCATATCATAGGTGTTTAGTTACAAACAACTTTTATGACCAGGTATCCTACATTTTTGGAAGAATGTAATTTTAAGGCTAGAATAATATTTACTTGAGAGAATGTAGACCAACAGATGGATTATTTCTGCATGACAAATGATAAGTACTCCAGGTTTTTGTATTTGATTCCCTCAAAGATATGTAATAACTATAATGTCCCATGATTATTTTAATGAACTGAGAGTATAAGCTGCAGACAGAGGCATGTCCTTACTACATACGCAACACAGAGACAAGTAGGCTCAAAAATCTTTCCAAGTAGCTAGCTCATTTCCGCCTACTCCATATATTCCTGTTAAAGGAACAGAAACTCAGCAGGGCCTTAGAAAATAATTTGCATATGATACTTAAGAGATTGTTCTGCAATTACCAAGGTAGTGAACTGGAATGGTTACTCCTTTCTGAGTTATTTTTACAGGCTTCCAACAAAGATATCTTTCAGGTTCTGTTCCATTAAATATTGCTAACAAATACTTTTTTTCATTAAAAAGAGCCCTGTAGTGAAATAGATTTGAAAAATACTATATCCTTTACTCCTCCTAGAAATTCACATTTTTTTTGAATAATAAAACTGCAATGAAGTCCTAATGGAAAGGTCACTGCTTAATTTTGTTTAACCTTATTTGGTAGACAGTTAGGGTCTCCAAAGATGTCTATGTTTTAATTCCCAGAACCTGTGACTATGTTGTGTTATATGGCAAAGGGAAAAATAGGTTGCAGATGGAATTAATGTTGCTAATCAGTTGAGCCTGAGATGGACAAATTGTTCTGAATTATCTGGGTAGGGTCAATGTAATAACCAGAGTCTTTAAAACTAAAATGGGAAAGAAGAAAAGTAAGATTCAGGGTCATGGCTGGATTTGAAAATGGAAGGAGGGGTTCTCTCAAAAGGTAAGAAAATGACTCCCACTCCCTACAAATATAGCCCTTTTGACATTTTGGTTTTAACCGAGAGAGACATACTTTAGACTCCGACTACCAGAAATATAAAAGGCTGAATTAGTGTGCTTTTAGGCAACTAGTTTGTCATAATGTTTAAAGTCCTTAAGAAATTAAACTCAGGGCCAGCGCTGTAGTGTAGTGGGTAAAGCCACCACCTGCAGTGCCAGCCTCTCATATGGGCACCAGTTCGAGTCCCAGCTGCTTCATTTCCAATCCAGCTCTCTGCTATGGCCTTGGAAAGCAGAAGAAGATAGCCCAAGTCCTTGGACTCCTGCACCAGCACAGCAGACCCAGAGGAAGCTCCTGGCTCCTGGCTCCTGGCTTTGGATAAGCGCAACTCCAGCAATTGTGGTCAACTTGGGGGGTGAACCAGCAGATGGAATACCTCTTTCTCTCTCTGCTCTCCTCCTCTCTCTGTGTAACTCTGACTTTCAAATAAATAAATAAATCTTTTAAAAAAGAAATTAAACACACACCATTATTCACTTATGTGGTCATAGTATCACCTACTAACAAATTCTGGGTTTAGTATCATAGAGGAACAAATTTGTAGATAATGCTGGTCTCAGCTCTTCTTTCTTATCTAGATAAGCCCTATCCAATAAACTTTCTTCAGTAATATAAGCATTTTATGAGTGTTGCCCAATATGATAATCACTAACGGCAGGTAGCATGGACCACTTGAATTGTGGTTGAGGGATTAAAGAATGGAAATGTTCATTTTACTTTATTTCAACTAATTTAAATTTAAGTATTCAGAGATTCCAAGATGGCAGAATAGGGAGGGAGCATACTGCTCTAAGTTAGGGGAAGATAGTTTAAAAAAAAAAAAAAAGTGGAGAGCGGGCTGGCACCGTGGCTCACTAGGCTAATCCTCCTCCTGCAGCGCTGGCACTCCGGATTCTAGTCCCGGTTGGGTCACTGGATTCTGTCCCGGTTGCTCCTCTTCCAGTCCAACCCTCTTCCAGTCCAGTCCAGCTGTGGCCTGGGAAGGCAGTGGAGGATGGCCCAAGTGCTTGGGCCCTGTACCCGCATGGGAGACCAGGAGGAAGCACCTGGCTCCTGGCTTCAGATCGGTGCAGTATGCCGGCTGTGGCGGCCATTTGGAGGGGTGAACCAACAGAAGGAAGACATTTCTCTCTGTCTCTCTCTCTCACTGTCTAACTCTGCCTGTCAAAAAAAAAAGTAGAGAGTGTACAATCTCAGGAAAGAGTTAGAAAACTCCAGCGGAAATTCCATGGCAGGAAGAGGGATACTGTGGATCTATGTGGAGGATGTGAATGTGTAGAATGAGCATGGATACAATACAGGACCCCAGCAACCAAGAACCTCAGCACAAGCTTTGGAGAGTGACATGAGGCCAGACTACAGCAGCCCAAAACACTGGCAATAAAGCTGAAGAGAGATCTTAGTTTGAGTTTGGCTTGGAGCAACAGTGCTCCAAGGGACAAATTACCTGCCAACATAGAGGGGAAAATGGGGGCATGTTTCTTTTTCCCCATCCCCCAGACAATGGTGCCCTGCAAATGGCTGGGAGAAGGTGGGCACCACTTTGGACATCCTTCACAGCTGTGCCTGCTTGTGTTTGCACCCCAGCAACCAGCCAAGAAGAGATATCTGATTCTGGCTGGGAGGATTGACAGGGTGTGGGGTACCCACTTAGGACTGTGAAGTACCAGTCTCCCAACACATCACAGGCTATGGGGCTCAAACTTCCTAGGTAGAGCACCCATCTCTCTGTGTACAAGACAGACTGGCAGTGTAGAGTGGATCCTTGGCACCCTGTGACTGTAGGAACCTTGTATGCTGGGACTGTGGAAACACTGTGGCTGCTTGGGAGAGCACAGCATGTGGCTGAGTCCCTGGACAGTGATGTGGGCAGCTCCACACTCTCAAGGCTCACTGATTTTCTGGGGTGGAACATTGTAGCAGAATCCATGCTCACAGTGAAGACTGCATAGGTCCTTTATGTGGTTCTTTTGACTCTTTTGATGAGTAATGCACCCACTATGGGCTAGTGCCTAGACATCGTTCACTGAGGTGAAAAGGTAAGGGTGTAACTATGCCAACAGAGCTTATCAAACCCTCCACACTAAAAAATAAGGAGAGATCTACCTGCCCAACTCGCTGGCCACACTGAGCACAAAGCTCTGGATATTCTCTGAAAGAGAAGATGCTCCACTAAGCCACAGAGGCTTAGTCCAAAGATAAAAGCCATGAGAGGGAAAAGAAACAACAAGTAACTCCACAAATGCTGAAAAATAAACACATAAATTCAATAAACAAGAAAAAGGAAGACAACCTGATTCTCCCAGAAGAACACAACACTTCAATATTATAATGTGATAATAAAGAAATTGATGAAATGCTGGAACCAGAATTCAAAAGATAAATTATAGAATACTCAGAAGCATTCACAAGCAAAGCCACAAACAAAAGAAATCAATACACAACATGAATGAAAATATTTCCCATGAAATTGAGATTTTAAAGAGAATTCTAAATAAAATATTAGAAACGAAAAATTCAAAAGATCAAACAAAAACTGTGGTAGAAAGCCCTAACTACAGACTGACTGAGGCAGAAGAAAGAATAAATATCTGAGCTAGAAGACAAGTCTCAGCACACTTACAATCAGACCAAATATATATATATATATATATATATATATATATATATATATATATGATGAAATTAGAAACCAGAAAGAAATACAAAGTGTCAGTGAAGCAGAGATTTTTTTATAAAAATAAACAAAATTGATACACAATAGCCCAGCTAACTAAAGAAAAGAGGAAGAAAACTCAAATCAGTAAAATCAGAGATGAAAAAGGAAATGTAATAAAAGATACTACAGAAATAAAAAGAATCATCAGGAATTACTACAAAGAGCTGTATGCCAAGAAATTGGGAAACCTAGAAGAATTGGATAGATTCCTGGACACAAATAATCTACCAAAACTGAGTCATGAAGACATAGAAAACCTAAACAGACCGATAATAAAGACGGAGATTGAATCAGTAATAAACACCCTCCCAAAAGAAAAGAAGTCCAAGATCAGACAGCTTCACTGCTAAATTCTACCAGATATTTAAAGAAGAATCAACTCCAATTATTCTCATGCTATTCAAAAGAATTGAAAAGAAGAGAATCCTCCCAAACTCCTTATATGAAGCCAACATCATCTTAATTCCTAAACCATAAAAAGATACAACAGAAAAAGAAAGCTGTAGACCCATCTCCATGATGAACATAGAAGCTAAAATCCTCAACAAAATACTAGCAAATAGAATCCATCAACACATCAGAAAGATCATTCACTTGGACCAAGTGGGATTTATTCCTGTTATGCAGGGATGGTTCAACATTTGCAAATCAATGTAATGCAATACAGGACATTAATAAACTGAAGAACAAAAACCAATACACCCAGAGAAAGCATTTGATAAAATATAACATCTTTTCATGATGAAAACCTTAAGCAAATTGGGTATAGAAGGAACATTGCTCAACACAATCAAGGCAATTTATGACAAATCCATGGCCAGCAACTTATCAAATGTGGAAAATTGGAAGCATTTCCACTAAAATTGGGAAACAGACAAGGATGCCCACTCTCATTGTTGCTATTCAATGTAGTCCTGAAAGTTTTAGCCAGAGCCATTAAAGCAGTAAAGGGAAATCAAAGGAATAGAAATTGGAAAGGAGGGAGTCAAATTATCCCTATATACAGACGACATGATTCCATATATAGGAATTCATAAGAGTTTGGTAAAGTAGCAGGATACAAAATTAACACAAAAAATCAATAGCCTTTGTATACACTGAAAGGGCCATAGCTGAGAAAGAATTTCTAAGATCAATCTTATTCACAATAGCTACAAAAAATGTAAATATCTTGTAATAAATTTAACCAAGGATATCAAATACCTCTACAGTAAGAAATACAAAATATTAAATAAAGAAACAGAAGAAGACACCAAAAAATAGGAAAAATCTCTGTGTGCATGGATTGGAAGAATCAATATCAACAAAATGTCCATAATACCAAAAGCAATTTACAAATTTAATGTGATATCAATCAAAATACAAGGATATTCTTCTCATATCTGGAAAAAAAATGCTGAAATTCACTTGTAAATACAGGAGACTCTGCATAGCCAAGGCAATATTATACAACAAAAACAAAACCAGAGTCATCACAAACATATTTCAAGACATACTACAGCACATTTATAATCAAAACAACTTGATACTGGCAAATAAAAAGATCAGATGAGTGGACCAATGGAACAGGATGGAAACTCCAGAAATCAACCTCTGGAGCAAGGTAAAATCAACCCCTGGAGACAGACAGTCTCTTCAACAAATGGTGCTGGGAAAAATGTATCTCCACGTGCAGAAGTATGAAACAAGACCCCTACCTTACACCTTACACAAAAATCCACTCAAAACAGATCAAAGACCTAAGTCTTTTATTTGATACTATCAAATTATTAGAGAACATTGGGGAAACTCTGCAAGACATTCACATAAGCAAGGAGTTCTTGGAGAACTCCCAGAGGTAGAGGCAATCCAAGCCAAAATTGAAAAATAGAATTACATCAAATTGAGAAGCTCTTGCACTGCAAAAGAAACACTCAGCATAGTAAAGAGGCAACCAACAAAATGGGAGAAAATACTTGAAAACTATACAATTGACAAAGGATCAATATCCAGAATCTTTAAAGAGCTCAAGAAACTCAACAACAACAAAACAAACAACCCAGTTAAGAAGTGGACAAAGTCCTTAAACAGCCATTTTCCAAGAAAGGAAATTCAAATGGCTAATAGACACATGAAAAAAGTCCCAGGATCACTAGCCATCAGGAAAATACAAATCAAAACCACAATGAGATTTTACCTCAAACCAGTTAGAATGGCTGTTATACAGAAATCAACAAACAATAAATGTGGCAAGGATATTGGGAAAATGGTACTCTAATCCACTGTTGGTGGGAATGTAAACTGGTGCAGCCACTGTGAAACACAGTATGCAGATATCTCAGAAATCTGAACACAGATATACCATATTATCCAGAATCCCACTCTTGGGAATTTACCCAAACCAGAAAAAAATCAACACATAAAAGAATTATCTGTACCCCATGTCTATTGCAGTTCAATTCATAATAGCTAAGATATGGAATCAACCCAGATGTCCATCTACTGAAGACTGGTTAAAAAAAAAATTACAGTGTATGTACACTATGGAATACTACACAGAGGTAAGAAAAAAAATGAAATCCTGTCTTTTGCAACACAATGGATGCAGGCCGGTGCATCAACTCACTAGGTTAATCCTCCGCCTTCGGCGCCAGTACATACCCCAGGTTCTGGTCCCGGTTGGGGCGCCGGTTCTGTCCCGGTTGCTCTTCTTTCAGTCCAGCTCTCTGCTGTGGCCTGGGAGTGCAGTGGAGCATGGCCCAGGTCCTTGGGCCCTGCACCCACATGGGAGACCAGGAGGAAGCACCTAGCTCCTGGCTTCGGATCCGCGCAGTGCGCTGGCCACAACACGCCAGCTACAGCGACCACTTGGGGGATGAATCAAAGGAAAAAGGAAGACCTTTCTCTCTGTCTCTCTCTCTCTCACTGTCTAACTCTGCCTGTCAAAACAAAACAAAACAAAACAAAGCAACACAATAGATGCAACTGGAAGCCAATACACTTAGTGAAATAAACCAGTCCCAAAAATACAAATACCATATGTTGGCCCTGATCTGTGGTAATTAATATGTCTTGTTAGAACTAAAATTAACACTTTGAGATGCAATGATTTCAAAATCATTGCACTTGTCTCAACTCTTGAGGAATATTTTTTTCTTTTTTTTTTAACTTTTAACTTTTATTTAATGAATATAAATTTCCAAAGTACGGCTTATGGATTACAATGGCTTCCCCCCGCATCCCTCCCCTTTCCCACTCCCTCTCCCCTTCCATTCACATCAAGATTCATTTTCGATTCTCTTTATATACAGAAGATCAGTTTAGCACACATTAAGTAAAGATTTCAACAGTTAGCTCCCACACAAACATAAAGTGAAAAATAATAGATGATTTTTTAAATGATGATGAAATCAGATCAGACCTATTGTCATGTTTAATCCCAGCGAGAGTCAGGTTGGGAATTAATAATTTCTTCTTTTTTTTTTTTTACAGAAGATCAGTTTAGTATACATTAAGTAAAGATTTCAACAGGTTGAACCCCATAGAAACACAAAGCTAAATATACTGTTTGAGTACTCATTATAGCATTAAATCTCAATGTACAGCACATTAAGGACAGAGATCCTACATGAGGAGTAAGTGCACAGTGACTCATGTTGTTGACTTTACAAATTGACACTCCTGTTTATGGCATCAGTAGACTCCCTATGCACCAGTCATGAGTTTCCAAGGCTATGGAAGCCCCTTGAGTTCTCCGACTCTTATCTTATTTAGACAAGGTCATAGTCAAAGTGGAGGTTCTCTCCTCCCTTCAGAGAAAGGTACCTCCTTCTTTGAAGACCTGTTCTTTCCACTGGGATCTCACTCACAGAGATCTTTCATTTAGGGTTGTTTTTTTTTTTTTTTTTTTTTTTTTTTTTTTTTGCCAGAGTGTCTTGGCTTTCCATGCCTGAAATACTCTCATGGGCTTTTCAGCCAGATCGGAATGCCTTTACGGCTGATTCTGAGGCCAGAGTGCTGTTTAGGACATCCGCCATTCTATGAGTCTGCTGAGTATCTCGCTTCCCATGTTGGATCACTCTCCCCTTTATTTATTCTATCGGTTAGTATTAGCAGGTACTAGACTTGTTTATGTGCTCCCTTTGACTCTTAGTCCTTTCATTATGATCAATTGTGAACTGAAATTGATCACTTGGACTGGTGAGATGGCATTGGTACATGCCACCTTGATGGGATTAAATTGGAGTCCCCTGGTATGTTTCTAACTCTACCATTTGGGGCAAGTCAGCTTGAGCATGTCCCAAATTGTACATCTCTTCCCTCTCTTATTCCTACTCTTATGTTTAACAGGGATCACATTTCAGTTAAATTTCAACACTTAAGAATAACTGTGTATTAATTACAGAATTAAACCAGTCGTATTAAGTAGAACAGACAAAAAAACTACTAAGAGGGATAATTTATTAAGTTGTTCATTAACAGTCAGGGCTATGCTGATCAAGTCACCATTTCCCATAGTGTCCATTTCACTTCAACAGGTTTCCTTTTTGGTGTTCAGTCAGTTGTCACCCATCAGGGAGAACATATGGTATTTGTCCCTTTGGAACTGGCTTATTTCACTCAGCATGATGTGTTCCAGATTCCTCCATTTTGTTGCAAATGACTGGATTTCGTTGCTTCTTACTGCGGTATAGTATTCTAAAGAGTACATATCCCATAATTTCTTTATCCAGTCTACCGTTGATGGGCATTTAGGTTGGTTCCAGGTCTTAGCTATTGTGAATTGAGCTGCAATGAACATTAGGGTGCAGATCGCATTTTTGTTTGCCAATTTAAATTCCTTTGGGTAAATTCCAAGGAGTGGGATGGCTGGGTCGAACGGTAGGGTTATCTTCAGGTTTCTGAGGAATGTCCATACTGACTTCTTTAGTGGCTTGACCAGTTTGCATTCCCACCAACAGTGGGTTAGTGTCCCTTTTTCCCCACATCCTCGCCAGCATCTGTTGTTGGTAGATTTCTGCATGTGAGCCATTCTCACCGGGGTGAGGTGAAACCTCATTGTGGTTTTGATTTGCATTTCCCTGATTGCTAATGACCTTGAACATTTTTTCATGTGCCTGTTGGCCATTTGGATTTCCTCTTTTGAAAAATGTCTATTGAGGTCCTTGGCCCATCTCTTAAGTGGGTTGTTGGTTTTGTTTTTGTGGAGTTTCTTGATCTCTTTGTAGATTCTGGTTATTAATCCTTTATCTGTTGCATAGTTTGCAAATATTTTTTCCCATTCTGTTGGTTGTCTCTTCACTTTCCTGACTGTTTCTTTTGAAGTACAGAAACTTCTCAATTTGATGCAATCCCAATAGTTGATTTTGGCTTTGACTGCCTGTGCCTCCCGGGTCTTTTCCAGAAATTCTTTGCCTGTGCCAATATCTTGAAGGGTTTCTCCAATGTTCTCTAGTAACTTGATGGTGTCAGGTCGTAGATTTAGGTCTTTAATCCATGTTGAGTGGATTTTTGTGTAAGGTGTAAGGTAGGGGTCTTGCTTCATGCTTCTGCACGTGGAAATCCAATTTTCCCAGCACCATTTATTGAATAGACTGTCCTTGCTCCAGGAATTAGTTTTAGATCCTTGATCAAATATAAGTTGGCTGTAGATGTTTGGATTGATTTCTGGTGTTTCAATTCTGTTCCATTGGTCTATCCATCTGTTTCTGTACCAGTACCAATTTGTTTTGATTACAACTGCCCTGTAGTATGTCCTGAAATCTGGTATTGTGATGCCTCCGGCTTTGTTTTTGTTGTACAAGATTGCTTTAGCTATTCGATGTCTCTTGTGCCTCCATATGAATTTCAGCACCATTTTTTCCAGATCTGAGAAGAAGGTCTTCAGTATCTTGATTGGTATTGCATTGAATATATAAATTGCTTTTGGGAGAATGGACATTTTGATGATATTGATTCTTCCAATCCATGAGCATGGAAGATTTTTCCATTTCTTGGTATCCTCTTCTATTTCTTTCTTTAAGGTTTTGTAATTTTCATCATAGAGATCTTTAACGTCCTTGGTTAAGTTTATTCCAAGGTATTTCATTGTTTTTGTAGCTATTGTGAATGGGATTGATCTTAACAGTTCTTTCTCAGCCGTGGCATTCCCTGTGTATACAAAGGCTGTTGATTTTTGTGCATTGATTTTATACCCTGCTACTTTGCCAAACTCTTCTATGAGTTCCAATAGTCTCTTAGTAGAGTTCTTTGGGTCCCCTAAATAAAGAATCATGTCATCTGCAAAGAGGGATAGTTTGAGTTCTTCCTTCCCTACTTGTATCCCTTTAATTTCTTTTTCTTGCCTAATAGCTCTGGCTAGAACATCCAGAACTCTATTGAATAGCAGTGGTGAGAGTGGGCATCCCTGTCTGGTACCAGATCTCAGTGGAAATGCTTCCAACTTTTCCCCATTCAATAGGATGTTGGCTGTGGGTTTTTCATAGATTGCTTTGATTGTATTGAGGAATGTTCCTTCCAAACCCAGTTTGCTTAGAGTTTTCATCATGAACGGGTGTTGTATTTTATCAAATGCTTTCTCGGCATCTATTGAGATAATCATATGGTTTTTCTTCTGCAGTCTGTTAATGTGGTGTATCACATTGATTGTCTTGCACACATTAAACCATCCCTGCATACCAGGGATAAATCCCACTTGGTCTGGGTGGATGATCTTTCTGATGTGTTGTTGCATTCTATTGGCAAGAATTTTATTGAGGATTTTTGCATCTATGTTCATCAGGGATATTGGTCTGTAATTCTCTTTCAATGCTGCATCTTTTTCCGGCTTAGGAATTAAGGTGATGCTGGCTTCATAGAAAGAATTTGGGAGGATTCCCTTTTCTTCAATTGTTCTGAATAGTTTGAGAAGAATTGGAGTTAGTTCTTCTTGAAATGTCTGGTAGAATTCAGCAGTGAATCCATCTGGTCCTGGGCTTTTCTTTGTTGGGAGGGCCTTTATTACTGTTTCAATTTCTGTCTCAGTTATGGGTCTGTTTAGGTTTTCGATGTCTTCCTGGTTCAATTTAGGTAGGTTGCATGTGTCCAGGATACTGTCCATTTCTGATAGGTTTCCCTGTTTGCTGGCATACAAGTCCTTGTAGTAATTTCTGATGATTCTTTTTATTTCTGTGGTGTCTGTTGTTACATTTCCTTTTTCATCTCTGATTTTATTAATTTGGGTCTTTTCTCTTCTTTTTTTAGTTAGTTGGGCCAATGGGGTTTCAATTTTGTTTATTTTTTCAAAAAACCAGCTCCTCGTTTGGCTGATTTTTTGTAATGTTTTTTTGGATTCAATCCTGTTGATTTCTTCTCTGATTTTAATTATTTCTCTTCTCTCACTAGATTTGGGTCTGGTTTGCTGCAGTTTTTCTAGATCCTTGAGATGTGCTGAGAGCTCATTTATTTGGTGCCTTTCCAATTTCTTGATGTAGGCCCTATTGATATAAACTTTCCTCTTAACACTGCTTTTGCTGCATCCCATAAGTTTTGGTATGTTGTGCTGTTATCCTCATTTACTTCCAGAAAGTTTTTGATTTCTCTTTTGATTTCTTCTATGACCCATTGTTCATTCAGGAGCATGTTGTTCAATCTCCATGTGTTTGCGTATGCTCTAGGGATTCCTGAGTTGCTAATTTCCAACTTCATTCCTTTATGGTCTGAGAAGCTGCATGGTATGATTCTAATTCTTTTGAATTTGCTGAGACTTGCTTTATGGCCTAGTATGTGGTCAATCCTAGAGAAGCTTCCATGTACTGCTGAGAAGAATGTAAAATCTTTAGCTGTAGGATTGAAAGTTCTGTAGATATCTGTTAGATCTATTTGGGCTATAGTGTCGTTTAAATCTACTGTATCCTTGTTGATCTTCTGTCTGGTTGATCTGTCTATTTCTGAGAGTGGAGTATTGAAGTCCCCCAGGACTATTGTATTGGGGTCTAAGTCTCCCTTTAAGTCCATTAACAAATCTTTTAGATAAACTGGTGCCCTGTAGTTAGGTGCATATACATTGATAATTGTTATATCTTCCTGTTGAATTGATCCCTTAATCATTATGTAGTGCCCCTCTTTGTCTCTCTTAACGGTTTTTGTGGTGAAGTTTATGTTGTCCGATATTAAGATGGCTACGCCCGCTCTTTTTTCATCTCTGTTGGCATGGTATATATTTTTCCAGCCTTTCACTTTCAGTCTGTATGGATCTTTGTTGGAAAGATGTGTTTCTTGTAAGCAGCAAATAGATGGGTTTTGTTCCTTAAGCCAATCAGCCAATCGGTGTCTTTTAACTGGACAGTTCAGGCCATTCACGTTCAATGTGACTAATGATAAGTGGTAACTTTGTCCTGCCATTTGCCAAAGATAAGTTCTAATATATGCTTTGAATTCCCTGTGATCTTTTGCTGTGAGGTTTCCTTCCTTTACCTTCTTTCATATTGATGACCGTGTTTCTGTGTTTCTGTGTGCAACACATCTTTAAGCATCTTTTGCAGGGCTGGACGAGTGGCGACAAATTCTTTCAATTTCTGTTTGCTATGAAAAGTCTTTATTTCACCTTCATTCACAAATGGTAGCTTTGCAGGATATAATATTCTGGGCTGGCAGTTTTTCTCTCTTAGTACCTGGGCTATATCTCGCCATTCCCTCCTAGCTTGTAGAGTTTTTGATGAGAAGTCAGCTGTGAGGCTGATTGGAGATCCTCTGAGAGTAATCTGACGTTTCTCTCTTGCACATTTTAGGATCTTTTCTTTATGTTTCACTGTGGAGAGTTTAATTACAACGTGTCGTGGTGAGGATCTCTTTTGGTCGTGTTTATTAGGGGTTCTGTGAGCTTCCTGTACAAGGATTTCTCTGTCCTTCTCCAAACCTGGGAAATTTTCTGCTAATATCTCACTAAAAAGGCCTTCTAATCCTTTCTCCCTCTCCATGCCTTCAGGAACTCCTAGAACCCGAAAGTTGGTTTTTTAATAGTATCCTGAAGATTCCCGACAATATGTTTTAGATTTCTAATTTCCTCTTCTTTTCTTTGGTCTGACTGTATCCTTTCTTGTTCTCTGTCTTCTAAGTCCGATATTCTCTCTTCTGCTTCACCCATTCTGTTTTTAAGGCTCTCTATTGTGTTTTTCATTTGATCTATTGAATTCTTCACTTCAGTCACTATCACGGTTTCCTGTTGTACTAGTTGTTTCGTTTCATTTTGATTCCTCCTTAATATTTCATTTTCACGAGAGAGATTTTCTATCTTGTCCATTAAGGATTTCTGTAGTTCAAGAATTTGTTTTTGAGAACTTCTTAATGTTCTTAAAATTTTTTTGAGATCTGCTTCTTGCATTTCTTCTATGTCATCATTTTCATAATCTTGAATTGGGGTGTCTTTTTCATTTGAGGGCATCATGGTGACTTCCTTGTTTTTATTACCTCGGTTTTTGCGTTTGTTATTTGGCATATTGGAGATATTTGGTTTCTTCACTGTGGTGCTTTTTCTTGTTATACTATGACTCTAGATTAAGTGGACTGTCTGTTTTTGATGGAGCCTTAGGGCTTGAGATGGGTGTGGCCTGAGAGCTCTGTTTGGTGTGCCAAAGGTGACACTCCCAGGTTAGGCGTGGTAAATCTCTCTCTCTCTTTCTTTCTTTTTTTGATTCAAAAGGGAAGTAATTCTGCACAGCTGAACGAAGTTGGAGGTAGTTAGCAGGCAAATGATATACCCACAGGAGCCAAAGATCAGAAGCTCTTTCCCAAGGACCACACAGGGAATCTGTTCTGCCCTCAGAGTGGGCTCAGATTCTCCTTCAGTCTCCCACTGGGTTGCCAAAGTTATGGAATTGTAGTGTCTCTGGAGAGTGCTCATGTGAATTCCGTGAGTTCTCTCCCCCACCGTCTCTTTTTTCACAGTCTCAGTTCAGTAGCACCACAAATTTACTAGGTCCTAATCTCCTGTTAATTCGCCCCGCCCAGAGTCAGGTTTTTCTGCTAGGCTCAGGGCCGGTGCAGACCTGAGGTCGCTCTGCTTATGACGTATGTCCAAGATGGCGCCTGCTCTTTGTCTTGCTCGCCCTTGAGAGGTGAGCGGAGAGAGAGAAACCCGTGTCCGTACCAGTCACCTTTTTTTTTTCTCTCTCTCTCTCTTCCAGTTAGCCTGGTGAACTCCCCCCCCCCCCGCCCGGGGTTTGTTCCCTCTAGTCTCCTCTCTCCACTTGCCTGCTGGTGTCTCGGGCTATTGAGGTTCAGCTCACCTCGCGTTCCAGCGCTGGTGTGTTGAGTCTGCCGCTGGTGTCCCGAACTGTGGGCTCCCACGCTCTCCACGCAGGTCCGCTGTGAATCACGCGTTCCGGAAGAGTTTCTTCTGCTGTTTCCTCCCCTACTCTTCCTTGAACCTGCAGTATCTCCACTTCTATTAAATTATCTCTCCCCAGACTATCAGTGTGCTCCCTTCCTACTCCGCCATCTTGCCTCCTCCCCAGCAATGTTTATTTTTTAGAGGAATATTTTTTTCATACTGTTTGTTGAATTCATTACTTAGTATAGGGTGGATCTTATGAATATGAAGTAAATTGAAAACAGATCTTTGTAAAAATATATTTAATAGGAGTAGAAGAGGGAGGAGGAAGAAGGGTTGAAGTGGGGATGGGATGGAGGATAAAGTGGTATGAATCACTATGTTCCTAAATTTGTATATATGAAATGAATGAAGTTTGTATACCTTGAAAGATTTCTAGGTTTACAAAAGATGTTAAAATTGGAATAGGAGAGGGAGGTGGAAGAAGGGAAGGTAGAGTGGGAAGAACCATTATCATCCTAATTTGTATATATGAAATCCATTAAGTTAGTATCCTTAAATGAAAGCTTTCCAGGTTAAAAAAAAATTAAGTATCCGTGATGCTAGCAACCAAATTTTCCAAATGCATTTGCCTATAGGGGATGGGCAGGACATACAAAAATGTGAAGTAAATCAGATATAAATAATACAGCAGTAGAGGAATTATGATGAATGGCACTAACTCTTGGGCCTTAGTGCTCCAGAGCAAGATGAGAAATAGTAGAGAATTGGAGGATGTGCATTCTTCAGAAGGCACGCCTCGTCTGCAAGAGTTAATGCTAGTCTGTTCCTGCAAGTTATTGTAAAGGGGAAACAAAGCCTTACTGTTGTCAAAATTAATATTTTAAGACAAGCAGGAAATTTTAGATTTATCATACCTACTTTAATTCCAGACAAAAGCAAGCAAGCTATGGGGTTCTTCAGCCTGTTTAGTTTAAGCCCCTCTAGTTTAGAAGTCCCTAACAACACTTAAAATTTTTTTATTGTAGTTCTGAAGCCCTTGCTTAAGAATATATCCAAGGGCTGGCACCGCGGCTCACTAGGCTAATCCTCCGCCTGTATCACCGGCACCCCAGGTTCTAGTCCTGGCTGGGGCACCGGATTCTGTCCCGGTTGCTCCTCTTCCAGTCCAGCTCTCTACTGTGGCCCAAGAAGGCAGTGGAGCATGGCCCAAGTGCTTGGGCCCTGCACCCGCATGGGAGACCAGGAGGAAGCACCTAGCTCCTGGCTTCAGATCGGCGCAGCACTCTTCATTACAATGCTTACTTCACTGATTTATCTTTGTAGTTCCAATGCCTGCTAACATGGAGACCTTGCATAGACTCTGCTTAATAGATACTTGTTAAAGGAACAATCTCTCTTATTTTAATCTGCCCACTCTCAGTGTTATTTTTTTCTACTACTGCTTTTTCGACTCTGTTTTTCTCTCTTTGTGCCCTTATATGCCACTGATGCTTCTTCACTCTCCTCTCTGCCTTCATCATTTCATCTCTGTCCTCCTCCTTCCCCCTTCATCACTTTCTGAAATGCTCTCATCTTAATCTCTCACTTTGCTTTTCCTTTTCCTCTCTCTCTGCTCATTGTACCTAGCTCAGCTGGTCTGCATTTGTCAATACGTTCCCTCAAGCACCGCTTTAGAATCCACAAAATAGAGATAACAAGAAGTGCAACACATCAATCTCAAGTCTCCAAGTGTTTCTTTATCAGACATTTTCAGGCTTTTCCTCTGTCCAAGGGGTGGATCCAGGTTGGAGAGTGAGTGACAGTGCTTCCAAATATGAAAACCTTTCTTAAAACATCAAGGTAAGGCCACTTGCAAAGTCATTGACCTTCAGCAACAGGAGCCTGCAAGTGGCAGCTTTCTGCTTCTGCCTCCATTTTTTTCATCTTAGAAAATCAGCTGGTAGCATCAAAGTGGAATTTCCTGCTGCAAATGAGAGTCAACCAGCTGCTTATTTCAGTTTCCATGGAGCCCACTCTTCTTGAACCAGAAGAGGTAGCAAGCCAGACATTCAGGGAGATAAGGCTGGCTCTACTGCCTACCAGCACCAAGGGGGAGGAGGAGCTGGGCTGAGGAGGTGAAAATGAAAGCAGGAACCAGGCTGTGTCTTGCTTTCTTTCAGCCTTGTTTTCAGAAAGCAGTTATGAAGATGCAGAGCTGTCGTCATACCTTCCACACTGGGTCACACAGACCAGATACAGGTGTTCTCCAAGAGCTGTCTTAATAATTCAAGATCTATTAGAAGCAAGTTATCCTCAGTTTCAATTAAACACCCACACTCTGGCATCTAATTTTTATCTGGTGGATGTAAAACATATGTCTGGTTGTGACAAGTAATTAGGAAGGCCCACTGAGTCCCCTTTCTTTGGTGAGGAAGGGAAATCAGCTCGCCATAGCAACTGAATGCAGAGGAGAGCTTGCGTTCAGGGGGTAAGTTTATCACTTTTTTGTTTTACCATATATTAAAGAACCATTGAAACTCTCATTCAAATTGTGAGCAAGCTCAGTGAGAGCCTTTAAGTCTTCCACTTCCTCAAGTATGTTTCAATTATTTCTTGGTATTAGTACTTGTGCCAGACATATAGTTCATTGAGCAGAGCTGACCATTCCAGAGGGAAACACATATGCTCTCCCTTAGCTTTGCTGGCCTTTTTTATGCCATTGGATTTGCCACATTTCTTCTTGCCGCCAGACTTTTGTTCATGTTGTTTTTCATGGAATTCTCTTTATCCTCTTCTCCTATTTCGTCTTTGTTCACCCCTTAGTTGCAGTCACATGTCAGTCCTCCAGGGCTGAATTGGCTTCCTGCCTATTATTTATAAGTCTTCCAGATGCACAATTTCACATGATATTGCTACTCAATATTTCTTTCTGTGTTTATCTGATTAATGTCTTTCTTTCTTGCCAGCCAACATCCTCTCCAAATACAGTGGCTGGCTGCAGTCACTTCGCATCTGCAATGCTTGGCCCTGAGCTTAGCACTCCATGAACAGTTGATGTTTGTTGAGAAAACGGATGGATGAATTAAAAAAAACAAGGCTACAGCCTGCAGTGTGAGTCCAGAGAATCAATTTAGCCACTGTCCTTCATATTATTATTTAGTAACTTTAGGAAACAAATTAGAAATTAGGTCCCAAACTCATGGGGCCCAGAAAGAGAAATTCTTGCAGTGGGAAAGGGAGACTTGAATGGCTATTAGAGATGATTCTGAGAGAAAAAGGAAAGGAGAGATATTCAAAGCAAAAAAGATGGCATCCCTGGAATGACCAATTGAGTGTTTCTTAACAAATGAGGTCACTTACAGTTAGCTACTGCTGGTTGAGAGTAAACACAACTCTAAGCATCCAAGAACATTGTATAACCTTCATCTGCGAATCAAATATGGATTTGGGAAAGAAAGCACATGTAGTAACTTGGAATGCAAACCTCTAGGGAAACAGCTTATAAAGGTAGTGAGAGTGGTTCAGCGGGCATCTGAGAATGGACAATACCCAAGGTTTCCTAAGTTCTCTCTATACGATTACAGGGAAGAAAGGGTGCAAAAACACAATGCAAAAAATATTCACAATGGCAGGGTGTTGGGGTCCAATATCCAGGGGAAGCAAGAGTACACAGTAACTGTGTCCCCCAAAATTGCATCCTAACCAGATTGTTTCTGTAATACAATATTAACCTGAGAGAGAATTCCCTTCAGTTCTTAATAGTCTGATCTTTCCATCTTCCCATTGACTGCACATTCTTCCTTAGAACCTTCCAACAAATTATTTTTCATTTGCCCAGAATTAATCCCTGTTGCTTGCAAACAAGAAATCTCAGACTTCCATATGAAATGTGACAGAAAAATATTCTCCATGACATATTCCCTGAATAAACACTAGTCAAACTAAATGCAATAAACTGAAATGGCCAGAGGTGGGAAAGTGTGGATGCTCTTGGGCAGATCAGTGAAGCCTCAGCAAGCAGAAATTCTAGAACAAGGCCTTGGGGGTTTGACATTTCCTCTGTGGCATCAATTCTCTTCATAATGCCCACCTCTCTACCAATCTGCTGAACCCAAAAGTTTGGATTCTTAGAGTTCAGAGAGAGAATCTAATTCACAACAGAGGTTTACAAATGGGAGAAGTATATCCCCTTGGGGATATTGAACACTATCTGGAGATATTTCTGATGTTATAAATGGAGAAAGGGTTGATACTGGCATCCAGTGAGTAGAAACCAAGGACGCTACTAAATATTCCATGATGCACAGGAGAGTTCACAAGAATTATCCAACAAAATGTCAATAGTGTTGCAATTGAGGAATTCTGATATTAATAATTGTGCCTGAAATTCTTTTGCTTTTTAGTAATGTCTCAGATTGAAAAACCAAGACTTAGAGCAGATTTTGTAATAAAAAGGCTAACTTAATATTTTGAGATAATATCTAGAACTACCATGTCTGATGGAGGTGCAACAGTGACACACGGTTATTGAGCACTTGCAATAGGACTACTGTCAGCTGGAATATGAGGAATATATAAAATGTACACTGGGTCTCTTAGCAGGAAAAGATGCAAAAAACATTTATCAATAACTATAAAAGAATGATTACATGTTGAAATGATAATTTTGAAATATTAAGAGAAGTAAATTATTAGATTATGAAAATTAATTCCATTTGCTCATTTTTTACCATTTTCAATGTGGATATTAGAGAACACATCCTGAAAATCTGTCTAAAAATAAATTGACTAGACCCAGTGTTTCTTTTCTAACCCAGGTATCCACAAATACCCTGTCCCCTTCAAAAATCATGTTAGCTTGTAAAGTTGGGGAGTAGCACATTTGGGACTGCAGAGTCCACCTTCTTTTGGGTGGCAACTGTAATGAACATAGTGTGTCAAAAAAAAAAAAAACCTTGAAATCACAAATACGGCTCACATTTCTGTTGGACAGCTATGGCCTAGAAAAGGACACATTTATGAGTTAAGGGTTTAGGACATAAACAGCACTCTGGCCTCAGAATCAGCCCTTAAGGCATTCGGATCTGGCTGAAAAGCCCATGAGAGTATTTCAGGCTTGGAAAGTCCAGACACTCTGGCAAAAAAAAAAAAAAGACCTAAATGAAAGATCTCTGTGAGTGGGATTCCAGTGGAAAGAACAGGTCTTCAAAGAAGGAGGTACCTTTCTCTGAAGGGAGGAGAGAACTTCCACTTTGACTATGACCTTGTCTAAACAAGATAAGAGTCGGAGAACTCAAAAGGCTTCCATAGCCTTAAACTCATGACTGGAGCATAGGGAGATTACTGATGCCATAAACAGGAGTGTCAATTGGTAAAGTCAACAACAGGAGTCACTGTGCACTTACTCCTCATGTAGGATCTCTGTCCTTAATGTGCTGTACATTGAGATTTAATGCTATAATGAGTACTCAAACAGTATATTTCACTTTGTGTTTCTATGGGGGTGCAAACTGTTGAAATCTTTACTTAATGTATACTAAACTGATCTTCTGTAAAAAAAAAAAAAAGAAATTATCAATTCCCAACTTGACTCTCACTGGGATTAAACATGACAATAGGTCTGATCTGATTTCATCATCATTTAAAAAATCATCTATTATTTTTCACTTTATGTTTCTGTGTGGGAGCAAACTGTTGAAATCTTTACTTAATGTATGCTAAACTGATCTTCTGTATATAAAGAGAATCGAAAATGAAAAAAAAAGGGTTTAGGACAGAAGATATTGTGCTCATGCTGAAAAGAATAAAAACTAAAAGATTGGCTTATTTCACTCACCATAATGTTTTCCAAATTCCTAACAGGGATCACTTTTCAGTTAAAATTTAAACAACTAAGAATAATCGTGTGTTAATTACAGAGTTCAACCAATGGTACTAGAACAAAAAAAAATACTAAAATGGATAAAGTATTACATTGTACATCAACCGTCAGGACAAGAGCTGAATAAGTCACTGTTTCTCATAGTGTCCATTTCACTTCAACACATTATGCTGAGTGAAATAAGCCAACCCCAAAGGGACAAATACCACTTGTTCTCCCTGATAGGTGACAACTAACTGAGCACCAAAAAGGAAACCTGTTAAAGTGAAATGAACACTATCAGAAACAGTGACTTGATCAGCCCTCGCCCTGACTGTTGATGAACAACTTAATGTTATCCCTCTTAGTATTTTTTTTGTTTGTTCTACTTAATACTTTTGGTTGAATACTGTAATCAATACACAATTCTTCTTAAGTGCTGAAACTTAACTGAAAAGTGATCACTGTTAAAAATAAGAGGGGGAATAAGAGAGGGAAGAGATGTGCAATTCGGGACATGCTCAAACTGACTTACCTCAAACGGTAGAGTTAGAAACATACCAGGGGATTTCAAGTCAATCCCATCAAGGTGGCATGTACCAATGCCATCTCACTAGTCCCAGTGATCAATTTCTGTTCACAATTGATCATAATGATAGGACTAAGAACGAAAGGGATCACAGAAACAAGAATAGTGTCTGCAAATACTAGCTGATAGAATCAAAAAGGGAGAGAATGATTCAACATGGGAAGTGAGATACACAGCAGATCCATAGAATGGCAGATGTCCTAAACAGCACTCTGGCCTCAGAATCAGCCCTTAAGGCATGCAGATCCGGCTGAAAAGCCCATGAGACTATTTCAGGCATGGAAAGCAAAGACACTCTGGGGAAGAAAAAAAAAACCTAAATGAAAGATCTCCGCGAGTGAGATCCCAGTGGAAAGAACGGGTCATCAAAGAAGGAAGTACCTTTCTCTGAAGGGAGGAGAGAACTTCCACTTTGACCATGGCCTTGTCTAAATATGATCAGAGTCAGTGAACTCAGGGGGCTTCCATAGCCTTGGCAGCTCATGACAAGAGCCTAGGGTGATTACTGAGGCCATAAACAAGAGTGTCAATTTGTTAAGTCAACAACAGGAGTCACTGTGCACTTACTCCTCATGTAGGATCTTTGTCCTTAGTGTGCTGTACATTGAGATTTAATGCTATAACTAGTACTCAAACAGTATTTTTCACTTTATGTTTCTATGTGGGAGCAAACTGTTGAAAACTTTACTTAATGTATGCTAAACTGATCTTCTGTATATAAAGAGCATCGAAAATGAATCTTGATGTGAATGGAAGGGGAGAGGGAGTGGGAAAGGGGAGGGTTGCAGGTTGCAGGGACGTTATGGGGGGAAGCAATTGTAATCCATAAGCTGTACTTTGGAAATTTATATTCATTAAATAAAAGTTAAAAAAAAAACTAAAAGGGTCACTTACTCCTTAAATCCATCATCCAGCAGACATTTTTTAACCTAGGTTATGTTCTGTTTGAGTGTATTAAAGAGAATCATCTCTTCTTTTATGAAAACTCATAGACCATTGAAGATGTCAGAGAAGTTATACAGGAGAGTGCAGACATGTGTAAGTTTTAGCGTGTACAGGGAAAAGGGTGATGAGTCACCTGGATGAGTCTGCAATATGTCCACAGAGAAGGGGATAATTGCATGGGGATCTGCCTTTCCACCCTGGGACTAAGGCCTGACCATTCCCTCTTCCAGGCCTTCCTACCTGGCATGTAGTATTCACTTCACTCTATTAGCTGACATCTGCCTACCCTGAGCCAAATGACCAAACCCTAGCTGGACCACTGTAGCCCAAATGACCCCTTTTTTCACAGTTAGCTCTTTTGGTTTGTAGATATCCATTTGTATTTGGTAATTAGTACTCTTGCCAGTACTGTCATGTTATTCTGTAAACTATGGTAAGCACTGAAACAGAAATATACAAATAAGTTTGTTGGACTCAATTAGGTCTTCTTATAATTCATTCTTGGGCTTGCAGGGCAATGCAGTAACATCCAGGCTGTGTATTGAGTTTTGCCCTGGCTGTGCAATCTCTCCCCTCTACGCCTTACATGCAATGTTTCCTGTGCATTGTTCCACACTGCCCTTTGCCTGCATAACTCCAGTTCAGTCTTCAGTGCCACCCTCTCTGCTAAATTGCACCTAACCACTGCTACCCTGCATGATTATGAACTCCTCCTCCTAGGGGACTGTTTGTCTCAGAAGAGAGTGTTTCTCTTCCTCTATGCAAATGCCAGTTTCATGTTCCATCTTCTTCATTCAACTGTGAGATCTAAGCAGCAGTATCTGTGTCTCATTTACTCTTCATTATATTCTGAACATCCATGCTAAAGTCTGACACAGTGTATATCTTAATCTATGTTCCCAGAAACAGTCACCAGGGCAAAGAATGGTGTGATTTCTTAGCAAAGTGTTCCTAGCAGAAAGAGAGCTGGCAGATCAGGACAGGCGAATGGAAGAAGCCAAGCAAGGGTGCAGTTTCCAGTGATGGCCCAACATCAATCTGATCCGACTGAGAGCTCTAGAGTCTAATTCCTTTAATTTTTTTCCTGCTCAGGGAAAGGGAATCAGAGCTCCTAAATTAACCACTCCTGGAGACATTGACTTCCTCTATGCTTGCAGAAAGAGAAAAATTGCCTTTAGTAGACCAAAGAAGTTTTTTAAGAGGATACAGGGCAAGGCCATAAAAAGTAAAGCACAGATATTGGGGAAGGAGTGCACAGAAACTGTGAAGGAATAGTAGGGATCCATATGGTACAGAGACAATGTCTTCTACATAACAAATGCTAAATAACTATTCTTGATGAAAAATTTAAAATTCTCTCCTTCAGATTGACAGCAGCACAATTAATGCAAGCTGTTATGTGGACATTCATACCTTAAACAGTTGATAAGAGTGGCCAAAATGAGATTATGCTGTGATAATTTCAGAATTAAAAAAAGTTACATTTTATAAAATGAGTGGGCAGCAAATTGATTGATCTGCCTGAAAATAGTTTTAAGAAACATTTAGATGAACTAGCAAACTATAAATTCACAAATCAAGATCTCTCAAAATATTTTCTAAAATTTTCAACTGATTTTTTAAAAAAAGATAAAAATCTATATAAAAGTCTTCTCTCAATACCACAGTCATGGGAATTCTTTGGTTGCTGAGATAGCTATTTCCATTGAAGGAAATAACACAATACAGCAAAACTCATGAGAACTGTAAAAATATCTTATGGCATCTTTGCTCTGACCCCAGGGCTGGATAGAAAAATGTGCTGCATGAAATCTTTGATCAGTCTCTCTCCATCACTATGGCAGTCGCAATGCTTCCCTTGAGTTGATATAGTTGTGCTGCACTGGCATCGGGACCATCACACATTATGTAAGCACTTCGACCTCACTGGGATCACTTCTTTGGCGGTGGTTGCTCACGGAATGTGCCTTTATCACCGAGCGTAGAGCAAATATAAATCATGCTGTGTTTACTACAGAATAAAAGAAAGAGTGATGAGGGAGTGGTCGTTGTAATGGAGATTTTAGCATGAATGGTGTCAGAGCAGGTGCATGAGCCTTCTTGAAGCAGAAATCTTATTTTTAGGAACAGTCTAGTTGAGATCAACCCTGTGCAAGGTTATTTACAGCATCACTGAGTGTACGTTTTCCATTTCTTTCAGCAATGCTAGCAACTTGAGGAAAACAGAACTTCTTCAAGGATAAATTAAGGGAGAATGTTTCGCCATTCAGAAGGAAACACCAATGTCCCCTCAGATTTTGCATTTACCCTTCTGAATGTGAGCAGTACTGACTTCCTTACTAACAAGTGAACCAACGATTTTATCAGAAGATACAGTAATAAACGTATCTCAATGTTCTGGAATTTACCATTAATCTGGTTATAGGGGACATTGCTAACAACAGTAAAAAGGAAAATTTACTCACCACAGGTAAAATTGTTACAGCCCCATGACAAGGATGTTAAAATTTGTGTACTTACAGTAATGGGGTTCTTCAACAACAACAACAAAAAAACCAGGAAATTATGAAAACATGTAATACGAAAGAGGAATCATGTATAGAGACCACCCCCATGGGCCTCGTCAGGAGTCACAGCATTCCCAGTAGCAAGGTGAGTTCCTGTCAGTGTCTCAGGGCCACATGGTGGCAAGGCTCCACCAGCATGTCAGTGCCTAAAAGCTCCACAGGTAACTTCACAGGAACGACCCTGCTCAGGGAGATCTTCCCAGGCTCTTCCTGAAGCCCAGGATTGGTGAGCATCTGAGTGTCTGCTTCTCAGGGCTCAGTGGGCCAAGGATCTGAGAACGGGTTCTCAGCTGAGGCTTAGGGTGTATGGGTGACTTGTTGGCTTCCCAAGGATCCTACCCAGCTCAGCCTCTCAGAGAAACCTGCTCAGCTGCTTCCCGGGTTATGGGTGAGTGAGAAGGGCTACGTGTGGGGAGCAACTGGGAGCAACTCGGACTAGACTAAGTTACTGGAATTAAGACTTATTCTATGCATCTGCTTTCCCACAATATGGCGCTGAGAAGGGAAACAGCTTCTACACAGCTGCCTCCAGTTCAACCAATAAACTGTGGGACCTGCTCCTGATTGGAGGAGAGCAGCGTACTCGGCGTGTGGGTAGCAGAGTTGGGATTGGCGGAAGAGGACTAAAAAAGGAGGAGAGAGACGGCATGCACCAGGAACATCTAAGGGGAACATCTATCTGAAGGAACACCTGTGCAGCCCCTGAGAGAGCCGGCCGGCGGTGTGCCACTCCCCCGCAGAAGTGGGGAATGTGGCAGGGGGAACCGCCCTTCCACGGAGGTGGAAGGGTCGGTAGCCAACCCAGGAAGAACCAGCTGCAAACCCGGGAAGGGCCGAGCAGACGAAAGAACAGCGCAGGGTCCTGTGTCGTTCCTCCATGAAGATGGGGAGCGACATAATGGTGCCGTGACTCGGATCGGAAACCTAGGAGGGATAGGAAACCTAGGAGGGAAGAAACGGGAAGAAGTAGAAAATACTGGAGAGAGAGACTAGCACAGAGCCTAGGGAAAGCCGGATGGAAAAGGTGCCGGAAGAAGCTATCAAAAGCCTAGGCATAGACTCGGATATGGACTGTGGGAAAGAAGTTAGGATTTAAAGTGAAAGCAAGAAGAAACTTAGACTCAGATACGGACTGCAGGTTGAAAGTGAAAGTGAAACCTATAAGAAACTTAGACTTGGATACGGACTGTGGGGAGAGGCCAGGAGAAATGAGGGAGGAATATTGTTGGAAGAAAACTTAGGGAAACATACCAGGTAGAGAAAAATGTTAGGGAGGATGAAGCCGCGAGTGCAGGCCGAGGCGGAGACGTAAGCCATCTTGGAATTCTTCAAGTCAGCCCGGGGAGCAAGAGGCGAAGATCTGGAACCAGAGGCAGAGACGTGGGCCGCCAGGTTGGAATTCGCCAGGTTAGTCCGGGGAACTTGGATTGAATGCTAGTGGCGGAGACGTAAGCTACGCTGTGTGACTCGCGGAAGCCGCAGCGTGCAGAGAGAGCACTGGGCGTGAATAGATAGGGAACGCGGGGCTGGCGCGAGGCCGTGGTGCAGATGCGAAGGGCGTGGAGACCGCGGAGTGTGCCCGCGAAGCCGAGCCACGCAGAGCCAGGAGCCCGCCGGCGGGGTGAGGTGCCGAGAAGCAGCCTCGGGGCGGGCGCCGGGAAGCCGCAGGGATAAGAGAAACAGAAGTTTAGAAGTAAAATGAGAGAAATAGGAATGCTGGAAGATAGAAGTAAAATGGGAGAAATAGGAATGCCCGGACATAGAGAAATAGAGAAATAGAAAGGCCTCCCCACAACATGGCAATGAGAGAGCTTGGATTCAGTCTGCCTGATTAGTGAGGCGATGAGCACCTGCGGGCGGCTAGCAGCTTATGCGCCGCAGGTCACCGAAGACAGGCACGTTATCAACACCAATAAGCCTCCCCACAATATGGCAATGAGAAGGCTTGGATTCGGTTTGCCTGATAGGTCTTGTAAGCACCTGCAGGCAGAGCAGAGCATGCGCTGCAGGGCACCGAACACAGGCACGCATCAGCGCCTAAAAACCTCCTCACAACATGGCGAAGAGAGGACCCGGATTCGGTTTGCCTGATTGATAGGACTTGTAAGAACCTGTGGGCAACTCTAGCAAGCAGAGCAGAGTGTGTGCCGCGGGGCACCGAGGACAGGCGCGTATCAACGCCAAAAATAAAAAGAAAGGGGGATCTGTGGGGAGCAACTGGGAGCAACTCGGACTAGACTAAGTTACTGGAATTAAGACTTATTCTATGCATCTGCTTTCCCACAATATGGCGCTGAGAAGGGAAACAGCTTCTACACAGCTGCCTCCAGTTCAACCAATAAACTGTGGGACCTGCTCCTGATTGGAGGAGAGCAGCGTACTCGGCGTGTGGGTAGCAGAGTTGGGATTGGCGGAAGAGGACTAAAAAGGAGGAGAGAGACGGCATGCACCAGGAACATCTAAGGGGAACATCTATCTGAAGGAACACCTGTGCAGCCCCCAAGAGAGCCGGCCGGCGGTGTGCCGCTCCCCCGCAGAAGTGGGGAATGTGGCAGGGGGAACCGCCCTTCCACGGAGGTGGAAGGGTCGGTAGCCAACCCGGGAAGAACCAGCTGCAAACCCGGGAAGGGCCGAGCAGACGAAAGAACAGCTCAGGGTCCTGTGTCGTTCCTCCATGAAGACGGGGAGCGACAGCTACGCATCTGCTTCTCTGCTCTTCCATGATCTAAGCCTCTCAGGGCAAGTTGTCTAATTGCTTCCTGGGGCAAAGGGATAGGGGCAATGCGCCTGGCCTATTCCAAGACAGCAAGAGGGCAGGAGGGGATGCATACTTGTTTTCTGGAGGATTTTCAGGCCAAGACCCTCAGGATGCCATGCCCAACTTCTTTTCAGGGCCATGGAAGAGAGCCTTCAAGGCTGGCTTACAAGGCTGGGTGTGTGGAACTTCCAGGAGCAAACGCTTCATAGGGCATCAGATGGACAAGTCTCAAGATGGCTCCATGCAGCAAGAACCTGGATGGGGAAGAATGTAAAGGGGTTGGGCTCTGTCCTCTGTGCAATGTAGCGTTGTGGTGAAAGGACAGCTCCACAGCTGGGCTCGATGCCTACGGGGGCCTCGGGGTTCCCCAGCAGTAGCTAGCTCTGTTGTCTGTGGCAGGAAGAGGGACTGCTAGGAATCTCCTGCCTACCCCTTCCCTTGTGAGGGAAGTCCCTGTTTGTTCAGAGTTGATCTGGAAAGAAGCAGTTGCGGATGCGGTGTGCGTATTTTCCTTCCCCATAAGTCCCGTGCTTGTCTTCCTGTCCCGCTCCACTATGAGTGGAGTCTTTCTTTATGTGTGCTGCCTGAGGTTGTGCTGATGGATGGGCTGCTAGGAGGAGTCTCTTGGCCACCTGGCTAATGCAGTTCTAAGAGTCTCATGCTCTACCGACTGAGCTAGCCGGGCACCTGCTAATGCAGTTCTAGAGATTCAGTACATGGGTACTTGTCGCTCCCCCTCTTCGTGGAGGAACGACACAGGACCCTGCGCTGTTCTTTCGTCTGCTCGGCCCTCCCCGGGTTTGCTGCTGGTTCTTCCCGGGTTGGCTACTATCCCTTCCACCTCCGTGGAAGGGCAGTTCCCCCTGGCCACATTCCCCACTTCCGCAGGGGAGTGGCACTCCGCCGGCCGGTTCTCTCGGGGGCTGCACGGGTTCCCTTAGATGTTCCCCATAGATGTTCCTGGTGCATGCCGTCTCTCTCCTCCTTTATAGTCCTCCTCCGCCAATCCCAACTCGGCTGCCCACACGCCGAGTACGCTGCTCTCCAATCAGGAGCAAGTCCTACAGTTTATTGGTTGAACTGGAGGCAGCTGGGTAGAAGCTGTTTTCTCCTCTCCCAGCGCCATATTGTAGGAGAGCAGATGCATAGAATAAGTCTTAATTCCAGTAACTTAGTCTAGTCCGAATTGCTCCCCACAGGTACTGGCCTGGGAGCAGGAACTGTGGGGCTGCCAGTATTGGCTTTCACAATAGAAGACTTGGTATTGGGCTTGGTACTAAGGCCTGGTCTTAACTCCCTCCCCAATCTCCCAAGTGAGAAGTGTCTCTTTCTCTCTACACTGTACTGATTACAGTTGGAGAAAGGGCGACATGAACAACAATTTTCTTCCTTCCTTCTTCCATATGTCTTTCATTATTATGTTAAACTAGGTACTACGATCAGTCACATGGCTTCTCCAACTCTTACAGATTGGTGCATGAATAACTATACAAATTAGTGTCTCTATGGGGAGATAATCTGTGGTAGATCCTACTCGTACCTTCTTACTCCACCTCACTTTGGTCCCTTTCACTTATTTCTTTAGGTTCAATACTGAAATCACTGTAACAAAAAGTATGTACCTACACCCTTATACCTCCACTCTCAAAATAAGACTACCAATTTAGACTCTTATAAGCAATGTATGATAATGTTGGTTCCCATACCTTTATACCAAGTATTAGTATCCTTTGTACTATTTGACAGTTTTGATGTGATGACTCATGTAACTGATAATTTTTCATATGCTTATATGCTGTTACTTTTCTGTGAATGGCTTGTTCATATCTTTAAACAGAATGCCAGGAGCCTTAAACCTTGGGTTTTATTTATATTTGTGTTGAAAATTTAAACACTCAATGAAAGACTTCTTTAAAATTTTGAGCTGCAGTTTTAATGTTGGAACCTCTAGAAACTATATGAATAAGAACAACTGCTCTGGGTACTTCCAAATACTTCCAAAGATTTAGGGAGCATTGGGCAGTCGAAAACTGGGACACATAGAAACAGAAACAGTCACCTAAGGTATATCAGGTAGAGGGAAAAAATTAATTTAATAAATGTTTTAAGCAGTTGAGGCCTTCTTCACATTTATCAGGTCACAGTTGCTGTAAGAATTCACTGAAAATAGTTTAAAATAACCCATTTTCATTTTTTTAAAAGATGAATTTATTTTTTGAAAGTGAGAGAGAAAGAGAAAGAGAGAGAGAGAGAGAGAGAGAGAGAGAGAGAGATCTTCCATCTCCTGATTCACTCTCCACATGGCCAAAATGGCCAACACTGGATCTGCCATGTGGGTGGCAGGGGCCAAAACTCTTGTGCCATCTTCTGCTGCTTTTCCCAGGCCATTAGCAAAGAGCTGGATTGGAACTGGAGCAGCTGGGATGAGAACCAGCTCCATATGGGATTCTGGCATTGCAGGCAGCAGCTTTTACCTGCTATGCCAAAATGCCAGCCCCTCGAATACCAGCTTTTCAAGATTTCCCTACCTTGATTGAAACCACATAAACTGGGAAAATAATGCACTAGTTGCAAAGCCTACCTGTACAGAACTAGTTGGTCAAGGGTTACAAAGGCAGAGTCTTTGTCTTTTGGGAGGAAAGTCCTGTGATATAATTTATGCTCTAAAGGCATCTACCTACCACCAATGGATCAGGTTAAAGGGTGAATTCTATAGACAATAAACTTGCTAAGCTCTTTCCTTTTTGTCATGCTGCTTTATTCACTCACAGGTTCCTTCTGAGAGTACTTCCCTCACAAATCATGAGTACCTAAATTTGTGGCTTAGGCTCTGCTTCTAGAAAACACAAGGTAAGACAGGATCAGTTAGCAAGACTTTGTGGAAGTGGGAAACTTTCTGTTGATCCTAGTTATATAGGTAGCTATTTTACATTCAATGGCTAGGAAATGCTTTAAACATTTCATGTACGTAGAATGGTAAAGGAAAGCAATGAGACAGGCTTGGGAAACATCGGTGCCTTTACTATTAAACTACATGAAGAAAAATGTAAATTTTAGACATAAAAACTTAAAAGACAGGAGGCTGATGCAGTGGTCTGCTTTAAGTCTTACAGGTGCCTTCAGCAATAACGTCTAGAATCCAATCTTCTAACAACACTTTGTAGCTGACATCATGAGAGATTATGCACATTCCTGAGCAGAGATAAGCTAAATATTATTACATATGTTTTGCATAGCTTACAAAGACATGATGGGATCAGATTTTTTTTTCAAAATACTCAAACTTGCAGCAAAAGCACATTATTCAGCACCAAACTTTACCAAATGACCAGTCATAAAGACAAAGCATAAATTTAAATAAATAAGAAGAACCCACCTACTCAGCAAGACTCATTGAATGCTCAAGAATTTACACTAATTAAATGACCACATGGCTGATGAATTAAGATGGCATCCTGCTTGGAATGAAGTGCTGGTACATTTGTTGCCCAAGTTGTGGGGGGTAGTGATGAGGAGGGACAGAAGAGACATAACTGAATTTGAAACTAAAAAATAATAAAAATTGCTAGAAAAAGAAAAAAAAAAACAAAGACAGTAATAACGGGAAGTGCAGCAATTTAGGTGACTACCCCAGAGTACAAGAAAATAAGAATCTAGATGCTTTATAGGGCAGGCAAAAATTGTGTGATCTTCAACTCTTTTAAAGAAAACAACTTGAAAGCTGGCAGCTAATGGACTGATGATGTATTTATTCGACACCACACCCTAAGCAAGTACTCTTTGAAATAAGTTCTAACTTTAGGAGCTAAAAATATTCATATTTTCCAAGGGAAAGTTATTACTTTAATTACTAAAATACCTCCAATAGGCTTACTAAAATACCCTGCTAATGGGCAGCAAAATGCAAGGAGGACATCTGGTCCAGGAAGGTTGTGACACAGTAAACCTGACGTCCTTTGAATGTCCCTGTACTTCGTCAACCTCTGAAACTCAGCCAAAATAGAAGCAATTCTACTATTTATGGCTTTTGCAAATTAGTTTATATTAATAAAAATTATATTTATAGAATTTATATTAATAAAAATTATTAAAAATGAAGCTACAGATATCTTTTTCTAGAACAATTTCTACTTACAGATGTAGAGAAGGAGTACCGTAGTGAATGTGACAATTAAAAACACTTCGCTAAAAAAAATGATTGGGCCCATCTCAACTTAGGAAAGAGGTAAGAGTCATAATTAAAATTTTTATTTAAAATGAAATAATTTCAATAAATTCAATGCCTTGTACTAGCCAGTGAGACCTGATCATGAGAGTGATAAAATTTCAGTGTTATTAAATCTATGTCTCTCCTTAAAATATAATATTTAAGTCCACAATAATTAGACCACCAGTTCCTTGAATATACTCAATGAAAATTAAGTAGTTTTCTCTATTGTAACAACCTGAAACAATGAGGAAAGCAGTGCAAGATGGCTCAGTTCCTTTTTTAAAAAGCAGATTGTATGTCTTACCCAACATGTCACAGTTAAGAGAGTTAGAAGTAGAACTCAAATTGTCTGTCAGTAAGACTCATAGTTAACCAATATTTATTGAGAATTAAACTGTACTAGATGTTGTACTAGACCCTGAAGATTTAAAGCTGACAAGTATCGCTTGGCATAAGGAAAACACATTGATAAGCTTGTAATAGCACCAAAAAATGAAATATTTAGGTGCAATTTTAGCAATGTATATGTAAGATTCAAATGCTGGAAATTATAAAATACTTATGTAAGAACTCATAGAACGAAATAAATGGAACTACAATTGATATTGCTAAGATGTCAATTCTTTCCAATTACCATACAGATTAATTGAATCCCAATCAAAATCTTAGCAAGACTTGTTTTTGTATATGAGTATATCATTAACAAGCTGATCCTAAAATTTGAATGGGAAGATAAGGTAACTAAAACAATCACAATTTTTTAAAAAGTAAAAAATTAGAAGATTCATACCATCTGACTTCAGACTCACCCTAAAACTGTATATTGGCAAAAGAATACATGAATCAACGTAGAAGAATAAGCATTCCAAAAATAGACCCTCAAAAACTTGGTAATTTGATTTCAACAAATTCAAAGTGGTTTTGTAGAGTAAGAATAGGTTTTTTAGCTATGGTGCTGAAACAATTTAATGTTCACATATAAAAAAAAGAATATGATCCATAACTTGTACTGTATATAAAAATTAACTCAAATTTGGTCAAAGACCTAATGTTGAACCTAAAGATTCTCTAAAAGAAAACTAGATGAAGACTTTCTCAGCCATTGAGAAGTTATCAGGCGCATAATTGATAAATGAAAATATTGATAAATTAGATTATATCAAAATAAAAAATGTTTCCTCCATAAAAGATAAGGTTGAGAAAATAAAAAGGAAGCCATTAATTGTAACAAAAATATTTCCAAGTAATATTTGATAAATAATCTGTATCCTAACATGTAAGAACACTCAAAACTCAATAATAAGATAACAATCTAGTAAAAGTAAAAAATTATCAAACATAAGAAAATGTTCAGAGAAACTGAATAACTTATACATTACTGGAAGGAATGCAAAAACATAATCACAACTTAGAAAATAATTTTGCAGCTTCTTCTGAAACTAAGCATGAATTTATCTGGCAATCATATCCCTGGGCTTTCACCTCAAAAAAATGAAACAAATACCTACAGGAAAAAACTATATATTAAAATTTGTAGCAGTTTTTTATAATAGTAAAAAACTGGAAACAATCTAAATACCCTTCAGTGAATAAATGCTTAAATAAACTTTAATACATCCATACACAGAATACTATTAAATGACTTTTAAATGAATGAGCTAAAGGATTTTGCTAAGTGAAAACACCCAGTCTCAAAAATTTACATATTGTATAATTTCATTTGGATAGCCTGTTTTTCATTTTTTAATATTTTAATTAACCCATAATCATTGTAAACATTTATGTGATACTATATATTGTGGCATCTTAATGTGTGTATGTAGTGTGTAATAATCAGATCAGGGAAACTGGCATATCTATCATCTCAGAGATATTATTTCCTTGTGATAGGAATATTGCAAATCCTGTCATTAGATACTTTAAAATATTCAATTAATTGTTGTTAACCATAGCTATCCTCCTGTGTATGTTGTCTACTGATATCCACAACAACTTTGGTGAGTCTCAAGAGAATTATGGGTGATATAAAAGAGACAACTTAATTCTCCAAAAGTCTCTCAGAATTCAGACAGACCATCATTTACCGCTGAGAAAGGAAACTGAAGAATCTCTGTATAGAACCTCAGCAGCCCAGGAGTTAAAGCCAAAGAGAAGGATACCACAGGCTTCCAACAGAATTCTAACCTGACTGCTCCTTACTGAAGGGCTCAGTGAACGGGGTCCACAAAATCACATGTCTTCAGAACTTCTACTCAGATTTCATCACCATCTTTTAACTGAAAGTGGGCTAACAAGGATCAACAAATCCAAGGAAAGTCTTATCACAAAATATATGGACTAAATGAAATAGAAAACAAAAGAAAATTGGAGGAAATCACCCCTGATAAGAGAATCTCTCTCTCTCTCTCTCTCTCTCTGCCTCTCCTTCTCTCTCTGTGTAACTCTTTAGTAAATGAATAAAACTTAGAAGGAAAGAAGAGAAAGGAGAGAGAGAGAGAAAGAAAGAAAGAAAGAAAGAAAGAAAGAAAGAAAGAAAGAAAGAAAGAAAGAAAGAAAGAAAGAATGGAAGGAAGGGAGGGAGGGAGAAAGAAAGAGAGAAAGAAAGAGAGAAAGAAGAGAAAGAAGGAAGGAAGGAAGGAAGGAGAGGAGAGGAGAGGAGAGGAAACGAAAGGAAACGAAAGGAAACGAAAGGAAACGAAAGGAAACGAAAGGAAAAAGAGAGGAGAGGAGGACTGGAAGTCAATTTTAAGATCTAGTGTTAAAAGACAAAAAAAAAACGAAATAGAATGAAAGGAATAAAACAGAAGACGTTAAGAGATCTGATCAACCCAACAGGCACAGAAAATGACACTAGAGAAAATAAGTGCAGGAAACTATCAATAAAATAATTCTGATAGAAGACAAATATATTTTATTGTGACATTATTATAATATACTCTCAGAGAGAAAATTCTTATGACAAGAACTTGTGAGAATAAGCATGTTACAGAAACAAGATGTACAAAGGTCTCTTGATTACATTAAGATAACAAAAAAAAATGCCCTATCATTTCTCAAAAATATACTGTCATTGTTATCAAACCATGTCTGCTGTGTAAGAACAGGATATTATTTGCCTCATCACCAATTTTATACTTTTATTTTTAAAAACATAAGGGTGGGCATTTGGCTTAGCAGTTAAAACACTTATATTCCATATCAGAGTACCTGGATTTGATACCTGCTTCTGGGCTCCTGACTAAAGATTCCTGCTAATGCAGATCTTGGGAGGCCATGGTAGTAGCTCAAGTAGTTAGGTTCCTGCCATCCGTGAGAGTTGAGTTCCCAGTTTCCATGGCACTGCAGACATTTAAGGAATGAACCAACAAACTGGTGATGTCTCTCTCTCTCTCTCTCTCTCTCTCTCTCACACACACACACACACACTTTCTCTCTCTCTCTCTCTCTCTCTCTCTCTCTCACTCTCAAATGATAGATAGATAGATAGATAGATAGATAGATAGATAGATAGATACTGAAGGATAGAAGATAGTTCAAATTGGCCGGCGCTGTAGTACAGCGGGTTAACATCCTGGCCTGGAGCGCCAGCATCCCATGTGGGTGACAGTTCGAGTACCGGCTGCTCCACTTCCAATCCAGCTCTCTGCTATGGCCTGGGAAAGCAGTGGAGGGTGGCCCAAGTGCTTGGGTCCCTGCACCCGCATGGGAGACTGGAAGAAGCTCCTGGCTCCGGATAGGCACAGCCCTGGCTATTGTGGCCAGTTTGGGGGTGAACCAGCAGATGGGAGACCTCTCTTTCTCACTCTCTCTGCCTCTCCTCTCTCTGTGTGACTCTGACTTCCAAATAAATAGATCTTTTTAAAAAAGATAGATCAGTAGAGAGATTGAGAGAGAGATGATAGATATGATAGAGAGATAAATGATAGATGAAAGCATGTCTGTTTCAAGTTTTAACTACAATTTAATTTCAAGAAACTGAACAAGTTACAATAGCAAAATCCAACAATGGAGTGTGGCATTTTATTTTACAACAAAAAATTTATATTTTTAACAAAGTAAAAGCACTCCCAGCTTTCTGGTTGGATACATCCATTAGGATACCTGTAGCTTTGTTCCCTCTGGAAGACTTGAGAGGATTTCCACTGCCGTGACATCTTTCTTGACATTCAGAATCTTATAGAGACTGATGGAAATTGTTGGCAATCCTCTGCACTCTGTGCCAACTACAGGAGAACAAGTGGGTAGGTGCCTTTGCAGTTCCCTTCTCTGCCCCCTAATCCATTGTTCAGATGTCCTTCTGAAGGGGGAGACAAGGCACTATCGTGATGAAGGGATATGAGCTAACTTAAGAGGTCCATCTTTAATAAGACAGCTCTGGTAAGCATCTTCGATTTACCACATACGAAAGTTAGATTTGATTTTTTTAAACAAGTTGTTCATATGCAGCCAAGAATGTTCTGTCGTATGTTCTGAATTACTTTTCTTGAATGAACATTCCCAGAAAATACTGGCATGGATCTTTTCTGCTTGAGGGGGCAGCAATGCACAAAGAACAAAACCCAAGAAAAGAGGCTAACTTGATTCATGGTAGGTGTAGGGACTCAAGTGACAGATCCTGGTGGATCTCCCTCTAAATCCCATCTACTTTTTCTCTGCCTTTTCCTCAGTTTATTTCTCCTCTCAGTCCCCTCAAGCGCCGCTTCCTGCAGACTCTTTGATGTTGCACATACTCACACACAAACATATGCTAAAACACAGATGTAGTAAACACGTATGCTTCAAAAATATTGAGTTTTGGGGCTGGAGCTGTGGCATAGTGGGTTAAAGCCTTTGCCTGTGGCACCAGCAAGCCATATGGGCAACAGCTCAAGTCCCAGCTGTTCTTCTTCTGATCCAGCTCTCTGCTATGGCCTGGGAAAGCAGTAGAAGATGACCCAAGTCCTTGGGCCCCTGCACCCACGTGGTGGACCTGGAAGAAGCTCCTGGTTCCTGGCCTCAGATCAGCCCAGCTCCAGCCATTGCGGCCATTTGGGGAGTGAACCAGCAAATGGAAGAACTCTCTCTCTCTCTCTGCCTCTCCCTCTCTCTGTCTGTAACTCTACCTCTCAAAATAAATAAGTAAAAAGACAAAAATATTGAGTTTTGTTTCTATGTGACGTATTTTGCCAGGAATTGAAAATATTGTGTTAATCAAAAAGAATAATCTTTGTGGGGCTTATAACCTAATGTGGGAAAACTTGAAATTCTTATATTATAAAATCATCCATCCATCATATTCCTCTGCATCCATATTTATCACCCATCACTTTCTCTTGTCACATATAACACAGGTCAGGGACATAGCAACTAATATAATTTTAATTGCTAGATTCAGGAATCAGTAATGCAGAGCTGTCAAAATGCTGAAAGTAGATATATGAAAGAATATAAAAGGTTGTGAGAGTATCAAACCAACCAAACGAGTTTATTTTAAGCATCTACCTGGCTATCAGATTATGTTTGACTACAATTGCAAAACACCTGCTCAAACCCTTTATCACCTGTATTTCCTGGGTCCTACCAGTTTGGGACTGACAAGAAGTCACATTTATAGAAACACAGCTGTTTTCTAATTCTTCCCTCGCCTATTATTAAATATGTTCCAGATCCCCTTAAAAGTTTCCCCTAAGTATTTCTGCCTGTCACCTGAAGATTTCCCAGTGGTGTGGATGAGTGAAGTTCTCTCAACTCCCTCTTCTGCCTCTCTTGATCTGGCTTCAGCTCTGGCTCTGTGTGGCAATGTCAGCAAGCCCCCCACACCTTGGGAAGTTAGGTAATGTGCAGTTTCACTGATGCCACCTCTGATGAGATCTTTTGCCAACCTGCTGAGGTCCCACTGCACTCATGTTGTGCCTGACTGAAACTGCCAGATTTCTAGTACGGCCAGTGCCCTCCCCTGCTCATTGTCCAGTTCCCTCACTTCAACAGAGAACTGCATTCCTTGTGCTCCACTGCAGTGTGTAAAACAAAGACTCACCTGTGTGTCACTCTCTGTAAATATAACCTGCTTGTAGTTTAGAACGCTGCCACACAAACAGGAAAAACAGCAAAGTACTGATTTCTTTACATAGGAATCTCCAAAATGTTGGGTCCTTGGATGGCTGTGTTGGAAAGTATAGATAGGAAGCCCAGGTTCACCCCTAAAACCCCCTTCTAAGCTGAGATCTTACAACCCATGTGTTCAAGTGGGCACACAGACGCCTAAGAGGGCCTGCAATCCTACAGCATTTACACAAATAGGCCTGCATTTCACACCCCGTTATACACAGAACACAGGAGTCTGGAGGATGATGAGATGAAGACACTTAATATCAGGACTGATATATGGAAGCCTCTCCCAAAAGATAGCTCAAGAAATAAGACACTCATTTTAGGTAGTGTGAGTTGCCGTTCTGCCTCCTACACTGTGCTCCTGTGACATGGAAGAATCTTTACTCTGAATGAACTGCTTAAACAGAAAGTCAGGTGTCTCAATGAGGACCAAGGAGGCCTTAAGGAGCTTCCAATATCTTGCCTGATGAGACTGTAGTAAGATAAAATAATAATAAAACAGGGCCAAAGAAATTATCCTTGCTAATCCTACTTCTATACCCATCTTTTATGTGTGGTCTAGTTCACAAGGCTTTCTTCAGAAAGTGGGCTGTGGGCCCTTCCCACATGAAGATAAAATACATGAAGACAAAAACTGGCAGGAAGTAGAAGAATGGAGATGAAGACATGTCACATGGGAACACCCTGCCACTAGTAGACAAATCCCAATTGCGCAAAGCTCTGCCTAACACAGTTAGATATTGCAGCTCCTACCACAACCTCTAGGAAGAATAAGAGAATCAAAAGCATCCTTCTCCATTCTCAAAGAGTGAATGAGAAATAAGTTTTAGCCAGTCCTCAAACCCATAATGTGCCTTGACAGGAATTTAAGGAGAGAAGCATAAAAGATCTGTGCCTTCAATATTATTTATAATATTGAAGAACCTTAATTTTTAGTTTCATTAGTAGCTTCCCTCTTTAAAAATGAAACCAACCTATGTATGCAGTACCTGAGGAAGGTCTGCATCTTGTATTTAAAATTAACTATGGGGACCCGGTTCTGTGTCATAGCAGGTAAAGCCTCCACCTGCAGTGCCAGCATCCCATATGGGCTCCAGTTTGAGTTCCTGCAGCTCTACTTCTGATCCAGCTCTCTGCTATGGCCTAGGAAAGTAGAAGATGGGCCAGTCTTTGGGCCCCTGTACCCATCTAGGAGACAGTGGGGGAAAGCTCCCGGCTCCTGGCTTTAGATCGGCACAGCACCAGACATTGTGGCCAACTGGGGAGTGAACCAGTGGATTGAAGACATCTCTCTCTCTCTCTCTCTCTCTCTGTCTCTGTCTCTCTGTCTCTCCTTCTGTGTAACTATGACTTTCAAATAAATAAATAAATTTTTAAAATAATAAAATAAAATAAGATTAACTACAGGGTCAGTGCTGTGGCATAGTAGTTTGGGCCTCCCCCTGCAGCTCGGAGATCCCATATGGACACAGGTTCAAGTCCCGCTGCTCTACCTCTGATCCAGATTCCTGCTAATGGCCTGAGAAAGCAGTGGAAGATGGCCCAAGTGCTTGGGCCCCTGTACCCACGTGGAAGGTCCAGAAGACGCTCCTGGTTCCTGGCTTCAGATTGGCCCAGCTCCCACTGTTGCGATCATTTGAGGAGTGAATCTGCAGATGGAAGACCGCTCTCTCTCTCTCTCTCTCTCTCTCTCTCTCCCTCTCTCTCTCTCTCCCTCTCTCTGTCTATAACTCTGCCTGTCAAATAAATAAATAAATCTATAAAAAACTAAAATTAAGATAATAAAACCCACTAGTCCCTGTCGATGTTTGAGGGTTTATATTATACCAATAGTGCCAATGAACAAGTTTCTTGACTCATTTTATTTTTATAAGAAGATTGTTTTCCAAGTGGGCTGTCAACATTCCCACTAACAGACTCCCAGTGAGCCCTGTCCCTACCCACTCACCCCCACCCCCAGTCTTTCAGACAAGCCTCACTGCAACTTAATTTAGGGTATGTACACTGTAGCGAAGTTAAGATGTGCCATAAACTAGCTTTTCCTAACCTTGTATGACACATATATTTATCTTTCTGTCCAGCTAACCAAACTATTGACATTGTCCTCGGTACATGTATACTTATAAGTATAATAGAGTAGGATTATGATGATGATGATGATTGATAGAGAGACAGACAGAAGATAGATAAAGATTAAAAAAATTATTCTGCCCTAAGACAAATAACCAAAGCATTTGGACCAAGGAGTTCATAACAATATAAACACAGGCATAGACATACCCGGTCCTCCTTCCATATGATATCTACTCAGATTTTTTAAAGGTTCATATAATAGTCAATGAGAGAAATGTTTTTTTGTGGATCTGACTAAATTATAGACTGCTACTTTAAAAGAATTTAAGTTGATTTTGATTTTATGATGTAATTATTGACATTCATTGAAGACCTAGGTCATTGCCTCTGGACTGCAATATTTGCATATTGTCTTCCACATGTCTATAATTATTATGCTTAGTATATCTGAAATTACAAGGTTTTAATTGCACTTACCAACATGAGATTAAAAGAACAAGCACGTTGATTAGCATTCTTTGCAAAGAAGTAAAATATTCTAAAATTAAAGGCAACTTACTCCACATGAAATAGTAGAGGTCTGGAATACAGTTGGGAAAATAAAGTTTAAATAAATGTCCTATAAATTTATCCATTTTAAAATCTCTGAAAAAATACAAAACAGAAAATAATTATATTAAACAATGTTGGATCTGATGTTCTCTGTGGTACAATTTTTCACACTTGCCTCCTGTGCCCACACCTTTTTGGAATTACTTATCTATTTATTCCGGAAACAGAGAGGGACAAATAAAGAGACAGAGAGAACTCACATTACTTTGTTCATTCACCAAATGCCCACAATGGCTGGAGAGGGAGACAGGTAAGAAAACCCAATTCTCCTCTGTGAGTGATGGGAGACCAACTATTGGAACATTGTTGCTGGTTTCCAGATCCCCACTACCAGGAAGCTGGAATCAGAAGTTGGAGTTGGGACTGGAACCCAGGAAGTTTGATGTGGGACATGGCATCCTAACCAGTACCTTAACTGCTAGGCCAAATGCTACTCTTTATCCACACTTTTTGCCATTTGACTTTGTGGTTACATTAAATGAGCCTTGCTTGTGTCAATAGAGAAAGAGACGAAATTGAAATTTTACCAGTTCTAGCCTAAGCCTTAGGTCTGTGTGTTTCTGCTTGCATTATTGTGTTTCTACCAGCTCTGTGAGAAGTACATGCCCAAGTCTGCCCACTGGCCCTAAGAGATAGTGAACAACAATGGGATCAGAACAACACAGTTTTAAAAACAATACAGTTAAGCACTCCAACCAGACGGCCTATACCAACCAACCCCCAGAACACCACAATGACTGAGTCCAGCCAGGACTAGCAAGACTAGCCTGCCAAATGCAGTCTGGAATAACTAACTCCCAGCTGATCTATAGGTGCATTAACAAAATAACATTATAGGTATATGCAATTTAGATTTTGTGGTTGTTTGTTAAGCACAATAGAAATCTAATTAATAATTACTCTAATAATGATTGAATTAGATTTTAGGTATATGTACTTAAATTATTAAATTTAGCTAAATTTAGAAATCTAGGTTTTTGGAAAAGCTAAGCTCTATCTCCTCTTGAAACTTAAGTTGCCAATAGAAGCGAAGTTCTGGACTTTCAAATCAATGCATGATAGAGTGAACAGATGCATTTTTTATTATGTGTTTCCAAGGCAGCTGAAACACACACACACACACACACACACATACACAATGTAAGGGACTAGACATAGATGACTATAAATAGAAATCAAAATATGAAGGTCTTCAAAAAGTTCATGAAAGTGTATATTATGGGGACTGGCACTGTGGCATAGTAGGTTAACCATCTACCTGTAGCACCAGCATCATATATGGGCACCAGTTCAAGTTCCAGCTGCTCCACTTCTAATCCAGCTCCATGCTAATGGCTTGGAAAAGCAGCAAAACATGGCCCAAATACTTGGGCCCCTGCACCCATGTGGGATACCCAGAAGATCCTAGCTCCTGGTTTAGTATTGGCCCACCTCTGGCCATTGAGGCCTTCTGGGGAGTGAACCAGCAGCTGGAAGACTTCTCTCTATCTCTGTCTTTCCCTCTCTCTGTCTGTAACTCTGCCTCTCAGGTAAATAAATTAATCATTAAAAAAAAGGTGAGTTAATTTTTAAAAAGAAAATGTATATTATGAAAAAATTATGCATGGATTTCAAAAATTTCAGCACAAAAACAAACTTAGTTTTGTTTTTATTGGTTTTTTTTTTGTTTTGTTTTGTTTTTTTGCAGGCAGAGTGGACAGTGAGAGAGAGAGACAGAGAGAAAGGTCTTCCTTTTGCCGTTGATTCATCCTCCAATGGCCACCACGGCCAGTGCCCTGCAGCTGGCGCATCGCGCTGATCCGAAGCCAGGAGCCAGGTGCTTCTCCTGGTCTCCCATGGGGTGCAGGGCCCAAGCACTTGGGCCATCCTCCACTGCACTCCCTGGCCACAGCAGAGAGCTGGCCTGGAAGAGGGGCAACCGGGACAGAATCCGGCGCCCCGACCGGGACTAGAACCCAGTTTGCTGGCACCACAGGCAGAGGATTAGCCTATTGAGCTGTGGCGCTGGCCAAACTTAGTTTTTAATTCCATTTGTCCATGAACATTTTGAAGCACCCTCATAACAACAACCCATTGATCTCTTGTTGCAACTCTAAGCAATTATGTCGTAGCCAAATTGACAGATTTACAGCATATTAATGTCCTGCTCTCGTCCTACAAGTTTTCAAAAGAAGACTATTCCACCTCACCAAACACTCCACAGCAGGACATCAAGTTGTAAAGAAACCACCCATCTCCAAATGGTGTAAGAAGGCAGATAGAGGGTTAGCAACTGGAGATCTACTTTAGTGATTTCATCTAAGTGCCATCTCAATGCAGTCAGTAACAAAATAAGGATTCAGTAGGAGAAAGCTAAATCAACATCTATATTTTGCCTTTTCAGTCATTCCCATACGCCATTTTGGGATTCATCCACAAGCACATCTCAGGCTCCTAAAATCTCACAAGTGATATAAGTTTCATTAATAATAATTACTTGGCCGGCACCGTGGCTCAATAGGCTAATCCTCCGCCTTGCGGCGCCAGCACACCGGGTTCTAGTCCCGGTCGGGGTGCCGGATTCTGTCCTGGTTGCCCCTCTTCCAGGCCAGCTCTCTGCTGTGGCCCGGGAAGGCAGTGGAGGATGGCCCAAGTCCTTGGGCCCTGCACCCTATGGGAGACCAGGAGAAGCACCTGGCTCCTGGCTTCGGATCAGCGCAGTGCGCTGGCCGCAGTGCGCCGGCCGCAGCGGCCATTGGAGGGTGAACCAACGGCAAAAGGAAGACCTTTCTCTCTGTCTCTCTCTCACTGTCCACTCTGCCTGTCAAAAAAATAATAATAATAATTACTAATTATTTTATTTTTCTTATTAATTAAAGTGAAATCATTCCACAGATGCTATACTAACAGATAATGTAGAAGTCTTTGTTTAACTTAAATCAAATTATTAATCTTTTATTTGCTAACAAGACACCTTCAATTAGTTGTTGAACATTAAAAAACTAATATAATATTTCCTTATTTTTATATTAATTACTGTAGACTTAGTTTTGTGACGCTTATTAAAAATTAATTTTTTATTAATATAAAATAAATTTAGAATAATAAAAGATGAGGTTAATTTTATGTGCTAAGTAGCATACAATTTTATATTTAAATCCATTTTAAATATTACAAATTTTTTAAAATATAAAAATTTACTGAATCCTTTAAGAGTTAGAAATTACTACAGTCTCATTAATTGGACTTGATAAGAAAGTGCATGAAAATTTTAGTATAAATCTGTGGAAAAGCATCGTGCCCTTAAAACCTATTTATAAATTATTGTTTCATTCATTCAAGACTCTTACTGAACTCTGTTATCCGTCATTTCTCAGCAGAGAGCAGATGGCATATTCCAGTTAGGCTATTTTAAGAAGGGAACCATTACAAAAGTGTGGGCAATGTGAAGGCAAAGCACAAATAATGCTGTAGGAATGCCAGAATCAAAGCAGATTCATAAGAACTCTAAATCTACAGGTACAAAGTGTGTTAATCAGCTTGTACTGACAGTACTCCTTTAATCTGTTCCACTTTCTCTGCCCCCTTCAATCAAACTGGTAGTGTCTTTACTGTATAATCCCAGCTCTGTTCCTGGCCTCTGTTGAGAAGGATGATTAAGTCAATGAGTCACACATGATGGCTTTTTATCAAATGATTGTTCAGACATATTCTTAGTGGCCTCGTCAGATCACTATTTCTGATTTTTTGCACTAGTGATACATTGAAAGCTCTTCATATCTTCACATTCTAGATCACTTTGCTTAACAATCAATAAATCTCCCCTTCTACATTTCAGTATAAGCAGGAAGGAGGAATCAAATTTCTTCAACAGTTTGCTTAGAAATATCTTCAGTTAAATATTCTTCATTAGCCATATTTTCTACCTTGCAGAAAACACTGGGACACAGTTCACTCAAGTTCTTTGCAACTCAATAAAAAGAATCATCTTTATCTTCGTTTTTCTGAATTTAATTTAACATTCACATTTCTACCAAGAACCTCAAAGCTCTTGAAGCTTCTGCCAGTTCCAACATAGAGTTCCCATATACCTATCAACGTATTTCTACTATTAACACCTCATCTTGGTGTATTTGTCACAACTGTGAACCATACACTTCCCATAGTCTGTCTTATCCAAATTCTTTTTATGCCTCCTAAACCTTCCAGCATCTAGTAATCAAAATTTGGTATTCAGACGGACTTTTTTTGAAATTTTAGTTCTCACATATAAAGAACATGCAATATTTGTCTTTCTGTATCTATTTATTTCATTCAACAAGATTTCCTCCAGTTCCATCCATTTTGTTGTAAATGACAGGATTTCTACATTTTAAAGTCTTATTATTATTATTTTGTGTGTATATACCATATTTTTTATCTATTCATCTGATGATGGACACGTTGGTTGATTCCATATTTTGGCTATTGTGAAAAGTGTTGCTATAAACTTATTTAGCAATTATCTCTTTGATTCAATTAGTTCAGGTCTTTTGGGTAGATACACTGTAGTGGGATTGATGGAAGCTTTGTTTCTAGTTTTTAAAGAAAGTTTCATACTGTTCCACAGTGGCTGCACTAACTTACATTCCCACCAAAAGTTTATGAGAGTTCCCCTTTTCCATCTCCTTACCAGTATTTGTTACTCTGTTTTTGTGTGTGTGTAGTTGTTGTTGTGAGTCATTCTTTTTTTTTTTAATTTATTTTTAAGGAATACAAATTTCATAAGTACAACTTTAGGAATATAGTTGTTCTTCCCACCATATCAGCCCTTCCACCCACAATCCCACCCCACTCTTCCTCCCTCACCCCTTGCCAGTTCCATTCTCCATTAAGATTCATTTTTAATTAACTTTGTACACAAAGTACAACTGTATACTAAGTAAAGATTTCAACAATTTGCACACACACACACAAACACACACACATAAACTGTTTGAGAACTGGTTTTACAGTTAACTCAATACATTGAGGACAGAGTGCCTGTGTGGGAAGTTAGTGCACAGTGACTCTTGTTAATTTATCAATTAACACTCTTGTGTATAACATCAGTGACCACCTGAGATTATTGAAATAAGCTGCTTAGGTTATGGAAGCCTTTTGAGTCCATAAACTTTGTCAGTATTTGGACAAGGCCATAAGCAAAGTGGAAGTTCTCCCCTCCCTTTAGAGAAAAGAACATCCTTCTTTGATGGCCACTTATTTCCGCTGGAGATCCTTCACGTAGAACAATAATAGAACAATTTTTGCCACAGTGTCTTGGCTTTCCATGCCTGAAATGATCACACAGGCATTTCAGCCAGACCAGGAAGCCTTAACGGCTGATTCTGAGGTCAGAGTGTTACTTAAGGTGATTGTTATTCTATGAATCTGTTGTTCAGACTGCTTCCCATGTTGGACATTCTCTTCTTTTAAATTCTATCTATTATTATTGCCAGGCACTTGATCCTATTTATATGATCTCTTTAAAACTTAATCCTAGCTATATGTTCATTTTAACACTTAATATGATCACTTTAACAATTAAGATGGCATTTTTACCACCAATTTTAATGGGATTTGGAGTCCCATGACATGTTTTGAAACTATACCCTTAGAAGTAAGTCCATAGGAATATATTCAGAACTATACAGCTTTACAATTACAAACTTCCTCCTCCCTCACTTATTCCCATTTTTGTTTTTTTTACTGAGATCTATTTTCAATTGACTTTATATACACATGATTAGCTCTGATAAGTAAACAGTTCAACAAGTAGTATGAAGGAAAAAATGACCAAAAAAATACAAAATAAACAAAGAAAGCGAAACTGTGCCTCAACAGTCAAGACAAAGGCAACTCAAGTCATCCCTTCTCAAAGTGTCAATTTCACTTCTACAGATTTCATTGTAGGTGCTCTATTAGTTCGTTGTTGTGAGTTATTCTAACATGGTTGAGGTGATATCTTTTTGTGGTTTTGATTTACATTTCCCTGATGCTTAGTGATATTTAACAGCTTTTCTTGTATTTGTTAAACATTTATATTTCTTCTTTAGGGAAGTGTCTATTCAGGTCCATTGCCCATTTCTTAACTGGATTGGTTGGTTTTTGTGATGTTGACTGTTGTGAGTTGCAGATATATTCTGGATATTAATCTTTTGTCATATAAGTAACTTACAAATATTTTATCTCATTATTTTTGGTGTCTTTTCACTCTATTGTTTCTTTCGTTGTGCAGGAGCTTCTGAGTTTGATATAATTCCATTTATCTGGTTTACTTTTGTTCCCTGTACTTATGGGGTCCTAGTCAAAATTTCATCACCTATACCAATGTCCTGAAGTTTTTCCCACTGTATTTTCTTATGATAATTTCATAGCTTGGGGTTTCATATATAGATCAATGGTCCATATTGAGTTTATTTTTAGATATGGTGAGAAGTAGGATTATAATTTCATTCTTCCATATTTATATGCCCAATTTTGCCAGCATCATTTATTGAAAAGACTATTCTTTTCCAAAAAATGTTCTTGGCACCTTTTTGAAAAATCAGTTGACTAGGCTGGCACTGCGGCTCACTAGGTTAATCCTCCACCTTGCAGCGCCGGCACACCGGGTTCTAGTCCCAGTCGGGGCGCCGGATTCTGTCCCGGTTGCCCCTCTTCCAGGCCAGCTCTCTGCTGTGGCCAGGGAGTACAATGGAGGATGGCCCAAGTACTTGGGCCCTGCGCCCCATGGGAGACCAGGAGAAGCACCTGGCTCCTGGCTTCGGATCAGTGCAGTGCGCCGGCCGCGGCGGCCATTGGAGGGTGAACCAACGGCAAAAGGAAGACCTTTCTCTCTGTCTCTCTCTCACTGTCCACTCTGCCTGTCAAAAAAAAAAAAGAAAAAAAAAGAAAAATCAGTTGACTGAATGTACATGAATTAATTGTTGGGCTCATTGTTCTGTTTCTTTGATCCATGACTAATTTTTATGCCACTACCATGATGTAATAATTCCTATAATTGTGTAGTATGCCTTGAAATCAGGTATTGTGATGCCTCTAGTTTCTTTTCTTTCCCCTCTCAGAATATTTTTGTCTTCTTTGGGTTTCTCATGATCCCGTGTTAAATTTAGAATTGTTTTTTTCTAATTCTTTACAGAATGTCATTGTTATTTTGATAAGGATTGCAATAAATCTGTAGATGGCTTTAGGTAGCATAAACATGTGTCCATGACGAATTCTTTCACAAATTTTTTATAATTTTCATAATATATGTTTTTCACTTCATTGACAAAGTTTATTCCTAGGTACTTGATGTTTGTAGCTATTGTGAAAGAGATTTCTTTTCCGATTCCTCATGTCAAGATGTCAATTTAGCATTTGATGGAGTTCTATCTTTTAAATATTTTGGTATAGTTAAAAAGTACTAGAGGCAATGGCTTTTTCCACTATAACACAAGCCAGCTCCTGCAATCTATATTCTATTCTAGTTACCTTCTGCCACTTCCACTATTTTAATACTATAATTTGTGATATATTTTAAAGTCAGATAATGTAATCCCTCTTGATTTGTTCTTTTTCCTCAAGATCACTTTAGCTATTTGGGGTCTTCTGTGGTTTGATACAAATTTTAGCAGTGTGTTTTCTAGTTCCTTGAAAAATGTCATTGGTATTTTTATGGCTATTGTGTTGACTCTGTAAATCTATTTGGGTAGTATGCACATTTTAATGACATTGATTCTTCCAATCCATGAACAAAGTCTCTTTTTCTTTATTTCTTCTTTAGTTTCTTTCATTATTAACATATAGTTTTAATTGTAGGAATCTTCCACTTCTTTGGTTAAATTTATTCCCAGATACTTTAATAGTTATTAAAAATTGGACTGCTGGGGCCGGCACCACGGCACAGTAGGTTAATCCTCCACCTGCAGTGCCAGCATCCTATATGGGCGCCGGTTCTAGTCCCGGCTGCCCCTCTTCCAATCCAGCTCTCTGCTGTGGCCTGGGAAGGCAGTAGAAGATGGCCTAAGTCCTTGGGCCCCTGCACCCACATGGGAAACCCGGCAGAAGCTCCTGGCTCCTGGCTTCGGATGGTGCAGCTCCAGCTGTTGCGGCCAAATTGGGGAGTGAACCAGCAGATGGAAGACTTTCTCTCTGCCTCTCCTCTCTCTGTGTTTAACTCTGACTTTCAAATAAATAATAAAAATAAATCTTAAAAAAAATTGGATTGCAGGCCGGCGCCGCAGCTCACTAGGCTAATCCTCCACCTTGCGGCGCCGGCACACCAGGTTCTAGTCCCGGTTGGGGCACCGGATTCTGTCCCGGTTGCCCCTCTTCCAGGCCAGCTCTCTGCTGTGGCCTGGGAAGTGTAGTGGAGGATGGCCCAAGTACTTGGGCCCTGCGCCCCATGGGAGACCAGGATAAGTACCTGGCTCCTGCCATCGGATCAGCGCGGTGCGCTGGCCACAGCGCGCCAGCCACGATGGCCATTGGAGGGTGAACCAATGGCAAAAGGAAGACCTTTCTCTCTGTCTCTCTCTCTCACTGTCCACTGTGCCTGTCAAAAAATAAAATAAAAAATTTATTTAAAAAAATTGGATTGCTTTCTTGATTTCTTTTTCAGATGATTCCCTATTGGTGTATAACAATGCTGTAGATTTTTTTACATTGACAATGTATTCTGCAATTGGCAGGGTTTTTTTTTATTATTATTTCTAATATCTGATTTATATGTTATCTTTAGAGTTTTCTATGTGTAAGATCTTAGAATCTGAAAAGAGTGATCATTTGACTTCCTCCTTTTTTTCTGGATGTCCTTTATTTATTGTTTTTGCTTAATTGTTCTACTAGAACTTCTAGTGCAATGTTGAATAAAAGTGCTGAAAGTGGTGGCAGGCATTGTGGCACAGCAGGTTGGGCTACTACTTGGGAGGCCTGCATCTCATATCAAATACTGGTTCAAGCCTCAGCTACTCAGTGCTTCCAGTCCATGTACATGTTTACATGCTTAGAAGGCATCTGATGATGCTGGTTCTCAAAATCACAAGTTCCCCAGGGCTACTGTCTGCCAAGCTCACCAGAGGCTGGCAGCAACACACACAAGAATGAGTTCAACTTTCTGGATTGCAGGTATACTCTTAATTCAGGCAACTCTAGAGACTCACCCTGTGGGTACCGGCAGAGGGCTAGTATCCTACCTTTGGGCTTTATCGGGTATTGAGTCTGTGCAATATGACCAGCTCTGATCCTTAGCTCCCTCTCCTACCCTCTTCAAGGTGCTAGAGTTTTGCTTTTCTGCCAACAAATAGGGCAGTTGTGGCAGAGGTCATCTGGTTGTGGAGGCTCCATATATTCACTTGACCAGTATTAACCTAGTGGTAGGAGCTGGGGGCAGACATCTTGGCACATGGATTCAGTTTCACTCTCAATTCCTCAAGCTGAGGGAGGGGTGTAACTGGGAACTTCTTTCCTAATGCAATTTTTCTTCTGATTATAACCTGACAATGTGATCTCTCATCTGGCTTCTGCAGTTTATGTGAAGGTAACTTGGTGTTTATATAGCTGCTCACATTGGTGGCTCTGCAAGGTGGGGGTCTGGTGCATCTACTCAGCTACCATCAGGTTCACTTTCCAGTCCTAGGATAGTGTCGTAAGCATTAAAAAAAATGTATAATAGATGATTGCTGCTCTAAACACAGAGCTCTACAAGTAAAAGGTAGATCGATCACTGTTCTGCAGGGATATAAAAAAGAGTTATAGACAATAAGCAAATCACACGATGTCAGTTTAGCTCAACACATTAAGGCTTCTTCTTGTGCTCTACAACCAGAGGAAACATGGTGCTTGTGTTTTGGGTCTGGCTTAGTAGAGCAATGTTGAGTCTGCAATTATAAAGTAAATTCAAAGTATATTATTACAAACAATCTTTTAAAAAAAGAAATGTAGGAGGGAGAGAGGGAGTGAGAAAGGCAAGAGGGAGGAAAGTCTCATTGTATTCTTGGAATAGTATCTATGACATTTATGAAATATGTTCTCTATAAATTAATTAGAAAGTTATAATCAAAAAATATTAAATAAAAGATGTGATTGCTGCATTTAACATAGATGGAAAGACTATAATTGATAACATTTTTATTTTATTTTTCATTTATTTCTCTAATTTGCTAAGTAAAACAACACGTGAGAACCCTTATTTCACATCTCACTTCTTCAGGCTTTCACATGCGTCGCCTCATTGCATCTACAACATTCTTTTCCTAACATATAAGTATTTTTTTCTGATGATAAACAAATGAATTTTAATTACAGAAAACTGAATACTAGAAAAGCAAAGCAAATTTGATATATTTGTAGCAAGTATTCTTTATTCTATGTTGTATTAAAAACTTGATATTATGCCAAAAGAGTATTACATTATTTTTCCATGTAATATATTATAGCAATTTTCCATCTGTTTAAATAATATTTGGAACATGATGTAAAACCATTATTGATTCTTTCCTGAGGAACTGCTTGTTTGTTTATTCAGAAAAAAAAATATTTTATCATGAATTTGTAGTTGTAGAGCTTAAAAACTGACTCCTGATATAACTTTATACACTGGTATATGAATTAAATGTCCCCAAAATTATGATGTTGGTGATCAATAACTGTGACAAATATCACATAAAATCAATTTTTCATATCAGATGACAAAGATATATAATAAATATGCTTAGATGGGTGGATGGATGGGTGAGTAGATAAATGAATGGATTCGATGAATAGGTGATGGATAGATTTGATGAGTCTGAGGCAGACTGCTTTCTCTATGAAGGAAAATACCTAAAGTCTGAAAGCTTCACATTTTCTGTATACTTCTGAGCTAAAAAAGTGAGCGTGAAACTGTCCTCACCAGGCTAGTCTCATCAGAAAATGAGAACCCAGAAACACCCCTTGAAGGGAATGGATCTTGGAGCAAGGAACTACAGTTCTCTCTAGTGTTCCATCTATGTCATACACATTATCTGCTATATTAGCCTGTAGCAACAGTAAGGCATACTGTCTGTATCTCACTTAAATTCCTTCTCATCATTTTACTAATAAATAATTAAAGGATTATGTTTTAAACATATATGGCTGAAATGATAAAGATTCCTTTTTAAAACCATAGTCATCCTGTCAGCTTATAAGAAATTAGCATTAATTTCTTAATTCTAGTCAATCTTCAGATCTCTCTCTCTCTCTCTTGCTCTCACTCTCAGTTTTCTGTTCAGATAGAATCTAAATGTTTCAGATATACAATAGGTCAACAATATGTTACTATGTACCTGCAATTGCTATTAATCTCTTTTTCATTTTCTAAGCCTCAATTCAAATTATTTGTTATAGTAACCAGTTGCTCATCTTATATAATTTCTCACTATTTGCGTTTTACTGGTTATAACCCTGTTTTGATGCATAATATATTCCCATGCTTCTGTGTTTCCTATAAATCAATATTGATTATTATATTTCTTATATATCTAGAGCCTTGATCAGATTCAGATCTGAATTTTTTTTGTAAAGTCATCCCTTTTAAACATCCATGTAAAGTATTGGGACTTTGTATGCCATACTATCATATAGTCATTTTGCTTAATTTTAATGCCTGTCACACCCTTACACTTTTCACGAGACCTTGGAAGCAAAGGCACACCTGGCTGTCATGCTCACATCTCGTACTATGATGACGGTTCATTTGTCCGAAACACTGAGAAGAACTCTAACTTGAGGGGAAGAAAGGGGTTCATTCCTTCATCATGTACCCTAACTTTTCCAAAGGGGCTCCCAGAGAACTAGCTTCATCTTTCCAGTCTTCGAACTCTAATGGGTCTGGCACAGTCTAGCACCTGAGGGAGAATGGAGGTGACTATTTGGCATTGTAGATAACATTGACCAACACAGAAAAAGTGGACAAAACTATCCCAGTATTCAGCATCCCTCCACTCAGGATATAAAAAAGTTCATTCACCCATTCAGTGCTCCAACTTCTCTGGAGCTATGCAAAGAACTAACAAGTATCCTATCTCCCCTGAAGCTTTAACAGATCCAGCAAAGTTGCAGAAGAATGGAAGCAGTAGCTTGGGCTGGTAAATGCCACAATTCTCCCCACTAGAGTTCAGCACAGAGCAGATAGGCAAAAACCACAATCACTGGCTGTTTCTTTTAGAGGGAAAGAAGATAAATATTGGGGGCTGGCACTGTGGCGTAGCAGGTAAAGCTGCTGCCTGCAGTGCCAGCATCCCATATGGGCGCCAATTCGAGTCCCAGCTGCTCCTCTTCTGATCCAGCTCTATGCTCTGGCCTGGGAAAGCAGTAGAAGATGGCCCAAGTCCTTTGGCCACTGCACCCGCGTAGGAGACCAGGAAGAAGCTCCTGGCTGCTGGCTCCTGGCTCTGGATAGGGGCAGCTCCAGTCTTTGTGGCCAATTGGGGCGTGAACCAGTGGGCAGAAGACCTTTCTCTCTGTCTCTTCCTCTCACTGTCTGTAACTCTACCTCTCAAATAAATAAATAAATCTTCATAAAACTATTCAGATTAGGGGATTGCTCTAAGGTGTAACAGGCAAAGTTACACCTTAGGCACAGCCATCCCATATGGGTGCTGTTTCAAGTCTCCACTGCTCCGCTTCTGATCCAGCACCCTGCTATTGTGCCTGGGACAGGAACAAAACATGGCCCAAGTACTTAGGCCCTTGCACTCAGGTTGTATATAAGGAAGAAGCTCCTGGCTTCTGGTTTCGGATCAGCCCAGCTCTCGCCATTGCAGCCATTTGAGCAGTGAGCCAGCAGATGGAAGATTTCTCTCTCTGTCTTTCCCTCTCTTTCTCTATAGCTATGCCTTTCAAATAAACAAATAATTAAAAAAAAACAGATTAGTGATGGTTGTCCAACGTAAAATAAAGGCATTTAAAAGGACCATTTTTCAAAAATCTGTGTGTGTCTGACTATAGGCAATATTCATTATAAAACTGCAGCAATCCTGAAGCAAGAAGGAGAAAGAAAAAGAATTTGCTAGCTGGGCCTAGGAGACTGGCAGAATGCCTTGGGCATAATTTCTAACTGATGCAGATGCAAAGTGATGGTACAGTTCTGGCAAGATGCAGCTTGTCCTGTTTTTTGGCTCCAAAGCCATGAGCTTGCTTTTCCTAAGCTATTTATTTATCCTCTTGCCATTCTCTCATTTGATGTCAGAATGTTTTTGTGTAAACATTTTTCCTCTTGCCATTCAGCGCTATCATTTTTTAAAATGTGTGTATATATAATGTTGTGATTTAGTTGATAACCCAAGTTTTGAGGAACAAATTTAAAATTAATCTTACTCACTTACCTTTGTAACATTTTCAGCTGGGTAAAACCATTAGAGAGTATCTTTGTCCCACAATCTAATTTCTAGCTGTGCTCTGACATGTTTAAACCTGAAAAACAGCAAGGAACATGAACAGGATCTGTCATTTTGTGCCCTTTTAAGATGGTTAGAACCAGCCAGCGCCACGGCTCAATAGGCTAATCCTCCATCTAGCGGCGCCAGCACACCGGGTTCTAGTCCTGGTCGGGGCGCCGGATTCTGTCCCAGTTGCCCCTCTTCCAGGCCAGCTCTCTGCTATGGCCTGGGAGTGCACTGGAGGATGACCCAAGTGCTTGGGCCCTGCACCTGCATGGGAGATCAGGAGAAGCACCTGGCTCCTGGCTTCAGATCAGCGCGATGCGCCAGTCGCAGTGCGCCGGCTGTGGCGGCCATTGGAGGGTGAACCAACAGCAAAAGGAAGACCTTTCTCTCTGTCTCTCTCTCTCTCTCACTGTCCACTCTGCCTGCCAAAAAAAAAAAAAAAAAGGTAAAGGTGGTTAGAACCAATGGCAAATCTTTTAGCATATTTTCCATAAAAGGACCAGTTTATATAGAAAGTGTATGGTCTTGTTATAATCATCTTTTCCAAATCTATCTTTTGCAAAACAGTGTCATCCACACATCCACCCATCCATCCACCAATTCATGTGACTATCCACTTATGCATTTATCCATTCATTCATCCAACAAATAGCGATAAGTTCCTTACTCTGCTGATCACCACTGTTGATCCCTGTGTTTTTGAGTAATCTTATGGTCATTTTTTTGAATTCCTTTTCAGGCACTCCATCAATCTCTTCATCTTCACATTTCTTTAAAGATTTATTTATTTGAAAGAGTTGCAGAAGGAGAGAGAGACAGAGAGAGAGACGGTGAGGCTTCCATCTGCTGATCCATTCCCCAAATGACCGCAATGGCTGGAAATGGGCTGATCTGAAGCCAGGAGCCAGGAGCTTCTTCTGTGTCTCCTACATGAATGCAGGGGCCCAAACACTTGGGCCATCTTCTACAGTTTGCCCAGGCCATAGCACAAAGCTGGATCAGAAGTGGGGCAGCCAGGACTCGAACCATCACCCATATGGGATGCTGACACTGCAGGCCAAGACTTTAACCCATTGCGCTATAGCACGAGCCCCTCATCTTCACATTCTTATATAGAAATGCTGTGTTCTTTCAATCATGTGTTAAACATAACAAATGGCCAGACTGTTATAGCAACAAAAAAGGCCAGTAGAAACCTTAAGATTTCAATTACCAGGATATTCTCTACTAAAAAACTTCTGATTTTAAATATGGATTTCTCCCTGTTAGGCTAGCATATAAAGAAATAACTCAAAGATGAATCAAATAAAGGAAATAAAGCCAGGAACATAGTCTTATAATGGAGGAATTATTTTTTTGAAGTTAAAGAGTAACCACACAGAGTTTTCACTGAGATCCTTCACAAAGATTGACATGAAGAAATCTATATCCCTTTCCCCAATCTCATGTTATTTTAGATGTGGATGTTTATTACCTTAGAAACATGAATTTTCTGGGCTGGCGCTGTGGTGCATTGGGTTAATGCCCTGGCCTGAAGCACCAGCATCCCATATAGGTGCTGGTTCTAGTCCCAGCTACTCCTCTTCCAAACCAGCTCTCTGCTGTGGCCTAGGAAAGCAGTGGAAGATGGCCCAAGTCCTTGGGTTCCTGTACCCGTGTGGGAGACCCAGAGGAGGCTCCTGGCTCCTGGTTTCAGATTGATTGTAGCTCCGGCCATTGAGGCCATCTGGGGAGTGAACCATCGGATGGAAGACCACGCTCTCTCTCTCTCTCTCTCTCTCTGCCTCTCCTCTCTCCGTGTAACTCTGATTTTCAAATAAATAAATAAATCTTTAAAAAAAATGCAAATTTTCTTTCAAGTTCTACTTCTACCAGTACATAGCCCTATAATCTCAAACAAATACCACCTGAGAACCTTATGTAAAAATAGACATCTATTTCAGCTACATTGCTGGAATTGGGAAGACATGAAAGAACAAATGGGAGCTGGTATTGTGGCGTAGAGGGTAGAGCCACCGCCTGCAGTGTCAGCATCCCATATGGGTGCCAGTTCAAGCCCCGGCTGCACCACTTCTGATCCAGCTCTCTGCTATGGCCTGGGAAAGCAGTGGAAGATGGCCCAAGTCCTTCGGCCCCTGCACCCTCGTGGGAGATCCAGAAGAAGCTCCTGGCTCCTGGCTTTGGATCGGTGCAGCTCCAGCTGTTGTGGCCAATTGAGGAGTGAACCAGCAGATGAAAGACCTCGCTCTCTCTCTCTCTGCCTCTCCTTCTCTCTGTTTGTAACTCTGACTTTCAAATAAATAAATAAATCTTTTTAAAAATAAATAAAATAAATTAAAAAAGAATGAATGCAGGAGAGCTTTATAAACTGGGAGACATACTCAATCTATTTCTCTAACTTTTTAAAATATGAAGACCTAGGAAAGATCTACATACTTCACAAAAGGATAGAATGATGAACTCTAAAAATATGCACATCATATATGGCAATTATAGTAGTTCATTTTTATGGATAATCATTTTACATGATTTCTTCTACATGGTGTAGAAACCATATGGGAAAAAAAAAGATAAACATCAAAGTAGAAGGACTACCAGGACAGTCTAGCTTCAAAGAGAGTGATATACAATGGGGCCCGGCACTGTGGCATAGTGGGTAAGGCCACCACCTGCAGTGCAGGCATCCCATATAGGTGCCGGTTCAAGTCCCAGCTGCTCCGGTTCTGATGCAGCTCTCTGCTATAGCCTGGGAAAGCAGAAGACGGCCTAAACGCTCATGCTCCTGCACCCAAGTGGGAAGATCTGGAGGAAGCTCCTGGCTCCTGGCTTCGGATCGGCGCAGCTCCAGCCGTTGCAGCCAATTGGGGAATGAACCAGTGGACAAAAGGCCTCTCTGTCTCTCTGCCTCTCTTTCTCTCTGTGTGTAACTCTGACTTTCAAATAAATAAGTAAATCTTTAAAAGAGAGAGAAGGACAGAGAGAGATACAAACAGGAAAACAATTACATGTGTAATAAGATGTTACTTTCACTCAGTCTAGAATATCCATTCTATTGTGATAAGCACATTCTCTTGGAACATACAGAGCTCTCTGGGAAGGCAAGTTACAGATGACTGATTGCCTGGTGATCATGAGACCAAAGTATGGAATTTAACGGTATTATTTTTACATTGATTGTTATCAGACAAATTGTAGCCCCATATACTCACGTTCTGAACTGGAAGCGTGCATGCTGTTGTATCAAGTGCACATGCCACTTGTCAGGATACGGGTGTTCTTCTGTTAGTCCTGGCGCTTGTTTTGACAAAGTGCCCATTTCCATTTTTCTGGTCTCCCTTCCTGCATTCACCAAGTTGACCAACCCTTTTTCTTTGTTATCTTTTTTTCCAAAATATGCAAATAATTTCAATCAAGGCTCAGAGCCTTGGGCCATTCAATCTTACTAAATTGATCTTACAAAATTCTGAAGGAATCAACTGTGCTACAATTCAAAGTCATTTCATTCTCCCCAGTCTATAGATTATTCCCCTCATTTCTAAGTCACTTGAGAGGCACTTCACTGTTGTGACTCCTTTATTCTCTCAAAGACAAATATATGTATATTTATATATTCAAAGAATGAAATGTCAGCTTGTCTATTACTCCACCATTCACTGCCTCCCCAGGGTGGAAATTCACCTACACTTCTCTCTTACAAAACCTGAGGGACCTCCATCAGGAACAGAACTGCAGCCTAAGAATAGTCTTTCCCCAAAATCAGAAAGTCTCTGAATAACAGCAAGGTGCAAATCATGAAGACCTCTGGAAGTGGTCTCCAGAGATTAAAAATAACTTCTTTAAAGTAGTGACAAAGGGACTAAACTTAGGTTTTTGAATTCCCCCAGCATTCTCCTAACTTTGTTCAAGATATTTCAAAATAGCAAAACTTTTAACAAACAGTGTAGAAGTAGAAATATATTCACTGAAGTACTTTTTAGTACCTACTATACCTCAGTGCTTATAGCAGGTGAGCAAAATTAAGTTAAGGTCATTGTCATTGCTCTCAGAGAATGTATATCCAGAATAAGAGACAGAAGAAATAAGCAACAACTGTAACAGCACATGAAAAACACTTTTTGAAACCAAAAGCAAGGGGAGTGGATTAAGATAGCAGAGTAGGGAGTGAGCTTGTTGTTTGAGTCTAGGAGAACATAGTTTTAAAAAGTGGGAAGATTGTAGGCTCAGGGAAGAGCTAGGGAAAAAAAAAACAGCAGAGGAAATGCTACATAAATTGGAGAAACACAGTGGACACACATGGAGAGTGAAGGCTTGCACCACTTATGACCCCACCAGCTGAGAAGTTCTGCACCAGCATTGGAGAAGGAGGTAAGAAGAGACTGCAGCAGCCCAAGCCACTGGTGAACAAGGTGCAGGAAGTCTTAGAATATATGCAAGACTTGAAACAGCCCTTTGACTTGGCTAATTTTTACCACTCTGATTAGAATTTGAAGGACCAGGCCGGTGCGGTGGCTCACTAGGCTAATCCTCCACCTGTGGCGCCAGCACCCCAGGTTCTAGTCCCAGTCAGGGTGCTGGACTCTGTCCTGGTTGCTCCTCTTCCAGTCCAGCTCTCTGCTGTGGCCCAGAAGGCAGTGGAGGATGGCCCAAGTGCTTGGGCTCTGTACCCACATGGGAGACCAGGAGGAAGCACCTGGCTCCTGGCTTCAGATTGGCGCAGTGCACCAGCTATAGCGGCCATTTGGGGGGTGAACCAACAGAAGGAAGACCTTTCTCTCTCTCTCTCTCTCACTGTCTAACTCTGCTTGTCAAAAAAAAAAAAATTGAAGGACCAGAAAATAGTAAGCAGGACAGGAAGACCCATGAGGGCCCCCACTGCAACAGTCCAGGTGAATTAGTATTAGGCCCTCAATCTAAGCAGTTATATTTGAATATGAGTATGAAAAAAAATTTAGAATTAGTCCAGAAATGAAATTGACAGAATCTGGAAGCTTGTGAGCATAAAAGATAAGGGAAAGGTTGACATAAAAGAATGGGATCCTGGTGTCTGGCTGCGTGATGAGTGTGAAGGCTACCAAACAAGAAAAGAAATACAGGACTAAGAAATGCACTGATGAGTGTTACAGAAGTTTTATTTCAAGCAAGTTGAATTTGAAATGCCTGTAAAACATTGTTTTGGCTAGCTATTGATTTAAAAATCCCAAAACTCAATACTTTTTTTAAAAAAATCACTTACTATCTCAGGTATCTGTAGATTGACTGGGCTTTGGCTGATCGATGGCCCAGGTTCAACTGATCCAGTTTGTTTTAGGCTGTGATGAATAGATCTGCCTCACAACATAAGCTTTGTGTTGAATGGGAAGGCCCTACTCCGTCCTTCCTTCTTAATCCTGGTAGCAAGGAGGCATGCTTGCTTGGTCTGTTTTGTTTTGTTTTTCATGAAGATAGCAGAGAGGAGGCAGAAACACACAAGGCCTCTTGAGGCCTGGGCTCAAATTGGTGTACTAGCACTCCTATCCCCACAAAGATGCTATGGCAAGGGTGTGGATGGGGTCAGTGGTGATGCGGCACAACAGGTTAAGCTGCTGCTTGCAATGCCAGCATCCCATTTGTGTGCAGCTTGAATTCCAGCTCCTCCATTTCTGATACAGTTCCTAGATAATATTCCTAGCAAAGCAGCAAAAGATGGCCCACGTATGTGGGCCCCTGACACCCATATGTGATATCAGATGGAGTTTCAGGATCCTGGTTTTGGCCTGGCCAACCCCTAGCCATTGCAGACATTTCAGGAGTGAACAAAGAGATGGAAGATTTTCTTTCCCCAGCCTATTTTCTTCATCACTTTCACTCTCAAATAAATAAACACATCTTTTTTCAAATCAGGGAGGGGGTTCAGACAAGGGTGAAAAAATCAAATCATTATTATGTTGTCTATAATGTCCAGGAATGGATTTGTAGAAGGCAGGTTGATAGGTGTGAGGTTGAGTTATGCAAGGAAACTTAAGGCTAAACGTTATAGGATTGGGGTGGCAGGGTAGAGGGAGGGAATAGTGTGGGTTCTTAGGGCACTAATAATGCTTTGATCTTAATTTGGATGTTGGCTATGAGTGTGATCAGAAGACGAAAATCGTATTTATCTGTACACTTGTGCATTTCTTGGTATGTATGCATATATCAATAAGATGTTTTTTCAAAAAGTTATCAATTTGTTTTCTTCAGTGTGTATCTGATATTTAAAGTGATAGGAGGAGATTATATGTAGGAAACACTGTTATATTTGTCATATAAAGCCAGTTCAGATACTGATGAGAGGCACGGCAAAGACAGATCATTAGGAACAAGAAACATTTTCAGAGCAGATAATGGGATTCCTTGAAATAAACTGAAAAAGAATTGTAACAAAGGTTAGAGGAAGCACAGGAGGGATTCCTATTAGGGAAGCCAAATGAGTAGAAATTTTCAATAAAGAAAGAGTAATTAGAGGCCGGCACCGCAGCTCACTTGGCTAATCTTCTGCCTGAGGCACTGGCACCCCGGGTTCTAGTCCTGGTTGGGGTACCGGATTCTGTTCCGGTTGCCCCTCTTCCAGTCCAGCTCTGTGCTCTGGCCCAGGAAGGCAGTGGAGGATGGCCCAAGTCCTTGGGCCCTGCACCCCCATGGGAGACCAGGAGGAAGCACCTGGCTTCTGGCTTCGGATCGGCACAACGCACCAGCCACAGCGCACCAGCTGTAGCGGCCATTTAGGGGGTGAACCAATGGAAAAAGGAAGACCTTTCTCTCAGTCTCTGTCTCTCACTGTCTTAACTCTGCCTGTCAAAAAAAAAAAAAGAGTAATTAGAATTATATTAGATTTACTAACAGGACTAGTAATAGCAAAATACTGACTGGTTACAAAGAGAGGTGACTTTAAACTCTTTCATTAAATATTTTACTAGATCTCATTTGGATGAAATGAAGTGTATAACATTGTTACTCTTGTCTAACAGATATGGAAATTGAAATGGACAGAAATTAAGTAATCCACAAAAATACACAGCACAGTTGAGGCAGTATAACTCCAGAGCCCATGTTCTCAATCTTGATATCAGACTGTGTCTCAAGAGTGTCAAATGTCAATTGTTCAGTCTTTGTAAAAAAAATAAATAAATAAATAAAAAATAAAAAATAAAATAACCATTCTTAAATTTAAAAAATAGAAACAGTACTTCACTAATTCACCTAAAGTAATGTAATTTGCAAGTGGCAGGGGTAGGATTTGAACCATGATTTTTTCAAACACCAGGATCTTTTTTTCCTTAAGGTAGGTTGATTGATTTAAAAGACAGAGTAGAAAAGACAGAGTTTTCCATCTGCTCAATCACTCTTCTAATTCCTGCAACACCTGTGGCTAAGTCAGGCTAAAGCCAGGAGCCAGGAACTCCATCCAGGGCTCCCATGTGAATGGCAGAGACTGGAGTACTTGAACCATTATCCACAGCTTCCGAGGCACATATAAAGGAAGGTAGACCTGAACTGGAACAGCCGGGACTCAAACTGGTGAATGCTGGCATTCAATCTGCCTCACCACAGCACCTGCCCCACATCAAGGTTCTTGTACTGAACACTCTGCAATCAATGTAGTAGATTTCCTCCACGCCTTTACTTTGCCCAAAGCCCTTCCCCCAGGAGCACGGCCTTTGCACCAAGGCTGAGCTGGCAGCATTGCTTTATCTTCTACCATTTAATGAATGAGGGCTTAAGAAAACAGCAAATGAATAAAACAGGTGGGTCTCCTACCAAGGCCCTTTCTAATTGATGTGAATTCCAAACAAGACTTGACAAGTAGAAATCAACATCTGGTAAATACTAGTCAAACTGCTATTTCTATGATTGCTGGAAGAGATAACAAGTCACCAAATCCAGTTTAATTGTATTATTTATAAACATGGCTACATCCCTTCACAAAACCAAAGACTTTGGTAAATTCATAAATGTAATAAACATAATATGAGATATTTCAAAATTTTACTTAGAAATAACATTATATACTATGTTATAATTAAAACTAATTAAATTAATATAATTTTATATAATTAATATATGTAAATATATAGTTTAAATATAATTTAATTTGTATATAATATAATTTAAAAATTAAATTAAATTTGATAATTGAAATTAAATAGAATTAGATATACATGGGCAAAAATTGATAGATACTATGGAACTGAAGTCAATTATTGTGGAGTCTTTCATTTATAAAATTTTCATTATTTCATTATTATTTCTTGTTATAGATTAATTCTATAAATCATCTTTCCAATTTTCTGAATAATTTTGAATCTACTCCATGACATTTCCTATGATTTGAAAAAGCTTCTAAAGACAAAAATATTACTATGATTTATTGATATCATATAAGGAATTTTTTTTACTAAAATAGTGCTTTTTATAAATAGAAAGATTAATCTATTAAGCGAACTGAACCAACAGAATCCACTATTCAGACTCTATCCATCCTCAAATTTTGTGTGGATCTCAAGGACACACACGCTCTCACATCAATCCAATTAGTCACCAATACTGAGTTTAAAAGTCAGTCATACGACCAAAATACTAAAGCTTCTTACAGATTTCTTTCTGCATGAAGTCTGGGAGAATTGCGTGTATTACACAAAACCTTAAAGAAAAGAGAATAACCTTTGGCAATGGTGCTGTGATTCCATGCACAGCACAAAGATGGCCTTTTTAAAAAAAATTGTTTTTTAAAGATTTATTTATTTATTTGAAAGTCAGAGTTACACAGAGAGAGGGGGAAAGCGATGGCCTCTTTTTTTAACATTTATTTAATAAATATAAATTTCGAAAGTACAACTTTTGAATTATAGCGGCTTTCCCCCCATAACCTCCCTCCCACCTGCAACCATCCCATCTCCCACTCCCTCTCCCATCCCAGTCTTCATCAAGATTCATTTTCAATTATCTTTATATACAGAAGATCAATTTAGTATATACTAAGTAAAGATTTCAACAGTTTGCACCCACACAGAAACACAAAGTAAAAAGTACTGTTTGAGTACTAGTTATAGCATTAATTCACATTGTACAACACATTAAGGACAGAAATCCTACATGGGGAGTAGGTGCACAGTGACTGTGGTTGATTTAACAATTGACACTCTTATTTATGACGTCAGTAATCACCCGAGGCGCTTGTCATGAGCTGCCAAGTCTATGGAAGCCTCTTGAGTTCGCCAACTCCGATCTTATTTAGACAAGGCCATAGTCAAAGTGGTCGGCCTTTTTTTTAACATCTCAATTACACTTCTGTCCTGGAAAGTGTACAAACGTAAATCTATAAATGAACTTCATAGTTTTGTTTTTTTTTTTGAGGTCAGTTCCCACTTTACGTAGTTCCTTCACATGGTTTATAAAAAGAACTTAATGTTATGCCTTAAATTCTTAGTCAACACCCTAAAACACAACTTCATTGTGTTCAAATTTATTGTTCATCTCTCCATTTCTACCACAAAACTGAGAGTTGCTTGAGAGAAGAAATTTCTTGTATTCATCATCAAACCCACTATGCCTCCTAGAGCAGTGCCTAGCAGACAGAAGCTGATAAATAGATATGGGCAATTGCAAATGGAAATTATGGGTTGCTAAGGCACCAGCCAGTTATTGATGATGATAACAAATGTTAAAATTCATAAACTTCCACAAACAATGTTAAACCCTTTATGCACACCCTTTTCTTTAATCTCCATCACAACTTCATGGTGGTAGTATGACTGTTCTCCTCATCCTATAGACAAGGAAATAGATTCAGAGAAATAAATAGTTTGTTCAATGCCTCATGAATAAGAAAGGGAAGGTCCAAATTCAAACTCAGATATTTTCATTCCATTCTTTCCAAGTGTTGTAAGTTATTTTCAGTGCTAAGAATAACATTGTCTAGAGATAATTTGGGACATTCTCCTTCTATATCTAGAAGAGGCACACAAAATAACGTAGACAGAATAAAGTTGCCATCAGTTCCTCACCTGTACCTATAAGTCTTCCAGGCTTGTTCTATCTCCAGGTTTTGGAAAATATACAAAATATAACTCCTTGCAGCGCTGAATTCAGGAAATTCCTCTAGCTCTTGCTTTCTTTGCTCCTGCTCTCTGTCAGGAAATATATCATCTCTCCATCCTGATTCTTTTCATATTTCTCTGAAGTTTGACTTTAAAATCTAGTTCCATGGTACTTCTGTTCAACTGATTCAGAAACCTTGAGGGCCAGTCTACTTGTTTCACCAGATGCTCCAGGCAAAGACCTTAGGCTATGACCCTTATGGAGCACAGGACCCAAAAAAATCACCACCCCTTTCACCCCAAACCCAACCCATAACACTTCAGGGAAGGGTCATCATCCTACCTGAGTTAGTTTTAATTGAGAATGTTAAGGTGACCAGACATTCATTCACAATGTCTCTGACCATCTCCAAACGTCATTCATTACTGTTAAAAAAATCAGTGTTCTTACAGACTAAGCCAACCATGAAAGTCACCTGCTCTAGGTCTCTCCCACATCAAGTCTTCCCTGGTCCTGTACATCGGGAAGTTTGCTGGAGTGCAGATCTCAAGCCTCCTCTCAAACCAGTGCCTTCAGAATCTTCATTTTAGCCGGATCCTTAAGAGACTCCTCAATACCTAGGAAACATTGTGGTAAATGACAATCTCCCTTTAGTGAACGCCTAAAATATTTTCTACATTCTTATTACTACAAAGTAAGTTCTTATTCCTCCACATTTTTCCAGTTCATTCCAATACTTCCATGTTTCCCTGTGTAACTGGGGTGAGGAAGTGAAACTCCAATAACATCAAACAAAGGTATCACCAGTTTTCTCTTCTGTCTTTGTGTCTATCTTGAGGTTTATTGATTCGAGGATGCTACTCTGAATGTTGTTTGTCACATTAGATCTGTCATCTTACTTTCTTCTTAGAATATGATGTATTAATCTTATCTTAAAAGCTACTATAGTATCTGGCCCACAGCAGATGACACATATTTGCTGAATAAATGAATGAGACCATTTTCCTTGCATATATTTATTTTATGAATTAACTCCCATGTGAGATTATAGAACCCTAGGAAATAGTGTCTTGTCTTATCCATCTTTGTTTTTCCAAACTAGCAGAGTCCCTTATATGTAGTAAGTGATTCATAAATATTTATTAAATTGAACTAAATCGGTCACTGAGCATGAAAAACATGTCACTTACCAAATGTGAGGATTTAATCTCAGAGTGAAGAGCAACCTAATGTCAAATAAGCAGGATGGAGAAGACATTAAACAGAACAAAGTAATTATTGTCATTAAAATATAATATGATGAAATCATACCTGAGGGAAAAGAAAAGATCTGCACATTAATTTTTTAGTGATTTACTGGGCTCAGGATTATTTCTTGATTTTTTTATGCTTATAAAAACAGGACAAACTCAACTTCTTTAAAAGATTTTGTGTTGTAGTAAAAATGCCATTGGCATTTTTCTTTTTGTAAATGGGGGACATGATGAGGCATTTCTTTTATAGATTGTTGTGAAGATTAAATAAAACTGTAGAGAAGGGACTCAACATGGATGTTTGTGCTTATTAGGTGCTGAATAAATGTTTATTTCCTTCCTCTTCATCGGAGTAAATCAAATACCATTACAGGGCCGGCGCCGCAGCTCACTAGGCTAATCCTCCGCCTAGCGGCGCCAGCACACCAGGTTCTAGTCCCGGTCGGGGCGCCTGATTCTGTCCCGGTTGCCCCTCTTCCAGGCCAGCCCTCTGCTGTGGCCAGGGAGTGCAGTGGAGGATGGCCTAGGTGCTTGGGCCTTGCACCCCATGGGAGACCAGGAAAAGCACCTGGCTCCTGGCTCCTGCCACCGGATCAGCGCGGTGCGCCGGCCGCAGCGCGCCGGCCGCGGCGGCCATTGGAGGGTGAACCAACGGCAAAGGAAGACCTTTCTCTCTGTCTCTCTCTCTCACTGTCCACTCTGCCTGTCAAAAAAAAATAAATAAAAAAAATAAAAAAAAATACCATTACAGTACCCCGTTCGCTCATTTATTCATTCCTCATTTAGTGGAATCAAGTTTTCAAAGAGGAATAATACTGAAACCCCTTAAAAACAAAGAAGATTTCAATAAACAGGCAAAAGGAAAGATTACTAGCTTAATAAAAAGCATACACAATAGCACAACTTAAATGTGATTTGAATTCAAGGTAAACTGGAGAATAGTAGTTGAATTTGAAACTTAAAAATCATCAGATGAGGACTAGAAAATAGTGACCTTTAAGTGACAAAATATTTGAATTTCCATCCTTCAGGCTGTTGGAAATCACCAGACTGTTGGTATCACCAATCCTCTTCTCAGCTCACTCTAGAGTTCTTTCTAAGTAGCCTCCATCTACTCCTATGTGACTGTGATAAACAATTACACAAATCTACATACCCAGCCCAGACCAGTTCTCTGAGTTCACATCTATATGTACAACTGCGTAAAAAATATCCATATGTAAATTGCACAGACACACATCAATAAACTATGTAAAAATTGAACTCATCATTGGTGCCAGTTGTTATCTGTATCAGCTTAATTCCCCCATCATCCATCCAGTGTTTGTAGTCCAATCCTGATGATTCATCCTCATACTTCTTTCTCCTGTATCTTCTACAATAAAGAATAACAGTCTCTAAAATTCAAACTCAAACTTCTCGAATTTTTCTGTTCCTCTCATCATAATTGAATCAACACTAGCACAGGCCAGTTTGTATTTCACCTAGGTGGGCACTTACCTGGTTCTACTTCTACTTTTGTCTTTCTCCCATTCATTCTCCATGCAAAAATAAAGATTACTTTTTTTTTTTTTTTTTGACAGGCAGAGTGGACAGTGAGAGAGAGAGACAGAGAGAAAGGTCTTCCTTTGCCGTTGGTTCACCCTCCAATGGCCGCCGCGGCCGGCGCGCTGCGGCCGGCGCACCGCGCTGATCCGGTGGCAGGAGCCAGGAGCCAGGTGCTTTTCCTGGTCTCCCATGGGGTGCAGGGCCCAAGCACCTGGGCCATCCTCCACTGCACTCCCTGGCCACAGCAGAGGGCTGGCCTGGAAGAGGGGCAACCGGGACAGAATCTGGTGCCCAGACCGGGACTAGAACCCGGTGTGCCGGCGCCGCTAGGCGGAGGATTAGCCTAGTGAGCCGCGGCGCCGGCCTAAGATTACTTTTTTAAAAAGTCAGCCAGAACATATGATATATTCCTGGCTGACTTTAACACACAATTATTCTTAGTCATTTAAATTTAACTGAAAAGTGATCCCTGTTAAATATAAGAGAGGGAATAAGAGAGAGAGATGAGATGTACAGTTCAGCACATGCTCACTCAGACTTACCCCTAATGGTAGAGCTAGAAAAGTGCCCTGGGATTCCAATTTAATCCCATCAAGATGGTATGTACCAATGCCATCTTACTTGTTAAATTGATTAGTTTAAGGTTGTAATTGATCAGAAAGATAGGATTAAGTGTCAAGGGATTACATAAATAAGATCAATGTCTGCAAATAATAATTGATAGAATTAAAAAGGAGAGAATGATCCTACATGGGAAGCAGGATACACAGCAGACTCATAGAATGTCAAATGCCCTAAACAGCACTCTGGCCTCAGAATCAGCCCTTAAGGCATTTGGTTCTGGCTAAAAAGCTCATGAGAGTTTCGCAGGCATGGAAAGCCAAGACACTCTAGCAAAAAATGACCTGAATGAAAGATCTCTGTGAGTGAGATTCCCAGTGGAAAGAATGGGCCATCAAAGAAGGAGGTACCTTTCTCTGAAGGGAAAAGAGAACTTCCACTTTGACTATGGCCTTGTCTAAATAAGATCGGAGCTGATGAACTCAAGAGGCTCCAAAGCCTTGGCAGCTCATGTTAAGAGCCTTGGGTGATTACTGATATCATAAATAAGAGTGTCAATTGTTAAATCAACAACAGTCACTGTGCACCTACTCCCCATGTAGGACATCTGTCCTTAATGTGTTGTATTACAACTTAACAGTAAAACTACTACTCAAACAGTACTCTATACTTTGTGTTTGTGTGGGTGCAAACTGTTGAAATCTTTACTTAGTATATACTAAGTTGATTTTCTGTATATAAAGATAATTGAAAATGAATCTTGATGAAGACTGGGATGGGAGAGGGAGTGGGAGATGGGATGGTTGCGGGTGGGTTGGAGGTTATGAGGGGAAAAGCTGCTATAATCCAAAAGTTGTACTTTTGAAATTTTTATTTATTAAATAAAAGTTGAAAATATTCAGTTGTAAAGATACCTAGCCAAAAATATTCCTGCAAAATTAAAAAAAAACCCTTCACAATAAGATATCAACCAATAGACATATTGGACAGTGCTGTTAGGCTTATTTAACTTTACCTAGAATTTTCTTCTGGTTTTACTCACATCAAATGTGAAATAGGAAACAATGTAGTCGTTCTGGAAGGACCCTTAAACAGTTTCTCTTGAGACAGATTGAAAAAGAGTTGAAAACCTCTTTGGACTGTTTTTGAGGGGTTAAAAAGAGGCTTATCTTTAGTTGTTATTGATTGAATAGGTTTGTAACGTCACGAAATATAGGCTACATTTGGTGGCTTCCTTCTCAACGAAAATGGTGAAGGCTGGAACATGAAGAGCTGTTTGATGAATCCATCACTTCTAAGCAGTCTGGGTGTGGGGCAGCACTTCTACTCCCATTTCATGGCTTTGTGTAGACATTTGTGGTGGATTTTAATTTTAATTCCCAACTCTTGATGTGGATGTCAGTATCTTTTACTATACTAACCTCTTTTTCCATTGTAATTGTTGTAGACATTCAACAAATTCTGGAACAGCTTCCTGAGTTTGGTCTGCAGTTTGCCCAAGACAACTTCCCATCTGACAACAGGATGATTCAGCATGGTTCTGATTATGTCTCTCCTATTTACTAGAGCCTTTATTGAGGAGATACTATTTGCCAGATATTGTCTATAAGCATTGGGATGGAGGGTTAAGATTGCTCTTGTGAGACTTTCCCAGGAAGACTCACATTGCATGAGGCATTATACACTAAACACACAAGGGATGGTGTTAATCATGCTGGTGGAAGAGGAATGTGAGATTTCTAAGAAGAAACTGGATGTATGTACATGTTCACATCAGAAGAGCCTAACTGGAGTGCAGCACTCCAGTTATTAAGAAATAAAGAAAGTTATTAAGAAATAAAGATGAAGATAAGCATGGTCTAAAAAATTGTGTTGGGTCTTGTAAACCACCTTAAGGATTTAGAATTCAACTTTTTGACTCAGTGTATTGGCAAAACCACAGAATGTTTAAAAACAGGGAGCAATGTGCTCTGGCTGACTTTTTATTTTATTATCTTTTTTGCTTTTTATTTTACTTACTTTTTCAACTTTTATTTAATAAATATAAATTTCAAAAGTACAACTTTTGGATTATAGCAGCTTTTCCCCTCATAACCTCCAACCCACCCGCAACCATCCCATCTCCCACTCCCTCTCCCATCCCAGTCTTCATCAAGATTCATTTTCAATTATCTTTATATACAGAAAATCAACTTAGTATATACTAAGTAAAGATTTCAACAGTTTGCACCCACACAAACACAAAGTATAGAGTACTGTTTGAGTAGTAGTTTTACTGTTAAGTTGTAATACAACACATTAAGGACAGATGTCCTACATGGGGAGTAGGTGCACAGTGACTGTTGTTGATTTAACAATTGACACTCTTATTTATGATATCAGTAATCACCCAAGGCTCTTAACATGAGCTGCCAAGGCTTTGGAGCCTCTTGAGTTCATCAGCTCCGATCTTATTTAGACAAGGCCATAGTCAAAGTGGAAGTTCTCTTTTCCCTTCAGAGAAAGGTACCTCCTTCTTTGATGGCCCATTCTTTCCACTGGGAATCTCACTCACAGAGATCTTTCATTCAGGTCATTTTTTGCTAGAGTGTCTTGGCTTTCCATGCCTGCGAAACTCTCATGAGCTTTTTAGCCAGAACCAAATGCCTTAAGGGCTGATTCTGAGGCCAGAGTGCTGTTTAGGGCATTTGACATTCTATGAGTCTGCTGTGTATCCAGCTTCCCATGTTTTACAACTGAATATTGATTGTTGTAAATAAATTATTAGAATATTTGAAGAGAAAGGCATATTTTGATGGTATGAATGTGTCCCCCAAAGTTAATGTTTTGGAATCATAACCACTGGGAAATCAGTGTTGACGGATTGGACTTCTAAAATGTAATCAAGTCACAAGGGCTTTGCCCCCTTGAATAGATTAATGTCATTATTGCCAGAGTGGTTTTCTTATAGAGGGGCTGAATTGCAAAAAGCAGGATGAATTTGCCCCACCTGCCTCTCCCTCATACTCTCCTGTACTTCCATCTTCTGCTATGGGATGACACAGAACGAAGACCCTCAGCAAATCTGGGTTCCTTCACCTTGGATTTCTCCACCTTCAGAACTGTTAGGAGTGGATCTCTGTTGCTTTTAAACTACCTAGTTCCAAATATTCTGTTATAGTACCACAAAATGTACTGAAACAGCAATTAGTCATCATTTTGTCTTTGTAACAAAAACCTGAGAGGAACTATTAAGGGGAAAGAAGGTTCATTTAAACTCACAGATTGGAGGTTTATATCCAAGATCAGGTGTTCCCGCTGGCCTGGCATCTGATGAGGGTGGTGGACACAGAACACATGCAGAGGAAAGGTCACGTGGTGAGCCAGAAAGCAAAGAGCCTGGAGGATGCATGCTCCCTGTCTGTGTGGTCTTTCCTTATAAAGTCACCATGATTTGATCTTGAGAGCTCCAGTTCAAAAGTTACCAATCCAAAAATTACTTCATAAAGGCCCTAACTTCAATCTTCACAATTGGACCAAAACTCAACCTTTTAAGGACATTAGTCCGTGATTTGGGGACCTAAATGTCCGCATGAGTTGGGGAGCCAAACCCTGTTCAAACTACAGCAAAACATACCATCAAATAAACCTTTAAGTCAACACCGAGCAAGTCAATAATCCACTGAGAAACAATTTTAAAGTCCATTTCAGGACCTGTACCTTCCATGGCTAAATATGTTTCTAATAAGTCACTTAAACAAAAACAGGCTAAATAATTGATCTTTATTCCTATTCATTGCTCTAAACCCCTCAACACCACTAAGGGAATGATTCTTTTCTTAAACCAGGCAAAAAAGACATATAAAACTTTATAGAGTTTCCGTGAATTAGGTTTGAAGGAAGTGATAATATTACGCAACAGTGTGCAATGACCTTGAGCAAGACACTTCTCTGCCTTAGTTGTCTTTCAAAAGAAAAAGAGTCAGCCAGGTGGTCATTAAAATCTCCTGCTCCTGGGAAAATATCTTGCAGTCTGAAGAGAAAGTCAGATATTTTAAAACAAAATGTTGTACAAAATGATATGTGCAAAAATAAAATTGGAGGTAATGAGCCACTGTTTCTAACTGGATATATTGAGGGAGAACATTTTCAAAGGAAAAAAAAAGTTCTTGAAATGAGGTCTCCAAAGACAAATCGGAGTTGGATAGAATGTCAAAGGAAGAGAAGGCATGCCAGACAAAAGCAGCAGTTTGGACAGAGGCCTGGAGGTCTGAAACAGCATGTGGTTCCAGGGAACAGCAAGAGTTTTATGATAACTGAAGTAGAGCTTGCCAGAGACAGGGCTTCAGGAAGTGAGCATGGAGAGGCAGGCTGGATCCAGAAGAGTTGATTTACACTGGGTATGGAACTTTGGAGGATAGGGTGAGCATCAAGGGATTTTAAGGTAGTAAGAAAAATGAAAAGGTTTTCATTATAGCAAAGTCACTTGGAAGTAATATCAAAGATTGCAAAGAAAGTGAAAAAGATCTGAAAGAGGAAGACCACTTAAGGCTATTGCTTTGGTGAAGTTGAAAAAGGATGAGTGGCCGAGAGAATGATAGGGAATTTTTAATGCACACACCACACACACAAACACACACACACACACACCACAAACCTCAATTGTCAGAGCTTGATATGTGATTACATGTGGGAGTGAGAGTTGGATAAAGTTGATGTTGACTTTCATAGGGAAAAAAAAAAAACAATAAAGGTACTAACACTGCTAGTGGCAATGTAAAATAGTGCAACCACTGCAGAAAATACTCTTCTTATTTCTCAAAAGATTAATTATATTTACCAAATTACCCAAAATCTTCCTCCCAGATAAAGTATTGGGAGCTCAGAACCCAGTGTCCCCAAGTATGGCTCTTTGATGTGTTGGTTACTTTGACCTGAAGGTTATTGGAAGGACCTCAGAGGCACAGATTCTCTGATCCCTGCTTCTCACCCTTCTTTCTACCCCAAAGCAAAGGTCTTGAAACCCAGACTTCCTTTTCCCCAAGCCAGGTCATAGAAATTAGAGCTTATGGTCGGCGCTGCGGCTCACTAGGCTAATCCTCCACCTAGCGGCGCCGGCACACCGGGTTCTAGTCCCGGTCGGGGCGCCGGATTCTGTCCCGGTGGCCCCTCTTCTAGGCCAGCTCTCTGCTGTGGCCAGGGAGTGCAGTGGAGGATGGCCCAAGAACTTGGGCCCTGCACCCCATGGGAGACCAGGAGAAGCACCTGGCTCCTGCCATCGGATCAGCGCAGTGCGCTGGCCGCAGCGTGCCAGCCACAGCAGCCATTGGAGGGTGAACCAACAGCAAAGGAAGACCTTTCTCTCTGTCTCTCTCTCTCACTGTCCACTCTGCCTGTAAAAAAAAAAAAAAAAAAAAAAAAAAAAAAAAAAAAAAAAAGGAAAGAAAGAAATTAGAGCTTGTCTCTTGTAAAAGAAGTCACAAAACCTATAAAGGTCACTCTCTTCTCTTTTCCCTTCTCTGGAATGAAAACTTTCTGGAGAAGTTCTGTCCCATACTAAGAAGGAAGAAACGCTTCAACAGGGAGGCTAAGAAGAATCTGAACAGACAGACCCTGCTGGGTTTCTCCCTCAGTCCATCACCACTAGGTCCTAATCTTTTGTCCAATCACATTTCTAGATGTCTGTTCATTCTTCATCAAACAAAACATAAAAGTAGATTTTCCTGGCTTTTAAGCCATCATTTTACCAAAGAAAACTCAATTTTCCATGTAATGGAAAACTGTGATTAGGTATATTTTTTAGGCTTTCTTTTGTTAATCCGTCTCTTATTATAGGAGTGTCAGGCATGGCCCTTATGATGAATGAAGAAAAGTATCATACCTTTCCTTTTACGTGTGTCTACACAAAAACTTGTACAAGAATGTTCACAGCCACATTATTTATAAGACTCAAAATGTGAAAACAACCCAGATGCTGATCAGCTAATGAATAGTAGACTTTGGTACAACCACACAATGGAATATTATTTAGCAATAAAAAAAGAATAAAATACTATTACATGCTATAACTTGGATGAATCTTGAAAGCATACTAAGGGGGCCAGCGCTATTGCATAGAAGGTAAAGCCGCCGCCTGCAGTGCCAGCATCCCATATGGGTGCCGGTTCTAGTCCCGGCTGCTCCTCTTCTGATCCAGCTCTCCGCTATGGCCTGGGAAAGCAGTAGAAGATGGCCCCAGTCCTTGGGGCCCTGCACCCTTGTGGGAGACCTGGAAGAAGCTCCTGTCGGTGCAGCTCCGGCCATTTGCAGCCAACTAGGGAGTGAACCAGTGGATGGAAGACCTCTCTCTCTCTCATTCTCTGTTTCTCTCTCTCTCTCTCTCTCTGCCTCTGTAATTCTGCTTTTCAAATAAATAAATAATTTTTTTTTTAAAAAAAATGTTAAATGATTCCACTTGTATGACATTTCCAGAATAGGCAAATCCATAAAACAGTGTATTGGTGATTCTTAGGACTGGAAGGTCAAGGAGAAATGGAGAGAGACCATTAAAGATATAGAATTTCTCTTTGAGGTAATGAAAATTCCTAAAATTGATTGATCGTGGTGATACTTGTGAATATACTGAAAACCTTTGAGTTGTCACTTTAAAATGGGTGAATTACATCATATGTGAATTATGTCTCAATAAAGCAGTTATTTTTAAAAAGTGCTAGCAGCACCGACTCCCAGCCAAGATCTCCTCAAGGACAAGGACCATTCCTCTGGCACAGTAGTATCTCGGAAAAACAACTTATTGAACAGAAAGTCACTTGTACAAGTCAGAATGAAGACAATAGCTACTCATCACAGTGTAACAAATTGCAAAATCTCTTCAACCATGGGCATGCAGCTAGAATTAAGAATCACCCAGAAAAATATCAAAATGATAACATTTGCTCTATGTTCCACCTTTCAAGTGCTAGCAAGCATCGAGGTGGCCATGTTAGCCCTCACTTAAAAATGCAGGAGTGAATTGTCCCTAAGCCAGCTCTTCTAGGATGAGCTAATGACTAAAATCAGTTTCTCTCAACTAGATCTCTTACTCTGGAGAACTGAATTTAGAGGTGAGATACAAACACGGAAATTGGAGCTGGACTTTTTGTTCAGTACTTTTCCAGTTGGTGTTTGGTTTGATTTTGGTTTAGTCATTTTGCTTTGGTTTTGGGGGGTAATTAAAACCACAAAGGAAGATTTTAGCTTTGAGAAGCTATAGTTGACCCTTCCGAATACTCCATCAGATAGGACTTTCCTGACCAATCCAGACATTTTTAATTTGGACTTGTGCTTTGATTTCCTTTGCATTGCACTGCCATGTCTGGTCTGGCCTGACTTACAGAACTCATCAAACAGTTGATGCTGAAAGATGAGCAAAATTGACCAGAAAGCATTGCTGGAAGCATGTGCCTCCAAAGGAAGATAATTAATGTGGCAAATCCCAGCCACTATGACTACATCCTAAATCCACATGCATCCCTTCTATGCAACATAAATATGTTTATTTTTTCCCAGAAATATGAACAATTTAGAAGTTTCAGGTATATTTTACGAATACATAGCATTTATTCATTTTTATTTTTTAAGGGTTTATTTATTTATTTGAAAGTCAGAGTTACACAGAGAGAGGAGAGGCAGATATTGAGAGAGGTCTTCCATCCAATGATTCACTCCCTAATTGGCTGCAACAGCCGCAGCTGCTCTGTCCGAAGCCAGGAGCCAGGAGCTTCTTCCGGGTCTCCCACGTGGGTACAGGAGCCCAAGGACTTGGACCATCCTCTACTGCTTTCTCAGACCATAACAGAGAGCCGGATCGGAAGTGGAGCTGCAGGTTGAACCGGCACCCATATGGGATGCCAGTGCTTCAGGCCAGGGCATTAACCCGCTGCACCACAGCACCGGCCCAAATACATAGCATTTAAACTAAGAGAGGCAGGCACTGTAACACAACAGTGAAGCCACCACTTGTGGTGCCCACATCTCATGTAAGAGTGCCTGGGTTCTAGTTCTGGCTTCACTTCTCATCCAGGTTCATGCTAATGAACACCCTGGGAGGAAGCAGATAATGGCTCAATACTTGGGTCCCTGCACACTCCCATACAATAGGTACTGATGGAGTTCTGGGTTCCTGGTTTCAGGCTGACCCAGCCTTAGTGTTCCTGTGGAGTGAACCAGACAATGGAAGATCTCTCTCTCTCTCTCTCTCTCTCTCTCTCTCTCCCTCCCTCTGTGTGTGTGTGTGTGTGTGTGTGTGTTGTATTTTAACAAATAAATAAATAGGTTAATGTGAAAAATCAGCTATTGAGTTCTACCCTCAGAATTGCCTTCAACCCTCAGAAATGACTTCATTGTAGCTTATTTTACTTTTGCAATGCACTCTAAGAATCTATGCAATGTAAAATAATGATAGCAATGCAAATATTGGCTTTTATTGGATGCCCTGGCATTCTTTGTAAGGCTGCATACTAAGCATTTAGTAGAATAACAACAAAAATAATAGCAAATGCTTATTAGGTGTACTCTATGTCAAGCACTGCTCTAAGAGCTAAGTATGTATTGGTTCATTTCATTTGCACAAAAACTCATTTAATCATTACAACAATAATTAGTTCATTTCATTATTACAACAGTAATAAGTAAATTATTATTCCACTTAATGTTAAAGAACTAAATCACAGAGAAATTGAGTAACTTGCTCAGGTCATATGTACTAATAGCAACCTGGATTCAGAGTTTGTTCTTTTAACCATTACACAATACTACCTTAAAGTAAAAGACATTATACAAACTGAGGACTTGAATTAATAATGATATCTTCAGAATTTACATACTTTAATCCAAAACAATTCAATTAAACCTAAAATAAGCTTTGAGAATATATGATATTTAAAAATATTTGCCATTTATTGAATGCTGTAAGTGTAAAAACACTTCGTTAAAGTCTTGACAAATAGTACCTCATTTAACATTAACAACATGTTTATAGTTAGGGGTTATCATCATCTCTATTTTATACATGAAGAAATAAGATAAGGAAGTGAGAAATAGGGGCCAGCACCGTGGTGCAGCCACAACCCAAATGAGCACTGAGTGCGGGCTGCTTCACTTCCTACCCAGGTCCCTGCTAGTGCTCCTGGGAAAGCAGCAGCAGATGCTTCTACTGCCTGAACCCTGCCACTCACATGAGAGACCTGGATGGAGTTCCTGGCTTCCGGCTTTGGCCTGCCCAGCCCCAGCTATTGCAACCATTTAGGTAGTGAACCACTAAATGGAAGGCCTCTCTCTCTCTCTCTCTCTCTCCTCTGCCTTTCAAATAAACAAATCTTTTTAAAAAGAAGTTTTAAATAATTTATTCAAATCACTAGCAACCTATTGGCAGAAGAAGGATTGAATCCATAACTCATGTACTAAGGTTTCAGTAAATGACAAACAATTTTTTGTTTATTATTTATTTATTTATTTACAGGCAGAGTGGACAGTGAGAGAGAGAGAGAGAGAGAGAGAGAGAGAGAGAAAGATCTTCCTTTGCCGTTGGTTCACCCTCCAATGGCCGCCACGGCCGGCAAATTGCAGCCGGCGCATTGCACTGATCCAAAGCCAGGAGCCAGGTACTTCTCCTGGTCTCCCATGAGGGTGCAGGGCCCAAACACTTGGGCCATCCTCCATTGCCCTCCCGGGCCACAGCAGAGAGCTGGCCTGGAAGAGGGGCAACCGGGACAGAATCCGGCACCCCAACCGGGACTAGAAACCAGTGTTCCAGCGCCACAGGTGGAGGATTAGCCTATTTTTTATTTTTTTTTTGACAGGCAGAGTGGACAGTGAGAGAGAGAGACAGAGAGAAAGGTCTTCCTTTGCCGTTGGTTCACCCTCCAATGGCCGCCGCGGCTGGCGCGCTGCGGCCGGCGCACCGCGCTGATCCGATGGCAGGAGCCAGGAGCCAGGTGCTTTTCCTGGTCTCCCATGGGGTGCAGGGCCCAAGCACCTGGGCCATCCTCCACTGCACTCCCTGGCCACAGCAGAGGGCTGGCCTGGAAGAGGGGCAACCGGGACAGAATCCGGCGCCCCGACCGGGACTAGAACCCGGTGTGCCGGCGCCGCTAGGCGGAGGATTAGCCTAGTGAGCCGGGGCGCCGGCAGGATTATCCTATTGAGCCATGGTGCCAGCCGACAAACAACTTTAAAATGTGTACTTTCAGTTTCCAAAAATTTTCACTTAATATACATCTTTCAAGCATATCAAGTGAAAATTCATACCGAACATTTGTGATTACTCATTAATAAAAATTATGATTTTATCTGAAAATGGGGGGAAATGTAACATATTAAATGTTCATTGAGTGAACACATTACTAATCAATTTTTTCATCCAAAATCAAAGTTTGTGATGTGTGCTTTTCTCGTTAAACTCTTCTCCCATGCATATTATGGAATAACAAGAACAAATAAATAATCATAAAATCCATAATGATTTTCAGTACCAGCATGCATAGAAACTGGAAAAGGAGACAGAGCCTTCACACATCAAAGAGGTCAATGGGTGGCATCCATTTGTTCTTGCATCCCCTTCTTTTTCAAATTTCTTTCTTCTTCTTCATATAGATTGTCTTCTGGGCTGTGTAAATGACCTTTGCTTCATGAAATCCATGAGATTTTCACAGCTGAATTGACTATAGACAGAGCTCTTTTCCATTAACTCTGTAGGATTCCTACCACTCTGTCTATATCAGCAGATTGGAATATCACAGTGTTGCCCATTGGGCCTCAGCAGGTCCAGGACTCACACCATCCTGAGGTCTCCAGGCACCACACGTGTAGCAAATCATCATTCAGTTATTACAGTGAGATTACCTTTTAAGTGAATTGCAATTTTAGAATCTCCTTTTACACCAATTTCTTTAAACACCTAGGTATTTAGATTTCGAAATAAATTATCTTCTACAAAATTAGTTACACTCCAAATTATAAATAGAAATTCAGATAATGGTTCATAATTAGCCTTCTAGCGTGTTCACAGAAGACAATCATCGTGTTCAGGTTATCATGTTAGAGAAAGAGAATTGGATTTATGAAAAAAAAGTCCTGAATTTGAGTTCAAGGTCATGAACAACAATGTATTTAAGTTTTTTATTCACAAATTTTTATCTTTCAAAATAATTACTTATGGGACTAATGAAAAATTATAATATTTTGATGTATAAATTATAATGTCCTTTCCAAATATTTATTGTTAACACTGACAAGATTAATCTTTCATGTATTTCCAAAACTGGATTAAGTCCTCTTTCATACTGTGTATCACCTCATGCTTATTCTTTATAGCAAGTCTATTGGAACCAACCTAGATCCTCCTGACAACCTCAATTCCTTTGCTGGGAACCATCTAAGGTTTTCTTTGCCCGAGAAATGTGGATCAGCTAAAACACAGGGAAGGTAGAGAATTGCCAGACATTTATCTCAAGAGCAACCCTCAGCCAATGAGTGACTAAAGGTGATGGATAAATATATACACCCCCTAAATAACTAAAGAAACTCTGAGTATATTGTCCACACACTCCAGGAAAACTCAGCAGGATTCAGCCTTACTTGTTCATAATGACAACTTGCTGATTAATACACCTTGTAATAGCTTCCTTCACTTTCCTGTTTCACTTCCCTACTCCCTATTGATGATGGATAGAATCACCTCATACACACACACACACACACACACACACAGAGTATTCTCAACACTCAAATCCTAATCTTGGGAGGCAATCTTGTATTCCTGCCTAAAGCACCTTATTTTGCTCTATGAAATTGCCTTCCTGTTTGTCTTCCTCTCAATCACATTCACCACTGGATCGCTAACACATTGCCTGTCTTTTCTAGTCTCATGTCTAAAATTCAGTCTATTCCCAATAAAATGGTATTAAATCAATCAATCATTCTCTCTGTCTCTTCTCATTAATCATTTGTAAACTTTTCTGTTGGAGAAGCTGCGGATCTTGTCCCTTTACAACTGTTGAAGTTTGGCCGGCGCCGCGGCTCACTAGGCTAATCCTCTGCCTTGCGGCGCCGACACACCGGGTTCTAGTCCCAGTTGGGGCGCCGGATTCTGTCCTGGTTGCCCCTCTTCCAGGCCAGCTCTCTGCTGTGGCCAGGGAGTACAGTGGAGGATGGCCCAAGTGCTTGGGCCCTGCACCCCATGGGAGACCAGGATAAGTACCTGGCTCCTGCCTTCGGATCAGCGCAGCGCGCTGGCCACGGCAGCCGTTGGAGGGTGAACCAACGGCAAAGGAAGACCTTTCTCTCTGTCTCTCTCTCTCACTATCCACTCTGCCTGTCAAAAAATAAATAAATAAATAAAAACAACTGTTGAAGTTCATACACTGGGATATACTTGGACTGGGTAACAGCAAAAACATTGCTCAGTCCCTACCCACACAAAAAAAATATCTGTTTTTTAAAAAAGAATATTCTTGGCCGGCACCGCGGCTCACTAGGCTAATCCTCCGCCTGCAGCGCCGGCACCCCAGGTTCTAGTCCTGGTTGGGGCGCCGGATTCTGTCCCGGTTGCTCCTCTTCCAGTCCAGCTCTCTGCTGTGACCCAGGAGTGCAGTGGAGGATGGCCCAAGTGCTTGGGCCCTGCACCCACATGGGAGACCAGGAGGAAGCACCTGGCTCCTGGCTTTGGATCAACTCAGCACACCAGCAGTAGCGGCCATTTGGGGGGTGAACCTTTGGAAGGAAGACCTTTTTTCTCTGTCTCTCTCTCATTGTCTAACTCTACCTGTCAAAAAAAATAAAATAAAATAAATAAAAAAGAATATTCTTGTTTTGTTGTGATGAGAAAACATATCATGAGTTCTACCCTCTTTACAAATTGTAAAGTGTACAGTAAAGTGCCAGCAACCATACAATGTTGCACAACAAATATCTAAAACTCATCACCTTGTTAGACTGAAACTTGATGACTACTGACTGCCTACCAATCCTCCATCCAACCCTGGGCAACCAGCTTTCTACTTTTTGCTTCTTTGAGTTTTGACTATTTCCAAAACTTCATATAGGTAGATTCAACAGTATTTGTCCTTCTGTGGCTGACTTGTTCCACCAAGTATAGCATTTTCAAGATTCATTCATATAGTTGCATATGTCAATACTTATTTCTTTTTAAAGGTTGAATACTATTCCATTGTATGTATATACAGCATTTTCTTTATTTATTCATCCATCAATACATTTAAATTTCTACTCTATCTCAACTATTGTGTATGAACATAGAAATGCTAGTATCTTATGAGATTGTGAATTTAACTTTTTGGATTTTATGTCTAGTAGTGATTGTTGGATCATCTTATGGAGAAATTCAATAATGTTTCCACAGCAAATGCACAATTACAGATCCCCCCAACAGTGTGTAAGGATTCCAACATCTCTAAATCCTCTCAATACATATCTATTTTTATTAGCCATCATAACAGGTAAAAGGTTATAGTTCATTATGTTTTGATTTGCATTTCCCTGATTTTAAGTGATGCCAGGTGTCTTTGCATTGGCTATTTGCATGTGTTCTTTGGAAAAATGTCATTCTTTTACCCATTTTTAATCAGGAGATCTATTTTTTTATTATTAACAGACAAATTTATATTTTATATTTATATGCATATATTTTTTTATTTATTTATGTTGTATATATAATGGAATGTTATTCAGCTATAAAAAACAGGTTAAATCCTGAAATTTGTAGCAAAATGAAGAACGTTACATTTAATGAAATAAGCCAATCACATAAATAGAAATAATCCATATCCTCACTCATATGTGGAATTTGGGGAAATAAAGTCAGTTTGAACTTAGAATACTGATTACTATAAGCTGGAAAGGGTAAGGGGAGAGGGAAAAGAAAGAAGGTATATCCTGAGTACTGAGACTGTCTAAAGAATTAGAAGCAGGGGGAAGATAGGCTCCAAATATAAAGAAAAGACAAGGTAGTAGAATTTCTTACGTGTTCATTTCCTGATTTAATCACTTTATGCTGTATATACATGTGTTGAAATGCTGCCCATAAAAATGTATAAGTATTTCATGCTAATCCCAGTAGTCTGCAGCTATTTCTCCCACCATGTGATTGCCTTTTCAGTTTATTGCTTCCTTTGTCATGCAGCTTTGTACTTTTATGTTATCCCATTTGTCTATTTTTGCTTTTGTTGTTTGCAAACTTGGTGTCATATCCCTGAAGTCATTGCCAAGATCATTATCAGAAAGCATTTCCCATATGTTTTCTTCCAGGGTTTTATTGTTTCAGGTCTTATATTTCAGTGTTCAACCATTTTGAGTTGATTTTTGTGTATAGTATAAGGGTCTAATTTTATTCTTTTGCATGTGGATATCTAGTTCTCCCAATACAATTTGCTCAATAAATTATTCTTTTCCAATTTTGCATTTTTTACGATATTATTATAGATAAGTTGACCATATGTGTACATTTATTTCTGGGCTTTCCATTCTGTTCTGTTGATCTGTCTGTATGTCAATACCAAAATTATTTGATGATTATACTATCTTAATCCATTTTCTGCTGTTTTATCAGAATACCTGAGACTGGTTAATTTATCAAGAAAAGGGATTTATTTTGGTTTATTGTTCTGAAGGTCTGGCTTCTGGTGAGAGCCTCACACCAGAGGGTTATATAGGCAACTAAGGAAAAGACCACATGGCAAGAGAGGAAGAGAGGAGAAAAAGAAGCAAATCACTTCATTAAAATCCTCTCAAGAGAACAAATCTAGCCTCATGAGAAAAACATTACTCTCTTAAAGCCCCCCCCCCCGACCTGTTAACACCTGTCACAGTGGAGTCCAAGTCTTAACATGAATTTTAGTGTGGAGAAAGCATAGTCAAACCATAGACTTTAGCTTTAAATATATATTTTTAAATTAAGAAGTATGACATCTTCAAATTCTTCTGCTTTAAGATTGTTTTAGCTATTCATTATTCTTTGGCTATTCAAGGACTTTCTCAAGATTACTCTGGTTATTTACAAACTTTAGGATTTATTTATATCTGTAAAAAAATACCATTGAAATTTTAATAGGTATTTCATTAAATATATGGATCTTCCGGGGTAATATTGACATTAAAATAATATGAAGTCGGCTGGTGCCATGGCTCACTAGGCTAATCCTCCACCTTGCAACGCCGGCACACCGGGTTCTAGTTCTGATCAGGGCGCCAGATTCTGTCCCGGTTGCTCCTCTTCCAGGCCAGCTCTCTGCTGTGGCCTGGGAATGCAGTGGAGGATGGCCCAAGTACTTGGGCCCTGAACCCCATGGGACACCAGGATAAGTACCTGGCTCCTGCCATCGGATCAGCGCGGCGCACCGGCCACAGCGCACCGGCTGCGGCGGCCATTGGAGGGTGAACCAATGGCAAAGGAAAACCTTTCTCTCTGTCTCTCTCTCTCACTGTCCACTCTGCCTGTCAAAAAAAATAATAATAATAATATGAAGTCTATCAGCCCCTGAACACAGAATGTCTTTGCATTTATATGTGTCTTGTTTAATTTCTCTCAAAAATGCTTTGTAGTTTTTTATATATACAAGACCTTTAAAAAGTTTATGGAAAATACATGTGATGAAAATGCTGTGCATAGAATATAATAAAAAAGAAAAAAAAAGAAAATGTTGTGCATAGACATTGGCGTAGGCGAGGGTTTCTTGGATAAGACCCCAGAAACACAAGCAATAAAAGCAAAAGTAGAAAAATGGGATTACATGAAGCTATGAAGTTTCTGCATTGCAAAGTAAACACTCAACAAAGTAAACAGGCAACTGACACAAAGGGATAAAGTATTTGCAGACCATGCGACTGATAAGGGATTAATATCCAAGATGTATAAGGAGCTCAAGAAACTTGACAACAACAAAACAAACAATCCAGTTAAGAAAATTGGCTAAGGATATGAACAGGCATTTTTCAAAGGGTTAAATACAAATGGCAAATAGACCCATGAAAAGATGTTCATAAACACTAGCTATTAGGGAATTACAAATAAAAACCAAAATGAGGTATCACCTCACCTCTGTTAAAAAGGCTATCATTCAAAAATCCAAAAGTAACAAATGCTGACAAGGATTTTGAGAAAAGGTACCCTGATGCATAGTTTGCAGGAATATAATCTGGCACAAGCATTGTGGAAGACAGAATGGAGATTCATCAGAAATATGAAAATTGATCTACCATATGAGTCAACCTCCTGCAAGTTTACCCAAAGGATATCAAATCAGCATATGAAAAAGTTATCTGTACCCCCATGTTTACTGAATATCAATTCACAATAGCTAAGATATGATATCTACCCAGAATATCCACCAACCGATAGCTAAAGAAAATATAGTACATTTACAAAATGGAGTACTACTCAGCCATAAGAAAGAATGAAATCCTGTCCTTTGCAACAAAATGAATGCAACTGCAGATCATTATGCTAAGTGAAGTAAAGCAATTCCAAAAAGATAAATATCATGTTTTGTTTGATGTATAGCTGATAAATAGAGTACCAAAAAATTTATTGTATATGAGTGAAATTGTCATCTTGAGATTTGATTAACGTTTGTAATCTTTGTCTATACTACTGTTCAATAGTGTTCTTTCTGCTTTCTACTTGTTGGATTCTTTATTTAGTGGAAGATTAAATTTAAGATTATCAAGTAAATCGAAAGTATGTTACTAATGATAAGATTAAGTGTCAAAGGGATAACATAAACAAGACGAAGTGTCTGCTAATACTAACTGATAGAATTAAAAAGGAGAGAATGGGACAATCATGGCCGCCGCCTACTGTATCCGCCAGCCTGCGGCTCTCTTGGCGGTGTTGTTGCTCTTGTCCTTCGGCTGCCTGGCCGCTAGTCAGATCGAGGATCAAGCAGAACAATTCTTTAGAAGTGGCCATACAAACAACTGGGCTGTTTTGGTGTGTACATCTCGATTCTGGTTTAATTATCGGCATGTTGCAAATACTCTTTCTGTTTATAGAAGTGTCAAAAGACTAGGTATTCCTGACAGATGATATGGCATGCAACCCTAGAAACCCGAAACCAGCTACTGTGTTTAGTCACAAAAATATGGAGCTAAATGTGTATGGAGATGATGTGGAAGTGGATTATAGAAGCTATGAGGTAACAGTGGAGAATTTTTTACGGGTGTTAACTGGGAGGATCCCACCTAGAACTCCTCGGTCAAAACGCCTTCTTTCTGATGATAGAAGCAATATTCTTATTTATATGACAGGACATGGTGGAAATGGTTTCTTGAAATTTCAAGATTCTGAAGAAATTACCAACATAGAACTTGCAGATGCTTTTGAACAAATGTGGCAGAAAAGACGCTACAATGAACTACTGTTTATTATTGACACTTGTCAAGGAGCATCCATGTATGAGCGATTTTATTCTCCTAACATAATGGCTCTGGCTAGTAGTCAAGTGGGAGAAGATTCTCTCTCGCATCAACCTGATCCTGCAATTGGAGTTCATCTTATGCATAGATACACATTTTATGTCTTGGAATTTTTGGAAGAAATTAATCCAGCTAGTCAAACTAATATGAATGACCTTTTCCAGGTATGTCCTAAAAGTCTGTGTGTATCTACTCCTGGACATCGCATTGATCTTTTCCAGAGGGATCCTAAAAATGTCCTGATAACTGATTTCTTTGGAAGTGTACGGAAAGTGGAGATTACAACAGAGACCATTAGTTTGCAACTGGATTCAGAAATCATGGAGAGCAGCTTTAAGGAAGACCTAATGGATGAAGAGCTAATGGAACCTCTTAAATATGCTGAACAACTTCCTGTAGCTCAGATAATACACCAGAAACCAAAGTTGAAAGATTGGCATCCTCCTGGAGGTTTTATTCTGGGATTATGGGCACTCATTATCATGGTTTTCTTCAAAACTTATGGAATCAAGCATATGAAGTTCATTTTTTAGACTTTGATAGATGAAGAAGAAAGCATGGAAGACTACAACCTTGGATAAAAATTTCTGTCATATGATTTTAAAGATACAATTCTCTTTGCATGAATTGGCGAAAACTATAAAGAAACTAAATTTAAATAAGCTGTTGATAACTAAAAGAAAAATAATTGTTAATGCAGTTGCTTAATGGCACCAATTATATTTCAACTTTATTTTGTGTGTTATAAAAACAACTGGGGCAGAGAAATGGGAATGTACTGATTGATTTTTAGAATAACAATTTCCCTATATCTCCTGTTTATTCAAAAAAGAAAAAATTGTGAAGTCATGAAATTCTGATAGAAGCAACTTTTTAAATAATTTCTTATGTGTCCTCCTGGTCTTTTTATTTTGCACTTATTTTCCCCAAGTGGAGATCATACAGGAAACCACTTTTATAATTTATCCTTTTTCATTTTACTATATATAATGTTTCCCTTTCATTGGATATTCAAGAATGCCTTGTGAACTACTGCATAATACCTGTTATATGAGTGTGTAGTCCTTTATTTGACAGCCTTAGACTGTTGGACTACTGACCTTGTTCCCGAAGTTTTCCTTTGATTGATTCTTTAATGTATGAACCTATTAACATGTTACTTTCAGTCACTCATAGAATTCTGTAGCTTTAATTATAAGATTAACAAATTGATTTCTTAATCTATGTCACTGACAGTCTCCAGTACCTTGTTTGTGGTCAGTGTATCTGTGACTTTGTAGCTGTTGGGAATTTTACATATTGATTGCTCAACAGAAGCATACTCCATTATTTTTGACTTCTAAGTGTTATAATCTTTCAGAATTGGTCACCTCCTTCTCAGTTTCTCACTTGAAACAGACATCCAGCAAAAACTTTTATTTCATTTTGTTTAAGATAAATCTTGCCTACTGGCAGGATCTGTACTTTGCCTGAAAACAATCCCATAAAATGGGTGACCTACTTAACTCTGTCTTCACATTTGACTAATGGGTTACACAGGCATTAAGTCCTTTCAATTTTTAAGCCTAACAGCCAGCTTCACATCTTTCCCATGGATATGTTATTGAGATTCTGCTTTCTGATTGTGATTTCTTTTTAAATTTTTGCATGTGAAGAGGGAAAGGGCTGAATGCTCAGTTCTCTTGTCTCAAGGAAAACCTTTATATGTGTTTTACCTATTTTATCCAAGAACTTATGTGTTCATCTTTATTCATTGTGGTTATCTGTCTTATAATGGTAGATAACGTTAAGAACAACTCATCCACCACCGTAAAAGCTCCTAAAAGCAATATTACTTAGAATTTCCCTTTTTTTAAAACTAAATGGACTTTTATTTGTTTTAAAATCATTAATCATTCAAAGCTAAAAAAAAAAAAAAAGGAGAGAATGATCCAACATGGGAAGCAGGATACACAGCAGACTCATACAATGGCAGATGTCCTAAACAGTACTCTGGCCTCGGAATCAGCCCTTAAGGCATTCAGATCTGGCTAAAAAGCCCATGAGAGTTTTTCAGGCATGGAAAGCCAAGACACTCTAGCAAAAAATGACCTGAATGAAAGATCTCTGTGAGTGAGATCCCAGTGGAAAGAATGGGCCATCAAAGAAGGAGGTACCTTTCTCTGAAGGGAAAAGAGAGCTTCCACTTTGACTATGGTCTTTTCTAAATAAGATAGGAGTTGATGAACTCAAGAGGCTTCCATAGCCTGGCAGCTCATGATAAGAGCCTTGGGTGATTACTGACATCATAAATAAGAGTGTCAACTGTTAAATCAACAATGGGAGACACTGTGCACTTACTCCCCATATAGGATCTCTGTCCTTAATGTATTGTACTGTGCAAATTAGCAATAAAACTACTACTCATACAGTACTTTATACTTTGTGTATCTGTGTGGGTGCAAACTGTTGAAATCTTTGCTTAGTATATACTAAGTTGATCTTCTGTATACAAAGGTAACTGAAAATGAACAGTGACAGAGGATTGGATGGGAGAGGGAGTGGGAGATGGAATGGTTGCAGGTGATAGGGAGGTTATTGGGGGGAAAGCCACTGTAATCCAAAAGTTGTACTTTGGAAATTTATATTTATTAAATAAAAGTTGAAAAAAAAGAAAGTATGTTACTGCAAAAATTAGAAGAAATAAAGGAAGGGGAAGAAGGCTGGGAAGTATCATTATATATGAAATCTGTTCTGTTTATATAAATAAAAAATTAGAGAAAAATTGTGATTTAGAAAACATCATCTTGAAGATGTTAATTACCTTGCTAGCAACCTTAGAGATGATGATGGAAACTTCCGGAGTCCTTGAAACCTTGGGTTTTTTTTCTGGGGGGGGAGGGTCATTGTTTTCTTTATTATTTATGTGAGAAGCAGACAAAGAGACAGTGGGACAGACAACCAGAAAGTGCTCTCATCTACTGGTTCACTCCCCACATGTCTGCCTCAGCCAGGGTTGGACCAGAGCTAGAGCCAGGAATCTGAAAATCCATTCAGGTCTCCCACATAAGGATTAGGACTGTAATTATTTGAGCCATAGTCACTGTCTCCCAGTAGCTGCATCAGTAGGATGTTGGGGTTCAGAGCCAGGGCTGGGAATTGAAAACAGGCATTCCAGTGTGGGACAAGAAGGTCTTAGTCACTAGACTAAACACCTGCTCCAAGAAATTTGTTTTCCTTTTTTAAGAATGATTCATTCAGCCGGCGCCGCGGCTCACTAAGCTAATCCTCCGCCTTGCGGCGCCGGCACACTGGGTTCTAGTCCCGGTCAGGGTGCCAGATTCTGTCCCGGTTACCCCTCTTCCAGGCCAGCTCTCTGCTGTGGCCAGGGAGTGCAGTGGAGGATGGCCCAAGTCCTTGGGCCCTGTACCCAATGGGAGACCAGGATAAGTACCTGGCTCCTGCCTTCGGATCAGCGCAGTGCGCCAGCTGCAGCACGCCGGGCACGGCGGCCATTGGAGGGTGAACCAACGGCAAAGGAAGACCTTTCTCTCTGTCTCTCTCACTGTCCACTCTGCCTGTCAAAAATAAAAAAATAAAAATAAAAAAATTTAAGAAAAAAAAGAAAATGGCGAGTTTAAAAAAAAAAGAATGATTCATTTATTCATTCATTTGAAAAGCAAAGAGACAGAAAACAAGGGAGAGACAAATCTATCTTCCATTGACTGGTTCACTTTAAAAATTCCTCCCACTTCTGGACCTGGGCCAGGCCAAAGCCAGTAGTCAGGAACTCAGTACGTGTCTCCCATGTGTGTGGGAGGAACCCGAGTACTCAGGCCATTACCTACTGTTTCACATATGCATAATCTGGAAACCGAATCAGAAACAGAAGAGCCAGGACTCAAACTGGCACACCCACATATGATATAGACATTGCAAGCAGCTACTTAACCTGTTGCACCACAATGCCCACCCCTAAGACCTTGTTTTTTGTCTCTTGATCACTCCTTGCCTAGAGGAATGAAAATGAAAAATCCCATATGTGATTCTTCACCTGCTATTGGTATCTGCATCAAAATACCATCCCCATTCACAGGAGTTGAGGAAAAGGAGAACAGATCATAAATTAACTCATTTTTTGACTTAGTATTGTTCAGTGGCAAGTAACAGAAACCCAGTGACTAACTTAAGCAAAAAGAATTTTTATTACCTATGCAAAATGAGACAAAACAGGAACCAGACAAACAAAACACACTATGGAGATTTTGATAGGAACATATTGAATTTAAAGACCAGTTTGAGGAAAATCAATATGTTGACCATATTAAAACTTTAATCTATAAAAATTTGTTATGTCTTCACTAGGGGGTCTTCTATTATATATTTCAACTAATATTTATATCCTTCTAGTAAAAGGTGTTGCACATCTTTTGCTATATTTGCTTATAGATTTTTCTACATATACATAAACATATACACAAAAGGGTGTATCAATATTTAATATTTAAATATACATTCTAGTGGTTATTTTCTAGATACACAAAAATTAGGTTGAACACTGTATTGATTGTATATGCTATATAGTCTGTCATAAGCAACAAACTACCTCATAGTTCAGTGGCTCATGTTCTAATGTCTCCATTATGAGAGGAGAGGATAAATGCACTCTCCATAGCCATGAAACAAAAGCTCTCTGGTCCACTTTACTGGACACAGTGTGAACTTGAGAAACTGGTAGATGTGACTCTCCAGGAGGATTCTAACACTCATTCCTAAATCCTGTTCTACTTGAACAATAACATCTCACATCCCACCTGCTCTTCTACATAGCCTTACTAACAACTCTTTAAGAAATGGCACCAAGTGCCTTCCCCTGGAATTTTGGCAGGTGTGTGATTGCTTTGATGAATCAAGTATGGCAGCAGTGGCATTGTGACTTCTGAGTTTAGGTCTTAAAAGACAATAGAGGGACGGCGCCCCGGCTCACTAGGCTAATCCTCCGCCTTGCGGCGCCGGCACACTGGGTTCTAGTCCTGGTCGGGGCGCCAGATTCTGTCCCGGTTGCCCCTCTTCCAGGCCAGCTCTCTGCTGTGGCCCAGGAAGGCAGTGGAGGATGGCCCAAGTGCTTGGGCCCTGCACCCCATGGGAGACCAGGCTCTTGCCATCGGATCAGCGCGGCGCGCCGGCTGCGGTGGCCATTGGAGGGTGAATCAACCGCAAAGGAAGACCTTTCTCTCTGTCTCTCTCTCTCACTATCCACTCTGCCTGTCAAAAAAAAAAAAAAAAAAAAAAAAAGACAATAGAGCATCTTCCTTGCTCAGCAAAAACACCTGCATTTAAAGCTCCAAGCCACTCTGAAAGGAGCCCTGAAGTTTCCATGCCTAAGAGGAGATCAAGCCCTCTAGGAGAATGGCACACTAATGCTCAGGTTGACACATTCAGCCAACGTCCCAGCCAGAAGCCAGCACCAACACCCAGAGACTCGAGTGAATAAATCATATTTGGAAATAGATTGTCTAGCTCTCAGGGTAGTTTTCCCAGTAGAAGGGCTAGACATCACCATGTAAAGAAACTATATCCTCTACGCCTTTATTGAATTGCTAGCCAAAAGGATTTAGAGGCATGAAAATTGTTATTTTTCACTACTAAGTATGGGATGGATTGTTATACAGCAATAGCAAACAGAACAGGGGTTTAACCAAATCATCCTGAAGCCTCCAATTACTGGAGTCTAGAGCATTATTTCTAAATTCTGCTGTGAAATGAATCACATCTGAGCAAAGCTCTGCAGGATGCTGTTGTCCAAATCCCAGCCCACCAGTCCAAGGTAGAGAGGACTCATTTGCTCTCGGAATGATGCATAATTCAGAGTCAGGGTTTGCCCACTCAGAGCTATGTCATCCCCGAGATCTCTGTTTTTCCAATCCAGGCTTTAACACCTTTGCTGCTACTTTGGAGTGCGGCATCAAGGGATCTTGCAGAAAACATAGTTGTGCTCACTGCATCTCTGAGCAACTGACACAGCGAAGCTTTCAACTGGTGCCTGATTCACTCTCCTTAGCTTTGTCTTGTGTTCTAAATAGGTAGCTTGACTCAGCTGCTTCGGTAATTTTCTTTTTTTTCAGGGGAACTTTAGACAGACACACACACACACACACACACACACACACCACACACACACACACACGGGAGAAGCTGTTAAATACACCCATTGTGTTGAATACTTAATTGCTCCCCAAAATGCAATTCAGCTGACAGAAGCTGAACTGAATTCAAATCAACTACTGTCTTCCATTTGCTCGTGTCGACTGCTCCTTCTGGGAATCCAAGCAGCATTTCTCTAACTTCTCTTTTGACTGCAACAAGGAGAAAAACATCCTCAAGCCTGCCTACTACACTTTCCTTTTTCAAAGGAATTGCCTAGAATATTACCCCAGTAAATTCTGAAAATCATCTTTAAAGTGTTTTTTTTTTCATTTCCAATGTGAATAATTCACACAACTGTCACAGCCCAGCTCACCATAAAGAGAATGCTGTGCTAAAATGACATTATTTGATTATAAAATCTGAAGCTGATGAGTTGTGGAAGGAAGCCAAGAGAACCCTTTGGGGGAATTGGTGTTGCTGTCTTGTCCACACTTGCTTGTTTTCACTTGGAAAGGAAGATGCAAGTGTCTCAATTCACAGTTTGAGGCACCTTGCCCCGGTCCCAGGGAAGTATTCCAGCTGTCAGAATCCCAAGATAGGAGCAAGCACTCAGCACAGCAGTTAAGATGCTGCTCAGGACACCTGCATCCGGCATCAGAATGCCTGGGTTTGAGTTTCCCCTCTGCTTCCGATTCCAGCTGCCTGCCAATATGCACCCTGGGTGGCAGCAAGTGATAGTTCAAGTACTCGGTTCCCAGAGACCCACATGGAAGACCCAGATTGAGTTCCAGGCTCCTAGCTTCAGACTGGCCCAGCCATGGCATTTGGGGAATGCACAAGCAGATGGACGATCCCGCCCCACCTCCTTCTCTCTCTCTGTAGCAGTATTGGGTCTGTATGCCTGTCTCACTGTCACTTTGCCTATCAAATAAATTGAATATAAATTTTAAATTTAAAAATTGTATAATAAAAGATGAAATATTTAAAAAAATTTCAGGAGAGTAGAACTAATTCAAAACGCATCTTGCTAGAACATGTGTGCCCCCTGACAACCATATTTTCATCTTTCTGAAGTAGGTTTTTCAGAGGTCTGCTTATTTCTGACAATCAAACCCAAGTCACTTCTTTTAATGGGAATAGTCCAGCACCTTATAGCTTTGCTTTGAAGGTTTTCAAATCTCGCAGAAGAATGTTTGAGGTGAGGGAATTGTTACAAAAGGAACCCTAGCAATAGGAAATTCACGTCCTACAGAGAGTGTAGTGCTGTAGGCACTAGTCTACAAAGAGACCACCCAGCAATCTCCTGACCTCTGTTTGTGTGTACCGCTGCTGCATGCAGAGTAGAACTTTTACCTTTGCCCTTGAATCTGCTTTATTTTCAATTTCCTCCATCAGTAGAACGATGACATGGCATTTTGATACATCTCAGACTTGTTCCTTCCGCAAAGAAATATAACTTTCATGAAAGAAATCCAGACACCTTGCTAGAGAGGATGGTGAGACACCAAGTTCAGAGATGGGTCATACGTAGGAGTACGGAAGCACAAAATATCCAAAGCTTGTCAGCTCTCTGACTCATAATATTATTGAACTTTCCTGAACCTCAGCTTCTGAATTTTTAAAAATGAGGGTAAAACCCAATTCACAATGCTCTCATGAAATTTAAGTGAAATAATGGTGGTTTGTTTATTTAGGTTTATTAAGCACCTCCTTTGTGTCAGATACTGAAGATGTAGCAATACATAAATCATGAGTGTTGCTTTACAAGAGTCTGTATTCTACAGGAATACACAAGGAACAAGCTTCCACTTAGGCCTGAGTTTGTTCTGAAAAAAGGAATAATAATGATAGCGTAGTATTTAAGCCATGAAGGACACGCAGAGGATTCTTGACTGTGAGTCGGGAACGTGCATTCAGCCTAGTGACTAGGATGCCATTTGGGACACTCACAGCCCACATGGGAGTACATGGGTTTGAGTCACAGCTCTGCTGCTAATTCTAGCTGCTTGTGAATGTGCACCTTGAGAGGCACCAGTGATGGCTGACGTACTTGGGTGTCTTCCACCAACATGGGAAACCTAATTGAGTTCCAGGCTCCCTTCTTAAGCTCAACTTCAGCTGTTGTAGGCATTTAAAGAGTAAACCATTGGATGGAGGGCCCTCTGCATGTCTCTCTGTCTCTCCATCTCTCAAATAAATTAAATAAATAAATAAATAAATAATCTTTTTAAAAAGAAAGTGATGTTAACATTATTATTTTTAGAAGACTATAGAACAGTGGTTGGCATCGTGGCTGCCTGTGTTGTCAGGATCCATACAGGCACCAGTTTGAGTTCCAGTGGTTCTGCTTTCGATCCAGCTCCCTGCTGATGCAACTGGGAAAATGGCGGAGGATGGCCCAAGTAACAGGGCCCCTGCACCCATGTGGGAGACCCGGAGGAGGCTCCTGGCACCTGGCTTCAGGTCAGCCCAGCTCCAGCCTTTGGGGTGTTTGGGGAGTGAGCCAGCAGATGGAACATTCTCTCTCTCTCTCTCTCTCTCTCTCTCTGTATCTCTCTTTGTAACTAACTCTGCCTTTAAAATAAATTAATAAATATTTTTTAAAAAAAAAGACTGTAAAAAATAATTCTTCTCTTTTGATATAGTTAAAATCTAAGACTAACACATGAAAGAATGCATTAATACTGACAATAGAGGCCTGAATTAAGCAGCTTCTTGCAAGTTGGAGTGCCAGTTCAAGTCCCACTACTCTGCTTCCCAGCCAGCTCCTTGCTAATGCACCTGGAAAGGCAGAAAACGATAGCCCAAGTACTTGAGCCCCTACACCGATGTGGGAGATCCGGATGGAGTTCCTGGCTTGTGGCTTCAGCCTAGCTCAGCCCTGGTTGTTTAGCCACCGGTGGAGTAAACCAACAGATGGAAGATTTCTGTCTCTTTCTCTGTCACTCTGCCTATCACATAAATGAATATTAATAAAAAGAATACTGACTACATGTAATTTTGTTTAAACTTTTCAAATGCTGTTCAAGAAATTGAAAAACTGTAAAATGCTGCAGAGAGTGCTCTTGCAAGGCATGATGGAGGTGAGAGTGACCAAGCTTCAGTGGAACTCGTGGGCTTTGCAGAGGTAGTGATGTGGGAAGCTGATACTACTGAATGGAAACAACTTGAGCAAAGTGATGACTAGAGCAGAACTGTCAATAGAATTTTTGGCCATAACAGCAATGTTCTAACCTGTGTTACCTGATGCATTGGCCCCTGGCCACATATGTGGCTATTGCACACCTGATGAAGTGTGGCCAGTGTGACTGAGGAACTGAAGTTTAATTTATTAAATTTTAAACGGTTCAGATTTACATAGCCACAAGTGACTAGCAGTAGCATTAAATGGTACACTCTCAACAGACTTGGGGAAGAACTGTTATGATTTTTTTCTAGATAAGTGACCCTTGGGGCCTGCGCTGTGGCACAGCGGGTTAACACCCTGGCCTGAAGTGCCAGCATCCCATATGGGCTCTGGTTTGAGACCCAGCTGCTCCACTTCTGATCGAGCTCTCTGCTATGGCCTGGGAAAGCAGTAGAAGATGGCCCAAGTCCTTGGGCCCCTGCGCCCATTTGGGAGACCCGGAAGAAGTTCCTAGCTTCTGGCTTCAGATCAGCGCAGCTCCAGCCGTTGTGGCCATCTGGGGAGTGAGTCAGCAGGTGGAAGACCTCTCTCTCTCTCTGTGTCTCTCTACCTCTCTCTGTAACTCTGTCTTTCAAATAAATAAAATAAATCTTTTAAAAAAAAAGATAAGTGACCCTTTCTCACCTGACATTAAGATTGTCTTCTTGGCCCGGCGCCGCAGCTCACTAGGCTAATCCTCTACCTAGCGGCGCCAGCACACCAGGTTCTAGTCCTGGTCGGGGCACCGGATTCTGTCCCGGTTGCCCCTCTTCCAGGCCAGCTCTCTGCTGTGGCCCGGGAGTGCAGTGGAGGATGGCCCAAGTGCTTGGGCCCTGCACCCCATGGGAGACCAGGAGAAGCACCTGGCTCCTGCCTTCGGATAGGCGCTGTGCGCCGGCCGCAGCACACCAGCCGCGGCAGTCATTGGAGGGTGAGCCAACGGCAAAGGAAGACCTTTCTCTCTGTCTCTCTCTCTCACTGTCCACTCTGCCTGTCAAAAAATTAAAAAAAAAAAAAAAGATTGTCTTCTTGACATTATTACACTCTAACTACCTTTTGAAGGCAAAAAGCACACTCTAAAATAGAGTGTTTCTCTGCAACATGATACCAGAGCAACGTTAGGAGCTGACGTTATTTGCACAGCTTCATCCTGGGCTTATCTGAACCAGTGCTTTTCTCTTCAGATGACTGTTGTTTCCCTACAGAATCCAGAAACTGGAAGTGGAAGCATAACAGAACAGGCAGCCATGAAGAAAGCAATGATGAAGGTGCATTGACCAAAAAGCTTTCAGTGTGAATCCATGTCCAAGGTTACAGGTAATAGAGAAAGGGGGAGGGAGGGGGTGAAACCATTTGTTGCATTAAAATCTGGGATAAGAGACCAGATAAAGGATTCAAAGCTGAGTGATATTTAGGGCACTAGCAACACAAAGTGGGAAAAGGCAGCAAGTATTCTGATGGTCAAAGGCGAAATGAAATCTTTTACTTGCAAATAGCCAGGTAATTCCACAGGGCGGGATTATTTTGAGGGGGTGGGTTCTGTTGAGTTGAGTCCATAATCATGAGGAGTTACTTTCTCAATGTACTCTTCAGTGTAGCCATGGAGGAAAAGTGCATCAGCCTATGAAAAGTGCATCCTTTGAGGAACAGAACCAAGGCCAAATGGGGAATCTAGAAGCAGAAGGGAAAAAATAGAGTACACACAAAGCCCTGAGGAATAGGAAATTAGATTTTTTCCCAAGACTTTCAGTGGTACACTGGGTTTGTTGAAACTTTTGCTTAGTATAGAGTTGTTCTTCTGTATATAAAGTTAATTAAAAGTGAATCCTAATGAAAGATGGGATGGGAGAGGGAGTAGGTGGTGGGATGGGAGTGGGAGTGAGAGGGCAGGTATGAGGGGAAGAACCACTATATTCCTAAAATTGTATCTATAAAATTTGCATTCATTAAATTAAAGCTTTCTAAAAAATAAATAAATAAAAGTGGGCATGAATTGAGATAGGGAGATAGGAGAGGTTAAGAGCTGCAGGAGCAGCAGCAGCACCTCCCAGCCACTATTGCTTATATTTCTATTAGTAGACTCCGGTGGGCTATTCTGTGATGCCTAATCCTATTTCTCTCACAGTGGACCCATGAAAAAGTTACATCTGAGTGTGCAAAACATGCATAGGGATGCCCTGATTCACAAAACTATCCCTGAGGGGGAAATGCATTCATTAGATTAGTTAGTGAGAACGAGACAAACCAAACAATAAGAAATAAACTCCACAATCAGTCTGGATGTATTACCCTGGATGCTAAATTCCTTTCTGACAAAACAGCATATCGAGAAAATCGGAGTGGATGCTATAGTATATTACACCAGGGAGAAATTTTCAAGTGGTGAATTAAACTCAGTGTAAGACATGCAGCAATGACTGGTCTTGCTCTCCAGCAGGTTAAAAGACCAATATCATGTAGCCAGGCTCTCTAAGTGTGCATTAGCCACAAAAGAGTCCCCCCACTGTTCAGTACATTGTGCCGAAGCAATCGGATTTCCAGAAATAGACTCACCCTAATCCCCTTTTTTATATTTTCCGGAGGTGAACCTGAACTTTCAATGAGCTTGACTTTGCTTTTATTTTTTCATTCTTCTTTTCATAGATGATTGAATTTCCTCGTGCTGCTTTCAGATCAGATGTTATTTGGAGCACTACTCAAAGAAAGCCATCCATATCCATTGAGAAACAGTGGGTGGCAGAAAAGTTCAGCTTCATTCCTGATTAAGCAAAGAGACACATCAGGGGGTGTGGGAGAAGGTGGAAAAAAACACTGAAGGCACCAAGGTCACGAAGAAGTGCAAGAATTTCACTGCATAGGATGATGCTGGCTGATGCTCAAAGTCTACCAGGTTTAAAGAGGGATTCACGGTTTTTGTAAGAACCACAGGAGCTATTGTTTTCCCATGTGCTAACATCACAAACAACATATTTAATCATTACACTTTCAAATTAGAAATGTCAGCACCAGCAGCTATAGAGTTACAATGGAAAAATATCCCTTGATGGAATTCTTGCAGTAAAACCTGGATAACCTTTCCCCAGTAGCAGAGAAACTCTCCAGTCCTAGTCCATAATTCATCCTCAAAACCTGTTTCCTCCCTCTTCCAACCTCTCTTGCTCTCACCTGCCAGAAATGAAGCAGGAGATGTTTGCTGAACCTGACAGCATGTGTAAAATCCCTGGGCAGAATCGGCTCGCTTCATTTTGTAACAACACATGATAGAAAATTGGGGCTCCAGTAGATAAATAACTTGCCCAAGAACAGAACAATCTGTTCATAATCAAATCTGACTGGTTACAAAGTTCACGATAGAAGTGGTTTTGCTTGACCATAGGAGAAAGGGGCATTTATTGAAATCCAACGCATGGATGTTGGGATGGAATAATGTGAGGAAGGCAGTCCCGATTACTTGCAATAACTTACTCACCCACACGAAGGGACCTCAAGTCATTATTTTTCTCTTTCTTTATTCCAAGTTTTATTAGAGAAATGATTTGATTTTAATTTACTCTCCAAGGGCCCAATAACAAAACATATCTGCATCTTTCAATTGCAGACACAGAGTTGAAATGATTGACGTGCTTTCCTTCTGGGCATTCTTATGCATCAGCAATCTCCTGGGGCAGCACCCACACAGGCTCCCCTGTCCCATCTCAGCTGGGCCCCCCTCTCCAAGCTTCTAACTTGGATCCTAGGCTAGGAAAACCTGCTTGTGCTCAGGGGAAAAGCAACAGCAACAACAAAAGAAAAGAAAACCATAGCAGCCCACCCACACATCTGTTTTGTGAGGCTAAAATTGAGTAAGGTGATTAACTGAAAACAGGCTTAATATATTCAGAGACCCAGAGGTTTGCCCATGATGTTTCACCTGCTTTACACCTTCCCATGAAAACATTTGAGCTCTCATTGAAGATGTCTTAGACAAATGAAAAACGTGTACCGACTTTGCTGTCATAACCTATCTTAGCTTCCAGAGAGAACTGTAGAATAAGGAACAACACCTCACACTGACACTTCTTGGTAGCAGATTGTACACTCAGAATCAAAGAAGACAATTCTCTTGTTCCAAGTCATCCTTAAGAAAAAAAAGTGACACCAAAATGCTATTATCCAGGAGGTTAGCAAATGTTTATGCATGATTTTCTTTATCATTTTTGCTGATCTCCATTTACTATTTTTAAATGATCACATCACTTATGTTTTCAAAGATTGTTTTATTAAGAAAGAAAATCAGGGGCCAGCACTATGGCATAGCTATCACCTGCAGTGCCAGCATCCCATATGGGTGCCAGTTCAAGTCCCGGCTGCTCAACGTCTGATCCAGCTCTTTCTTGGAGCCTGGAAAGCAGTAGAAGATGGCCCAAGTCCTTGGGTCTCTGCACCCACATGAGAGACCCTGAAGAAGCTCCTGGTGCCTGACTTTGGACTGGCCCAGCTCTGGCTGTTGTGGCCATTTGCAAACTGAACCAGCGGTTGAAAGACTTTTCTTTCTCTTTGCCTCTCTCTAACTCTGTCCTTCAAATAAATACATACATCTTTTAAAGAAATTTAAATAAATCTATGTACAAAAATTGACCCAAAAAAATCTGGTACATTCCTACTTCAGAGATTACTAGAAAGAAAATGCATTTTTAAAGGCTATGTGGGGTCCACATTGTTCTCAGGGTCCTTTGCCTTGCAAGAATGGAGAACAGCCATTCCATGAGCCATAGAAGGCCTGCAAAATCATTTGGTCTAGCCTTGCCAAGGCAACCACAGATGCAGTTGAAATGCAATAAATCTACAACAGGCTACTTTTAAAGTTGATAATTATGTATGGCCTGCAAATGATGTTATAAAAATCCAAATGGCCCTTGGCAGGAAAAAGATTGCTCAGCCCTGGTAGGAATTTAAAACACAGGCATGAATGCAGTGTCGAAGTCCCCCTGGGCAGACCTTCTAGATTCGTAATCCATGTAATGTCAGCCAATGGTGGGGTGACCATGGGCAGATCATTTAACTTCTCCTGTCTGCTTCTTAAAGATTATTGATTTTTTTACTTGTTTATCTGAAAGGCAGAGTGATAGAAAGAGGGAGGGAAGACAGAAGTGAGAAGGATCTTCTGTCTGCTGGTTCACTTCCTAAACGGCTGCAACTGCCAGGCCAGAGCCAGGAGCCAGGATCTCCATCTGGGTCTCTCGCATGGGTGGCAGGGGCTCTGCTAACCAAAGCCATCATCTGCTGCTTTTCCAGGTACTGTTAGAGGGCTAGATTGGCAGCAGTGTGGACAGGACTCAAACTGACACTCCAGGGAATAAGAGAGGGAAGAGATGTACAGTTTGGGACATGCTCGATCGGACTTGCCCCAAATGGTACAGTTAGAAATGTGCCAGGGGATTCCAATTCAACCCCATCAAGGTGGCATGTACCAATGCCATCTCACTAATCCAAGTGATCATTTTCTGTTCACAATTGATCATAATGATAGGACTAAGAGTCAAAGGGATCACACAAACAAGACTAGTGTCTGTAAATACTAACCGATAGAATAAAAAAGGGAGAGGATAATCCAACATGGGAAGCAAGATACACAGCAGACTCATAGAATGGCAGATGTCCTAAGCAGCACTCTGGCCTCAGAATCAGCCCTTAAGGCATTCGGATCTGGCTGAAAAGCCCATGAGAGTATTTCAGGCATGGAAAGCTAAGACATTGTGGAAAAAAAAAACCTAAACGAAGGATCTCCACGAGTGAGATCCCAGTGGAAAGAACAGGTCATCAAAGGAGGTATCTTTATCTGAAGAGAGGAGGGAACTTCCAATTGTGACTATGACCTTGTCTAAATATTTTCAGAGTTGGCGAACTCAAAAGGCTTCCATAGCCTTGGGAACTCATGACAAGAGCCTAGGGTGATTACTGATGCCATAAACAAGAGTGTCAATTTGTTAAATCAACAACAGGAGTCACTGTGCACTTACTCCTCATGTAGGATCTCTGTCCTTAATATGCTGTACATTGTGATTTTTGCTATAACTACTACTCATACGGTACTTTATACTTTGTGTATCTGTGTGGGTGCAAACTGTTGAAATCTTTACTTAATATATGCTAAACTGATCTTCTGCATATAAAGAGAAACAAAAATGAATCTTGATGTGAATGGAAGGGGAGAGGGAGCAGAAGAGGGGAGGGTTGCGGGTGGGAGGGAAGTTATGGGGGAGAAAAAGCCATTGTAATCCATAAGCTGTACTTTGGAAATTTATATTCATTAAATAAAAGTTTAAAAAAAAACTGACACTCCAAAATATGGAATGCTGGTGTTGCAAGTGGTGGCTTAACCCATTGCACCAAAACAGCAGTCCCATCTCTCCAGTTCTTGATTCGCTTATTAGAAATAGGCAAGATACACTAGATATGCTGTAAAGAGAGCTTACAATCTGAAGTATATTCAGCATCCCATGCACTATGCCGTATTTAAGCTGTAATGAATGCTGCTGCTGGAAGTAATTAGATATCTTTGGGGATTGCAAGATGGCAAATGGATGCCTGTTTCTCTCAAAGGACATTATTCCCCCATCTGCCAATTCCCTTGGGTCAGGATAATAATCATTATCCTTTCCTGAATTTGTTCTTGTATCTGTTATTGCACATAGAGTTTGAAAATGACTTACAATCTCCTGTCTCTGAGTGATAACAAGGCACACAGTATTATCTTCTCACCAGTCCTATAGAATTTTCTCTCTAACTAGTCTTGCAAAAATACCAGATCATTAAGAAATACAATGAAATCATCAATGTAACATTTAAAAATATACACATAGACCTCTTCTTCACCTATTAAATTGGCAAAGGTGCTATGGAATACCACACAATGTCAAAAGTACCCAAAAACAGTGTGGTTAGATGGGATGTCATATATGCTATGATAGAAAGTACCTGGAGCCATCATTTCTATGTAGGCAGGCTTGCCAGAGGAAGCTTTTTGGAAAAAGAGAGATTGTAGGTAAAATGTGGTGTTAAAAAAATTGGATTGAGAAACACAAGGAAAGAGCTTCCCAGGTGCAAGGAATAGTATGTACTAAGGTCCTTAGGTGGAGAAGAGATCTCCTTACTCTGGGAACTTAAAATACGCCAATGTGATCAACAAAGAAAAAGGAATATAACAAGGCTGGAGATTAGGAAAACCTGGTTCATACAGTTTGCTGTGCTATAGTATCCTGCCCAGTGTAGCAGGGGCAACTGCACAGGGTATGGCATGACCTGAACTGAATCTTTGGAAGAAAACATACCTTAACAATTACATGGAAAATGGATGTTTAGAACACGGACAGCAAGGATTGTGGGAAAATGCTTCAATAGTTCGGAGAAGAGCTGGCTGGACTATTACAGTGGCATCGGAGACAGAGAACTAAATGAATCTGAGATACATTTTGGAAGTGGAAATAATAAATCTTACTAACAGATTAGAGAGTGTGGGATGGGTAGCTCAAAGAAGCAATACTGACTTTTCAGATTCTGACTCATGTAACAAGGAGGTGGGGTAACTGAATGAAGTGGGAATTACTAGGAGAAAATGGAGCCATGTTGTAAAGACAAGACTGCCATGTAGAGACGGCATTTGAGCAATGAAAATAGATAAGCTCACCGGAGAGAGCAAGTAGCCAGCAGAGGGTAGCTGGAACCAATACCATGGGGTTGCAACATTTGCACTGGAGTCTGAGAAGGAACATAGAAGAGGAAACCTAAGAGAGGGGTTTTTATCCTAGAACACAGAACATTTCAAGAGGAAAAAAATGATAATCCAGGTCTGCTGCTACTCAGAAATTTGGTTAAAATGAAACTGAAAAGTGAGCCTTGGAAGTCAAAATATGGAAAGCAATTTTCATGTCATGATAAGGGAATCAGCCTCAGTGTGTTCTGGAATGGATGGGAGTTGAGAAAGCAAAGGCTACACTTGCACACAATGCCTTTAGTTGGTTCATTTAAAATTTTTGAATAGGAAACACAAAGCAACTCAAGTGTTACCAAAGGAGGTATTCAAAGAAGACTACTTGCGTGGGCCCATCATCCCTACTGCTTTTCATATTCTGCACAAATATGAGCAATAAACATGTCTCCTTTTGTTTCTTTTTTATACAACTGCCAGTTCACTATATATACAGTTCTGTGCCTTGCTTCTTCACCTAAAAACATATGTTACATCATTCTATATTCCTATACAGTTTTCTTTCTCATTTTCAACTTCCATAATATTCCACTGAGTTAATCTAACAGTTAACTGAACTACTCCTTGTTTGATCTTTCACCCAGGAAGCAGAGATGCAAAAAATATTTTTGTCTATGTAATTTTGTAAACATACAGGTGCCTCTAAAAATTAAACTTGAAAGTGAGGTTGCTATATCAGAGGGTGTTCCTTGGTAACTCTGGAAATGACTGTCAAGTTAATCTCAATAATGGTTGTGCATTGACCATGAGTGTGTGAAATTATGTGTTCCCCAACTCTTGACAAAACAATATAGCAAGCTTCTCACCTTTGCCAATTTAATAGGTGAAGAAGACGTCTATGTGTATATTTTTAAATGCTACATTGATGATTTCATTGTGTTTATTAATGATCTGATATTTTTGCAAGACTAGTTACAGAGAAAATTCTAAAATGTGCAAAAGAGAAACACAGGATTACATTCAGAGGATCTACAATTAGATTCACAGTGGACTTCTCATCAGAAACCCTACAGACCAGGAGAGAATGGCAAGATACAGTCCAAGTCTTAAGAGAAAAAACTATCATCCCAGTATATTAAATCCTACAAAACTCTCATTTGTGAGTGAAGGTGAAACAAAGACTTTCCATAACTAACAGAAATTGAAAGAATTTGTCACCAACTGTCCAGCCCTACAAAAGATTCTCAAGTATGTGTTGCACACAGAAACACGGAAATAAGATCATCATTACACAAGAAGGTAAAGGAAGAAAATCTCTCAGTAAAAGTTCAAAGGAAATTCAAAATAAAAATAGGAATATTACGTAACTGATAAAGGATTAATAACCAAAATCTATGAAGAGATCAAGAAACTCCAAACAACAAAACAAGCTTAAGAGATGGCCCAAGGACTTGGGAGGAGGCAAGATGGCGGAATAGGAAGGGAGCACACTGATAGTCCGGGGAGAGATAGTTTAATAAAATTGGAGATACTGCAGGTTCAAGGAAGAGTAGGGGAGGAAACAGCAGAAGAAACTCTTCCGGAACGCGTGATTCACAGTGGACCTGCGTGGAGAGCGTGGGAGCCCACAGTTCGGGACACCAGCGGCAGACTCAACACACCAACGCTGGAACACGAGGTGAGCCGAACCTCAATAGCCCGAGACACCGGCAGGCAAGTGGAGAGAGGAGACTAGAGGGAACGACCCCGGGGGGGAGGGGAGTTCACCAGGCTAACTGGAAGAGAGAGAGAGAGAAAAAAAAAAAGGTGACTGGTACGGACACGGGTTTCTCTCTCTCCGCTCACCTCTCAAGGGCGAGCAAGACAAAGAGCAGGCACCATCTTGGACATACGTCATAAGCAGAGCGACCTCAGGTCTGCACAGGCCCTGAGCCTAGCAGAAAAACCTGACTCTGGGTGGGGCGAATTAACAGGAGATTAGGACCTAGTAAATTTGTGGTGCTACTGAACTGAGACTGTGAAAAAAGAGACGGTGGGGGAGAGAACTCATGGAATTCACGTGAGCACTCTCCAGAGACGCTACAATTTCGTAACTTTGGCAACCCAGTGGGAGACTGAAGGAGAATTTGAGCCCACTCTGAGGGCAGAACAGATTCCCTGTGTGGTCCTTGGGAAAGAGCTTCCGATCTCTGGCTCCTGTGGGTATATCATTTGCCTGCTAACTACCTCCAACTTCGTTCAGCTGTGCGGAATTACTTCCCTTTTGAATCAAAAAAAGAAAGAGAGAGAGAGATTTACCACGCCTAACCTGGGAGTGTCACCTTTGGCACACCAAACAGAGCTCTCAGGCCACACCCATCTCAAGCCCTAAGGCTCCATCAAAAACAGATAGTCCACTTAATCTAGAGTCATAGTATAACAAGAAAAAGCACCACAGTGAAGAAACCAAATATCTCCAATATGCCAAATAACAAACGCAAAAACCGAGGTAATAAAAACAAGGAAGTCACCATGATGCCCTCAAATGAAAAAGACACCCCAATTCAAGATTATGAAGATGATGACATAGAAGAAATGCAAGAAGCAGATCTCAAAAAATTGATAAGAACATTAAGAAGTTCTCAAAAACAAATTCTTGAACTACACAAATCCTTAATGGACAAGATAGAAAATCTCTCTCGTGAAAATGAAATATTAAGGAGGAATCAAAATGAAACGAAACAACTAGTACAACAGGAAACTGGGATAGTGACTGAAGTGAAGAATTCAATAGATCAAATGAAAAACACAATAGAGAGCCTTACAAACAGAATGGGTGAAGCAGAAGAGAGAATATTGGACTTAGAAGACAGATAACAGGAAGGGATACAGTCAGACCAAAGAAAAGAAGAGGAAATTAGGAATCTAAAACATATTGTCAGGAATCTTCAGGATACTATTAAAAAACCCAACTTTCGGGTTCTAGGAGTTCCTGAAGGCATGGAGAGGGAGAAAGGATTAGAAGGCCTTTTTAGTGAGATATTAGCAGAAAATTTCCCAGGTTTGGAGAAGGACAGAGAAATCCTAGTACAGGAAGCTCACAGAACCCCTAATAAACACCACCAAAAGAGATCCTCACCACGAAACGTTGTAATTAAACTCTCCACAGTGAAACATAAAGAAAAGATCCTAAAATGTGCAAGAGAGAAACGTCAGATTACTCTGAGAGGATCTCCAATCAGACTCACAGCTGACCTCTCATCAGAAACCCTACAAGCTAGGAGGGAATGGCGAGATATAGCCCAGGTACTAAGAGAGAACAACTGCCAGCCCAGAATATTATATCCTGCAAAGCTATCATTTGTGAATGAAGGTGAAATAAAGACTTTCATTGCAAACAGAAATTGAAAGAATTTGTTTGCACTCGTCCAGCCCTGCAACAGATGCTTAAAGATGTGTTACACACAGAAACACAGAAACACTGTTATCAATATAAAAGAAGATAAATGAAGGAAACCTCCCAATAAAAGATCACAGGAAGTTCAAAGCATATATTAGAACTTATCTTTGGCAAATGGCAGGGCAAAGTTACCACTTTTCATTAGTCACATTGAACGTGAATGGCCTGAACTGTCCAGTTAAAAGACACCGATTGGCTGATTGGCTTAAGGAACAAAACCCATCTATTTGCTGCTTACAAGAAACACATCTTTCCAATAAAAATCCATACAGACTGAAAGTGAAAGGCTGGAAAAAGATATACCATGCCAACAGAAATGAAAAAAGAGCGGGTGTAGCCATCTTAATATCGGACAACATAAACTTTACCACAAAAACTGTTAGGAGAGACAAAGAGGGCCACTATATAATGATTAAGGGATCAATACAACAAGAAGATATAACAATTATCAATGTATATGCACCTAACTGCAGGGCACCGGTTTATCTAAAAGATTTGTTAACGGACTTACAGGGAGACTTAGACCCCAATACAATAGTACTGGGGGACTTCAATACTCCACTCTCAGAAATAGACAGATCAATGGGACAGAAGATCAACAAGGATACAGTAGATTTAAACGACACTATAGCCCAAATGGATCTAACAGATATATACAGAACTTTCAATCCTACAGCTAAAGATTTTACATTCTTCTCAGCAGTACATGGAACCTTCTCTAGGATTGACCACATACTAGGCCATAAAGCAAGTCTCAGCAAATTCAAAAGAATTAGAATCATACCATGCAGCTTCTCAGACCATAAAGGAAAGAAGTTGAAAATGAACAACTCAGGAATCCCTAGAGCATATGCAAACACATGGAGATTGAACAACATGCTCCTGAATGAACAATGGGTCATAGAAGAAATCAAAAGAGAAATCAAACATTTTCTGGAAGTAAATGAGGATAACAACACAACATACCAAAACTTATGGGACGCAGCAAAAGCAGTGTTAAGAGGAAAGTTTATATCAATAGGTGCCTACATCAAGAAATTGGAAAGGCACCAAATAGATGAGCTTTCAATTCACCTCAAGGATCTAGAAAACCTACAGCAAACCAGACCCAAATCTAGTAGGAGAAGAGAAATAATTAAAATCAGAGAAGAAATCAACAGGATTGAATCAAGAAAAACATTCCAAAAAATCAGCCAAACGAGGAGCTGGTTTTTTGAAAAAATAAACAAAATTGACACCCCATTGGACCAACTAACTAAAAAAAGAAGAGAAAAGGCCCAAATCAATAACATCAGAGATGAAAAAGGAAATGTAACAACAGACACCACAGAAATAAAAAGAATCATCAGAAATTACTACAAGGACTTGTATGCCAGCAAACAGGGAAACCTATCAGAAATGGATAGATTCCTGGACACATGCAACCTACCTATATTGAACCAGGAAGACATCGAAAACCTAAGCAGACCCATAACTGAGACAGAAATTGAAACAGTAATAAAGGCCCTCCCAACAAAGAAAAGCCCAGGACCAGATGGATTCACTGCTGAATTCTATCAGACATTTCAAGAAGAACTAACTCCAATTCTTCTCAAACTATTCAGAACAATCGAAGAAGAGGGAATCCTCCCAAATTCTTTCTATGAAGCCAGCATCACCTTAATTCCTAAGCCGGAAAAAGATGCAGCATTGAAAGAAAATTACAGACCAATATCCCTGATGAACATAGATGCAAAAATCCTCAATAAAATTCTCACCAATAGAATGCAACAACACATCAGAAAGATCATCCACCCAGACCAAGTGGGATTTATCCCTGGTATGCAGGGATGGTTTAATGTGTGCAAAACAATCAATGTGATACACCACATTAACAGACTGCAGAAGAAAAACCATATGATTATCTCAATAGATGCCGAGAAAGCATTTGATAAAATGCAACACCCGTTCATGATGAAAACTTTAAGCAAACTGGGTTTGGAAGGAACATTCCTCAATACAATCAAAGCAATCTATGAAAAACCCACAGCCAACATCCTATTGAATGGGGAAAAGTTGGAAGCATTTCCACTGAGATCTGGTACCAGACAGGGATGTCCACTCTCACAACTGCTATTCAATATAGTCCTGAGGTTCTAGCCAGAGCTATTAGGCAAGAAAAAGAAATTAAAGGGATACAAATTGGGAAGGAAGAACTCAAACTATCCCTCTTTGCAGATGACATGATTCTTTACTTAGGGGACCCAAAGAACTCTACTAAGAGACTATTGGAACTCATAGAAGATTTTGGCAAAGTAGCAGGGTATAAAATCAATGCACAAAAATCAACAGCCTTTGTATACACAGACAATGCCATGGCTGAGGAAGAACTTCTAAGATCAATCCCATTCACAATAGCTACAAAAACAATCAAATACCTTGGAATAAACTTAAACAAGGACGTTAAAGATCTCTATGATGAAAATTACAAAACCTTAAAGAAAGAAATAGAAGAGGATACCAAGAAATGGAAAAATCTTCCATGCTCATGGATTGGAAGAATCAACATCATCAAAATGTCCATTCTCCCAAAAGCAATTTATAGATTCATTGCAATACCAATCAAGATACCAAAGACCTTCTTCTCAGATCTGGAAAAAATGGTGCTGAAATTTATATGGAGGCACAAGAGACCTCGAATAGCTAAAGCAATCTTGTACAACAAAAACAAAGCCGGAGGCATCACAATACCAGATTTCAGGACATACTACAGGGCAGTTGTAATCAAAACAGCATGGTTCTGGTACAGAAACAGATGGATAGACCAATGGAACAGAATTGAAACACCGGAAATCAATCCAAACATCTACAGCCAACTTATATTTGATCAAGGATCTAAAACTAATCCCTGGAGCAAGGACAGTCTATTCAATAAATGGTGCTGGGAAAATTGGATTTCCACATGCAGAAGCATGAAGCAAGACCCCTACCTTACACCTTACACAAAAATCCACTCAACATGGATTAAAGACCTAAATCTACGACCTGACACCATCAAGTTATTAGAGAACATTGGAGAAACCCTTCAAGATATTGGCACAGGCAAAGAATTTCTGGAAAAGACCCGGGAGGCACAGGCAGTCAAAGCCAAAATTAACTATTGGGATTGCATCAAATTGAGAAGTTTCTGTACTGCAAAAGAAACAGTCAGGAGAGTGAAGAGGCAACTGACAGAATGGGAAAAAATATTCACAAACTATGCTACAGATAAAGGGTTAATAACCAAAATCTACAAAGAGATCAAGAAACTCCACAAAAACAAAACCAACAACCCACTTAAGAGATGGGCCAAGGACCTCAATAGACATTTTTCAAAAGAGGACATCCAAATGGCCAACAGGCACATGAAAAAACGTTCAAGATCAATAGCAATCAGGGAAATGCAAATCAAAACCACAATGAGGTTTCACCTCACCCCGGTTAGAATGGCTCACATGCAGAAATCTACCAACAACAGATGCTGGAGAGGATGTGGGGAAAAAGGGACACTAACCCACTGTTGGTGGGAATGCAAACTGGTCAAGCCACTATGGAAGTCAGTCTGGAGATTCCTCAGAAACCTGAAGATAACCCTACCGTTCGACCCAGCCATCCCACTCCTTGGAATTTACCCAAAGGAAATTAAATTGGGAAACAAAAAAGCGGTCTGCACCCTAATGTTTATTGCAGCACAATTCACAATAGCCAAGACCTGGAACCAACCTAAATGCTCATCAACGGTAGACTGGATAAAGAAATTATGGGATATATACTCTTTAGAATACTATACCGCAGTAAGAAACAACGAAATCCAGTCATTTGCAACAAAATGGAGGAATCTGGAACACATCATGCTGAGTGAAATAAGCCAGTCCCAAAGGGACAAATACCATATGTTCTCCCTGATCGGTGACAACTGACTGAACACCAAAAAGGAAACCTGTTTAAGTGAAATGGACACTATGAGAAACAGTGACTTGATCAGCATAGCCCTGACTGTTAATGAACAACTTAATACATTATCCCTCTTAGTAGTTTTTTTGTCTGTTCTACTTAATATGACTGGTTTAATTCTCTAATTATCACACAGTTATTCTTAAGTGTTGAAATTTAACTGAAATGTATCCCTGTTAAACATAAGAGTGGGAATAAGAGAGGGAAGAGATGTACAATTTGGGACATGCTCAAGCTGACTTGCCCCAAATGGTAGAGTTAGAAACATACCAGGGGACTCCAATTTAATCCCATCAAGGTGGAATGTGCCAATGCCATCTCACCAGTCCAAGTGATCAATTTCAGTTCACAATTGATCATAATGAAAGGACTAAGAGTCAAAGGGAGCACATAAACAAGTCTAGTACCTGCTAATACTAACTGATAGAATAAATAAAGGGGAGAGTGATCCAACATGGGAAGTGAGATACTTAGCAGACTCATAGAATGGTGGATGTCCTAAACAGCACTCTGGCCTCAGAATCAGCCCTAAAGGCATTCGGATCTGGCTGAAAAGCCCATGAGAGTATTTCAGGCATGGAAAGCCAAGACACTCTGGCAAAAGATCTCTGTGAGTGAGATCCCAGTGGAAAGAACAGGTCTTCAAAGAAGGAGGTACCTTTCTCTGAAGGGAGGAGAGAACCTCCACTTTGACTATGACCTTGTCTAAACAAGATAAGAGTCGGTGAACTCAAAAGGCTTCCATAGCCTTGGAAACTCATGACTGGTGCATAGGGAGATTACTGATGCCATAAACAGGAGTGTCAATTTGTAAAGTCAACAACAGGAGTCACTGTGCACTTGCTCCTCATGTAGGATCTCTGTCCTTAATGTGCTGTACATTGAAACTTAATGCTATAATGAGTACTCAAACAGTATATTTCGCTTTGTGTTTCTATGGGGGTGCAAACGACTGAAATCTTTACTTAATGTATACTAAACTGATCTTCTGAAAAAAAAAGAAAATGAAGAAATTATCAATTCCCAACTTGACTCTCACTGGGATTAAACATGACAATAGGTCTAATCTGATTTCATCATCATTTAAAAAATCATCTATTATTTTTCACTTTATGTTTGTGTGGGAGCAAACTGTTGAAATCTTTACTTAATGTATGCTAAACTGATCTTCTGTATATAAAGAGAATAGAAAATGAACCCTCATGTGAATGGAGGGGGAGAGGGAGTGGGAAAGGGGAGGGATGCGGGTGGGAGAGACGATATGGGGGGAAGCCATTGTCATCCATAAGCCGTACTTTGGAAATTTATATTCATTAAATAAAAGTTAAAAAAAAAAGAGATGGCCCAAGGACTTAAACAGACATTTTTCAAAAGAAGAAATCCAAACAGCCAACAGACACATGAAAAAATGTTCAGGGTCACTAGCCATCACAGAAATGCAAATCAAAACCATAATGAAGTTTCACTTCACCCCAGTTAGAATGCCTTTCATACAGAAATAAACAAACAACAAATGCTGGAGAAGATATGGAGAAAAAGGCACATTAATCCACTGTTGGTAGGAATGCAAACTGTTAAAGCTACTATGAAAGTTAGTTTGGAGATTCCTCAGAAATCTGAATATAGTCCTACCATACGACCCAGCCATCCTACTCCTCGGAGTTTACCCAAGGGAAATTAAATAGGCAAATAAAAGAGCTGTCTTCACTTCAATGTTTATTGCAGCTCAATTCACAATAGCTAAGACATGGAATCAATCTAAATGCTCATCAACAGAAGACTGGATAAAGAAATTATGGGATATCCACTCTATGGAATACTATATAGCAGTAAGAAAAAAATGAAATCCTGTCATTTGCAACAAAATGGAGGCATCTGGAAAACAGCACACTGAGTGAAATAAGCCTGTCCCAAAGAGACAAATAACATATGTTCTCCCTTATCAGTGACAACTAACTGAGCACCTAAAAGGAACCTATAGAAGTATGAGAAGCAATGACTTGATCACCCCTTGTCATGATTGTTGAGGAACAGTTTACTATTTTATTCTTTTTAGTATTTTATTTTTCTACTTAATACCATTGGTTGAACACTTTATTTAGCACAGAATTATTCTTAGGTGTTAAATCCAATTGAAAATTGATCCTGTAAAAAAATAAGAGTGGGAATAAGAAAAGAAGGAGATGTACAATTCAGCACACATTCCCACAGACTTTCACCTATGGGTAAAGCTAAAAATTTGCCATGAGACTCCAAACTCCATTAAGTTGGCATCTTACATGTTAAAGTGATCATATTAAGTGTGTAACTGATCATATAGAAAGTACTAAGTATCAAAGGGATCGCATAAATAAGACCAAATGCCTGGTAATAAAAACAGAGAGAATTAAAAAGGAGAGAATGATCCAACATGGGAAGGCCACACAGCAGACTCATAGAATGACAAATGCCCTAAATAACATTCTGGCCTCAGAATCAGCCCTCAAGACATTCAGATCTGGCTAAAAAGCCCAAGAGAGCATTTTAGGCATGGAAAGCCAAGACACTGTGGCAAAAAATGGCCCACATGAAAAATCTCTGTGAGTGAGATCCCAGTGGAAAGAGCAGCACAACAAAGAAGGAGGTATCTTTCTCTAAAGGGAGGAGAGAACTTCCACTTTGATTATGGCCTTATCTAAGTAATGTCAGGGCCAGCACCATGGCTCACTTGGTTAATCTTCCACCTGTGGTGGCATCCCATATGGGTACCAGGGTCTAGTCCCAGTTGTTGTGGCCTGGGAAAGCAGTGGAGGATAGCCCAATTGCTTTGGCCCCTGCACCCGCATGGGAGACCAGGAGGAAACACCTGGCTGCTGGCTTTGGATCTGCGTAGCCACGGCTGGAGCAGCCATTTGGGGAGTGAACCAACAGAAGGAAGACCTTTCTCTCTGTCTCTCTCTCACTGGCTAACTATCTGTCAAATGGAAAAAATAAATAAATAAATGCTCCATGGAGATTTCTTTTAAAAAATTAAATAAATAAAAAAATAAATAATCTCAGAGTCTGTGGACTCAAACTCAGCTCATGACAAGAACCTTGGCTGATCACTGATATCATAAATAAGAGTGTCAATTGTAAAATCAACAACAGGACTCACTGTGCACTTGCTCCCCATGTAGGACATCTGTCCTTCATGAGTTGTACTATGAGAATTAACAGTAAATCTTGTCTTCAAACAGTACTTTATACTTTATGTGTCTACATGTGTTCAAACTGTTGAAATCTTTGCCTACTATACAGTTGGGCTTCTGTATATACAGATAATTAAAAATTAATCTTAATGTAGAATGGGATGAAAAGCAATTTACAGATTCAATGCGATACCAATCAAGATGCCAAAGACATTCTTCTCAAATCTAGAAAAAATGCTGCTGAAATTCATAGGCAGATGCAGGAGACCTCGAATAGCTAAAGCAATTTTGTACAACAAAAACAAAGCCGGAGGCATCACAATACCAGATTTCAGGACATACTACAGGGCAGTTGTTATCAAAACAGCACGGTACTGGTACAGAAACAGATGGATAGACCAATGGAACAGAATAGAAACACCAGAAATCAATCCAAACATCTACAGCCAACTTATATTTGATCAAGGATCTAAAACTAATTCCTGGAGCAAGGACAGTCTATTCAATAAATGGTGCTGGGAAAACTGGATTTCCACGTGCAGAAGCATGAAGCAAGACTCCTACCTTTCACCTTACACAAAAATCCACTCAACATGGATTAAAGACCTAAATCTACGACCCAACACCATCAAATTATTAGAGAACATTGGAGAAACCCTGCAAGATATTCGCACTGGCAAAGACTTCCTGGAAAAGCCCCGGGAGGCACAGGCAGTCAAAGCCAAAATTAACTATTGGGATTGCATCAAATTGAGAAGTTTCTGTACTGCAAAAGAAACAGTCAGGAGAGTGAAGAGGCAACCGACAGAATGGGAAAAAATATTCGCAAACTATGCTACAGATAAAGGGTTAATAACCAGAATCTACAAAGAGATCAAGAAACTCCACAAAAACAAAACCAACAACCCACTTAAGAGATGGGCCAAGGACCTCAATAGACATTTTTCAAAAGAGGACATCCAAATGGCCAACAGGCACATGAAAAAACGTTCAAGATCAATAGCAATCAGGGAAATGCAAATCAAAACCACAATGAGGTTCCACCTCACCCCTGTGAGAATGGCTCACATTCAGAGATCTACCAACAACAGATGCTGGCGAGGATGTGGGGAAAAAGGGACACTAACCCACTGTTGGTGGGAAAGCAACCTGGTCAAGCCACTATGGAAGTCAGTCTGGAGATTCCTCAGAAACCTGAAGATAACCCTACCGTTCAACCCAGCCATCCCACTCCTTGGAATTTACCCAAAGGAAATTAAATTGGGAAACAAAAAAATGGTCTGCACCTTAATGCTTATTTCAGCTCAATTCACAATAGCTAAGACATGGAATCAACCTAAATGCCCATCAACAGTAGACTGGATAAAGAAATTATGGGATATGTACTCTATAGAATACTATATTGCAGTCAAAAGCAATGAAATCCGGTTACTTGCAACAAAATGGAGGAATCTGGAAAACATTATGCTTTTGAATTAAGCCAGCCCAAAGGGGCAAACATCCTATGTTCTCCCTGATCGGTGTCAAATAACCAAGCACTAACAAGGAAACCTGTTAAAGTGAAATGAACACTATGAGAAATGGTGACTTGATCAGCCCTTGCCCTGATTGTTGATGAACAACTTAACACATTATCCCTCTTAGTATTTTTTTGTTTGTCCTACTTAATACTATTGGTTGAATTCTGTAATTAATACACAGTTATTCTTAAGTGTTGAAAATTAACTGAAAAGTGATTCCTATTAAATATAAGAGTGAGGAATAAGAGAGGGAAGAGATGTACAGTTTGGGACATGCTCAAGCTGACTTGCCCAAATTGGTAGAGTTAGAAACATACCAGGGGTTTCCGATTCAATCCCATCAAGGTGGCATGTACCAATGCCATCTCACTGGTCCAAGTGATCAATTTCTGTTCACAATTGATCATAATGATAGGACTAAGAGTCAAAGGGATCACATAAACAAGACTGGTGTCTGCAAATACTAACTGACAGAATAATAAAGGGAGAGGATAAACCAACATGGGAAGCGAGATACACAGCAGACTCATAGAATGGCAGATGTCCTAAACAGCACTCTGGCCTCAGAATCAGCCCTAAAGGCATTCGGATCTGGCTGAAAAGCCCATGAGACTATTTCAGGCATGGAAAGCCAAGACACTCTGGCAAAAAAAAAAAAAAAAAAAAAAAACACGACCTAAATGAAAGATTGAAAGATCTCCGTGAGTGGGATCCCAGTGGAAAGAACAGGTCATCAAAGAAGGAGGTACCTTTCTCTGAAGGGAGGAGAGAACTTCCACTTTGACCATGGCCTTGTCTAAAAATGATGAGAGTCAGTGAACTCAGGGGGCTTCCATAGCCTTGGCAGCTCATGACAAGAGCCTAGGGTGATTACTGATGCCATAAACGAGAATGTCAATTTGTTAAGTCAACAACGGGAGTCACTGTGCACTTAACTCCTCATGTAGGATCTCTGTCCTTAATGTGCTGTACATTGAAACTTAATGCTATAATGAGTACTCAAACAGTATTTTTCACTTTGTGTTTCTATGTGGGTGCAAACTGTTGAAATCTTTACTTAATATATGCTAAACTGATCTATATATAAAGAGAATTGAAAATGAATCTTGATATGAATGGAAGGGGAGAGGGGCTGGGAAAGGGGAGGGTTGCAGGTGGGAGTGAATTTATGGGGGGGGAGCCATTGTAATCCATAAACTGTACTTTGGAAATTTATATTCATTAAATAAAATTTTAAAAAATGTAGAATGGGATGTGAGAGGGAGTTGGAGGTGGGACAGTTTGGGGGTGGGAGGGCCATTGCAGGGGAAGGAACCACTATATTCCAAAAGCTGTACCTATGTAATTTATATTTATTAAATAAAGGCTTTCTAAAAAATAAAAAATAAAATAAATGCATTTTTAAAATATATTGTTTTAAGATGTCAACTCAAATTCATTCATTTTTCAAAGATCATCAAGAAAACTCAAAACTGGATATTAGATGAAATTTAAGAGTGTTAGATTTTAGAGATATTTTGAAGTATTTACAGATAAAATAATATTTCTGAATTTCCTTCCCAATAATCCATGGAATGGCAGGAACAGGTAATGGGTTAGATCAGTAAGATAGCATCCTGTCTCAATGATTGTTGAAGCTCAATGATGAATTATAATGATGAATATATTTATTTTCCTATGTGAAAGAAATTTCACAAGATAGAAAGATAAATTGCTTTTTTGATCAAAAGGAAATAAAATATTTTAGAATAAATGATGTATTTTCCTATAAAATGAATAAAAACTACCATAAATAATGCTATATAATGATATTTAATAATGATAAGATTTTATATATTGCCAAAGAATAAAAACATGATTTCAAAATACATATATATTTACAGGTATATGTAATAATAAATAATAAATATATAATTTACATTAGATAATAAATATAAATGCAATAGGTTGTACATAAATATGGACTAGACATAGTCTAAAATTTTATTGATTACCACTTGGTGTTGCTATTAGAGGCGATTACTTTGTTCTTTTGTAATAAGGAGAAAGAATTATTTAAATCTACACAAAAGGAAATATAATCTCGAGTGTTAGAAATAGAAACTTAAGGAATATTTTATTAACTAATCTTTCATTTATTTATTTACATGTCATTTTTTACTTTTAAATATAAGAAAATGTTTTGATTAAGAGCTTTGCAATATATATCTGATGCACATACGTTGCTACTCAGCACACAATTTTTCCAGTGTTCCTAAAACATTTTAAACTGGGATTATTGACCATGATTGCGACTGGAAATAAAATCACAAAAACATTTAAGATATTTTTAACCACGTATTATTTCTGATTTTAGGTACAGAAGAAAGGGAGCAATTTTATTAAGAAACATAAATGAAATTATAAATTAGGAAATTGAGTTTGATTTATATACTTTGGTTCTGAGACTCCAAAGCAGAAATAAAACCAAGAGAACACTGTTTTTGGAATTTGCTAAATCAAAATTTAAGGCACATGGTTACCAACTGATTTGAGGAAATACCATTAAGTGCTATAGATGCAGAGAGTTTTTCATCTGGGGATAGAGAAGGTCTCCAGAACTTTTCTAAATATCTCATCTAACTGCAGTGACAAAACCTGCTCCTCATTCTTCCCTGCAAGTCTCAAAATTAATCACTTTTGCCTTTTAAAATATTACAACTCAGATATGAGTGGAGAAAAAAGTATAGGTGAAATTTTTTTTCAATCCTCTGTGAATACCATGAAACTAAAAAATCAAAGCCTAAATTTCTTTTTTTAAAGATTTATTTATTGGCTGGTGCTGCGGCTCACTAGGCTAGTCCTCCACCTGTGGCGCTGTCACACCGGGTTCTAGTCCCGGTCAGGGCGCCGGATTCTGTCCCAGTTGCCCCTCTTCCAGGCCAGCTCTCTGCTGTGGCCCGGGAGTGCAGTGGAGGATGGCCCAAGCACTTGGGCCCTGCACCCCATGGGAGACCAGGAGAAGCATCTGGCTCCTGCCATCGGATCAGCGCGGTGCGCTGGCCGCAGCGCGCCGGCCGTGGCGGCCATTGGAGGGTGAACCAACGGCAAAGGAAGACCTTTTCTCTCTGTCTCTCTCACTGTCCACTCTGCCTGTCAAAAAAAATATATATATATATAACAAGAAGTCTAACAAACATAGTAGCTTACTTGTAAAAAGAGATTCTTTCCCCCCTTAAGTGTTTAAATGAGAATATTGGCCTGTTTGCAGTATTGCTGAAGACTGGTCACGAACAGTCTTCCTAATCACAGAAACTGAGATCCAAATGTGTGCTGTTTGCAGCCCCTAAGTGTGTGGGAATATTGCTAAACAGCAAAACAAACTCATACAATTTGATTTTCAACACTGAGCCAAATTCAATTCTTCTACATTTTAAAAGGAGAACAGCTTTTAGCTCCAATCTTAAAAGATTAAATATTTTTGGTCCACTTAACAGATTTATAATTTCTCTCGAAAAAAAGTGTATTTTTGTGTTCAAAATACCAACTATGATAATTTTATTAATTTTAAGTCATGTTGCCTAACATATTTTCCATTTCAAAATATACAAGGTAAACTTAGATCTGAAGTGCATGTTGATCAGAGGTTTGACCCGATCTTACTTTTAATTTTCTTTTTATGGTGATTTTCAAACCCACAGAAATTGTATTTTTCTGCCTCAAAACCACAGAGTATAGAAATAAGAAAGTAGACTAGAGTTGAAATAAGAAACAAAACTCGTATTTACCCTGCACCTGCTACAGACACTTTACATACAATTATATTATATACTTTAATTTTCACAATCACTCTGCATGGTAGTCATTAATGCCACTATTTGACCAATGAAGAGGCACAGAGAGCAGGTATTTTAAGTGTAAGATATCACAAATAGTAAGAGGCCAAGTCAGGGCTCACACCCAGGGGTGAGGCTGTCTCTCAGTCTCATGTTTTTCCCATTCTACCATTTGTAGATGCAGGACTGTTACAAAACCTATGTTGAATATTGCTAACTTATCTGAAATAACCCCAAGTTGTGCTAAGGAATACTATTTTTTTTATTTTATTTAATAAATATAAATTTCCAAAGTACAACTTTTGGATTATAATGGCTTTTTCCCCCCATAACCTCCCTCCTACCTGCAACCATCCCATCTCCCACTCCCTCTCCCATCCCAGGAATGCTAATCTTTATAAATTATTTCTGGTGCCACAGTAAGTTCATATTAGCTGATCTTTACTGCTTGGGGAGAACTCTGCAAGACAGCCCTGGGTATGCAGAGAATATAACGTAACACCATTTCCTTAACCTTTTCTACGCCTATGTACTCAAATCATTTGGAAGGGGGAAGCAGAAGTGATAGACCCATGGGAAACAACTACGGTAGAGCAATGACCAACAACACTGGCATTACATGGGAGTTTGTGAAAAATATAGGATCTTGGGTCCCACTCAAATCTCCTTAATCAAAATCTCCATTAGCAGAAAGGACTAAGCCGTCGCCTATGACACCAGCATGCATATGGGTGCTGGTTCAAGTGCTGGCTTCTTTATTCTCAAACCTGTTCCTTATTAACACACATGGGAAAGCAGTGGAAGATTGCCCAAACACAAGTGGGGGGATCTAGATGGAGTTCCGTGCTCCTGGCTTCAGCCTAGCCCAGACTCAGCTGTAGCAGCCATATGGGGAATAAACCAATGGATAGAAGATTCTCTCTCTTTCTCTCTCTCTCTCTCTCTCTGTGTGTGTGTGTGTGTGTGTATGTGTGTGTAAAAATTCTGCCTTTCAAATGACTAAATAAATAAATGTTAAAATAAAAAATTGTAAAAGCACCTACATTAATAGGGTTCCCAGGCAGTACATATGAAAGTTGGAGAAACACTGCAGTGGAGAAATTCATCCTCTCTATGGAGCTGAATCTCTTAAAAAGAAGGGAGGCTTTTACACCAAAATAAACTTACCTTGTAATTCCATTTTCTAAGAGTTGTTTGAAGTGCCCACATACATCCAGGTAATACAAAGAAGCGTAATCCCATTTGTCAATTTTGGCTTTGACTGCCTGTGCTTCTGGGGACTTTTCCAAGAACTCTCTGCCTATGCCAATGTCCTGCACAGTTTCCTTAATGTTCTCTAGTAATTTGATGGTATCCAGTCATAGATTTAGGTCTTTGATCATTTTGAGTGAATTTTTGTGTAAGGTGTAAGGTAGAGTCTTGTTTCATATTTCTGCACACAGAGATGCAGTTTTCCCAGCAGAATTTGTTGAAGAGACTGTCCTTACCCCAGGGATTGATTTTAGCTCCTTTGTCAAAGATAAGTTGGTTGTAGATGAATGGGTTGAATTCTGGCATTTCTATTCTGTTCCATTGGTCTATCCATCTATTTTTGTACCAGTACCAGGCTGGTTTGATTATAACTTCCCTGTAGTATGTCTTGAAATCAGGTATTGTAATGTCTCTGGCTTTGTGTTTGTTGTATAAGATTGCTTTAACTCTTCAGGATCTCATGAATTTCCATATGAATTTTAGCATCATTTTTTCTAGATCTACAAAGGATGTCATTGGTATTTTGATTGGGATCATATTTAATCTATGAATTGATTTTGGCAGTATGGACATTTTTATTATATTGATTCTGCTAATTCAGAAACACAGAAGATTTTTCCACTTTTTAATGTCTTCCTCTATTTCTTTCTTTAGTGTTTTATAATTTTCATTGTGGAGGTTTTTGACATCCTTGGTTAAATTTATTCCATGGTGTCTAAATCTTTATTCCAAGGTGTTTAAATCTTTTTGTAGCTATTGTGAATGGGATTGATCTTAAAAGTTCTTTCTCAGCCACAGCAATGTATGTGTATACAAATATGTGTTGATTTTATATACTGCCACCTTACCAAATTGTTTTATGAGTTCTAATAGTTTCTCAATAGTGTCTTTTGGATCCCCCATATGTAGAATCATGTAATCTGCAAATAAGGATAGTTTTATTTCCTCCTTTCCAATTTATATCCATTTGATACTTTTTGCTTGCCTAATAGCTTTAGCTAAAACTTCCAGGGCTATATTGAATAGCAATGTTGAGAGTGGGCATCCTTGTCTGGTTCTGGTACATAGGAGAAATTATTCCAGCTTTTTCTTATTCAACAGAATGCTGCCTGTGGGTTTGCCATAAATTGTGTTGATTGTGTTGAGGAATGTACCTTCTATACCCAATTTGCTAAAAATTTTCATCATGAAAGGGTGTTGCAGTTTATCAGATGCTTTCTCTGCATATATTGAGATAATCACACAGTTTTCATTCTTCAGTTTGTTAATGTGATGTATCACATTGATTGATTATGAATGTTGGACCATTCTTGTATACCACAGATAAATTTCACTTTGTGTGGGTGAGTGATCTTTCTGATGTATTGTTGGATTCAGTTAGCTAATATTTTGTTGAGGATTATTGCATCTATATTCACCAGGGATACGGGTCTATAGTTCTGTTACCCTGTTGTATCTTTTTCAGGTTTGGAAATTAAGGTGATGCTGGCTTCAGAGAAAGTTTGGGAGAATTTCTCCCTTTCAATTGTTTTGAATAACTTGAGAAGAATTGGAGTTTATTCTTCTTTAAATGTTTTGTAGAATTCAGCAGTGAAGCCATCCAGTCCTGGGCTTCTCTTTGCTGAGAGGGTCTTTATTACTGAGTCAATTTCCATCTTGGTCATTGATTTGTTCAGGTTTTCTATATCTTCATGGCTCAATTTTGGTATATTGTATGCATCTAGGAATCTATCCATTTCATCTAGGTTTCTCGATTTGTTGGTAGACAGCTGTTTGTAGTAATTCCTGATGATTCTTTTCATTTTTGTGATATCTGTTGTAACATTTTTCTTGATTTGGGTCTTCTCTTTTTTTGGTTAATTGGGCCAATGATGTATTCGTTTTATTTTTTTATGAAAAAGCTCTTTATTTCACTGATTTTTGTATTTTTCTGTTTCAATTTTGTTTGTTTCTTCTCTAATTTTAATTTATTATATCCTACTTCTAATTTTGGTTTCAGTTTGTTGCTTTTTTTTACGTTCTTGAGATGAATTGATAGCTCATTTATTTGGTGTCTTTTCAATTTCTTGATGTAGGCACAATTGCTATAAATTTCCCTCCTAACATTGTTTTTATGTATCCCATAAGTTTTGATATGATGTATTGTCATTTTCATTTGTTTCCAGAAATTTTTTTGATTTCTCTTTGGATATCTTCTATGACCCACTGTTCATTCAGGACAATTTTGCTCAGTCTCCATGTGTTTGCATACAATCTAGAAATTCTTGAGTTGTTGATTTCCAGCTTCATTGCAACATGGTCAAAGAAGATCCATAGTATGATTTCAATTTTTTTTTTCTTTCTGAGACTTGATTATGGCCTAGTATATGGTCTACCCTAGAGAAAGTTCCATGAACTGATCAGAAGAATATGTATTCTGCAAATGTGGGGTTAAAGTCCTGTGGATATATTAGGTCCATTTGGTCCATAGTTTCAGTCAGCACTGTTATTTCTTTGTTAATTTTCTGTCTAGATGATCTGCCCATTGATGAAAGTGGGGTATTAAAGTCCCCCCTTGGGAAAAAAAACCTAAATGAAAGATCTCCGTGAGTGAGATCCCAGTGGAAAGAATGGGTCATCAAAGAAGGAGGTACCTTTCTCTGAAGGGAGGAGAGAACTTCCACTTTGACCATGGCCTTGTCTAAAAAATGATGAGAGTCAGTGAACTCAGGGGGCTTCCATAGCCTTGGCAGCTCATGACAAGAGCCTAGGGTGATTACTGAGGCCATAAACAAGAGTGTCAATTTGTTAAGTCAACAACAGGAGTCACTGTGTACTTACTCCTCATGTAGGATCTTTGTCCTTAGTGTGCTGTACATTGAGATTTAATGCTATAACTAGTACTCAAACAGTATTTTTCACTTTATGTTTCTGTGTGGGAACAAACTGTTGAAATCTTTACTTAATGTATGCTAAACTGATCTTCTGTATATAAAGAGAATCGAAAATGAATCTTGATGTGAATGGAAGGGGAGAGGGAGTGGGAAAGGGGAGCATTACGGGTTGGAGGGACGTTATGGGGGGAAGCCATTGTAATCAATATTCTGTACTTTGGAAATTTATATTCATTAAATAAAAGTTAAAAAAAAAGTCCCCCCTTATTATTTTATTGGAATCTACATCTCCATTTAAATCCATTAGCATTTCTTTTAGATAGCCAGGCACCCTGTAATTAGGTGTATATACATCAATAATAGTTACATCTTCCTGTTGAATTGATACCTTAAACATTATATAGTGTCTTTCTTTGTCTTTTTTTAACAGTTTTTGTATTAAGAGTTTTTTGTCTGATATTAGGATGGTGACAAATGCCCTTTTCTGCTTTCTGTTAGCATGGAATATCTTTTTCCATCCTTTCAGTTTCAGTCTGGATGCATCTTTGTTGGTGTGATGTGTTTCTCGTAGGCAGCAAATAGATGATTCTTGTTTTTTAATCCATTCTGCCTGTCTGTGTCTTTTAACTGGAGATTTGAAGCCATTTTCATTCAAGGCAACTGCTGATAAATAACAACTTGGTGCTGCCATTTATCCATAAATATTCTTAGTGCTTACTTTGGATTTCTTTTTTGCTTTTACTGGGAGATTTTTTGCCTTCACATTATTTCACAGTGATGGCTATCTTTCTATGTTTCTGTGTGTAGCACATCCTTAAGCATCCTTTGTAAGGCTAGACAAGTGCTGATATATTATTTCAATTTCTTTTTGTTATGAAAAGTCTTTATTTCACCTTCATTCATAAGTGACAGCTTCACATGGTACAATGTTCTGGGTTGACAGTTTTTGTCTCTTAAGACTTGGAATATATCTTACCAATCTCTACTAGCCTGTAGGGTTTCTGATGAGTTGTCGGCTTTAGTCTAATTGGATATCCTCTGAAAGTAATCTGGCATTTCTATCATGCATATTTTAGAATCTTTTCTTTATGTTTTACTCTGGAAACTTTGACTACAATGTGTCATGGTGAAGACCTTTTCTGGTCATGTCTGTTAGGAGTTCTATGTGCTTCCAGTACTTGAACATCCCTTTCTTTCTCCAAATTGGGGATGTTTCTGTAATTATTTCACTAAAAAGGCATTCTAATCCATTTTCTGTTTCCACACTTTCAGGAAATCCTAAGACCAATAGTTGGGTCATTTGAATGTGTCCAATAAATCTCCAACACTGTTTTTATGTTTTCCATTTTTTTTTTTTAGTCTGACTGACAGATTAGCAAAGATTTTGTCTTCTTACTTGCAAATTCTTTCTTCTGACTCACCAAGTCTACTGTTAAGGCTTTTAACCACATTTTTTATTTGTTCTATTGAATTCTTCATTTCTTTTTTTTTTTTTTTTGACAGGCAGAGTGGACAGTGAGAGAGAGAGACAGAGAGAAAGGTCTTCCTTTGCCGTTGGTTCACCCTCCAATGGCCGCCACGGCCGGCGCACTGCGGCCAGTGCACCGCACCTATCCGAAGGCAGGAGCCAGGTGCTTATCCTGGTCTCCCATGGGGTGCAGGGCCCAAGCAGTTGGGCCATCCTCCACTGCACTCCCTGGTCACAGCAGAGAGCTGGCCTGGAAGAGGGGCAACCGGGACAGAATCCGGCACCACGACCGGGACTAGAACCCGGTGTGCCGGCGCCGCAAGGCAGAGGATTAGCCTAGTGAGCCGCGGCGCCGGCCTGAATTCTTCATTTCTAACATCCCATTCCAATTTCTTTTTTAAAATCTCAATTTCATCAGAAAAATTTTCATTCATGTCCTGTATGTATTTCTTTAATTCATGGATTAGTTTCTCATTGCTTCTAAGTAATCTTATCATTAATCTTTTAAATTCCATTTCTGGCATTTCATCAATCTCTTCGTCTTCACATTCTAATATTGAAATGTTACTGTGTTCCTTTGAAGGGGGGTCATGGTGTCATCTTTATTTAGGTTTCTTATATTTCTGTTTTTATTTTTAGGCATTTGTGGAGTTAATTGTTGTTTATTTCCTCTGATGGCTTTTATCTTTAAGTTACACCTGTGTGGCTTAGTGGAATGTCTGCACCTTCAGTGGATACCAAAATATGGCCAGGTAGCTCTGGTCAGTGCTCCAGGGTGGGGCGAGTATCCATGGTAACACCCAAGTTGGGCATGGTAGATTACCTCTTGTTAACAGAAGGGGGTATGGTCATCTCTGTTGCTGTGATTACCCGATCAGTCCTCTCCTCCAAGGTGAACAATGCCCAGGTGCTAACCCCAGTGTGTTCAACACTCATCCACATTACTGTTTGAACCACGCAATGATCTGCACAGTCCTCACTGTGAGCACAGTTGTCACTGCAATGACCTGACCCAGGCCACCAAGAAGTTCCGAATGTATGGAGCCACAACCAGTAATTTCCCAGAGACCCAGCTACATCCTGCACCCTCTCACATAACCACCAGGCTCCCACAGTCTCAGCACAAAGGGTTCCCACAGTCACTGGGTGCAGAGGTTTTGCTCTTCCCTGCCAGTCTGTCCAGTCAACAGACCAGCATCTTGATACTGCCAGGCTGAGAGTTCCTCACAGTCCTACGTGGGTCCTACATTGAGTCCCAGCCAGACTCAATGGCAGTGGGGACTGTAGATTTTTCCCTCTGCTAGAATCTCTGGATCACACAGGTACAAAAGAGCCACTGGCCAAACGTTGCTCTCTCCTCACCACTGCCACCAGTATTACCAAGAAAATGGTGTCCAGTCTCAGCCAGTTGCTGTGCATGAGCCCAAAGGCTTCCTCAGCTCCCACCCAAAACCAAAATGATGCCTGCCCATTCTCAGCCAGGAAGTATGTGCTATTGTGGGGAAGTTGGGACGAGATAAACATGCCCCCTCTACTTCCACTTGGTTTGCGGGCAACCACTTGTAACCACTAGCCCCAGGACTCCAGTCTGGACTCATGTCACACTCTCACTCCAGCTATATCACCATGGGTTTCTCCAGTCCAGTTTCCTACCAATCTCCGAGCTGCCACCTACTCTGGCTCTCAGCTTTTATAGTTGTGTATTGTGTTCACGTCCATGTTGTGTGTCTGCACCCTCTACACAAGTCCACGATGTTCCTCTTCCTCTTGTAGGAATTCCAGCGTGCTTTTCTCTCCAATTCTCCTCCTGAGAGTGTATGTCTTACCTTTTTTTACTATTTATTCCTAACCTAGAGCAGTATGGAATCTCTTCAGATAATATATTTTTAATTCACATTATACTAAAAGGCTTTACACTCTACTAAATAAAAATAATTTAGCAAGTAAGAAGTAAAAATTCCATCGTATGTGTGTGTATATATATGACAATTATTCAAGTATTTTCCTGTTATTACACATTTGCGTTGCTTTTTTTCACTGTTTTAAATAATTTATAGTTGCCTTTCATTGTTTTATGCATGAATGCTGAACTACTTATTCAGTTCCGGATCAACTCAAGTACAAGTCATCTGCAATCTTTATTTCCCAAGAGTCAAGCCCTGTAGAAACTCCCTCAGAGTGTGCTTTTTGAGTGAAAAAACATATGTCCTAATGATCAATTAGAAATTAATCATATACAGGGGTCAGTGTTGTGGCATAGCGGGTAAAGCTGCCGCCTGCAGTGCCCGCATCCCATATGGGTGCCTGTTTGACTCACAGCTGCTCCACTTCAGATCCAGCTCTCTGCTATGGCCTGGAAAAGCAGCAGAAGATGGCCCAAGTCCTTGGGCTCCTGCACCTGTGTGGGAAGACCCAGACGAAGCTTCTGGCTCCTGCCTTTGGATCAGTGCAGCTCCAGCAGTTGCACCCAATTGGGGAGTGACCCAGAGGATGGAAGACCTATCTCTCTCTCTCTCTCTCTCTCTCTCTCTCTCTCTCTCTCTCCTCTTTCTGTCTCTCCTTCTCTCGGTGTAACTCTGCCTTTCAAATAAATAAATAAATGTTTAAAAAAGAAAGAAATTAATCATATAATTATAAATCATCAAGGAACACTACACCAACATTGAAAGCAGCCATCAGCATACATTAGACTACATGAGGCTCTCAGAAGGGTAGAATGGAAGCACCCCATGCGTTCATAAAATTCTGCAGAGAAAGAAAGCTGTTTTCCTTCTTAATATATCAACACCAGTGGAAAGATTGAATTATGTTTGAAACTACTGAAGACAATTCAAGTGATTTACAAAAATTCTTCAGTGAGTAAATGTTTCATTCATAAACCATGTATGTTATATAAGTTAACAGAAGATCCCAAAATGAGACAAGCAGCAGTGTGCAGGGAGAAGACAGCTAAAAGGATCTATAGATCTTCCTATACAGAAATGTTTTAAATGTTTGCCTAATTCTCCTGTGTCACAGTTGTATTACCTATATTGCTACCTGAAAGCAGTAAGGAGTACCAGATTGCCATGGAGTGATTCCTGTCTGCCAGTCCCTCAAGTAGTCACTTGGAAAAACAATGACTTCTTTTTTTAAATTATTTAATTTATCTTTTGAGAGGTAAAGTTACAGACAGAGAGAGGCAGAGACAGAGAGAAAGGTCTTCTGTCCGATGGTTCACTCTCGAAATGGTCACAACGACCGGAGCTGTGCTGATCCGAAGGCAGGAGCCAGGAGCTTCTTCCAGGTCTCCCACATGGGTGTGGGTGCCCAAGGACTTGGGCCACCTTCTACTGCTTTCCCAGGCCACAGCAGAGAGCTGGACTGGTAGAGGAGCAGTCCAGACTAGAACCAGCACCTCTATGGAATGTCAGCACCACAGGCAGAGGATTAACATACTATACCACAGCCCTGGAACTTACAGAGTTTACAGAATAAAATTTAGTAGAGAAGGATAATGAGGAATGGAGATAATCACAATACAAACAAGCAAACAAATCATTGAAAACAGTGATGAATGCTATGAGGGACTAAGAATTACTTGGTAGGGGGCAGGAGACTATATAAAGTAAGACCTTATGGTGAGAAGACCTAGACATGAGACTTGCAGGTAAGCAAAAATTAGCCATACAAAGAAAGAGGGGAGGGGAGGGGAGGGAGTAGAAGGAAGAAGAAGAATATTCTAGGTAGAGACCACAGCATGTGCTTGGCTGTGAAGAAGCCAATTTAACCTCTAAATGCCCCCCACTATCCTTTTTTCATTTTCACAACCCAGGGGCTCCCATCCTGGTTTCCTGCCTCGGCCTCTCTTCAATAGTCCATACCAATTAAATTTAAACTGTGTTTCACCACCATAGCATCCTTCTAACACAATAATTTATTTTGATATTCTCAGACTACATTATGTCTTGTATTGTACAACATTTTTACACAGTTTAATTTTGTCTATAACACCAATTAACTTTATGGAGCTAGGCATACATAAAAAATTATCAGCAGCATATCCAAAGTCTATCTAGAAGTAATATTTATGTGTTTACATTTAGCCAAATAATAACTGAATATTCAACGATCACTCTAAAAACCTAACTTAATTTAAAAATATCAATAGTTTCTGGCGGAGCCAAGATGGCGGAATAGTGAGGGCGCGCACCGATAGTCCGGGAAAATTTAGTTTAATAAAAGGGGAGTTACGGTAGCCTCAGAAAAAAGAACCAGGAAAATATTGCAGACAAAACTCTTCTGGATCCAGTGGGCGTGAATCGGAGGACCTACTGGGAGAACAAGGTCGCCCACCGCGCGCGAAAGCTGAACCGCAGGACCGAGCCGCGGGACTGAGCCGCGGAAGCCGAGCCGCGGGACTGAGCTGCGCAAGCTGCAGGGTCTGCGCGCAAGTGCTCGAAGGGGAGTGCAACAGCGGGGAGACTTGGGAAGTCCAGGGCTCCGAGTCCACACATTGGCGCTGGAAGGGGAGCAGACCTGCGTGGAGAGCGTGGGAGCCCACAGTTCGGGACATCAGCGGCAGACTCAACACACCAGCGCTGGAACGCGAGGTGAGCCGAACCTCAATAGCCCGAGACACCGGCAGGCAAGCGGAGAGAGGAGACTAGAGGGAACGACCCCCGGGGCGGGGGGGACTTCACCAAGCTAACTGGAAGAGAGAGAGAGGGAAAAAAAAAAAGGTGACTGGTATGGACACGGGTTTCTCTCTCTCCGCTCACCTCTCAAGGGCGAGCAAGACAAAGAGCAGGCGCCATCTTGGACATACGTCATAAGCAGAGCGACCTCAGGTCTGCACCGGCCCTGAGCCTAGCAGTAAAACCTGACTCTGGGTGGGGCGAATTAACAGGAGATTAGGACTTAGTAAATTTATGGTGCTACTGAACTGAGACTGTGAAAAAAGAGACGGTGGGGGAGAGAACTCACGGAATTCACGTGAGCACTCTCCAGAGACGCTACAATTCCGTAACTTTGGCAACCCAGTGGGAGACTGAAGGAGAATTTGAGCCCACTCTAAGGGCCGAACAGATTCCCTGTGTGGTCCTTGGGAAAGAGCTTCTGATCTCTGGCTCCTGTGGGTATATCATTTGCCTGCTAACTACCTCCAACTTTGTTCAGCTGTGCAGAATAACTTCCCTGTTGAATCAAAAAAAAAAGAGAGAGAGAGAGAGAGAGAGAGGTTTACCACGCCTAACCTGGGAGTGTCACCTTTGGCACACCAAACAGAGCTCTCAGGCCACACCCATCTCAAGCCCTAAGGCTCCATCAAAAACAGATAGTCCACTTAATCTAGAGTCATAGTATAACAAGAAAAAGCACCACAGTGAAGAAACCAAATATCTCCAATATGACAAATAACAAACGCAAAAACCAAGGTAATAAAAACAAGGAAGTCACCATGAAGCCCTCAAATGAAAAAGACACCCCAATTCAAGATTATGAGGATGATGACATAGAAGAAATGCAAGAAGCAGATCTCAAAAAATTGATAAGAACATTAAGAAGTTCTCAAAAACAAATTCTTGAACTACACAAATCCTTAATGGACAAGATAGAAAATCTCTCTCGTGAAAATGAAATATTAAGGAGGAATCAAAATGAAACGAAACAACTAGTACAACAGGAAACTGGGATAGTGACTGAAGTGAAGAATTCAATAGATCAAATGAAAAACACAATAGAGAGCCTTACAAACAGAATGGGAGAAGCAGAAGAGAGAATATCGGACTTAGAAGACAGAGAACAGGAAAGGATACAGTCAGACCAAAGAAAAGAAGAGGAAATTAGGAATCTAAAACATATTGTCGGGAATCTTCAGGATACTATTAAAAAACCCAACTTTCGGGTTCTAGGAGTTCCTGAAGGCATGGAGAGGGAGAAAGGATTAGAAGGCCTTTTTAGTGAGATATTAGCAGAAAATTTCCCAGGTTTGGAGAAGGACAGAGAAATCCTAGTACAGGAAGCTCACAGAACCCCTAATAAACACGACCAAAAGAGACCCTCACCACGGCACGTTGTAATTAAACTCTCCACAGTGAAACATAAAGAAAAGATCCTAAAATGTGCAAGAGAGAAACGTCAGATTACTCTCAGAGGATCTCCAATCAGACTCACAGCTGACTTCTCATCAGAAACTCTACAAGCTAGGAGGGAATGGCAAGATATAGCCCAGGTACTAAGAGAGAACAACTGCCAGCCCAGAATATTATATCCTGCAAAGCTATCATTTGTGAATGAAGGTGAAATAAAGACTTTTCATAACAAACAGAAATTGAAAGAATTTGTTGCCACTCGTCCAGCCCTGCAAAAGATGCTTAAAGATGTGTTACACACAGAAACAAAGAAACACGGTCATCAATATGAAAGAAGGTAAAGGAAGGAAACCAAGGAAGGAAAGCTCACAGCAAAAGATCACAGGGAATTCAAAGCATATATTAGAACTTATCTTTGGCAAATGGCAGGGCAAAGTTACCACTTATCATTAGTCACACTGAACGTGAATGGCCTGAACTGTCCAGTTAAAAGACACCGTTTGGCTGATTGGGTTAAAAAACAAAACCCATCTATTTGCTGCTTACAAGAAACACATCTTTCCAACAAAGATCCATACAGACTGAAAGTGAAAGGCTGGAAAAAGATATACCATGCCAACAGAAATGAAAAAAGAGCAGGCGTAGCCATCTTAATATCAGACACCATAAACTTTACCACAAAAACCGTTAAGAGAGACAAAGAGGGACACTACATAATGATTAAGGGATCAATTCAACAGGAAGATATAACAATTATCAATGTATATGCACCTAACTGCAGGGCACCGGTTTATCTAAAAGATTTGTTAACGGACTTAAAGGGAGACTTAGACCCCAATACAATAGTACTGGGGGACTTCAATACTCCACTCTCAGAAATAGACAGATCAATAGGACAGAAGATCAACAAGGATACAGTAGATTTAAACGACACTATAGCCCAAATGGATCTAACAGATATATACAGAACTTTCAATCCTACAGCTAAAGATTATACATTCTTCTCAGCAGTACATGGAACCTTCTCTAGGATTGACCACATACTAGGCCATAAAGCAAGTCTCAGCAAATTCAAAAGAATTAGAATCATACCATGCAGCTTCTCAGACCATAAAGGAATGAAGTTGGAAATGAACAACTCAGGAATCCCTAGAGCATACGCAAACACATGGAGATTGAACAACATGCTCCTGAATGAACAATGGGTCATAGAAGAAATCAAAAGAGAAATCAAAAACTTTCTGGAAGTAAATGAGGATAACAGCACAACATACCAAAACTTATGGGACGCAGCAAAAGCAGTGTTAAGAGGAAAGTTTATATCAATAGGTGCCTACATCAAGAAATTGGAAAGGCACCAAATAGATGAGCTTTCTATTCACCTCAAGGATCTAGAAAACCTACAGCAAACCAGACCCAAATCTAGTAGGAGAAGAGAAATAATTAAAATCAGAGAAGAAATCAACAGGATTGAATCAAGAAAAACATTACAAAAAATCAGCCAAATGAGGAGCTGGTTTTTTGAAAAAATAAACAAAATTGACACCCCATTGGACCAACTAACTAAAAAAAGAAGAGAAAAGACCCAAATCAATAAAATCAGAGATGAAAAAGGAAACGTAACAACAGACACCACAGAAATAAAAAGAATCATCAGAAATTACTACAAGGACTTGTATGCCAGCAAACAGGGAAACCTATCAGAAATGGATAGATTCCTGGACACATGCAACCTACCTAAATTGAACCAGGAAGACATCGAAAACCTAAACAGACCCATAACTGAGACAGAAATTGAAACAGTAATAAAGGCCCTCCCAACAAAGAAAAGCCCAGGACCAGATGGATTCACTGCTGAATTCTACCAGACATTTAAAGAAGAACTAACTCCAATTCTTCTCAAACTATTCAGAACAATTGAAGAAGAGGGAATCCTCCCAAATTCTTTCTATGAAGCCAGCATCACCTTAATTCCTAAGCCGGGAAAAGATGCAGCACTGAAAGAGAATTACAGACCAATATCCCTGATGAACATAGATGCAAAAATCCTCAATAAAATTCTCACCAATAGAATGCAACAACACATCAGAAAGATCATCCACCCAGACCAAGTGGGATTTATCCCTGGTATGCAGGGATGGTTTAATGTGCGCAAGACAATCAATGTGATACACCACATTAACAGACTGCAGAAGAAAAACCATATGATTCTCTCAATAGATGCCGAGAAAGCATTTGATAAAATGCAACACCCGTTCATGATGAAAACTCTAAGCAAACTGGGTTTGGAAGGAACATTCCTCAATACAATCAAAGCAATCTATGAAAAACCCACAGCCAACATCCTATTGAATGGGGAAAAGTTGGAAGCATTTCCACTGAGATCTGGGACCAGACAGGGATGTCCACTCTCACCACTGCTATTCAATGTAGTTCTGGAGGTTCTAGCCAGAGCTATTAGGCAAGAAAAAGAAATTAAAGGGATACAAATTGGGAAGGAAGAACTCAAACTATCCCTCTTTGCAGATGACATGATTCTTTATTTAGGGGACCCAAAGAACTCTACCAAGAGACTATTGGAACTCATAGAAGAGTTTGGCAAAGTAGCAGGGTATAAAATCAATGCACAAAAATCAACAGCCTTTGTATACACAGACAATGCCATGGCTGAGGAAGAACTTCTAAGATCAATCCCATTCACAATAGCTACAAAAACAATCAAATACCTTGGAATAAACTTAACCAAAGACGTTAAAGATCTCTACGATGAAAATTACAAAACCTTAAAGAAAGAAATAGAAGAGGATACCAAGAAATGGAAAAATCTTCCATGCTCATGGATTGGAAGAATCAATATCATCAAAATGTCCATTCTCCCAAAAGCAATTTATAGATTCAATGCAATACCAATCAAGATACCGAAGACCTTCTTCTCAGATCTGGAAAAATTGGTGCTGAAATTTATATGGAGGCACAAGAGACCTCGAATAGCTAAAGCAATCTTGTACAACAAAAACAAAGCCGGAGGCATCACAATACCAGATTTCAGGACATACTACAGGGCAGTTGTAATCAAAACAGCATGGTTCTGGTACAGAAACAGAAGGATAGACCAATGGAACAGAATTGAAATACCAGAAATCAACCCAAACATCTACAGCCAACTTATATTTGATCAAGGATCTAAAACTAATTCCTTGAGCAAGGACAGTCTATTCAATAAATGGTGCTGGGAAAATTGGATTTCCACGTGCAGAATCATGAAGCAAGACCCCTACCTTACACCTTACACAAAAATCCACTCAACATGGATTAAAGACCTAAATCTACGACCTGACACCATCAAGTTACTAGAGAACATTGGAGAAACCCTTCAAGATATTGGCACAGGCAAAGAGTTTCTGGAAAAGACCCGGGAGGCACAGGCAGTCAAAGCCAAAATTAACTATTGGGATTGCATCAAATTGAGAAGTTTCTGTACTGCAAAAGAAACAGTCAGGAGAGTGAAGAGACAACCGTCAGAATGGGAAAAAATATTTGCAAACTATGCAACAGATAAAGGGTTAATAACCAGAATCTACAAAGAGATCAAGAAACTCCACAAAAACAAAACCAACAACCCAATTAAGAGATGGGCCAAGGACCTCAATAGACATTTTTCAAAAGAGGAAATCCAAATGGCCAACAGGCACATGAAAAAATGTTCAAGGTCATTAGCAATCAGAGAAATGCAAATCAAAACCACAATGAGGTTCCACCTCACCCCGGTTAGAATGGCTCACATTCAGAAATCTACCAACAACAGATGCTGGCGAGGATGTGGGGAAAAAGGGACACTAACCCACTGTTGGTGGGAATGCAAACTGGTCAAGCCACTATGGAAATCAGTCTGGAGATTCCTCAGAAACCTGAAGATAACCCTACCGTTCGACCCAGCCATCCCACTCCTTGGAATTTACCCAAAGGAATTTAAATTGGCAAACAAAAAAGCGGTCTGCAGCCTAATGTTTATTGCAGCACAATTCACAATAGCTAAGACCTGGAACCAACCTAAATGCCCATCAACGGTAGACTGGATAAAGAAATTATGGGATATGTACTCTTTAGAATACTATACTGCAGTAAGAAACAATGAAATCCAGTCATTTGCAACAAAATGGAGGAATCTGGAACACATCATGCTGAGTGAAATAAGCCAGTCCCAAAGGGACAAATACCATATGTTCTCCCTGATCGGTGACAACTGACTGAACACCAAAAAGGAAACTTGTTGAAGTGAAAGGGACACTATGGGAAACGGTGACTTGATCAGCATAGCCCTGACTGTTAATGAACAACTTAATACATTATCCCTCTTAGTAGTTTTTTTGTCTGTTCTACTTAATATGACTGATTTAATTCTGTAATTAATACACAGTTATTCTTAAGTGTTGAAAATTAACTGAAATGTGATCCCTGTTAAACATAAGAGTAGGAATAAGAGAGGGAAGAGATATATAATTTGGGACATGCTCAAGCTGACTTGCCCCAAATGGTAGAGTTAGAAACATACCAGGGGACTCCAATTTAATCCCATCAAGGTGGCATGTACCAATGCCATCTCACTAGTCCAAGTGATCAATTTCAGTTCGCAATTGATCATAATGAAAGGACTAAGATCAAAGGGAGCACATAAGCAAGTCTAGTACCTGCTAACACTAACCGATAGAATAAATAAAGGGGAGAGTGATCCAACATGGGAAGTGAGATACTCAGCAGACTCATAGAATGGCAGATGCCCTAAATAGCACTCTGGCCTCAGAATCAGCCCTAAAGGCATTCAGATCTGGCTGAAAAGCCCATGAGAGTATTTCAGGCATGGAAAGCCAAGACACTCTGGCAAAAGATCTCTGCGAGTGAGATCCCAGTGGAAAGAACAGGTCTTCAAAGAAGGAGGTACCTTTCTCTGAAGGGAGGAGAGAACCTCCACTTTGACTATGACCTTGTCTAAACAAGATAAGAGTCGGAGAACTCAAGGGGCTTCCATAGCCTTGGAAACTCATGACTGGAGCATAGGGAGATTACTGATGCCATAGACAGGAGTGTCAATTGGTAAAGTCAACAACAGGAGTCACTGTGCACTTACTCCTCATGTAGGATCTCTGTCCTTAATGTGCTGTGCATTGAGATTTAATGCTATAACGAGTACTCAAATAATATATTTCACTTTGTGTTTCTATGGGGGTGCAAACTGTTGAAATCTTTACTTAATGCATACTAAACTGATCCTCTGTAAAAAAAAAAAAAAAAAAAAAAAAAGAAAAGAAAAGAAAAGAAAAGAAACTATCAACTCCCAACTTGACTCTCACTGGGATTAAACATGACAATAGGTCTGATCTGATTTCATCATCATTAAAAAAAATCATCTATTATTTTTCACTTTATGTTTCTGTGTGGGAGCAAACTGTTGAAATCCTTACTTAATGTATACTAAGCTGATCTTCTGTATATTAAGATAATCGAAAATGAATCTTGATGTGAATGGAAGGGGAGAGGGAGTGGGAAAGGGGAGGGTAGTGGGTGGGAGGGACGGTATGGGGGGGAAGCCATAGTAATCCATTATTCGTACTTTGGAAACGTATATTCATTAAATAAAAGTTAAAAAAAAAAAGAAAAAAAAAATATCAATAGTTTCTCAAAAAAAATCAAGATTCTACATATTTTTAAATTACAATACTATTTATTTACTTATCAAATAAGTGCTGAAAGAGAGATGGATTTTGCTATCTTCTTGATGTAGGGAAACATCCTCACAGCCTATTTAAATAGTTGAACTCATTCAAGTTTATTAAATAAGACCAATGAGTTAATTATCACAAAACCATCCTGCCATGGAAAGTATAATGTACAGACTTAAGTGAAAAAACACAATTTTTTCTACACAAATATTCTAACAAATACATTTTGTCATAACGGTAGTAAAATTGTTGCAAGGAAATTTTCAACTTAATACTACTATCTAAGCATTTTAAGAAATAGACATAAGTTAAAAATGTTGATTTACCTTGAGTGTCATAGTAAATAGTAAGAAAATGTTCTTTTTTATAGTTGTTCAATCAATGGAAGCAAACTGTTCTGTCTAACTATAACCTCTAAGCTCTCAAACTATCTTTTTTTTAACTTTTATTTAATGAATATAAATTTACAAAGTACAGCTTATGGATTACAGTGGCTTCCCCCACCCATAACTTCCCTCCCACCCTCAACCCTCCCGTTTCCTGCTCCCTCTCCCCTTCCATTCACATCAAGATTCATTTTCAATTCTCTTTATATACAGAAAATCAGTTTAGTATACATTAAGTAAAGATTTCAACAGTTTGCACCCACATAGAAACACAAAGTGAAAAATACAGTTTGAGTACTCATTATAGCATTAAATCACAATGTACAGCACATTGAGGACAGAGATCCTACATGAGGAGTAAGTGCACAGTGACTCCTGTTGTTGACTTAACAAATTGACACTCCTGTTTATGGCATCAGTAATCTCCCTATGCTCCAGTCATGAGTTTCCAAGGCTATGGAAGCCTTTTGAGTTCACCGACTCTGATCATATTTAGACAAGGTCGTAGTCAAAGTGGAAGTTCTCTCCTCCCTTCAGAGAAAGGTACGTCTTTCTTTGAAGACCTGTTCTTTCCACTGGGATCTCACTCATGGAGATCTTTCATTTAGGTCATTTTTTTTTTTTTGCCAGAGTGTCTTGACTTTCCATGCCTGAAATACTCTCATGGGCTTTTCAGCCAGATCGGAATGCCTTTAGGGCTGATTCTGAGGCCAGAGTGCTGTCAAACGATCTTGATTCAATATTTCTCCAGGTTTCTATTGCTGAAGACTATAAATTCTGATCTTTATGAATTATTTTTGTTAAATAAAGGGGACTATGTCAAACTTAAAAGTTTCTTCACAGCAAATAAAACAATGAACAAAGTGAAAAGGCAACCTACCAAATAGGAGAAAATATTTGTAAAACACATATCTAACAAAGAGTTAATCTCCTAGACATATAAAGAATTCCTATAACTCAATAGCAAAAAAAGAAAACTAATAATACAATTAAAATATGAGCTAAAGATTTTAGTTGACATTTCTCCAAAGATACACAAATGGCCAACAGGTATATAAAAATCATTCTAATGTAAATCATCATCAACAAATTGCACATAAAACCACAATGAGATATCACTTCACATCAGCTACACTGACTGATATCCCAAAAAAAAAATTGTGAGTAGAGATGTAGAAAAATTACAGATACTATATGATATAGCAAACTTACTTTTTGATAAGGTATCCAAAATAATCGTGGCCAGCACTGGGGCGTAGCAGGTTAAAGCCCCAGCCTACAGCACTGGCATCACATCTGGAAATCGGTTTGGGTCCCAGCTGCTCCACTTCCTATCCAGCTCCTTGCTAATGCTCCTGGGAAAGCAGCAGAGGATGGCCCAAGTACTTGGGCCTCTGCACCCATGTGGGAGACCTGGAAGAAGCTCCTGGCTTCAGCCTGGCTCAGCCCCAGTCATTGCAACCATTTGGGGAGTGAATCAGTGGATAGAAAAACTCTCTCTCTCTCTCTCTCTCTCTCTCTCTCTCTCTACCTCTCTCTACCTCTCTCTACATCTCTCTAAAACTCTACCTTTCAAATAAATAAAATACTTTTTTAAAAAATCCAATATAATTAAAATAAGCATCTCAAATAGATACTGATAATACCAAGTCCATTGTTGCATCATTTGCAATACTCAAGACATGGAAAAAAACTAATTTCTCATAGACAGATTAACGAATTTTGAGAATGTGTAATAAAGATACAATGGATACTATTTAGCCTTTAAAAGAAATTCTGCAGTATGTGACAACATGGATGAAACTTGAAGGTATTATGCAAAGTAAAATAAGCCAGCCATAACATGACAAATGCAACATGATTCCACTTATATTAGGTATATAAAATACTTAAGTGCATAGAATCAAATAGTGAAGTGGTTGTTGTCAGAGGTTGAGGAGAGAGGGAAGCCAGAAATTACTAATCAGTAGGCATAATGTTTCAGGTAAGAAAGATGAATAAACTCTAGAGGTTTTCTGTACAATATTTTACAACAATAATATATTGTACATATACAAATTTATTAAAAGGGTAGAGCTCATGTTAAGTACTCTTATCACAGTAAGATAGATTTTTAAAAATTAAATAAAAATAACAGGGCCAGAAATGTGGCATAGCTGGTAAATCCGCCACCTGCAGTGCCCGCATCCCGTATATGCACTGGTTCAAGTCCCAGCTGCTCCACTTCCTATCTAGCTCTCTGCCATGGCCTGGGAAAGCAGTGTAAGATGGCCCAATTCCTTGGACCCCTGCACCTTTGGGAGACCCAGAAGAAGCTCCTAGCTCATGGCTTTGGATCAGCGCAACTCTGGCTGTTGCGGCCAACTGGGGAGTGAACCAGTGGATAGAAGACCTCTCTCTGTCTCTCCTTCTCTCACTGTGTGTAACTGTTACTTTCAAATAAATAGATAGATCTTTAATAAATAAAATAACACCATAAGGTACCCTACAAATATATAAAACCTTTACATAGTAGTAAAAAGAACAAATTAAACTTAAAAGATTGCATAAAAATAAACTATCTAAGGCCTAAAGAATAACAACAGAGGAATCTACTTGAACACAAACTCACCACGCTGTTTAAGAAATAGAGCAGCAGCTGGCGCCGCAGCTCACTAGGCTAATCCTTGGGCTCTACATCTGATTCCAGCTGCCTGCTTTTGTGCACCTTGGGATGGTTCAGGTCCTTGGTTCTCTGTCATCTCCATGGAGACTGCCCCAAGCTGTTGCTGGCACTGAGGGAGTAAATAATGGATGGGAGATCTCTGTCTGTCTGTCTGTCTCCTTCTCTTCTTCTCTCTGTCTCTCTTGATCTGCCTTTTAAATAAATAAATATAGAAACAGAACACTTGCAATTAGCCTTCAAAGTCCTGTAACACATGACATCAAACATGTGTCACCAAGTCTGAAATCAAAACACTACATATAAAGGAATTCACTTGATATCATTGTTTTTCTGGACACTAGCTTATTCAATCAAATAATTTTTGTGATTCTGAAAGTTTAATTAATTAAAGTTTTATTAATCAATATTCCAGCATTTTAAAAATATTGGCCGGCACCGTGGCTCACTAGGCTAATCCTCCATCTGCAGCACTGGCACCCCGGGTTCTAGTCCCAGTCAGGGCGCTGGATTCTGTCCCAGTTGCTCTTCTTCCAGTCCAGCTCTCTGATGAGGTCCAGGAAGGCAGTGGAGGATGGCTCAAGTGCTTGGGCCCTGCACCCGCATGGGAGACCAGGAGAAGCACCTGGCTCCTGGCTTCGGATCAGCGCAGCATGTCGGCCATAGCAGCTATTTGGGGGGTGAACCAACAAAAGGAAGACCTTTCTCTCTGTCTCTCTCTCTCATTGTCTAATTCTGCCTGTCAAAAGAATATATATATATATATATATATATATGTATAAATGGCTACATTGTTTGAAAAACTGTAGAAGAAAACATATAAAAAGTAAATAGTAGACTAAGATTCTATGTGATTCTATGACAACAAAGATCAACAAATGATACATCAAAACAGGATTCATAAAACAGAAGTATCACACACAAATTGCCAACAGCTGCTTTGTCACTAGGGAAGGGCATGAGCTTGAACACTAAGCCCTAAAATGGAAAATCCCTGAGTCAAGAATTCAAAACAGAACAAATGCTATTTTGGTGAAAGTGGTTCACATTACAATTGTCTTAGACACCAATATATATATGAGTATTGCTAACAGGAGGTATACTCCACCCCCCCCCAAAAAAAAAAAACTGGAAGGGATGTGTGTAAGGTAACAGCAACCAAGGAACATCATCGGTTGAACACCAAGGATTATTTTCAGCTCATATTAGTCATAGATACTGTTCTCTTCAGAACTGTATATCTTAAATTAAATATGTAAATGTATTAATTCACTAATATCTTATTTAGCGCTGAGTACTTCTAGGATAGCTTACATTAACATTGTGTATAGCTAGGTATTATCCTTTTTTTAAGGTAAGAGAGAGAGGTAGAGACAGGCAGACAGAAAAATCTCCCTCCACTGGTTCACTCCCAAAATGCCTGAAACAACCTGGACTGAGCCAGGTTGCAGCCAGGTTGCAGCCAGGAGCCAGGAACTCAATACTGGTCTTGAGGGGGAAGGGATCTAACTACTTGAGCCATCACTGCTGCCTCCCAGGGTTTGCATTAATTAAAAGCTGGAATCAGAAGCAGAGCAGGGACTGAACCAGGCCCTCTGATTTAGGATACAGGCATCCCAAGTAGCATCTAACAACTGTACCAAATACACCCTCAATTTTTTTTAGAAATTAACTGCTTATTTCTTTAATGTTTCCTTTTCTTTCTGTAAGTCCCAAAGGAGCTTTGACCATGACATTTTCACTACTGTTTACCCAAAATGCACAACAGATGTCCAGCACATGGAAGATGCTCCTTAAATATTTGCAGACTGGCTGCAAATTCATTGATTCAAGATGTATCCACTGAGAAATAATAAAATTGATTTTATTAACAGCCCCCAAGCTTTTCAACTTTCAAAAGACCTTTTCATTATCCCTCCAAGTCCACATCAATCCTGTATGTTTGAAAGAATTAATCCATCACATTAAAATTAATAATTTATCCCAATATTAAACACAAGCATATAAAGCCCAGTCTATGCTTCCAATGGTCTCCAGATCATCAATACTATCTCTTTAAATTCTCTGCTATTCTATAACAGCAGCCAGAATAAAGAAGCTACAGGCCGGCACCGTGGCTCACTAGGCTAATCCTCCGCCTTGCGGGGCCAGCATACCGGATTCTAGTCCCAGTCGGAGCAGCGGATTCTATCCTGGTTGCCCCTCTTCCAGGCCAGCTCTCTGCTATGGCCCGGGAGTGCAGTGGAGAATGGCCCAAGTCCTTGGATCCTGCACCCGCATGGGAGACCAGGAGAAGCACCTGGTTCCTGGCTTCGGATCAGTGCGACGTGCAGCAGTAGCGCGGCGGCCATTGGAGGGTGAACCAACGGCAAAAAGGAAGACCTTTCTCTCTGTCTCTCTCTCTCTCTCACTGTCCACTCTGCCTGTCAAAAAAAAAAAAAAAAAGAAAGATATGTTGTTATAACAAGCTTCTCTTGCCTAATAGCCAGACAATTTCCTTAAGGCATTTGAAATATTCAAAATAGCTCAGAACTGCTTTGCAAGCTTCTTCTCTGGGCTCTGTTTAAATTAATCTCTTTTGTTGACATGTCTGTTACAACATTAAAAATTGTCCTCAGTTCCTATTTACAGGGGGAAAAATGCTCTTTACATTTCACCAAAGATAGTAACTACATAGAATTGACTTCCTCTCCCCAGCCAGGGCCTCATAGTGATAAGGCTGCCCACAAACAAAAGAATAATACTGACCCCTGGGCCCACACACAAGCAGAATAATACTGGTTTTGAGACTGTGGCCTTGTTCAATGTAAAGCTACACCAAAAATTCAATTTCCTTAAAGACTCATGAAACATTAAACTGCGTTAATTTTGCTATGTACATAGTGGTACTGGGGGGTATTTTGCTCATAAAATATTTGGCAGAGGGACTCCAATGTATTCAAATTTTAAGAATTTTAAATTCTCCTGAGTGCAGACTAATTAAGTGAATTCTTTTTCCTAAGAATCAAGCTTGAAAGATAGACAAGGAGACAAATTATTCTCTCTCTCTCTTGTCTCTCTCCTCAAAAAAAAAAATCTTTCACTGTTTAAAAACTTTAAGGATAGGGGTAAACACTGTGGCATAGCAGGTAAAGCTATTGCTTGCCATGGCGGTATCCCATATGGGTGCTGGTTCACTTCCTATCCAGCTCTCTGCTGTGGCCTGGGAAAGCAGTAGAAGGTGGCCCAAGTCCTTGGGCACCCACACCCATGTGGGAGACCTGGAAGAAACTCCTGGCTCCTGGCTTTGGATCAGTGAAGCTCCAGCCATTGCAGCCAACTGGGGAGTGAACCAGCAGATGGAAGATCTCTCTTTCTCTCTCTCTGCCTCTCCTTCTCTCTCTGTGTAACTCTTTCAAATAAACAAATAAATCTTTAAAACAAAATCTAAGGGTTGGGGCAGGTGATTGTCACAGAAGTTAAGGCTCCACTTGGGACACCCACATCCCATATTGGAGTGCCGGGAATTGAATCCTGGCTCGGCTTCCAATTCCAGATTCCTGCTATTGCACACCTTGGGAGGCATCAGTGATGGCTCAGGTGTTTGGGTCCCCGCCACCTACAGAGGAAACCTAGATTGACTTCCCAGTTCCAGGCTTGGACCTGGCCTAGCCCCAGCTTTTGCAGGTATTTGGTAAGTGAAGCAGTGATCTGTAGGAGATATCTCTCTCCTATATACTTTTTAAAAAAGAAATGGATAATCTCAGCTTTGTCTACAGCCATATCACCTTGAGCATGTCCAGTCTCAACTGATAAACTCAGCTTTAGGTTCTAGGGAGTCTTTCAAATCCACCATTTAAAATAAATTAAATAAATTAAATTGTAAGCATTAAGTTTTCTAACAATCAAGAATGGTTCTGTGTGTGCATGGCAAGTCATTCACTCCTGACTCTTTCGTATTGTGGTTGACATTTGTGAAGAACTCTAAGGTAGAATCTGCCTTACTAAAGATTCTTCACTTCCACCATTTGTGTTCTTTCTGGAGCTTCCCCATCACTACAGCTGCTACTGACTATTCTGTAAGAACTTATTAGTCACCCAGAAGAATCAGTGTTTTCCCCAGTCTGCCCAAGGTTGACAGCACAGTAAGAATCTAACTCTTTTTTTTTTTTTTTTTTTTTTTTTTGGACAGGCAGAGTTATAGTGAGAGAGAGACAAAGAAAAAGGTCTTCCTTCCGTTGGTTCACTCCACAAATGGCCGCTACAGGTGGTGTGAAGCCAGGAGCCAGGTGTTTCCTCCTGGTCTCCCATGCAGGTGCAGGGCCCAAGGATTTGGGCCATCCTCCACTGCCTTCCCGGGCCACAGCAGAGAGCTGGACTGGGGCAGAATCCAGCACCCCAGCTGGGACTAGAACCCTGGGTACCGGCGCCGAAGGTGGAGGATTAGCCTGGTGAGCCACGGCACCGGCCAAGAATCTAATTTTTAATCACACAAGCACCAACTCTGATGTAGGCTTTCTTTTATTTTATGTGTCAATAAATTTTGTACAGTAACCTCTTGGATATGATTGCAATTTAGGCTATAATCTTTCAGAAGGCTACAGGGAGATTTGTGACATAAATATAACTTACATCCTGATATTCTTTTTTTTAACTTTTATTTAACGAATATAAATTTCCAAAGTACAGCTTATGGATTACAGTGGCTTCCCCCACATACCGTCCCTCCCACCCACTACCCTCCCCTTTCCCACTCCCTCTCCCCTTCCATTCACATCAAGATTCATTTTCGATTATCTTAATATACAGAAGATCAGCTTAGTATACATTAAGTAAGGATTTCAACAGTTTGCTCCCACACAGAAACATAAAGTGAAAAATAATAGATGATTTTTTTAAATGATGATGAAATCAGATCAGACCTATTGTCATGTTAATCCCAGTGAGAGTCAAGTTGGGAGTTGATAATTTCTTTTTTTTTTTTTTACAGAGGATCAGTTTAGTATACATTAAGTAAAGATTTCAACAGTTTGCACCCCCATAGAAACACAAAGTGAAATATATTGTTTGAGTACTCGTTATAGCATTAAATCTCAATACACAGCACATTAAGGACAGAGATCCTACATGAGAAGTAAGTGCACAGTGACTCCTGTTGTTGACTTTACCAATTGACACTCCTGTTTATGGCATCAGTAATCTCCCTATGCTCCAGTCATGAGTTTCCAAGGCTATGGAAGCCCTCTGAGTTCTCCGATTCTTATCTTGTTTAGACAAGGTCATAGTCAAAGTGGAGGTTCTCTCCTCCCTTCAGAGAAAGGTACCTCCTTCTTTGAAGACCTGTTCTTTCCACTGGGATCTCACTCACAGAGATCTTTTGCCAGAGTGTCTTGGCTTTCCATGCCTGAAATAGTCTCATGGGCTTTTCAGCCAGGTCCGAATGCCTTTAGGGCTGATTCTGAGGCCAGAGTGCTATTTAGGACATCTGCCATTCTATGAGTCTGCTGAGTATCTCACTTCCCATGTTGTACATCCTGATATTCTAATTAAAGAGTAGTCCAAGAACTAGCAGCATGGGCATAACTTGGGAGCTTGTTAGAATGGCAGAATTTCAAATCCTATCCCAGTCTTACTGAACCATTAACTACAGTTTAAAATATTCCAGGTCATTCTTATTCACATTGCTTTTGGATAAGCCCTGTCCTAACTGAACTCAATCCATTACAGTCAAGGCATTCAGAGCCACTACCTCTAACCTTTTATATCAAATTAATCCCATTTGTTCACCGGTGTTAGTGAGCAATTAAGCACATTCTTTTTTTAAAAGAGTTATTTATTTATTTGAAAGGCAGAGTTACAGAGACACAGAGGCAGAGAGGGACAGAGAGGTCTTCCATCCACTGGTTCACTCCCTATATGTCCTCAATGGCTGGAGCTGTGCCAGTCTGAAGCCAGAGCCAGGAGCTTCTTCCAGATCTCCAATGTGGGTGCAGGGTCCCAAGGACTTGGGCTATCTTCTACTGCTTTCCCAGGCCATAGCAGAGAGCTGGACCAAAAGTGGAGCAGCTCGGACTTGAACCAGATTCCATATCGGATGCTGGCACTGCAGGCATAGGTTTTACCTGCTATGCCATAGCGCTGGCCCCAAACACATTTTTAAGATGTAGTTTTCACATACTGATGTGAAACATCGTGACAAACTTATTCTTGGGTAGAGAAAATTAATTTTGTAAATAATACTTCAGAAATCGATTTCCACACGCTAATATTTCTTACACCTAAAATGACATTCTAACTCAAATGGTAACAGGTAAACCTATTAATCTCTCTGAAGGTCAGTTTACTCATTAGCAAAATAGGGATAGCAATAAATAATCTAGTTGGATATGTTAAAGATTGAAGGAGAAAATGTGAATGAAGCATTCTGCATCTCAAAGTTTATCTTATTTTAAAGATTTATTTATTTGAGTGACACAGAGAGAGAGAGAGAAAGAGAGAGAGAAACCTTCCATCTATGGGTTCACTCTCCAAATGCCTACACCAGCCAAGCTGAAGCCAGAAACCAGGAACTCCATTTGAGTTTCCTACATGAGTGACGGGGACCCAAGCACTTGGATAATTACTAACTGCATATCAGGTAAATTAGCAGGAAGCTGGATCAGAAACATAGAGTCACTGGGATGCAGGCAGGCCCTTTGATAAAGGATATAGTGTCCCAAGCAGTGGTTTAACCAGCTGTACCACAACACCAACCCCACACTTCTGTTTTCTTGACTCGTGGGTCACTTGCTCTTCCATTGGAGGTGGCTCTTCCCATTGGCAGATTTGGCAGGTTCACAACTCCAACAATTCACAGTTTCAGACACAAACTGTCAGAAAAAAAATAAAAATTTATTAGTCTTTAACGGGAAGATACTCCAACAAGTATTCTAGAAGCCTGGTTCACTTTCCTGACCACAAACTGGGAGTACGGATAGGAGCAGGAAAATGCGGCCTGCCCAGTACACATTATATAACTGAAAGGTAGGGTGAAATTGCCTTTCTGAAAAATAATCCATGAGCAGTATGTACCTAGCTACTTCCAAGAATGAATGCACGTAATTGTCAACTTTAGTTGCACATCATAACCACAAGGAAAAGTATTTGAATTCCTCATACCCAGAGTACACCCTTAGACCAATTAAATTGAAATCTCTGGGATTGAGACCCAAGCAGCAGTATTCTGTATGTTTCTCAGGCTAAGACAACATATAACCAAGGTTAAGACCCATTGGCTGTTAGGGAATGAGAGAGGCAAAAGTCAGAGAGCCCAGTTTAGTCAGTGAGTCCAATTACATTAGTGCACATCAGATACCAAAGAAGTGTAATTGTTGTTCACGGTGATGGAAATGAACAGCTTCTAGCCTATGTATTAGAAACAAATCAACAATTGCTACTGAATTGATGGCAAGCAGAGATGGACTGTGATAAAACAATGAAGCAAAGGTGATTCCTACATATCTGAGTACATAGATGCTTCTCTCATATAAGCACTGTATTTGGAGAAAAACAGGCCAGGTGGGAAGAATCAAGAGTTCAGTAAATTTTGCATTGGAAATCCAAGTGAATCATCAAATGGCCAAGTCAAGCATGTAATTTTTTTTTTGACAGGCAGAGTGAACAGTGAGAGAGAGAGACAGAGAGAAAGGTTTTCCTTTTGCCATTGGTTCACCCTCCAATGGCCGCCGCCGCGGCCAGCGTGCTGTGGCCTGTGCATCACGCTGATCTGAAGCCAGGAACCAGGTGCTTCTCCTGGTCTCCCATGTGGGTACAGGTACATTGGGCCATCCTCCACTGCACTCCCGGGCCATAGCAGAGAGATGGCCTGGAAGAGGGGCAACCTGGACAGAATCCAGCGCCCCGACCAAGACTAGAACCCGGTATGCCGGCAGCGCAAGGTGGAGGATTAGCCTATTGAGCCACGGCGCCAGCAAGCATGTAATTTGATTCAGTGAAATAATTGGACTGGAAACACAAATATAGGTATAATCCAAATACAGATGATATTTTAGGTCATGAGAATAGATTAAATATCTCAGTGAAGATGTAAAGAGAGAAAGGAGAAAGAAAAACATTATGTAGCAATGCAGATGACTCACACTGGTGTATTTCTAGTCTCCCAGAGGATTCTGATAGTGAGCCAGACTGAAAACTACAGTTTTACAAATTTTTTTCCTAATAAACTCTGGTGAAGCCACTTCTTCAATGTTTTGAATAATTCTAAGAATGTTGGGAAGGGGAATATGCCTCTCAAAATATTCAGTAAAAATATTTATTGGGAGAACTTAGAAAAAATCATTAAGACAAAAAAAATCACAATAAAAGGGAGAAGGTATAATACATATTGTAACTAGGTTTCTTAAAGAAAAAAAGATGACCAATTGGACAGAATCAATATCCTGAATATCCTGATTTCTTGTACCAGCCATTTGAAATCAGATACTTGAACACACTCTCAGTAAGTACATCTATTTTTTCCAAAAGCTTGAACCGAACTTCTGAGATCCTGTTAGTGTCAGAAGGAATCATGAAGGGGCAGACAGAAGCACTAAAATGGAGCAGTAATTACAGTAAAAGAGCATAACTATTCCTTATAATGACATGCCTCTCAGGAGTGCCTCTTTTCTTCTTGTTCTAGAGGTTTGACCCCTTCTGAGGTAGAATAATTGTAAATACTAGAGGAGGAAGACAGATTTAAAGGTTATCTGTCCAAGGAGGGCAGCACACACTTCATAAAATTTTGTGCCTTTCTGAAAAGGGACTAAAATAAGATGATGAATGTCACCTTTTTTAACATGGTGCTTAAAATCAGAATCAGCAATTTTATTTAAATGTTAAATTTCTTTTATTTAAATGTTAAATTTCAGGATAATACCAATAAGTTCTAATGGATAATAAAGTAGCATAAAAAGTAGTTTTAATCTAAATAATCTACTAAAGTTAATAAATCTTCAGTCAACATCTCAGAGTGCTGGTTCAAGTACCAGCTCCTCTGCCTCCAACCCAGCTTCCTGCTAATGTATCAGGAAAGGCAGAAGAGAATGGCCCAAGACCTTGAGTCCCTGCCACCTAAGTGGGTGACACAGATGAAATTTATCATTCAAGCTCACTCAGCTTGAGCCAGCCTGATTGTTCTGGGCACTTGGGAGGTGAACCAGTGGATGGAAGATCTCTCTGTCTGCCTCTGTCACTCTACCTTTCAAATAAGTAAATAATTTTTAAATTTATTTTTTAAAAGAGAGTGATTCATAGAAAATTTTTACAGACAGAAAGCAAATGAGAATACCCAGATAGTGTATTAATTCTATGGATAACATATTTCCATTATAGACTTTATCAAATGAAGTATTCCATCTAAAAACTGCTGATCTCTCCACAATCCTTTCTTAACAATGTTATTCTTACACAACACCCATGTTGATGTAGGTAGCTCCCAATCCTGACTTCTTTTCCAGTCATTGATTTCACGTTTTTCAATGACCTGATGAACATTTTTAACTAGACAATTTCAAGCTCACTCTGTTCAAAATTGATCATATCCTCTTCCTTTAAAAACTTCCTCTCACGCTAATTTTTTCTGTCCATCTCATCACATCCTTCCTTGTCTCCTCCAGACTGAAAATCTAAGATCCATTTCTGTCTCCTTTTTTGTCTCCAGCATTCAATAATGGCCAAGCCCTGCACTCTGACTCATATAAAGGCTGATGTTTGGTCCCTTACTTCCAGTTCCTTCTAGAATTTCCCTGTAACTCATTGTTACCAAGACTATCATTGTAGCCATCCTATATAATACCCTTTCAGAGGTGGATTTTCTAGGAAGCTGGTGAAGCTTAGATTTGCGAACCCAGCACTAAGGTTCTGTCACGTCAAATCCATTATATTGCATACTTTTTTCTTGAATGGCATAGTGACTGCTGTGACTGACCTTGCCACGCTCTCACTCTGTGGCTCAGCATGCACCCACCCAAGCTGACTACATAACGAATTCATTCTCCTTGGCCTAATTGTAAAAGCTTCTTTGGCCGTGCCCAAACACTGATGCTCCTATTACTCTACTTTTGTATACTATTTGTATACCAGATTGAATTGCTTCTGCCCATACATTTCCTGCCCAATTCCACTACGTTACGCTTACTTGTTTCTTTACCAAGAGTTTCCTTCCCAACTTGCCTTCACTTTTCTCCCTACCATTGCCCTGAACACAGATTAAGTCATCACCCCATGAAGTCCTCTCAAATTGTTGCCAGCTGGATGCGAATTCTCCTGCCTCCAGACTTACTTAATGGAATTTCTCAAATGAAATTATTAAGTGCAAGAACCAAATCTAGCCCTTCATGAAATTCCATTTATTAGAGCACAGCCACACCCTGTTGTCTACATATTGTGCTATGGCTGCTTTTTCGCTAGAATTGAGTAGCGTTAGGTAGGTACAACAGATCCCACATGTCCAACAAACCCTGAAATATTTAATATTTGGCTCTTCCCAGAACGTTTTCCAGCCCCTAAACCAGGTTATCTTTTTACACATTTTACTCTCCTTATAGACTACAACATAAACCATTTAATGGAAGAATTGTTTCATTTTCATTAAAATTATCTCATGATCTCTAGTATTTATTGAAAAAAACATTCAATAAATATTTGAAGAGGAAATATATGAATGCATACCATATGCTTCTTTAAAGATCTCAAATAAAAAGATTAAATAAAAATAGATCAGACATAATGTTTCTATCATTATTCACATCACAATTAGGAACTTAGAATATTTCACATATATGCACACACAAACACACACACATATACACTTTCAACTCTATTCATCTTGTAACTTTCATCCAGACTGTACATATTTTCATCTGTTTATCTTCCTAAAATTAAGGAATTTTCTTTTCTTGTTATTTTTTAACTTTTATTTAAAAAATATATATTTCCAAAGTACAGCTTTTGGGTTACAGTGGCTTCCCCCCACCATAGCTTCCCTCCCACCCACAACCCTCACATCTCCTGATCCCTCTCCCATTCCATTCACATCAAGATTCATTTTTAATTATCTTTATATACAGAAGAGCAACTCAGTATATATTAAGTAAAGATTTCAACAGTTTGCACCCACACAGAAACACAAAGTGTAAAATACTGTTTGAGTACCAGCTATAGCATTGATTCACATTGTACAAAACACAAAAGACAGAGATCCTACATAGCAAGTAAGTGCACAGTGACTCCTCCTGTTGACTTAACAATTGACACTCCTGTTTATGGCATCAGTAATCACCCCAGGCTCTTGTCATGAGTTGACATGGCCATGGAAACCTTTTGAGTTCACCAACTCCAATCTTAATTAGACAAGGTCGTAGTCAAAGTGGAAGTTCTCTCCTCCCTTCAGAGAAAGATACCTACTTCTTTGATGACCTGTTCTTTCCACTGGGATCTCACTCAGAGATCCTTCATTTCGGTTTTTTGTTTTTTGGGGTTTTTTTTGTTTGTTTTTTTGTTTGTTTGTTTTTGCCAGAGGGTCTTGACTTTCCATGCATAAAATACTCTCATGGGCTTTTCAGCCAGATCCAAATGCCTTAAGGGCTGATTCTGAGGCCAGAGTGCTGCTTAGGATATCTGCCATTCTATGAGTCTGCTGTGTATCCCGCTTCCCATGTCAGACCATTCTATCTTTTTTAATTCTATCAGTATTTTCAGACACTAGTATTCTTTATGTATCCCTTTGACTCTTAATCCTATCATTATGATCAATTGTCAACTGAAACTGATCACTTGGATTAGTGAGATGGCATTGGTACATGCCACCTTGATGGGATTGAATTGGAAACCCCTGGCACGTTTCTAACTCTACTGTTTGGGGCAAGTCCGATTGAGCATGTCCCAAACTGTACATCTCCTCCCTCTCTTATTTCCACTCTTATATTTAACAGGGATCACTTTTCAGTTAAATTTAAACACCTAAGAATAATTGTGTGTTAATTAAAGAATTCAACCAATAGTATTAAATAGAACAAAAAAATACTAAAAGGGATAAAGTATTAAGTTGCCCATCAACATTCAGGACAGGGGCTGATCGATTCACAGCTTCTCATAGTGTCCATTTCACTTCAGCGGGTTTCCTTTTTGGTGCTCGGTTAGTTGTCACCAATCAGGGAGAACATATGATATTTGTCCCTTTGGGACTGGCTTAATTAACTAAGCACGATGTTTAACAGATTCTTCCATTTTGTTGCAAATGACGCATTTCATTGTTTTTTACTGCTGTTAGAATTATTTTTTTTTGGACAGGTATAGTTAGATAGTGAGAGAGAGAAACCCAGAGAAAGGTCTTCCTTCCGTTGGTTCACCCCTCAAAATGGCCGCTACAGCCTGCATGCTGCGCCAATCCAAAGCCAGGATCCAGGTACTAACTCCAGGTCTCCTATGCGGGTGCAGGGCCCAAGGAATTAGGCCATCCTCCACTGCCTTCTTGGGCCACAGCAGAGAGCTGGACTGGAAGAGGAGCAACCGGGACAGAACAGGTGCCCTAACCAGGACTAGAACACAGAGTGCCAGTGCCACAGGTGGAGGATTAGCCTAGTGACCGCGGTGCTGGCCTGCTGTCTAGTATTCTATAGAGTACATATCATCTGCAAAGAGGGATAGTTTGAGTTCTTCCTTCCCAATTTGTATCCCTTTAATTTCTTTTTCTTGCCTAATAGCTCTGGCTAAAACTTCCAAAACTATATTGAATAGCAGTGGTGAGAGTGGGCATCCCTGTCTGGTACCAGGTCTCAGTGGAAATGCTTCCAACTTTTCCCCATTCAATAGGATGTTGGCTGTGGGTTTTTCATAAATTGCTTTGATTGTATTGAGGAATGTTGCTTCTATAACCATTTGGCTTAGAGTTTTCATCATGAAAGGGTGTTGTATTTTATCAAATGCTTTCTCTGCATCTACTGAGATAATAATATGGTTTTTCCTCTGAGTCTGTTAATGTGGTATATCACATTGATTGTTTTGCGCACATTAAACCATCCCTGCATACCAGGGATAAATCCCACTTGGTCTGGGTGGATGATCTTTCTGATGTGTTGTTGCGTTCTATTGGCGAGAATTTTATTGAGGATTTTTGCATCTATGTTCATCAGGGATATTGGTCTGTAATTTTCTTTCAGTGCTGCATCTTTTTCAGGCTTAGGGATTAAGGTGATGCTGGCTTCATAGAAAGAATTTGGGAGGATTCCATCTTTTTCGATTGTTCTGAACAGCTTAAGAAGAATTGGAATAAGTTCTTCTTTAAATGTCTGGTAGAATTCAGCTGTGAATCCACCCGGTCCTGGGCTTTTCTTTGTTGGGAGGGCCTTTATTACTGCTTCAATTTCTGTCTCAGTTATAGGTCTTTTTAGGTTTTCTCTGTCTTCATGGCTCCATTTAGGTAGGTTGCATGTGTGCAGGAATGTATCCATTTCTATTAGATTTCCCTGTTTGCTGGCATACAATTCTTTGTAGTAATTTCTGATGATTCTTTTTATTTCTGTGGTGTCTGTTGTTACATTCCTTATTTGATCTCTGATGTTATTGATTTGGGTCTTTTCTCTTCTTTTTTTTTAGTTAGTTGGGTCAGTGGTGTGTCAATTTTGTTTATTTTTTCTAAAAACCAGCTCTTCGTTTGGCTGATATTTTGTAATGTTTTTTGGATTCAATTCTATTGATTTCTTCTCTGATTTTAATTATTTCTCTTCTCCTACTAGATTTGGGTCTGGTTTGCTGCAGTTTTTCTAGATCCTTGAGATAAATTGAAAGCTCATTTATGTGGCCTTTCCAATTTCTTGATGTAGGCACCTATTGCTATAAACTTTTCCTGCTTTTGCTGTATCCCATAAGTTTTGGTATGTTGTGCTGTTATCCCATTTACTTGAGAAAGTTTTTGATTTCTCTTTTGATTTCTTCTACGACCCAGTGTTCATTCAAGAGCATGCTGTTCAATCTCCATGTGCTTGCATACTCTCTAGAGATTCCTGAGTTGCTAATTTCCACCTTCATTCCACTGTGGTCTGAGAAGCTGCATGGTATGATTCTAATTCTTTTGAATTTGCTGAGATTGCTTCATGGCTTGGTATGTGATCAATCCTAGAGAAGGTTCCATGTACTGCTGAGAAGAATGTAAATGCTTTATGTGTAGAATGAAAAGTTCTGTAAATATCTGTTAAATCCATTTGGGCTATAGAGTCATTTAAATCTACTGTTTCCTTGTTGATCTTCTGTCCGGTTGATCTGTCTATTTCTGAGAGTGGAGTATTGAAGTCCCCCAATACTATTGTATTGGAGTCTAAGTCTCCTTTTAAGTCCCTTAACATATCTTTTAAATAGACCAGTGCCCTGTAATTAGGTGCATATACATTGATAATTGTTATATCTTCCTGGTGAATTGAACCATTAATCATTATATAGTGCCCCTCTTTGTCTCTCTTAACAATTTTTGTGTTAAAGTTTATTTTGCCTGATATTAATATGGCTACGCCTGCTCTTTTTTCATTTCTGTTGGCATGGAATATCTTTTTCAAAACTTTCACTTTCAGTCTGCATGCATCTTTGTTGGAAAGATGTGTTTCTTGTAAGCAGCAAATAGATGGGTTTTGCTCCTTAAACCATTCAGCCAGTTTGTGTCTTTTAACTGGAGAGTTGAGGCCATTAACGTTCAATGTGACTATTGATAAGTAGTAACTTTGCCCTGCCATTTTCCCAAAGATATTTTCTAACATATGCTTTGAACTTCCTGTGATCTTTTACTGGGAGGTTTTCTTCTTTTACTTTTTTTCATATTGATGGCCGTGTTTCTGTGTTTCTGTGTGTAACACATCTTTAAGCATCTTTTGCAGGGCTGGACGAGTGCAACAAATTCTTTCAATTTCTGTTTGCTATGAAAGGTCTTTATTTCACCTTCATTCATAAATGAGAACTTTGCAGGATATAATATTCTGGGCTGGCAGTATTTCTCTCTTAGTACCTGGGCTATATCTCGCCATTCCCTCCTAGCTTGTAGGGTTTCTGATGAGAAGTCTGCTGTGAGTCTAATTGGAGATCCTCTGAGAGTAACCTGATGCATATTTTAGAATATTTTCTTTATGTTTCACTGTGGTAAGTTTGATTACAACATGTTGTGATGATAATCTCTTTTGGTCATATTTATTGGGGGTCCTGTGAGCTTCCTGTACTAGGATGTCTCTATCCTTCTCCAAACCCGGAAAGTTCTCTGCTAGTATCTCACTAAAAAGGCCTTCTAATCCTTTCTCTCTCTCCATGCCTTCAGGAACTCCTAGAACCCGAATGTTGGGTTTTTTAATAGTATCCTGTAGATTCCCAACAATATTTTTTAGATTTCTAATTTCCTCTTCTTTTCTTTGGTTTGACTGTATACTTTCCTGTGCTCTGTCTTCTAAGTCCAATATTCTCTCTTCTGCTTCACTGACTGTTTTTAAGGCTCTCTAATGTGTTTGTCATTTGATATATTGAGCTCTTCATTTCATTTTGATTTCTCTTCACTATCACAATTTCATGTTCTACTAGATTCCTCATTTCATTTTGATTCCTCCTTAATATTTCATTTTCACGAGAGAGATTTTTTATCCTGTCCAGTAAGGATTTCTGTAGTTCATGAATTTGCTTTTGAGAACTTTTAAATGTTCTTATCATAAATTTTTTGAAATCCATATCTTGCATTTCTTCTATCTCATCATCTTCATAATCTTGTATTGGAGTGTCATGTTCATTTGGGGGTGTCATAATGTCTTCCTTGTTCTTGTTTCCTCGGTTTCTGCATTTGTTGCTTTGCATTATGGAGATATTCTTTGGTTTATTCTTTTTTTTTTCACTGTGGTGGCTTTTCTCATTATATTATGACTCTAGATTAAATGGACTGTCTGCTTTTGGTGAATCTTTAGAGGCTTGTGGTGGGTGTGGCCAGAGAGCTCTGTTCAGTTCTTCAGGGTTAAGGGTGTGCCAAAGGTGACACACCCAGGTTAGGCATGGCAAATCTTCTCTCTATATATCTCTTTTTTATTTATTTTTATTCAGAAGGGAAGTAATTCTGCACAACTGAGCTATTCTCCTTGAAGGCAATCAGTGCCTTAGTGCTAGCACCTGGGGGTTTAATATTTGTCTGCTCTGTCCCAAGGACCACACAAAGGATCTGTGCAGTCCTCACTGTAAGCTCAGATTCCCCTGCAATCTCCCACCGCGTTGCCAAGGTACCAAGTTTGTGGCTACACCCACCAAGAGTATGTCTCAGGCACTCCATTAGTTCTCCCACACACCCTCAATTTTTTTTTTCACAGTCCCAGTTCATAAGCTCCACACATTCATTAGGTCTTAACCTCCTGTTATTTCTCCCAACCAGAGTCAGGTTTTTCTGCTTGGCTGAGGGCAGGCACAGCCCTGAGCTGGAGTAGCTGTTATGTATGTCCAAGATGGCGCCTGCTGTTTGTCTTGCTTTGTAAGGTGAGTGGAAAGAGAAAATTGTGTCTGTACCAGTCCTTTTATTTTTTTCTCTCCTCTAGTTAGCCTGGTGAACTTTCTTCCACAGGGCTTCAAGCCTCGTTCGCTCTAGGCTCTTCCTGCCACTTTTCTACCAGTGTCTTGGGCTACTGCAGTTTTGCCTCACCTCCCTTCCCAGCACTGGTGTGTAGACTCGGTGGCTGGGGTCCCAAGTTGTGGGTGCCCATGCCCTCACGTAGGTCCACCATGTCCCACTAGTTCCAGAAGAGTTTCCTCTGCAGTTTTTTCCCTAACTCTTCCCTGAAATTAGGAGTTTTCTTGTTAGTCAATAGTTAATCAGGCTTTTTTTCTCCTTTCCTCCACCATCATTGTGAGTGTACCTGACTCTTCCTCACCATGTCTTCTCACAAGACCTTCAGAATCAAGAGATTCATGGCCAAAAAAAAAAACAAAAACTAAACCACCCCATTCCTCAGTGGAGTCGGATGAAACTAATAAAATCAGGTATAACTCCAAGAGGAGACATTGGAGAAGAACCCAGCTGGATCTATAAGGAATTACACTTGAACGGCTGGCACACATATTTCTGCTGTCTCAATGTCACTATCTTTATCACCACATCAAGCTGAAGATGTCACCATCATCTGCACAGCTAGACATGTTTGATTAGGTCTGTGACCAGTGGGTTGGTTCAGCAATAAATATGTGAGACCTTTTGAAAAAAAGATAATTAGGTGATCTGACTGATTATAACAATTTTTATTTTCATTATTATTTCTTAAATTCCAGGTGAAGGTATTAGCATGTGCAGTGATACCTAGAATACAAGGAGCATGGACTGCACATGGTAAGGTGGATGCCTGAGTACAAAAGGACACTAACTAATTTATTTGTTTATTAAGAAAATCCCTCTAGATGCAAAGGTCTGTGGAAGCAGAGATCCTATATCATAGATTTCTTATGTACTAGACAATGAAATGTGATACTCAGAAACCCCTTCAAGAAAGGACCTATTGCCTGGCTGTGAGGAGTATGATTAGCTGATAGCCTTGCCAACACAATGTGAACTCAAACTTTCTGACTTCTACCTACACAATAGGTGAAAAGTGAGATTTCAGTGAAATTTCAATAAGTACTTTTTTTTCCATGAAGTTGGTTGAAGACCATTTTTTCATGTGTTTGAATGACTTCATTGCTATAAAGTGTATGTTAATGTCCTTTTCATTACTGAACTGTTATCATTTTCAATATTAATTTGTAGAAATTCTTTGTATATTATTGAAATTAACCATTTATCCACAATGTTAAGTTGTAACTCATTTTCCTAGATTTTCATTTGTTTTTGACTGTGTTTTTGGTGCATATGTTTTGAGAATTAATTCCAGCAAGCCTAGAATTTACTAAATTGTTTTTGAAGAACTACCTGTACAGCATTAATGTCTGGTCTAGGTACAAACTGATAGTGTTGTTTTGTAAACATGGGCTTCAAGTGAGTTTGGGAGTAATTTATACCAACTTATTAATGTTGTTTGATAACTGTGAGACTGATTATTTGGAATTGTTCTCATGAAGACTCTAGAAGAGCTTTGTCATACAGGGTGGTTACTTAGCAATAACATGCCTAAATGATCAGCAAAGTAGAAACAGCAGCATCTGAACTCCATTTGAGTCTCCTTTGTTCTCAGGTCTCTTGTACACATGTCAGTGGTTCCTGATCTGAGAGATAAAGTGAATCCTGGTATGAACCTTCATAGAGAATACAGATGGAGTTTGTACCTACCTGCTCCAAAACCTTTGCTGCCAGGCTGCCTTTAGATGTTATGCATACCTTTATTTTAAAGATGTTTTTGTATCACTCTCAAAACAAAACAAAACAAATCCTGTAACACAAACATTGTCACTTGGATCCTGTGTGTCTTCTTTAGCAATCAGAGCCAATCAAACTGCCACCATCAATGCAATGGCTATCATAACACAAATTTCATTCATTTTTACACAGTCAAATGTTTAATGGTTTATTTATTTATTTGACAGGCATAGTTGCAGAGTTACAGAGAGAGGAGAAACAAGATAGAGAGAGAAAGAGAGAGGTAAAGAAAGAGAGAGAGAAAGAGAGAGAGAGAGGTATCTTCCATCCACTGGTTCATTCCCCAAGTGGCTTCAGTGGCCAGGGCTGGTCCAGGCCAAAGTCAGAAGCCTGGAGCTCCATCTGGGTCTCCCAAACAGGTGGCAGGGATCCAAGTACCTGGGCCATCTTCCACTGCTTTCCCAGACACATTAGTGGGAAGCTGGAGCAGAAGTGGAACATATAGGACTTGAACAGGTTCTCACATGGGATGGAAGGATCACAGGCAGAGGCTTAACCCACAATGGCAGTCCCACAGAGTCAAAATTTTTATCTGCTTTATGGCTTTGGAATTTGATGTCTAATTTTTTATCCAATTGATTATTGGTTTGTTGCACCATCATTCTTGACTTAAGATTTCTTAATTCATTGTAGAATTTTGAGTCTGTTTTATATGTTTCTCTCCTCTCTCTCTTTACCTCTCTCTCTATCTATCTCTCTCTCTCTCTCCCTCTTCCTCCTCCTGCTCCTTCTTCTCCTCCTCTTCCTCCTTCCAGGTGGACCTTCAGTCTTATATTGATAATTTTCAAGTTCTTCTTTCAAAGTGATTTGACATAATACCGCAAAACCAGTTCACTTACTGAGCCACTGATGGGATTGTTCAGTTTCTTTCAATGTGGCCAAATTCCATTCCCTGGGCCCACAGATTCCTATTAGTCATAGGCCTACAATAGCCTCTTTCTATCTCATTTCCAGAATAGAGGACATTAAATTGTGATCCCCCTTTAATCCTTGCATGTTCACCTAATGTTCAGCAAAACTGCATTTGAAAACAATCAAACCTTTGATATTTTTACCCCTATAGAGAAGTTTCTCTGGATTTTTGAGCCTACTATGCCTTTTTTATTTTTCTATAATCTCACACATTTAGAGCAGAATTTAAAGCTTTATTAGAAATCTACAATAATATGCAAACATACTTACTGAAATTTTCCTTACATGTGCTAAAAGAAAATGTGACAGATTTCATAGATATATTTTACTATCTATAGTTATGCTTTCAAGAACTCTCTTCTAAAACCATGACCAGGAGAACAAAACGCAGCCTTCAGAAGAGTTTAATAAATATCCTCCAATCATTGTCAATCAGGAATCCAGCCAGAATTTCTGACATTGCTGCAGATTTTAATAACCCTAACTACTCACCAGGCAATCTTTCTGTGTAACAACAGATCACAGACACGTCATTCTCACTAACATTCTAAGTGTGTTACTTTGATTAAAAACTAAATTGCTAAACCTTGTACAATAAAAACCAGGTTGCTATAATTATGGGTTTAAGCAGCTGAAAGCATCTGAAAGAATAGCCTCTGATCCCATCTTTCATTGATGTAGGCAGGAGGATTAAAGTTAAAAGACCATCCAGAGGTCTGATATCTAACAGAACACACAGATCAAGTGTCCAAAGTAAGAAACGTTATGATTCAACTGAGATCCAGGTTAAGAGCATTGCAATGCAAAGCCATTAGCTCCCAGAAAAAGGGCTCAGCTTCAACTAAATCTCTAGAGAACTATTGTCCTCCTATTGTAATGAAGTGGAGAAAATTGGGTTCACCAGAATTCCTTTGCAAAGATTACACTAGCTCTGTTTAGAAATGATTCCCATGCACCAGCCTCAGATAGACAGCAAGACTTGCAGGGAAACTGAAAGTTATAGAAATGACCAGAAAGAAATTCTGGGTTATGTCAGGTGGAGAGAGGAATAAAACAAGAGAAAGAAGAACAGGGTATTGCAAACAGGATGGCAAGAGTGTACAATGTGTTTTGTGATCCTTTCTTATATCATTTCCCCCCAAATCCAGTAAAGCCCTCAAAAACCTGTAAAGATTTCATGGGAATGTTTTTTATGTATGTGTGGTGACATAAAGGGGATGGAATTATATATCCAGGGTGTCCTGGGGCAAATTAGAAATAGATCACCTGGACGAGGGAGTTCAGGAGCAAAGAGAAGCCCTAGGCATAAGGTCTTCAAATGTTTTCTGTGAAGGACCATACAGTAAATATTTCAAGTCTCATGAGTCAACAGTCTTTGTCATAACTGCTCAACTCTGCCATTATAACATGAAAGCTGTCGGGATCAATTGCATCACAAAATGTTTCTCTTGATATTTTGATCAACTATTTAAAATGTAAAATTTTATCGCTTCTCGGACTTTTGGCTAAGATCAAGTGTAAAAATGTAAAATTTTTACTTAATTGTGCACTTTATAAAAACATTTAAACATGGCTGCAGTTTGCCAACCCCTAGCCTAGGATATGCAGCATAGTGTGCTGTACATTGAGATATAATGCTATAACTAGTACTCAAACAGTATTTTTCACTTTATGTTTCTGTGTGGAAGCAAACTGTTGAAATCTTTACTTAATGTATGCTAAACTGATCTTCTGTATATAAAGAGAAACGAAAATGAATCTTAATGTGAATGGAAGGGGAGAGGGAGTGGGAAAGGGGAGGGTTGTGGGTGGGAGGGACGTTATGGGGGGAAGCCATTGTAATCCACAAGCTGTACTTTGGAACTTTATATTAATTAAATAAAAGTTTTAAAAAAAAAGAATGCAAGGAAATCATGGAAGGGCCTTGTGACTATCCCCTGCGAATGGAAAAAGGCTAGTTTCTATGTGTGGATTTCATTAGTTCTTGCATTTCCATCTTATTACTACTAAGTAATCCTATGATCAACTTTTTGAATTCCATTACTGGCATTTCTTCAATTCCATTATCTTCAAAATCTAGTATTGAAGTGTTGTGTTCTTTTGGGGGAGTCACGTTGGCTTTTTATTCTTGTTTCTTGAACTGATGTATTTGTTATTCAGCATTTGTGGAGATACTCGTTGGTTTCCTCTGGTTTTTTTATTGTTATGGCATTTATCTTTGGACTATGTCTGTGTGGATTAGTGGAGTGTCTTCTTTCAGGACATACTTAAAGGCATGTGGTGTCCACTGTGTCGCTCCAATTTGCGCAGAGATTCCTCTGTTGTTTTCTCCCTAACTCTTCCCTGACACTGCACTATTTCCACTTTTTTTTAAACTTTTTTTTTAATTTTTATTAAATGAATATAAATTTCCAAAGTACGATTTATGGGTTACAATGGCTTCCCCCCCATACCGTCCCTCCCACCCACTACCCTCCCCTTTCCCACTCCCTCTCCCCTTCCATTCACATCAAGATTCATTTTCGATTATCTTAATATACAGAAGATCAGCTTAGTATACATTAAGTAAGGATTTCAACAGTTTGCTCCCACACAGAAACATAAAGTGAGGAATAATAGATGATTTTTTTTAAATGATAGTGAAATCAGAGCAGACCTATTGTCATGTCTAATCCCAGTGAGAGTCAATTTGGGAATTTCTTTTTTTTTTTTTTACAGAGGATCAGTTTAGTATGCATTAAGTAAAGATTTCAACAGTTTGCACCCCCATAGAAACACAAAGTGAAATATATTATTTGAGTACTCGTTATAGCATTAAATCTCAATGCACAGCACATTAAGGACAGAGATCCTACATGAGGAGTAAGTGCACAGTGACTCCTGTTGTTGACTTTACCAATTGACACTCCTGTCTATGGCATCAGTAATCTCCCTATGCTCCAGTCATGAGTTCCCAAGGCTATGGAAGCCCTCTGAGTTCTCCGACTCTTATCTTGTTTAGACAAGGTCATAGTCAAAGTGGAGGTTCTCTCCTCCCTTCAGAGAAAGGTACCTCCTTCTTTGATGACCTGTTCTTTCCACTGGGATCTCACTCACAGAGATCTTTTGCCAGAGTGTCTTGGCTTTCCATGCCTGAAATACTCTCATGGGCTTTTCAGCCAGATCCGAATGCCTTTAGGGCTGATTCTGAGGCCAGAGTGCTATTTAGGACATCTGCCATTCTATGAGTCTGCTGAGTATCTCACTTTCCATGTTGGATCACTCTCCCCTTTATTTACTCCATCGGTTAGCGTTAGCAGGTACTAGACTTGTCTATGTGCTCCCTTTGACTCCCAGTCCCTCCACCATGACAAACTGTGAACTGAAATTGATCACCTGGAACAGTGAGATGGCATTGGTAAATGCACCTCGATGGGATTGAATTGGAATCCCCTGGTATGCTTCCAACTCCACCACTTGGGGCAAGTCAGCTTGAGCATGTCCCAAATTATACATCTCTTCCCTCTCCCATTCCCACTCCCATGTTCAACAGGGATCACATTTCAGTTAATTTTCAACACTTAAGAATAACTGTGCATCAATTACAGAACTAAATCAGTCATATTAAGTAGAACAGATAAAAAAAACTACTAAGAGGGATAATGTATTAAGTTGTTCATTAACAGTCAGGGCTATGCTGATCAAGCCACCGTTTCCCATAGTGTCCACCTCACTCCAACAGGTTTCCCTCTTGGTGTCCAGTCAGTCGTCACCGATCAGGGAGAACATATGGTATTTATCCCTTTTTGACTGGCTTATTTCACTCAGCATGATGTGTTCCAGATTCCTCCATTTTGTTGCAAATGACTGGATTTCGTTGTTTCTTACTGCGGTATAGTATTCTAAAGAGTACATATCCCATAATTTCTTTATGCAGTCTATGGTTGATGGGCATTTAGGTTGGTTCCAGGTCTTAGCTATTGTGAATTGAGCTGCAATAAACATTAGGGTGCAGACCGCTTTTTTGTTTGCCAATTTAAATTCCTTTGGGTAAATTCCAAGGAGTGGGATGGCTGGGTCGAACGGTAGGGTTATCTTCAGGTTTCTGAGGAATCTCCAGACTGACTTCCAAAGTGGCTTGACCAGTTTGCATTCCCACCAACAGTGGGTTAGTGTCCCTTTTTCCCCACATCCTCGCCAGCATCTGTTGTTGGTAGATTTCTGCATGTGAGCCATTCTAACCGGGGTGAGGTGAAACCTCATTGTGGTTTTGATTTGCATTTCCCTGATTGCTAATGACCTTGAACATTTTTTCATGTGCCTGTTGGCCATTTGGATTTCCTCTTTTGAAAAATGTCTATTGAGGTCCTTGGCCCATCTCTTAAGTGGGTTGTTGGTTTTGTTTTTGTGGAGTTTCTTGATCTCTTTGTAGATTCTGGTTATTAACCCTTTATCTGTTGCATAGTTTGCAAATATTTTTTCCCATTCTGTCGGTTGTCTCTTCACTCTCCTGACTGTTTCTTTTGCAGTACAGAAACTTCTCAATTTGATGCAATCCCAATAGTTGATTTTGGCTTTGACTGTCTGTGCCTCCCAGGTCTTTTCCAGAAATTCTTTGCCTGTGCCAATATCTTGAAGGGTTTCTCCAATGTTCTCTAGTAACTTGATGGTGTCAGGTCGTAGATTTAGGTCTTTAATCCATGTTGAGTGGATTTTTGTGTAAGGTGTAAGGTAGGGGTCTTGCTTCATGATTCAGCACGTGGAGATCCAATTTTCCCAGCACCATTTATTGAATAGACTGTCCTTGCTCCAGGAATTAGTTTTAGATCCTTGATCAAATATAAGTTGGCTGCAGATGTTTGGGTTGATTTCTGATGTTTCAATTCTGTTCCATTGGTCTATCCATCTGTTTCTGTACCAGTACCATGCTGTTTTGATTACAACTGCCCTGTAGTATGTCCTGAAATCTGGTATTGTGATGCCTCCGGCTTTGTTTTTGTTGTACAAGATTGCTTTAGCTATTCGAGGTCTCTTGTGGCTCCATATAAATTTCAGCACCATTTTTTCCAGATCTGAGAAGAAGGTCTTCGGTATCTTGATTGGTATTGCATTGAATCTGTAAATTGCTTTTGGGAGAATGGACATTTTGATGATATTGATTCTTCCAATCCATGAGCATGGAAGATTTTTCCATTTCTTGGTATTCTCTTCTATTTCTTTCTTTAAGGTTTTGTAATTTTCATCGTAGAGATCTTTAACGTCCTTGGTTAAGTTTATTCCAAGGTATTTGATTGTTTTTGTAGCTATTGTGAATGGGATTGATCTTAGAAGTTCTTCCTCAGCCATGGCATTGTCTGTGTATACAAAGGCTGTTGATTTTTGTGCATTGATTTTATATCCTGCTACTTTGCCAAACTCTTCTATGAGTTCCAATAGTCTCTTAGTAGAGTTCTTTGGGTCCCCTAAATACAGAATCATGTCATCTGCAAAGAGGGATAGTTTGAGTTCTTCCTTCCCAATTTGTATCCCTTTAATTTCTTTTTCTTGCCTAATAGCTCTGGCTAGAACCTCCAGAACTATATTGAATAGCAGTGGTGAGAGTGGACATCCCTGTCTGGTACCAGATCTCAGTGGAAATGCTTCCAACTTTTCCCCATTCAATAGGATGTTGGCTGTTGGTTTTTCATAGATCGCTTTGATTGTATTGAGGAATGTTCCTTCAAAACCCAGTTTGCTTAGAGTTTTCATCATGAACGGGTGTTGTATTTTATCAAATGCTTTCTCGGCATCTATTGAGATAATCATATGGTTTTTCTTCTGCAGTCTGTTAATGTGGTGTATCACATTGATTGTCTTGCGCACATTAAACCGTCCCTGCATACCAGGGATAAATCCCACTTGGTCTGGGTGGATGATCTTTCTGATGTGTTGTTGCATTCTATTGGCGAGAATTTTATTGAGGATTTTTGCATCTATGTTCATCAGGGATATTGGTCTGTAATTCTCTTTCAGTGCTGCATCTTTTTCCGGCTTAGGAATTAAGGTGATGTTGGCTTCAAAGAAAGAATTTGGGAGGACTCCCTCTTCTTCGATTGTTCTGAATAGTTTGAGAAGAATTGGAGTCAGTTCTTCTTTAAATGTCTGGTAGAATTCAGCAGTGAATCCATCTGGTCCTGGGCTTTTCTTTGTTGGGAGGGCCTTTATTACTGTTTCAATTTCTGTTTCAGTTATGGGTCTGTTTAGGTTTTCGATGTCTTCCTGGTTCGATTTAGGCAGGTTGCATGTGTCCAGGAATCTATCCATTTCTGATAGGTTTCCCTGTTTGCTGGCATACAAGTCCTTGTAATTTCTGATGATTCTTTTTATTTCTGTGGTGTCTGTTGTTACATTTCCTTTTTCATCTCTGATTTTATTGATTTGGGTCTTTTCTCTTCTTTTTTTAGTTAGTTGGGCCAATGGGGTGTCAATTTTGTTTATTTTTTCAAAAAACCAGCTCCTCGTTTGGCTGATTTTTTGTAATGTTTTTCTTGATTCAATCCTGTTGATTTCTTCTCTGATTTTAATTATTTCTCTTCTCCTACTAGATTTGGGTCTGGTTTGCTGTAGGTTTTCTAGACCCTTGAGGTGAACTGAAAGCTCATCTATTTGGTGCCTTTCCAATTTCTTGATGTAGGCACATATTGATATAAACTTTCCTCTTAACACTGCTTTTGCTGCATCCCATAAGTTTTGGTATGTTGTGCTGTTATCCTCATTTACTTCCAGAAAGTTTTTGATTTCTCTTTTGATTTCTTCTATGACCCATTGTTCATTCAGGAGCATGTTGTTCAATCTCCATGTGTTTGCGTATGCTCTAGAGATTCCTGAGTTGCTAATTTCCAACTTCATTCCTTTATGGTCTGAGAAGCTGCATGGTATGATTCTAATTCTTTTGAATTTGCTGAGACTTGCTTTATGGCCTAGTATGTGGTCAATCCTAGAGAAGGTTCCATGTACTGCTGAGAAGAATGTAAAATCTTTAGCTGTAGGATTGAAAGTTCTGTATATATCTGTTAGATCCATTTGGGCTATAGTGTCGTTTAAATCTATTGTATCCTTGTTGATTTTCTGACTGGATGATCTGTCTATTTCTGAGAGTGTATTGAAGTCCCCCAGTACTACTGTATTGGGGTCTAAGTCTCCCTTTAAGTCCGTTAATAAATCTTTTAGATAAACTGGTGCCCTGTAGTTAGGTGCATATACATTGATAATTGTTATATCTTCCTGTTGAATTGAACCATTAATCATGATATAGTGTCCCTCTTTGTCTCTCTTAACAGTTTTTGTGGTAAAGTTTATGTTGTCTGAAATTAAGATGGCTACGCCCGCTCTTTTTTCATTTCTGTTGGCATGGTATATCTTTTTCCAGCCTTTCACTTTCAGTCTGTATGGATCTTTGTTGGAAAGATGTGTTTCTTGTAAGCAGCAAATAGATGGGTTTTGTTCCTTAACCCAATCAGCCAATCGGTGTCTTTTAACTGGACAGTTCAGGCCATTCACGTTCAATGTGACTAATGATAAGTGGTAACTTTGCCCTGCCATTTGCCAAAGATAAGTTCTAATATATGCTTTGAATTCCCTGTGATCTTTTGCTGTGAGCTTTCCTTCCTTGGTTTCCTTCCTTTACCTTCTTTCATATTGATGACCGTGTTTCTGTGTTTCTGTGTGTAACACATCTTTAAGCATCTTTTGCAGGGCTGGACGAGTGCAACAAATTCTTTCAATTTCTGTTTGCAATGAAAGTCTTTATTTCACCTTCATTCACAAATGATAGCTTTGCAGGATATAATATTCTGGGCTGGCAGTTGTTCTCTCTTAGTACCTGGGCTATATCTCGCCATTCCCTCCTAGCTTGTAGAGTTTCTGATGAGAAGTCAGCTGTGAGTCTGATTGGAGATCCTCTGAGAGTAATCTGACGTTTCTCTCTTGCACATTTTAGGATCTTTTCTTTATGTTTTACTGTGGAGAGTTTAATTACAACGTGTCGTGGTGAGGATCTCTTTTGGTCGTGTTTATTAGGGGTTCTGTGAGCTTCCTGTACTAGGATTTCTCTGTCCTTCTCCAAACCTGGGAAATTTTCTGCTAATATCTCACTAAAAAGGCCTTCTAATCCTTTCTCCCTCTCCATGCCTTCAGGAACTCCTAGAACCCGAAAGTTGGGTTTTTTAATAGTATCCTGAAGATTCCCGACAATATGTTTTAGATTTCTAATTTCCTCTTCTTTTCTTTGGTCTGACTGTATCCTTTCCTGTTCTCTGTCTTCTAAGTCCGATATTCTCTCTTCTGCTTCACCCATTCTGTTTGTAAGGCTCTCTATTGTGTTTTTCATTTGATCTTTTGAATTCTTCACTTCAGTCACTATCCCAGTTTCCTGTTGTACTAGTTGTTTTGTTTCATTTTGATTCCTCCTTAATATTTCATTTTCACGAGAGAGATTTTCTATCTTGTCCATTAAGGATTTGTGTAGTTCAAGAATTTGTTTTTGAGAACTTCTTAATGTTCTTATCAATTTTTTGAGATCTGCTTCTTGCATTTCTTCTATGTCATCATCTTCATAATCTTGAATTGGGGTGTCTTTTTCATTTGAGGGCGTCATGGTGACTTCCTTGTTTTTATTACCTCGGTTTTTGCATTTGTTATTTGGCATACTGGAGATATTTGGTTTCTTCACTGTGGTGCTTTTTCTTGTTATACTATGACTCTAGATTAAGTGGACTATCTGTTTTTGATGGAGCCTTAGGGCTTGAGATGGGTGTGGCCTGAGAGCTCTGTTTGGTGTGCCAAAGGTGACACTCCCAGGTTAGGCGTGGTAAATCTCTCTCTCTCTCTTTCTTTTTTTTTTTTTTTTGATTCAAAAGGGAAGTAATTCCGCACAGCTGAACGAAGTTGGAGGTAGTTAGCAGGCAAATGATATACCCACAGGAGCCAGAGATCGGAAGCTCTTTCCCAAGGACCCCACAGGGAATCTGTTCGGCCCTCAGAGTGGGCTCAAATTCTCCTTCAGTCTCCCACTGGGTTGCCAAAGTTACGGAATTGTAGCGTCTCTGGAGAGTGCTCACGTGAATTCCGTGAATTCTCTCCCCCACCGTCTCTTTTTTCACAGTCTCAGTTCAGTAGCACCACAAATTTACTAGGTCCTAATCTCCTGTTAATTCGCCCCACCCAGAGTCAGGTTTTTCTGCTAGGCTCAGGGCCGGTGCAGACCTGAGGTCGCTCTGCTTATGACGTATGTCCAAGATGGCGCCTGCTCTTTGTCTTGCTCGCCCTTGAGAGGTGAGCGGAGAGAGAGAAACCCATGTACGTACCAGTCACCCTTTTTTTTATTCTCTCTCTCTCTCTCTTCCAGCTAGCCTGGCGAACTTCTCCCCGCCGGGGGTCGTTCCCTCTAGTCTCCTCTCTCCGCTTGCCTGCCGGTGTCTCGGGCTATTGAGGTTCGGCTCACCTCGCGTTCCAGCGCTGGTGTGTTGGGTCTGCCGCTGGTGTCCCGAACTGTGGGCTCCCACGCTCTCCACGCAGGTCCGCTGTGAGTCATGCGTTCCGGAAGAGTTTCTTCTGCTGTTTCCTCCCCTACTCTTCCTTGAACCTGCAGTATCTCCACTGTTATTAAACTATCTCTCCCCAGACTATCAGTGTGCTCCCTTCCTATTGCGCCATCTTGCTGCTAATCCCTATTTCCACTTTTTTTTAAGCTATCTTCTCCTAGACTAGAGCAGCAAGCTCCCTCCCTACTCCGCCATCTTAATCCCCTCTAAGGGTACATTTAAAAACGTGCCATGGGACCCCAAATCCCATTAATCTGGGTGGTAAAAATGTCATATTAAGTGTTAAAGTGATAATATTAACTGTTAAAGTGAGCATATAGATAGGATTAAGTGTTAAAGTGATCAGATAAATAGGATCAAGTGTCTGGTAATAATAACAATTATTAAGAAGAGTATGTTCCAACATGGGAAGCAGTCCACACAGCAGACTCATAGAATGACAATTGCTTTAAGTAGCATGCTGACCTCAAAGTCACTCCCTTAAGGCATCCTGGTCTGGCTGGAAAGCTCATGAGAGCATTTCAGGCATAAAAAGCCAAGACACTGTGGCAAAAAATGTTCTACATGAAAGATCTCTGTGAATGAGACCCCGGGGGAAAGGATGTACTTTTTTCTGAAGCTAGGAGGGAACTTCCACTTTGCTTATGGCCTTATCTAAATACTGATGAAGTTTGTGGACTCAAAAGGCTTCCATAGCCTAGAAAGCTCATGTCAAGAGCCTCAGGTGGTCACTGACATCATACATAAGAGCGTTCATTGTTAACAACAGGAGTCACTGTGCACTAACTTCCCTTGCAGGACTTCTGTTCTCAATGAGTTGTATTACGAGAGTCAACTGTAAAGCTTGCTCTCAGTTTTGTTTGTGAGTGTGAGTGCATGTAAATTGTTGAACTCTACTTAGTATAGAGTTAGTCTTCTGTGTATGAAGTTAATTGGAAATGAATCTTCTATGTATAAAGTTAATTGAAAATGAATCTTAACGGAGAATGGGACTGGGAATGGGAGAAGGAGGAGGAATAAGGGTGAGAGTATTGGGAGGGCAGTATGGTGGAAAAAAACACTATATTTCTAAAGTTGTTCTTATGAAATTTGTATTCATGAAATAAAAGGTTTCTTTGTAAAATTAATTAATTTTAAAAAAGACTGGAATTCATTATATCATTGAATTACTGTCTTAGAAAGCAGAAGATGAAGATCCTTCTTCTCTGACACCTCTGAGCTACCCACCTTCCCCTAGGGTTGGAGGGAAGTGAAGACCAAAGCAGTTGAAACTTCCTTGAGGCCTCAAAATGATAGTGTAGAAATTCTCAGGTAAGAAGAGAAATTCTATGTGTCCATGAGTCACTCAAATGAAAAGTGCTAAAAACCTGGGAGCCATACGTTGAAGTTGGAGTAATAGAAAATAGAACTTACGAGGAGATAAAACAAGGGGATGTGGACAGACTGATGAGTTTAAGAAAAGAAATAGATCAGAATTTACATTTCATTTCAGTTTCTATATCAGTTTTTATTTTTCCCCTGGCATTTTAGAAAGTCAATTTTACTTCATAGGTAAAATTTCCTTTCAATTTTATATATTATGACATTTGAAAACTATTACTGGGGCAGGCATTTGGCCTAAGGCTTAAGATGCCAGTGTCCCTAATCAGAGGACCTGGATTAGAGACCTGCCTCCAGTTCCTCACTCCAGAATGCTTAAAGGAGGAAAATGACTGCTTGCAGTTGTGCCCACGCCACCCATGTGGGAGATCTGGATTGAGTTCCTGGTTCCAACCTTCAGCACAGTACAGCCCTACCTACTGTGAGCATTTGGGGAGTGAAATAGCAGACAGGAGAGCTCTCTAGCTCACTCTATCTCTTTTCCCTCTGCTGAAAATAAATAACATTTAGAAAAAGAAAAATCTTCCCAAAAAATCCTAAACATGGTACATAAAATATTAACACCTTGGTTTATGCTAGGTAAATATGGAACATAAAAACTATTAAAACCTTGAATGGTGCATTCATGCTGTGGTTGTTCAGAAATTCTAAAGCTTCTATAACTTTGGAAATTTTAACTCACTTTAGCCACCATTTCTGAGTTGAGTGCAATACTAAAAGGAGTCATAACAACTTTGACGTGTAGTTTAATTATTACTGGTGTTCATGAGAGGTCACTGCTAATACTTGGTGATAATTTAAGGAAACAGCTAAGGAGTTAGTTTTCATGCTATGAGAATCTTTAAGTTGATTTATGGCTCTAAATTCATTGTGAGTTCCTTCTGATATTCACATCTTTTTAAAAAAAGATTTATTTACTTATTTATTTATTTATTTATTTGAAAGGCAGAGCCACAGAGAGGCAGAGACAGAGATTTGCCATCCACTGGTTCACTCCCTAATTGGCCACAATGGCCTGATCTGGGCAGATCTGAAGCCAGGAACCAGGAGCTTCTTCCAGGTCTCCCACATGAATACAGGGGCCCAAGAACTTGGGCCATCTTCTACTGCTTTCCCAGGCCAGAGCAGAGAGCTAGATTGGAAGCAGAGCAGCCGGAACTCATTCTGGCACCTGTATGGGATGCTGGCACTGGAGGCAGCAGCTTTACCCATTAAGCCCCCCACACACATCTTTTTTTAAAACAAAGATAGAGCTATAATGAGAGAGAGAGAGAGAGAGAGAGAGAGAGAGACAGAGAGATGTTCCATCTTCTGGCTCATTCCCTAAATGGCCACAATTCCCTAAATGGGCTAGGCCAAAGCCAGGAGTCAGGAACTCCATCCAGGTCTCCCACATGAATGGCAGGGGCCCAAGAACTTGGGCCATCATCCATCACCTTCCTAGGAACATTACCAGGAACCTGAATTGGTAGAAGAACAGCAGGGACTCAAACTAGCACTTAGAAAGGAGATACTGGAGTTGCAAGCAGAAACTCAACCACTGGACCACAATACTGCCCCTCCTCCCACCATCACATCCTAAGCAAAATTTGAAAACAAATTATCAAGAGAAATATTGGTTTTATCAGATGTGGATAGCCTTTATTTACCATTTACATACTTCAATATCTTGCAGATCCTTACAAAGATACTATGATCTGTAAATGGCATCCCTACCTATTGGACTGCAGTCCACTGTGGTTCACACTCAAACCCGCCATCTGGATGAGAAATCCTGGCAGCTTGTAGAGCTCTGTTCCATGCTAGTACAGTGCTTTGCAATGCTGTTGACTGTGGAGATATTTCAAAACACACAGTCAAATTCCCAGCCCATTAGCTTAGCTTTCCAGAATGGCCCAGCTCTACATTAACTTGGAAAGTTCTCCTAGGTAATGAATATCCCGGGGTATATTAGAGCCATTGGCTTAGCACTTTGTCTAAATCTGCTTTTGTTGTCAGATTGCTGGGTAGGATTTAATTGCTCCATCTACTTGGTGCTAATCTCTTCCAGTTGCATATTTTTGTACTACCAGACTGTTGCCTTCTCTTTTTCCAGTTTTTGAGAACATGAAAGACTTTTATAATTAAAGTTGTAGAAGAAAAGAAATTCAATGGCTGGCATGGTAGCACAGCAGGTTAAGCTGCCTTCTGTGATACCAGCATCCCATGTGGGCATGGGTTCAAGTCCCAGCTACTCCAACTCCATCCAGCTCCCTGTTAAAGCACCTGGAAAAGCACTGGAAGATGGTCCAAGGACCTGGGCTCCTGAAAACCATGTGAGAGACCCAGACTGAGTTCCAGGATCCTAGCTTGGGCCTGGAACACCCCAAACATTGAGGTCATTTGGAAAATGAACAAGCAGATGGAATCTCTCTCTCTCTCTCTCCCTCTCATTTTCCCTCCCCCATACCTTTCTCTCTGTTTCTCTCTGTAACTCTTTCAAATAAATGAATATATCTTTATTAAAAAAATTTAAAAATAAACATCTTTGGATTGTTTTCAAATTATTTTTTTTCTTATCTTCCTTTTTTTATTTTTTAAGGTCCTAGGGGGAAAACAGAAAGAACAAGGAAGCTACACATTAAGGCTTGCTCAGATGTTATAGAATAGATATTGGTAATTAGGAGCTTAAGTTTGCTCTGAGCAGAGAGGGGTGTATTTAAGTCAATTTTATTGGTTAATAATGTACAATTCAGAAGAATTGGCTCATTTTAAATGTGTCTGAATGAGTTTTAACAAATTCTTCACACAGACACACTTTAACTACCACAGTAATCAAGGTATAGAATTCTATTACCCCCAAAAAAGTTTTTCTGTGCCCATTTGCAGTCAAGTCTTCTAAACCCTAAGCCCCAGATAACCATTTGTCTGCTTTTTGCTACTGTAGACAAGTTGCCTTTACCAGAATTTCAGGTAAGTAGAATCATGCCACTTGTAACTATTGAAGATTAGACTTCTATCATTTTACATAGCTCTATCCTGCTCTTCTATATTGCTACATATATTGCTTTTGATGGCTGTTTGACATTCTGTTATATGGATACATCATGGTGCCTTTATGCATTCACCTGTTGATGAACATTTGAGTTGGATTCAGGTTGGGAACCATATGTATAATACTGCTACAAACATTTTTATGCAAATCTTTTCTTGGATATATGTTTTCTTCTTTCTTGGGTAAACACCTAGAGAAGTGGAATTTCTCAGTCATGGTTAACATTTTAAGAAAATGCAAAACTTTTAAGTTTGTACCATTGTATACTTTCAGTGGCAAGGCACAGTGTTCCACATCCTTTCCATCACTTTGTGTGGCTGCATATTTTCATGGTAGTCAGTCAAGTAGGCTTGCAAATCAAATCTTATAACTTTAATTTGTATTTTTGTGCCAATGATGTGCAGTATCTTTTCATATGCTTACTGACGTTATTTGTAAGGTTTCCACTCAAATGTCTTACCATTTCTCCTGGTTTATCCTATTATTATTGACTTGTAGAGTTTATTATGTATTCTAGAGAGAAGTCCTTTGTGAGATATCTGTATTATTAATCATTTCTCTCAGCCTATGCTTTGCATTTACATTTTTGTCAGTTCAAACTGCCACACCAGGTTACACTAAAAGGAGCTGCTTCAATTATCTGGTGAACCATAGGGCTTCATGGTGTTTCTTTTCATTAATTTTTTATTGTAATTTTTAATTAGTTTTTAACAGATTCACTGTGGATTTGTAGATGCAATTCTAAGAACATGATGATAGTCCCTTCCTCCCTCCCTTTTCCATGATGTTTCTTTCTTTTTTAAGAAATTTTGGGGGCCAGCGCCATGGCTCACTTGGTTAATCCTCCCCCTGCAGTGTCAGCATCCCATATGGGCACTGGGTTCTAGTCCCTGTTGCTCCTCTTCCAGTCCGGCTCTCTGCTGTGGCCTGGGAAGGCAGTGGAGGATGGCCCAGGTACTTAGGCTCCTACACCCACATGGGAGACCAGGAGGAAGTACCTGGCTCCTGGCTTCGGATCAGCACAGTGCCAGCCATAGTGGCCATTTCGGGGGTGAACCAACGGAAAGGAGACCTTTTTCTCTGTCTGTCTCTCTCACTATCTTATCTCTACCTGTCAAATAAATAAATAAATAATAATAAAATTTTTTTAAAAGAAATTTTTATTTATTTGAAAGTCAAAATTACAGAGGGGAGAGAGAGAGAAAGGGAGAGAGAGATGCCTTCTATCCTCTGGTTCACTCCCCAGATGGCTACAATGACCAGAGCTGGGCCAGGAACCAGGATCTTCTTCCAGGTCTCCCATGTGGGTGGCAAGGGCCCAGAACTTGGAATCTTATGCTGTTTTTCCCAAGCTATAAATAGAGAGCTGTATTGGAAGTGGAGCAGCCAGGACAGGAACCAGAGCTCAAACCAGCATTGCAGGCAGTGGCTTTTCCCACTACACCACAACACTGACTCCTCCATGATGATTCTAAAGTCTCAAGGAGATGAGACTTGACTAAAGTGCTTTATCTATGGGGCAGTAAACCTGGAGTAATTTTATTAAAATTCTATAAGAAACTAGATAACCAGGTTTCATCAAATATCTTATTTTCCAGCGCAGTGCTTCCCACAGGGAAGTGTGGTTAGTATCCCCACTGTGAATCAGAAAGTATGAAGTAGGACCTCCAATTCTGCATTTCTAACAATCTCATATGATGTGACTCTTCCAGGGACCACACTTCAAGTAGCAAAGTGAGTAGAGCCAAAACAGTTTCAAAAACAAAAATACACAAGAATTCATCTCCGTAGTTTTAGCAAACTGTTCCAGGATCACTCATAAACCTGTCAAGTCTGTCCCAACACCATTATCCCTATGTATTCCAAACATCCCAACCTACATCATGCCACTCACAGGGACTGATTTGTAAGTAAAGGTGTCTGAGAAGTAAGTATGGAACAAGAGATATGGGAGAGAGGAGAGTATGAGGAGGGGCCAGAAAGAATAAAATGCCATATGCAGACTGAGTTACTAGGTTAGCTAAATATAGTGAATTTTTCACATTATTCTACATACAAACCAGTGTTTATTTTTATTAGATTTTATTTTTAGAGCAGCTTTATATTCTCATTAAATTGAATGGAAGCTATAGAGATTTTTCATATACCTCCTGCAAGTTAATGTTTTCAATGCTAAAAAAGATGATTTGGCCAATTTAGGACATAGCATAACTATCCCTTTAGATGTGTGGTGTGGGAGACAAAATGGTTCTATTTCATCAACTCACATTTAGGAAGATTTAATACAAGATTTTCAAAAGCATAAAATGGCCAAGCAAGAATGCTTTATAACAGCTGGTATCAAAAGGTTCATCCTCAATCAGCAGCACTTAATGTATTCCCATTAAGTAAACTCACACCTCAATTGCAGTAGCTCAGAAAGTCATTCCTGTCTTCCATCACTTTAACACTTGGCAAAGTAAAACTTCTGTGTCTGTGTTTTGGAATCAAAGTCCAATCGACCAGAAATTGTCCCAGGGAACAGACAGTTAATGTAACTCTGATTCATTTGTAAAGAGATGATTGGCTAGTGCTGTGGTGTAGCTGGTGTGGTCATAGCTGCAGTGCTGACATCCCATATGGGCGCCAGTTCGAGTTCTGGCTACTCCGCTTCCAATCCAACTCTCTACCATGGCCTGGAAAAGCAGTAGAAGATGGACCAAATCCTTGGGCTCCTGCACCTGCATGGGAGATAGGGAGGAAACTCCTGACTCCTGGCTTCAAACTGACTCAGCTCTAGCCATTGCGGTCAACTGGGGAGTGAATCAATGGATGGAAGACCTCTATCTAACTATCTATCTATCTATCTGCATATCTACCTATCTCTCTGCCTCTGCCTCTCTGTAACTCTGTCTTTCAAATAAATAAATAAATCTTGAGAGAGAGAGAGACAGAGAGAGAGAAAGAGAGAGAGAAAGAGAGAGAGAGAGAGAGGTGGGTATTGTGATATCTCAGCCGTCCCAAACTGGGAAACTAATATGAATAAATTCTCAGTTTCCTGAAAGCAATTTAACCACATTAAATCATTTTTTATGACTAAACCAATAGCAAAGTTTTTCCAGAACTTACCCCCAAAAACTCACTTCCTTTCTTGCCAATTCCTGTACTACCATTAGTATTTGACACTGCTAATTGCCTACGAAAATCCATTATCCTGTTATTCTAAAATAATATAATTTAAGCAATAGTTGACCTACTAACACTGTATTTCCTCACCATTCTTGAAGCCAAGTGTAGCCATGTGATTGTTGTCATCAATTTAAAATAAGCATTAGTGTCCAACTTGACCTTTCACTTATTTGTGAGAAAAAATTACCTGGGGGCGCCCGAAGTTCAGATTGACCATGCAGATAAACATAAGACCCCAGACGAGGGAAGAACCACAAACACAAGAAACCTAATCCCAGAATCACTGTGTGCAGCAGAGACATCCTTGCCTGGACTGCTCACCTCAAAACTCCCATGTGAGACATAAGTAAGCCACATTCTTCTTTAGAGCACAATATTTGAAGGCTATGTTGTCAGAGCAGCTTTCCCACAGTCTTTGGAGGAAGCTGTCAACAACGGATTCTCACTACAGTATTCAGATAAAGCAATTTTAAATTTTCCTAGGAAAACTACCCTAACCATCCATTATAATCTACTGTGTTTTCAATAATGAAAGAGATAGCTGTGGGCAAAACTATTTAAAGGCGATTGGAGAAGTTATCCATTTCTAGCACTGTCTGTCCCTGTACTTTAAATAATAAGAGAAATATATTTAAAGGCAAAACAATTTAAAAGATTAGAAAAGACAGTCTTACTTCATTATTAATCATTTTCATTTCCTATACACAGTAAAATATGATGTGTGATATAAAGGAAAAAAACTTGCTTGTCTAAATTATCAAAGTGAATTTTTTTCTTTGTGTGTTTGGCACAGAAGTTAAGTCGTGGCTTGTGATGCCCGCATCATTTCAGAGTGCCTGATTTGAATCTCAGTTCTTCTGTTTCCAATCCAGCTTCCTGCCTGTGTGCACCCTGGGAAGCAGCAGGGAATGGCTCAAGCACTTGGGGTCCTGCCATATATATGGGAGACACGGATTGGTTGCTGGCTTCTGGCTTTGGCCAGCCCTGGCTATTACAGGGATTTGGGGAGTGAACTAGCAGATGAGAGATCCATGTTTGTCTGCCTCTCTTTCTGTCTCTCTTTCAAATAAAATGAAAATAAATTTTTTAAAAATTTAAACAAAGGTACATCACTGTGGTCCCACTGATACTAAAATGTTAATTTTAAATAATGGATAAATTTCTGACAACAAATTCAACTTCTTAGATAGTGTGAACAAATTCATCAATGATACAAAGTAGTCTCCAGGTTTAAAGGTATTCCAGCTGACATCACATGGAAGAGAGACAAACTGTTCATACTGGACTCTGCTCAAATTTCATATTTCAGTGTAAAACAAATAATATAATTTTAAGTCACTAAAGATAGTTTGCTGTACAGCAACATATAAACTGGGGCAAAAGCTGTTCTTAAACATGAGAGAGAAATTTTGATGAAATAGAATATTCAAGTAAACAATAAGCTGATTCACAAAACACACCTCACCAAACTATAAAGGATGGCCATCACTCAGAATATATCCATAAAATTACTTCTCAAAGAAAAACTAAAACATCTCAAAATATTAATAAATTGGCTGGCACCGCGGCTCACTAGGCTAATCCTCTGCCCGCAGCGCCAGCACCGCAGGTTCTAGTCCTGATTGGGGCTGTCCCGGTTACTCCTCTTGTAAACAAACCAATTCAAATTATCTCTTCCAGAATACAGCAAATCAATTTCTAAATGATAATGCAATCATTATCATTATGAAGAGGATGTCAACCTCTTCAGTGCCAACTTCCGAGGGGTTAGATGGGCTAATAAGCAGTTAAGTCAGATCCCAATAGGAATGAGAAAAAGGAGCAGAGTCCCATTAAGAGTAGACAAAGTACTCAACTCCTCCCACAGGTTCCCTGTAGCAACATTTAGTTTTGTTGTGTGCTAAACAGCGTTACCAATTCCCATCCCTCTGATGGGTTTCTTAGTTTTATCATGAACAGGCAAGACAGGATTTCAGTTCCAGCTCCATGATGGGTTTCATCCTTACCTCTGATTGGTTGTTATTACACCAGCCCTCTGGTTGACTGTTATTCCAGCCTCCTCATTGGCTGTTATTATAGCCCTCTGATGGGTTGTTAGCTGTCATTCTGCTTCTCCCTGATTGGCTAAACCTAGATAGGCACTTTTGTGTATAAAAAAACCCAGCACTGGCAAGTTTCCTAGGCAATTCCTCCCTCAAAGCCCCCCATGACTGCTGCAGCAGGAGGTTTCTCACTTAAATATATCTTAGTTTGCTCACTGTCCCTGTCTGCATGGAAATTCTTCTTCAATATGAGACAAGAACCAAGATTTCTTTCATCATACCATAACAAAATTCCTCCTGCAGAGGCCAACATACAGTCCCCTGGATAATAAGGGCAGACATTTATGGAGTGGATCATCCTTTTTTAAATTGGGCTCTACCACCTGCTGGATCCCTGCAGGCAGAACCCTGGAATACCCCAAGCTCCTGGCAAAGTGGCAGTCCTAGGTAGTGCCCACGTGATTCCCCTGACAAGCTGGAAGCAATTACGGAAGACAACACCTTTACCCAAATGCCAAAGATTTGTCACTGTCTATCTGTTAAAGAAAAACATAGCAAGGGTGACAATACAAGTCTCTTCCTTACAAAGAGAGCCACTTAAATTGCACAAGAGAGGGGCATAAACTGGGAAAAGAAAAAGATAACCTTTCCTGAGCAAGAAGAAAACAGATGAACTTAGAAATTTACACACACTTCTGGGGCCAGCACTGTGGCACACTGGGTTAAGCCACACTGCCTGAGATACTAGAATTCTCCATGAGCAGTGGTTCAAGTCCCAGCTGCTTCACTTCCAATCCAGCTCCCTGCTAATGTGCCTGGGAAGACAGCAGACGATGGCCCAAGTGTTCGGCCCTGCCAGTCATGTGGGAGAGCCAGCTGAATTTCTGGGCTCCTGGCTTCATCCGAGCCCAGTCGTGGCTACTGCAACCATTTGGTGAGTCAACCAGTGGATGAAGGTCTCTCCATGTCTCTCTCTTCTCTGAAACTCTGCTTTTCACATAAAAATAAATAAATCTCTTTTAAAAAAATCTATAGACATTACTTTACCATAGATGAGACAGTGTTTTCCTTATTAAAGAATAATGTGAGTCAGTACAATAGTTTTCCATTTGAAAAAGGAATGATTCAGTATAAAAGGGAAGAAATGATGAAAATTTTAGAAATGCCATGTTAAAGAGAATCTTGGAGGTCTGGAACTGAAACAATCAGATATAAATAAGAAACTACGAAGAGGATTTTGAATCTCTTCATGCATCCCAAGCCTCTGCAAACCATTGCCAAACTCTGAAAAAGCTACCAATGAAGGCAGTAAAAAGGAACAGAACAGTTCTGGAATGGCCAGGAAGGTGAAGAGGACCAACCCCAGAAGTTCTGTTAGCTGAATCTTGTAGTGATGAAGATAAAGAAAGTGAAGCGGAACCACCAAAAAAGACATCTAAAAGAGAAAAACAGAACAGAGTTGCTGCTAAAAGTAAGATGTCTGTAGGAAGTGCTAATGCTAAGAAGGCAGACAGCAGCAGCCCCAAAAAGTCAAAACAGTTCCAAAAAAGGCAGTGAATCTGAGCACAGCTCTGATCGCATTCTTAATTTAAAATCTGAAGAGGAGACCGAGCTGTGGCGTAGCAGGTAAAGCTGCCGCCTGTGAAGCTGGCGCCAACTCGAGACCCAACTGCTCCACTTCTGAGCCAGCTCCCTGCTGATGCACCTGGGAAGGCAGCAGAAAATGGCCAAAGTGCTTGGGCTGAACAAGATCAAGAGGTATTTATCCTAGGGATGCAAGGGTAGTCACAGAAGAAATAAAAAAAACCATTTGCTCATATTGAAAGATATAGAGGAAGCGTTTGATAAAATTCAGCATTCCTTCATGTTAAAAAAAAAAAAAAAAAACTCCAGTTTGGTAATACAAGGAACATACCTCAAAATTATAAAGGGTCTATATAACAAACCAATAGGAAATATCAAACTGAATGAAAAAAGCTGAAAGCATTTCCCCTTAGATCTGAGACAAGACATGGATGGCGGAACCAGCACTGTGGCATAGTAGGCAAACCTCTACCTGCAGTATGGGCATCTCATATGGGCGTGGTTGGTCTCCCAGCTGATCCAGCTTTCTGCTTATGGCCTGGAAAAGCAGTGGAGGATGGCCCAAGTGCTTGGAAGAAGCTCCTGCCTCCTGACTTCTGATTTGCCCACCTTCAGCCATTGCGGTCAACTGGGGAATAAACTCTATCTCTCCCTCTGTTTGTAACTTTGCCTCTCAAATAAATAAACACATAATCTTTTAAAAAAAAAAAAAAAACATGGATGTCTACTTTTGCCATACTTACTCAGTATATTATTGGAAGCTTAGCAATAGTAATTAGTGTAGAGGGCATCAAAATTGGAAAAGAGGAAGTCTAAGTATCCATATTTGCAGATGACATGATTTTGCACATAGAAAAACCTAAATACTCCACCAAAAAAGCTGTTAGAATAGAAAGGCCAATTCAGTAAATTCACAGAATATAAAATCAACATACAAAAGAGAGTAGAATTTTTATACATGAGTAATGATCTTGCTGAAAGAGAAACTAAGAAATATCATACACATAGATTAAAAATTATGAATAAATTTCACCAAAAAAGTGAAAGATCTCAAAAAGGAAAATTTTAAAACACTGATGAAAGTAATCACAAAGGATTCAAAAAATGAAAAGATATTGCTTTTTGTTGAACAGAAGAATTAACATCAATATAATGCCATACTATTTAAAATAATCTGTGGGTGCAATGAAATCCCTATCAAAATAACAACGATATTCTTTCCGGAATTAGAAAAAGCAATCCCAAAATTCGTAATGGAACGACAAAAATCCAGAATAGCCAAAGGACTCTGAGAGGGAAAAAAATGCTGGAGGTATCACAAAACTTGATTCCAAAGCATACTACAAAGCTATAGTAATTAAAACAACATGATACATATAAACACACAGATCAATGGAATACAAATGACAGCCCAGAATTTAATCCACACATGTACAAAAAATTGATTTTTGACAAAGGTACAAGAACACATATTGGAGAAAGGATAGTCTTTTCTTTAAAAAAAAAAAAGATTCGTTTATTTATTTGAAAGTCAGAGTTACACAGAGAGAGGAGAAGGAGAGAGAGAGAGAGAGAGAGAGAGGACTTCCATCTGCTGGTTCACTCCCCAATCGGCCACAACGGCCAGAGCTCCACCAATCCAAAGCCAGGAGCCAGAAGCTTCTTCTGGGTCTCCCACATGGGTACAGGAGCCCAAGGAGTTGGGCCATTTTCTACTGCTATCCCAGGCCATAGCAGAGAGCTGGATCAGAAGTGGAGCATCTGAGACTCAAACCGGAGCCCATATGGGATGCTGGCGCTTCAGGCCAGGGTGTTAACCCACTGTGCCACAGAGCCGGCCCCAGAATAGTCTTTTGAAAAGGTGGTGCTAGGCCGGCACCATGGCTCACTAGGCTAATCCTCCACCTGTGGTGCCAGTACCCCGGGTTCTAGTCCCGGTTGGGGTGTTGGATTCTGTCCTGGTTGCTCCTCTTCCAGTCTCTCCAGTGGCCCAGGAAGGCAGTGGAGGATGGCCCAAGTGCTTGGGCTCTGCACCCTCATGGGAGACCAGGAGGAAGCACCTGGATCCTGGCTTCGGATCGGCACAGCATACCAGCCGTAGCGGCCATTTGGGGGGTGAATCAATGAAAGGAAGACCTTTCTCTCTGTCTCTCTCTCTCTCACTGTCTAACTCTGCCTGTCAAAAAAAAAAAAGTGGTGCTAGAAAAATTGAATTACTACCTTTCAGCATTTACAAAAATAGATTGAGGATGGATCAAAAACCCAAATGTAAGACCTGAAATTATGAAATTGCTAGAAGAAAATACATGAATAATCCTTCAGGACATTAATGTCAGTGATGACTTTGTGGATAAGCCTTTTGATAAAGTAATAGCAACAAAAATAAAGCTAGACTAATGGGATTGTGTCTAAATAAAATGCTTCTGCACAGCAAAGGAAAAAATATGAAGTGAAATCCAACAGATAGTAGAAAATATCTATAAGCTACTTATCTTATGACGGAGTCATATCTAGAATATAACAGGAACTCAAAAAACTCAACAACAAATAATTAATCCAGTTAAGAAATGGGCAAAGTACCTGAACGGACAGTTCTCAAAGAAGAAATACAAATTGTTAACAAACACATGAAAAAATGCCCAATGCCACTAGCCATCAGGGAAATGCAAATCAAAACCACTATATCATCACCTCACTCTGTTAGAATGGTTATTATTAAAAAGATAGAAAGTAACAAATGCCAGCAAGAACATGGAAGTAGGGGAACCCCTATGCACTGTTGGTGGGAATATAAATTAATACAGCCATTATGGAAAACAGTATGGAGATTTCTTTAAAAACTAGAAACAGAACTGCCATATGATCCAACAATCTCATTACTGGGTAAATATATAAAAGACATAAAATCATTGTATTAGAAAGACCCCTGCTCTACCATGCTTTTTATTTAAATTTAAAAAATAAGAAATATTTATTTTGAAACAAGATAAGGTCATAGATAAGAAGTGACAGAAAACTACCACTCAAGTATTTTCCACTCACAAAACAGGCAAAACATAAAAACATTTAAATTTCACATTGGTACCAAGAAGATTAACTTCCCTGCCTTCTTGGATTAGAAAGAGTAAAACTACCAATCAATAGTTTTGCAGGCATTTGAACATGCCTAAGCCTTTACATCAATAAAATACTTTCTATAAAATCTGATTACAAAAGCAATACATATTTATAAAAATTCAAACAGAATAAAAAGGAAAAATATAGAAAGTGAAAGACCCTGTAACCTACTATGGGACCCATCCTTCTACCCCATGCCCCCAAACGAAACCACATTTAACAGTTTTATTTCCAAAACATTTATTCTACACATACATAAAACACATGCACATCTTGAGTCGACCCATAATATGCAGTGTTTTGCTACTTAACAAACTTACTTTGACACTAAAAGTATCTTTGACATCTTTCCAGGTAAGTCATTACATGTTGACTAGACAGTGTTATATCATTGAATACCCTCTTTAAGACAACAAAATTGCTCTTTTGAAATCAATCACACAACTATGGATTTATAATTTTAAAAGAAAATGGGCAGATTCTTGGAACAAAAAGACAAGCATCTAGTTTTGGGTTTTTTTGTTTTGTTTTGTTTTTTTGTTTTTTGGGTGTTTTTTTTGTTTTGTTTTGTTTTGTTTTGTTTTACAGGCAGAGTGGACAGTGAGAGAGAAAGAGAGAGAGAAAGGTCTTCCTTTGCTGTTGGTTCACCCTCCAACGGCCGCCGTGGCTGGCGTGCTGCAGCCGGCACACCGTGCTGATCCAAAGCCAGGAGCCAGGTGCTTCTCCTGGTTTCCCATGGGGTGCAGGGCCCAAGCACTTGGGCCATCCTCCACTGCACTCCTTGGCCACAGCAGAGAGCTGGCCTGGAAGAGGGGCAACCGGGACAGAACCCGGCACCCCGACCGGGACTAGAACCCGGTGTGCCGGCGCCGCAAGGTGGAGGATTAGCCTAGTGAGCCACAGCGCCGGCAAAAGACAAGCATCTAAAAATAATCTTTTGTCTTTCCACCAGTGTGAAAAATAAAACAAATTATGTGATTGAGATTTATTTCCATGTTTCTAGAGAATGTTCCATTTGTTATGCCTATCTGAAAAGAATGAGAAACTCAGACGATTAATTCACGTACACTTAGTCACCATACTACCAATGCACATTGTGATCAGTTATAATTAGATGTTCTTTAAGGTTTCAAATAACAGTAAAAAAAAATAGGAAGAAAAATACAGCTAATAACCTGAAAAAGCCAGAAATTCAAATTTTATATGGCCGAATAAAACATTATCTTTTTTTCTCTACTTTGGAGCAAATGCTAATGGAATTCAATGCTGATTACTTAAATTCAGCTCATATCACCCGTTCAATCAGGGAAATAACAGGAACACAACCAGGCCTACTGTGAAGTCAGATTAAGATGTAAAAATTTTTTGCTTGAAAGTAATGACTGTGTAGCACATGGGACATTTGTCAACTGCTTCAGCACATGTGTTACAAGTGACCAGATGTCCACAAGGAATAAAAACAACAGCAGTATTTCTGTCCATACAGATTTTGCAAAGCCGCTCCTCTTGCAGGCGCCTTAGCTGCTCTTCAGTGCTAACTTCTTTCTGCAAGGAAGCCTGACTTGATTCATCGTGTGGACTGTTTTTCTGAGCAGTCACTAGATCTGCAACCTCAAGTGATTTATAGTTGCTCCCACACCTTTGTACTTTTTCCTCCATCATTTTCTTAATCTCCCTGAAACTGAATCCCATTCTCAGAGTTTCTTGTACCACAGGACTTTGGAAGATGGGATCAACAATTCTTTCGGATAGTGATGGTATTTTCCCAGCAGCCCTTGCTGGAGACTCCTTAAGTGAATGGGTCAGATGAATATTATTGATGTACCCTTGTCCTTTCTTTTCTAATACATATTCACACCCTGGATACCACTTAGCATGTTGCTCCCAAGGATCATCACTGGGCTCCCAGTCAGTTAAGCCCCCTCCACAGTGAAAGCACTCTACTTGATCACCTTCACCTAAACAGTACAATCCAGCTCTTGCAAGCTTCTCCTTGTTAACTGAGTATCTCCATGATCCAAAAGTAATGATCCGAGCAGCATAATCTGCCATGGCTGGGTTTCTTGGAGGATTTGTTGAATCTGAGAAATTCCTATCAGAACTCACAATATTAAATTCACTTTGATTATTAACACCCCTGCCCACAACAAAGAAGCAAGTAGGAAAGTGCTGCCTGTGTTCTGACCAGGCACGATTGCCAGGTTCCCAGTTTTTCAGTTTTCCACCACAACAAAAGTACTGCACTTGATCATCAATACCTGTGTAGTAGAGCCCAGCACTGGCTAACTCTCTGGGAGTTAAGTGGACATAATCTGGCCAGTTCTGAAAGGACTCTAATCTAGCTTCTTCACTACACATCTCAGGGTTCCTCGGGTATACAGTGTCTGGGGTACCTACAATCTGTCCAGTTCTCAAAGGAGGGTCTGCAGGAGTCTCAGATGGTCCGTCCAAAGCAAAATGATTTCTGTTTCCCAGGTCGTCTGCACTTCTGTATTCACCATTTTGGACACCAGGATTTGTAGGTTGTGTGGCACTGTTTTCAAAATAAAAGCCATTGATAAATCTGCAATTTGGGGATACTGCCCTGTGTCTTCCAACTGCTGAGTCTCCGTACATCCACCTGTCCACTGCTGCACGACAACTAAAGCATCGTACAGTGTCTCCTTCTCCAGCATATAGAAACCCTGCTCGAGCCAGTGTTGCTGCTGAAACAGGACTATCACTTGGAAAACCAGTGAAGGTTCTTAATCTGTTAAACTCTTCTACAAATTCTTCATCTTTATTGCTGTCTGCAGACACACACGTTTTAGATCCTTCAAAGCTGTTAAACATCATCTGCCCTTGAAAACAGGACTCGTCCACCGCACCAGGAGACGCGGCACCAAGCGCCAGCAGTTAAACAGCCGAGTCACGAATGGCGGAGCAGGCGCGGCCCCAGTGCTACCCTGGAAACATCAGCTCTGCTCTGCAATCAGACTCCTATCTGTGCCTCTCACCCCAGCAGCTCTGGTCTGAGCGCCCCTCAGGTCCCCGCCGCCTCCGAGACCTGGAAGTGGGCAGCTGGAAGAAGCCCCCTCCTCACATCGCCAACGGTAGAAACCAGAACTAAGCCTGTGCACATGCGCAATGGGCACCCGGTAGGCGGTCGTGTTTTTGCAGCGCTGTTTATAATAGCCAATGTACGGAATAACACTGCCCGTCATCAGATGAATGGATTTTTCTAAAGCAGTATGACTACATAATGCAATATTACTCATCCATAAAAAAGAATGAAATTCTTTCATTTGCAGTCAAAGGAATGGACCGAGAAGACATCATGTTAAGTGAAATAACCCAGATACAGAAGGAGAAATATCACATACTATCCCTCATATCACAACTATCCCTCATATTTAAAAGCTTAAAAATGCTCAATATGAATATAGTGATTTCTAGAGGCTGAAGGGGTTGGAGGGAAAGAGGAAACTTGGATAATGGGAATCAAATCAGAGTTAGAGCAAAGCAGCAAGTTCCTAGTGTTACAAGCACAGCAGGGAGACCATAGTTCACAATAACCTAGCATACAGTGTATGAACAAATGGAAGAAAGAAACTCCAAGCCTCTGTTTATAAAGTAACATCCATGGGGAAACACTGATTACTCTTTCAATCAGTGTACAATGTATACATGTATGAAAATATCATATTATAGTTCATAAATATATACAATTATTGTGAATTAAACATTTTTAAATACTTTCCATAAAAAATTAGACACACAGGGAGAAAATGGTCATTTAACTAGAGTGGTGTACCTGTAAGTCAAAGAACACCAAGGATTGCCAGCAAGAAAATATTCTTCCCTAGAACCAACAGACATCCGGGCCAGCACCTTGATTTCAGCCATCTAGCCTCTAGTACTGTTAGACGATCATTTTCTGTTGTTTCAAGCAAAAAAAAAGTCTTTGCATTATAGAATAGAAATGCATAAAATTGATATGTGTTAGATATATTTTCACAGATTTGACATGTTTTTTGAAAAGTTATTAAGACATTATAGAAAGAATATTTAATACAGATGAGTGGAATGGGCAACTAACTGAGGGCTTTGGTTTAAATTTGTTCTTAAAAATCTTGTTAGGGACTGACACTGTAGTGTAGCTGGTAAAGCCACTGCGTGCAGTGCTAGTTTCCCATATGGGTATAGGTTCAAGTCCTGGCTGCTTCACTTCCAATCCAGCTCTCTGCTATGGCCTGGGAAAGCAGAAGACAGCCCAAGTCCTTCAGACCTTGCACCCACATGGGAGACCCAGAAGAAGCTCCTGGCTCCTGGCTTCAGATCAGCACAGTTTTAGCCGCTGTGGCCATTTGGGGAGTGAACCAGCAGGTAGAATACCTCTCTCTCTCTCTCTCTCTCTCTCTCTCTAACTGCCTTTCAAATAAATAAATAAATCTTGTCAATAAAGTAATAAATCTAAATTAAAAGTATTGGGAAGGCCAGTGCCGAGGCTCACTTGGCTAATCCTCTGCCTGCGGTGCCAGCACCCTGGGTTCTAGTCCCGGTCGGGGCGCCGGATTCTGTCCTGGTTGCTCCTCTTTCAGGCAAGCTCTCTGCTGTGGCCCTGGAGTGCAGTGGAGGATGGCCCAAGTGCTTGGGTCCTGCACCCCATGGGAGACCAGGAGGAAGCACCTGGCTCCTGGCTTCAGAGTGGCGCAGCGCGCCGGCCGTAGTTGCCATTTGGGGGGTGAACCAACGGAAGGAAGACCTTTCTCTCTGTCTCTCCCTCTCTCTCTCTCACTGTCTAACTCTTCGCATCAAAAAAGAAAGTATTGGGAAAGAAAACACAAAAATACAAAATAGATAACATATCAACATAGTTTTCATTTATTCTAGTAATATTTAGTCTACCATAAAGGATGCCTGATTCACTATATCTAAATGTTTCATAGATATCCCTACCCACAGGACAAGGTAAGGAAAAATGAATTCTAATTGGAAAGAAATAAAAAAGGCGATTACTTATAGAAGAAATGATCATGTGCACAGAAAATAAAAATAAAAATAAATTGTCAAAATCAATAATTGAATTCAAAGTAGAGAATACATGTGCAGTATATAAATGGAATTTCTAGAAAACAGAATGCATATTGCTTTTTATCTGGACATGAGCTTGTTCATTTTGTAAAATTCACCATGCCATTCCATTATTATTTCTGCACTTTTATATATGTATGTTCACAGTTTAATGTAATGGTTATTAGAGTTAAAAGACACAGAAAAGCCTGGCTTGAATAGTGAATTTTGAGTGAGCCTGATTATAGGCTTTGTACTGGCTCTGCTCCTCTTAATTGTGACTTTACCAATCATTTAATTTTTTGAATTTTTAAGTTTATATATTTATTTATTTGAAAGACAGTATGAAAGAGAGACAAGGTGGGAGTGGGGGAGAGAAGATGGATCTCCCATTCCGTGGTTCATCACCCAAATGCCTGCAACAGCTGGGATTGGGACAGGACAAAACCAGGAACCCAGAGCTGCATCTGGATCTCCCATGTGGGTGGCAGGACTGCAAGTATCTGAGCCATCGAGTGCTCCCTCTCCAGGACCCATTAGCAGAAAGCTTGATCAGAAGAGGAGTATCCAGGACTGGAATAGGCTAGGCACTGCCACAACACTTGCACTACAACTCATTTAACTTCTCAAAACTTTAGAATCCCTAAGTATGAAATAGGGATGACAACTATATAATAGTTTGGGGGAATGACAATTCATACATAATAGTTTTTGGGGAGGAGTAAGTGAGTTAATGCATGTAAAAGTGCCACAATGGACACTAAATAAATATTAACTAAGTGTTGTGACACAGCATGTTAATCCACCACTTGGAACACCTGCCTCCTGTTCTCCTGTTCCCCTGTTCCGAAGTACCTTTTTTTTTTTTTGTTAACAGCAGATTAAACTGCTGCTTGAGACACCAACATCCCATATCAGAGCACCAATTCAAGTCCTGGCTTCCCCTCATTCGATCCACCTCCCAACTAATGCTCGTGGGAAGGCAGTAGAACATGGCACAACTGCTTGGGTTCCTGCCACCCACGTGGGAGTCCTAGATGCAGTTCTGGCCTCCTGGCTTCTACTTGCACTAGGCCTGGATGTTGCAGCTGTCTGGGGAATGAGTCAGCAGATGGAAGATTTCTCTCTCTCTCTCTCTCTCTCTCTCTCTCTGATTTTCAAATAAGTAAATAACGATGATCAACAATAGTAAGTATTGCAGTAAACTGCAGCCAGCCTGCACCAACTCATAAGTGCCGTGTTTAAATTTCCAGGAATTTTGTGAGCCAATCATTCAAATGTTAGTAGCTTGAAATCCGACTTGGTGGGAGTATTTATCCCACAGAAATCAATAAATGCTACAAATCAGATTTCTTTTCCTGGTCTCCGGAAAGCATTTACCAGCATATCCCTAAATAAATGCCAGAGACAATAAACATCTCCAAAATGGGAAAACCGATGTTGACCCAGAATTCTACACTACATCAAGCAATCATCTGAGATTGAGGGGAAAAAAGTAAAACATTTGCAACCAAACTGAAATTACAAAAAAAATATATTATCTCCAGATTCATGTCAGGAACCATACTAAAAGCTATTTATGAGGTACTGCAAGAAGTTCATGGAAAATGGAATTACCAAAAAATGTGCATTTCCCACAAATTCTCTAAAACAAATATGTATATTTATACATGATCATATTTCTCCTGCCTCTTTTTAAAAACAATAATTATCTGACAAGCAAGGAGATAGACATTTATGCATTAACTCCCAATATGCCTACAACAGCCCAAGACCATGGTCCAGGAACTGAATTAACTCACTTGGGTGGCAGTGACCTAAATGCTAATGCTATCACCTGCTGCTTCCCAGGGTCTGCATTAGCAGGAAGCTGAGCCAGGACTTGAATTCAGGAACTCCTAATACGGGATGTGGCCACCCCAAGCAGATGTCTTAATTGCTGTGCCGAAAGTCTGCCCAGGAATAGCAAGTTTTATTGTAAGCTTGTGCTTCTACGGATTATTTCCTGCACTGCTGATTTCCAAATTTAAACAGGAAAGTTATTACCATGGTAATAGATGTAGTAAATGTATATTAAGAACTTACTGGGCCAACACTGTGGTCTAGTGGGTAAAGCCGCCACCTGCAGTGCCTGCATCCCATATGGGCACCGGTTCAAGTCCCAACTGCTCCACTTCCAATCCAGCTCTTTGTTATGGCCTGGGAGCGCAGTAGAAGATGGTCCAAATCCTTGGGCCCCATACCTGTGTAGGAAACCTGGAGGAAGCTCCTGGCTCCTGGCTTCAGATCAGTGCAGCTTCAGACGTTGTGGCCAAATGGGGAGTGACCCAGCAAATGGAAGACCTCTCTGTCTCTCCCTCTCTGCCTCTCTTTCTCTCTTTGTGTAACTCTGACTTTAAAATAAATAAATAAATCTTTTAAAAAAAAGAACCTACTGCATGTTAAGCTACCCCTAATGCATCTTCAAGCATACTAAACTATATATCCATAACAAAGTCTAAAAATTAATCAGTTTATTCAGCCTGGCCCAGCCTGAGCTATTGCAAGCCTTTAAGAAGTGAACCAGTGGATGAAAGATCTCTCTCTTTCCCTCTTTCTGCCTTTCAAATAAATAAAAATAAAATTTTTAAAATTTAAAAATTAAAGTTCTGCTATTCTATTCTAGATGGACCTAATATTTAACTTCATACCTGAAAAGATGACAACACACCACTGGAATCATCTTTCTTCAGTTTCAACTTGTTCCATTCCTCTGCCATCTCTACATCTCTATTAAGGACTCACAAAAGTCTATAAACCGTACAGACCTCTCAAAACAGCTTCCAATTAACATTATGGACCTGATATTTTTCTTTATGAACAATACTTTAAGAGGTTTTGTCTGGAATGGGACTTGTCATTACTGCTTCGTCCCCATCAAGATGTTTGGAACATAACTTTCTGTACCAGAGTCTAAGGACATGAATTCCCCTGGACTTTCTCTCAGTTTTTCTTTCCTAAAATTGAACTTTTAGTAATGCAGAGATCGAAAAAGGATCTAAAGAGAGAAGTGTGTGTGTGGAAGGTGCTCTCCAGTCAATTTGATTAATTTTTCTGTGAGTTTATTGTTTTAATCTTCACACAGAAGATAAATTTGCTGTAAGATACATCATCCCCAACAAAAAAAAAAAAAAAATGCAGGGTAATAGAACGCAAACAATCTTGTCCTGTAGCTATTATGAATTCTGACTTTCTCTGGAGAGTGTCCTCATCTGTGTTATAGCTTTCATTTAGGACACGTTCAATATAAACAAACCCTAGAAAATTCTCAACAAAGGTAACAGTCACCGCCCTCTTTGCCCCTGATCTGCAGGTCCTTCCGACCAGGATAACCCAGCTTGCATGGGATGCTCCTTGCTTTTGCCTCTTATCTGCTGTAATTATTAATGCTTCCTTTCACACTCAACAGTACCTTTAGACCTTAAATTGCATGCTCACCCTCCTTATGAGCACACAGGTATGCCTCTCCCAAATCAAAGGAAAAGGGAAGGCACCTACTTTACTAGGCACTGGGCTATACACACTGTATAAGTAATTTCAGTTACATCTCAGCACCACACTAGAAGGGAGGTATTGCTGACTACCAACTAGAGAGGAGGAGAGTAATGTCCACAGGGTAAAAAGTGGGCCCAACATCACACAGCTCCCAGTTAAATGAGAGCAAGAATTCAGGTCTGAGGTCAAAACCATGGCGTTCCCTTCTGCACCTTTTTTCTTCTCAAAGAATGGAAGGAAAAGGCATCAGTGGACCAGAATATTATCTTCTGCCCCCGTAAAATTGGAAAACTTTGTCACTGCTGCCTATAGGAAGACAAAGGCACCAGGCAATTGTAGCACAAATTTGAGCCACTGTCTGTGAGAAACTATCTGCAAAGAGGACCACCCACAATTTCTGTGGTCCCATGCACTGCCTCCTAAGCTACAGGCGGAGTCTATGTCCCTCCTTTAGCCTGGGCGGGCACTGGGCCTGGCTTTGACAAATAGAATTGGCAAAAGTGCCACTGTGCCAATTCTTGGCCTGGGTCTTAAGAAGCCTGCAACTTCCACTTTTGCTTTTCTTCATTTGAACGGTAGAGTTAGAGGGAGAGAAACAGAGAGAGAAACAGAGAGATGCAGATCTTCCATCTGCTGGTTCAGTCTTCAAATGGCTTCAATGGCCAGAGCTGGGCCAAGCCGAAGCCAGGAGCCAGGAGCTTCTTCCGAGTCTCCCACGTGAACACAGAGGTCCAGGCACTTGGGCCATCTTCTGTTGCCTTTCCCAGGCCATTAGCAGGGAGCTGGATTGGAAGTGGAACTGCTGGGACTCGAACCAGTGCCCCTGTGGATGTCCCTATGGTATCACGGGCAGTGGTTTTACCTGTTACACCACAACACTGGCTTGTACTTTTGCTTTCTTACTACCCTGAGTCACCACATACTCAACTCTGTACCATCTTGATGGAAACAGACACCACACAAAGAAAACAGACAGGTGGAGATATGAGTGAGGCCATCTGGGACTTCCCAGCCCCACCAGCCCTCAGGTGAGCAGTATTGCATGAATGAGCTCAACCAAAACGATTGGAGGTCTACAAAGTCCTGCCTGGGTTTCCTGACCCACAGAATCTGAGACAATCAATAGGTGTTGTTTTAAAGCATTGGGTTTGGGGCCTGCGTGGTGGCGCAGTGGTCTGATGCCCTGGCCTGAGGCACCAGCATCCCTTATGGGCACCAGTTCAAGACCCAGCTGCTCCACTTCCAATCCAGCTCCCTGCTGTGGCCTGGGAAAGCAGTAGAAGATGGTCCAAGTCCTCCGGCCCCTGTACCCGCGTGGGAGAACTGGAAGAAGCACCTGGTTCTGGCTTCGGATCGGCATAGCTCCAGCCATTGTGGCTAATTGGGGAGTGAACCAGCAGATGGAAGACCTCTCTCTCCCTCTCTCTCTCTTCCTCTCTCCCTCTCTGCCTCTCCTCTCTCTGTGTAACTCTGACTCTCAAATAAAAAATAAATAAAGCACTGGGTTTTGGAAAGGTTCTGGATACAGCAATAGATACCAGATATACTACTTCTTTCCCCATCCTGTGTGTCCATCATTCAATCACACCCCAGATCTCAACAGTTGGAGCCTTTTAAGAAGCCAAGATTTTGGGGGCCAGGCCGTGGCACAGCGGGTTAATGCCCTGGCCTGCAGTGCTGGCATCCCATATGGGCGCCTTTCAAGACTCAGCTGCTCCACTTCCTATCCAGCTCTCTGCCGTGGCCTGGAAAAACAGTAGAAGATGGCCCAAGTCCTTGGGCCCCTGCACCCATGTGAGAGACCCAAAACAAGCTCCTGGCTCCTGACTTCAGATCAACGCATCTCTGGCCATTTCGGCCAATTGGGGAGTGAACCATCAGATGGAAAACCTCTTTATCTCTCTCCACCTTTCCTCTCTCTGTGTAACTCTGACTTTCAAATAAATAAATAAATCTTTAAAAAAAAAAAAAGAAGCCAAGATTGATACCATGTAGGAAACATTGCACTGGAGGCAAAATGGTCCAGTTAGGGGGCCGGTGCTCTGACATAGCGGATTAAGCTGCCATCTGCTGCACCAGCATTCCATACGAGCACCTGTTCCAATTCTGGTAGCTCCTCTTCCAATCCAGATCCCTGCTAATGTGCCTGGGTTAGCAATGGAGGATAGCCAAAGTACTTCAGCTCTTGCACCCACATGGAAGACCAAGATGAAGCTCCTGGCTCCTGGCTTCAGCCTGGTCCAGCCCCCACTGTTGTAGCCATTTGGGGAGTGAATCAGCGAATGGAAGATTCTCTCTCTCTCTCTCAGCCCCCCGCCATGATTCTGACTTTCAAATAAATAAATATATCTTTTTTTAAAAAAAAAAAATGGACCAACTGGCTTGCTTGCTCCTTCTTCTCAAGCCAGTTTTGCTCCATTTCCACTTTGCTTTGTCTCAGAGGAAATTCTAGGAATTTCTTCATTTTTGCTTTGTTTTACCTACATCTCTCTTATACTCCCAAGGCTGCTACTATATCCAAATTAGATCTTCCCCCACAATTATATCATGACCATTTCTAAATGTGAAAATGATTTATAAATGTTTGTGTGGGTGGACACAGAGACATGCATAAAAAATGAGGGTTCTTCAAAAAAGATTGCAGAAAAGTGAATTAAAAGATGCTTATTTTCATGCAAAGAAATGAAATCAACTAATTTAAAGGATCATCAAATGGCTTATGGAGATGTATATTAGGAAAATGTTATGAGCCAATTTCAAAAAAAATTTTGCATCAAAATAAAATTATCTTTCAATTCAATTTTTCCATGGACTTTTAGAAGTTCCCTAGTGTGTGTGTGTGTGTGTGTGTGTGTGTGTGTATGGTCACATACTTATTTAAGCTTATATTCTCCATATCCCAACAAAGTCAAAATTACATTTAATTCTGTAAGTGGTTGAGTCAAACAACATACAAATCTCTTTATGTTAGTTTCCCAGTGCCCATTATAATGTACAAATTTCTGACGAGAAACCTCTTTGAATTCTCTATCAAATATTCATTAGTCCAAATTGATTTCTTCAGTAGTCCCAATATGAATAAGCTACATTGACCTGAAGAGCATATCCGGTGTTTTTAAGAGGCCTAAACTGTTTCCAATGGCAACCAGAGAATCAGCTTGACATCTCAGACTATAAAAATGTTAGAGTCCATCCATATGATGAGCCTAGAAGACAGCTGGAAGGTTTATGACATTTTAATCATTGATAATTTGGGTTGCACTGATGAGAAGACTTTCTAATGTGAGGGACTTGGAGAGGGTTCTAAGGAAAGCTGCCAAAGTAATTAAAATAGCAATAAATTGGTTTGAAGAATATGCTAGCCTGTCAAAATGCCCATCAGCCTATCTGACCTGATCCTCCCCTGGCCACCCACAACTATTCATTAAATGTCCTCAGCCCTAATTGAAATTGACAACACAAGGATGGCAAAAATGTGCTGTGGCTAAAGCAACACATAGTACTTCACAGCCCTCTGGAGAATGTGACACTAAATAATGAGGTAAATCATTTATACCCTGCTGATTTCCTGAACTAAGCAGCTCACATTAAAAATGCAGTAAGGGGGGCTTTCCCTCTTGGAAGCCTCCCTGGATGCCACCCTAGCTGGATGTCTCTGACCCTAATAAATCTCATTTTTAAATCTCTCTGAGGGTCAGCTTGGAAATTCTTCTTCCAGGTGATACAAAGAACTGAGATAATAATATGTTCTCCACCATTTCCCTTTAACATTTTGGTGCTGTGACTCATATAGCAACGCCAACACGATGCAAATCCCACTGGAGTTCAATTCCAGCCAGCGTCGGATCATCCCGTCATACTGGTGAGCATGTGGACTGCTCTAGCTTTTTCTTCTGAGAGTCTTACTCTCTTCATAGTAACTCTCTCATATTTTTTAAAGATTTATTTATTTATTTGAAAAGCAGAGCTACAGAGAAGCAGAGGCAGAGAGAAGTCTTCTATCCACTGGTTCACTCCCCAAGTTGGCCACAACAGCCAGAGCTGTGCTGTTACAAAGCAAGGCACCAGAAGCTTTCGGGTCTCCAACACAGGTGCAGTGACTCAAGGACTGGGCTATCTCCTGCTTTCCCAGGCCATAGCTGAGAGCTGGATCGGAAGTGGAGCAGCCGAGGCTCAAAGCAGCACTCATATGGGATGCTGGCACTGCAGGCTGCGGCTTTACCCGCTATACCACAGCGCCGGCCCTCTCATCTTTTTAAAAGCACCACATGCCTGTCAGCCAGTTAAAAGTGATCAGTGCAGCTGCCGATCTTAAGACTCAGGGGCAAGGCTTTCTGATTAAGGCAAGGTCTATCCTAACCCCTCTTTTCTCCAGTGTGGATCGGCCGTTCCCATGGGATCAGGAGAAAGTCTTGAGATAACTGATGGATTCTGACTGGGGCTACACACCAGTGCATTCAGAAGGTCTCTTACCCAGGCACCAGACCCCGACCACCAGAATGGTGTTGGGCTGCTAAATGCACTTTCCTGCAGGGAGCAAATCCCTGTCCTTTTGAAGTCCTCATCAGCTATAAGGCCAGAGGCTCCATTCTTCATACTTCTAGTTTGAGCTCTGGGAATGTTGGTTTGGTCCAACTCAACTTCCTTTCACAGGGCTCTGTCCAACACACACGAGTGGGAGACGGGCTTGGAGCAGTCTTAAAATTTAAGCAATTTATGCACTCTCTGGCATTTTGTAAGGACTGGACACCACTCCCCGATGACCTGTTGGGGAGTCATCCAAAAACTGCAGTGTGTTCTTCCTTCCTCAGAGGTAAATTTGTCGGTGAGACTGGGCACAGCTTGGAGCGAGGCCATGGGCTGCAGGCTCCCTGCCTCAATGAGTCTTTCCTTTACTCCAGATCCTGACAAAATCCCTGTCTCTCTCTGATCTTCTAAGTGCTTTCTGTACCTCGCCAGGCCTCCCCAGTTTCTATGAATTCAATTTTCTGGTCCCATTAGCAAGTATTTCCTAGATATTTCATTCATTATTTCTGTTAAAGTTTAAATATCCTGTTTGCACAGGTAGCTTTTCAATCTAGACTCCCATAAATCCCCACATGGCCTGAATTTGCGTAGACAAGTCTCAGCATCTCTCTGGTATCCCCTATCTTCCTACTCAGGTCTCCTCTTTGAGTCACTTCTGTCTGGTCCTCCCTATGTATTATATACCTCAGAGGAGATTTACTGGGAAGGATTTTATTCCCCGACTCTGTTTCTTTGTGACTTCACCTGCCTAGTCACCAACCTAGGTAGTAACAAGGACTGGCACTGTTTGACCAAACTCTATTTTCTAGCCATCTCCAGTAAACTCTTTTCTTCTTCCCTAGTTCTTACTCTGTTAAAACTATTCCATGTTATGGGATGATTCCATGTGCTAACTCATATTTAAGATTTTATTTCTGATTTTTGGAATGACCAAAGAGACACAGATTTTTTGTTCTGTGGAAGTAATCTATTGTGTTCTCTTCATGTCTCAGTTAAGCTCTGATTGTGTAAAAGCAGCTCAATCTTTTTATGGTTTGTTTGAATATATACTCAATCTAAGGTAATCACTTTGTATCAATGATCAAATCTGGTCTATATTACATGATGTTAAGGGATGTAATGATGTTAATGGATTCTATTTCAGCTAGATATTCTAAGCCTTCTTGGCATCCTTGACAGGCATTCAAAAAAATTAAAGTTCCAAATTCTTTGGACTTCGATATTTCCACTTGGGCCCCTGGAAATATCAAAGGATATATGTCTCTCATCTTGCGGAGACACCAACCAATAAGGCTATTTGGATTATATTAAAGGTACTGTCAATATGTGAAGTGGTGCTAAATTTTAAGTTATGATAATGTAAAAAGCTACTGATACAGATGTCCAAAAGTTAAAAAGTCTAATGATCTCATATCGCCAGACATGATGGTTATCTTAATCAGAAAGGCCAAAAGGCCTAAATGGGTTAAATGTTTTATAAAATCCTGCAGGTGCTTTCAAAAATATTGTGTGGAGTAAGCAAGCTCCTGGCTCCTGGCTTCGGGTCAGTGCAGCTCCAGTGATTGCGGCCAATTGGGGAGTGAACCATAGAATGGAAGACCTCTCTCTCTATCTCTCTTTCTCTCTCTCTCTCCTTCTGCTCTCTCTGTGTAACTCTGATATTCAAATAAATAAATAAATCTTTAAAAAAATGAGGCACTGTGTACTAACTCCCCATGTGGGACCTCTGTCCTCAATGAGTTGTATTATGAGAGTTAACTGTAAAACTAGTTCTCAGTTTGTGTGTGTGTGTGTGTGTGTGTGTGTGATAATTGTTGAAATATTTACTTAGTATAGAGTTGGTCTTCTGTGTACAAAGTTAATTGAAAATGAATCTTAATGGAGAATGGGACAGAGAAGGGTAGAGGGAGAAGCAGGATGGCTGGGAGTGTGGGTAGGAGGGTGAGTATGGTGGGAAGAATAGCTGTATTCTTAATGCTGTACTTATGAAATTTGTATTCCTTAAAAAATAAATTAAAAAATATTTTTAAAAAAGACATTGGAAAGGCATCAAATAAATGAGCTATGAAAGCATCTCAAGGACCTAGAAAAACAATAGCAAACCAAATCCAAAGCTACTCGGAGAAAATAAACTGTTAAAGAAGAAATAAATAAAATTGCAACAAAAAAATACAAAAGATCACAAAATGAAGAATGGTTATTAGAAAAAATAAACAAAATTGACATACTATTGGACCAACTAACCAAAAAAAAAGGGAGAAGACTCAAATTAATAAAATTAGAGATGATAAACAAAATGTAACAACAGACACCACAGAAATACAAAAAAAAAATCAGAAATTATTACAAAGAACAGTATGCCAGCAAACTGGGAAACCTAGAAGAAAGACATAAATTTCTAGACACATAAAACCTATCTAAATTGAGCCATGAAGACTTAGGAAATGCAAACAGACCAATAACCAAGATGGAAATTGAATCAGTAATAAAGACCCTCCCAATGAAGAAAAGGCCAGAGCTGGATGGCTTCACTGCTGAGTTTTAGCAGACATTTAAAGAAGACCTAACTCTTGGCCAGCGCCACCGCTCAATAGGCTAATCCTCCACTTAGCGGCACCGGCACCCCGGGTTCTATTCCCAGTCGGGGTGCTGGATTCTGTCCCGGTTGCCCCTCTTCCAGGCCAGCTCTCTGCTGTGGCCAGGGAAGGCAGTGGAGGATGGCCCAAGTGCTTGGGCCCTGCACCCCATGGGAGACCAGGAGAAGCACCTGGTTCCTGGCTTCGGATCAGTGTGGTGCGCCGGCCACAGCGCACCGGCTGTGGCGGCCATTGGAGGGTGAACCGATGGCAAAAGGAAGACCTTTCTCTCTGTCTCTCTCTCTCACTGTCCACTCTGCCTGCCAAAAAAAAAAAAAAGACCTAACTCCAATTCTTCTCAAGCTATCTCCAATTCTCCTCAAACAATAGAAAGAGAGGGAATCCTCCCAAACACCTTTTATGAAGCCACCATAACCTTAACCTGAAAAAGATACAACAGAGACCAAAGATACTACAGACCAATTTCCATGATGAACATAGATGCAGAAATCCACAACAAAAGACTAGCCAACCAAATCTGACAACACCTGAGAAAGATCATTCACCGGACCAAGTGGGATTTATCCCTGGTATGCAGGGATGGCTCAACACTCACAAATCAATTAATGTGATACATCACTTTAATAGACTGAAGAACAAAAAGCATATGATTATCTCAATAGATGCAGAGAACACATTCAATAAAATACAACACTCTTGAAAACCTTAAGGGAATTTGGTATAGAAGGAACATTCCTCAACACAACCAAGGCAATTTGTGACAAACTCACAGCCAGAATCCTAATAAACTGGGAAAAATTGGAAGCATTCCCACTGGGATCCAGAACTAGCCAAAGATGCCCACTCTTACCATTGCTATTCAATATAGTACTGGAAGTTTTAACCAGAGCCATTAGGCAAGAAAAAGAAATCAAAGGAATACAAATTGGGAAAGAGGAAGTCATACAATCTCTATTTTCAGATGATATGATTCTATCTATAAGGGATCCAAAGAACTCCACTAAGAGACTATTGGAACTCATGGAAGAGTTTTGTAAAGTGGCAGGATACAAAATCAGCATACAAAAATTAATAGCCATTATATACACAGACAATGTCACAGCTGAGAAAAAACTTCTAAGATCAATCCCATTCATAATAGCTACAAAAAAAATCAAATAACTTGGAATAAATTTAATCAAAGATGTCAAAGATCTCTACAATGAGAATTACAAAACATTAAAGAAACAAATAGAAGAAGACACTAAAAAAATGGAGAAACCTTCTGTGTTCATGGATTGGAAGAATCAATATCATCAAAATGTCCATACTACTGGAAGCAATTTACAGATTCAATTGTAGCACCAATCAAAATACAAAGAACATTCTTCTCAGACCTGGAAAAAATGATGCTGAAATTCATATGGAGGCACAGAAGACCTAGAATAGCTAAAGCAATCTTGTACAACAAAAACAAAGCTGGAGGCATCACAATACCAGATTTCAAGACATACAACAGGGCACTTATAATCAAAACATCCTGGTACTGGTACAAAAACAGATGGCTAGACCAATGGAACAGAATAGAAATTCCAAAAATCAACCTATGTGTCTGTAACTTAGTCTTGTCAAAGGAACTAAAATCAGTCCCTGGAGCAAAGACTGTTCAATAAATGGTGCTGGGAAAACTGGATCCCCACATAAATGCAGAAGTATGAAGCAAGATCCCTACCTTGCAATTTACACAAAAATCCACTCAACATGAATTAAAGATCTAGCTATGACTGGACACCATCAAATTATTCGAGAGCATTGGAGAAACCCTGCAAGATATAGGCACCGGCAAAGACTTCTTGGAAAAGACCCCGGAGGCACAGGCAGTCAAAGCCAAAATTAACAATTGGGATTGCAAAAATGCACTCAAAATGGATTAAAGACCTATATCTATGACTCAATGCCATCAAATTACTATAGAACTTTGGGGAAATCCTACAAGATATTGGCATAGGCAACAAGTTCTTGGAAAAGACCTCAGAGGCACAGGCAATCAGAGCCAAAATTGACAAGTGGGATTGCATCCAATTGAGAAGCTTCTGCACTGCAAAAGAAACACTTAGAGAAGTTAAGAGGCAACAGACAGGATGGGAGAAATTATTTGCAAACTATTCAACTGATAAAGGATTAATAAACAGAATATATGTAGAGATTGAGAAAGTTAACAATAATAAAACAAACAACCTAGTTAAAAATGGTCAGAGGACTTAAACAGGCATTTTCCAAAAGCAGAATTCCAAATGGCCAAAAGACACATAAAAAATGCTCAGTATCAGTAATGATCAGGGAAATGCATATTGAAACCACAATGAGGTTTCACCTCACCCCAGTTAGAATGGCTTTCATACAGAAATAAACAAACAAGAAATACTAGTGAAGATGTTGGGGGAAAGGTACCCTAATCCACCTTTGGTGGGAATGTAAACTGGTACAGCCATTGTGGAAGACAGTATGGAGATACCTCAGAAATTTGAATATAGACCTACCTTATGACCCAGTCATTCCACTCCTGGGAGTATACCCAAGGGAAATGAAATCAGCAAATGAAAGAGTTATTTGTAACCCCATGTTTATTGCAGCTCAATTCACAATAGCTAAGATATGGAATCAACCCAAATGTCTGTCAACTGAAGATTGGATAAAGAAACTATGGGAGATATACGCCATGGAATACTATACAGCAGTTCAAAATGAAATAGTCATTTGCAACTAAATTGATGAAACTGGAAAACATCATACTTAGTGAAATAAGCCAGCCCCAACAGGACAAATACCATATGTTCTTCCTGATTTGTGATAACTAATAGAGCACCTAAAAGATAATCTATAAAAGGGACATTGACATTTTGAGATGCATTGACTTTGAACAGCCTTTCCACTGTTGAGGAACATTTTTTTTCAATGTGTTGAACTCTTTACTTAGTATAGCGTTAATTATATGTGTATGAAGTTAATTGAAAATAGATCTTAGTAAAAAATAGGAATGGGAATAGGAGAGGGAGGAGAAAGAGGATTAGGAGTGTGGGTGGTAGGGTAGATACGGTGGGAAGAATCAATATATTCCTGAAGCTACATTTATGAAAAGCATGAAATTTATACTCCTTAAATAAAAGGTTTCTGGGGGGGAAGGCAAAAAAATTATTTGAAAATTCAAAGTAAATGCAAAGAAATATCATTTCCAATGTGTTTGGGCCACTGCCACACATGTGGGAGACCTGGAAGACGCTCTTGGCTCCTGGCTTTGGATCGACCCAGCCCTAGCAATTGCAGCCATTTGGGGAGCGAATCAGCAGATGGAAGACCTTACTCTTCCATCTGTCTGTCTGTAAATCTACCTCTCAAAAAAGTAAATACAAATCTTTTTTAAATCTTTTTAATGATGTTTTTAAAAAGCTTCCCAAGGCAGCAATGCTGAAGTCTCAGACTTGGCATATTCTTTCTGTGGAATCTATTATGGCAGCTTGGATCATTCAAAGTCTGGTGAAGAATCTCCAGGTACCACAAGTTCAAGTCCAGCTGCTGCATTTCCAATCCAACTCTGCTAATTCTCCTAGGAAAACAGCAGAAGATGGCCACTACCACCCATGTGGAAAACCCAGATGCAGTTTCTGACTCTTAGATTTGGCCTGGACCAGCCCCAGCCATTGCCAATATTTGGGGAGTGAACCAGTGGATGGAGATATATATCTCTCTCTCTCCTTCTCTCCCTCTATTTCTCTCTCCCTATCTGTCAAAAAAATAAATCTTAAAATAAAATAGTAATCTACAGATAATTGCCTGCTGCTCAAAAAATCAAGATAAGTGAAAAAACCCAAACACATTTCAAGTTTAGGAAATGCTTCAGCATATTTTAAAACATTGGTTTAAATTCACAGAAGTATTTTATGTAAATATTTAAATTAAGTTTATAAATGTGGATTACAGAAATGTGCATCATTAAGGACAGTATATGTAGATGCTAGAATATGCCAAGAATGTTCATGGAAGGCTGCAAAAGAAACCAGTCATTAGGATTTTGATGCCTAGAGATGCCAGCCACCAAACGCAGGTGTACTGCGCAGCTGGGGATCCCACCCCCACCCAGAGGCAACAGAGTACTGGGAGATGCTGGGCCTGGGGCCAGGAAGCAAGTGAGGTGGTGATCCAGGAGTCGCCCTAGCCATGCGGCTCCTGGGGCGGCACAGCACCACCACGACGTCGAAGTTTTCATGCACCTGCTACGGAGGCTGCCCAGTCAAGGCCATCTGCGACCTGTGAACCTGGGTCTCTGCTCGCCGGAGTGCAAGGTGCCCTTAGTCCCCACCCCACCCCACAATCAGCCTCCACCAGGTCTGCATCCACTGCTTCTACCCCACTGGCTGAAATTCGCGGACCTGGTCCTCGATGTGGGCTTCTCTGGCCGCTGATGGGGGTCCGGATGCGAGTTCCTCCATCTTCAGGCAAGTCTGCACGTCTCTGGGCTCCCCCAGCTGCACCCTGAGCCCTGAGAGCAGCCCCATTGGTGCTCACGCATGATCAGGCTGACCTGGCGCTGTGGGACGAATGGGCGTTGCAGAAGTAGGAGGAAGACAGGCTTGCCCTGAGCGACGCAGACTCACAGGACCAGCCTGAGGCCAGTCTCCCATGCAGCCTGGCTGCACTGCACTGCACGCCCAGGATTGTGCTGTTGGCACTAGTGAGCTTCGTGTGCGGAGACACTAAGAAAAATCATGCCCAGAGTTTTCTCCCTCTGGGCCTTCACAACTTTAGGGTGCCTTGTTCCCTCTTTGTTCCTGGTTAGCTGAAGCTTATTCCAAGCCTTGTTGATTTGACAATCCGGGAGACCAGAGTGGCTGGACCACGTGATCCTTCTCACAGCCAGAGCTAGTAAGAAACCTTGTTCATTCTCCCTTTCCACTAGATCTCAGTAACCCTGGCCAAGGGACTGAATTGCTCAAGAGACCCCCGAAACCTTTCTATGACCTCTCAGATTTTCTTTCTTAATCTGAGCTGAGGGACCGGCACTTATTGGCACAGCTTCTGTCATTGCTGCCATCTGGGGAGTGAACCAGTGGATGGAAGACCTGTCTCTCTCTCTCTCTCTCTCTCTCTCTCTCTCTCTCAAATAAATGGATAAATATTTTTGAAAAATTCTGAGCTGAAATGTATTCATTCTATATCTATTCTCTCTGTCTCCCTCTCTCTTTTATGAGTAGTACTTGTTGGGCTTTATTTTAAAACATTCTATCTTGAAATAAATAGTCTCGCAGGAAACTGGAAAAATAATCCAGAGACATCTTGTAAAGTGTTTTACCCAGCTTCCTCAATACAGTGACATTCCACCTATCACTAAACTAGGAAATTGACATTGGTGTGACTATTTGGATGCTACAGAGAAATTTATGCTCAAACAACCTGAGTGTATGTGTTATGTATATTGACTATTATTACAAGTGACTTGGGAAAATAAAGCATTTTCTGATCTGGAAAATTATGCGGAATCATAGATCCTGGTTTTGACCCTAAAAACAGAGAATTCCATTGAAAGGAATACATTAGGTTACATAGCTGGAACCTAACTAGCTTATGGTAATCATACTTTTAAAACTAAAATATATTGACACTTTTAGATGCCGTGACTTTGAACAGCCCTTGACAGTCGAGAAACAGTTTTTTTAAATATATATACTATTTGTTGAACTCTGTAATTAGTGTAAAGTTAATCTTATGTATACAAAACAAAATGAAAATAGTCAAAAAAAGAATGGGAATAGGAGGAGGAAGAGGAAGAAGGGTCAGAGCGCAGGTGGGAGGGAGGGCAGGGTGAAAAGAATCACTGTGTTCCTAAATTTGTATATATGAAATGTATGAAGTTTGTATGCCTTAAATAAAACATTTCTGGAGGAAAAACAAAATATTATATCAATGAGACTGTAACTAGGTAATAAAACCAGGAGGTAAATAACTCCCAAAAGAAAAGAAACCAGTCACTATGGGTGCCTCAAAGAAAAGAGATAGGCACAGGGGTCAGAAATAGGAAAGAGATTGACTTTTCACTAACTTTTGTAGTATGGCTCTTTTTTTTTTTTTTTTTTTTTTTTTTTGGACAGGCAGAGTGGACAGTGAGAGAGAGAGAGACAGAGAGAAAGGTCTTCCTTTTTACCATCGGTTCACCCTCCAATGGCCGCCACGGCTGGTGCGCTGCGGCCGGCGCACCGCGCTGATCCAAAGGCAGGAGCCAGGTACTTATCCTGCTCTCCCATGGGGTGCAGGGCCCAAGCACTTGGGCCATCCTCCACTGCACTCCCTGGCCACAGCAGAGAGCTGGCCTGGAAGAGGGGCAACCGGGACAGAATCTGGCGCTCCGACCGGGACTAGAACCTGGTGTGCCGGTGCCGCAAGGCAGAGGATTAGCCTAGTGAGCTACAGCGCTGGCCTTTAGTATGGCTCTTAAAATACAATATTCGGAGTCTGAGCGCCAGTGCAGGAAGGGGAGTCTATGTGACAAAGAAACCAGCGGGGAGAGGAGAGACGCCCAAGGCTCCGAGTCCACACATCGGCACTGGAAGCGGAGGTGAGCTTAGTAACCGGAGACATTGGCGGGGAAACGGCGGACAGAATTTTAGAGGGACGCAGGTTTTGAAGCGGGAAAGTCCAACAGACTACAGGAGAGAAGGAAAAATAAATAAATAAATAAATAAATAAATAAATAAATAAATAAAAAGGTGGGGGCATACTGGTACAGAAAAGTTCCACTCTCCACCAACCTTGCAAAGGCCAGCAAGAGACAAAGAGCTGGGATATACATAATAAAAGGGGAGAGTTAAGACTACAATTCAGTAGCCTAGGCAACCCAGTGGGAATCCGCAGGACTCTTTGGGTAGAAACCAGCAAAGCTAAATACCATCCATTCTGCTCAGCCTGGCAGTATTATTACCTCCTGAACAAAAAATAAAATAAAATAAAATAAAATAAAATAAAATAAAATAAAATAAAATAAATGAATAAATAAATAAATAAAGAGAGATTTACCACGCATAACCTGAGGGTGTCACCTTTGCACACCTGTAACCCTGAAGAACCAAGCAGAGCTCTCAGGCCACACCCATCTCAAGCCTCCAAGGCTCCTCCATCAGCAGGCAGTACACTTAACACGGACATAGTATAATAAAAAAAAAAAAACTCACAGTGAGGGAAACAGAATTAACCATGCCAAGCAATAAACACAGAAATCGAGGAAACAAGATCAACGATGACATTATGATGCCTCCAAATAAACAAAACACCCCAAGCCAAGATTATGAAGATGATGAGATAGAAGAAATGCAAGATACAGATTTCAAAAAATTTATGACAAGAACATTTAGAAGTTTTCAAAAGCAAATCCTTGAACTACAGAAATCCTTATTGGACAGGATTGAAAATCTCTCTCGTGAAAATGAAATTTTAAGGAAGAATCAAAATGAAACTCAGAAACTAGTAGAACAGGAAAGTGTGATAGTGAAGAGAAATCAAAATGAAATGAAGAGCTCAATATATCAAATGACAAACACATTAGAGAGCCTTAAAAACAGAATGGGTGAAGCAGAAGAGAGAATATCAGACTTAGAAGACAGAGAACAGGAAAGGATACAGTCAGACCAAAGAAAAGAAGAGGAAATTAGAAATCTAAAAAATATTGTTGGGAATCTACAGGATACTATTAAAAAAACCAACATTCGGGTTCTAGGAGTTCCTGAAGGCATGGAGAGAGAGAAAGGATTAGAAGGCCTTTTTAGTGAGATACTAGCAGAGAACTTTCTGGGTCTGGAGAAGGACAGAGACATTCTAGTACAGGAAGCTCATAGAACCCCCAGTAAACATGACCAAAAGAGATCCTCACCACGACACGTTGTAATTAAACTCACCACAGTGAAACATAAAGAAAAGATCCTAAAATGTGCAAGAGAGAAACGTCAGATTACTCTCAGAGGATCTCCAATCAGACTCACAGCAGACTTCTCATCAGAAACACTACAGGCTAGGAGGGAATGGCGAGACATAGCACAGGGGCTAAGAGAGAAAAATTGCCAGCCCAGAATATTATATCCTGTTAAGCTCTCATTTGTGAATGAAGGTGAAATAAAGACCTTTCATAGCAAACAGAAATTGAAAGACTTTGTGGCCACTCGTCCGGCCCTGCAAAAGATACTTAAAGATGTGCTACACTCAGAAACACGGTCATCAATATGAAAGAAGGGAAAGGAAGAACACCTACCAGTAAAATAGCATGGGAAGCTCAAAGCATATACTAGAAAATATCTCCGGGAAAATGGCAGGGCAAAGTCACTATGTATCAATAGTCACATTAAACATGAATGGCCTGAACTGTCCAGTTAAAAGACACAGACTGGCTGACTGGCTTAAGGAACAACACCCAACTATTTGTTGCCTACAAGAAACACATCTCTCTAACAAAGATGCATGCAGTCTGAAAGTGAAAGGTTGGAAAAAGATATTCCATGCCAACAAAAAAACAAAAAAAAGCAGGTGTAGCCATATTAATATCAGACAAAATAAACTTTAATACAAAAACTGATAAGAGAGACAAAGATGGGCACTATATAATGATTAAGGGTTCAATTCAACAGGAAGATATAACAATTATCAATGTATATGCACCTAATTACAGGGCACTGGTCTATTTAAAAGATATGTTAAGGGACATAAAGGGAGACTTAGATTCCAATACAATAGTACTGGGGGACTTCAATACTCCACTCTCAGAAATAGATAGATCATCCAGACAGAAGATCAACAAGGAAACAGCAGATTTAATCGACACTATTGCCCAAATGGATCTAACAGATATATACAGAACTTTCAATCCTACATATAAAGACTTTACATTCTTCTCAGCAGTGCATGGAACCTTCTCTAGGATTGATCACATACTAGGTCATAAAGCAAGTCTCAGCAAATTTAAAAGAATTAGAATCATACCATGCAGATTGTGAGACCACAGTGGAATGAAGCTGGGAATTAGCAACTCAGGAAACCCCAGAAAGTATGCAAACACATGGAGACTGAACAACATGCTCCTGAATTAACACTGGGTCATTCAAGAAATCAAAAGAGAAATCAAAAACTTTCTGGAAGTAAATGAGGATAACAGCACAACATATCAAAACTTATGGGATACGGCAAAAGCAGTATTGAGAGGCAAGTTTATAGCAATAGGGACCTATATCAAGAAATTGGAAAGGCACCAAATAAATGAGCTTGCAGCGCATCTCAAGGACCTAGAAAATTTGCAGCAAACCAGACCCAAATCTAGTAGGAGAAGAGAAATAATTAAAATCAGAGAAGAAATTAACAGGATTGAATCCAAAAAAAAAAAATTACAAAAAATCAGCCAAGCGAAGAGCTGGTTTTTTGAAAAAATAAACAAAATTGACACCCCATTGGCCCAACTAACTAAAAAAAGAAGAGAAAAGACCCAAATCAATAAAATCAGAGATGAAAAAGGAAATGTAACAATAGACACCACAGAAATAAAAAGAATCATCAGAAATTACTACAAGGACTTGTATGCCAGCAAACAAGAAAATCTATCAGAAATGGAGAGATTCCTGGACCCATGCGATCTACTTAAATTGAACCAGGAAGACATAGAAAACCTAAATAGACCCATAACTGCAACAGAAATTGAAACTGTAATAAAGGCCCTCCCAACAAAGAAAAGCCCAGGACCAGATGGATTCACTGCTGAATTCTACCAGACATTTAAAGAAGAACTAATCCCATTTCTTCTCAAACTATTCAGAACAATCGAAAAAGATGGAATCCTCCCAAATTCTTTCTATGAAGCCAGCATCACCTTAATCCCTAAGCCAGAGAAAGATGCAGCACTGAAAGAAAATTATAGACCAATATCCCTGATGAACATAGACGCAAAAATCCTCAATAAAATTCTCGCCAAGAGAATACAACAATACATCAGGAAAATCATCCACCCAGACCAAGTGGGATTTATCCCTGGTATGCAGGGATGGTTCAACATCGCAAATCAATCAATGTGATTCACCACATTAACAGACTGCAGAAGAAAAACCATATGATTATCTCAATAGATGCAGAGAAAGCATTCGATAAGATTCAACACCCTTTCATGATGAAAACTCTAAGCAAATTGGGTATAGAAGGAACATTCCTCAATATAATCAAAGCAATTTATGAAAAGCCCACAGCCAGCATCCTATTGAATGGGGAAAAGTTGGAAGCATTTCCACAGAGATCTGGTACCAGACAGGGATGCCCACTCTCACCACTGCTATTTAACATAGTTCTGGAAGTTTTAGCCAGAGCCATCAGAAAAGAAAAAGAAATTAAAGGAATACAAATTGAGAAGGAAGAACTCAAACTATCCCTCTTTGCAGACGATATGATTCTGTACTTAGAGGATCCAAAGAACTCTACTAAGAGACTATTGGAACTCATAGAGGAGTTTGGCAAAGTGGCAGGATATAAAATCAATGCACAAAAATCAACAGCCTTTGTATACACAAGCAATGCCATGACTGAGAAAGAACTGCTAAGATCAATCCCATTCACAATAGCTACAAAAACAATCAAATACCTTGGAATAAACTTAACCAAGGACTTTAAAGATCTCTACGATGAGAATTACAAAATCTTAAAGAAAGAAATAGAAGAGGATACCAAAAAATGGAAAAATCTTCCATGCTCATGGATTGGAAGAATCAACATCATCAAAATGTCCATTCTCCCAAAAGCAATTTATAGATTCAATGCAATCCCAATCAAGATACCAAAGACATTCTTCTCAGATCTAGAAAAAATGATGTTGAAATTCATATGGAGGCACAAGAGACCTCGAATAGCTAAAGCAATCTTGTACAACAAAAACAAAGCCGGAGGCATCACAATACCAGATTTCAGGACATACTACAGGGCAGTTGTCATCAAAACAGCATGGTACTGGTACAGAAACAGATGGATAGACCAATGGAACAGAATTGAAACACCAGAAATCAACCCAAACATCTACAGCCAACTTATATTTGATCAAGGATCTAAAACCAATTCCTGGAGCAAGGACAGTCTATTCAATAAATGGTGCTGGGAAAATTGGATTTCCACATGCAGAAGCATGAAGCAAGACCCCTACCTTACACCTTACACAAAAATCCACTCAACATGGATTAAAGACCTAAATCTACGACCTGACACCATCAAGTTACTAGAGAACATTGGAGAAACCCTTCAAGATATTGGCACAGGCAAAGAATTTCTGGAAAAGACCCGGGAGGCACAGGCAGTCAAAGCCAAAATCAACTATTGGGATGGCATCAAATTGAGAAGTTTCTGTACTGCAAAAGAAACAGTCAGGAGAGTGAAGAGACAACCAACAGAATGGGAAAAAATATTTGCAAACTATGCAACAGATAAAGGGTTAATAACCAGAATCTACAAAGAGATCAAGAAACTCCACAAAAACAAAACCAACAACCCACTTAAGAGATGGGCCAAGGACCTCAGCAGACATTTTTCAAAAGAGGAAATCCAAATGGCCAACAGGCACATGAAAAAATGTTCAAGGTCACTAGCAATCAGGGAAATGCAAATCAAAACCACAATGAGGTTTCACCTCACCCCGGTTATAATGGCTCACATACAGAAATCTACCAACAACAGATGCTGGCAAGGATGTGGGGAAAAAGGGACACTAACCCACTGTTGGTGGGAATGCAAACTGGTCAAGCCACTATGGAAGTCAGTCTGGAGATTCCTCAGAAACCTGAAGATAACCCTACCATTCGCCCCAGTCATCCCACTCCTTGGGATTTACCCAAAGGAATTTAAATTGGCAAACAAAAAAGTGGTCTGCACCCTAATGTTTATTGCAGCACAATTCACAATAGCCAAGACCTGGAACCAACCTAAATGCCCATCAACGGTAGACTGGATAAAGAAATTATGGGATATGTACTCTTTAGAATACTATACCGCAGTAAGAAACAATGAAATCCAGTCATTTGCAACAAAATGGAGGAATCAGGAACACATCATGCTGAGTGAAATAAGCCAGTCCCAAAGGGACAAATACCATATGTTCTCCCTGATCGGTGACAACTGACTGAACACCAAAAAGGAAACCTGTTGAAGTGAAATGGACACTATGAGAAATAGTGGCTTGATCAGCATAGCCCTGACTGTTAATGAACAACTTAATACATTATCCCTCTTAGTCTCTTAGTAGTTTTTTTTGTCTGCTCTACTTAATATGACTGGTTTAATTCTGTAATTAATACACAGTTATTCTTAAGTGTTGAAATTTAACTGAAATGTGATCCCTGTTAAACATAAGAGTGGGAATAAGAGAGGGACGAGATGTACAATTTGGGACATGCTCAGGCTGACTTGCCCCAAATGGTAGAGTTAGAAACATACCAGGGTACTCCAATTCAATCCCATCAAGGTGGCATGTACCAATGCCATCTCACTAGCCCAAGTGATCAATTTCAGTTCACAATTGATCATAATGAAAGGACTAAGAGTCAAAGGGAGCACATAAACAAGTCTAGTACCTGCTAATACTAACTGATAGAATAAATAAAGGGGAGAGTGATCCAACATGGGAAGCGAGATACTCAGCAGACTCATAGAATGGCGGATGTCCTAAACAGCACTCTGGCCTCAGAATCAGCCCTAAAGGCATTCCAATCTGGCTGAAAAGCCCATGAGAGTATTTCAGGCATGGAAAGCCAAGACACTCTGGCAAAAAAAAAAAAAAACTAAATGAAATATCTCTGTGAGTGAGATCCCAGTGGAAAGAACAGGTCTTCAAAGAAGGAGGTACCTTTCTCTGAAGGGAGGAGAGAACCTCCACTTTGACTATGACCTTGTCTAAACAAGATAAGAGTCGGAGAACTCAAGGGTCTTCCATAGCCTTGGAAACTCATGACTGGAGCATGGGGAGATTACTGAGGCCATAAACAAGAGTGTCAATTTGTAAAGTCAACAACAGGAGTCACTGTGCACTTACTCCTCATGTAGGATCTCTGTCCTTAGCGTGCTGTACATTGAGACTTAATGCTATAACGAGTACTCAAACAGTATATTTCACTCTGTGTTTCTATAGGGGTGCAAACTGTTGAAAGCTTTACTTAATGTATACTAAACTGATCTTCTGTAAAAAAAAAAAAAAGAAGAAGAAGAAATTATCAATTCCCAACTTGACTCTCACTGGGATTAAACATGACAATAGTTCTGATCTGATTTCATCATCATTTAAAAAATCATCTATTATTTTTCACTTTATGTTTCTGTGTGGGAGCAAACTGTTGAAATCTTTACTTAATGTATGCTAAACTGATCTTCTGTATATAAAGAGAATTGAAAATGAATCTTGATGTGAATGGAAGGGGAGAGGGAGTGGGAAAGGGGAGGGTTGCAGGTGGGAGGGACATTATGGGGGGGAAGCCATTGTAATCCATAAGCTGTACTTTGGAAATTTATATTCATTAAATAAAAGTTAAAAATTCAAAGCATAAAAAAAAGAAAAATACGTATTATGAAAAACAACAGATTTAAAAACTTCATTGAATCAAAATAAATATATTTTAATTTCATTCTCATAAAAAAATACAATATTCATGTGCACCTGTTCAAATGCATTATTAAAATAATATGAAGAAATAAAAATATTTTCATCAACATTAATGACCACAAAGCAGTTCTCCAGGTGAGGAGCAACTGCAGAGCAGGGAGGGGGCCACTGGTTCATCTCTATCATCTGTAAGTGGAAAATTCCAGTTCCTACATAAATACATCCAGCTGTTAATGTATCCTATAGGGCAAAACAAGCTGGACAGACAGAACAACTGACAGGTAATCAGGATACATCCCTGCAATATCCTTTGTGCCTCTTGTGCATGAGAAGATACCACCTTACAACCAGCCAGCACAAAATATAAGGAGGATCTGCTGTGCAAAGAGATGGGTCTGTTTCATTCAAATGCCAGCTTGTAGGTAGAAATAAGTGAAAGCCCCATGATAACACTGGTATAGGTGAAAATAGCGGAGTAAAAATAGAAGGTCAAGCACTGAAATTGGCTTCCAGCAGTGGTAAAAGAGTGTTTGCCTTTGGGAAGCCATCAAGTGGGCAGTGACTGTCTGCGTGCTGCTTAGACTGGGTCTCTGCAGTTACTGCCCTTGTGAAGGTGGTGATTAAAGTCTAGATGTTTCAAAAGAGGTCATAATGAGGCCATCCAGAAAGACTTTTTAAATGGACAGCAACGTCAAGACTTCTAATAGAGAGCTAGTTCTGAGACACTAGTTCTCTGTTCCTTCCTTCTCTGATCTGTCCTAAGGGAAAACTTGGCAGAGGTCCCAATTTCTCCTCCTCACCCCCTGGCATTTATCATTCTGGTTTCTTTGTTAAAATTTTATTTAAGGTATACAAATTTCATGTATTTCATGTCTACAGATTTAGGGACATAGGGGTACTTCCCATTCTATTCTCCCTCCCACCCACACTCCAACCCTTCTTCTTATCCCTCTCCATTCCCCACTCTTAATTTTTACAAAGATCTATTTTCATTTTACTTGATACTCATAAGGTTAACCTTACACTAACAATTCAACAAATAGTATGAAGAAAAAAAAAAACACTGTTCCTCAATACTAGAGAAAAGAGATATAAAGAATCACCAAATCTCAAAATGTCCATTTCACTTCAATACACTACATTCTAGATTCTCTATTAGTCACTTCATATCAGGGAAAACATATGGTATCTATCTTTCTAGGACTGACGTATTTCACTAAGTATAATGGTTTCCAGTTGCATCCATTTTATTGCAAGACAAGATTCATTTTTTTTTTACTAGTAGTTCTCCATAGCGTACATATATCATAATTTCTTTATCCAGTCAGGAGTTGATGTACATTTGGGTTGATTCCATACCTTAGCTATTGTGAATTGAGCTACAATAAACATGGGAGTACAGATAACTCTTTCATATGCTGACTTCTAATTAGGGTAGATTCCCAGGAGTGGGATGGCTGGATCATATGGTAGGACTATATTCAGATTTCTGAGGTATCTCCATTTTGTCTTATACAGTGGCTGTATCAGTTTACATTCCCACCAATAGTAAATTAGGGTACCTTTTTCCCTATATCTTTGCCAGCATTTGTTGTTTGTTGATTTCTGTATGAGACACATTCTAACTGGAATGAGATGAAACCTCATTGTGGTTTTGATTTGCATTTCCCTGATAGTGATGATCCTGAACATTTTTTTCAAGGGTCATTTGCCATTTGAATTTCCTCTCTTGAAAAATTCCTATTCAAGCCCTTTGCCCATTTCTTAACTGGACTGGTTTGTTGTTGTTGTTGTTGCTGTCGTTGTTGTTGTCGTTGAATTTCTTGAGCTCTTTATATTCTGGATATTAACCCTTTATCAGTTGCATGATTTGCAAATATTTTCTCCTGTTCTGTCAGTTGCCTCTTCACTTTGCTGAGTGTTTCTTTTGTAGTGCAGAAGCTTCTCAACTTGATGTAATCCCATTTGTCAATTTTGGCTCTGCCTGCGCCTCTGAAGTTTTTCCGATAAATCTTTGCTTATGCCAATTTCCTCCAGAATATCACCAATGTTCTCTAGTAATTTGATGCTATTGGGTCATAGATTTAGGTCTTTGATCCATTCTGAGTGGATATTTGTGTAAGTTGTAAAGCAGAAGTCTAGCATCATACTTCTATATGCAGAGATCCAGCTTTTGCACCACCATTTGTTGAAGTGCCTGTCTGTGCTCCAGGGATTGATTATAGCTCCAAGATAAATTGGTTGTAGATGTGTGGATTGATTTCTGAAGATTATATTCTGTTCCATTGCTCTACAAGTCTTTTTTGTGCCAGTTTCAGGCTGTTTTGATGATAACTGCCTTGTACTATGTTTTGAAATCTGGTATTATGATGCCTCTGGATTTGTTTCTGCTGTATAAGATTGCTTTAGCTATTTGAGGTCTCCTATGTTTCCATATAAATTTCAGTATCATTTTTTCTATAGCTGAGGAGAATTTCCTTGGTATTTTGATTGGTATCACACTGAATCTGTAAATTGCCTTAGGTAGTATAGACATTTTGATGATGTTGATTCTTCCAATCCATGAACATATTAATTTTTCCATTTTTTAGTGCCTTCTACTTCTTTCTTTAATGTTTTGTAATACTCATCATAGAGATCTTTGACATCTTGATTAAATTTTTTCTAAGGTATCTAAATTTTTTTGTAGCTACTGCAATAGTATTGATCTTAGAAGTTCTTACTCAGTCATGGCATTGTCTTTGTGTACAAAGCCTATTGATTTTTACGTGCTAATTTTATATCCTGTTACTTTATCAAACTCTTATGAGTTCCAACAGCTGTCAGTGGAATCTTTTGGATCCCCTATATATAGAATTCATGTCATCTACAAATAGGGAGAGTTTGACTTCCTCCTTTCCAATTTGTATCCTTTTGATTTATCTTTCGTTGCCCAATAGCTCTTGCTAAATCTCCCAGAACTATATTAGAAAGCAATGGTGACAGCGGCCATCCTTGACTAGTTCTGGATCTTAATGGGAATGATTCCAGCTATTCCCCATTCAATAAGATGCTGGCTGTGGGTTTGTCAATATTGCCTTGATTGTGTTGAAAAATGTTCCTTCTATACCCAATTTGCTTAAGGTTCTCATCATGAAAGGATTTTTTTTTCAAATGCTTTCTCTGCATCTATTGAGGCAATCATGGTTTTTGTTCTTCAATATGTTGATGTGATCACATTGATTGATTTGTTAATGTTGAAGCATCCTTCATACCAGGGATAAAATTCAGTTGGTCCAGGTGAATGGTATTTCTGATGTGTTGTTGGATTCAATTAGCAATTATTTTGTTGAAGATTTTTGCATCTATGCTCATCAGGAACATTGGTCTATAGTTTTTTTTTTCTCTGATGCATCTTTTTTTGGATTAGGAATTAAGGTGATGCTGACTTCATAGAAGGAGTTTGGGAGGATTCCCTCTCTTTCAATTGTTTTGAATAACTTGAGAAGATTTGAAATTAGTTCTTTAAATTTCTGAGAGAATTCAGAGGTGACGCCATCCAGTCATGGGATTTTCTTTTTGGGAGGGCCTTTGTCACTGATTCAAGCTCTGTTGCGGTTATTGGTCTCTTTAGGTTTTCTGACTCAATTTTGATTTATTTCATAAAATTGTCCAGGAATTTATCCGTTTTTTCTAGGTTTCCAATTTGTTGGCATACAGCTCTGTGTAATAATTCCTGATGATTCTTTTATATCTGTGGAATCTGTTGCTACATTTCCTTTTTCATCTCTGATTTTATTGATTTGAGTCTTCTCCCTCTTTTTTTTGATTGTTTTTTGGTTAGTTGGGCCAATGGTGTATCAATTTTGTTTATTTTTTCCAAAAAAAAACAGCTCTTTGTTTCACTGATCATTCATATTGGTTTTTTTGTATCAGTTTTGTTTATTTCTTCTCTAACTTTAATTATTTCTTTCATCCTACTATTTTTGGGTTTTGTTTTGCTGTTGCTTCTCTAGGTCCTTGAAATACATTGGTTCATTTATTTGGTAACTTTCCAATTTTTCATGTAGGCACCAATTACTATATAATTCCCTCTTAACATTGCTTTTGCTGTATCCCATAAGTTTTGATAAATGTATTGTCATCTTCATTCATTTCCACAAATTTTTTATTTCTCTTTTGATTTCTTCTATGATCCAATGTTCATTCAGTAGCGTGTTGTTCAATCTCCATATGTTTGCATATATTCTTGAAATTCTTGAGTTGTTGATTCCCAGTTTCCCTTGTTGTCAGAGTAGATGCATCTTATGATTCCAATTTTTTAAAATTTGTTAAGGCTTGCTCTATGGCCTAACATGTGGCCTGTGCTAGAGAAAGTTCCATGCACTGATGAGAAGAATGTGTATTCTGCCACTGTGGAATGAAAAGTTCTCTAGATATTAGTTATGTTCATTTGGGCCATAGTGTCAATTAGTTCTATAATCTCTTTGTTGATTTTCTGTCTGGTGGATCTGTCCATTGATGAAAGTGAGGTGTTGAAGTCCTCTGTTTCTATTGTGCTGTAGTTCATGTCTCCATTTAGATCCATTAACATTTCTTTTAAATAGCCAGGTGCCCTGTAATTCATTATATATACATTTATTATGGTCACAGCTTCCTGTTGAATTAATCACTTAATCATTACGTAGTACCCTTCTTTGTCTCTTTTAACAGTTGATGGTCTATTTGTCTAATATTGCGATGGCTACACAAGCTCTTCCTTGGTTTTTGTTACCTTGGAAAAACTTTTTCCATCCTTTTAACTTTTAGTCTGTGTGTATCTTTGTTGGTGTGGTGTGTTTCTTGTAGGCAGCAAGTAGATGGGTCTTGTTTTTTAATTCATTCAGCCAGCCTGTATGTTTTAACTGGAGAGTTGAGACCAGTTACATTCAAGGTTGCTATTGATAAGTAATGACTTGACTCTGGCAAAATTCCATAAATATTCCTATTGTTTACTTTGGATTTCCTTTGCACTTTTACTGGGAGATTTTCTGCCTTCACATTATTTTGTAATGATGACTCTTTCTGTGTTTCTGTGTGTAGCATATTCTTACTCATTTTTTGTAAGGCTGAATGAGTGGTGACAAATTCTTCAATTCCTCTTTGCTATGAAAGGTATTTATTTCACATTAATTCATGAGTGAGAGCTCTGCAGGGTACAGTATTCTGTGTTTACAGTTTTTTTCTCTTAAGCTTTGGAATATATCATGCCATTCTCTTCTAGCCTGTACAGTTTCTGATGAGAAGTCAGCTATGAGTCTAATTGAAGATCCTCTGCAAGTGGTGTGGTATTTCTTGTGCAAATTTTAGAATCTTTTCTTTTTGTTTTACTGTGGAAAATTTGACTACAGTGTATCATGGTGAGGATGTTTTCTAGTCCTGTCTATATGAGTTCTATGTGATTCCTTTACTTGGACATCCCTTTGTTTTTCTTTAATTTTTTTTATTTGACAGGTAGAGTATTAGATAGTGAGAGAGAGAGACAAAGAGAAAGGTCTTCCTCCATTCTTTCACCCCCAAAATGGCCACCACGGCCGGTGCTGCGCTGATCCGAAGCCAGGAGCCAGGTGCTTCTTCCTGGTCTCCCATGTGGGTGCAGGGTCCAAGCACTTGGGCCATCCTCCACTGCCCTCCCAGGCCACAGCAGAGAGCTGGACTGGAAGAGAAGTGACCAGGACTAGAACCTGGCACCCATATGGGATGCCAGCACCTCAGGCAGAGAATTAACCAGGTGAGTCACAGCACCAGCCCCATGGACATCCCTTTCTTTATTCAAATTGGGGAAATTTTCTGTAATTATTTCACTAAATAGGCATTCTAATCCATTCTCTCTTTACATACCTCAGAAACTGCTAAGATCCATAGGTCGGTTCATTTGATAGTATCCCATAAATCTCTAACACTAATTTCCTCTCTTTTTTTTGCCCCACTAAGTGTACTGTTAAGGCTTTCCACCAGTTTTTATTTGATCTCTTGAATTCTTCATTTCTTTTTTTTTTTTTTTTTTTTTTTTTTTTTTTTTTTTTTGACAGGCAGAGTGGACAGTGAGAGAGAGAGACAGGGAGAAAGGTCTTCCTTTGCCGTTGGTTCACCCTCCAATGGCCGCCACGGCTGGCGCGATACAGCCGGCGCACCGCGCTGATCCGATGGCAGGAGCCAGGTACTTATCCTGGTCTCCCATGCGGGTGCAGGGCCCAAGTGCTTGGGCCATCCTCCACTGCACTCCCGGGCCACAGCAGAGAGCTGGCCTGGAAGAGGGGCAACCGGGACAGAATCCGGTGCCCCGACCGGGACTAGAACCTGGTGTGCCGGCGCCACAAGGTGGAGGGTTAGCCTAGTGAGCTGTGGCACCAGTGTGAATTCTTCATTTCTAATATTTCATTTTGATTTCTCTTTAAAATCTCAATTTCGTAGGAAAAAATTTCATTCATGTCATGTATAGATTTCTTTAATTTGTGGATTTGTTTTCTCATTGCTTCTGAGTAATCCAATGAATTCCATTTCAGGCACTTCATCAATCTCTTCATCTTCACATTCTGCTATTAAAGTGTTTTTGTGTTCCTTTGTGGGGGGGGAGGATCATGTTGTCTTCCTTACTCTTTTTTCTTGAGTTTCTTTGTTTATTTATTTTATTTAGGCACTTGTAGAGATAATTGTTGGGTTTTCCTCTGATGGCTTTTATCTTTGAACTATGACTCTGTGGCTTAGTGGAATGTTTGCATTTTCAATGAATACCCAGAGGTGTGTGCTGGGTGTGGCCAGGGAGTTCTGGTCAGTCCTCCAGCACAGGGCAAGTATCCAGGGTAACACCCAAGTTGGGCATGGTAGATCTACTATTAACAGAAGGGCAGGAATGGTCACCTCTGTTGGTGTTATTGATGCCTGGTTGTTATCCTCCAGTGGGTGCAACACTTATCTGTGCCACCAACTGCACAAGGATCTGCACAGTGAGGACTGCGCAGTATATATATGGTGTATATACTACTCAGCTATATATATCCTACTCACCAACAAAATGGATGCAACTGGAAGCCATTATACTCAGTGAAATAAGCCAGTCCCAAAAAGACAGATATCACATGTTTTCCCTCATTTGGGGTAACTAATACAGTACCTAAAATGCAACGGAGTGAAATGGACATTTTGAGATTTGACGATTGTTTATAGTCCTTGTCTCTTCTGTTGAGGAATAGTGGTTTTTTTTCTCTTCACACTATTTGTTGAACTCTTTTACTTAGTATAAGTTAACCTTATGATCATTAAGTAAACAAAGTAGATCTTTGTAAAATGAAGAGTGGGAATGGAAGGGGAAGGAGGAAGAAGTGTTGGAGCATGGGTGGGAGGAAGGGTAGTGTGGGAAGTTTCACTATGTTCCTAAATCTGTATATATGAAATACACGAAGCTTGCAGAACTCAAATAAAGTTTAAAAAAGAAAATCAGAAAATATACTTTCAATTTCACTTACTGAAATCATAATATGGATATATTATTGACATATTTTATATTATTTTATGCTTATTTGTAAAGCAAATTTTAAAAAACAAAAGAAAATTGTAAATATTAATCACTATCAAGTAACTTTTCTAACATTGTATTTGAAATTTGAAAATAAAACATTTAAAAAATGAAAATAAAAAAATTTTGAAAATAAAATATTCCTAATACAGGGCTGGCATTGTGGCATAGTGGGTTAAACTGCCACTTGGGATCCCCACATCCTTTATTGGAGTGCCTAGGTCCAAGTCACCTTCCTGCTAATGCACACCCTGGAAGGCAGCAGGTGATAGTTTAAGTACTTGAGTACCTACCACCTATGTGAGAGACCAGGTGGGGTTCTTGGCTCCCAGCTTTGACCAGCCCAGCCCTAGCTATCGTGGTCATTTAGAGAGTAAACCAGAAGATGGAAGATCTCCCCTTTCCCTGTCACTATGTATTTCCATAAATATATATATATATATATATATATAAACATGTTTTCAAAAATAAAATATTCCCAGGGCTGGCATTGTGGCACAGCAGATTAAGCTGCCCCCATAATTCCAGCATGTTATATGATAGCTGGTTCAAGTCCCAGGTACTCCACTTCCATTCCAGCTCCCTAGTTAGGTACCTGGGAAATCAGCAGAAGATGGCCCAAGTACTTGGGCCCCTACCACCCACATGGGAGACCCAGATGGCACTCCCGGCTCCTGACTTCAGCCTGGCCTAGCCCCTGTTGTTGTAGTCATTTGGGTAGTGAACCAATTAATGGAAAACCTCTCTTTGTGTCTCTCCTTCTCTCTGTAACTCTGCCTTTCAAGTAAATAAATAAACCTTTTTTTAAAACTAAGTAGAAGAGTCTTAACTAAGATTGAGATTATAGGCATCATTCACTAAACCTCCTTCCACCCACAATTCATCCTACTGCAGCCACAGTCATTGTTTCTAAATTCAAATGTGATTCTTTAAACATATCCCACCCCAGAAAACTTATGAGATTTCCCATTTCTCCTAGAATTTGGACAACGTTTCTTCACATAGTTGACAAGACCCTGCAAGGTTTTTCCCTGACCCACCTCTCCAGCCTCACCTACCACCAAACGCTCTCCATCTCTTCTCTGGCTACACTGGGCCCCTCCAGTTCCCTGTACTCTCAGGCTCCCCCTCCTAAGGCCCTTGGGGTGTGTTCTTGCCTCTGGCTGGAGTGTTCTTCCCATCTCCTTCTCAAAAGTAAGGTCTGTGAGATGAGAATGTGTCTTATAGGTAAATGAAGTCCCACAATCTCTGTTGGCTTAGATTAAATTCTTCCAGCTGTTAGGGTCGAAACACGTCCACCGCCCAAGGAACGACTCCAAGAAACTCTCTCATGCAATTTGCAAAGGGTTTATTAATTTTTCCAGCATGCTGGGGCTCCCTGATCATACAAAAACAGAGCAGCCCTGAGAAGTTGAGGGTCAGGGTTTTTATAGGGTTTTTGGAGACATTTTACACCACAGCAAATCATCTCATTCGGCGGGAAATTTAAAGGACATCTCCTAGAATTGATTGGTGCATTCAGTGGCGGGAACGGACCTACTAAAGGTGGTTGGATGGCTTTGGGGTTGATGCCTCTTGAATTGATTGGCCGACGCATAGGGTCCGGGCTGCTGGGTGTACGTGCCAAACTGTAGGGTCTCGGGTAGCTATTAATCACCTTATCTGCCCTGAGAAGACACCAGAAACTCTAGGTATTTCTCTGTTATCTGCTAATTGGCTGTTGCTAGGAGAGTTTATCACAGGGGGAGTTTATCTTGCAGACTGTAATGCCTGAGCAAGCAGAGGAAGGTCACAAAGTCTTGTGGCTCCTCTGAGAACAAAGGGGCCTTAAGCAAGGGCCCTAAGCAAACTGTCCTTAAGCAAACGGTAAGGGTCATAAGGTCCCTGGAACATAGCACCTAGGAGGCAGCAGTTATCTAGCTTGGCCCCATTTACACCATCATAGCCTCAAGAGTAGGGAAACGAAACTATGTGACCTCTGTCTTATTTTCACAACTGCACCAGGAAGGTTTAAACCTTAAGCTTAACTTTTTACACCCGCACATATACAATTTTAACTCTTCACAGCAAGATTTTCACTTGCTTCTATCAATCATCTCAGGGAACTACCTATCTAGAATCACTTTAAATTGTTTGAGTTTTTAGGACACTTAATTGATGAGAATTCAGATGAAAACTGCTAAGTACTGACTTGACATTAGCATTCACAAAGGAATTTTATTTTTCTCCTTTTGCCCAGTTCCAACGTGAAACAAGCAAATTTCCTTACAATCCTTTACTGTGGGGCTACGTATTTCTCATATGTCCTTATATTGAAGGAGATCATCCTTTAGTATCTGTGCTTAATGTGGAGTACTCTTTTAGGGTCTCCATCTTGGTTTTATTTTCTCAGTGGTAATAGAATAATCATATCATATAAATTATGCCCCATAGGTTTCATGAAATATAAATATTCAGGGGATGGCACTATTGCATAGCAATAAAACCACCACCTGCAACACCAGCATTCCACGTGTGCGCTGGTTCAAGTCCCAGCTGCTCCAATTCCAATCCAGCTCTCTGCAAGCGCTCCTGGGAAACCAGCAGAAGATGGCTCAGGTCCCGTGTTCCTTGCACACATGTGGGAGACCTGGAAGAGGCTCCTGGCTTTGGCCTGGCTTTGGCTTGCCCAGCCCTGGCCACTGCAGCCATTTAGTGAGTGAACCAGTGAATGGAAGACCTCTCTCTCGCTCTCTCTCTCTCTGAGTCAACCTCTCTGTAACTCTTTTTTTAAGATTTATTTTATTTATTTGAAAGTCAGAGTTACAAAGATGTAGAGACAGAGAGAGAGGTCTTCCATCCACTGGTTCACTCTCCAGATGGCCACAATGGCTGGAGCTGCACAGATCTGAAGCTGGTCTCCCATGTGGGTGCAGGAACCCAATGACTTAGGCCATCTTCTACTGCTTCCCCAGGCCATAGCAGAGAGCAAGATCAGAAAAGGAGCAGCCAGGACTAGAACCGGTGCCCATATGGGATGATGGTACTTCAGGCCACGGCATTAACCCACTGCACCACAGTGCTGGCCCCAAATCTGACTTTCGAAGCAATTAATTAATTTTTTAAAAAAGCCACTGCCTGTGACACTGGCATCCCTTAGGGGCTCCAGCTCTAGTGCTGGTTACTCCATTTATGATCCAGTTCCTCGCTCATGGCCTGGGAAAAGCAGTGGAAGAGGACCCAAGTACTTGGGCTACTGCCACCTATGTGGGAGACCTGGATGAAGCTCTTGGCTCCTGGCTCTCCCCTGGCCACTGCAGCCATCTGGGGAGTAAACCAACAGATAGGAGATCTCTCTCTGTCTCTCCTTTTCCCTCTGTAACTCTGCCTTTCAAATAAATAAATAAACCTTTCAAATAAATGAATAAACCTAAAAAATGTTAAAAGATATATAATCATTTAAATACCCATTAGAAAGCTTGGGGCCAGCGCTGTGGCTCAGTGGGTTAACACCCTGGCCTGAAGCGTCAGCATCTTATGTGGGAGCCAGTTTAAGACCCAGCTATTCCACTTCCAATCCAGCTCTCTGCTGTAGTCTGGGAAAGCAGTGGAAGATGGCCCAGGTCCTTGGGCCCCTGCACCCACATGGGAGACCCAGAGGAAGCTCCTGTCTCCTGGCTTCGGATAGGCACAGCTCCAGCCATTGCAGCCAATTAGGGAGTGAACCTCTCTCTCTCTCTCTCTCTCTCTCTCTCTTCCTCTCTCTCCCTCTCTCTCTCCCTCTCTCTCTCCCTCTCCTCTCTCTGTGTAACTCTGACTTTCAAATAAATAAATAAATCTTTAAAAAAGAAAAAGAAAGCTTTCTTTTGTGGCTGGTGTTGTGGCACAGCAGATTAAGTCACCACTTGCAATGGCTGGCATTACATATTAGAACACTGGTTTGAGTCTCAGATGCTCCACTTCTGGTGCAACTCCCTGCCAATGCTCCTGGGAAAGTTGACAATGATGGCTCAAGTGCTCGGGCCTCTGCCACCCATGTGGGAAACTGGATGGAGCTCTTGACTCCTGGCTTTAGCCTGGCCCAGCTCCAGCTGTTGCAGCCATTTGGGGAACCAGCAGATGGAAGATCTCTATTTCTCTGTCACTCTGTCTTTCTAATAAACAAGCAAGCAAATCTTTAACAGAAAGAAAACCTCCCTTGTACTATATACAGCTCCAGTTTTCTTGTCAGTTATAGTATCAGCTTTGTTGTTATTACTTGATTAAATCTAGCTCCCTAACTAGACTTAAAACTCCAGGAGGACTGATGTGTGGGACTATGTTTTCAGCACTGTAATCCAAGAGCCTTGCACAGAGCATGATTAAATTGTAGCTGCTAATTTTGAACTGAAATTGATCATTTGGACTAGTGAGATGGCATTGGTACATGCCACCTTGATGGGATTGTATTGGAATCCCCTGGCACGCTTCTAACTCCACCATTTGGGGCAAGTCCGATTGAGCATGTCCCAAATTGTACATCTGCTCCCTCTCTTATTCCCACTCTTATATTGAACAGAGATCACTTTTCAGTTAAAATTTAAACACCTAAGAATAATTGTGTGTTAATTACAGAGTTCAACCAATAGTACTAGAACAAAAAAAAATACTAAAATGGATAAAGTATTACATTGTACATCAGCAGTCAGGACAAGAGCTCACAATTAATCACACTGATAGGTCTAAGAGTCAAAGGGATCACATAAACAAGACTAGTGTCTGCTAATACTAACTGATAGAATCAAAAAGGGAGAGAACGATCCAACATGGGAAGCGGGATACACAGCAGACTCATAGAATGGCGGATGTCCTAAACAGCACTCTGGCCTCAGAATCAGCCCTTAAGGCATGCGGATCTGGCTGAAAAGCCCATGAGAGTATTTCAGGCATGGAAAGCCAATATACTCTGGCAAAAAAAAAGAAGACCTAAATGAAAGATCTCTGCGAGTGAGATCCCAGTGGAAAGAACGGGGCCATCAAAGAAGGAGGTACCTTTCTCTGAAGGGAGGAGGGAGCTTCCACTTTGACTAAGACCCTGTCTGAATAAGATCGAAGTCAGCGAACTCAAAAGGCTTCCATAGCCTTGGCAACTCATGACTAGAGCCTAGGGAGATTACTGACGCCATAAACAAGAGTGTCAATTTGTTAAGTCAACAACAGGAGTCACTGTGTACTTACTTCTCATGTGGGATCTGTCCTTAATGTGTTGTCCAATGTGAAGTAATGCTATAACTAGTACTGAAACAGTATTTTATACTTTGTGTTTCTGTGTGGGTGCAAATTGATGAAATCTTTACTTAATATATACTGAATCGATCTTCTGTATATAAAGATAATTGAAAATGAATCTTGATGTGAATGGAAGGGGAGAGGGAGCGGGAAAGGGGAGGGTTGCAGGTGGGAGGGAAGTTATGGGGGGGGGAAGCCATTGTAATCCATAAACTGTACTTTGGAAATTTATATTTACTAAATAAAAGTTAAAAAAATTGTAGCTGCTAATTTAATATTAATTGATGAGTGAACGAGTTGATGGAGAGACGAATGAATGAATGTGATAACTCCTTTTCAGTGAAACTAACAGAGGTACTATTAGTCAAGATCGTGTACCATTTGACTCATTGCTTTTCCCAATTAACCAGACTTGTGGCCTTCTATATCTAATGCTGCAAGAACTAGAAATCCCTACCTGAGCAGCAACACACAGCTCCTCACCATCCAGATCCTCTGAACCTCTACCCAACTCCTCCTTTATGTGGAGGCCCAAGTCACACAGATCTCTTTCCTGAGCCTCCGCCTCTGTCCCCTTGCCTGGAAAGTCCCGTCTGCCCTTCCCAACAACAGAGGTACATGCATGCTGATTTGCCTGGGTGCAGATTGCCAGACATTTCCATTTCAAGATGAATTACCTATTTGGGGTGAGGAGTAGTGGAGCAGCCAGGAAGCTCTGTGCTGGATGCCAAATAAGCAGTAGTCTTTGGCGCTACAAAGCCTATATTGTAAGGTTTCTCCATTCCTGGGGTCCACAGATTTATCATTCCTCAACAAACCAATACCACTCTACTTTTCTTATATGTGGGTATGTTTTTCTCGGTCTCTAAGCTCTTGGTGCCCAGGAACCACATTCAAGACATTCTGGTTAAGAAGCCTGAATTTTACCTTTCTCTCTGTCTATAACTCTACCTGTCAAATAAAAAAATAAGGGCCAGCACCGTGGCTCACTTGGTTAATCCTCCACCTGTGGCACTGGCATCCCATGTGGGTGCTGGGTTCTAGTCCCAGTTTCTCCTCTTGCAGTCCAGCTCTCTGCTGTGGCCCTGGAGGTGAGTGGAGGATGGCCCAGGTGCTTGGGCCCTTCACCCGCATGGGAGACCAGGAGGAAGCACCTGGCTCCTGGCTTCAGATCGGCGCAGCGCGCCAGCCATAGCAGCCATTTGGGGGATGAACCAACAGAAGGAAGACCTTTCTCTCTGTCTCTCTCACTGTCTAACTCTGCCTGTCAAAAAAATAAAGAAAGAAAAAGAAGAAGAAAAGAATCCTGAATTTTGAGTCTGAAAAATTGATTAGAATCTCATTGTGCCAGTTTGAGGACAATTGCTCTCTGTAAGATAAAGTGTACAAATGAGGATAATAACAACCTCACAGGATATAAAACAGCTGGCAGAGTATCAAGCAGAATAGATTCCCAAAATGCCGACTTGAGGCTATCATCTTCTAGCTCTGAATTCCTGTTTAATGTGAGTTGTCACTGACTTATTCAGTACTGCATTCTAGCTGCCACCTCATACCCTAGATTCCAGAGCTCAGAGCCTGCCTAGAGACAATGCTACCTGATGTTGGGCACTCCCGGAACCTGTTCCTTGTCTGCCTCCCTGGTGTTCAGCCACCACCAATTCCCAAACAATCCCTTACTTTCTCTACCTATTTGCCAGCAACTTCATAACCCACTAAATCTTCCTCCCTAACTCATTCTCACTGGAAGCCTGTCGCTATCCTCTCTGACTTCCCACTCATCAGGACGGCAGTGGGAAATCTACTCAGAATTATCACTCTCTTCTGTTTTACTCTTTCATTTTCAGGATTCAGTCCTACCCTTTCTGGCTTGTCCTACAACCTTCAGAACCTAATCCCTGTTACCAAAATGTCACTTCCAACTTAAAAGACATAAATAAAATACAAACCATGGTTTCTACCAGAGCTGGCTTCCAGCCAGATTTCCAAATTCATAACTGTTATCATTTTCTCACAATATTTAAGCTTCCATGCACATTAGTCCTCACATTGTCATAGAGCCTTTCTCTGTGGACTAGTACATTTGTCCCAAATCTCATTATTTCCTCACTACAGCTATTAAGACTTAAAAAGGCAATGTCCTATTATTCTGGCATGCAGCTGACAATAATAAATAAAATCATTTTCAAACAATGTTACTATAATTGAGTCCAATATACGTCATCATTGTATGTTCCTTAAGATGTGGAGGGAAGCAGGATATCTTAGTTTCAAAGTATCACTCCAGAGACCATACACTGAGACCACACAATGCAAAAAGATGACATTTATAAAAACAAAATCTAAAGACAGTGCCTTAACCAAAGTGATCAAATTTAATGCTATCAATAATAACACAAAATGACATGTGCCTCTTGATGTAACTGAGAGGAATCCATCAAAGTCTTTAACCTGAATCTAACCCTGAGGAAATAATCAGATTAATCCAAACTCAGGGACATTGGCCTGGACTCTGAAGATGTCAAAACAAAACAACAAAACAAGGAAGTTAATGAGCACAATAACCAAATGTACTACATGATCATTAATTTTAAAAATCAAAATAGCCATAAAGTCCATACTGTGATTTGAATATGGACTGAATGTTACATAGTAATAATGTCTAATTAGTTTAATTAATTTATCTAAATTACTTGTGTTTGATAATCATATTGTGATTACATAGGGATGTGATGCTGAAATATTTGAGTGAAGTACTATGCTATGTGAAACTCTCATATGCACATATATACACATGTATATATATACATATCATATGTATACAAACATATATACAGAAAGACAGAAACAGAAAGGCAGGCAGAAAGTCAAGAAAAAAAAAAAAAAACAATGAAAGACTAACATTGTTTCTTCATATTTGTGGAAGAAGCAGGTCAAGAAAGAATTTGGAGCAGAAAATTTAGCAAGCAGCATGACCAGCACTAAGATGGAAAGCACTCCAACCTCCCTGCAGCTGCTCAGAGAAAAGGGATGCCACAGCCCTGCTTTTCCTAAACTTTTTTCCCCTGCTGATATTCAGGTGTGTAGGGTGCTTTACAAAGAACTTCATTTATACTACGAGACTGGAAGCTGGCAGACAAGCAGCAAAGAAGACAGGCCAGGTGCTGTTAGGCTCACATGACAGCTAAGGAATCTTTCTACTTCCTGCAGCTCAGATTCGGGTGGCCCCAGAGTTTCCCAGTTTGACTGGAGCTTACTCTTCACCACTCCTTAAACCTGAGTCGCTTAAAAGGAGAAGTCTCTCCCAACAGTTTACATATCTTCATGCGTTCTTCCAAACAGGAAAAGAGAAGCCAATGTCCTTTTCCCTGCTTTCCATTCCTTTGTACAGCTAAGCACATATTTAGATGCTTCACCAAGTACTTCAGACATCTGTGGTAATATTTGTGGGTTTAAAAGTCATCTTATATGTAATACATTTTCTCAAAATTAACATTACTTTAAAATCTATAACTTCCAAAAGCATGAAGTTAGACTAATGAGGACTTGATTCATTGGTGTTTCCCTCTTACAAAGTAAAGACAGCCACAATTTTATTAAAACATATATATGTGTATGCATGTATGTATGTATATATATGTATATATATATCTTAAAGAAGATTTGGCTCAAGTGTCCCCACAGTCTTAGGTGAAATGTCTGTTATGTAAATTTTATTTGGTTTGTATGCAAATCAATTTCAAAATTACTAAAATGTGTTTGAGCTTTAGACTATAACATTTGTTAATAATGGCTAGGTTGAAGTTCAGCATGCAAAAAAAAGCATGGATTTACATTGCAAAAGGTGTTCACCGTGGATTAGTGACATTCTTTCATTGACGACTGACATAAATTCATTTAGAGCGAAATATTTTAAGCAAAAAAAAAAATCTCCTTTTTAAAAAAGGTGGTTTACAATGAGGTTCCACCTCACTTCAGTGAGAATGGCTTACATTCAGAAATCTACCAACAACAGATGCTGGCAAGGATGTGGGGAAAAAGGGACACTAACCCACTGTTGGTGGGAATGCAAACTGGTAAAACTCCTATGGAAGTCTGTCTGGAGATTCCTCAGAAACCTGAATATAACCCTACCATAAAATCCAGCCATCCCACTCCTTGGAATTTACCCAAAGGAAATTAAATTGGCAAACAAAAAAGCTGTCTGCACCTTAATGTTTATTGCAGCTCAATTCACAATAGCCAAGACCTGGAACCAACCTAAATGCCCATCAACAGTAGATTGGATAAAGAAATTATGGGATATGTACTCTATAGAATACTATACAGCAGTCAAAAACAATGGAATCCGGTCATTTGCAACAAAATGGAGGAATCTGGAAAACATTATACTGAGTGAATTAAGCCAGTCCCAAAGGGACAACTATCATATGTTCTCCCTGATCGGTGACAACTAACTGAGCATCAAAAAGGAAACCTGTTAAAGTGAAATGAACACTATGAGAAATGGTGACTTGATCAGCCCTTGCCCTGACTGTTGATGAATAACTTAATACATTATCCCTCTTAGTATTTTTGTTTGTTTGTTCTACTTAATACTATTGGTTGAATTCTGTAATTAATACACAGTTATTCTTAAGTGTTGAAACTTAACTGAAAAGTGATCCCTGTTAAATACAATAGTGGGAATAAGAGAGGGAAGAGATGTACAATTTGGGACATGCTCAAGCTGACTTGCCCCAAACAGTAGAGTTAGAAACATACCAGGGGACTCCAATTCAATCCCATCAAGGAGGCATGTACCAATGCCATCTCACTTGTCCAAGTGATCAATTTCTGTTCACAATTGATTATAATGATAGGTCTAAGAGTCAAAGGGATCACATAAACTAGACTAGTGTCTGCTAATACTAACTGATAGAATCAAAAAGGGAGAGAATGATCCAACATGGGAAGCAAGATACACAGCAGAATCATAGAATAACGGATGTCCTAAACAGCACTCTGGCCTCAGAATCAACCCTTAAGCCATGCGGATCTGGCTGAAAAGCCCATGAGAGTATTTCAGGCATGGAAACCCAAGACACTCTGGGGGAAAAAAATGACCTAAATGAAAGATCTCCGCGAGTGAGATCCCAGTGGAAATAACAGGTCATCAAAGAAGGAGGTACCTTTCTCTGAAGGGAGGAGAGAACTTACACTTTGACTGCGACCTTGTCTAAATATGATCAGAGTCAGTGAACTAAAAAGGCTTCCATAGCCTTGGAAACTCCTGACAAGAGCCTGGGGTGATTACTGATGCCATAAACAAGAGTGTCAATTTGTTAAGTCAACAACAGGAGTCACTGTGCACTTACTCCTCATGTAGGATCTCTGTCCTTAATGTGCTGTGTATCGTGATTTAATGCTATAACTGTTACTCAAACAGTATATTTCACTTTGTGTTTCTATGGGGGTGCAAACTGTTGAAATCTTTACTTAATGTATGCTAAACTGATCTTCTGTATATAAAGAGAATTGAAAATGAATCTTGATATGAATGGAAGGGGAGAGGGAGCGGGAAAGGGGAGGGTTGCGGGTGGGAGGGAAATTATGGGGGTGGGGAGACATTGTAATCCATAAGCTGTACTTTGGAAATTTATATTCATTAAATAAAAATTTATTAAAAAAAGGTGGTTAAAATATTGTTGACCTTCTTATGGTTCCTTTAAACGCCCCTTGGCTATCTCCAAAGGGACTTCTCTGGTGTACTGTCTTTTTTTTTTAATTCTTTCTTTACTTTTTCTTATTTTAGCCTCTCAACACCCATTTAAGTTATGCCTCCAACCTCATGCTTTATAAGCTTCCCCAGAAATAACACCACTGTTGAACTACACAGGAGTATAAATGAGTGTTTTAATGCCACAATCTTTCCTGTTGACTGGGGAACACTGTCCCAGTTTCCCACATGGGTACAGGAGCACAAGCATTCGGCCGTCCTCTGCTCCTTTCCCACGCACCTTAGCAGGGAGCTGGATCTGAAGTGAAGCATCCGGGACTTGAACCAGTACCTATATGGGATGCCAGGATTGCAAACAATGGTTTAATCCACTTTGCCACAACCCCAGCCCTGCAACGCTGGCATCCCATTTGCACTCCGGTTCGTGATCCAGCTTCTCCATTTCCAATCCAGCTCCCTGCTAGTGGCCTGGGAGAAGCAGTAGAAGATGACTCAAGTGTTTGGGGCCCTGCCACCTACATAGGAGACCTCAAAGAAGTTTCTAACTCCTGGCTTCAGCCTGGCTCAGCCCTGGCCATTGTGGCACTTGGGGATTGAACCAGAAGGTAGAAGCATTCTCTCTCTCTCTCTCTTTCTCTCTCTCTGCAACTCTTTTAAATCAATCAATCAATCAAAAATGCATAGTTTATAGCTCCATTTAAATGAATACGGAAATTTTCATTTGTTGGTATTGTTTAGTCAAAAGTCATTTCCTTTAAATCAAGGCCACTTTAATCTGAAATAGTGGGGCTGGCACTGTGGTGCAGTGGGTTAAAGCCCTGGCCTGAGGTGCTGGCATCCCATATGGGCTCCAGTTCTAGTCCCGGCTGCTCCTCTTCCAATCCAGCTCTCTGCTGTAACCTGGGAAATCAGTAGAGGATGGCTCAAGTCATCGGCCCCCTGTACCCATGTAGGAGACCTGGAAGAAGCTCCTGGCTCCTGGCTTCGGATCGGCACAGCTCCAGCCATTGTAGCCATCTAGGGAGTGAACCAGCGGATGGAAGACCTCCCTCTCTGTCTCTACCTCTCCCTGTAACTCTGTCTTTCAAATAAATAAAATAAATCTTTTTTAAAAATCTGAAATAGTTATTTCACTTTGTGTTTCTATGGGGGTGCAAACTGTTGAAATCTTTACTTAATGCATACTAAACTGATCCTCTGTAAAAAAAAAAAAAAAAAAAAAAAAAAAAGAAATTATCAACTCCCAACTTGACTCTCACTGGGATTAAACATGACAATAGGTCTGATCTGATTTCATCATCATTTAAAAAAATCATGTATTATTTTTCACTTTATGTTTCTGTGTGGGAGCAAACTGTTGAAATCCTTACTTAATGTATACTAAGCTGATCTTCTGTATATTAAGATAATCTAAAATGAATCTTGATGTGAATGGAAGGGGAGAGGGAGTAGGAAAGGGGAGGGTTGTGGGTGGGAGGGACGGTATGGGGGGAAGCCATTGTAATCCATAAATCGTACTTTGGAAATTTATATTCATTAAATAAAAGTTAAAAAAAATCTGAAATAGTGACTCCACATTTAAATGTTGATTGTGCACATTTTCCTGCTGTTTGTAGCTTTTCTTCTTGATAATTTTTTAGAAGATTTATTTATTTGAAAGAGCTGCAAAGAGAGGGAGGGACAAAGAGAGAGAGAGAGAGGGATGGATCTTCCATCCACTGGTTCACTCCCAAATGGCCACAACATCCAAGGCTGGGCCAGGCAGAAGCCACAAGCCAGGAGCTTCTTCCAAGTCTCCTACATGGGTAGCAGGAGCCTAAGCACTTGGGCCATCCTCCATTGCTTTCCCCAGGCCATCAGCAAGAAGCTGGATTGGAAGTAGAGCAGTCGAGACACAATATACTTTCAAAAAAAAAAGTTTCTAACAGAACAAACCATATAGGCTGCATTCTGAACAAAACAGTATTCTTAGTGTTAATCTAAATAACTAACTAACCATCCTCTAACCACTTAGATACAAGATATTAGCTGCGACCTTTTTTTAAGATTTATTCATTTGTTTGAAAGGCAAAGTTACAGAGAGACAGAGGCAGAGAGAGAAAGTGAGAGAGTTCTTCCATCCACTGATTCACTCCTCAAATGGTTGCAATGGCCAAAGCTGGGCCAATCTGAAGCCAGGAGCCAGGAGCTTCTTCAAGGTCTCCCATGTGGGTGCAGGGGCACAAGGACTTGGGCTATCTTTCACTGCTTTCCTAGGCCATAGCAGAGATCTGGGTTGGAAGTGGAGCAGCTGGGACTTGAACCGGAGCCCAAATGGGTTGCAGGCAATGCAGGCAGTGGCTTTACCCGCTATGCCACAGAGCTGACCCCCAGAGTCAGTTAAAGATATTGATATAGTATATGAGTTCTCTCCAGGAAAGAATGAAAAGCTTTTTCCTTTGCCCCAGTGAAGGTATGTTCACCTCTATCCACAGAGTGGAAAATCAGGCAGAGTAATTACAGGTAGAATAAAAGCTGTAAGCTCCCGATTACTCTCAGGAAACATTTCTTAGTCTAAATGCACTTTTTAATTAGATCTTCCAATAGCATCATGCTAATTGGCTAATTTGGGAATGATATGAGACCCTGTGTGCTTTAAAGAAAATATGTTTGTTGACATATTTATTTGCAACTGAGACTGTCTTATTGCTGGCAGGACAGATATTATTAAAACAGAATCACCTGCTTATTTTAACCAGTTTTTTTTTCACTGAACACACATGAGTTGGATTATCCCTAGGGTTTCAGGAGGAAATATTAGCATTTTGAGTGATGGGAAATTTCCACTTAACTGGGAAATAAATGAGCTTTAAATGGATCCTATTATTTTTTTACATAGTTATTATTGTAAATGTTTCATCACAAAAGAATGTCCTTCTAGTCCATCCTCATTGTTGGTTTATGATTAGGGTGTTCACCTCTCACTAGGCCAGCTCTTCACATCAAGCCATGATGAATTTTCATGAGCAATTATTATGTTTAAAAAATTACCCTTTATCGGCTTACATAACAATTCTAACAAGTTTCTCAGACTGTTAGCTATGTTGTGAATAAAATGTGCCCAGTCCATTTGCTGAGGCTGGAAACAGCAGTTTTTAAGCTTTTATCCATTTGATGTATTTTACTCCTAAGACTATACTGAATACTATGGATACAAGATTTAGGGAGAATGTAGTGATACATTTGCATATTTGTTATATACCACCTGAATATTTCACACTGCTTTACCTGCTTCCATAAGAGATGGATGACACTCCATGATCTCTGTTGATCCAAACAAACCTTGCCTTTAACTTACTATTTAAAGTATTCCTCTTCAACCTAACTTCTACTGCTAAATAATCAAAGAAGGAAACTACATGGATAACTCTGATTTCTGTGAAGTTCAGCAATAAACATTCTCCTTCTTTCAGTTTAACATCTCTGTATCTGAAAGTACCTAAAATTCAGTAGGCTACAGCTCTATTCCAAAGTCAGTTAAGGCTCATTGCTAAGTTTGGAAATGCTAGAGTGCCCCCTGCCGTTGAAAATGGGGAAATATGTTTCTTTGCCTTTCCTTTCAGAGAACAGCATTCTTCCAAACAGGGCATGTAATCAAAACACAGAGAAATGAAGATTAATCAGATGGATGACGGAAGATGGATGGATAGATGTGTAGATATATAGACAGATAACAATGACATATACTGTAATTACATTAGGATAAATTTTAAATTTTGGAGCCAGAAGTATTTTTTTAAAGATTTTTTTATTTATTTGAGAGGTAGAATTACTAAGATTGAGAAGGAGAGAGAGAGAAAAAGGTCTTCCTTCCATTGGTTCACTCCCCAGATGGCTGAAATGGCCAGAGCTGCACCGATCTGAAGCCAGGAGCCAGGTGTTTCTTCCTGGTCTCCCATGTGGGTGCAGGGGCCCTAGCACTTGGGCCATCTTCTACTGCTTTCCCAGACTGCAGCAGAGAGCTGGATTGGAAGAGGAGCAGCCAGGACTAGAACCGGCGCCCATATGGGATACTAGCTCCACAAACAGAGGATTAACCTACTGCACCACGGAGCCAGCCCCAACCAGAAGTACTTTTAAAGTTCACCTGATATAGAGTTATCCAGGGGAAATGAGGAAGTAAATATTACATGATCAAAAGCTTCTGTGTAGGGGTCAGCACTGTGGGGCATCAGGTTAAGCCACTGATTGTGACACCAGCATCCCATATGGGAGTGATGATTTCAATCCCAGCTCCTCTGCTTCCAATCCAACTTCTTTCTAGTGAACCTGGGAAGATAGTAGAGGATGGCCCAAGTGCTTGAACCCATGCCATCCAAATGGAGACCAGGATGGAGTTTCTGGCCCCTGGCTTCAACCTCTCCCAGACATGTCTGTTGCAGCTATCTTGGAAGATTTCTCTCTGTCTCTCCCTCTTTCAGTCACTCTTTCAAATAAATAAATCTTTTTTTAAGTTCACAGAAAATTGGATTTTAAATAATTTTATTAAAAAAATTGTATGTGTATATGCATTGTTCTAAAATAATAGGATGTGTAAGTTGCATCATAATTCCAAAGGAATATGTAACCTGGGTCACTATCCTTTTCTACCACCTTCCTATATTCTCTCTCAGAGAATATATTCACCTCCATGTGGGTGACCCATGTATTGTAACACCAGACTTTGCCTTTCCAGAATTCCTCTCTATCAATGATCCTGTTCTTCACCTGCTTCAGTCAGTCAGTCCTAATATCACATCCAAAACATTGCCATTACCAATAATGCTACCACCTCCACTCTGATCGCTAACCCCTATTTCTCTTTAGAGATAAATAGATAGATAGATAGATAGACAGACAGACATATATATGTATGTATGTATATGTATATAACTCCTCTACCATTTTTTGACCCACTAGGATGACCCAATACATCTGTCCTACCATTTTTTTCAGTACCAACTCTTTTTTAAAAAAATTTATTTATTTATTTAAGAGAGAGAGTTACAGGTAGTGAGAGGGGGAGAGAGAAGGTGAAGGTCTTCCATCTACATCTATTGGGAATCACTCCCCAAATGGCACAATGGCCAGAGCTGAGCCAATCCAAAGCCAGGAGTCAGGAGTTTCTTCCGGGTCTCCCACACCAGTGCAGGGGCCCAAGCGTCTGGGCCATCTTCTACTGCTTTCCCAGGCCATAGCAGAGAGCTGGATCAGAAGAGGAGCAGCCAGGATATGAACTGGTACCCATTTGGGATGCCAGCACTGCAGGCAAAGGATTAACCTACTGAGCCACAGCACCGGCCCCCTCAGTACCATCTTATCTCTGAACTCTCTCCTTCCACATCTAGTTTCTACGGTACATCCCTGGAATCATTTCCTTTGAGTAAATGCAACTCCTTTGTCCCTCCCTCCCACTATCTAATTCAACAAATGAAATTCACCCTGGATTATTTATTTGAGAGAGTTACAGATAGTGAGAGGGGGAGAGAGAAAGGTCTTCCATCTACATCTATCGGGGATCACTCCCCAAATGGCAACCTGGATAAAACCAACAATTTATATGAACAAAACCAACAGAAGAAAAACACAATGCCAAGTGCTCAGTCTCTCTTTAAATTTGCCATCACAAAATTCAAAGGGGCTGGCAGTACTACTATACTTCCTTAGTCAACTCACTGCAGCACTCCCTAAGAAAATCATTTCATACCTTCTCAGATCTCTCCCAACTTTCAATACACCCTTCTCTGCCTCACTCTAGCCAATGAGCCTTTCATACATTTAAGCTGTCTTCCTCTTCTCTTCCTAGCCAACGGGCAAGTGACCCAGGGAAATGACTCCACCTTGGCACTGTATCCCAACCTTTGTTCCCAACTCAACAACATTGCTCCTACGAGTATTTGCTCTTACTTCTGCGTCACAACTTTGTTCTTCACTATAGCACGATTCCTATAAATACCGAAATGTGCAGGAACACACCTCATAGTTTTTGCTTTTAAGATTTATTTTATTTATTTGAAGGGCGGAGTTATAGACAGAGGGATCTTCCATCTGCTGGTTCACTCCCCAGGTGGCTGCCACAGCCAAGGCTGGGTGACACCGAAGCCAGGAGCCCAAGAGCCAGGAGCCAGGAGCTTCTTCTGGGTTTCCCACATAAGTACAGGGGCCCAAGGACTTGGTCCGTCTTCCACTCTTTTCCCAGGTGCATTAGTGGGGAGCTGGATCAGAACTGGAGCAGCCATGACTAGAACCCGTGCCCATATGGGATGCCAGCATCACTGGCAGCAGCTTTACTCGCTATGCCACAATGCTGGCCCCTAATCTCATAGCTTTAAAAGGCTTCATTTCTCTGTCCTCTTTATAGTAAATACTATAAAAGTGTTTTCTATCCTCACTCCGCTAGTTGCCTCCTAATCTTCTATGGGCCCATTTTCATGAAACTGTGACCATCACCAGAGGCATAAAAGAGCTCTTGTTAAGGCTGCCAGTGATGTCTGCATGCTCTAACCAGTTCTTAGCTTCCTCAATGGTTGGTTTCTCCCTCCTTCATAAAATACCTTATTCATTTGGCTAAGTGCTCCATAAATGTCTATTGAATGAATATTCCTCAAAATATATCAGTGCAGAATTAACCCTAGGAACCTAATGTACAAATGTTAAAAAAAAAAAGAGGAAGAGTTTAGTATTTTTTTCATCTAAGTCTTACACAGGTTATAGATGGCTTAGTCAGGACTTTGTGTGTATGATCTACTCATTCCAATACTCTGTGATTGACTGCATATTATTGTGGCTGTTTAATCTATTAAGTATATTTTCCATTAAATCACCAAAGATTTATTGACAGATTACTATATGCCAGGTAATGTAAATCAAGAAATTTATCAAATTTAGATTATGTTGTCAAAAGTATATTCTACTGTGACTTAAGTAGAATTTAATATATAGCTAATTATCAATACAAAATACAAAGTGATCATTGTCTTACAAAGATACAGAGAGGATTAAGCAAGTTTAGAGAAAAAGTGGATTGTTTTTTACTAGATAATAATTCTAGAAAATTGTGTGGCAAAATTAAATCTTGAACTGCTCCTTAAAGAAGACATAGAGGCTGGTGCCATGGCTCACTTGGCTAATCCTCTGCCTGCAGCGCTGGCACCCCAGGTTCTAGTCCCAGTTGGGGCACTGGATTCTGTCCCAGTTGCTCCTCTTCCAGTCTAGCTCTCTGCTGTGGCCCAGGAAAGCAGTGGAGGATGGCCCAGGTGCTTGGGCCCTGCACCTGCATGGGAGACCGGGAGAGGCACCTGGCTCCTGGCTTCGGATCAGCGTAGCGCCGGCCATAGTGGCCATTAGGGGAGTGAAGGAGTGAACCAAGAGAAGGAAGACTTTTCTCTCTGTCTCTCTCCTCACTGTCTCTAACGCTACCTGTCAAATCAAAAAAAAAAAAAATAAGAAGAAGAAGAAGACATAGAATTTAGATATGCAGGTGAAGCAGGGAGAATGGAAAGATTCCAGGCAAAAAATTTGAGCATGGTGGTTATCAGTCACAGGACCACTATATAGTTCAGTTTTTGCAGAAGCTAAGACTAAATGAAAAGGGACAGTATGAAATGATGTCATAAAGAAACACTAAGAATACATAGAGCCTTTAACTGTTAGATTAATCATCTATATTTTATGCTCTACAATACAAGAAAATCTTTGAAAATTTTTAAGGTATAGTAGTGACAACATTGTGCATAACGGAATGGATGGAGAAGACATTAGAATCAGAAGAAAGAACAAAGGAACAGGTGAAACACTACAAGAATACTAGGGATTATTGAAGAGGTAACAGATTAACAATACTCCAGAAATTGAGTGATTTTAATAGAAGACAAGAACAGGGAATTTATGACTTGAAGCTGAGGTTAGAGCTAAGTTTAATTTAGAATGAGATAAGATATCCGTTCCCCAAACTTGTCTATTAATTTGACACAATCCCAACCAGAACCAAAGCAATACCTTTGAAGAAATTAGTAAATTTTAAAATGGAAAAAAATAATTAGGAAGGCCAAAAGAATGCTGAATAATAAACAAAGGTAAAGGATTCACACTGACTGACTCCAAGGCTTATTCCAAAGCTCTCATAACAAAGACAGTGTGGTACTGGTGAAAGGATAAGCACATAAATCAATGGAACAGAATACAGAGGCTGCAAATAGACTCACACAAACATAACCAATTAACTTTTGGCATGTATGCAAAGGCAATTAATTCATGTGAGGATACTCTTTTCTGAACAATAATACTGAAACAATTCAACATCCATAGAAAATCTTTGATGCTGTAAATTAGGCTAGACTTTCTTAGAAAAATGCTGGCTTTAAATAAAGGTAAATTAGAAAGTTTCCAATTCATCTGACATTAGGAAAGACAACCTTTATAAAGAAAGTCCCAAGAGGCGTCAGTAAAATTCTCAGCCAGACATCTGGCAGCCAACACCAGCCAGCAGGCCTATAATAGGCAGAGGAGGCTTCTGCGTGTCGTCTGATGCAGCTTAACTGTAAATTTCACTTAGAACACTTGGTGTACTCTGTGGGTGGCAGTGACTTCAAATGATAGCAGGGTTGCCAAGATCCAGTAAAAAAGCAGCTGAGACAAGAATTTGATTCTAGAGAAGAGTCTTTCCGTGTACATAAACCTTCTAGACATTAGGAGAGGGGAAAATTTAAAGATTTACTTGAAAGGCAGAATGAGAGAGAAAGAGAAAAATCTTCCATCTGCCAGTCCACTCCCCAAATGGCCACAATGGCCAGGGCTAGTCCAGGCTAAAGCCAGGAAAGTAAAACCCCACCCAGGTCTCCCAAGCAGGTGCCAGGGGCCTGATGACCTGGACCCCTTTCTGTTGCTTCCCCAGAAGTAGAGCTGCCAGGACTTGAACCAGCACTCTGCTATGGGATGCCAGCATCACCCTGCTGCACCACAACAGCCATTAGGTGGTGAGAATTTTAAATGATCAGTAATTCATATACTGTTATGCTACAGAGCAAAGCAATGAGGCTCAAACCTTTAATTGTGGTTGCCCAGAGAAACATCACAAAGTTATCCTACATATAGGGCAGGGAGCAAACCATTAATCAGCTCAACTTGATTCATCTGAATCAAGAATCACCTCTGTTACATATCCCAGCTTGATTCTAGATGGTTTAATTCATAGGAGAAGCAAACGTCGAGGAGGTGGGCTTCTGAATCTTAAGCAATTCCAAATCAATAATCCACAGAAATAGCCATTGAGCATAGGATTGAAGGAATCCACTCAATTCAGCCGAGAAATTCAAAGGAAAATGAATACTTAGAGTTACCAAAAAGGCTGTATAGAGGACGACACTTCATAACAAGTTATGACCAAGCTCCTGTTGCAAATTTGTAAACATTGCAAGAAGGAAATAATGTCTCAGAAACCACTCCTCAAAAAGAGGAGACTATAAATATAAATAAGTGGATTCCCAGCCCAGATGTGGCAAATGCTTGGTTCCATAAGTAACCTCTTTTCTCCCAAATTAGTTAAAAGTCTAAGGGTCGTAAATTCTGGCTATGTGACAGACACTATGAGCATCCTAGTGAGGCTGAAATCAAGATTTTTCTCCATCTTCCTCCTACACTCAGATACCATGGAGTCTCTGCTGTGACACACGTACTGGGTTCTGGAAGCATCATCTCCACTGAACTAACTGCTGTCAGGGCTGAGGATTGGTTTGTTTCAGGAAATTGATGAGTTATCTGAAATCTCGTGTGTCATATGACACATCTGGCCTCCTAAAACTGCAGGTCAGGAGGCAGAGCAAGACCACAGTTGAGTAAGATGCTCCAGTGATTGTCCCACAGATAGACAGCAATTTGAGCAGATATTCATGCACAAATTCACCTTCATAAGACCTGCAGAAGCCAGGCCAGTGCCTGCTGATGTAGTGCATAGACTTGCCCCAGTTTCAGATGAAGACCTGTTTTCCAGTCAGAAGGACCTATTTTGGCTTGTATCACCGCCAACCTCACATGGATCTTAAATTGTGCGGGGTCTGGTGACCATGAGGTCGAGGTATGGTGAGGCTTATGCTGCCCTGGGCAGCCAAAGGACTGTCCTTAATGTACCTCCCTCAATCTTGGGCAGACAGAAAGAAAGAAACCACAGGACTATATTTAGAGATTCTAATCTTGGCTGATAAAACCAAACACTGTGAAGATACTAACAGTCCCCCTCTCTAGTCCAGTGCTTGCAGATGGAAGCTGTGGACATGCCCTGGTGCCAGATGCAATCCTGTGGCTTCAGTTGATCAGTTTTATATCCCATCCAACACTACTTGCCACTGCTGGCTAAGGCTGGGAGTATACCTCAGCAACAGACAGACCACAGTGGTTTGGGATTTGGCCCCGCCCCTGTGCTCCACTAATCTCTGGGATGTGATCCAGTATTGTGGCATTGGTGGCTACTGGACCAGACACCTGCGTCCACTGTAGCCCCAGAAAGAAGCCTGTAACTATCCTTTCTAGACACTTCTCCAGTTCATTCTGAACAACACATCATCTGAAGATTTGAAGCACATCTGAGATTGGACATTCTCTAGTACTAAAACAGTGACAACACAACAATAGCAGACTGGCCCAAATTTTGACTTAGGGTGCCATCTAGTGCTGAAATAATACAAGTGTCCATAGACTCAGAAAGTAAGCGTACTGCTTTGGGGTAGCCGGTTAAAGCCCTGGCCTGAGGCGCCAGGATCCCATATGGGCGACGGTTCTGGTCCCGGCCGCTCCTCTTCCGATCCAGCTCTCTGCTGTGGCCTGGGGAGGCAGTGGAGGATGGCCCATATCCTTGGGCCTCTGCACCCACATGGGAGAGCTGGAAGAGGCTCCTGGGTCCTGGCTTCAGGTCAGCACAGCTCCAGCCATTGCGGCCATCTGAGCAGTGAACTAGTGGATGGAGGACCTCTGTCCACCTCTCTGTAACTCTTTCAAATAAAATAAATCTTTAAAAAATAAACACACTGCTTACAATTCCAATTAGGACAGCCACAAATGAAGTATGAAGGACAGAAAAAAAAATAATCCTTGATGTGTAGTGATGTCACAGGCCACATGTATCAAGAGCTTCCAAAGAGGCTCACAAAATAGGTGGCATAAACTGACCAGATAACAACTGACATTTTCAGATGAGTGAGCCAAGACAACTGCTTTAAAGAAACTCAGCGAACTTCAAGAGAACACAGAGAAATGATTTAACATCCTAACAGATACTTGAAAGAGATATAGAAGTAATTTTAAAAATTAAACATAAATCATTCAAATGAAAAAGACGTTAAGCAAGATTTAAAATGTGACAGAAAGTGTTATGGGTATGGTAGGACTTCTTGCCCCAAAACTCATGCAGATGCTTAGACTCTGATGTCTTAAAAAAAATATTTATTTATTTGAAAGGCAGAGTTACAGAGAGGCAGAGACAAAAGCAGAGAGAGGGAGAGGGCTTCCATCCATAGGTTCACTCCCCAAATGGCCTCAATGACTGGAGCTGGGCCGATCTGAAGCCAGGAGCCAGGAGCTAAGAGCTTCTTTCAGGTCTCCCACTACTGGAGAACTCAAATATACAAAACAGAGATAGACTCAAATACAATAATAGTTCAGGCTTTAAAATTTATTTTTATTTATTTGAAAGGTGAAGAAACAGAGAGAGACAGAGACTAACAAACAGATCTTCCATGTCTTAGGTCACTCTATAAATGCTGGAGATGAGCCTGGACAGAGCCAGGAGCCTGGAACCCAACCTGGGTCTCCCATGTAGGTGACAGGAAAGTATTTGAGCTATCACCTGCTGCATTCTGGGGTAGCCCATTAGAAAGGAAGCTGAAGTTGGGAGTGGAGCTGGGACTTGAACCCAGAACCTGACCTCAGGGGCTCTGATATAGGATGCAGGCATCCCAAGCAATGTCCTTGCTGTTTTGTCAATGGCCCACTTCCCATAGAAGACTTTAATACCCCTCCCATTTTTAGAAATGGACAGATCATTAGACAAAAATCAACAAGGAAACAGGAGGGTTAAACTGCATCGCAGAGATCAACTGAACCTAAAAGTACATTCTTCTCAACAGCACATGGCAGAAAAATAGTAGGTTACAAAACAAGTCTCAACAGATTTAAAAACACAGAAATCATATCAAATATCTTTTTTCTCCATGTTGTAACACATCTAGAAAGCAGTAACAAGGAAAACTTTGGAAGCAATATAAATACATGGAAAATTAAACACTGATGACCAATGGATCAAGGAAGAAACTGAAAAGAGGGGCTGGCGCCTTGGCTCACTTGGTTAATCCTCCACCTGCGGCGCCGGCATCCCATATGGGCGCTGGGTTCCAGTCCCAGTGGCTCCTCTTCCAGTCCAGCTCTCTGCTGTGGTCCAGGAGGGCAGTGGAGGATGGCCCAAAGTGCTCAGGCCCCTGCACCCACATGGGAGACCAGGAAGAAGCACCTGGCTCCTGGCTTCAGATCAGTGCAGCACCGGCCGTGGCGGCCATTTGGGGAGTGAACCAATGGAAAGAAGACCTTTCTCTCTGTCTGTCTCTCTCACTATAACTCTACCTGTCAAATAAATTTAAAAAAAAAAAGAAACTGAAAGGAAAATTTTTTAAAATCTTGAAATGAATGAAAATTGAAATACATGGTAATAATTATGATTATTTGTCCATAATATTTGGATTAGATTTGATATAGTTCAAAAATAAATTGCAGAGAGCAAAATTTATGCTTCATAAATAATCTTAAATAGCTTAATTAATTTCTATATTAAATTTTAATTTAATAAGGTGTATTCTACAGAATAATTAGCTTGACTCATAAATAAGATCCAGGGTAATAAAGCTTAAAGACAGAATCAGGGCCACAACTTTGGCCATTACAGCCATTTGGAGAATGAACCAGCAGTTGGATGATCGAGAGAGAGAGAGAGAAAGAGAGAGAGAGAGAGAGATCTTCCATCCACTGATTCATTCCCCAAATGGCAGCAACAGCCAGAGCTGGGCTGATCCAAAGCCAGGAGCCTGGAGCTTCTTCCATGTCTCCCACATGGGTACAGGGCCCCAAGGGCTTGGGCCATCTTCTACTGCTTTCCCAGGCCATAGCAGAGAGCTGGATCGGAAATGGAGCAGCCAGACTTGAACCGGCGCCCCTACAGGATGCCAGTGCTTCAGGCAGTGACTATATCCCAGAGCACTGGCCCCATAAAATAAATTATTAAAAAAAGAAGAAGAATCAGGGCCAGCCCTCTGGTGCAATGGGTTAAGGAACCACTTGGAATCCTGGCATACCATATTGGAGTGCTTGTTCAAGTCCCTGCTGTTCCGTTTCTGATTCAGCTTCCTGCCAATGTGCCTAGGAGGGCAGTGGAGGATAGTCCAAGTAACTGGGCCTCTGCCCCCTAGTGGGAGATGCACATGGAATTCCTGATTCCTAGGTTTGACCTGGCCCAGTACTGGCTGTTGTAGCCAGTTAGGCAGTGAAACAACAGATACAAGATCTCTATCTCTCCCTCTCTCTCTGTTGCTCTGCCTTTCAAATAAATAAATAAATCTTTTTAAAAAAAAAATAGAATTGTCAGCCGGCGCCACGACTCAATAGGCTAATCCTCCACCTAGTGGCGCCGGCACACCGGGTTCTAGTCCCAGTTGGGGCGCCAGATTCTGTCTCGGTTGCCCCTCTTCCAGGCCAGCTCTCTGCTGTGGCCTGGGAAGGCAGAGGAGGATGGCCCAAGTACTTGGGCCCTGCACCCCATGGGAGACCAGGAGAAGCACCTGGCTCTTGCCTTCGGATCAGTGCAGTGTGCCAGCCGTTGCGGCCATTGGAGGGTGAACCAACGACAAAGGAAGACCTTTCTCTCTGCCTCTGTCTCTCACTATCCACTCTGCCTGTCAAAAAAAAAAAAAATAGAATTGTCTCAGATACTAAAGAGACACGACCATTAAATACATCAAGCGATTATAGGCTAGATGCAACATAATATAGAGTAAGAAAAAAAAATCATCACTATAAATAACATTAATAGGATTATTGGAGACATTTGAATAAAGTCTATAGGTAACACCACCATAGCAATGTTAATTTCCTGATTTTGAAAATTGTACCTGTGCTTATGTTTGTTTTCAGGAAATACACACAAGAGTATTTAGCACTAAAGGGTAATGTGTCTGCAATCTACTCTTACCTTGTAAGTGTGTGTGTGCATATAGGTAGGTGGTGGTTACATGGATGCCTTGGTCCGATGGTAAACTTTTAGCCAGTTCTCCAGGAGAGAAGGAGGATAATCCCTGATTTTTTGGAACTTGTTGGTTTCCTTGGTGTAAATATTTCCACCATAGCTATCCATGTGATGTCACTAAACACAGACTGGGAAAAGATGCTCACACATGGCTTTCATGAGCCATTAAGAGCAGGTCACAGCAGGGTTTTTTTTAGATGTGTTTATTTGAAAGACACAGTAACAGAGACAGACAGACACAGACACAGAGAGAGAGTCAAAGAGAGTGAGATCTTCCATTCACTGGTTCACTCCCCAAATGGCCACAACAACTAGAGCTAGACCAATCTGAAGCCAGGAGCCTGGAGCTTTTTCCCAGTCTCCCACATGAGTGCAGGTGCCCAAGCACTTGGACCATCCTCTACCACTTTACCAGGCCATTATCAGGGAGCTAGATAGGAAGGAGAGCAGCTGAGACTCAAACCCCTGTCCATATGGGTTGCAGGCAACGTAGGCAGCAGCTTTACCTACTAAGCCACAGTGCCGGCCCCTGCATTTCATATCCGAGTGCCTGGGTTTGAGTATCAGTTCTCCTTCTGGCCCAGTTATTGCTAATGTTTATCCTTAGATGCAGCAGATGATGGCTCCACACTTGTAGAAGACCCAGACTGAGTTCTAGACTCCTGGTTTCAGCCACCCAGACCCAGCTGTTGAAGGCATTTGGGGAATAATAGGGGATGGAAGACCTCTCCCTCTCTCTCTTTCTGCCTCTCTTTTTCAAATAAGTAAAATAAATAATCTTTAAACGTTTTTTAAGGACCAGTGCTATGTCATAGCTTGTTAAGCAGCCACCTGCAGCACCAGAATCCTATAAGGGTGCCAGTTAGAGTCCTGGATGCTCCACTTCCAATCCAGTTCCCTATTAATGATCCTGGAAAAACAACAGAAGATGGCCTAAGTCCTTGGGTCCCTTCACTCAAGTTGAAGACCCAGAAGAAGCTCCTGGCTCCTGGCTTTGGTCTCACCCAGCATTGGCTGTGGCGGCCATTTGGGGAGTGAACCAATGGATGGAAGATCCCTCTTTCTCTCTCCTTCTCTCTTTGTAACTCTGCCTTTCAAATAATAAAATAGCCGGTGCTGCAGCTCAATAGGCTAATCCTCCACCTGTGGCGCCAGCACACCAGGTTCTAGTCCCGGTCGGGGTGCCGGATTCTGTCCCGGTTGCTCCTCTTCCAGTCCAGCTCTCTGCTGTGGCCCAGGAAGGCAGTGAAGGTCTCCCACATGGGAGACCAGAAGAAGCACCTGGCACCTGGCTTCGGATCAGAGTGCTGCGCCGGCCGCAGCGGCCATTGAGGGGTGAACCAACAGAACTCTTCACTGGCATGGGGTGATGTCTCAAGCTGCTGTCTCCTGGGTAGGGGGCCAAGTATATCCCTGTAGCAGCATTTGGTTGACCGCAGGGTTGGTGAAGGCCTTGGTTCATTCCATTATCAACTCCTGTAAACACTTAAACAGACACTGTAGTATAAAAGACAGGGTGAGAACAGTAACCAATGATCCTAAGAGTGGCATTAACCAGGTAATGAGAGGATTTCATAGAGGAGAGGAAATGGGGGAGGGGGGTCTCTGGACCCTTGTGAGGACTGTTTGATGGACGTGGTTTAAAGCTGATCACAACCAAGACTGGGAGAAAGGCCACTCAACTTTTGCAGGTAAAGGGGTTTGTCTATGGAGAAAATCCTGAACAATCATACAACATTGAGTAGGGGAGAGGACCATCAATAGACACAGGTCAGGAGTACAGCCAATGATGTTAGAGTAGAGGCTATGATTATAAAGGAATGAGGGATGGTACTGCGGCTCAATAGGCTAATCCTCCGCCTGTGGGGCCGGCACACCAGGTTCTAGTCCCGGTCAGGGCACTGGATTCTGTCCCGGTTGCTCCTCTTCCAGTCTAGCTATCAGTATGGCCCGGGAGTACAGTGGAGGATGGACCAGGTCCTTGGGCCCTGCACCCGCATGGGAAACCAGGAGAAGCACCTGGCACCTGGCTTCGGATCAGCGCGGAGCACCGGCCACAGTGGCCTTTGGAGGGTGAACCAATGGAAAAAGAAGACCTTTCTCTCTCTGTCTCTCTCTCTCTCACTGTCCACTCTGCCTGTCAAGGAAGGAAGGAAGGAAGGAAGGAAGGAAGGAAGGAAGGAAGGAAGGAAGGAAGGAAAAGGAAGAAAGGAAGAAAGGAAGAAAGGAAGAAAGGAAGAAAGGAACGAGGCCCCAGTGGGCTAGACAGGGTCTAAAACAAAGGATAGAGTCATTATTGGAGAACATAAGAAAGGTGCTATCTAAGCCACAACTAAGTTTTCTGATTGAGAGGCAAATAGAAACTGACAGAAGAGGCTTGATAATAATCTGGTGGGTGGGGTACATCATAAGGGAGATGTGACCCTCTATGGAAGGCACCCTGTTGACTTCCATTACCTAGCTGGCCTGGGAGGAGAGCTGGCCAGGTGTGGGGAGCAGCTCGGACTAGACTAAGTTACTGGAATTAAGACTTATTCTATGCATCTGCTCTCCTACAATATGGCGCTGGGAGAGGAGAAAACAGCTTCTACCCAGCTGCCTCCAGTTCAACCAATAAACTGTAGGACTTGCTCCTGATTGGAGAGCAGCGTACTCGGCGTGTGGGCAGCCGAGTTAGGATTGGCGGAGGAGGACTATAAAGGAGGAGAGAGACGGCATGCACCAGGAACATCTATGGGGAACATCTAGCTGAAGGAACACCTGTGCAGCCCCCGAAGAGAGCCGGCCGGCGGTGTGCCGCTCCCCTGCGGAAGTGGGGAATGCGGCCAGGGGGAACTGCCCTTCCACGGAGGTGGAAGGGATAGTAGCCAACCCGGGAAGAACCAGCAGCAAACCCGGGGAGGGCCGAGCAGACGAAAGAACAGCGCAGGGTCCTGTGTCGTTCCTCCACGAAGAGGGGGAGCGACAGCCAGGTAAAGGCAGGTGGCAACTCCAACAGGAAATTTACAGTTCTGCCTGCAATGTTACTGAGCCTACTTGGCCATCCCCTCCACAGCGGTGGTCACTTTGGAAGCTGGGCCAAGTGAAGGGCTTTTCAGCTTAGAGCCAACAAGGTCTGTGGCTCTGACCTGGGTGTCCTTTTTAAAAATAGGTTCCAGCACATCTTACATAATTCTGTGTATTACTTCTGTAAATCTTCTGTAAGTCTGAAATTATCATCAAAAAAGATAAAATTTTAGCATAAATTATCCATATAAAAATTTATTATAGAATTATTTTTTCTAGAGGTTAGAGAAAACAATTTTTTAAGCTTTAGTGCTCCTTCTATTTTAGTAATAGTAGCAAAACCATAACATGTAAGTTAAACGGCATTTTTTCATTCTAATAGATGGCAAACTGCTCAAGGTCTACCACCAGGAAATACTGAATTTATATTACTGATCATTCAATCAAGTTATACTGAAGAAGCTTCAGTCATGAGTCCACCCCACACAAGTACCTATTTGACATACAGAAAGAACACATCATCACCATTACCACCCCATCCTGGCCTGGTTACTGAATTTGTACAGCAGTCAAAACACAAGGAAGGGGGCCACGTTAGGATGCATCAGGTTAAGCCACCACTTGCAATGCTGGAATCTCACATTTAAGTGTTAGGAGTCCCAGCTACTCTGCTTCTAATCCAGCTTCCTGCTAACATGCCTTGGAAGGCAGAAGATGGCACAAGTGCTTGAGCCCCTGCCACAAGTGGGAGACCCAGATGGATTTGATGGAGTTCCTGGCTCCTGGCTTTGGACTGGTCCAGAACTCACTGCTGCAGCCATTTAGAGAATGAACTAGTAGAAGGAAGATTCTGTCTCTGGGGCTGGCGCTGTGGCACAGTGGGTTAATGCCCTGGCCTGAAGTGCCAGCATCCATATGGGCGCCGTTTCAAGACCTGGCTGCTCCACTTCCGATCCAGCTCTCTGCTATGGCCTAGGAAAGCAGTAGAAGATGACCCAAGTCCTTGGGCCCCTACACCCTTGTCGGAGACCCAGAAGAGGTTCCTGTCTCCTGGCTTCGGATCGGTGCAGCCCCAGCTATTGCGGCCAATTGGGGAGTGAACCATAGGATGGAAGACCTCTCTCTTTCTCTGCCTCTCCTCTGTCTGTGTAACTCTTTCAAATAAATAAATAAATAAATAAATCTTTATAAATCTTCAAAAACAAAAGCACACACAGGGCAGGACTTTGGCACAGTGCTTGGGTTACCTTTTGGGATGCCCACATCTCATAGTAGAGTGCTGGGTTCAAATCCCAGTTACTTCACATCTGATCCAGTTCCCTGCTAATGTGCACTCTGAGAGGCAGCAGACAATGGCTCAAGTAAACTTGGATCCCTGACATCCATGTAACAGAACAGCACTGAGTTCCAGAGTCCTATCCTCAGCCTGGCCAAGTCCTGGTTGTTGTAGGCATTTGGGGAGTCAACCAGCAGATGGAAGATTCCTCTCTTTCTATCCCTCTGCCTTACCCAATAAAAAAGAAAATTAATTAATTATCTAAAAATCCACAACGGGGAATGATTCAGAAAATTTGCTACTAATAACCCTCTAAGGCTAGCCGGTGCCACGGCTCACTGGGCTAATCCTCCGCCTTGTGGCGCCGGCACACCGGGTTCTAGTCCCGGTCGGGGTGCCAGATGCTGTCCCGGTTGCCCCTCTTCCAGGCCAGCTCTCTGCTGTGGCCCGGGAGTGCAGTGGAGGATGGCCCAAGTGCTTGGGCCCTGCACCCCATGGGAGACCAGGATAAGTACCTGGCTCCCGCCTTCGGATCAGCACGGTGCGCGGGCTGCAGGGCGCTGGCCACGGCGGCCATTGGAGGGTGAACCAACGGCAAAGGAAGACCTTTCTCTCTGTCTCTCTCTCTCACTGTCCACTCTGCCTGTCAAAAAATAAAAAAATAAATAAATAAAACTCTCTAAGGCTACATCTAATGGCAAGTCAGCTGTTTCTTCTTCAGATACATCAACGATGTACTTTTCTGGCCATAAACAGCTATTGAGAATTAATGGCCTTTATATAATTGCTAGAATTTCCAGTTTTTGTATCAAAATTCTGCTCCTTTTGATCAAGTTTATTTTCCTCAGATGCTCATAGACTAAAATACCTATTAAGCTCAAGTCATATCATAGTGAAGACTAAAGAGAAGAATAAGGAAATGTTGAGAGAAAAATAAATTTGGCATCAGACTTCAGACTTCAGAAAACCAACCAAAATAGATGGAATTCTTAGGTCTACTTACTAAGTATTACCAAGCTTCTCACATCATCCTGAGCTATGCCTTTTGAAAAGATGACAGTTAACTCTGCAAGCACTTGTCAAGTTCTTTGATACTTGAAAGAGAACAATAAACTACAGAATCCAAAGTTTAATTTATTAGCAACACATAAAGGCATATGAATCCTACCACACTGTTTGCTGAATTCTTACAGAATAGTTAAAACCACTATAGACTGAACATTTTAGATGAACGCAGATTTAAGAATTCTTTTGTTTCAATTAATGAAGTCCAGAATATCACATGGTTGCTTTGTACTTGATCCGTTCTGCATGCTGTAGCTCATCTAGAACATTCCTGATGGTCTCAACACAAACTTCGCCTCTGTGATGCTTTTTTGATGCAAGATCCCATACATTTTCAAATTCTTCCTCAGAAAGTTTGACACCAATGTTACACAATATCTTTGCAATCTACAAAAAAGCATTTAAAGGCAGACCAAGATTTATATATTTGAAAATTTGTATTAAAAACCTTTGTAACATCTACAAATATTGAAGTTTATTCAAAAAAGTATTGTATACACATGTATTTGCTTGTATGTGTGTGTGTGTGAGTGTGTATCATATATATAAAATGAGAAAAACATCAAAATTCCAGTACTTTCATCTCAGGAATCATTTTGTTATGTTGCATATAAGAATGTTCAACTATACTAGCTAATATATAAATTCAATTCTAAGTGTTTCTGGTCCTTTTAAAGACAAGCAGAAAGATTGAATTAAAAAGAATTTAATATAGAAGACTTAATAGTTTTGAGTTCCATCTCCATTTCTTATTGTCACTATGACCCTGCATATGCCACAAAAACCCTTTGAATGTTAGTTTTCTGTTCTTTAAAATAGAATCATTTATAAAATGTATCTAACAGACCCGCTGTAAACCTTAACTAAAACCATAGGTGTACAGATGCCAGAGAGAGAGAATGCATGCACAATCCAGTCAGTACACTGCAAACCAGTAAACTGGGTTACTCATAATCTCTCTGCAGTGATAACTATTAGGAGAGATTAAGGGAGTGAAGAAACATTGTTTTTAATGTCCCAGCAAAAATATAAGAAAGGAAAGTAAGAACTAGTAGCAAGAAGAAAGGATAAAATGAATGCAAGAAGAAAGGATATAATGATTAGAGGGAATAACAGACATGAAAACAAAATTTTAAAAATAAATTAAATTTACCAGAAGAAAGTCACTCATTTTTATGAAGCATATGAGGAAAAAAGTGAAAAGATTAAAGAGCAAATTGGAAAGCCAAAGAAACAGATGAGTTGCAGAATACATTCATTAAATAATCACAATTAAAAGAATCCCTAGAAATGATGTGCCCTAGTGCCCTAAACAGCACTCTGGGCCTCAGAATCAGCCCTTAAAGCATTCAGATCTGGCTAAAAAGCCCATGAAATCATTTCAGGCATGGAAAGCCAAAACATTGTGGCAAAAAAAAATGACCTAAATGAAAGATATCTGTGAGTGAGGTCCTAGCGGAAAGAATGGGCCATCAAAGAAGGACATACCTTTCTCTGAAGGGAGGAAGAGAACTTTCTCTTTGATTATGGCCTTGTCTAAATAAGGTAGGAGTTTGTGAACTCAAGAGGCTTCCATAGCCTTGGCAGCTCACAAGAGCCTCGGGTAATCACTGATGTCATAAATAAGAGTGTCAATTGTTAAATCAACAACAGGAGTCACTGTGCACTTGCTCCCCATGTGGGACCTCTGTCCTTAACGTGTTGTACTATGAGAATTAACGGTAAAACTAGTCTTCAAACAGTACTTTATACTTTGTGTATCTGTGTGGGTGCAATCTCTCTCTCTCTCTCTCTCTCTCTCTCTCTCTCTCTCTCTGCCTCTTCTCTTTCTGTGTAACTCTTTCAAATAAATAAATAAATCTTTTTTGAAAAGAAGAGAAGAGAAAAGAAAAGAAGGAAGGAAGCTCAGAAAATTGCAGAGCATGGAGATACAGGATGACTTTATACAGAAGGTAACTAAGCACACAGCCCCTGCCATGTGCTCTCTAGATCAGCCCAACCTAAAAGGGACTTCATTTCACGAGGCCCCCAGCAGTTGCCACTCACACCACAGACACCTGAGGCATTTACCACTGGAGAACAGCGGGGCTCTTACAGATCATTAGCCTAGTATGGCAGCTGCTGGATTACTGGACTAAACTACAGAAAACCATGCTGAGACCCCACCCACCTAGTTCTTATGAGGCAGCTCCTCCTAGCAGCTCTATAGCCTAGCCCTGTAAACTTGATAGGAGGCCCTGCCAACACTCACATACTTCTAGTTAGAACTCGAGAGCACACTTTAAGTGGCTTATTCTGCAGAGGTTCTCTGCAAACAGCTGGACAGCCCCATCTACCCTCTTGCTGTCCTACAGGCAGTCAAGTGGCCCCAGTCTTTCACCCTTAGCCATGGAAAGCAATGGCGTAGCCTTTCCTGAGTGTATCAACCCATCAAGGCCCCAGAAAGCAACTGAGCAACCCTGTCTGGTTCTTGTGGCCCCAAGAAGCATTTCATTGCCCATTCTCAGAAGTTTAGCACACTGAGACCCCAATAAGTGACACTCAACCTTGTATACCCATCCTTGGCCCCAGAAAGGAGCTGAGCAGATTCTAAGTAAGTAGGGCTGAAACCTCTACATGAAGTTACCTGTGCAGCTTAACAGACAGGTATCCCCACCTGGGCACGCTATTTGCCCAGGTCCTGTACAGACATCAGATGCAAACCAGCACCCCATACTAGACATACTCACTGCATCCACCTAGGCCTATGGGGTGGCACCACACTCATATAACCCATAAGACATGGATGTGAGCCCTACACCCACAGCCAAGTCCGTTGTACAGAGTTGCCAATGAATCTGCCCCTGCAGCCTATTCCACTGAGACACTTGCAGACATCACAAGCAATGATCATAGCTAAAGAAGCTATGTGGATGCCACACTAGAAAATCCACTTGGAGCCAAAACCAAGATAGCATATTGAACCAATATCCTAGGGTACATTGCCAGAAGAAACCTTAATACTACCCTTAATACCACCCTCTAAAATTGGTAGAAGCAACTGACTCATCAGAGATACAAAAACCAATGTAGGGGCACAAGAACCTTTCAAAAAAAAAGGCACAGGACACCTCCAAAGAAAAATAATAGCTCTCCAGCAACAGAGTGCAAAGAAATGGAAATCAACTAATGTCTGACAAGACTTCAAGAGAATGACAGTTAGGAAACTTAATGAGATACAAGAGAATACAGACAAACTATAGATGTTAAGAAGACGATGCATGATATGAATGAGAAAGTTAGCAAAGAAATAGATTAAAGAACAAAAAAGACCCATCAGAAATCTTGGCATTACAGAACTCAATAAACAAAATAAAAAAGTATAGTTGAGAGCCTCAACAGCAGAATAGAACAGAGGAAAAATCCTGACCTTCAGTGTAAGTCTTTCAAAATAATCCAACTGGACAAAAACAGAGTTAAAAAGAATGAAGAAAGGAGGCCGGTGTTGTGTGGCAGGTATAGCCGCCATCTGTGACACTGGCATCTCATATGGGAGCCAGTTGAGTCTCAGCTGCTCCACTAAGCAGCAGAAAATGAGCCAGGTCCTTGAGCCCCTACACCCATGTGGGAGGTCCAGAGGAAGCTCCTGGCTCCTGGCTTCAATCTTGCCCAGCCTTGACCACTGCAGCCATTTGGTGAGTGAAAAAGTAGAAGATCGCTTTCTGTCTCTGTGTCTCTCCCTCTCTCTCTGCAACTGTGCCTTTAATGAAATAAAATAAATCTTTAAGAAAAAAAATAAATGAAGAAAGCCTATGAGACTTACAGAACACTAATAAATAAGTAAACATTCACATGTCTGATATTCCAAGATATGAAATCAACCTTACTATCCATCAACAGATAAATGTATAAAGAAAATAATATTCTATACCTCTTCTTTTGATCTGGTCTTGAAGAAATCTCTTTCAAACACTCCTTTCTGGGCAAAGATGGTGGGCTGTAGTAATGAGTAAGCATTTCCCTCCTCCCCATAGTTAGTTCTATCACTGATGCGACGAATTCGGGGTGCAGGAATATCAGATCGAATGGTAGGTATGCCACAAATAGGGTAACCTAGGTCATTAATGAGGGAGGAAAACAAACATTTTAAAACTAAACTGCATAATACCTTCTAAAACTAAACTGTATAATACAGTAGCCACCTACCACAAGTGGCTACTAAGTACTTGAAATGTGCTTGAAAGTATAAAAATATAATGAGAAATATTTAATAGTTTTAGATTGATTAACAGCTTAAATAATATTTAAAAGTTTACTATGAAAATTACTTTCTTTTACCTAGAAATCTTTTTATTTAAGGTATACAAACCATGCATTGAATATAGACAAATTTAGAAACAGTAATTCTTCCCACCCTTCTCCCTCCTCCCTCTCCTATTCCCATTCTTATTTTATACAAAGATTTATTTTCAATTCACTTTATTCTCATAAGATTAACCCTATACCAAGTAAAGAGTTCAACAAATAGTATGGAAAAATAAAAAAAATTAAAAATCTGTTCCTCAACAATCAAGACAAGGACTGTTCAAAAATCATCACATCTCAAAGTGTCCATATCATTCCTGCAAAGTGTCCAGCATGTAACAAATTTTCCCAGGCAGACGAATCAATTAATTCACAAGCTTTTATTGGGATTTCGCTCCCGGGCAAGGTTCACCGGTCCCAACAGAGCAACAGAGCGGAGGCCAGGGAAGTCGCGCATCAGAGGTTGGGAGGGCTCCTTTTATAGATACAGGGTATGGGGGTTAAAGGTTGAGGCAGGTCTGATCCTCATTGGTTGACCTTTAGGCTCCCATGGGGACCTTGACAAGGACTTTTCTTCCCTGGAAGTGTGGGTAGGGACTCTCCATTCCCAGAAGTGTAGGCCTTCCCTCCTTGCAGATCCCAAAGCTACCAATTTCTACAGATTACATTTTAAGTACTCTATTAGTTATCCCAGATCAAGGAGAACAAATGGTATTTGTGTTTTGGGGACTGACTTATTTCACTAAGTATAATGGTTTCCAGTTGCATCCATTTTGCTGCAAATAACAGGATTTCACGTTTTTTACCACTATGTAGTCTTCCATGGTATACACATCCCATAATTTCTTTATCCAGTCTTTAGTCTATGGACATTTGGGTTGATTCCACATCTTAGCTATTGTGAATTGAGCTGCAATAAACATGGGGGTACAGATAACTCTTTCATATGCTGATTTCATTTCCCTTGGGTAAATTCCCAGGAGTGGAATGGCTGGGTCATTTGACAGGTCTATTATCAGATTTCTGAGGTATCTTCATACTATCTTCCACAGTGACTGCACCAGTCTACATTCCCACCACCAGTGGATTACTTTTTCTACACATCCTCACCAGCACTTGCTGTTTGTTGATTTCTGTATGAAAGCCATTCTAACTGGGATGAGGTGAAATCTCACTGTGGTTTGGTTTTGATTTGCATTTCCCTGATGGCTAGTGATACTGAGCCTTTTCATGTGTCTATTGGTAATTTGAATTTCCCCTTTTAAAAAATGCCTGTTCAAATCCTTTGCCCATTTCTTAATTGGATTGTTTGTTTTGTTGAGCTTCTTGAGCTCTTTATAGATTCTGGATATTAGTTATTTATCATTTGCATAGTTTGCAAATATTTTCTCCCATTCTGTCAATTGCCTCTTCACTTTTCTGAGTGCTTCTTTTGCACTTGATGTAGAAAGAAGCTTCTCCACTTGATGTAATCCCGTTTGTCAATTTTGGCTTTGATTGCCTGTGCTTCCAAGATCTTTTCTAGGAAGTCTTTGCCTATGCCAATGTTTTGCAGGGTTTCCAAATGTTCTCTAATAATCTGATGGTATTGATTCATAGATTTAGGTGTTTGATCCATTTTGAGTGGACTTCTGTGTTAGGCATGAGGTAGGGGTCTTACTTCTGCATGCAGAGATCCAGTTTCCCAATACCATTTGTTGAAGAGACTGTACGTACTCCAGCGATTGATAAAACTACTTTCACATTATCTTTGTTTTTTAAGTTTTAACTTTTAAAATATTTCTTTTCATTTTTATTTAAATAACAGAGAAAAAGAGGGAGACATAGAAGAGAGAATGAGAAGTGAAATATCCAGGACTAGAGCCAGGAACTCTGACAGGGGAAGCAAGCATCCCAATGGCAAGTTAACCACTGTGCCAATGTCTCTCTCCCCATATTTTTTGTTTGTTTGTTTGAAAGATAAAGTGACAAAAACAGAGAGTCAGAGATCTCCCATCTGCTGGTTCACTCCCCAAATGCCCAGGGTTGGGCTAGGCAGAAACCAGGAGCCCAGAACTCCACTCAGATCTCCTTCCTGTATGGCAGGGACCCAAGTACTGAGCCATCATTTTCTTCCTCCCAGGGTGTGCGTTGTTATCAGGAAGCTGGATAGAAAGCAGAGCACAGACTCAAACCTAGGCCATGAGTCCCAAGCGGTAGCTGAACCACTTGCCAAATGCTTACCCCCAAATTTTCTTTCTTAGAATGTGCCATTTTTAATGTGCTAGAAAATTTTAAGATGCAAAAAAAGACTCCAATTATATTTCTATTGAACAGTACAATTCTTAAGTAGCTAATGTTATCTGAGCTACAGCCAGCCCGTGAACAGCACAATTCTAAAGGGAGTGGAAAGATTCATAACACTAGAATGCAAACTCAAGGCCTTGAGAAACTTAGGTCTAATGGAGAGGGAGGCTGAGGACAGTGCAAGGACTGACTAATGACACTTTGTTTCCATGCCTACTGATCATTTCAGAACTCATCAAACAATGTGGCATACTTACAAACAGAAGGCACAGCTCCTACCACAGCGCTGATCTCAGAAGAAGTCGTCGTGTAATGCTTAGAAACCCTGTCGCTTGGTCTCAGAAGTGTCCGGAGAGTCTTCTCGGAGCTCCCCGGTTCTTTCAGGACAATATCTTCAGGCTTTACCAGGAAAGTTGGCTCAGATGCTTCAACACTAGCCTCAGTCAGGCTTGCACAATCTGGTTTTCTACCTTTAAGAAAAAATAAAGAAAACATGTTCAGGAAGACATTACTACTTTTGGTGCTTACTGCTCTACCACAAAATGAGCTTTCTCAGTGAATCTCTTCCTGCCAATGGAAACTGAGCCAGTGTGAACCCTCTGCCAGTTCCACAGTGGAATGGAAGTTCAGGCTAACGTCACATAGCAAGAAATCTTAACATAGTCTAATGTTTCCTTTTGCCTCCTCACTCACTTTATTCTAAAATAAAATTTCAAATTGGAGAGACAAAATGAAAACAGAATCCATTATTTTATTTTCTTCTTTTTATTTTGTTTAAATTAGGGCTTTTTTATATCTAACATGAACTACATGAGTTATTTCTATGACTGTATCCTAGGGAGAGATTAGAGAAGACATTATTTGGAGTTGAAAATTCCACACATAGTTGATGGGAGTAGGAAGAGCATGTATTATTGCAATACCCAGAGAGGTTATCAGAACTCACTGTGAGCCCAGAAACTGATTATTTAACTAGCATCCACAAAACCCTGAGGTAGAGCTGAAATTGTAAGATAGATTTGCATTATTTTCATATTTTTCAATATTTATTTAGGTGCTTTTTATTTTTAACAGATTTAATATATTTCATAAATACAATCCTAACAATATAATGATATTCCTTCCCTTCCTCACTCCCTCCCCATCTCTCCCTTTCTTTTTTGATGGATTTGCATTGTTGAGTCAGTACCGAAGTTTAGTTTTGTCAATTCCTAAGACATCATTTTAAAAGATGCAGCTATTACACGGATACCACCAGAGGGCGTTTCTCCCTCCAGAACTGGAAAGCAGAGGGAAGTGTGCCCCAGGCCAGGATCCTGGTTCAGCTAGGTCTCCCACCCCATCATCACCATGGGAGTACTCAGACCCAGAGTTCCAGATCATCTCATCCTACCTCCCTACCCTCACCGCAGAAAGCTAGGCAAAGTTTGGGAACAATTCCTCAAGAAACAGAAAGCTACTCTCAGAGGGTACCTGAGAGTCAACAGTTAAGTTAGCACCTGTTGTAAGCAAATTCTTGACTGAAGATTCCTGAGCCCCTTCTGTACCTACTGAGTACTGTTGTGCAATTTTTAACCTGAAATTCAAACAGAAAATTTCTCATGAACTCTGCTGAACATAGTTGATGCCATTAGAATCCAAAAACCAGGGAAAAAAAAATTGAAGAACTATCTGCTTTGACTACAAGCCTCTTCTTATCCTCCACCCCTTTGTGAGTTGAGCCAAGAAGATAAAAACTCCATCATCCCCTGTTAATTTGTGAGAGGGTTTCTGTAAAACATGTCATTAAGTAGAGAATATTCTGGCACTTTCCTAGTGGTGATAGGGAAAGGTTGTCCAGGACACCCTGCCTAAGGGTTCACATCAGCAATAAAGACCAAAAGCTGGTTTTGACCTTGCAGAAAGGCTTGATCCAGGAATAAAAATGAAAACAGTAATACCTTCACATTTTAGAGGAAAGATATTCCGAGAGGAAATAAAAGTATACACAACCTTTTAAAGTTAATACTAACAATCCAAACACAAAAATTAAAGCAAGCACTGTACCATTATATAACAACTAAATTATAAGAATGTTTGAAATAACATACAGTGGTAACAACACTGATATAAAATCTTTGCTTAGCTTTGGTTGATAAGGTTGCAAATTGGTATGATCAGTTAGAAAGGTAAAATGAAAACAGAAAGTTACTTCTGGGACCATAATAACATGGACCATAATAACATTCATAAGAAAGGAAATAAAATTAGAAATCTTTTTGAGAAATGATAATCATTGTATAACCCATATTCCTATAAAAATATCTAGAAACAACCTGAATTTCAAAGAGTGTAGAAATAATATTCTCACATTAGCATGAAAGAACTAAAAATAGAACTGATAGAATTCATGAAAATATCTCTCATGTAGAAATTTTAAAGTTAAATTTTAAAAAGATAAAAAATACATTCACTGTAATTTTAGGTATGTTTAAAATAAGAATTACTTCAAAAGGTTCAAAGAAAAATAGAATTAAAGGTAGGTTTATTTTGATTCAAAAAACAATTTAAATCCATGCATATAAAAAATCTTCAGTAAGTTCGTGGAAAATGCATTATTATGAAAAAATTATGCATGGATTTCAAAAATCTTCCCACCAAAATAAACTTACCTTTTAATCTCATTTTTCCATGAACTTTTTGAAGACTCTTCATATATAAACAGACACATTACATATGTATATATTAATCCTCATATATGGTTAATTATTCAGGAAGATAATATGTAAACACAAAAATATTTGAACCAAAGATAAAGACTATTATAACTTTTGTACAAAATTTTAAAAATTAAATTTTCTTATGTCAAATTCTGTTTCACTATTAATTTCTCCTGAGGGAGAGAGGCTAATTACTCTAGTACAAAGGTTTTCTTTTCTTTTTTTTTTTTTTTTTTTTTTTTTTTTTTTTGACAAGCAGAGTGGACAGTGAGAGAGACAGAGTGAAAGGTCTTCCTTTTGCCGTTGGTTCACCCTCCAATGGCCACCACAGCTGGCGCACCGCACTGATCCGATGGCAGGAGCCAGGTGCTTCTCCTGGTCTCCCATGGGGTGCAGGGCCCAAGCACTTGGGCCATCCTCCACTGCACTCCCTGGCCACAGCAGAGAGCTGGCCTGGAAGAGGGGCAACTGGGACAGAATCTGGCGCCCCGACCGGGACCAGAACCCGGTGTGCCAACGCCACAAGGTGGAGGATTAGCCTAGTGAGCCGCGGCACTGGCCTTAGTACAAAGGTTTTCAAACACTTTTCTGAGGAACTGTCTTTGTTGTTTTGAGCTTCTATGTAAAAATCTTGCTTTTAATCTTTTTGAATGAAAAATACAAAGTTCCAAACTCAAAAGATACAAAGACAGATTAAAGAGTGAGACTCTGGAACTAAATGTTATCATATGCCTTCCCACCCTTCCACAGATATTTTATGCATAAATAAATAAATAATTATGTAAATACGTATGTTAAAGTTGACATTAAAGTTGACAAGAGTTGGGCTCCTTAAAAAATGAAAATATCAAGAATTCAGCAAACCTTTGACAGTTAAGTACCTTTAATAATGACCCTCTCTTCATACTCTTTAAGAAGCATTTTGTCTTTCCAGTTAAGAAAATTTGCAAATTCTAGGTAGTTAATAAGGCCGTCATTATCCACATCACAGTAGTGAAACAGCTGGTCCAGGAGGGTCTCATCTAAATGCAGGCTGGCCTGTTCACAAGCTTCCTGCAGTTCTTCTTTATCTATCATCCCATCTCCCTTCTGTTAGACAGGAAGCACAAAAAAGAAAGAAATGACCATTGTCTTCCAGAGCAGAGCGGGCAGCAGCTCTATCGTTTTGCTTAAGAAAAAAAAAATACCTCTAACGCATAAATTCAAATACTTGATTTCCATCTTCACAGAAGAGGAGTTAAATGTTAAGTGACAGTGACCCTCTTCACGTCGACCTCATACATACACACAGTACTGGCTGGAGAAGGATGTGGCTCAGAATCTTTCATCCTTTTTGTTTAATCATTTTCTTTAAATCACGCTGTCTACATTGTGAAGGCGCAGATAAAACCACGATTTGGGTTTGACATTTCTTTTGCCCAGTGTTGTGCGCTTTTGACAGCTCTCTATGACTTCATGCTTACGAAGTTTTCAGCACCTCATGTGTTTCCACTGGGCACTAAGTGGTCGTTTACTGCATTGCCTGTTAATGAGGAGGAATTGGGAAGCTAGTTGAAGGCCAAATACAAGGGAGGTGGATTCAATGACAGTTTCCTTGTTTTGACAAAACGCATATAGACAAGAAGGACACATTATAAGTCTGGTGTTCAGCCCTCATGGCAACAACTGTCCCTAAGAGTTTCTGGAGGCTGGTGCATAGCAGGTAAAGCTGTCACCTGTGACGCCGGCATCCCATATTGGTGCAGGTTGGAGTCCTGAGTCCTGGCTGCTCCACTTCTAATTCCAATCCCTGCTAATGGCCTGGGAAAGCAGCGGAAGATAGTCCAAGTGCTTGAGTCCATGCCATCCACATGGGAGATCCAGAGTAAGCACTGGGCTCATAGCTTTAGCCTGGCCCAGCCCCTAGACCTTATAGCCATTTAGGGAGTGAACCAACGAATGGAAGACCTCTGAAGAGTGACACAGTGGATAGACCCCTCTGTGTGTGTGTGTGTGTCTCTCTCTCCTTCTCTTTCTCTCTCTACTTCTGTCACTCTCTGTAACTCTTTCAAAAAAAATAGCCATTTGCAGAGGGTAGGGGGCAGAAGTCTTGCCTCCTCTCAGACAACAGTTATGTGCAGAAGGACCACCCCTGAGTGTGAAGACATTTCTGAGGAGCTAATTCTTGTGGGAGATGAGGGAGTGGTGCACACAATGCTTGCTACGGAGGAATGGCAATAGCTGGGGCAGCTTATCATTCACCCTCCTGCATTCTATCAAGCCAAACTCAAATCCATTCACGGATCATGGTAAAGGTCTAAGTTGGGGAAGAGGGGGTGTTTTTTTTGCAGTGGATCATACTGCTGTAGCAGGTAAAGCCGCCACCTGCAGTGCCGATATCCCATATGAGTGCCAGTTCAAGCCCCAGCTGTTCCACTCCCAATCCAGCTCTCTACTATGGCCTGGGAAAGCAGTGGAAGATGGCCCAAGTCCTTGGGCCCCTGCACCTGTGTGAGAAGACCCAGATGAAGCTCCTGACTCCTGGCTTTGGATCAGCTCAGCTCTGGTAGTTGCAGCCAATTGGGGAGTGAACCAACAGATGGAAGACACCTCTCTCTCTCTCTCTCTCTCTCTCTCTCTGCCTCTCCTTCTTTGTGTAATTCTGACTTACAAATAATAAATAAATAAATATTAAAAAAAAGAGGTATGGCCTCCCAGGGAGATTTTCCAGAGAGGAAATCTCTCCCAAAGGAAACCATAAATGAGTCATTGAGCAGTAATCAAGCTCATACCATCCAAGACTAGATTTACAATGCTGGGGGAGGTGACCCCTGGAGAATGAGAAATTGCCCAATGAGATGGACCCCATGAATTCTAGGCAAATTCTTGACAGTGAGACCTTCATCCCTAGAAAGCTTTCCTATGCACTGTGTTGAAACAGAATGAAACAGTATCTTGACAATGGAGCTGCAAATGCCCCAAGTAAGGTAGGTTCCTTCTTAAAAGTCTGCTATAAGGCTAGGTAACCATAATTGCAAACCCCAATCCCTGGCTGAAAAGCAATATGGGGTATGGCTGTTGAATCAAGAGATCCCCAAAACTGAAACAGATGTTGTCAGTAACAACTTTGCTACTTTAAACAGGGCTTTCAGTGGACCGCAAACATTGGTGGTTTGTTTCATTGAGCTACATGACACCACTATACCACCCAAAATTCAGAGTTAGCACTTCTTTTTTTAAGATTTATTTATTTACTTTAAAGGCAGAGTAACAGAGAAAGAAAGAGAGAGAGAGAGAGAGAAACAGAGAGAGATCTTCCACCTGCTGGTTCACTCTTCAAATGGCTGCAATAGCAGCCAAGCTTGGTCCATCCTGGTCTCCCATGTGAGTGGCAGGGGCCCAAGGACTTGGCTCATCATCCGCTGCTTTCCCAGGCACATTAGCAAGGAGCTGAATGGGAAACAGAGCAGTCAAGGTTGAACTGGTGCTCAAGTATGGGATGTTGGCGTGGCAGACCAGTGGCTTAACTAGCTGTGCCACACTGCCCAGCCCCAAATGTTTCTCTCTTCCTGGTGCTGAGCCATCCTAGCCCTCTGTACCTTAGTCTCTCCCTTGCCCTTACCCCAAATTTAACTTTTTTAAGCAGAAAGAAGATTAGGAGTGAAACCAAAGTCTCTCTGTCCCCAAGGAGTATCAAAGGTCCCATGTATCAGATACGCATGTATGTGGAAAAACTGTAAGAGGGTAAATACTGAAATTATCATAACTTTGGATATAGTCCCAGGTTGGGCAGGGGAAAGAGGTGTCTGGATTCAGCTATTGGGGTTGCTTTATGATGCTACTATCCTCAAGAATTATTACATCTTGGCTGCCTCCTGGACAATAATCAGAATAAGTGAGGGTTTTAAAGGCCTATTTTGAAAATGCAAGATTCTATCATAACTGTCCCTCCTGTTATGATACATCTTTTCCCCCTGAGTAGCAACCCCAAGGCAGCAGGGGTGGTCTACCCTCTTGGTAGCAGCCAGACACAAAAAGGATTTTAAGGGATTCAAATATTTCAGCCACTTGATTCTTTTGTTGGGTTGATGTGGTCTTGGGTTTGATGGAGTACACTGCTCACCAAGTCCTATAATGGCCAAAATAGCAAATGAAATGGGCATCTGAAACTTTGCTAAAAATTCCTTTGTCCCTCTTGCACCCAAAGGTCTGAGTGAAAAAAGGGAATAATCAAGAGAAAAGGTGAACTTACAAGAACCAGTGCTGTGGTGTAGCAGGATAGCTGCTGCTTACAATACTGGCATCCCATATCTGAGTACTGATTTGAACCCTGGCTACTCTACTTCTGATTCGACTTCCTACTACTGCACCTGGGAAAGCAGCAGAAGATACTTTCCCAATACCTTGCCATCCAGGTAGGAGACCTATATGGATTTCCTTTCTCCTGACTTCAATCTGGCCAAGCTACAGCTATTGTGGACATTTTGAGAGTGAATCAATGGGTGGAATATGCTTCTGTATCTCTCTCTCTCTCTCGCTGATGCTCTGCCCTTCAAATTTATAAAAAATAAAGTTATAGCTACTGAAATGGGATGCACCAATTTTGTGATAACAGAAGGAAAGTAGCAATGGTGTTCTTGGTGAGAAGACATCATAGACCTAGGATATTCAGGGAGTGAGAGACATTAAGATACTTTATCTTTCAGAATACCCATTGAAGATCACAAAATAAAGAAAAATGCCCTCACGCAGTTCTTCCAAACTGTCAGAAGCACTACAAATAGAAATGAATGCCAGGCAATTCCAACCACAATTTGAATGCTATTCTCCACAACCACATCAAGAAATCCTTTGGAATTAGCAGAGAGTGATCCTGCTACTGCATTTCTCACATGGTATACCTTTGGATGTCTTCCCCGCCTCCATCATCACCACTTAACAGGGTGAGCAAACACCCTTGGCTGGTGGCATGGACAAACAAGTTGGACTGACTCCATGCAGCCTGTCCAAAAGCAAGGACTGGGCACAATTATTGAACTTAACTGAGAATACCAAGGCCTATCAGCAAATTCATTTTAGCAAACTATTCTAGTTTTAAGTTAACAATGTTTACATATTGGCAACAAATGTATTCCTTAAGTGAGCATGAATTACTGAGTTCTACACATGCTTATTAGACAATTGTTTGCACAAAGAGAGAATCATCAGCTGACTTGCTAAGACCATCCATCATCAATTATATAGTCTATGATAGCTAACAGCCAAAATCCCTGGTTGCATCTCTGACATTATTGTAGCACTCAACTCTCACTCTATTCTACCACAATGGTTCGAACTGGGCCAGGCCAAAGCTAGGAACTATAAACTCCATCAGGATCTTCCAAGTGCTTGGCAGGGACCTCAGTACTTGGGCCATTTCCCTCTGCTTTCCCAGGCATGTATGAAGGGAGCTGCATTGGAAGAAAAGCAGCCGGGACTTGAACCATAGTTTTCATATGGGATGCTGGTATTTCAAGCAGAGGCTTAGCCCACTGCACCACAACACTGGCCCCTTTAGTTGTATTTTGAGTGCTCAATAAACAATAGAATTAATTTTATAAGCCAATAAGATTCAATTAGGAAATAATTGTTTGGTGCATTGTTTTTTCCATTAAATTAAATTTAGCCATTCAGTAATGCAGGATTGAAATAAAACTTATCTACAGCTGTACTAGACCCTCATTGCAGCCTCTCAGAAAAAAAGCTCCTTAAGGACTCTGAGCGCTACACTATGCGCATTAAAATTTAACTGTTTAAATGGCATATCAGCATTAAATGACTCTAAGTAATTTCCTTCCTGTTTAATTTAATTTCATCATAAGGAATGTGCCTGGTGGTTTACTCAAATAATCAACAACTGTTAAAGTAATCATATTTCTTACAATTACATTTAAAATGAAGAATGTTTAAAAGCCAGGCACTATGTAGTGTGGCAGCTTCTCTTATGCATGTCACTACTATGAAAATTTCCTCAAACATCATATTTGGGAGATGTCCAGACTTGAGGAAAGTGTGAAACGTAGTTATTTGAGCTTTCTTGTTTTAATTCTGAAGATTCATTCTGAAGCTATTAATAGAAATTGGTCTCAGGGCTGGCGCTGTGGCTCAGTGGGTTAAAGCCCTGGCCTGAAGCACCGACATCCCATATGGGCGCCAGTTTGGGTCCTGGCTGCTCCTCTTCCAATCCAGCTCTCTGCTGTGGCCTGGAAAAGCAGTGGAGGATGGTCCAAGTCCTTGGGCCCCTGCACCCACATGGGAGACCTGGAGGAGGCTCCTGACTCCTGGCTCCTGGCTTTGGATCGGCACTGTTCCAGCCACTGCAGCCATCTGGGGAGTAAACCAGCAGATGGAAGACCTCTCTTTCTAGCTCTACCTCTCTCTCTGTAACTTTGTCTTTCAAATAAATAAAATAAATCAAAAAAAAAATAAAAATAAAAATAAATTGGTCTCTACTAAAAACCAAACACTTATTTTTCTAAATGTGGTTTTGAGGAAAATGTAGTTGATTACTACTTTGTAGATGGTTGTCCTTATACAGTTAGTAAAATTTTATTTAAGATTTTATTTACGTGAAAGACAGAGTGACAGAGAGAGATGGAAAGGTAAAGAAAGAGAGATCTTCCATCCAGTGGCTCACTCCCCAAATGACAGCAAAGGCCAGGGGTGGGCCAGGCTAAAACCAGGAGCCAGGAACTCCATGGGTTCTCCCATTGAGTGGCAGGGGCCAGAGTACTTGGGCCATCATCTACTGCCTTCCTAGTGCATTAGCAGAAAGATGGCAGAATAGGGGTAGCCAGGACTCAAACCAGTGCCCAGATATGGGATGTCAGCATCAAAGCAGAGACTTAATCTGCTGTGCCACAATGCCAGCCCCTCTCCCCATCTCTCTGTCACTCTGCTTTTCAAATAAATAAATCTTTTTTAAAGTGTCGCATTTCAATGTAAATCTCTTACAATTCTCTTTGGTGTAAGCTACAGGAAGTACAGTTTCATAAAAGCAGTTCTGTGATGGCCTAAAATGATATAGGATACTGATCTATCGAGCTAGTACTGTAGTGCAGCAGGTTAAGCCACTGTCTATGACACCAGCATCCCATATGAGCACCAGTTTGAGTACTGGCTATTCCACTTCTGATCCAGCTCCCTGCTAATGCTCCTAGGAAAGCAGTGGAAGATAGCCCAAGTAGCTGGGCCCCTGCCTGCCATGGGGGAGGCCCAGATGGAGTTCCAGGCTCATGGCAGCAGCCTGGCTGATCCCCAGCCATTGCCATTGAAGCCAACTGGGGAGTGAACCAACTAATGGAAGATCTTTCTCTTACTCTATTTCTCTCTCTCTCTTTCTCCCTCCCTCCCTCCCTCCCTCCTTCACTCCCTCTGTAACACTGCCTTTCAAACAAAATAGGTAAATCCTAAAAAAAAAGAAGAAGAAGAAGAAGAGAGAGAAAGAGGTCAATAATGTGCCATAGTGGGTAAAGCTACCACCTGCAATGCCAGCATCCCATATGAGTGAAAATTCAAGACCCAGCCGCTCCACTTCTGATATAGCTCCCTGCTGATGGCCTTGGAAAAGCAGCAGAGGATGGCCCAAGTGCTTGGATCCCTGATACTCACGTGGGAGACCTGGATGAAGCTACTGGCTCCTAGCATTGGCCTGGTCCAGCCCAGGTCATTGAGGCCACCTGGAGAATGAACCAGCAGGTAGATCTCTCTCTTTCTGTCTCTCCCTCTCTTACTATAACTCTGATTTTCAAATAAATAAATAGATTTTTTTAAAAGAGAGAGAGGTCACCTGTAGCACCCACATTCTATATGGGTGCTGGTTCAAGTTGTGGCTGCTCCACTTTTAATTCAGCTCCCTGCTAAAGCACCTGGGAAAGCAGTGGAAAATAACCCAACTCCTTAGGCTCCTGCAGCCACATGGGAGATGCTGATGAAGCTCCCGGCTCCTCTTCAGCCTGGCCCAGCCCTGACCATTGTGGCCACTTAGGGAGTAAACCAGCAGATGGAAGATATCGCTCTCTCTCGCTTTCTCTCTCTCTCTCTCTCTCTCTCTCTCTCTCTCTTTTCTCTTTGTGCCTCTCCTTCTCTAGTACTTGGGCTCTCAAATAAATAAATAAATCTTTAAAAAAGAGAGAGAGAGAGAGAGATAATGAGGTAGCCCTAGACTGATCTGACTTTATCAAAGGATGACATTTAGAGTAGATTGAAAATTGAATCATCTGACATTTTCAAACTGAAACCACATCCTGCTTCCAGGGGAAAGGACAGTCTACGTTTGGACCCACACTAAGGGTGCTGTGTGTATACATTCAGATTTAGGCATAAGTTGTGGTATCTTCCTCAAGAATTCATAGTGCTACCTCTGCCCCCTTGCTCTCAGCACACTTCAGTTCAACAATTCACAATAGTGGTTGTCAAACTGGAGTGGACATCAGAACCATCTGTCAAAATCGCTAGGCTCCAAGTCAGAGTTCCTAATTCAGCAAGTTGGGGGTGGGCCTTAGAATGTGCATGTCTACGAAGTTCCTAGGTAATGCAGATGACAGCAGCGGAACCACATGTTAACAATCACTCATCTACAGACATTTTCTTTTGCAGGCTACAGTCTTTGATACTACCATGCAACTTCTGCATTTGCAAAAGCAACCACAGGCCTGACTTAAAACAACATGGGCACGGTTGTGTTCCAGTTCAACTATATTTGCAAAAACAGGTAGTAGCCCATGGGCCCGAGTTGCTGAGCCTTGATTGACATAAGCTTGCTGGGAACTACAAGCCCATGCATTACACCATAGCCTCTGCTCTCCTACTTGCCTTGTCGTAGTGCCTAAAGGCTGCCAGCAAAGTGTCAAAGTGTTGGTAATTAAATTTCTTCAAGTGGTGTCGAACTGCTGCAATCAGCGCTCGCTGTCTATCCTTGCCTCGAAGACATTCACTGGGAAGTCTATTATGGATGAGGTCACCAGCTCCTATTGAAGAGAGAAGGAAAAGTAAGTCTTTCATATGAATTAAAAGTCTGTCAATACTGTTTCCATTTAAGAGAGAGATTTAGCAACCTCTGTGAATTAAAAAAAAAGAACTCATATCTGACACTATTGTGCAGCACGTCAAAATCCTTGTATGTGAAAAAGTACATCAAGTAATTGATAAAAATCAATATTTCTGTTTTATGTTACTTCTCTGTTACAAAGAAATCTAGGGGCTGGTGCCATGGCACAGCAGGTTAATCCTCTGCCTGCAGTGCCGGTATCCCATATGGGCGCCGGTTCTAGTCCCGGCAGCTCCTCTTCCTATCCAGCTCTCTGCTATGGGCTGGGAAAGCAGTAGAAGACTGACCAACTCCTTGGGCCCTTGCACCCACTTGGGAGACCCGGGAAGAAGCTCCTGGCTCCTGGCTTTGGATCGGTGCAGCTCTGGCTGTTGCAGCCATTTGGGGAGTGAACCAGCAGATGGAAGATCTCTCTGTCTCAGTGTCTGTAACTCTGCCTCTCAAATAAATAAATAAATAAAATATTTTTAAAAAAATCTAAAAAATGAATGGTATGGGGCATCATTGGCCCCACTGGGCTGTCAAGGCCCTTTCCTAAGACAGTGAAGCCCTCGCGTGGCTCCTGGGTGACATTCATCTAACAATTCAAGGATACGAAAGCTAGGGGCCCCTCAGTGTGCCCTGGAGTTAGCTGAACTTCTAGGACCCTTGTAAAAGTTAAACTCAAGTTCCTTACTCCCTCTTAACGTGAGTCTCCAGTTGGCCTTTAGTCTGTATATGAAGTTCCTGTTTCTCGGTCCTGCTTCCTCTATATCACCACTGGCCCTGAAAGCCTGGCTCATCCACAGTTCCATTAACTAAGAGACCTAGGCTGCCCACCCACTTAGAATTCACCACTCTGCTTCAGATGTGGTAGACAGGTGAACGTCACCAGGGAGACCTCCTCCCTCTGTTCAGCTTCCACTGGCCTACACCTTTTCCCACTTCCTACAAGAACTCTCGGGCCGGCACTGTGGCTCACTTGGTTAATCTTCTGCCTACGGCACTGGCATCCCATATGGGCACCAGGTTCTAGTCCTGGTTGCTCCTCTTCCGGTCTGGCTCTCTGCTGTGGCCCAGGATGGCAATGGAGGATGGCCCAAGTGCTTGGGCCCTGCACCTGGCTCCTGGCTTTGGATCAGCACAGCGCTAGCTGTGGTGGCCATTTGGGGAATGAACCAACAGAAGGAAGACCTTTCTCTCTGTCTCTCTCTCTCTCTCACTGTCTATAACTCTACCTGTCAAATAAATTTTTTAAAAAAAAAGAAAAGAAAAGAATTCTCAGCTTTCCTGGAGCAAGCAATGCTGGCAGTTGGCTGGGATGCCCTGGATGGATTAATTTAAATTGCAGCATTGGTTGCAGTTTAAGACAACTAATATTATACCTACTTTGCATGAGGTATGCTTAATTCCTAATGGTTGAATCAAGGATCTCTCAATAGTTTCTGTAGTTCCTGCAGTTGCTTATTTATTATCAAACCAAGAACTAATTATGCACATGTTGAGAAAAGTCTTGTTTTTTTGGATAGGTGCTGAGTGTGTGAGAAACTCACAACTAATGCTGGTTCCGGGGACAAGGCAATGCCTCAGACCAAGGGCATCTGAAATGGGGTCGGTTACCATCAAGTCATGCTCAAGTGGACAAGATATAAGAAGGGTTCTGGGGCCAGCACTGTGGCATAGCAGGTAAAGACGCTGCTTGCAATGCCAGCATTCCGTATGGGTGCCGGTTCAAGTGCTGGCTGCTCCATTTCTGATCCAGCTCTCTGCTATGGCCTGGGAAAGCAATGGAAGATGGCCCAAGTGCTTGGGCCCCTGCACCCATGTGGGAGACCCGGAGGAAGCTCCTTGCTCATGGCTTCATATTGGCACAGCTCCAGCAGTTGTGGCCAACTGGGGAGTAAACCAGAGGATGGAAGACCTTTCTCTCTCTGTCTCTCTGCCTATGCCTCACTGTAACTCTGCCTTTCAAATAAATAAATAAATCTTTAAAAAGAAGAAGGGGGGAGGGGAGGGAAGGGGGAAGAGGAGGTGAGGAGGAGGAGAAGGAAGGGTTCTGGGAGTGAAATGCAACATTGCTAGGGCAGAGTTCTGATAAATATGCATGGCCTCTTTTCCTCCTCCACACCCCTTCCTCTGACATAAACTCTTTGGGTGGTTATTTAGGTAAGGAAGGTCTTCCTTCTTCAACCAGATGGCTCTTGGTTGAGTGTTTCTGTATCTTTAGGGTGCCTTTCCTCTCCATTAACATATAAAGAAAAGTCATTTCAGTGGTTTTTTTCTCCCATGTTTCCCACCAAGACCCCATCAGATTTAACTGCCTGGTATGTGAGACCTATGCTTATGCCTTCTTTTAGCCCAGCCTCAAAAGAATATTTATGAAGCTGATGTCAAATCACTTGCAATTTCTCAGGAACTATTTCAAAAGAACTGCAATCAAATGTGCCAGAGAAGGCAGCAAAAGATGGCCTAAGTACTTGTGTAACATGTGGGAGACCCAGATGGAGTTCTGGGTTCTTGCCTTTGGCCTGCCCAAACCTGGCTGTTGTGCTCACCTGGGGAATGAACCAGCAGATCAAAGACCTCTCTCTGTCTCTCTCTCCATCTCTCTCTCTCCTTTTTCTCTCCCCCTTTCTCTCTCTTCCTTTCAAATAAAAGAAAAAGTACAAGCTGTGGCCCTAAGAGAGATCCTGACTAGCTGGCAGTCAGAAAAGCAGAACAGGTTCCCCAACTGTACCCTTTTTGCAGCCCATAACCATGAGGCACCACTGTCTACTCACAGCATCTTCTTCACTTTGCCTCTGCCCTGGTGCCTTTCAGGGACAGTCACTGCACTCTTCCTGGAGGCATCTTAATATAGTCACTAACCCCAGGAAGGAGGCATTCCTTGTGCAGCTGCCTTAAGTTTCCTGAATAAAGAGAAAACTATACCCATATGTCCCTGGAAGTATGCAAACCCTGTAGCTTTCCACAGAATGGATGCTTATCAGTTAATCCCAAACATAGTTAGAAGCAGCCAAACCCAAAGTAGAATTAATCTGTGCCCATTTATGGATTCCAAAAAAAGTTCTGTTTTCACAGTTACACTATAAAGCACCAAGGCTGGTATTTATTATTTTTTGAAATTATTAATATTTGGGGCAGGCATTGTGGCACAGAGGGTTAAGCTGCCATTTGGGATGCTGGCATCTCATAGGAGTGCCCATTTGAGTCCCAGCTACTCAGCTTCTGACCCAGCTCCCTGCTAATGCACCTGAGAGGCAGCCAATGTTGGCTCAAGTACTTGAGCTCCTAGCACTCACATAGGAGACCTATATGGAATTCCTGGCTCTTAGCTTCACCCTGGCCCAGCCACACTGTTCCAGCTTTTTAGGGGAGTGAACCAGCAGATGGAATGATTCTCTCTCTCACTCTCGCTCTCACTCTCGCTCTTGCTCTAGCTCTCTCATACACATACACACTCAGCATTTCAAATAAATAAACAAACCTTTAAAAAGAAAACCACTGATATACAGCCCAGTCTTGATAAGCTGTAGCGCATTTTCTACCCCACTTTGGCTTAGAAATAAGACAAATCCTTATACGTTTCTTCTGTCACTTTATGGACCAACTGGCTGATTGCCTGGGGCAAGAGTGGGTCTGAACTATGTGGTGATAGAAGGGTGCTTCCTCAGATTTCAATGTGCTTACAATTCATCTGAGAATACTGTTAAAAATGCAGTTGCTCAGGGCCAGCACTGTGGCACAGCAGGTTAACGCCCTGGCCTGAAGCGCCAGCATCCCATATGGGCGCTGGTTCAAGACCTGACTGCTCCACTTCCAATCCAGCTCTCTGTTATGGCCTGGGAAAGCAATAGAAGGTGGCCTGAGTCCTTGGGCCCCTGCACCCACGTGGGAGACCCGGAAGAAGCTCCTGGCTCTTGGCTTCAGATCGGCTCAGCTCCAGCCGTTGGGAAGTGAACCATTGGACCGAAGACCTCTCTTTCTCTCTGCCTCTCCTCTCTCTGTGTAACTCTGACTTTCAAATAAATAAATAAATCTTTAAAAAAAAATGCAGTTGCTGGGACAGGCACTGTGGTGTATCGGGTAAAGCCACCGCCCGCAGTGCCGTATCCCTTATGGTCACCGGTTCAAATCCCAGCTGCTCCACTTCTGATCCAGCTCTCTGTTATGTCTTGGGAAAGCAGTGGAAGATGGCCCAAGTCCTTGCGCCCCTGCACCCATATGGGGGACCCAGAAGAAGCTCCTGATTCCTGGCTTTGGATCTGCACAGTTCTGGCCATTGCAGCCATCTGGGGAGTGAACCAGTGGATGGAAGCTCTCTCTCTCTCTCTCTCTCTGTGCCTCTGCCTCTCTGTAAGTCTGCCTTCCAAATAAAATAAATAAACCTTATATTTAAAAAAATGCAGTTGCTGATTCAGTAGGTCTGGGGTGGAGCCCAAAATTGCATCTAAACAACTCCCAAGGACTCCAATAGTAGCAAAAGTCCCTAGAACAACATCTGAATTCATTCAAAAGCTGTCTCATTTCATTTGGGTATGTTGAATACAGTCTAAATTTATTTTGTTTTTTTTTTAAGATTTACTTATTTATTTAGAAGGCAGAGTTACAGAGAGGCAGAGAGAGAGAGAGAAAAAGAGAGAGGTCTTCCATCAGCTGGTTCACTCCCCAGATGGTCACCACAGCCAGAGCTGCACCAATCCAAAGCCAGGAGCCAGGAGCTTCTTCCAGGTCCCCCACATGGGTGCAGGGGCCAAAAGATTTGGGCCATCCTCCACTGATCTCCCAGGCCATAGCAGAGAGCTGGATGGGAAGTGGAGCAGCAAGGACTGGAACCCGCGCCCATATGGGATGCTGGCGCTGCAGGCAGCAGCTTAGCCCACTACGTCACAGCACCAGCTCCTAAATTTACTTTCTAAATAAATCTAAAGCCTAACCTACACTTATGATATTTATTGCAAGGGCTTTAAAATGTACCTATTTCAAACATAAAATGAAAATTTTTTTCTTGTGTTACACATTTTTCTCATTAATGCAAAATATTAAGCCTTTAAAATTAGAAGCTTTGAAAGAAGAAGACAGTGAACTTAACATATAACTTTGAGGGTTTTGATTTAGTTGTTTATTTTTAAAGAGAGTTTGTATACTTACCATATTCCTCAGGACGGAGACAGGCTCCAAATGTGTGGCCTGGGGGAACATTCATTGTTTCTGCAATACTGTCAAAGAAAACAAAGCCTTTAGTTAAAATACCCACCACAGGGTACCCCTGGAACTTCAAATATGTTTGCCATATGTTCTTAGTAGCCTATATTTTTTCCCATAGCCAAACTACAAAGATCAAGCAAAAGTTCTCCAACTGATCTTTTGTCTAATCTTCCACTTCCATGAACAATGGCAAATGCTTTCACTGCCTTTCACAGCCAAGATTAAAAAAAAAAAAATCACATTCAAAGCAAAATGATGGAAATGTAGAGAGTGAAATAGGAACAGAGAAGACAGAGCAAAATGTAAACACAATGAGTTAAACTTCTGACTTCCCAGAAATAAATCCTTACATAAAATTCTCCCTCCCTGTTCTCCAAAGGCTATCTCCTTACTGGAGAACTCACCATTCTCCTGGAATCTCAAATTCTAAAGAAACTACCAGAGTTCTGCTAATTAACAACGAAAGAATATTTTATTTAATAGATAGAATCTAAAAAACTAACATTTACCACAAGAGTGTTTTTTAATTTGATGCAAATACACTGGCACTATGAAATTAATCATTAACTTACGGATCTAAAACTCTTCCAAGTTTATGCTGAAACTTTTCATTGAAATCATCAACTCTCTTGGATACAATCTTGGCTCCTCTTTTCCTGTAAAATTAGAAAATAATTAGGTAACTCTAACGTTAAGAGCTAAGGCTTAAACCCCCAAACCCGATTAAACTGGGCACAGATAGATCATCCAATGGCTACTACAATGTTTACTGCTCAGGAAAGCCCCTCACCTGGGACATTCCAAACTGCTAAGACCATCACTGTAAATTTCACCTCTTTGATGCTCATCCCCCACCCTCCTTATCAGGGTCCATGTAGCACTAAGCATCTCCCCCAGTAAGCAGTTTAAGAAAGGATTCAGCTTGCTACTCAAACGGAATAAGCCCTAGCTACAAAACCCTGCCCTCTGTCCTGGCAGGCTCAGTGCCCACTCTCTTTACCCTCCCCAATCTACCCCTCCCAAAAAAAAGTCTTTCCTTTAGCTAACCGCCTTCTCACCTCCTTGGAACCCTAAAATCCTAAAACCTAATATCTAGTACCTAAAGTATCTGCAGCTGCTAAACATGCATATGGTATCATTGTAACTTAAATAGAACGAATGTAGTTTCAAAAGAAATTCTATGCTGGGACCAGCATTGTGGCATTGTGGCTGCAATGCCAGCATCCCATATGGGTGTCAGTTTGAGTTATGGCTGCTCCACTTCTGATCCAGCTCCCTGCTAATGGCCTGGGAAAAGCAGCAGAAGGCTTAGGCCCCTGTCACCCATGTGGGAGAAATGGAAGAAGGTCCTGGCTCCTGGCTTCAGCCTGGCTCAGCCCAGGCCATTGTGGCCATATGGGGAGTGAACCATTGGATGGAAGACCTCTTTCTCTCTCTCTTTCTCTCTGTTTCTCTCTCTCTCTCTCTCTCTCTCTCTCTCTCTCTCTCTCTCAGTAACTCTTGCAAATAAAAAAATAAAATTTTGTTAAGAAAGAAAGAAAAAATTCTAGGTTAAAAAGAAAGTTTTGCGGCCAGGACTGTGGTGTAGCTGGTTAATATACCACCTGCAGTATAAGCATTCCATAAGGGCATTGATTTGAGTCCTGGCTGCTTTACTTCCCATCCAGTTCCCTGCTAATGCACCTGGGAAAGCAGCAAAAGATGGCCAAAGTGCTTGGGCCCTTGCACCCATGTGAGAGACCCAAAGAAGCTACTGGCTCCTGGCTCCTGGCTTCAGCCTGGCCCAGCCCCATGTAGCCATTTGGGGAATGAACCAGCACATGGAACATTTCTCTCTCTCTCTCTCTCTCTCTCTCTCTCTCTCTCTCTCTCTCAGATTTATCTACTTATTTATTTGAAAGTCAGAGTTACACAGAGAGAGAAGGAGAGGCAGAGAGAGAGAGAGAGAGAGAGAGAGAGAGAGAGGTCTTCCATCTGCTGATTCACTTCTCAGACGGCCACAATGGCCAGAGCTGCGCCGATCCAAAGCCAGGAGCCAGGAGCGTCTCTCCAGATCTCCCATGTAGGTGTAGGGGTCCATACATAGGATCTTCTTCTACTGCTTTCCCAGGCCATAGCACAAAGCTGGATCAGAAGTGGAGCAGCTGGGACTTAAACTGGCACCCATTTTAGGATGCCAGCATTGTAGGCGGTGGTTTTACCCGTTATACCACAGTGCTGGCCCCTCTCTCTCTTTTTTTAAATGTTTATTTTATTTTTTATTTATTTGAAAGGCAGAGTTACAGAGAGAAGAGGAGAGGTAGAGGTAGAGGTAGAGGTAGAGGTAGAGGTAGAGGTAGAGAGAGAGAGACAGAGCGCAATCTTCCATTTGCTGGTTCACTCCCCAAATGGCTGCAATCAATGGCAAGGGCTGAGCCAGGCTGAAGCCAGGAGCCCAGAACTTTGTCTAGGTCTTTCAAGTGGGTGCAGGGGCCCCAGAACTTGGGCCATCCTACACTGCTTTCCCAGGTGCATTAGCAGGGAGCTGGATCAGAAGTGGAGCAGCCAGGTCTCAAACTGGCGCCCATATGGGACACTGGCATTGCAGGCAGAGGCTTCACCTGGTAAACCACAACTCCAGCCCCACTGGGGGTCTCTATGTCCAACTAGGGCTCTTGATATCCACAACATAATTTAAGGATTACCATCCCCACAACAAGAGGATATAAAAAGATAACTTGAGTCCAACATTATGGTGTGGTAGCTTGACTGCCACAGGAGATGCCAGGATCTCACATGAGCACAGGTTCTAGTCCCAGCTACTCCACACTTGATCCAGCTACCTGCTCATGCACCTGGGAAAGCAACAGAAGATGGCACAAGTGCTTGGGCCCCTGCTACCAACATGGGAGACCAGGATGGAGTTCCAGGTTCCTGGCTTCAGCCTGGCCCAGCCCTGTTAATTGTGGCCATCTGGGAAGTGAACCAGCAGATGGAAGATCACTGCTTCTGTCTGTGTGTCTCTCTGAAACTCTACTTTTCATATAAATAAATAAATCTTAAAAAAAAAAAAAAAGAGGAGGCAGCACTGTGGTGTAGTAGGCTAAGCCTCCGCCTGCAGCACCGCATCCCATATGGGCACCAGTTCAAGTCCTAGCTGTTCTTCTTCCAATCCAGCTCTCTGCTAATAGCCTGGGAAATCAGTAGAAGATGACCCAAGAGCGTGGGCTCCTGCACCCACATGAAGACCTAGAAGAAGCTCCTGGCTCCTGGCTTCAGATCAGCCCACCTCCAGCTGTTGCGGCCATCTGGGGAGTGAACCAGCAGATGGAAGACCTTTCTCTCTGTCTCTCCCTTTCTCTGTCTGTAACTCTACCTCTCAAATAAATAAATAAAATTTTAAAAAAAGATAACTTAGTAACTAGTAAGCAAGTGTATGGAGAAGTTATAATATGCTTTAATAATAACTGCAAAATAAAATAATAACAAGGTGTTTTTCTAGTAAACAAGTATATATATTTGTGTGTGTATAGATATACATACATACATACATACATATAGTGAGAGGGAGGAGGAGGGAATTTAAAGTTGGGAAAATTCTGATAAAACACTCAGTTTGTTAATACAATTTCCTATAATTCATCAATATGAATCAAAAATTATAAAAATGTTTATGCCCTTTTATCCACATCTGAGAACCAATAAAGTAATAATACACACAACAATTAAAAATGTTGAAAAGTCTTATGTATAAAAATGTTTGCAGTCTCTTAGACTATAATGGAAAAAGGAAAAATAACTATAATGTTGTCATGAACACTAACAATGATTAAATTAGGTCACATTAACAAAAATGAGCTCTACATACTTTTTAGATGTTAGTTATGAAAAACATACAGCTATATACATATGTAGTTATTTTATGTTAAGTGAAAAATCAAGACATAAAATGGGATTGCACCACAGTGAAAACTACACAAAAATCTACATAGAAATCCACACAAGAAAAATACCTACATTAAAATTATAATAATGGTTGAATTAAGGTGACAACATTATGGGTGATTTTATTTTGCCAATTTTCTGTAATACAATTTTGTTACTTCTATCATTATGATTCAGTGAATAAAATTTATTTATAAAACCACAAAATTACAATAGCACTATTTAGTAACATTAAAATTAATAAATTCTCTATTGTTTTGGTAAAACTAAAAATAATGAACATTAAATCCTTAAACCTCCATTTGCTTTAAAAAAATATTTCTCATACTATTTAAAGACTGAACCGAATAATTTTCTGGAGAAGAGTGACACTCTGTGGAGAAACAAAAGAAGAAACATAAAATAATTCACCTCTTATTTCTCTATTCCTCTCCTACTGTGAGAGGAGAAGGAGAAAAGAAAAAGAACGTGAGCAAAATCAAAATCAATGGCAGTTTAAAGGTCATAATTTGAACAAACAGAGTTGAAATCTATGAACCAGCTCCAAGGGGAGTAATTAAGAGCATGCAGGGAAGATAAAAACAAAGACTGTACGACAGAACTAACGTTTTTATTCTAAAATGTCTTGGATTATGCTTCGGGGAGAATCAGAACGTATCTATGGGCAGTCACATTATGTCAGAATATCAATAACTGCATCATCATTACACAGCCTCACAGCCCTCACCAACCAACTCAGATCAAGTCTTTGTGTGCCAGTGAATTCACTCATTCAGTCACTCAAACACACACACTACCATCTTATTATTCAAACCAAAGGTCATAGACTAGAAACAGACAGTGTCTTACAGAAGAAATATATCCCTCAAATTAGATCCCCAAAATGTAAAGAAACATGTTTGGCTCCAAGTTTATAATAGAAATCACACTGAAGAATGAGGTGACGAACTTTCTTTTACACCCAGCAAAACAAAAGAATGAAGATTTGTGCCAGTATTTGTGGCACAAGTTAAGCTGTCACCTTTGTCACTGGCAACACAGTTTGAGTCCTGGCTTCTCCACTTCCAATCAAACTCTCTGCTAAGGTGTGTGGGAAGGCAACAGAAGATGGTTCAAATACTTCAGACCCTGCCATCACATGGGAGACCTGGATGGAGTCCCTAACTTTAGGCTGGCCAAGCCCTGAACCCTGTGGCCATTTGGGGAGTGAACCAATGGATGGAAATTCTCCTCTCTGTCTCTTCCTCTCTCTCTCTCTGTCACTCTGGTTTTGTGTGTGTGTGTGTGTGTGTGTATGTGTGTGGTTTTTTTTTTGTTTTTTTTTTTTTTTTTTTTTTTTTTTTTTTTGACAGGCATAGTGGACAAAGAGAGACAGAGAGAAAGGTCTTCCTTTTGCCGTTGGTTCACCCTCCAATGGCCGCCACGGCTGGCGCTCTGCGGCCGGCGCACCGCACTGATCCGAAGGCAGGAGCCAGGTACTTATCCTGGTCTCCCATGGGGTGCAGGGGCCAAGTACTTGGGCCATCCTCCACTGCCTTCCTGGGCCACAGCAGAGAGCTGGCCTGGAAGAGGGGCAACCGGGACAGAATCTGGCGCCCCGACGGGGACTAGAACCCGGTGTGCTGGCGCCGCAGGTGGAGGCTAATGCCTAGTGAGCCGCGGCGCCGGCCAACTCTGCTTTTTAAATAAAAAAAAAAAAAATCTTAAAAAAAGAAGTGTATTTCTACTCCTTTAGCAGTAATATTCCAGTTGGTTTCACGACACAAAATGTATTAACAAATAAAACATTTTCCATGAGTGAAAAATGTCCTCTTGAAGGAACTGACAACACACTGCATATTACTCTCATAAACTTAGTATTTGTCTATAACATCCCAAATCTTTGATAAATACATCCTTGTTAATGGCCCTAGGGTGCTGCTCTAAGAATGTTCTTTTTGTTTGGTTGGTTTTGTTTTTTGCTAACCTGCTGTGCCACTGCACCAGCCCTTCTCAGGACATTCTTGAAGGTCACACTGTTGTTAATGTAATTATTTCACATCTTTCATAAATGAGAGCAAGTCCGTATTCTAAACCTTTAAAAATTGATGAGCCATATTTGTTATCTCCTTAAGTATACATTTGCACATTATATTTATTTATAAATCCTTATAATATAGTCATTAAATACTTAAATCATAAAAAAACTTAAATCATATCTTCATGCTTCCTTTGTGCATGATTTAACCATGTTAGTCATGATAAATTAATGAATACTTGTTATGAATATCTCTTCTATATCCTAAAAAAGCTATTTCACACAGCCTTACTATAATGTATAAATTTCTTCTGTGTGTGCTTCACCATGTTTATTTTGAATTATTCAAGTATCAGAAACTCCTAACAAAGGAGTGGAGAGGAATGAAAATCATATTCCAAGCCTGTAAGCAGGTGGTCAGAGTTGCGGCACAGCAAGTTAGATGCCACCTGCAACACCCACATACCATATGAAAGCCGTTTTAGTCCCAGTTGCTCCACTTCTGATCCAGCTCCCTGCTAACTGCCTCCCAAAGCAGCAGAAGATAGCCCAAGTGGTAGTTCCTGCTCCTGGCTTCGGTCTTGGCCAGTCCCTGCCATGGCTGCTCTTTGGGGAGTGAACTAGCAGATGAAAGATTACTCTCTCTTTCTCTCGCTCTCTCTGTCTGTGTCTCCCTCTCTCTGTTACTCTGCCTTTCAAATAAATAAATAAACCTTAAAAAAGAAAAAGCCTGAAAGCAGGTGAACATACAACCCGTGCCTGTAAGCCAGGTGCAATGGTAAAGAGCAGTTTCTGGAACTGAGCTGCCTGGGTTTCCTGCCTACCCCAGTCCTTCTGAGTTGTCAGCTCTTAAGCAAATGATTAAAACCCTGAGGCTGGCACTGTGGCGCACTTCATTAATCCTCCGCCTGTGGCACTGGCATCCCATATGGGCACTGGTTCAAGTCCCGGCTGCTCCACTTCCAATCCAGCTCTCTGCTATGGGAAAGCAGTGGAAGATGGCCCACGTCCTTGGGCCCCTGCACCCATGTGGGAGACCCAGAAGAAGCTCCTAGCTCCTGGCTTCGGATCGGCACAGCTCCGGCCGTTGTGGCCAATTGGGGAGTGAACCAGCAGATGGAAGACCTCTCTCTCTCTCTCTGCCTTTCCTCTCTCTGTAAAACTCTGACTTTCAAATAAATAAATAAATCTTAAAAAAAAAAAAAAAGGCAGAATAGATCTACCCCTACCATCACACAGGACTGTGGTTATTTATTTCCTTTGGTGGCTATGATAAACTACCATAAACTGGTACTTACAACAACAGAAATGTATTCTCTTATACCTCCAGAGGCCCAAAATATGACACAAGGTGTCAGCAGGTCATGTTTCCTCCAAAAGCTCTAGGGGAGAATCCATATCGCACTCTCTTCCAACATCTGACAGCTGCTGACATTACTCAGCATCCCTCTGTTTATAGCCAGCCGCATCACTCCATCTCTGCTTCCTTGTTCATATCACCATCTTTCTGGACGTCTTTTTCTCTTTGGTGTCAGTTTTCCCTGTGCCCTTCTAAGGATATTTATTATTGTATTTAAGGCCCACTCAGATCATCCAGAATGACCTCTTCATCTCAATACCTGGAATGTAATGACATCTCAAAGACCTTTTTCCCACATAAGGTAATACTAATAAATTCTGGAAATAAGAACCAGCACTTATCTCTCAGAAGAAAGTGGCACCACTATTCAAAATCTTCAATTCACTACACTACTGTTGACAATCAGAGTTTTTTAAGATAACAGAAAATCTCTTAAAGTTTAAGCATTGCTTTAAAATAAAACATAACACAAGAAATGAAGAACTGATCCCACCTTGATTTCCTGGGAAAGAAGTCACATATAGAATGACAACATTAAAAGGTCACAATTTACAAAAGTAAGATAATCAGATGCTGAATGATAAATGTCAGGTTAATTACATGTGACATAATCATCTTGGTAGAGATTGAAAAGCCCATTATCTTTAAGAAACACAAATAGAGTTGATCCCATATATTTAAAATATATATTCATGTATTTACATTTACTTATAAAGGCATGAAGTAACTTTGGAAAGTTACTTCAGAAACACAAAGGAAAGTTTCATGGTTATCTCTAGAGGACCAGACATTTCACTATATATTTCTATTAATTTTATGATTGAATCATGTCAATTTATTACCTCCTCAAAAAATATAGAAAATAAACTTTCCTTTAGGTCCAGGTGTTGAATATCTAATACTCATTCCTGAATATAGTATAATTAAACTTACATTTGTAGTTCATGGAGCCAATGTAAAGTTTTAGCCATAGTCCGTCCATCATTAAAATGTGGTGTTGCAATGCCAAACAAGTTAAACCTGTGGAAACTTGATGGATCATACTTTCGGTTCTTTGCTTCTCCTGTGGGTGTGGGGGTCAAGGAAATGGAAAGGAAAACTTCTGACTTAAGTAACACAAATAATCTTATCTTGAAACAAGCACAGTATGTTCCCAATGGCATTAAAAAATAAGTGTTGGACAATGGTATTGAAACAGTGCAGGAAATTGCAGATTTAACTACAAATGATAAAAGCATTTCTCTATGTGAACTGGAAGACTAGTGGGATGCTACACACAGAGTTCCTTACATTAAAATTTCAAAAATCATTAAGAGAAAACCCCAAAGACTCCAGCAAAAAAAATAATAATAAAAAAATAAATAAAAAAGCTGTTAGAATTAATATATGAATTCAGTAAAGTTACAAGACACAGTCAATACACAAATATCTGTGGCATTCTATACAAAAATAACGACCTAATCACAAAAGAAATCAAGAAAATAATCTCATTTACAATAACAACAAAAATTAAATGAGGGGTGGGCAATTAGCTGGTAGTCAAAATGCCAATTAAGATGTCCACAGCCCATTCTGGAGTGTCATCTTGGCTCTAGCTTCCAATTCCAGCTTCTTGCTAATGCAGATCCTGTGAAGCAGCAGTGGTGACTAAAGTAATTTTCTTCTTGTCACCCACATGAGAGACCAGGAGTGAGTTCCTTACTTTGGCTTGGGTCTCAGCCCAGGGTCATTGTGGACACTGGGGAGTGACCATCAGATAGGAGTTTTCTCTCTCTCTCTTACTCTCCATACGTGCGTCCTTCTGATTCTCAAAATAATTTATTTAATTTTAATAAATAAAATACTTAGGAATAATTTAACCAAGGAGTTGAAAAGTCTATACAGTGAAAACTATAAAACACTGATTTAAAAAAATGAAAGAGGACATAATGTATGCAACTGGATGACATCATGTTAAGTGAAATAAGCTGTACACAGAAAGACAAATACCACATGTTCTCCCTTATATGTGGGAGCTAAAATTCTTAAAAAAAAAAAAAAAAAAAAGAAACAAAAAAAAAAGAAATATCTGTGTGTATCAGTATTGCTGCAAATATAGCTTTGTAAAACTTGGTTTTATACTGGGGCCAGAACTGTGGCTGCAGTGTCAGCACTCTATATGGGCACCAGTTTGAGTCCCGTATCCTCCAATTCTGATCCAGCTCCTGCTAATGTGACTGGGAAAGCAGTGGAAGATGGGCCAAATGCTTGGGCCCCTGTACCTATGAGGGAGACCTGGATGAAGCTCTTGGCTCCTAACTTTGGCATGGCCCAGCTCTGGCTATTTTGGGCATTTGGAGCGATCCAAGAAATGGAAGACTTCTCTCTCTCTGACTTTTCTTCTCCCTCTCCGTGACTCCTCCTTTCATATAAATACTTTTTTAAAAGAGTTTCGTTTTATACCTTTGTCAAAACAATGGTTAAGAATGTTACATTATTTTAAAAATAGTACATATGATGTGATTATGGCAAAATGTTAAAAAAAAATTAAATCTATGTGTGTTAATTAAAAAAAGAGGACACAAAAAAATGAAAATGTATCATATTATTAAAATATCCATACTACCCAAAGTAATATACAGATTCCATGCAGTCCAGATCAAAATCTCAATACCATTATTCATAGAAATACAAAAAAAATCCTAAACTTCACATGGAAACACAAAAGACCCAAATAGCCAAAATAATTGAAAAAGAAAAATTTGAAATTAAAAAACATATTACAATGCCATAATAATCAAAATAGTATGGATGTGTCATAAAAGCAAGACACATAGACCAGTGAAACAGTGAGAGAGCCCAGGAATAAACCCAGACATATAGGGTCAGCTATTTTCTTTTTTTTTTTTTCTTTTAAAGATTCACTTATTTAAATGGCCACGACTGCTGGAGCTGGGTCTATCCAAAGCTAAGAGCCAGGAGCTTCTTCCAGGTCTCCCACACAGATCCAGGGGCCCAAGAACTTGGGCCATCTTCTACTGCTCTCCTAGACCATCAGCAGGGAGCTGGATCAGAAGTGGAGCAGCTGGGACTTGAATTGGCAGCCATATGGGATGCCGGTGCCACAGGCATGCTTAAACCACAGTGCCAGCCCGGGCATCTAATATTCAACAAGAACACCAATAAGACACAATTGAGAAAGGATAATCTATTATTTAATAATTAGTGCTTGAAAAAATCAGATTTCTACAAGCCAAAAAATGAAATTGGATCCTTATACTGTAAGCAAAAATCAGCTCAAATTAAATAAAAGACCTAACTGAACCATAAAACTCCTTGAAAAGGCAGGAAAAACCTCTTGACATTAGCTTTAGCAATGATTTTTTGGATGTCATGCAAAAACAAACTCAGGCTACAAAAGCAAAAGTAAACAAATAGAACTACATCAAACTAAAAATTTCTACACTAAAAATTTCTAAACAACAAAGAAAACAGTCAACAAAATAAAAAGGCAACTTACAAAAAAATTTGTCAACCATATCTCTGATAAGGGAATAATATTTAAAATTTATATAGAACACATACAACTCAATAAAAAAAAATGTACCCCAACTTAAAAATGGCAAGGGATCGGCACTGTGGCACAGAAGGTTAAGTCTCTGCCTGCAGGGCCAACACCCATATGGATGCCAGTTCAAATTCCGGCTGCTCCACTTACAATCCTGCTTCCTGCTAATGTGCCTGGGAAAGCAGTGGAGGATGGTTCAAGTGCTTGGACCCCTGAATCTACATGGGAGAAATGGAAAATCTCCTGGCCCCTGGCTCCTGGCTCCTGGATCCTGGCTCCTGGCTCCGGATCAGCCCAGCTCTGGTTATTGTGGCCATTTGGGGAGTGAACAGCGGATAGAAGAGTTCTCTCTGCCTCTCTCTGTCTCCCTCTCTCTCTCTCTCTCTCCTTTTCTCTCTGTATCTCTGCCTTTCCAATAAATAAATCTCTTTTTTAATGGCAAAGAAACTTAATATTTTGAAAGTAAGTAGGGAAATTATACTGAAGGAAGATATTAGTGATAAAAACACAGGTCCTTGCATTGTTACAGAAATCCTGAAGATCAAAGGAAGAATTGCCACACTTTGGGAACCCAGCAGAATTTTCCACTACGCTAAGACTGAAGAGGCTGGAGTTTAGTAGGCGTTCTCACAAAGCTTTAGTGAGCTTATCAGAACATTTGCAATCTGTGTTTCACTGTAATCACTTAACTCATTTTGGAAACACTGAAAGGATGACTGTTGGCTGAGAATCCAATAGTGAAGTCTCCTTTATTTAAGGTCTGATGCTGAAGTTTTTTCAAGTCTTTTTTTTAAAGATTTATTCACTTGAAAGTCAGAGTTACAGAGAGGGAGACACACACACACACACACATACACAGAGAGAGAGAGGGAGAGAGAGAGAGAGACTAAGAGAGAGAGAGAATTTTCCATCTGCTGGTTCACTCTCCAAAGGGCCACAAGGGGCAGGGCTGGGCCAGGCTGAAACTGGAAGCCAGGGGTTTCATCTGGGTCCCCCACGTGAATGAAGGGGTCAAAGCACTTGGTCCATCTTCCACTGTCTTCCCAGGTGCACGAGCAGGGAGCCGAATTGGAAGTAGAGCAGCCAGCACTCAAACTGGTGCCCAGATGGGAGGCCAGCACTGCAGACAGCAGCTTAACTCGCTAAGCCACAGTGCTGGCCCCTAGACTTGATGTGGTGGTAGTTTTCTATTTCTAGATAAGAAAGTAGCATTAAAACTAGAGAACAACCATGAGGGTAAGACATGATAGGGAAAAGAAATTCAGTCTCAATAGTAACCCAAATAATATAAATAAAAATAGTAACGGGGCAGGTATTCTAGTGCAGCAGGTTAAGCTGTTGCTTGCAATGCTAGCATCCCATATCAGAGTGCAGCAGGTTCAAGTCCTGACTGCTCTGCTTCCAATCTAGCTCTCTGCTAATTTGCCTGAGAAACCAGTGGATGTTGGCCCAATACTTGGGCTCATGCCAACCATGTGGGAGATCAGGATGGTGTTTCTGGCTCCTGGCTTCAACCTGGCCCAGCACCAGCTGAGGCAGGCCATCTGAGGAATGACTCAATATATGGAAAATCTCTCCTTTCTTGGTCTTTCCTCTCTCACTCTCTCTCTCTCTCTCTCTCTCTCTCTATATATATATATATATATGCCTTTCAAATTGTGAAGGCAAATTAAAACAGTTATTCAGGCTGACAATTTGATATCTAGAGTGAAAATTTCCAATGTTCAGAAACCCAGGAATGAAACCTAAGGGAACACCAGGCCCCATCCACAAAGCTATATATTGGGGCCAGCACTGTGGCGTAGTGGGTAAAACCGCCACCTGCAGTGCTGGCATCCCATATGGGTGTCTATTTGAGTCCAGCTGCTTCACTTCTGATCCAGCTCTGTGCTATGGCCTGGGAAAGCAGAAGAAGATCCAAGTGCTTGGGCCCCTGCACCTGCATGGGAGATCTGGAAAGAAGCTCCTGGCTCCTGGCTTTGGACCAGCACAGCTCCAACTGTTGCGGCCATCTGGGGAGTGAATCAGTGGATGGAAGACCTCTCTCTCTCTCTCTCTCTCTGCCTTTACCTCTCTGCTCTCTGCAACTCTGCCTTTCAAATAAATAAATAAATCTTAAAAAAAAAAAAAAAAAGCTATATAGGCTGGCGCCACGGCTCACTAGGCTAATCCTCTGCCTGTGGCACCAGCACCCCGTGTTCTAGTCCCGGTCAGGGCGCCAGACTCTGTCCCATTTGCTCCTCTTCCAGTCCAGCTCTCTGCTGTGGCCCGGGAGTGCAGTGGAGGATGGCCCAGGTCCCTGGGCCCTGCACCCGAATGGGAGACCAGGAGAAGCACCTGGCTCCTGCCTTCGGATCAGCGCGGTGCGCCGGCTGCAGCGTGCCGGCCACAGCGGCCATTGGGGGGATGAACCAATGGAAAGGAAGACCTTTCTCTCTGTCTCTCTCTCTCACTGTCCACTCTGCCTGTCAAAAAAAAAAAGCTATATATTAACAATAATATAGTTTTTTAATATTGAAAAATCCAAAATAGATACTGATACAAAAAGATAATTCAAATATTTCATAAGACTAAGAAAAAACAACAAATGGAAAAAAATGTATTATCAATGGTGTGAAGTAACACACACATATGCTCATACAGATGAACATGTAAAGAAAAACATCAATGAAAGGGTCATCCGTGGAAGAGTGGGAATTGTAGGTGACTTTCTTTGAATACTGTATATATCTATATACCTTGCATTTTATCTATCACTTCAGCCAAGACTACAGTTAGGTGTGTTTGAAAGATATTATAGATCTATACTTATTGCTATTGAATGTTGCTCTTGACATATTATTTTAAGTCAAAGAATTTAAATGTATATAGCAGGTTCCTCAAAGGCATGGAGAGTATCATCCCATTTATCTAAAGATAAATGGCTAATTGGATGAGGATTAGAAAAATGTTCAATTTATTAATTATAATTATCTCCAGCCAATGGGATTTCAAACTTATATTTGCTTTCTCCTTGTTTTTTTTTTAAGATTTTATTTATTTATTTGAGAGGTAGAGTAACAGACATTAAGAGGGACAGAGAGAAAGGTCTTCCTTGTGCTGGTTCACATCCCGAATGTCCACAATGGCCGGAGCTGGGCCAACCTGAAGCCAGGAGCTTCTTCTGGGTCTCCCACGTGGGTGCAGGGGCCCAAGGACTTGGACCATGTTCTACTGATTTCCCAGGCCACGGCAGAGAGCTGGATTGGAATAGGAGCAGCCAGGACTAGAACCAGCTTCCATATGGGATTCCAGTGCTTCAGGCCAGGGCATTAACCTGCTGCGCCACAGCGCCGGCCCCTTCTTGTTTTTTTAAATGATAGTTAAATTGTCTACAATTATAGATAGATAGGTAGATAATAGATGGATAATAAAATAATAGATAAGATGGATAATAAAAAATACTTTCCTGTGTAAAAATAAGGACAATATTTAAAAGATCAGATTCTATGACTTTTCAAGTTACTGAGGCCATCCAATGGGGCTGTGGGTCTGTGGGCCCCTCAGACATAGGCAGAATGTCTTTCACAAGCAAGCTGTCAGCTGTAGCTGGAAAGCCTGTCTCCACACCAACTGACATCTCCCCAGCTAATAGCTTCTTGTGCTGCATGTGTGACCCTATGGCTTTAAATCACACCTTAAGGGTGGGTGCAATCTTTCACTCAGAGCTGGCAGGGGAAGGGGCTGAGCCCCTGGGGAGAGTCAGACTGGTTCCAGGAGATCCAGGCTTCTTGTGTGACCTTATGGCTTTAAAACACACCTCCAGGGAGGCTGCAATCTTCCACCCAGAGTTGGCAGAGGAGGGGGCTGAGTCTCTAAGGAGACGGACAATCTCCAGGAGACCTCTGCTACCTCCTTGAGCGCCAAGCCAATCAACATACATATGTGAACCCCCTGTCCAGTGGGCACCCCCACAGGATGACCCAATAAACAGACACTAATGCTTTAAGAACCCGGGACACTTCCTCAAAGCCAGTGTCCCATTCACGCACTCTGCCTGGTCTCCTCTCGGACCAGATGCTTTCTCTGTCGCTTGCCAATTGAATAAGTGTTTTCCTGTTTGCAAATTGTTTCCCGGCTTTTTATTTCTATACTACGCTGAGGAAAAGAACCCACGAGACTCGCTCCAGCAACTGCCTTCCCCTCTGTGACCGGTAACACTAATGAAACTTTATAAAACTTGATAAATGAAGGTAATATCGGTCATGTTATGGCACATTAAAGTTCTCAAAATATAAAATAAAAACTTGCACTAATTTTCCTTAAATTATTAAGTGATATCTCATTATAGGTTGTCTATATTGGTACATATGTACATGCGTTTATATATAATAGTATACATATTCATTGACACAGTTCTTTTTTAAAAAATTAAAAGGCATTATACTAGATTGTTCAATAGATGCTAAAATTTTCCAAAAGATGAATAAACTATTTTCACAAGATAGGAAGGGAGAAAAGGAGGGAGGAAGGAAGAGAGGGAGAGATGAGGCTGAGGAAGTAGAAAGGGGAGATACAGAGAGCAGTCAAGGTTGTGAGAAGGAATGTGGTGTCCAAGTAAGTAGAAACAGTGGCAGTCTGAATGGGAGGGGAAAGAATATCAGGTCTGGGAACGAGTTAGGGAGTGAAGGGAACTAGCAAAGATTGGCTCTGAAAAAAAAGCAATGGTAGACAGACAGTAGAGGAAGAGGGGCAGGAGACAAGCGTCAGCTATGAACAAAAGTTTAGGAGTAAGAGCATAGAAAGCCAGTACGGTGTCAGAGGGCAGTGAAGTTATAGGGAAGAAAAGTAAAGAGATAAAAAATAAAGAGCAAGGAAGAGGGGGTGTTGTGCTGTGGCTCTTGTTCTAGCTCCCGCAGACTGAGTGCTTGAATCATGCACAATCGCTGGGCTTTTTCAGGACAGATATCAGAGTCTAATTCTTAATCCTCACCAGGAATGTACTTAGCATCAACATACTGGCAGTTAAATTCTATTTTACAACACTACAAAATATAATGCCTTTTAGTTCTATAGAATAATTCTAGCGATATGCTACTTATTATAAGACACAATCACTTAATAATGATAGCTAATAGTTACAAACACTATGTTCCAGGCATCATGTTAAATATTTTGCTGTACTCACTCAATCCACACTATAACCATTTGAAAGGTAAGAATAGATGATGAGGGGGCCAGCGCTGAGGCGTAGCAGGTAAAGCCACCGTCCACAGTGCTGGCATCCCATATGGTTGCTGATCCACTTCTGATCCGGCTCTCTGCTGTGGCCTGGGAAAGCAGTAGAAGATGGCCCAAGTCCTTGGGCCCCTGTACCCGCATAAGAGACCTAGAAGAAGCTCTTGACTCCTGGCTTGGGATCTGCCCAGTTCAGCCACTGTAGCCATTTGGGGAGTAAACCAGCAGATAGAAGATCTCTTTCTCTCTCTCTCTCTCTCTCTCTCTCTCTGCCTCTGCCTCTCTGTAACTCCACCTTTCAACAAATAAATAATTTTTTTAAAAAATAGATGATGATCAGATAAGTATATTGCCCAAGTTCTAAAAGACAGTAAATGAGGCCGGCGCCGCGGCTCACTAGGCTAATCCTCCGCCTTGCGGCGCCAGCACACCAGGTTCTAGTCCCGGTTGGGGCGCCGGATTCTGTCCCGGTTGCCCCTCTTCCAGGCCAGCTCTCTGCTGTGGCCAGGGAGTGCAGTGGAGGATGGCCCAGGTGCTTGGGCCCTGCACCCCATGGGAGACCAGGAAAAGCACCTGGCTCCTGGCTCCTGCCATCGGATCAGCGCGGTGCGCCGGCCGCAGCGCACCGGCCGCGGCGGCCATTGGAGGGTGAACCAACGGCAAAGGAAGACCTTTCTCTCTGTCTCTCTCTCTCACTGTCCACTCTGCCTGTCAAAAAATAATTAAAAAAAAAAAAACACTGTAAAAGACAGTAAATGGAGGAGTTAGGATTTGAACCTGATTTTCACTATCACTCAGGATGCCTCATATAAAACTAAGCACTTAGAATAAGCCTGACATTTGAATAAATACTGTAATCTTTTGAGATTTATTTATTTATTTGAAATACAGAGCTAGAGAGAGAGATTTTCCATCCACTGGTTCACTTCCTGATGGCCACAATGGCTGGAACTGGGTTGGTCTGAAGCCAGGAGCCAGGAGTCTCTTCCTGGTCTCCCACAGGAGCCCATGCACTTGGGCCATCTTTTGCTGCTTGCACCCATAAGGGATGTCAGCACCACAGGCAGAAGCTTGACCTATTATGCCATAGTGCCAGCCCCAAGCACTATAATTTTCTAACCTAAAAGCACTAAAACAAGACTAACATTACATCTTTCTTAACAGCTTCTTTCCTTTTATTGATACATATATTTCTATACTTTACATATGAAACACCTAAGTATATATGTTCCCATCTATTGGGATGTGTGGCCTTATGAACAATATGATGCTATCATTTATTGGGCACCTATAATATGTCAGGCATCTCATGTTATGCACATTACCTCCTTTATTATTCTTCACAAAGCTAAGGATCCCAGATTTTACACTGATGGGCACTTACCTACGTAATAATCATTGTGAGAAACAACATACAAATCATGTCCTTCCTTCCTTTCTTTATATACTTCTTCATAGGACTTTGGTGGATTCACCACATCTCTAGCAGAGGATTCTGAAGGAAGAATTAACGAAATCAGTTTTAATGTATTTTTTCATTTATTTATAATGTATTTTATTTGACTAAGACAAATGACAAGTGAAGCACACTGATCGTACAACTGCAGAGATAGTCTGGAAGACCACAGAGTCAGTGTAAATACAGATTTATCAGGAAAATCAAAAACAGTCTAGGTGCTATAGTGCTAGGGAATCCCACTTTACCTGGTCATTCCCTAGACTTCTAACGAATAAAAAACCCTGTCTTGGCTAATTGTTTACATTGTCCTGAACCATGTTCCAAACCAAGTTAAATTCCCTGTCCTGAGAATCTCTGGGCAATTTTTATTTTAGTTTGCTCCAGACTTCTCAAGATGATCTAAGCAAATCTGATTCACAAATTAAAAACCCTTTGGGTTGCCACGGCGCGAACTTTGGCAGCTGTGGGCTGAATCCCACACCATGAGTCTGCTTTCATCTGTGTCTCCATCCTCAATGCAGTAAGAGGCATGGGGAAATCTGAAATGAGGCAGAAAGACTTTTTCTAGTACTACTTGTCTCAAATCTAGGTAAGAAGTCTGTTTAATGGCTGCTTTCCCATAACGGGTGGCCCCACTTTTAGGTACAGTGAATTATTTCATTTTCATTTTTTTATGCAATAATTTTTAAAGGTACCCACATTCACAATTGTATTCTTCCTTTCTACCTCACAGTACATATGAGTAAGTTTCCTCTCTCTTGAGAATACCAGAAAGGTGACCCCACTCAAAATAACACTGTGAAGCAACATCTCTCTCTCTCTCTCTTTTTTTTTTTTTTTTTTTTTTTTTTTTGACAGGCAGAGTAGACAGTGAGAGAGAGACAGAGAGAAAGGTCTTCCTTTTCCGTTGGTTCACCCCACAATGGCCGCTGCGGCCGGCATGCTGCAGCCGGTGCACTGCACTGATCTGAAGCCAGGAGCCAGGCACTTCCTCCTGGTCTCCCATGTGGTGCAGGACCCAAGCACTTGGGCCATCCTCCACTGCACTTCCCTGGCCACAGCAGAGAGCTGGCCTGGAAGAGGAGCAACCGGGACAGAACCGGCGCCCCAACCGGGACTAGAACCCGGGGTGCCAGCGCCACAGGCGGAGGATTAGCCTATTGAGCCGCAGCGCCAGCCAAGCAACATCTCTTTTTACATTCACCAAACTTATTTTCCTCTAAGAATTTGCTTCATAAACAGTTAATTGAAATGAACACATCAGAGGTATTAGTGGAAATAAAACACACACATGTATGTCTAGTAGGAAAAAACTGCAGTCCTCACAGCTGGGGAGCCAACTTTCTCAGTCTCCTTCCTGTCTTAACCTATGTCTGCTCTCTTCACTGACATCTCTACTCCAAAACCTGAATTTCTATTGCCTTGGCACATGTAAACTCTAAGGACTTCAGTTCTAAGAGTAACTTTCTTGCCATGATCACATCTTTCATTCTAGAACCATCATTTATACCAAGGGTGGGGAACGTCCAGCTTGAGAAATTATTTGGTCTGGCCCTACCAAAGCAACTGAAGGTTGGACAGAAAATTCATTGAATCTGAAGCAGTCTAATTTTCAAGTTGATAACAGTATATGGACACAAATGATGTTATAAATATCTAAATGATCCCCAGGAGAAAACAGGTTTCCCCACCCCCTGATTTAGACCATCACCAAATACCAAACCAATGTTATATTAAATCCAATTTTCCAAGAAGACTTGGAAAATTATTTTTCCAGTTATTTTTTACTACCTCTGACAACTGCTGTCCCAAATGTAGTATTGATTACATCCAGTCCTTGAGGCAATGCTGGTGCTTGATCATATGATTTCCCTAATGGTGCCCGTTGGTTGGTAAAATATATAGATTCCTTTTTATCTTTAATTTTCTGTTGAAATGCGGTAATAGGTTGTGGGTTTATCAACGTGCTTGCCTAAAGAAATCATATAATGCACAGATGTATTAACAAAAAGCATGCTAAGTGGAAAACTGACCTTAATCAATAGCTGGGGAGAGGAAAATAAATAATTATGGAAGAAACATTTTACCATCACACAGGCTTTGTTCCCCTTCAAATGAACTGTCAGAATCTCTCAGGGAATTAAGATTCAATTGACTAAAAGGTTTAGGAAAAGAGCTCCAAAATTACTGGATTCAAATAGTCAAGAAAAGTGATAAAAACAAGCACAAGAACCATTTTATTTCCAGATACAGAGACCCGATCTTTTGAATTAAGACTGTCCAGTCTACCATTCTTTTTTTCTTTTTTTTTTAAAGATTTATTTATTTGAAAGTCAGAGTTACACAGAGAGAAGGAGAAGCAGAGAAAGAGAGAGAGAGAGAGAGAGAGAGAGAGAGAGAGGTCTTCCATCCAATGGTTCACTCCCCAATTGGCTGCAACGGCTGGAGCTGCGCCAATCCGAAACCAGGAGCTTCTTCCAGGTCTCCCATGCAGGTGCAGGGACCCAAGGACTTGGGCCAACTTCTACTGCTTTCCCAGGCCATAGCAGAGAGCTGGATTGCAAGTGGAGCTGCCGGGACTCAAACTGGTGCCCATATGGGATGCTGGCGCTTCAGGCCAGGACGTTAACCCACTATGCCACAGCACCTTTTTTTTTTTTTTCATCCTTTATATTTAATTGGCTATTTTAATAAAAGCAGTGTCAGTCAGATATTCAGCAATACTTTTCTTACCCTACCTGGTATTTTCTTATATGAGACATGGTAACGTACCAGCAGATTTATCATTTTTATTCATTTCATTTCTATAGTAATTTACAATACACTTTTTTCCACATTTAACTCACCCTTGTAACAACACTTGAAGATGGTCGCACATTTTAAAGTCACACATTTTAAAGATGGACAGACTTCGAGGTAGTAATGGAAATCATCCAACAAATTATTGCTCTAATTTTGGTAAAATTATTGAGTTCAACGAGGGTAGTGGTAATTGCAAGTCTTTGATAGAGTCTTGAGTGGGTACAGCACTGACCAAGAGATAGAGTGGATATAGCAATAACCAAGAGAAACGCCTCTGCCTTGGTAATTTGGATCCCTTTCTCTCTCATTGATGGAGCAGGATAAGAGTCCTATTCTGAAGTTGGCATACCTCCAGTTCCCCACTGGGGTCAAAGGCAAGGCCACTGCCACATTTTCACACCACCTTTGTTTCTGGGTCCTAATGAACCTCAACTCAGGCCAGTCACTTGTGGCCACCACTTCATACCCCACGTCCATGACACAATCTGCATTGTAAGCTGAGACTGCTCAGTCAGCTCTCATCGTAGATGTTGATAGCTCTGAATGCCCTCTCAATTTCTCATTCATCCACTGATCTTGCATCCTCTCCTCTTCACTCCAGCTCTCCTCCCAGGCCAGCCAGGTAATCAGGAAATAACATTCTGACTGCACCTGCACTCCTGTCTACATAAGTACTCTGTAGTGCCTGTAGGGTCACCGAGGCTCTGTCCTCTTCATTCTCTAAGGAAGCCTGACAGCACTTCTCTTGACTGTGGAAAAATGAGGTGTACAACTTGGTTTTCAGCATCTGAGGGCAGAATACTTTGTGACTTAAATAATTAATTCCTTCACACCACCTGGGCTGCTGCTGCCTAGAATTTGTTCACTGCTCAACATAAACGGTTTAAGAGGACAGATTGAGAAAAGGCTGATAAAAAAAATCTGGCAGGAAAGGAGACTGGAACGGATACATTTCACTAATACCTCATGAGTGCATTGTCACCTTGGTATATTAATAACACACACGGAAAAAAAGAAAAGAAGTTACCGGTATTGAAATTTTAGATCTTATTCCATGTGTCAAGTAAGGTGCAATTTGGGGATCATTTGCTCTGCCATAAAATACTCTCTCTGCTCCAGGAGGTGGATATCTGAAGTTGCAATACTTTTTTGCTTCTTCTGGAGTAATTGGCTACAAAGAGTGAGGCAAGAAAATAGAATTATTAATGATAGTTTTAAATATATTAACAGAACTGAAATACACTAATCGATGAACATTCCTAATTATACACCCACACTAAGTGTTTGGGAACAAAGGCTCCAAATACTGAAAACATTTATTTATATAAAACCAAGAACATGTTTAAAAAGTTACATTTAAGGAACAAGCAGGAAGTATTATCCAGGTTAGAAGTATACCATTATTCTTAATGAAATAAATTGAATCCCTTGTAGTTGTTGTGGAGCTAGAAATTCTAAACCTGAAGTTTCCTCTTGGATGCTATCAACTTAAACACATTAAATTTATACATCCATACGGCACATTGAGAATTGTCTCTCTCTTAAGACTTATGTGGAGGGGGCCAGCGCCGTGGCACAGCGGGTAACGCCCTGGCCTGCAGTGCCGGCATCCCATGTGGGCGTCAGTTCGAGACCCGCCTGCTCCATTTCCCATCCAGCTCTCTTCTATGGCCTGGGAAAGCAGTACAAGATGGCTCAAGTCCTTGGGCCCCTGCACCCATGTGGGAGACCCAGAAGAAGCTCTTGGCTCCTGGCTTCGAATTGGCACCGCTCTGGTCGTTGCTGCCAACTGGGGAGTGAAACATTGGATGGAAGACCTCTCTCTCTCTCTCTCTCTCTTTCTGCCTCTCCTCTCTCTGTGTAACTCTTTCAAATAAATAAATAAATCTTTAAAAAAAAAAAAAGACTGATGTGGAAATCAAAAATAGAAATATAAAGGTATATTGGAAGTGCTCACCCTAGGAAGTTTTTCAGTTAAGCAAGTTGCAACTCTGTGTCCGATCGGAATAACTTTCCCGGCCTAAGGAAAGAAGACATAATTGATCATGGTCAGAGAAGAAGTGGAGCATTTTGAGGAGCAAAATAAAATTTACTTCAGACTTGGCCAATGCTTCCGATGCTAAAAAGTTTCAACTACTTACATGAAAAAAAGAATGAATATTAATTCTAAAGCAACCCAGATTCAACAAAACACAATAAAATACATATATTTTAATCCTAGGTATCTTTCTATGCTACCAGCATTGTTAGTGATGCATACAGTTGCAGAACCTCTGCAATTGGGCCTGGCACTGAGGTGTAGTGTGTAAAGCCGCCACCCGTGGCACTGGCATCCCTTATGGGCACTGGTTTGAGTCCCAGATGCTCCACTTCAGATCCAGCTCCCTAATAATGCACCTAAGAAAACAGCCAAATAGGGCCCAAGTTCTTGGGCCCCTGCACCTATGAGGGAGACCCAGAAGAAGCTGCTGGCTCCTGGCTTCAGATCGGCCCATCCCAACCATTGAGCCCGTTTGAGGAGTGAACTAGCTTATCAAAGATCTTTCTCTCTGCTCTCCTCCCTCTCTCTCTGTATCTCTGCCTTTCAAATAAATAAATAAATCTTTAAGGAAAAAAAAAGGAACCTCTGTGACATGCTCATGAATTCAACTTTCAGAAGCAATGTTGTCACAGCTCACAGGATAATTATCCATTAAACTACATCATCAGTGAAGTGGAAATGAAGTGGCATTAAAGCTAAGACCAAAAAAGAATTAAGTGTGTCTAATTAAGTGCATATGTTTCTACCAATACACTAACTTTGACACACTTCTGGCCCGGTCCCTTCAGTGAATGGCCCAAATCCCACTTGGCTTTGTCTACTTGATTCTAATTTCGATCTTATCTGTCCTTCCTCTGCCCAAAACAAAGATTACAGTGGTTCATTGTGTCATTCCCAGAAAGGCAACTCTTATCTATTTTCCCTTTGTCTATTTTTGGGAGTGTAAATTTTTCTCTTAAAAACCAAGAGAAAGAAATTTCTCATAAAGAACGTTCTGGGTCCCTGGAAAAGGAAGAACGGAGAGAGAGAGAATTTCAGAGAGATCGAGAATTGAGGGGAATGGATGGATAAACATATACATGTGGCTGGCAGGGGGTGGATTAATTAAATAAATGGAGAGATGAATGGATGAATATATAAATAGATGGATGTAGATGGATAAGTGAAAGGTTTTTTTAATTATGTTAGGTGTTATGCACAGAATTCCTCTTACAGGGAGAACCATCAACATTTAAGAGAGAATTTTTTGTTTTGTTTTGTTTTAAAGATTTATTTATTTATTTGAAAGGCAGAGATACAGAGAGAAAGTGAGACTTTCCATCTGATGGTTCACTCCTCCAACAGCCACAACAGCTGGAGACAGGCCCATCTGAAGCCAGGATTTAGGAGCTTCTTCTGGGTCTCCCGCATGGCTGCAGGGGCCAAATACTTGGACCATCTTCCTCTGCTTTTCCAGGAACAATAACAGGGAGCTGGATCAGAAGTGGAGCAGCCAGAACCTGAACCAGCGCCCATATGGGATTCTGGCACTGCAGCAGAAGCTTAACCTTCTAGGCCACAGCTCCAGCCCTTAGAGAGAATCTTGATGACATCTCTGGAGATAAAAAAGGAAGTCTGCTGACAATGGGTAGGCAGACAGTGAAACTGCTTTGCAAAAAATGTAATACAATATGAACTTCTGATTGGATAGACTTAGAAGGATTCAACAAGATTAAATAAATTTAGAAAAAGGGGGATGGTGATAGAAGACATGAAGTATCCTGGGTCGAACGGTAGGGTTATATTCAGGTTTCTGAGGAATCTCCAGACTGATTTCCATAGTGGCTTGACCAGTTTGCATTCCCACCAACAGTGGGTTAGTGTCCCTTTTTCCCCACATCCTCGCCAGCATCTGTTGTTGGTAGATTTCTGTATGTGAGCCATTCTAACCGGGGTGAGGTGAAACCTCATTGTGCTTTTGATTTGCATTTCCCTGATTGCTAGTGACCTTGAACATTTTTTCATGTGTCTGTTGGCCGTTTGGATTTTCTCTTTTGAAAAATGTCTATTGAGGTCCTTGGCCCATCTCTTAAGTGGGTTGTTGGTTTTGTTTTTGTGGAGTTTCTTGATCTCTTTGTAGATTCTGGTTATTAACCCTTTATCTGTTGCATAGTTTGCAAATATTTGTTCCCATTCTGTCGGGTGTCTCTTCACTCTCCTGACTGTTTCTTTTGCAGTACAGAAACTTCTCAATTTGATGCAATCCCAATAGTTGATTTTGGCTTTGACTGTCTGTGCCTCCCGGGTCTTTTCCAGAAAGGAGTTTAAATTGATAAACAAAAAAGCGGTCTGCACCCTAATGTTTATTGCAGCACAATTCACAATAGCCAAGACCTGGAACCAACCTAAATGCCCATCAATGGTAGACTGGATAAAGAAATTATGGGATATGTATTCTTTAGAATACTATACCGCAGTAAGAAACAACGAAATCCAGTCATTTGCAACAAAATGGAGGAAGCTGGAACACATCATGCTGAGTGAAGTAAGCCAGTCCCAAAGGGACAAATACCATATGTTCTCCCTGATCGGTGACAACTGACTGAACACCAAAAAGGAAACCTCCTGAAGTGAAATGGATACTATGAGAAATGGTGACTTGATCAGCATAGCCCTGACTGCTAATGGACAACTTAATACATTATCCCTCTTAGTATTTTTTTTTGTCTGTTCTACTTAATATGACTGGTTTAATTCTGTAATTATCACACAGTTATTCTTAAGTGTTGAAAATTAACTGAAATGTGATCCCTGTTAAACATAAGAGTGGGAATAAGAGAGGGAAGAGATGTATAATTTGGGGCATGCTCGGGCTGACTTGTCCCAATTGGTAGAGTTGGAAACATACCAGGGGATTCCAATTCAATCCCATCAAGGTGGCATGTGCCAATGCCATCTCACTATTTCAAGTGATCAATTTCAGTTCACAATTGATCATAATGAAAGGACTAAGAGTCAAATGGAGCACATAAACAAGTCTAATATCTGCTAACACTAACCGATAGAATAAATAAAGGGGAGAGTGATCCAACATGGGAAGTGAGATACTCAGCAGACTCATAGAATGGCGGATGTCCTAAATAGCACTCTGGCCTCAGAATCAGCCCTAAAGGCATTCGGATCTGGCTGAAAAGCCCATGAGAGTATTTCAGGCATGGAAAGCCAAGACACTCTGGCAAAAAGATCTCTGTGAGTGAAATCCCAGTGGAAAGAACAGGTCTTCAAAGAGGGAGGTGCCTTTCTCTGAAGGGAGGAGAGAACCTCCACTTTGACTATGACCTTGTCTAAACAAGATAAGAGTCGGAGAACTCAAGGGTCTTCCATAGCCTTGGAAACTCATGACTGGTGCATAGGGAGATTACTGATGCCATAAACAGGAGTGTCAATTTGTAAAGTCAACAACAGGAGTCACTGTGCACTTACTCCTCATGTAGGATCTCTGTCCTTAATGTGCTGTACACTGAGGCTTAATGCTATAACGAGTACTCAAACAGTATATTTCACTTTGTGTTTCTATGGGGGTGCAAACGATTGAAATCTTTACTTAATGTACACTAAACTGATCTTCTGCAAAAAAAAAAAATTATCAATTCCCAACTTGACTCTCACTGGGATTAAACATGACAATAGGTCTGATCTGATTTCATCATCATTAAAAAAAAATCATCTATTATTTTTCACTTTATGTTTCTGTGTGGGAGCAAACTGTTGAAATCCTTACTTAAGGTATACTAAGCTGATCTTCTGTATATTAAGATAATCGAAAATGAATCTTGATGTGAATGGAAGGGGAGAGGGAGTGGGAAAGGGGAGGGTTGTGGGTGGGAGGGACGGTATGGGGGGGGAAGCCATTGTAACCCATGAGTCATACTTTGGAAATTTATATTCATTAAATAAAAGATAAAAAAAAAAGAAGACATGAAGTATCAAGAGAGGTTAGGGCAGCTAAGGCACAAAATTAGTCTGTGTAAAATGGACTAACCTCAGTGCCAACCTTTGAGTAAAATCTACTCACAGAATTATAAGTGAAGAACTTTGTGGAAAAAGAGTAAGGGGCAGAGGTGGGAGGCATTTGGCCAGCAGGTAAGACACCACTTCAAACACTTGGATTCCATATCTGAGTGCCTGGATTCGCATAGTGACTTTGCTTTCAACTCCAGCTTCCTGCCAATGCATACCATGCAATGCAGCAGGTAATTGGGTTCCTGCCACCAATGTGGGAGACCCAGATTGAACTCCTGATGTAGGCTGGGAGGTAATGAGAAACAAGATGGCCAGGATCTGCACAACAGCCCCACCCACCACCCAAGCCTCACCCCCTTCCATGCAGAAGTAGCTTTCCGGGTGGTACTAGCTAGAATATCCAACATGACTGCAGGCTCTTCACGCCCATTACAACTATGCACCTGACCATCAGGCACCACTGTCACAACACTTCTGAAATTTGCAAAAACAAGGGCAATGAAATGGGTGGTACTTAAGCCCTGTCCAAACACTGCCCTCATCTGAACATTCAATTGTGCCCTCTCCCAGACACCATCCCCTATCCAATGAAAGGATGACTCTGAAATTTCTTATCATTTATCTATTTTTTAAAGATTTATTTATTTATTTGAAAGGAAGAATTAAGAGAGAAAGAGAGACCCTCCCTACACTGGTTCACTCCCCAGATGGCCTCAACAGCTGCAGCTGGGCTGATCCAAAGCCACCAAGAGCCAGGAGCTTCTTTGGACTCTCTCAAATGGGTGTAGGGGCACAAGAACTTAGGCCATCTTCTGATGCTTTCCCAGGCACACTGGCAGGAAGCTGGATCAGAAAGACAACAGGCTGGACTCGAACCGGTGCCCATACGTGATGCTGGTGCCACAGGTGGCGGCTTTACCCATGAAGCCACAGTACCGGCCCCAATTCTGAAATTTATTGACCGTAGCTCTCCCTCATAAGTTTGCCCACAATCATAGTGTATACTATCCTTTTCTCTTAAAATAAATCCTGCTTTACTGCTCACTTCTATCTATGTCTCCTCCTTGAATAGTTTCATACATAGAGACAAGAACCTGGACAAAGTCTAGCCAGGGTCCTCCATCCCCCCATCCCATCCCACCCAACTCCCCCCACCCCGCCAACATTCTCAGTTTCTTGCTTTGGCCTCACCCAGACTCTGCTGTTGCCAGCATTTGAGGGGAGACCCAGCAGATGAAGAACTTTCTCTCTCTCTCTCTCTTTCTCTTTCTCTCTCTTTTTCTCTGCCTATCAAATAAATAAAAATAAAATAACTTGGCCTAAGACAGGGCAGAGAACAGGAGACAGAAAAACTGTGACTTCTTTTTTATAAACTATAAATTTTAAGAAATCCCAGTGGTACTACAGAACATTGTCTCTCACTATATTTGGCAAAGGAACTCAAGCCATTCATTCTTTTAAATATCCTGAAGGGGGTCAAAATATGCCACTCAAAAATATATCATTTTAGTATAAATATTATGGAAATGGGGATCCCAAAATTATATTGTGAGGATTGAGAGCCCTGGCTGAGCTCAGTTGAGACCTCCAGGCTAGACTTAGTCCCCAATTTTGTTTTCCTGTGTGTAAGAATACAACTGGGAGACACAGGAAGAGGTGAACAGAGCACACGTTTTATTGAAAGGAAAAAAAAAAAGCAGGGGTGGGCAGTATCATGGTGTTGGGCCTCGACTTGTGGCACTGGCATCCCATATGGGCGCTGGTTCAAGCCCTGGTTTCTCCACTTCGGATTTGGTTCCATGCTAATGTGCCTGGGAAAGCAGTGGAGGACAGCCCAAGTGCTTGGGCCCCTACACCCACGTTGGGGTCCTAGCTTCAGATCGGCCCAGCTCCAGCCATTTCGTCCATTTGGGGAGTGGGCCAAGGGATAGAAGACCTGTCTGTTTCTCCCTCTCTTTCTCTCTCTCTCTCTCTGTCTGTAGCTCTATCAGATGAATGAATGAATGAATGATCAATCACTCACTGGAATAACTGCCAAACTTAAAAAAAAAAAGGGCAAAAAAAAAGTACACACTCAAATGTCACTGTGGGGAGCCTCAAAAGAGAGAATTGACCCCACATAGGTTCAGGTCACCCCTTAAGTTAGGGGTGGTGCTCAGGGCCGGTGTGATTGAAGATCCAAGAGAGATAAGATTTTTTTTTTATCTTTTATTTAATGAATATAAATTTCCAAAGTACGACTCATGGGTTACAATGGCTTCCCCCCCCATACCGTCCCTCCCACCCACAACCCTCCCCTTTCCCACTCCCTCTCCCCTTCCATTCACATCAAGATTCATTTTCGATTATCTTAATATACAGAAGATCAGCTTAGTATACCTTAAGTAAGGATTTCAACAGTTTGCTCCCACACAGAAACATAAAGTGAAAAATAATAGATGATTTTTTTTAAATGATGATGAAATCAGATCAGACCTATTGTCATGTTTAATCCCAGTGAGAGTCAAGTTGGGAATTGAAAATTTCTTTCTTTTTTTTTTTTTTTTTTTTTTTTTTTTTTACAGAAGATCAGTTTAGTATACATTAAGTAAAGATTTCAGTCGTTTGCACCCCCATAGAAACACAAAGTGAAATATACTGTTTGAGTACTCGTTATAGCATTAAGCCTCAGTGTACAGCACGTTAAGGACAGAGATCCTACATGAGGAGTAAGTGCACAGTGACTCCTGTTGTTGACTTTACAAATTGACACTCCTGTTTATGGCATCAGTAATCTCCCTATGCACCAGTTATGAGTTTCCAAGGCTATGGAAGCCCCTTGAGTTCTCCGACTCTTATCTTGTTTAGACACGGTCATAGTCAAAGTGGAGGTTCTCTCCTCCCTTCAGAGAAAGGCACCTCCCTCTTTGAAGACCTGTTCTTTCCACTGGGATCTCACTCACAGAGATCTTTTTGCCAGAGTGTCTTGGCTTTCCATGCCTGAAATACCCAAGAGAGATAAGATTTTGACAGGGCTGCGGTTCATGTGCAGGTCTCTAGGAAGGTGTCATGGTGATGGGAACATGATGGAAAGTGAGGCTTAGCTACATGATGAACCATTTTGAAATGCCATGGAAGATGATGGGATTTTGATGGGATTTGCATAGGGCACAAGGCTTGGGTGTTGGCAATCCTTAACTCCTTATCCCTTCCTGACTCCCTGCCTCATCCACATCAAGAATCAACAAACAGACAGTTCTCTGTCTTCTCCCTTTTCTGCTTAAAGGCAAAGATGTATTTCCTTTTGTCAAAGTGCCTACCATTAAAACACAGATAAGAGCAACTCATCACATGAGAGGAATAGTTGACCAATATAAGTTTGCATAAACACATCTTACTAATCTAGTTCTTATCTTCCATTAGTTCCCCCATATATTTCTTTTTACTTTTTTTTTTTTTTTTTTTTTGACAGGCAGAGTTAGTGAGAGAGACAGAGAGAAAGGTCTTCCTTCCGTTGGTTCACCCCCAAAATGACCGCTACGGCTGGTCCAAAGCCAGGAGCCAGAAGCCAGGTGCTTCCTCCTGGTCTCCCATGCGGGTGCAGGGCCCAAGCACTTGGGCCATCTTCCACTGCCTTCCTAAGCCACAGCAGAGAACTGGACTGGAAGAGAAGCAACCGGGACAGAACCAGCGCCCCAACCAGGACTAGAACCTGGGGTGCCGGTGCCGCAGGCGGAGGATTAGCCTAGGGAGCCGTGGCGTCAGGCCTCCCCCATATATTCCTAGTCTTTTCTTGTTAGTCTTTTCTTAATTTAATTCACATGTTCCCAGTTACTGACCCAGGGCGGAGGAAAAGTGTTTCCTTTCTAACAATTCAATGGAGAGGCAACCTTGTAAGACTGAAGATAATAGGGATATTCCAGCAACCACCATCTGGGTGATAGATGGCTAAAGAGATAGAAGAAAGCAAAGAATAATTGTTGGATTGGCAAATCCATGGTCTGATAGATAATTTTACTCATGCCTGGTCTACTTTCCTTCCAAATATTTGATAATACACATTCTACATTTCCATCATTACAAACATTCTGTTGTCAGCAGTGCCCTTCATATTCATCACAGATTCGCTCACATGAAAAACAATTTTGAGAATCAGTTGTGATTAGGTTTCTATGTTGTCTTGTGTTTTGACTGGGCACACAAAAATTAAATCCATTTATATCTGCTTTCTTTCTACTATGTCTTTTAAATTTTTTTTAAGGCCGGCACCATGGCTCAATAGGCTAATCCTCTGCCTGTGGTGCTGGCACACCGGGTTGTAGTCCCGGTCGGGGCACCAGAACCTGTCCTGGTTGCCCCTCTTCCAGTCCAGCTCTCTGCTATGGCCCGGGAGTGCAGTGCAGGATGGCCCAAGTGCTTGGGCCCTGCACCTGCATGGGAGACCAGGAGAAGCACCTGGCTCTTGGCTTCAGATCAATGTGGTGCGCCGGCTGCAGCGGCCATTGGAGGGTGAACCAACGGTAAAGGAAGACCTTTCTCTCTCTCTCTCACTGTTCACTCTGCCTGTCAAAAAAAAAAATTATTTATTTATTTATTTAAGAGAGATGCCCATAACAATGCCCATAACAGAAGGCAGGCAGGGATGGGAAGAAGGGTGCTAAAGCCTGGAGCTGGGAACTGACCCTGGTCATAATCATCAAGATGAAGTGAAGAACCAGAGAAAGAGTTAGGTATCAAAAGCAAGTATTTCATTATAGGATGCAGGCATCATAACTTCTAGACTAAACATGAACCTCTATAGTGTCTTAGTATGTTTAACAAGTCTCATCCATGGCTAACCCAGTCATAAGTGTCTCTTTAAATTCCAACCCACTGTTGAATTTAAGGATGTATTCATTTATTTATCTGAAAGGGGGCGGAGAGAAAGAGATTCCATCAAATGGTCCACTCCCCAAATGACCACAACAGCAGATCTGGGCCAGGCTGAAGCCAGGAGTACAGAACTCCATCTACATCCCCATGAGGATGGCAGAGACCTGGGTACTTCAGCAACCATCCAGTACCCTCCCAGGCACGCTGCAGGCAGCAGGACTGAAAGCAGAGCAGCCAGAACTTGAAATGGCACTCTGACAATGAATGCTGGAATCACAACTGGTGGCTCAATTCATTGCACAGCACCCACCCCACTTTAATTTTTTTTTTACAGATTTATTTATTTATTTGAAAGGTAGAGAACAGAGAAGGAGAGACAGAGAAAGATCTTCCATTCATTAGTTCACTCACCCAAATGGCTGCAATGGCTGGTGCTGGGCCAGACCAAAGCTAGGAGCCCGAGGCTTCTTCTGAATCTCCCATGTGGGTAGGAGCCCAAGTATTTGGGCCATCTTCTGCGGCTTTCCCCCGCACATTAGCAGGGAGCCAGTTTGGAAGTGAGTGGAGCAGCCAGGACTCAAACCATTGCCTACATGGGACGCCAGTATTGCAAACTGTGGCTCACCACCAGCCCCTCTGTTAAATTTCTATTTATTTATTTATTAAGATTTTTTTAATTTATTTATTTGACAGGTAGAGTTACAGACAGTGAGAGGGAAAGACAGAGAGAGAGGTCTGCCTTCTGTTGGTTAACCCCCCAAATGGCTGCTACTGCCGGAGCTGCATTGATCCGAAGCCAGGAGCTTCTTCCTGGTCTCCCATGCAGGTGCAGGCACCGAAGCACTTGGGCCATCCTCCACTGCCTTCCCGGGCCACAGCAGAGAGCTGGACTGGGAGAGGAGCAACCGGGTCTAGAACCCGGCGCCCATATGGGATGCTGGCGCCGCAGGCGGAAGATTAGCCAAGTGAGCCACGGCAACGGCCCCCAAATTTCTATTTTTATTATCATATTCAAATCTGTTTAAGATGTATTTATTTGAAAGAGTTACAGGTGGAGATAGAGAGAGCGAGAGCTTCCATTCGCTGTCTGACTCCCCAGACGGTTGCAATGGCTAGGGCTGGGCTGGACTGAAATCAGGAACCAGGAGCTTCATCCAGGTCTCCCATGTGGCTAGCAGGGGCCAAGTGCTTAGACCATCTTCTTCTGCTTTTCTCAGGCCTTTAGCAGTGAGCTGGATTAAGTGGAGCAGCCAGAACACAAACCAGCACCTATATGGGATGCCAGTGTCGCAGGCCACAGCTTTACCCCCTATACCACACTACCAGCAGCTATATTTAAATTCTACAAAGTTCCGGTGATATCTCAAATGATTGGGTCTCTGCCACCCACAAGGGAGGCTTGGATTGACTTTCTGGCTCCCAGCTTTTGGCCCTGGTCCAACCTTGGCTATTTGAGGGCATTTGGAGAGTGAATCATTTCTCTCTCCCTTTCTCTCTCTAATAGAATGTTTTTCTCTAGTTGTTTTTTAAAATATTTAATCTTGTTTTACGGATATAATATGTTTTATCTTTCAGATAAATGGAAAATGCTTACATTTTAATCTCAGGTAAATGTAAACATGTGTTTATTTTTCTCTGTTCCCTCTACATTTGTGTATATATTTTCTGTTAATTTGTCTTCCCTCTCCCTTTCAAACTTTAAGGTGATCCTTCACATTAAAACACTAAGCACCACAAAATAATTATCAGCTCTGTGTGTCTTGCAGGGCTTATTGACTGGGTTTTTGTTCCCTATAGGCGAATAAGGTGATAAGAAAGTATTTTGGGAGGGTCCCCAATATCAATTCTTTTATACTCTATGCTGCTCCAGTTTTCCAGAGAGCACCAATAATGGTAATGATAGTTGAAATTTACAAGACACATAGTATGTGCTAGACACTGTTCTAAACATTTTATATATGTATTCATTTAATACTCATAGTGGTCTCCATGAAGTTGTTATTGCTATTGTCACCATCTCCACTGTGAATTAGCTAAGCCATATACTTATTTATTGGCAGATATTTGAACACAGGTAGACTGGCTGCCAAATCTCTCTTCTTTTTTGTGTTTTTAAGATTTATTTTATTTATTTGAAAGGCAGAGCGACAGAGAGAGAAAGGGGGTCGGGGCTAGACCAGGCTGAAGCCAGGAGCCAGGAACTCCATCTTGTACTCTCATGTGAGTGGCAGAGCTCCAACCACGTGGGCTATCTTCTGCTGCCTTCCCAGGCACATCAGCTGGATGTGGAAGGGAGCTGGACAGGAAGTGGAATGGCCTGGACTCAAACCGGCACTCATATGGGATGCCTTTGTCGTAGGCAGCCCCGAAATCCCTTTTCTTAATCACAAAACTCTAATGCTTCTCCACCCACGGCCTGTTGGCCCAAGGACTGGCTCCACTCCTGGATACTGGCCCTTCAGGGATCCAGTGGTTGAGGAAGGTAAGGGGACTGCCTTACAGAAAGTACACCATTACTCACGTATGCCCAATTTTCAGCCTAGAGCTGCCTCCCGGCATTTCCTGGGCTTGATGCCTCTGATTCCAAAAACCCCTCTAGAGAAATAAATCCACAGTTTTGGTGGAAGGTATTGGGAGCTGATGTGGAAGAGGAGGGAGTTAAGAGTAGCACAAGACAGAGAAGGGGAACTAGGGCCCCAAGTACCCTAAATACAGGCTTCCAACTAATCCTTCTGTTTTCAGTCTCACACCTTTCCATTACACCCTCGTCCAAGTGCTGAGCTTATTAGGGATTATTATAAGCAAACTGGGTCATTTGTGGTGGTAATCATCCCCTGATTTTCCTCAAATTTCATTCTTCCCTGCGCTGCTAAATCAGTTGCCATATCTCCATCTTATTTTCTGAAGTTTATTGAAATGTCTTTTTTTAATTAATTAATTAACTTGAAAGAGCTACAAAGAGAGAGGGAGAGACAGGGAGAGAGAGAGAGAGAGAGAGAGAGAGAGAGAGAGAGAGAGACTGAGAGAGAAAGAGAGATATCTTCCATCTGCTGGTTGACTCCCTAAATGGCCACAACAGCCAAGGCTAGGCCAGGCCAAAGTCAGGAGCCAGGAGCTTCCTCTGGAACTCCCACATGCATGGTGGGGACCCAAGCACCTGGGTCATCTTTCATTGCTTTTCCAGGCCACTAGAAGGAAACTGGATTGAAAGTGGAGCAGCTGGGACACGAACTGGCATCCATATGGGTTGTCAGCCACCCAATCTGCTATGGTACAATGCCTACCCTCCCTTACTGAAACTTCTTAATGACTATTGATTGCCTCCTCTTTTACATTTTCTCATTTTTTAAAAATCTTTTACAAGCCTCAAAAATTAGGAAATTATCATCGATGTAATATTAGTAACTGAAGTAAGGATGTGGGGTCAGCATTGTGGAGCAACAGGTTAAACCACTTTTCACACCAGTGTCCTGTATCAGAGCTTTGGTTCAGTTCTGGCTACTCTGTGTGCTTCCAATTCAGCTTCCTGCTAATGGGCCTGGAAACAGCATTTAATGACCCAAGTTACATGGGCCCTTGCCACCCACCTGGGAGAACAAAATGGAGTTCCTGATTCTTATCTTCAGATTGGCCCAGCCCCACTGCTGCGCCATTTCAGGATCTTTCATTCACTATCTATCTTCCTCTCTGATTTATTAAAATATTTGTTTATCTTTAATATTTTTATGTTTAATTTTATATGTTTAATATGTTTATCTTTAATACTTCATATATTAAAAATAATGACAACTTTCAATTTTTAATAGGTATTTTAATAATTTTTAATTTTTAATAATACAAGGATACTTCAAAATATTCATGGAAAGTGGAGTTAAAAGATGTTCATTGTTAGAAATGTGCCAGGGGATTCCAATACAATCCCATCAAGGTGGCATGTACCAATGCCACCTCACTAGTCTAAGTGATCAATTTCACGTCACAATAGACCATAATGATAGGTCTAAGAGTCAAAGGGATCACATAAACAAGACTAGTGTCTGCTAATACTAACTGATAGAATCAAAAAGGGAGAGAACGATCCAACATGGGAAGCGGGATACACAGTAGACTCATAGAATGGCAGTTGTCCTAAATAGCACTCTGGCCTCGGAATCAGCCCTTAAGGCATTCAGATCTGGCTGAAGAGCCCATGAGAGTATTTTAGGCATGGAAAGCCAAGACACTGGAAAAAAAAAAAAAAACCTAAATGAAAGATCTCTGCGAGTGAGATCCCAGTGGAAAGAACAGGCCATCAAAGAAGGAGGTACCTTTCTCTGAAGGGAGGAGAGAACTTCCACTTTGACTAGGGCCTTGTCAAAATAAGATCAAAGTCGTCGAGCTCAGGGGGCTTCCATAGCCTTGGTAACTCATGACTAGAGCCTGGGGAGATTGCTGACGCCTTAAACAAGAGTGTCAATTTGTTAAGTCAACAACAGGAGTCACTGTGCACTTATTCCCCATGTAGGATCTCTGTCCTTAATGTGTAGTTCAATGTGAATTAATGGTATGACTAGTGCTCAAACAGTATTTGGCAATTTGTGTTCTGTGTGGGTGCAAACTCTTGAAATCTTTACTGAATATATACTAAATTGATCTTCTGTATATAATTGAAAATGAATCTTGATGTGAATGGAATGGGAGAGGGAGCGGGAGATGGGAGGGTTGCGGATGGGAGGGAAGTTATGGAGGGGAAAAAGCCATTGTAATCCATAAACTGTACTTTGAAATTTATATCTACTAAATAAGTTTTTAAAAAAAGATGTTTATTTTGGTGCAAAAAGAAAATTGAAATTCATGCATAGTTATAATGTCCTATATAGCAAAAGGAAGAAATCCATCAGATCAGACTGTGATTGGGTTCTCTAAGAAACAGACACTATGGGACCAGCGCTGTGACTTAGTGGGTAAAGCCACCGCCTGCAGAGCTGGCATCCCACATGGGTGCTGGTTTGAGCCCTGGCTGCTCCACTTCCAATCCAACTCTCTGCTCTGGTCTGGAAAAGAAGTGAAAGATGATCCAGGTCCTTGGGCCCCTGCACCCACATAGGAGACCTGAAGCAGGCTCCTGGCTCCTGGCTTCTTATTGGTACAGCTCCAGCTGGTGCAGCCAATTGAAGAGTGAACCAGCAGATAGAAGACCTCCCTCCCTCCCTATCTACCTCTCTCTCTCTCTCTCTCTCTCTCTCTCTGCTTCTGCCTCTGCCTGTCTGTAACTCTACCTTTCAAATAAATAAATAAATCCTTAAAAAAGACACTATGATATTATTAGATACCTAAAAGGTTTAATTTGGAAAATACTTGTGAAGGATGAAAGGATTGGAGTGGGCAGGGAGGCCTTTAACACCATCATAAGGTCTGACACCAAAAAAACGGAGAAAGAAGACCTTCAGACTACAAGATAGTTCTGAGAAAATCTTGGCCAACCCAGTGTGTGGTCTTCAAAACTAAGTTTCCCATTACAGGAACCCTATGTTGGGCAAACAGAATCAGTTCTTGCATCCAGTCATGTTCAGTCATTGGGACTGTGGTCTGCTGAACTTTGAAGCAGATCCATGAGGGAAAAGGGTAAAGGTCATCAATCAACTATGCACAGCAGGTCCTCTGAAGCAAGATCTGAGCCAGATACTTTCATGACAACCATACATGCATGGCGTCTATTTGTCATGTCACTTTTGTCTCCTTCAGTGCAGAAGAGTTCCTAAGCTTTCCTTGTTTAACATTTCTTGAACAGTACAGTGATTTCGTAAAATGTCCCTCAATTTGGGTTTGAATAACGCTTTCTCTTTTTCTTAAAATTTATTTATTTGAAAGAGAGAAAGAGGGAGGAAGGGAAGCGAAGAGACAGAGAAAGACAGAGATCTTCCATTTTCTGGTTCACTTCCCAAATGACTGCAACAGCCAAATCTGGCCCAGGCCAAAATCAGGAGCCTGAACACCATCTTGGTCTTCCACATGGATGGTTGGGGCCCAAGTACTTGGGCCATCCTGGGCTGCCTTCCCAGGGATATTAGTAAGAAGCTGGATTGCGAGTGGAGTAGCCAGGACTTGAACCAGCACTCAGATATGGAATGCCGACATCACAATCAGTAACTTAACCAGCTGTACCCCTTGAGTAATGTTTTCTTAGATTTAAGTTATGCATCTTTAGTAGGAAGATTAAAGACACAGTACTATGTGCACACATTGTCATTTTGTCTTACTGGTGTTACTTTTGATCACTAAATGAATTTTTCTCCACCATGAAGTTATTTTTCCTTTGTCACTAATAATTATTCCACATAAAATATCCAATTACCCCACAAACTTTCACTTACTGTTTAATAACTACTGATGAATCTTGCCTAAATCATTTTACTATGATGGTTGTTAATTTCAACATTCCTGTTACATATTAATTAGCATCATGCTGCAAGAAAGCTTTCTTTTCTCATTGTTCATTTATTCATTCATATATTTATATCAGTATGAGCTCATGGATTTCTTTTATATTCACTGCTCAAATACCCATTTGGGATCGTGAAAACCCCTTCAAGCTTCTTTCATATTTACATCATTCTTTAACACTTTCACTACTTTTCATCTTAGAAAGGTGTTCCAGGCCCATGTTATATATGCCTGCATCAGTGCTACAGACAGCTATTTTCCAAGCATCCCTGATTCCTTTTAATAGAAAATGGTATTTAGGTATCAGGATCTGGATTTTTGTGTGCTCACTACAACTACAAAACATTGTTTCTAAAAAATAAGAGTGGGAATAAGAGAGACAGGAGGAAGGGGGTCGGAGTGTGGGTGGGAGGGTAGGTATGATGAGAAGAATCACCATGTTCCTAAAGTTGTAATTATGAAGCGTATGAAGTTTATAACTGTAAAGCTGTATAGTTCTACATATATTCCTATGGGCTTACTTCTAAGGGTACAGTTTAAAAACTTGCCATGGGACCCCAAATTCCCTAAAACTGGATGGTACGAATACCATTTTAAATGTTAAAGTGATCATATGGATAGGATTAACTGTTTGGTAAAAATAATAATAGAATTAAAAAGGAATGAATGCTACAACATGGGAAGCAGTACATACAGCAGACTCAGAATGACAATCATTTTAAGTAGCACTCTGACCTCAGAATCAGCCCTCAAGCTCTTATGGGCTTTTCAGGCATGGAAAGCCAAGACACTGTGGCAAAAGTGTCCTACATGATTGACCTTGGTGGGTGAAACCTCAGTGGAAATAAGTGGTTATCAAAGAAGGATGTACTTTTCTCTGAAGGGAGAAGAGAACGTCTACTTTGCTTATGGCCTTATCTAAATACTGATGGAGTTTGTGGATTCAAAAGGCTTCCATAGCCTAGGCAGCTCATGTCAAGAGCCTCGGGTGATCACTGACATCATAAATAAGAGTGTTAATTGTTAAATTAACAACAGAAGTCACTGTGCACTAACTTCCCATGCAGGACCTCTGTCCTCAAAGAGTTGCATTATGAGAGTTAATAGCAAAACTTGTTCTAAAAGATTTATTTCATTTTAGTGTATTAAGTGGAGGATATTCTTATGTCTCATAAGTTATAGTTCTGTCTAAGTGCTCACAAAAGATGTGTCATTCTTGGGTTCCTCTATAAAGTTAACTAAGTTTCTCAAAAAAAAAAAAAAAGAATGCATACAAAAAGAAGTTAACTTCAAGATGTAATGACTTTGAATTGCCTTTGTCTTGACTGCTGAGGAACAGTTTTTTTTTTCATACAATTTGTTGCTCTTTACCTAGTATAGAGTTAATCTTCTATGTATAAAATTAATTAAAAATAGATCTTAGTAAAAAATAAGTCTGGGAATAAAAGAGGGAAGAGGAAGACGGGTGGGAGTGTGGGTGGGAGGGCAGGTACAATGGGAAGAATCACTATGTTCCTGAAGTTATATTTATGAAATCCATGAAGTCTATATTCTTTAAATAAAAGATTTATTTGGGGGGGAAACAAACATTGTTTCTAGGTCAAAGGATAGAATTAGAAAATGTATAGGTATACACACACTTCAGAAATACATGCATCTGTTAAGAAGTATATAATATTCTTTCTAGTTAAATGTGTATAAACAGCATCTATGGACACAGACATAGATATATCGTAAGTTTCTACAAATACTGCCAACTACAATCCAATACAATAGGATTCATTCTATCCTTCTTCTTTCCATATCTACCTCTTCTCCATCAGTAAGCAACTTTGCATTATTGTCCTAAATATATTTATTATATGCTCAGGCTCAGTGTTTGTAATCAACTCCCAACTATACTAACCATCTCAGTCCCTAACCACACCCAGTGCCACCTTGCTTGGTCACCTCCTCCCAGAACCCTCAATATTACAGTTTTCAATGACCAACTACCTCTTTCACTTCTCACACAATTAATTCTTCATATTCAGGTCAGTTCAGGAAGGTTGATACAAGATCATTTTCAGCTGCTGAAGATGTACAGACTCTTAATCATCATGCTGCCTTCTAACTTTCCAAACTCACTATAGGTGTTAATGGTTCCATCTCTCCTATTGGTCCTTGGTCAAGATCACTATTTTATTCACAGAGATCACCAACTCTGAGTATCTCAGAGTTAGGAGTGATTAAATCAATTTCTTTTTGCATAGAAGTCACTAACTTCATGAAACAAATGATACCACCCACTTCCCAGAGTTCTGCAGAAATTGGTTTTGCAAATTCAGACAAAACTAATTTAATTTTTGCACATTATTTTCCAGTGCCAGTGCCTGCATAACTAGGAAAGTCCCACAAAATTTATAAATGGGCGGCCCGTTTTCCTCTACCCATCGTCAAAATAGCTACCAGATTCTCTTAATATAGGGGAAAATATTAGACATCACTCTGCATGATACTTACAATATTATAAAATCGTATGTCTACTGGAACTTTCTACTCTGAGACTTGAATGAGCTCAGGCATGTCAAATCCTTTACCATTTGTGTTAGTCAACTTTTTGCTACTTTAACTAAAATAACTGAAAGGAACTTCTTATTTCAGCTTATGATTTGGAGGTTCACAGTCCAAGATTTGCCAGCACCATTAGTTCATTTATCTGGTGAGGTCATACATTGGCAGAGGGATGAACACATGGTAAGCCAGAAAGCATAAACACACAGGAAGCACACTCTGCATATATAACAAACCTTCTAAAAGGAACTGCCTTCAAATGGCAAGCTCCAAATGACTATGAGGTCTTCCTCTTAGAAGCCATAACTAGATCAAGTATCTACTCATAATCTATCAACCATTAACAGTAATCCATTAATCATTAATGCAAGACTGTGGGGACAAAGTCTCTAATATGCGGCCTTTGAGGGACATCCAAACTATTATCCAACCCATAACACCCATCCCATCCTTTGGTCAGAATGTTGGATATCACCTCCGTTTTTTCTTTCAAAGGTATGTGTTCTACCAACCCTACAAGAAGTAGATAATATGTACAATATATAAACAAAGCATGAAGACAGCTGGAAAGACAGAATATGGGGGCCAGCGCTGTGGCGCAGTGGGTTAATGCCCTGGCCTGAAGTGCCAGCATCCCATATAGGCATCAGTTCTAGTACCGGCTGCTCCACTTCCAATCCAGCTCTCTGCTATGGCCTGGGAAAGCAGTAGAAGTGGCCCAAGTCCTTGGGCCCCTGCACCCACATGGGAAACCCAGAAAAAGTTCCTGGTTCCTGGCTTCAGATCAGCGCAGCTCTGGCCATTGCGGTAAATTAAGGAGTGTACCAGGGGATGGACGACCTCTCTCTCTCTCTCTGCCTCTCCTCTCTCTGTGTAACTCTGACTTTCAAATAAATGAATAAACCTTTAAAAAAAAAAAAAAGAATATGAAACCCAGAAAAAGACAGCAAAAAGGGAAATTGCTGTCTAAACTTGACAAGAATTAAACATGCAAAAATCCTAGTAAAACACTGGCAAATCAAATCCACGAATATATGATAAAAACAATATATCACTGGACCGGCGCTGCGGCTCACTAGGCTAATCCTCCGCCTAGCAGCGCCGGCACACCGGGTTCTAGTCCCGGTCGGGGCGTCGGATTCTGTCCCGGTTGCCCCTCTTCCAGGCCAGCCCTCTGCTGTGGCCAGGGAGTGCAGTGGAGGATGGCCCAGGTGCTTGGGCCCTGCACCCCATGGGAGACCAGGAAAAGCACCTGGCTCCTGGCTCCTGCCATCGGATCAGCGTGGTGCACCGGCAGCAGCGCGCCGGCCGCAGCGGCCATTGGAGGGTGAACCAACGGCAAAGGAAGACCTTTCTCTCTGTCTCTCTCTCTCACTGTCCACTCTGCCTGTCAAAAAAAAAAAAAAAAAAAAAACAATATATCACTGGCTGGCACCATGGTTTACTAGGCTAATCCTCCACCTGCAGCACTGGTACCCCGGGTTCTAGTCCCGGTTGGGGCGCCAGTTCTGTCCCGGTTGCTCCTCTTCCACTCCAGCTCTCTGCTGTGTCCCAGGAAGGCAGTGAAGGATGGCCCAAGTGCTTGGGTCCTGCACCCACATGGGAGACCAGGAGGAAGCACCTAGCTCCTGGCTTCGGATCGGCACAGCACGCCGGCTGTAGCAGCCATTTGGGGAGGTGAACCAACGGAAGACCTTTCTCTCTGTCTCTCTCACTGTCTAACTCTGCCTGTCAAAAAAATAAAAAAAAAAAAAAAAAAAAAAAAAAAACAGTATATCACAACCAAGAATAGTTTAGTCCAAAAATGTAAAGATAATTATATTAGAAAATCAATCATTTTATTTATTTTTAAAGACTTTTAAAAATTTATTTAAAAGCAGAATTACGGGGGTGGGAGAGAGAAAGAGAGAAAGAGAGAAAGAGAGAAAGAGAGAGAGAGAGAGAGAGAGAGACATCTGTCTGCAGGTTAATTCCCCAAATGGCCACCACAGCCTGGGCTGGTACAAGTCGAAGCAAAGAGCCTGGAACTCCATCCAGGTCTCCCACGTGGTTGGCAGGAATCCATACACTTGGACCATCTTCTGCTGCTTTCCCAGGCACATTATCAGGGAGCTGGATTGGAAGTGGAGCAGCCAGGACTTGAACCTGCACTCATATGGGTTGCCACCATCACAGACAGCAGCTTAACCTCCTACACCACAACACCAGCCCCCATAGACAAATTCCCTTGATAGAAAATTCTGGAAGAAAACTAAATACCTACAAATAAACAGAATCAATTAAGTAAATAATCAAATATTTGCTTAAAGGGATTTTTTTTACCCTTCAAAAATGTTGATGAAATGTTTGTAGTAACAGTGAAATGCTTATTAAATATTAATAAAGGAAAAATATAAATAATTTTTATGCTCAAAAGGACAACATTGTAAAAATGGATTTGAGAACCAGTGTTGTGGTGTAGTGGGTTTAGCTACCACCTGCAATACCAGCATCCTACATTGGTACCAGTTCATGTCCCGGCTGTTCCACTTCCAATCCAGCTCCATGCTAATGTGCCTAAGAAAACTCTGGAAGATGGCCCAAGTCCTTGGGCGCCTGCACCCACATGAGAGACCTGGATGAAGTTCCTAGCTCCTGGCTTCAGATCTGCCCAGCTCAGCTGTTGTGGCCATTTGGGTAGTGAAACAGTAGATGCAAGATCTCTCTCTGTCTTTCCTGCTTTGTCTACAATGCTGCCTTTTAAATAAATAAATAAATCTTTATTTAAAAAAAAAAATTCAGAGTTTCATGTCAGCATTTTGTGACTTCAAATCTTACCAGTTTCTAATGCTATAATTTTGGTGATATTAATTTGTCTATTTTCTCACTTGTAAAATAGAATTTAGTAGTAGAAAATGCTTCATAGAATTGTTCTAAGAGCAAATAAAGTAATACTTGTGAAGCTCCATGAATAGTGATGTTGATACAGTGACCACCAACAAGTGCTAATAAAAATGCATCAAGGGGCCAGCGCTATGGAATAGCGGGTAAAGCCGCTGCCTGAAGTGCTGGCATCCCATATGGGCACTGGTTCGAGATCCAACTGCTCCACTTCTGATCCAGCTCTCTGCTATGGCATGGGAAAGCAGTAGAAGATGGCCCAAGACCTTGGGCCCCTGAACCCACGTGGGAGACCTGGAAGAAGCTCTTGGCTCCTTGCTTCGGATCAGCCCAGCTGCAGCCATTGCGGCCATTTGGGGAGTGAACCAGATCTCTCTCTCTCTCTGCCTCTGCCTCTGCCTCTCCCTCTGCCTCTCTGTAACTCTGCCTTTCAAATAAATAAATAAATATTTTAAAAAAACGCATAAAAGTGTTAACAGGCACTGAAGATTACAGTTGTTTTCATAATTTTCTGTAATATTTTGGTTTAAAATAAAAATAGCCAGCGCCGCGGCTCAATAGGCTAATCCTCCACCTAGCAGCGCTGGCACACCGGGTCCTAGTCCCGGTCGGGGCGCCGGATTCTGTCCCGGTTGCCCCTCTTCCAGGCCAGCTCTCTGCTGTGGCCCAGGAAGGCAGTGGAGGATGGCCCAAGTGCTTGGGCCCCGCACCCCATGGGAGACCAGGAGAAGCACCTGGCTCCTGCCTTCGGATCAGTGTGGTGCGCCGGCCGCAGCGCGCCAGCCGTGGCGGCCATTGGAGGGTGAACCAACGGCAAAAGGAAGACCTTTCTCTCTGTCTCTCTCTCTCACTATCCACTCTGCCTGTCAAAAAAAAAAAAAAAAAAAAAAAAAAAAAAAAAAAAAAGTTAACATTAAAAAATTACTTAATGCAGGCCTAGTGGTTAAAATACCAGTTAAGATACCCTTGCTCCATATTGAATTGCCTGGATTCAATTCTTAGCTCCAGTTCCTGATTCCAGCTTTCCATTAGTGCAGACCGTGGGAGGCAGCAGATGATGGCTCAGGTAGTTGGGTCCTGCCACAGACTTTGGAGATCTGTTGAGTTCCCAGCTCCTAGCTTTGGCCCCTGGCATAGTCCAAGCTGTTAGGAAACTGGCGCAGTTGTAGCCAGGTGGCCGCATGGCCCAGCTACCTGAGCCAGGCTCCACCCCCATCCTAATGGGATTCGCTGCTCCTGCTTCCCTGCCTGCCCTCAGGCAAAGTTTTAAAAAGGCCTGTTCCTGCACACGTGCTCTCTCTTGGCCTCTCTTGGCTTCTCTGCTCTCTCTTCTCCCTCCTCTGTCTCTCTCTCACAGTCTCCTCTCTTTTTCCTTCACTGCCCCTTCACTCTGGTCTGTAGGGTGTTCCCCAATAAACCCTTTCCCTTACTCCGGTGTCCGGTGCGCTTTGCGACGGCTAACATTAAGATATAACACAAGGCCGGCACCACGGCTCACTAGACTAATCCTCCACCTTGCGGCGCTGGCACACCGGGTTCTACTCCTAGTCCCGGTCGGGGCGCCAGATTCTGTCCCGGTTGCCCCTCTTCCAGGCCAGCTCTCTGCTGTGGCCAGGGAGTGCAGTGGAGGATGGCCCAAGCACTTGGGCCCTGCACCCCATGGGAGCGCCGGCCACAGCGGCCATTGGAGGGTGAACTAATGGCAAAGGAAGACCTTTCTCTCTGTCTCTCTGTCACTGTCCACTCTGCCTGTCAAAAAAAAAAAAAAAAGATATAACACAAGCCATTGCCAGCATTTAAGGGAGTAAACCAGTGGATGAGTGTGCTGTCTCTCTCTTTCCCCTTCATCCTATTTGTGTGTGTGTCTGCCTCTCAAATATATAAAAACATATTTTTTTAACTTTTATTTCATAAATATAAATTTCCAAAGTACAGCTTTTAGATTACAGTGGCTTTTTCCCCCCATAACCTCCCTCCCACCCACAACCTTCCCATCTCCCGCTCCCTCTCCCATCCCATTCACATCAAGATTCATTTTCAATTATCTTTATATACAGAAGATCAATTTAGTATATACTAAGTAAAGATTTCAACAGCTTGCACCCGCACAGAAACACAAAGTGTAAAGTACTGTTTGAGTACTAGTTATACCATTAATTCACATAGTACAACACATTAAGGACAGATATTCTACATAAAAACATATTTTAAAGAAATTATTTTAAGAGGAAGATATTTTTTCTTGTGAAGGATAATACCTTCTCTTTCCAGTGTTCCTAATTCCATTCCTTCCTGCTTATTTAGAATCTGATTCCACTCATTTTTCACTTTGTGTTATTTCAAACTCCTAAAACAAACACTAAATAAATAGATTCCTAATGAAATCCTTATTCCCTTCTCTTCACTGACACATTTCTTTGGGGAAAAATTGCACAATAGTCTCTAATTCCAATATTCTGTTCACTTTTTGGTAACATAATATGAATTCTCCCTTTATTATGCTATTCTACAATGTTGCTTATTTCCTTAAGATCCAAAGTTAACCAATCTTTATCCTATTTGCCTTATCAGAGAAGCTTTAACATTCCTAGTCGCTCTCTCCTTAACCCTCTTTTCTGTTTTGTTAGCTTTAGAAAGGAGGGTGTGAAAAATAAGAGGAAGTAGAGATTTTAGAATTGCCTGTTTGGAAACCAGAAGCTGGAGTGTGAATCTGTGTGAGATCAGATTAGAAACCATAAACTGCAGAACCAACACAGAAACAGGAAGCAGGTATGGTCAAGTAAAAAGACAGTGGCTGGGGAAATCCAATGATGGAATCAGAAAGCAAAGTGGGTCAAAGGCAAAAGAGTCCCCCAGGGAACAAAAGTCTGCAGATTCAGCCAAAATTCAGCAGAAGCAGAGTTCAATTCTCAAATCTCAGGATGTGGAATCTTTCTTCACTTCCAGAATGACTTAAGGATGCTTCTTTTATGTTCCTCAGTACTACCCTCTCCGACTTGCCTGTTTCTTCTTTGATTGACTTATTCCCCCATTTCATTATCTAGCCTTCCTTCCACTGAACAAAAGAACAGATTTACTGAATGACCACAATTTTATATGCCTTGAAGGTAAACAATAAGTAAATCTTTGCTTCAAAAACTTACGTTGTCACTTCTTTCGCTGACTGCCTCATAGTGTTTTCCAAGTTTCTTGCCTTTATCTTCTTTTCCATCCTTACTCAGGGTTTCCACTTTTCACATTAATAATTATATCCCTAGCTTCTCCTCCAGCTATTTCAAGATAGCAGATAGGCAACACTGGATATTTATTTGCCAGACTTCCAAAGAAACTATTACTAGTGTAGAAACTCCTAGGTTACCCACCAACTTCCCTCACTCTCACCACATAGATCCACAACACTTTCTAGTTTCATTTTCTATTTTTACTATTTCTACATCAATTTCAGCACATCATTATTTTGGAAGGGTCTTCTAAAGTTCTACTTGTCACTGAATATCTCTCCTTTCTAGACCATATTATCAGAATTATATATATATATATGTATATATATATTTAGATTTTATTTATTTATTTGAAAGGCAGAGTCACAGAGAGAGAGACAGAGATATCTTTCATGTGCTGGGTCACTCCTCAAATGGTCACTCCTCAGCCAGAGCTGAGCTGATCTGAAACCAGGAGCCAGGAGCTTCTTCCAAGTCACCCATATGGGTGCAGAGGCCCAGGGGCTTGGGCCATATTCTTCTGCTCTCCCAGGTACATCAGCAGGGAGATGGACTGGAAGTGGAGCAGCCAGGACTTAAACCAGAGCCCATATGGGATGCCAGCATCACAGGCGGCAGCTTAATCCACTACACCACAGGGCCGGCCCCCCAGAATTATATTTCTTTAATAAAGATTTATTTAGGGGCCAGTGCTGTGGCGTGGTGGGTAAAGCTTCCGCCTGCAGTGCTGGTATCTCATATGGTTGCCTGTTTGAGACCCAGGTGCTCTACTTCCGATCCAGCTCTCTACTGTAGCCTGGGAAAGCAGTAGAAGATGGTCCAAGTCTTGGGCCCGTGCACCCACGTGGGAGACCCAGAAGAAGCTCTAGGCTCCCAGATTCAGATCCGCACAGCTCCGGCCACGGCAGCCCAGCTGAGGAGTGAACCAGCGGATGGAAGACCTCTCTCTGCCTCTCCTTCTCTCTCTGTGTAATTCTGACTTTCAAATAAACATGTTTCCACATGTTTTATCCCATGTATTCTTTACCTTCAGATTCCTTCTATATATTTCTGCATCTTTATTTCTCAACACCATCCTGGTTAAAAAAGAATTACTTATGGTTCCAAAACACAAGAAGCTTTGGTTATCTAGCATGTCCTTCTTTGTCCAAATGCTTTAATCTCATTCTTTCATCTTCTAAATACTATACTGCCATCTTTCACTGTCAGCTAAGCACTACTTCCTGTTAGGCCTTTCCCATCACCTCCAAACAGAGTTGTATAATCTTTCCACTGAGCTCAGGGCATCTCCTAGGATGCAGTACTCACATCTGTTTTCCAATCATTTAGACATGTATATAATATTAATTTAGTTCTCTGTCTCCATCACTGGCATAAGCCTAACCTTAGAGGGCAGAGGTCATGGACTTTTCATTTTTTATTGCTCTGTGTCCAGAACAATGCCCACTATCAGTCTTTGCTCAAAGAAAAATAACTCACCAACTAAGCAATGAGTGGGAAAAGAAATGTTTCCATTTAGTATTAATATTAGGATACAACTTATATTCCCATATGTCTTAACATGCGAGACATTTGAGAAAATGAAGATTCAAGGATTTAATGAATGTCAAAAGGGGAAGTCAGGAAGAACCACTGGTGTGCACAGAAAACAAAACTGACATCTAGGAGGGGGCAGAGAATCCAAGGTGGTCAAGGTAACATCTGAAAAGAGTTCAGTGGGGTAAGGGATAGTAGAACCCAAATAAAATATTTGAGAGGTTTTTTTCTCCATAAACCCAAACAAGTCTCTTTTTTATCCTCTTAATCAAGATATTATTTATATAGTTGTTAGAAAATATTAGAAAAACTTACACTTGGCCAGCAAGGCGTCCGATCAAAAAATTTCCCGTAGTATATGGGCCTGATGCGATCTGGAGGTTCCACTCCCGGCTCCATGTTCTCGGCCTCCTTTTCCTCCTCAGGTTGCTGTACAAAGTGGCACTGGGGAGGTTCTATCACCAAGCCCATTTGGGGCTCTGTATCCTTAGTTTCATCTTGTTCCTCTGCTTGCGGTAGCCCAATATCAACCTCCACAGGAGGCTTCATCTCCGTGCTGGGTTTCATTACAACACAAGTGGACTCTTTTTCCAGTTTTTGTCTCTGTTCCATACCCAAAGCAGGCTGCTTTCCCACTAAGGCTTCAATCCCTTCAGAGCCACTAGCCACAGAACCTCTCCTGCTATTTATAGCTTGTGGACCTCCACACACCATACCCTGGGGAGGCTGTGTTATCTTTCCATGAGGATACCCTGCCAGAAGACACTCACTCCCTAACCCCACTCTTCCTGGTAACACACCCAGAGAAAGTTTTGAATCCTGTGAGGCAGAGACCCTATCGACTCCTAAATTATCCTTCTCCATAGGGATCCTAGAAATATTCCGTCTTTCTAATTCCATTTCAAACCTCTTACTTAGTGGAGATTTTGTTTCTGGTAATGCCATGCTCTCATAGTTAGAACTAACCTCAGGGATCTCCCCACAGCGGGAATCTTTTCCTAATCCTACAGTCCCGACTGCAAGGGAGAGTTTTTTTCCCCTGAAGACCCTCCGGTTTCTTAAGTCATCCTTTCCTTCATTTTGAAGTCCAACCTCCACACCAAGAGAGTTCCCTCCAGACACCTTTATTTCTCCAAGAGCACTCGTCTCTAAGGGAAAAGCTGTGTCTGGCTCCAAGGAAGTTCTCAACACCTTGGGGGTCCCTACTCTCACAAAAGAGCTCTGACTCCCTGCCCACAGCTTCCAGCTTGCCTCTCAACACCTAGTGGAGTTCACAGCGGGAAAGCCTAAGGAGTGTGTTTACCCGGTTGCCAGGGAAACAGGGGCGGGGCCTGGCGTGCAATTCCTCCTGACACAGGTCCCCGCCCATCTCCCCCTGTCCCCTGTTTCGTTACTAGATATTGGGGGCAAGAGAACGTTAGTAATGTGACTATCAGCACCAGAGCAAAAATGTTCCACCTTTCTTCTGTCTCCCAAGCAACGCGGTCCTGCCAGAATAGTTAAGCCACTGGCCTCTTCCTGGTCATTGGCCTTTTAATTTTACTGGTGACCAAGGCACAAAAAAATTTTCTGGTAGAGACCGCTTCTTTCAGGTACCTTCTCTGCTCAGGTACCTTCACACTGCATGTAGTTATTTTAGTTCTCAAGAACTACTTTCACAGCTGTGGTACAGAAATATCTTAAAGTCCTTGAGAACATCTAAAAGGTTAATAATTAGACTTTAATGCACATTTAAAGTGAATATAATGAAGTTTCAGATATACTACACAATAATACATCCTGTGTTTTAAAAATCTTGTGACACACTTGGTTTATTTAAATGGAGTTTTCTTTACATTGAGGTTACATTTCTATCATATTTTAATGAAAGTATATTTGATAATTATTTGTCATGCTCTACACATAGGCATGTGGGACACCTCACTTAGAATTTGGGATTTACAGGATCCCAGTCTCTATGAAAACATCATAAAATCCTGTATTTAGGAGCCAGTGCTGTGGCATAGTAAGCTAAGTCTCCACCTGTGGCGCCAGCATCGCATATGGATACCGGTTCCTGTCCTGGCTGCTCCACTTCTAATCCAGCTCTCTGCTTATGGCCTGGGAAAGCAGTGGAAGATGGCACAAGTGTTTGGGCCCCTGCACCCACATGGGAGACCCAGAAGAAACTCTTGGCTCCTGGCTTTGGCCTGCCCTAGCCCTGGCTGTGGTGGCCGTCTAGGGAGTGAGCCAGTGGATGGAAGATCTTTCTCTCTGTTTCTCCCTATTTCTCTCTCTCTCTCTGTAACTCTGCCTCTCAAATAAATAAATAATCCTATAATTAAAATGTATATAGTATTTCACATTTATAAAAACTGTAACTTTCTAGGTCATGAATATGTTCTTAAATTTTTTAAATGACTTGACAGTGTATAATTCAGGATGTTTGTATAAGGGCTCATTTAATTCACAGATTCTACAAAATGTACTAAGTCCCTACTTTGTGTCAGTGCTGAGAATACAATGGAATATTACTAAATCCCTAACTTATAGAATTTATATTTTAGTAAGGATAGATAACCATTCAGTGAACCAATCAATAAATCATTTCAGGCAGTGTGATATGTTCAGAAAAAAAAAAAAAAAAAAACAGGATGTTTTGTTATGGAGACCTCTTTGGAATTAGTGTCATAAGTGTCCCTTACATAGGTGACATTTGAGCTGAGACCTGAATGATGCCCTCAGAAGACACAGCTTTTTGTTGTTGTTTTGACAGGTAGAGTTATAGACAGTGAGAGAAAGAGACAGAGAGAAAGGTCTTCGGCCGGTGCTGCGCCAATGGGAAGCCAGGAGCCAGGTGCTTCTTCCTGGTCTCCCAGGGCCACAGCAAAGAGCTGGACTGGAAGAGGAGCAACCGGGACTAGAACTCGGCACCCAGATGGGATGCCGGCGCTGCAGGTGGAGGATTAACCAAGTGAGCCACAGTGCTGGCCCTGAAGACACAGCTTTTTAACCATGAGGAGCTCAAGGGTACAGTCTTTTTCCCACTGCCTTGGCAACATGACTAATGTTAGTTATCACTTGGTTTTTCTCCATTTAAAAAAAAAACTGTCTTCATGTAGTCCCAGTTAAAAGTAGATATAATCATTTATTGTCATCTATGCAAATTCATTCTTCACCTACACAAGGGAGAAGAGATTTCCAAGAAAAGATAGAGGATAAGGGGTGTTATGGGTGGTAAGTTATGCAATGGAACCTGTGACTGGGTGTTTGGGCAACATATTTGAAGGCAACGTAATCACTAAGGGAAGAGATTAAATCTTTATGACTTTCTTTAAGCCTATCCATTTTGTTGCTCCCTTTTGTCTTTTTTAAGATTTATTTTTATTTATTTTATTTTTATTTATTTTAAATTCTGAAAGGCAGAATTTACAGAGAGGGAGGGAGGCAGTGAAAGACATCTTCCATCTGCTGGTTCACTCCCCAAAATGGACAAACGTCCAGAGCTGGGCTTGTCCAAAGCCAGGTGCAAGAAGCTTCTTCCAGGTGTCCCACATGAGTGCAGGGGCCAAGCACTGCTTTTCCAAATGCACTAGCAGGGAGCTGGATTGGAAGTATAGCTACCAAGACTTGAACTAGTGCCCATATGGGATGCTGGCATCCCAGATGGCAGCTTTACTTGATATGACACAACGTTGGCCCATTTGTTGCTCCCTTAACAAATTGTATTAATTGGTAGGAGTCCACATTTGACAATGAAATATATACAATTGTCAGTCCTTCTCAGATATTTGGGGTTAGGGAAAAGAAATCATGGGCATAATCTAAGTGGAAATATAACAGTAAAGCTTTACTGTGGCTTTTCATCTTTCTTTTTCATTTATTTGAAGGCAGAGAGACAGACACACAGAAAGAGGTTTTCCATCCATTTGGTTCACACCCCATTTGCCCACAACAGCCAGAGTAGGTCAAGCCAAAGCCAGGAGCCCAGAACTTCATCCAGGTCCCCCACACTGATGGCAGGGACCCAAGTACTTGAGCCTTCACCTGCTGCCTCCCAGGGCATGCATTAACAGAAAGCTGGACTGGAAGCAGAGTCAGGACTCAAATGCAGGCACTCTAAAATGGGATGTGGGCATTCCTTAGGTGTTTCAACCTCTGTGCCAAATGCCCACCGCAGGGGATTTTCAGTTTCTCAAAAACTATCACAGGATCTTTATGAATGACAGTCACTGAGGCATTACCCTTCAGGGCAAATATAACTAACCTGTAAAATACTGTGGGAAATATTTCATGAAGGAGATAATAAAAAGGCAAAATGAAGGACCTGGAGTTGTAGCACAGCTAATTAAACCACCACCTGTGATGCATGACTCCCTCATCCAATGTGAGTGCTAGTTTGAGTTCTAGCTCTTCCACTTCAGATCCAGCTCCCTGCTAATGTACCTGGGAAGGTAGCAGAAGTTGGCCCAAGTACTTGGACCCCTACCACACATGTGGGAGACCCAGATGGAGTTCCAGGCTCCTAGCTTTAGCCTAGCTCATCCCTGGCTGTTAGGCCATTTGGGGAATGAACCAGTAGATGCAAGATCTTTGTCTCCCTTGTTCTCTCTGTAACTCTGTCTTTCAAATAAATAACAAATAAATGTTTTATTCTTTAAAAAAAGAGGCAAAATGAGGATGGGCATTTAGCCTAGTGGTAAAGATGCCAGTTAGGATACTGCATTCTATATTATGGTACCTGGGTTCAAAACCCAGCTCCACCTCCTGACTTCAGCTTCCTTCTAAGGCAGGTGCTCGATGCCTCAAGTAATTGGTTTCTTTCCACCCACACTGGAATCTTGGATTGTGTTCCCAGTTCCCAGTGCCAGCTGAGTATTCGGGGGGATGATCCAATGGATGAGAGTCCTCTCTCTTTCTACCTCTCAAATAAACATTAAAAAAAGAAAAAACAAGTAGAGAAAAGTGAAGATGGAAGGACAGAGTTCACAGCAATTTATAAATTCTAGTACCTCATGTGTTGTGTTGCCTTCTTATGTAAAATGTTCACAATTCTCAATATAATTAAACTCACACTTTGGTTCCGAGCATATCTACGAAAGGTCTTCTGTGAGGAACTGAAATGATGACTGATGGTCTCAGTCCTTAAAAACCTGTATAATCCTAAGCGGAATGAAAGGCTGAGGAAAATCCAGGCATTCTGTATATAAAATAAAGCAGTTTTAGCAACACCAGTATAGAGTAAAGCAAAGGACTGTGAAACTAGAGAAAAAAAGATCAAGTCCAGCAGAAATATCCTCAAAGACTGTCCAGAGGAGCTGGCATCTTGGTAGAGGTGACACCAGAAGAGAGATCAGTAATGTCATTCAAGGAAGAGAGAATAAAATGATCCAACTTGCCAAGTTGGGAACATGCAGGCAATATATACAGAGCAGAGAGACAGAGGATAAAGCAAGAGTTTGGGGAGAACAAGACAATGGAAACAGAATGAAAGAAACATGGGTTGGAACTAGCATCGAAGTTTAGACTCAATTTAGCAAATAATGAAAAACCACCAAATATTTTTGACTAGCTGAGTGACTAACTGTAAAGAGTAGATTGAAAAGGAAGGAATATGCATTCACTCTGCTTCTAAGAATGCTTCGGGGCGGCGCTGTGGCTCAGTGGGTTAATGCCTTGGCCTGAAGCGCCGGCATCCCATATGGGCGCTGGTTCTAGTCCCAGCTGCTCCTCTTCAGATCCAGCTCTCTGCTATGGCCCAAGAAGGCAGTAGACAATGGCCCAGGACCTTTGGCCCCTGAACCCACCTGGGAGACCCAGAGGAAGCTCCTGGCTCCTGATCAGCACAGTTCCCGCTGTTGCTGCCAGTTGGGGAGTGAACCACCGGATGGAAGACTCTCTCTCTCTTTCTCTGCCTCTCTTCTGTGTAACTCTGACTTTCAAATAAATAAATAAAAATTTTTTTTAACAAGAATGCTTCTATGGTCCAGGCATTTGAATTAGTTCTCAAATTTGGGGATTTGAGGATTTTTAGAAACAGAATGGTCAGTGCTTTATGGGGAAGAAAAGAAGAGCTGAAAATGATTCTGTAGTTCCAAGTCTGGGTGACAGAGGTTCTTAATGGCACTGAATAAACAATGCAAACAGGCTTGCAGTGGAATAGGTTTGGCTTGGGACATGCTATTGACATGACAAGACTAACATGACATATCCTATTTCCTGATTCTTTCTGGGATCGTCCTAGAGCTATGACCATGACTTATGCAACATCAGAACAGGCCTTTCAGGATGCAGTGCCACAGATACCATTCACAGATGCCATATTATGCTCTTCTAGTAACTGGGGAGGTGCTGAAAGACGAGCTAGTTAGTCAAGGGTTCAAATCATCTTCATTGCACAATGTTGACCGAGCACTCACAGGATACCTTAGCCCAGGTACACTCCAAAGACAATATTCATGCCTTCACAGCAGGACTGTAAGTTGTAAATTATAAACTGCAAAGCATCCCTTATTCTGGGGAAAAAGCAACGATCAAGGGGAGAGGGGTTGGTTTTAGACGCTTTCCAGAAACTAACTATGATCTGGGATTTTACCAAAGCATGCTTAAGAGGATCTGCTGCAGAGGGCAACAAGCAGCTCAGGTTGTGGTCTTTCACCGGAACTTTGTATAAGAACTGACATTCTGGGGCCAGCATTGTACGCAGCACAGAGGGTCAAGGCACAGGCAGCAGGTTAAGCTGCCACTTGCAATGCTGAGTCTCCTTTTGAACAGCTAGTCTGAACCCAGGCTGCTCTGCTTCCAATCCTTATTTACTAATGCAGGGGATGATGGCCCAAGTACTTAGCCCCTGATACTCTCTTGCGAGACCAGGAAGGAGCTGAAGCCTCTTGGCAGCATAGGCCAGGCCCTGCCATTGCAGCCATTTGGGAAGTGAGTCAGTGGATGGAAGAAATATTGTTACTCTGCCTTTTGAATAAATACATCTTTAAAAAGAATTCCCAGTCTTGTACAAGTTACACAATCTCTGTGCTTCGAGCGCGTTACCTGTAAAGCAGGCACGCCTCATTCATTAATCCCAAAGCCATGCCTGAAGATTCTTAGCTGCCTGGCCACGTGCTAGCCAGGTTCACAGAGGTGAGGACCAGTTTGGGAAGTTAGTGTTAATGTGCCCACACGACGATTCACAAGCTGGTTTCACAAAGACTTGTACCTACTGTAAAACGTTTAGTACTGTAACTCCCAAAGGGAAATCTGAACAACAGGTTTGCTTAACATGTACCCTACCAAAAACAGGTAAGCGCTTCTTACGTGCCAACTGTTTTAATGCTTTGCCACTAAAGACGGCTTTAGGATGCAGAGGGTCCTAGCTTCCTGCCGGCGGTACAAACGACTTACCTTCCTTTACAGACACACCTGGCCCCAGGGACACAGTAGGGGTGTCTCCTGTTACAACCTCCCTCAACAAAACCCCTTAGGCCAAGTCACCTGGATTGGGGTGGTGCGGGGCGGGATGGAGGGGACTGTGAGCTCACACTTACAACAAAGGGCTGGGCGCAACAAACTCAAGCGCCTTAGGTCTTCCCCCCAAAGCAGGGCAGCACGGGAGACCCCACCCAGCCCCAGTCACAGGAGCCCAGAGCCCTCCGCCCTGCTGACAAAAGAGCTGCGAGGGCGCGGTCGCGCGCAACCGGCGTGGCGCAGACACAACAAGGCAGTAAAACCCGCCCCAGCGCAGAGCCACGTGACAGCCCGCCGCGCCCCGCCCCCTCCCCGGTAGGGCTGGGTGCGCCTCGAGAGGGGCGGGGAAGCGGATGGGGCGGGACGGACTGGCGCCGACCGGAAGTGACGAAGCGGCGTCTCTCGCTGCGCGCAGCGACGTGGCGGCGGGGCCGGCGCCCGGCTGCGGAAGTGGCTCCCGCGTTGGGACTTGAGTGTTTGTGTTTTGGTTCTTGAAGGAGCCGGCGGCCGGCCTGAGGGGAGGAGGCGGAGGAGGGAGGAGGAGGAGGAGGAGGAAGAATTCGTCGGAACTCGAGCGCCGGCGGCGGAGGAGGAGAAAGGAAAGAGAAAGGCGGAGCGCGGAGAGGCGGAGACGGAGCCCGGCAGGGGCGGCACCACGGCTCCAGCCCCGCACGGTCCGGTGTGAGGCGAGCGACGCGAGGAGACGCCGCCGTCGCCGCCACAGCCTCCGCTTCGCTGCCGTCCTTCGGGCCACGCTTGCTCCCTGCCGCCAGCAAGCTGCGGTGCCGCGGCCCCGCGTGCCGCAGCCGCAGGTAACCAGACCAGCCTTCCCCTTTGCAGAGCGGGTCTGGAGCTGGGCTGAGCCGCGGTCTCCATCCTGCCCGCGGCTGTGCGGGCGGCGGGGCCCCCAGCACGTCCTCCCCGACTTGCGCCCGTCTCCGGGACCAGAGAGCTACCGCACCCGGGTCTGTCGGCCTGCCAGCCCTGGTGACTCATGCCGCCAGGGGTTCTGGTGGAGACCGCGATTTGGGGACTGGGTGAGGGAGCCGACGGGTGTCACCCTCTTCCCTTCTCAAGATGGCGCCGCGGAAAGAGTACCGGAGGCCGTGGTTCCGCCCGGCCTCTCCAGGCAGCCCGGGGGTCCCAGGGAGAGCCGTGCAGGTTTAAGGGAGGAGGGTGGCGGGACGGCCCAGAGCCCTGGCGGGTACTGTTTGTTCGGGCGATCCGGAGTCGGCTCTCAGCTGCTCAGGTGTTGCAAGCAGGGACCGGGGCCTAGGGCAGGTGTGGATCTGGGGAGCTCCGCCTACCTTCGAAAGATGGGTAATGGAAGGGCTGGGAGGCTCAGCCAGACAACCGCTCTGGAGACTGGCAGGTGGCGAGCCGCAGCTTTAAGGAAATTAAAGGTAACTGGGCCGCCGTACAGCTCCCTTGGTGGGTAAACCAGGAGACCTGCCCTGATGCTGTCTTCCCTGGGAACTGGTCAGCCCCTCGAGACTTTCAGACTTTTTAAGCTCCTAGCATCCTAGTTTACGTATTTGATTTTTTTTGGCCTGGCTTAAGTGGAATCAAACTGTTACACTACTCCGGGAATATTCTGGACTCCTCAGAAACTTTGTTCTTTTCACTGTCGAATGCAGATAGTTTGAACACTTAGGGTTGTTGTAAGCAAAGTACTTGGTAACCATGCCAGGCACAGAATGAGTACCCAGTGATTTTTTGATCAAAGAGGACCTAAAAAGAGCAAAAGAGCACTACAGAACACTAGTTATTTCCAAGTTTAAAAATGCATACAATGCAAAGTCCTTGTTTGGCAAAACTGGGAGAATTCTCAGTAAGTGTGAATATGAGTAAATGCACGCAGTTTTTACCTTGTTAATATTACGCTGTTTTTGATTTATTTCCTGTTAGAGATCCTTGTAGCATAAGGATTCAGTGGCTTCAAAACTTAGAAGGCAAACGTAAATCACAATTTTGCTTGACTTTTTTATGGGTGTCTGGTGTTTTCCCTAAATTTTCAGAAGTACTGTAGAAATTCAGAACATGGTATCCTTGATAAATGATCAGCAGTTTTGTAGATAAGAGGCTGTTGGGAAGTGTTTCAACTATGTTTATTCCTGAAAGCGAATTGGTGCGTTTTCTGCCTATACGACATTCTATTGGTGTTTGACATGTAACCAAAGGGCCACTTTAGTTGTCCATTCAAACCCTGCTGTATGATAGGTACTGTATTAGAGATTATATATATTGTATCACGTGATTAACTGGCAACTATGCAAATTATGTAGTTTGAAAATTAAAAAATTGGCCCAGACAGAAATTGGTACTACCAGGATTAAACTCCCAAGTTTACTGTGTTTGGGACAGTATGGGGAAGTAGTTTTATTTGTACCTTATGGTGTGTGTTCGTTTGTTTTTAAGATTTATTTATTTGAAAGAGTTACACAGAGAGAGGAGAGGAGAGATCGAGAGAGGTCTTCCATCCGCTCGTCCACTCCCCAGATGGCTGCAACAGCCTAAGCTGCGCTGACTCAGCCAGGAGCCGGGAGCTTCTTCCTGGTCTCCCATGAGGGTTCAGGGGCCCAAGGACTTGGGCCATCTTCTGCTGGTTTCCCAGTTCATAGCAGAGAGCAGAATCAGAAGTGGAGCAGCCTGGACTCGAACCAGCACCTGTATGAGATGCCAGCACTGCAGGCGGCAGCTTTATCCTCTATGTCACAGTGCCAGCCCCTGTACCTTATGTTTGGAAGCAGCTTAAACATCATTTCATCTGTAAATATATCAGCATGTACTGTTAAAGACGCTTCAAAGCTGGAGTTTTAGATAAAGCCAAGAAGTGAACTTAATTGTCTAGAATTAAGATATCAATATATTAGTGAATTGTCAATAATATGTCTCATAAAAACTAAAATTTTATAGGGAAGGCAAATTTCTTATATGAGGTAACTCAGTGAAGTATAGCTACATTTTTAGAGAGGAAATCATATTTAGTATATTAGTAAGCATATAATCATATTTTTATTAAAGATGTGAATAGGTTGAAAAGTGCTCTTCAAATATTTGCTAATTCCTTTGAAATTGAAAATTAGCACATTTGGGAGCCTTGGTTGTGGTTGTGATGTAGCAGGTAAGCTGCCACCTTCAGTGCCAGCATCCCATATGGGTGCCTGTTCAATTCCTGGTTGCTGCACTTCCCATCCAGCTCCCTGCTGGGAAAGCTGGGAGGATGGCTCAAGTGCTTGGGCCCCTGTACCCACGTGGGAGACCTGGAAGAAGCTTTTCTGGCTCCTGGCTTCAGTTGTGGCCATTTGGGGGAGTGAACCAGCAGATGGAAGACCTGTCTCTGTCTCTCCCTCTCTCTAACTGAGCCTTTCAAATAAATCTTAAAAAAAGAAAGAAAAAAAATGAGCACTTTTAGATACTGGTAAGAAAAGAATTTGCCTTCAGGCTAGTTTTCTCCAAATGTGTTGTTTAATAGAAAATAATGGCATATATTGTAATTCCAAAAACTACAAAAAAAAGGTAGTATTAGTAAATAAGTCACTAATAGTTGCACCACATTAGAGAATAGCCATTAGCATTTCTGTGAATGGTATGTGAGGATAGTTTTACATCTTTCAGCCTCTGCACATACAGCACTGGGCTCCTTAAAATGTTTGCCCTAAAATTACCATGAATGAAAAGCATGCAATAACAGATTTTCAAATAACTATAAATTGTGGGAATCTAAGAGCTTTCTGTTTATTAATTTCCCACAATTTTTTTTTAAGATTTATTTATTTATTTGAAAGAGTTATATAGAGAGAAGGAGAGGCAGAGAGAGAGAGAGAGAGGTCTTCCATCCACTGGTTCGCTCCCCAATTAGTGGCAATGGCCAGAGCTGCACCAATCCGGAGCCAGGAGTCAGAAGCTTCTTCCGGGTCTGCTACGGAAGTGCAGGGGCCAAAGGACTTGGGCCATCTTCCACTGCTTTCCCAAGCCAGAACAAAGAGCTGGATCAGAAATGGAGCAGGCTGGGACTCAAACCGGTACCCATATGGGATGCTGTCACTACAGGCAGCAGTTTCACTTGCTATGTCACAGCACCAGCCCCCCACCAAAAAAAACAATTTTAACCCAAGTATTTAATCCTGAATTCTAGAATCACCTCTCAGGTTGCCTTGCTTTGAGACTCATCTGTGTCTCAAATCTGTCACAGTAAGTATGTGACCTCAATCATGTTACTTCTCTATGCCTCTGTTTCCTCCTTTATAAAGATTGTAATAGTAACTAACTAAAAGGTTGTAGAGTGGCTGTGCTGAAGTACTAAAACACTACCTGGCACAAAGTTGAGGCTGTGATAAAGGTTAGTTTAAAAAAAAAAAAAAACCTGAAGATTACAGACTGATTTTAGGCTCACATTACAACTTTAAATTGTTACTTTTAAAAAAGATAGTGAGAGGTGAATATTGTAGCCCATTGGTTAAGATACCTCTTGGGACGCTACCATCTCATATCAGAAGGACTGAGTCTCTGGTCTGTTGCTGATCTAGCTTCATGAAAATGCACACCACGGGAGACAGCAAGTGATGCATAAGTACTTGGGTTCATGCCACCCATGTGAGAGACCCGGATGAAGTTCCAGGCTTTCCATTTTGGCCTGGTTTAGCCCTGACTATTAATAGCCAGCATTTGAGGGTGTGAACCAGTGAATGGCATTAATAGTCGTTATTAGATTTACTTTGGCTTACTGATTTGTATATTAATTACTGCGTATTTGTTTCTTTACAGGTTTCTTTATCTCCAGAAAAAAAATTGGCACCTTGCATCCTGGAAGTTAATTTAAGAGTCTGAAATTAGGGACTTCTTTTAAATTTGGACATGGCTAATCGAGGAGCAACAAGACCCAACGGGCCAAATACTGGAAATAAAATATGCCAGTTCAAACTAGTACTTCTGGGAGAGTCTGCTGTTGGCAAATCAAGCCTAGTGCTTCGTTTTGTGAAAGGCCAATTTCATGAATTTCAAGAGAGTACCATTGGGGGTGAGACTTTCTTTATTCCTGCTTCATTTGTTTGAATCATACATTGACACAAATATTTTGGTGTTCCAGTTGGGTGTCTGTGAATACCTATGTAGGCAATACAGTCAAGAAAAGAGATATTTAGCCGATTTAAACTTTAAAGTATACCTTGGTTTTTGTTACAATGACATCCAGTTTACATTTTTATTTTTTTGTGTGACTAATGGTTGTATTTTAGCTGAAACACACATACACACATGAGTAGAGTCAGTGTCCAAGTAATGAGATTTGATTGGGTATGTATTTCTTGATCATAATTAGAAGCTTATCCAAATAAATGCATGTTTGTACTGTTAATTGGTTTTAGGATGAATAGTAAAAAATGTTGGCCTTATGTTCTAATTCTGTGTAACTGAACTAATTATAATTATGCCAATTTATAAAATTAAGTTTAATTATACACTATCAGGATATATACAAATGACTTTCTAGGGTAAGGAAAAAGTGAGTAATTAATGGAAACAGACATAGCAGGAAAGTGGAACCTGGAGAAAAAGATGGAAGAGGAAAAAGAGAACATTGCACACAGTTATGGTAGAAGGGCAATGAGGGGAAGAAAAGATAAAGACAAAAAGGACACAACTAACAGTAAATTATTGTCAAGACTGGAAATCAAATAATTGAACCTAATTAAAGAAACAAAATATAGCAGGGGCAAGGGAACCTCTTTTGAACTTCAGTTTGATCTGTAAAATGAAGCTTTTGAATTTGATGTCGGGGAACCATTGGACTTCGTGATTCACAGTGTTTTGCAAGGCATATGAAATTGAGTGGTACTACATTTTTTAAGGTATTTATGAATGTAAGTTTTTATAAAGGCAAACTTTTGAAATACAAGACAAATATATAACCATTGGTGTATAGCAACTTGGAACCAATCTTTTAGAAGCAAAATTTTATAATGTGCATTTGGCAGATGTTCTTAACCAAATGTGCTTGAATTTTATTTATAATCTCAGACCCTTCTAGTAGAATAAATTACAGAAGTCTTGCTTACTTTTTCCTACAAGGGAAACATGCTAGTAAGCGGTATGAATATTTCCAGTTTAATAGACTCAGCAGTATAATGGTGATCATCAGCTTTTCATTTGTATACCATGTTAGAGTGTGTTTATTTTTTATTGTTTTATGTTTTTTGTAATTACTGAACATCATAAATGTAGTCTATATCATGGGCCCTTTGAGTCACAAGTGTTTAAAGAATGGTAATGCACTTTATATTATGCATCCTTTTTAGTGTCTTTTTATTGTATCTGTTTCATAATGAAATAGTACCTTAAGAAATTTTGACCTTCTCCAGAAGTAGCTTGGGCCAAATCTATCTTACCTTAAACCATTTGTTTAAGGCAATGACAGCATTTCCTGAAAAACATATAATCTGGGCCAAATGTCTGGGACAAATGGGTTTAGAACTTTCTGTTTGCTACCATTCTTCCCCTTCGCTGTGCATATTAACTCTTCTTTGAAATATATATTGTAGTTCAGAGGTTAATTCCTGAGACACTTAGCTTGAGACTAAGACTAGTATTGTATTTTCATTTTGTTTTGAATAATCCAGTTATCTCCTAAGTTTTTTTTTCCTAATGCACATCGAAAAGCATATTTAAAGGAGAAAACTAGCCCCATATCAGTGCATTATAAATATTCATCTGTTCTGATATGTGTATATATCTATATATACACACACACACTCACATGTATATGTAGTCTGTGTTTCCATTTAACACTATTTATTTGAAAGAGTGAAAAATAAATCTTCGATCTGTTGGTTCACTTTCCAAAAGCCAACAGCAGGCAGGGCTGAGCTAGGCCAAAGCCAGGAGCCAGGAATACCATCTGGGTTTCCCACATAAGTGGCAGGGATCCAAGAACTTGGAGCCGTCATCCCTCGCCTTCCCAGGCATATAAGCAGGAAACTATATCCAAAGCAGAATAGCTGGTACTAGAAACAGTGTTCCAAGGTAGGATGCGTTTATCCAAGTGTAACTTAATCCATTGGTGCCACAGGCCCACTCGCATTTTATGCACTTTGCTAAACAGCTTTATCTTTAGGAACTAGAGTAGATTATGATAATTTAAGCATTTCAAGATTTGAGTGGGGCCAGCACTGTGGCATAGCAGGTAAAGCCACCATCTGCAGTACCAGCATCCTGGCTGATTCACTTCCCATCCAGCTCTTTGCTATGGCCTGGGAAAGCAGTAGAGGATGGCTCAAGTCCTTGGGCCCCGTTGTACCTGCCTGACAGACCCGGAAGAAACTCCTGGCTTTGGATCGGCATGGCTCCAGCTGTTGTGGCCATCTGGGGAATGAACCAGTGGATGTAGGGTCTCTCTGCCTCTCTGTAACTCTGCCTTTCAAATAAAATAAATTAATCTTTAAAAAATAAAAAAGTTTGAGCTATTTGAACTTAAGCCCAGTGTCCATAACTTGTAGGTGATATGTGTTTGTTTTGATTGGTGCTTGGTAGATGTTATCTAACAAATGGACCTGGCTAACTACTTTACGTTTCAGAAGCTGGATTTCTGTTGTTTTTGTTAGTCAGCTGTTTATATCTAGTAACATTGGGTATTGACCTCAAAGGCTTATTTTAATTTTTAGTCTGTTTCCAGGGTAGAGAACTTAATGCTGCACTCTTGAATTTTGTGGGTTATAGAACCTTCTATAATATGTGGTTCTTCCTAAAAATAAAAACAGAGTTTTAAGAATCCTTGTTGGTTTGCCATACCATATACCCTCTTGACCCTCAGACACGCTTTTTAATTTTTTTTATTTATTTATTTGAAAAGAAGAGACAGAGACAAAGATCTCTTGTTCACTTGTTCACTCTCCAAATAGCCCACAACAGCCAGGGCTGGATCAAGCCGAGGTCAGGAGCTGGGATCAGTCCAGGTCTCCGCTGTGGGTGGCAAGGACCTATACTAGAGCAGTCACTTACTGCCTCCCACAGTCTTCATTAGTAGGCAGCTAGAATTGAGGAATGGAGCCATGACGCCAATCCAGAGACTCCAGTAGGGGAAGGGAGCATAAACAATAATGTGTAGTTCGGCAGTTTTTTTTTTCTTTTAGAGAAATGTTTCATACCACAGTTTTAATCTTACGTGCACTAATCAAGAGACATAGACTCTAAAGTTTAGGTGACAGAACTGTACATGGAAATCTTATAATTCCTCTTACTAGTGCAGTGATTTTTGAGCTTTAGTTTAACAGCAGTGGTTCTCAGACTGCTCTCTTCAGAAGCAGTTGAAATGAAATAGTACCTCAGAAATTTTTACCTTCTTCAGAAGCAGTTTGGGCCCAATCGATCTTACCTTAAACCATCTGACTGCCAATGGCAGCATTTCCTGAAAATCACACACATTCTGGGTTAAATATCTGGGACGAATGGGTTTGGAACTTGCAACCCCTTCGCAGTGCATATTAACTTCTTTGAAACATGTATTGTAGTACAGAGATTAATTCCTGAGACACTTAGCACAAGACTCAGACTAGTATCACCTAGGAAATTATTATACTACAGATTCCCATATTGAATCAAAACAGTGGGGCCGGGCAGGCAATCTAGGTTATATCAAGTTCTCCAGATGATCCTGATGTATATCAGCATTTGGGAACCACTGCTTTAAGTATTCTGAGTAACTTATATTTATAGTAAAGATTGAGTGTTCTACAAATGCAGTAATTTCTTTACTCTTTTAAATGTATCTATTTGGAAGGCAGAGTGAGAGAGAGGAAGAAAGAGATTTTCCGTAATCTTGTTCACTCCACAACTGACTACAACAACCTGGTGTGGACTAAGTCAAAGCCAGGAGCCAAAAACTCCATCCTGGTCTCCCACATGGGTGGCAGCAGCCCAAGTACTTGTATCATATTCTGCTTCTTTCTTTCCCTTCTCTTTTCTTTTTTCTCTTTCCTCTTAAAGATTGATTTATTTATTGGAAAGAGTTGCACAGAGGAATTAAACTTACTATTAACACATTTACCTTAAAACAATTTGTGACGGTGTCTGTCTCAAGAATAAAGCATTGTACAGACCAGCATTGTGGCTCAGCGGGTTAAGCCGCCATTGCAACGTCAGCATCCCATATCAGAGTTGCTGGTTCATGGCTCAGCTACTCTGTTTCTGATCCAGCTCCCTGTTATGCACCTGGGAAAATGATGGAAGACAGCCCAAGTACTTGTGTTCATGTCATCCACGTGGGAGACCTGGATGGAATTTCAGTCTTCTGATTTTGGCCTAGCCCAGCTCTCTGCCTCTCACACTGTGTTCGCTTGCTTGCTCTCTGCCATTCAAATAATCAGTCTTTTAAAAATAAATTTACAAAGCATTATGGTTAAGAAAGTGGACCCTGTTTCCAGATTGTTTGGTTTTAAATTCTAGCTCCATCACATAGGTGCTGCGTGGTCTTAGACAAGTCATACTCATTTATTATCACCTTTTATGAAATGGAAATCATTGTATGCTCTTTGAAAGAGTTATTTGAGGGTTGAGTTAAATAATGCCTACAAAAGTTCTTAACACAGTTCCTAATAGACTAAAAGGCCTAAGTAACTTGGGTTCTTCTGGAAGTAAGCGTTTAAGATTTAATTTATTTGAAAGACAGAGTTAGGTAGAGAGATAGAGGTCTTCCATCCGCTGGTTCACTTCCCAAGTGGGCTAAACAGCCAGAGCTGAGCCAATCCGGAGCCAGGAGCTCCTTCTAGGTCTCCCACATGGTGCACATGCAGGGACCCAAGGACTTGGGCCATCCTCCACTGCTTTGCCAGGCGCATTAGCAAGAGAGCTGGATCAGAAGTGGAGCAGCTGGGACTTGAACCAGCACCTGTATGGGAAGTTAGAGGAGGAGAAAAAGAGCAGTAGAGAGATTTTCAGACTGCTGGCTCAGTCCCCAAAAGGCCATAACAGCCCAAGGCGGGCAAGGCCAAACCCAGGAGTCCCACATGGATGCGGGGGCCCAAGGACTTGGGCCATTCTCTGCTGCTTTCCCAGGCACATTAGCAGGGACCTGGATCGGAAAAGGAGCAGCCACGTCTTGAACCAGTACCTATTTGGAGGTAGGTGGCAGCTGCACTGGCACCTTCTATATTGGTTTGTGTCACTTAAGACCCAAAGAAAATCACCCTTTAGTAGTCTTAATGTCAGCTCTCCAATTTCCTAGTTCAAAATATTATCTGGTGTGGCTATTTTAATATTCCTGTGAGTTGTAAGTCAGCAACTGTTGTAGGTATTTGGAGGCTGAACCCAGTGAATGGGAGTTATGGGTTGTGTGTGTGTGTGTGTCAAATTTTTTTTAAAAAGCTAAAAATTTTATCTAGATGTGAAATCATGAATGTCAGTTTTTGCTATGTCTTTTTTTTTTTCTTAAAAGATTTATGTTTATTTGAAAGACAGAGTTACAGAGAGGCAGAAGCAAAGAGATCTTCTATCCACTGGTTCACTCCCTAAATGGCCACAACTGCTGGAGCTGGGCCAATCGGAAGCCAGAATCCAGGAACTTCCTCCAGGCCTTCTATGCAGATGCAAGGGCCCAAGCCCTTGAGTCATTTTCAGCTGCTTTCTCAGACCATAGCAGAGAACTGGATTGTAATTGGAGCGGCTGGGCCTCAAACCAGCACCCACAAAGGATGCTGGCACTGCAGACGGTGGCTTTACCAGCAACACCATAGTGCCTGCCCCTTTGCTGTGCCTTCATTTGTTGATATTCTGTGATGCTGTTGAAGTATTCAAAGTTGCTTTGCAGAGTGATTTTGTCAAATAGCTCCAACTTAGTGAATGGACTCTTGATTCACTGATTTACTGCTTGTATTTTGTATACTAAGAAATAATTAGGTTGTCTAAAATTCATAGACCTAAGTTTCTAAAACTACTCAGTGGTGGCAATAAAAGATGTACCCCTTGTTTAGTATGGTAGACATGTTGAATAACCATACAGTATAATCTGATGTTATATGTCACTTTTAAAATTAATTTATTAAAATCTCCAACCTTTTATGAGCATATGTCCTCCTAAAAGAAGATACACATAAAAAGGAAGTGTATTTATTCTCAAGAAGTGTTAGATTCTCAAGAAGTCTATAAATTTGCATAAAATTTATTGAATGGACTTTGGGATCTATTTTGGCTGAGTTTAGTCTCTTGCTAGCTTTCTGGTTTTTCTCTGTCCTGAATATTTAAGGTTTCTTGTTGATCTTTTCATTGATGAAGTGAGAGGCATATGAAAGAAAGTAGGTTTTAGATAACAGTGGGTGCTGTGGAGTGGTAAGCTTTTTAAAATTACCTTTAGATAGAGAAAAAACTGACTTTAGTAAAAATGTGGAATTTTTGGAAACCTATTCCATTCCTTCTTTGAGGTTGTATACCATAATTGATGTTGTATAATCTAGCTTTGAAGCATGCTGAGTTTATGATAGGATAACACCATTCAGAGGCATTGTTGCATCTTGTGGAACAGCCTTTTTATATAGGCTAAGAAAATCTAAGATCAAGGAAAGTAACAGGAGTAATTCCAGAGATTTTTTTTTTTAAAGATTTATTCATTTATTCAGAAAGTAGAGTTACAGAGGGAGAGACAGAGATCTTCCATCCACTGGTTGACTGCAAATGGCTGCATGCCAGGAGCTTCTGGATCACCTGCTCACGTGGGTGCAGGGGCCCAAGAACTTGGGCTGTCTTCTGTTGCTTTTCCAGGCCTGTTAGCAGGTAGCTCAATCAGGAAGCAGCTGGGACTCAAGCCAGTGCCCAGGAGGACACTGGCTCTGCAAATGCCAGCTTAACCCACTGCTCCACAGCATCAGCCCCCATTTTTTGTTTTTAAATTATTGACTATCTTGATGTAAGCATACATTCTGGCTACCTAATTAATAAATTCCTCAAGGTGAGAGTGAATATTGTTGAAGTCACATGTTGGATTTTGAAGATAAATAATTCTTAGTACCTCACAAATGTTGCAATTCTTAGTACCTCACAGATGTTGCAAAACGGTATTTCAAGTGTTGCTGAACAACATTCATCTCCTTTTCAAAGGAGCAGGTGAGGAAGGAAGGGTGGATGCAGGATGAGGAACCAGTCACTTAACGGTCTTTTAGCCTCAGTTTTGACAGTTGAAGATACCAGACTTTGGACTGCAAAGAACGTAATCTGATAAGTGACTCTGGTCTGTGTAATTATCAGTTGCTTTCAGCTGTTCTTTGTCAAAAAAATAGTTATCTTTGTCTAAAACTAAAGCCAGAGTATATCTTACTTAGTTGCTGTCAGTTCTGTTTGAGATCTAACATAAATAGAATTCTTTGTCTCCTATCACATTCATAAGTAATTTGTAGATGTTAGAAAAGTGTAATTTCTAAGAAATACAGGGTAATTTTAAGATGGAATACTATAAGATGGTTACTTGTTAGAATTGCATTACATAGAACTTACATGACATTTTCATAAGTCTCATGTATACCTTACATGGCTGTATCTGGAAATACTCATTTTATATAGAAGAAAATACTAAGGCAATAGCTCAAGGAGTTTTCCTGATGTTTTCCAACTAAGTTACAGCTAGAATGCAAGACAGATGTGTTTCTTCAATGCCACTTGTGTTGTGGAGTTGAGAGTGTGACAGTGTGCGTGTCTGTGTTTGTATGCATGCAAGTCTGTGTTTCCTTTGTTATAACTAGGGTATGTGTGGCAACCATTCTGTAAAATACTTGACAGATATATTCCCTCTTGATTTTATGTATCACTTAAGCAAAATAACATGAAAGTGTTTTTTAAAAAACTAAAAGGATATTAGATAAAAATTTAAATTACCCACACTCCTAAATTAAATTACCACCACTGTTTCTCTCTCTCTCTCTTTTTTTTTTTTTTTTGGACAGGCAGAGTTAGAGAGAGAGAGAGAAAGGTCTTCCTTTTCTGTTGGTTCACCCCCCAAATGGCCACTGCTGCCGGTGCACTGCGTCTATCAGGAGCCAGGTGCTTACTCTCGGTCTCCCATGTGGGTACAGGGCCCAAGCACTCGGGCCATCCTCTGCTGCCCTCCTAGGCCACAGCAGAAAGCTGGACTGGAAGAGGAGCAACCCGGGACAGAATTTGGTGCCCCAACTGGGACTAGAACCCAGGGTGCCGGCGCCTCAGGCGGAGGATTGGCCTAGTGAGCCGCAGTGCCAGCCATCTTTTTTTTTTTTTTTTTTTTTTAAAGATGTTTTTATTTATTTGAAAGTCAGAGTTACACAGAGAGAAGGAGAGGCAGAGAGATAGGTCTTTCATCTGCTAGTTCACTCCCCAAATTGGCCACAGCAGCCAGAACTGTGCCAGTCAGTCCAGGAGCTACTTCTGGGTCTCTCACATGGGTGCAGGGACCCAAACTGGGGCCGCTTCCTACTGCTTTCCCAGGCCATAGCAGAGAGCTGTGTAGGAAGTGGAGCAACTGAGACTTGAACCAGCCCCCACTGTTTCATTTTTATATTATCAAATACATCATACTTCAAATTTTAACTATTTCATTACTTTCAGATCAGTCAAAACTCAAAAAGTTTTGAAGAGTGTGCAGCGAAAAGTCTCCTTGTCTTTTTTTGGGGGTGGGGGGGGGACAGGTAGAGTTATAGACAGTGAGAGACATAGAGAAAGGTCTTCCTTCTGTTGGTTCACTCCCCAAATGGCCACTATGGCCGGCGCTGCGCCAATCCAAAGCCAGGAGCCAGGTGCTTCTTCCTGGTCTTCCATGCGGGTGCAGGGGCCCAAACACTTGGGCCATCCTCCACTGCCCTCCTGGGCCACAGCAGAGAGCTGGACTGGAAGAAGAGCAACCAGGATTAGAACCCGGTGCCCACGTGGGATGCCTGCACCGGAGGCAGATGATACCGAGTGAGTCGTGGTGCTGGCCTCCTCATCTTCTAATCCACTCAGTTCTGTTTCCCAGAGATGATATTAATTTGTTGTATATCCTTATAAAGTTACTAAAAATCTATCTCGTCCCGCTTTTTTTCAAAATTTAAACTTACCAGACCTCTTAATATTGCTGAGAAACAAATTACACCAAAACTTAAAAATTTAAAATAATTCTGCCATCCCTCATGGTTCTGGGCAGCTTACTGGTGAGTGGGGCTTACTGTGTCAGCTTAGTGTTTCTGTGGTCTTATGGCTTTGCAGCCAGTACTGGGTCTGAAGTCATCTTAACATACCAGGAAGTTGGTGCAGTCTTTTGGTCGATACCTCAGCTGGGGCTGTCAGCTAGAACATGGATGTTTGGCCCTGCCATCTGGCCTGGTGTTTTGCACAGTGTTATGGTGGGTACAAGACTGTCCCAAAAGTACTAAGTGGAAGCTGAATTGGCCTTTTTATGACCTAACCCCAGGAAGATGCATAGTAACAATTCTCTGTACAGATTCAAGAGAGGGTTGTCAGTGTCATCCTGTAAGATGTGATGTGGGAAATCTTGGTGTATCCATCTTAGAAAATAAAATTTGCCCCATTTTCCTTGGCTGTTAACAGTGTTCCTTCCAGTACATGGATCTTACTAATAGATGTTTAATCAGAGCTCTAGTTATAGATTGTTTTATGTCTTTGGCTATTATAGTGCTACAATAAATAGCAGTACCTAATCATTTTTCACATAATGTAAGTATGTAGTATAAATTTCCAGAAGTGGGTTACTTTGTCAAAGGTTATATACATTTGTAATTTTTATGAATTTTTCCAATTGCCCTTCAACCAGCAAGGTACATAATGCCTATTATCATAATGTACTTAGTACATAAGTGTACTCTGTACATTTGCGATCTTGCCATTCTTGTAGATGAAACTTCACTTTTCCCAGTGAACGAGGTTGAGCATCTTTACATATTTTAGAACACAGTGTTTGACTTTCTGTGAACTGTTTATATAAGCTCATGGTAATTAAAAATTCATTTATAGTAATCATGCTATTGTGTTCTATTTCACTTACTAATAATAATGTCTCAGTATTCTGCATTCAGTACCTAGTAATGCACTTTATTTTTAACCATTCCCTTTGTAGTTTTGTTTGCTGTTTTAGTAGGTATCATCTAATAGTGGGTATCATCCTAGAATTTTTGCCCCCGTACCTATTTCTCTAAGATTGATTTCTAGATGTGGTTACTGAGCCAAATGGAATCTATTGAATGAGAGCAAAAGAATGCCAGCCTCTGTCACCTTTTTGTCTCTTTTTTGGGTGTTTTGGCATAAATAATTACTTTCTGGGATTATAGGTTTCCTGTAATTGATAATCTGAAATTTAAACTCTTTCCTATCTCTTCTTCCTCCTTTAACCTTTTCCATTCTTATTGTATAAAAGTCTCAGATTAGGGCTTTTAAACTTTGTAGATAGGCTTATTGTTAATCACATTTAAGACCAGAGATTCTTTAAGGTCTGGGAGACTCCCTTGAGAGCTGGAAAGTATTATGTGCTATGGTTTTGTTAGTTTGGTTTTTAAGGTTTATTCATTTGAAATGCAGTGACAAACCTTCCATCTGGTGGTTCACTCCCCAGATCCAAGTAACTTCAACAGGTTGATGAGGCCAAAGCCAGGAATTCAGTCCCCTACATGTATGGCAGGGACTCAAGTACTTGAAGCATCATCCAGTGCTTTCCAGGTGCATTACCAAGGGAGCCAATTGGAAGCAGAGTAGTTGGGGCTCAGACTGGCACTCTGGATGCTTGGGTGTCTCAGGCAGCTGCTAAAGCTGCTGTGCCATGGTGCCTGTCCTTTGTGCTAGGTTCTTGAACCAGAATAAAGGGGTATTATTACTAAGCAGGGATGGGATGGTACTGTTACTAAGGGAAAGAAGGATTCTTCCAAAAATAACCTGGATACTATCCTTGTATAAGAATTTGATAAAGCACTGTAGGACTATTTTTTTTTCCTGAGGTTGTACCGAAAGTGACTCTTGCCTTTTTTTGGTTAAGATTTATTTTTTATTTTATTTTTAAAGGCAGAATTATAGAAGAGGGGCAGATCTTCCATCTGCTCATTGACTCCATATAGCCACCATGACCAGGGCTGGGCCAAGCTGAAGCCAGGAGCTTCTTCTGGGTCTCCCACATGGGTACAGGGGCCCAAGTACTTGTAACATCCTCTGCTGCCATCCCTAGGCATACTAGCAGGGAGCTGGATTGGAAGTAGAGCAGCAAGGACACGAACTGGCACCCATATGGGATGCCAGGGTCTTCACAGGTGGAGGCTTATTAACTGCTACACCACTCCACCAGCCTGAGAACTGCTTGCTTTATTTTTTTATATAGATGAGAGGGAGGGCCAGAGAGATCTTCCATCTGTGTGTTCACCACCCATCTGGCCACCACTGCCAGAGCTAGACCAGGCCAAAGCCAGGAACTGTATCCTGGTTAAGGCTCGATTCCTTGAGCCATTTTCTGCCTTTCTAGGCACATTAGCAGGAAGCTGGATCAGAAGTGGAGCAGCTAGAACTCAAACTGGTACTCTGCCTGAATCCATGGTGCTGTGAACCCACTGTGCCACAGTGCTCTCCCCAGGACTGTTAATGCATACAGTATCAGTTGCATAAAGATAAGATGACTTTTTAAAAAATACTTTTTCTTGGTTTTTATTTTATTTGAAAGGTAGAAGTAGACAGAGGTCTTCCATCAATAGCTGGGCATTCAGAAGCAGAGCTGGACTTTAGCCTAGGCACTCCCAATATGGAATGTGGGCATCTCAAGTAACTGCTCTTAGACAATTAACTGCTGTTAACACCCACCCCAAGATAAAACATTTCATAAGCATTTCATATATAGGGACAGCCCCTTAAAGTGGAGTAAATGTAATTATTTTTTCTGTTAATATTTGGGAGCCCTTGGCTGGCCCCGTGGCTCAGCTAATCGTCCGCCTGTGGCGCCAGCACCCCGGGTTCTAGTCCTGTTTGGGGCGCTGGTACTAGTCCCGGTTGCTCCTCTTCCAGTCCAGCTCTCTGCTGTGGCCCAGGAGGGCAGCAGAGGATGGCCTAAGTGCTTGGGTCCCTGCACCCGCATGGGACACCAGGAGGAGGTACCCGGCTCCTGGCTTTGGATTGGTGCAGCTCCGGCCATAGCAGCCATTAGGGGAGTGAACCAACGGAAGGAAGGAAGACCCTTCTCTCTGTCTAGAACTCTGTCTGTCTCTCTCATTGTCTGATTCTGCCTGGCCAAAAAAAAATATATATATATATTTGGGAGCCTTTGATAACTAGCTTGCTGCAACCTTTTCCCATTCTCTCATTTTTTTAAAAGATTTATTTATTTGCAAGTCAGAATTAGAGAGAAGGAGAGGCAGAGAGAGAGGTCTTCCATCCGCTGGTTCACTCCCCAGTTGGCTGCAATGGCTGGAGCTGTGCCAATCCAAAGCTAGGAGCCTAGAGCTTTTTCTGTGTCTCCCACGTGAGTGCAGGGGCCCAAGGACTTGGGCCATCTTCCACTGTTAAATCAGTCTGGTGAGCAAAGACTTCATGAGTATTGTGCCCTTTGGTGAGGTAACTACGGGCTCTTAGTTCTGAAGGTTCAAGTACTGGTTTTACCAGTTCATTCTAAGGCAGAGGTGGAGAATGTCTTATAAGTCCCACAGTCATTTGGTCTGGCCCTGCCAAGGCAACTGCAGGCAGGACTCAAAATTCAAAATCTATAGCAGGCTAATTTTTAAATTGGTAATTTTGTATGGCCCACAAAAATGGTGTTATAAATATCCAAATAGCTGTAGGCAAAAAAATTTTCCTAACCCTTGTAGGGTCATCAGAATTGGGCACTAACAATCCTAAGCAAACGTCTAAGAGTAATTTTAAAGCAATGTATCATGAGAAATACCTAGTTTGATAATGTTCAGCTGGTGACTTGTTGACTAGCTTATGTCCTGGTTAATGAATCCTTTGGGAGAATTGGTTATGATATTTTCAAGCTATAATATTTCTTGAAAAAATTGCATGAGTTCTTTAAAATAATACCCTTTTTCCTGGGCAGTGTTGGAGAAAAACTGGTTCTTTATTTTTCATGGAGACTGTTTCCTCTGTAGTTTCCAAGAGTGTAATTAATTTGGCAGTTCTTACCTTTAGAAGTTGCTCGTTGCTTTTTTTTTCTTTAATTTTTGTAAAGTACACACAGCACAAATTTTACCATATTAGCCATTTACAGTTCAATGGTATTAAATACTTTCACATTGGTGTATAGCCATCCAGAGCTATTTATCTTCTCCAACTTTTTAAAAATTTTTTCCTCTAACCCCATCATTGGCAATAACCATAATGCTACTTTCTGTCAAGAGGACTTGTGCTTTTCTGAGAGGCTTATTTCTGTCTGCATAATTCCTTCAGGGTTCATCCTTGTTGTATCATGTAAGTCAGAATTTTTTTTTAGGGTTGAATAATGTTCCATTATTACATACGTGCATACTCTTACTATATTTTATTTACCCATTGTTAGACACTGGGGTTGCTTCCACCTTTATTCTGAACAAAGGGGCTGTGAACTTTGGTTACAAATGCCATTTGAGTCTCTGCTTTCGGTTCTTTGGACTACATTCTCAGAAGTGTGATTGCTGGCTGGCGCTGCGGCTCAATAGGCTAATCCTCCGCCTAGTGGCGCTGGCACACCAGGTTCTAGTCCGGTCAGGGCGCTGGATTCTGTCCCGGTCGCCCCTCTTCCAGGCCAGCTCTCTGCTGTGGCCAGGGAGTGCAGTGGAGGATGGCCCAAGTGCTTGGGCCCTGCACCCCATGGGAGACCAGGAGAAGCACCTGGCTCCTGCCTTCGGATCAGCGCAGTGCGCCGGCTGCAGGATGCCAGCTGCGGCAGCCATTGGAGGGTGAACCAACGGCAAAGGAAGACCTTTCTCTCTGTCTCTCTCTCTCTCACTGTCCTCTCTGCTGTCAAAAAAAAAAAAAAAAAAGAAGAAGAAGAAGTGTGATTGCTGGGTCATATAGTAATTATATTTATAGTATTTTTTATTTAAGTTATAGAAGTTTCATATATTCCATATATACAGATTTAGGAACATAGTGACACTTCCTCCCCTACATTCCCTATTTATAATATTTCTGAGAAATCTCCACATTGTGCAGTAGCAGCTATACATAGGTTCCAATTTCTCATTTTCTCCTGTTTTGGTAATAGTCATTCTTCATGGCAGTAAAATGATACTGATGGGTTTTCATTTTCTTTTCTCTAATGATACTGATGTTGAATATCTTCTCATCTGCTTCTTGACTGTTTGAGTATCTTTGGAAACATATCTACTGAAGTCTTTTTGTCCATTTTCTAATCAAGATTTTTGGTAGTTCCTGAACTGTAGGAGTTCTCTACATAGATACCAAATTTTTATCAGTTGCTCACTGATTTTTAAGAATGAATCCTATATAATTAGATTTTTAGGTTGCCCCTGAGGTGGATTTACTTTTGGGAAGATCACTCTTTTTATATATAATCTCTGTAGTCAATATTTTGTTGTGAGACTTCTAGGGTATTTTCTATTCGGATTTATTCTTAGTGTATATGCTTTGCACTTTATCCTTGCTTGTTTTTATTTCTTTCTTTCTTAATTGAAATGCCGTTCTTCCTTGATTACATGATTGTATTTCCTGCCACATCCACTGAGTGGTAGAGGCCCAAGCACTTGTGCTATCTAGGCACGTTAGTAGGAAGCTGGATCAGAAGCAGAGCAGCCAAGATTTGAACTGGTATTCCCGTAAAGTTATGCCAGCATGGCAGACAGTGGCTTAACCCACTGTACCATCGCCAGCCCCAGGGTCCATGGTTTTTTTGTTTTGTTTTGTTTTTTTGCCATTTTTTTCTTTATTCATTTTGCTAAGTTAAGTGATAACTGTTTTTTGCTGTGTGGGTTTTTTTTTTTTTATTATAGTGATGCTGACTACTTTTCTGTTACTCGTTTCCTGAATTGTCTTTATGCATTTATGATGGAATCTTTTAAAGATTTTCCCAAGATTTTTAAGAGTTTTCTACATATTAAAATTACTAATCCCTAGCATCCTTTGTCAAAATTTTTCTAATATATTTTCCCTTGTGTTTTGCATGTATGGTTTGTGCTTTGCAAACCCGAAGCCTCAAATTCTTATGTAGTCAAACCTAGTAGTCTTTTGTGGGATTTTTTGATCAGTTATAGTAAGGTAATTCTTTCCTGGCAAATTTGATAAATATTAATTTGGGGTTGGTATTGGGTTTTGTGTTTTTCTATTTTTCCTTCTGTTTTACTTATGTAGAATCATTTTGATAAAACTGGTCACAGGTTTCACTTTATTTTTTATTTAGTAATCTTTGACTTAATACCATTGATTTGGATATTCTTTCCTTTGCTCAGTGGGTTGGCAGTGTCTCATTTATTACACATTGAAGGCTTTTGACATTTGCAGAATTGTGTGCAGTTTCAGCTATTAACTGACCCCAAGGTCTGTGATAAAGTAATTTGTAGTTTTGCTGAGGGTGAAATGTTAGTCCTTGCTGCCGGGCTTGCCCATAGGAGCTGATTATGTAGCTCAAAGAGGAAGCCTATCAGACAGGCCAGCACCCGCATCTCAACGCAGCTTTGTTTTTCTCTACTTGTCGTCGCGTACGCAGTACTGTTTCTTTGTGAAATATGGGCCCGAAAAGAAAACCAACTGCTAGTGCTGGTGATGGAAGTGAAGAGAAAATGAAGAGGTCTAAGTGATGGTTCTTAGCCAGAAAATAGACGTTTTGGATAAAATAAAGTGGTTTTGCAGATTCAGGTAAGTTTGTGGTTGGTTAATGTTGCTACAATATTGATGTGTAGTAGCTTGCACTTTGGCAGCATTTGCTTTTATAACAATAAATTTGTAGTAATGCATTTTTAGGAGCACTGAACATTGACTTTAAGGCATCACTTAAATGTCAGTTATAGTTCAATTATTTGTAGAGATAAAATTAAGCGCTAGTAATACTTGAAACTTGGTAACTTTGGTGTCATGAAAGCTTTGGAGTATGTTACACATTATTCAGTTTGTTAAAATACTGGACTATCCTGTTCCTATAACATTTTTGTCCTTGTGACACTGCAACTCTTGATTGACATAAAAAATGCACTCCTTGGGCCATTAATACCGATCTTTTTTTCCTCCTCACATTTTAACTTTGTTTACTGTAGCACATGAGCAATAATATGTTAGCAAATTAAACAGCCTATGTTGGTGATGTTTTTATTTGAGATTGTGTTCGGTTATACAGATCGAGTATCCCTTATCCAGAATGTTTGTCACCAGAAATACTTTTTATGTTGTTTTTTTTTTCCCAGATTTTGGAATATTTGCATGTACATAATGAGATATCTTGGGGATGACACACAAGTCTAAGCACAATTCATTTATGTTTCATGTACACCTTACATATGTAGCCTGAAGGTAATTTTAGAAGCGTTTTTGATTTGTGCATGAAACAGTTTCCTGGTTTAGAATTTCCCACATGGGAGCATTATATCAGCACCTCAAAAAGTTTCAATTTTGGAGCACTTAAGATTTTGGGTTTTCATATTAGAGATGCTCAAGCTCTATAATATCTTGTAGAGAGGCCTTTTGCAACATTTTTTTCTCATTTGCCAAGTATCTCCTTGTTCACATATTATCTAAAAATACCCCATGAATAGTTCCACATCTTTTGTTAACTTCAAACATCTGTATGGATTGGGATTTTTATTAGTTGGTGGGTACAGTAGAGCTAATAGTTATTTCTCAAGGAACCTCCCAATATAGGAGAAGAAAAAGATACATAAACCAGTGAAACATTAGGGATCTCTGGGAGTATGGAGTTAAGAGATACTAGGGTAGAATGAAGGAGAGGTTTCTAAGCAGTTTAGGAAGGAATTACTTTCTTTAGTAATCTGATTGGAATCATTCTGCTTATAACATGTTTTCACCTGGTTATTGGCAATGTTACTATAAGGCTATTAACTTCAGCATGTTCTGGCTGAATGAAAGAACATTATTATCTTTTAGCTGATGCCTTTGGGTTTTTATGATGGTATTGTTTCTTTCAAATAGTATCTTTACACTAATATATTACTTATAATATAGATATGAAATGTTACTTAATTATGGTATTGGTAGACATTCTAGTTTTGTTCTCACATTAAAAGAAATTACTTCAAAGCTTTGCTATTAAGAATAGCTGATTTCGGGCTTAAGGATGGTACATTTGCTAAATTTTAAGGAAGATTCTTATGTGTTTATTAGGTATGGATATCAATTCAAATACTCATAATTTATTTAAATAAAGTTTCTTTTTTAGAATGATAGTATAATAATGTGTTTCTGAAAGTCTGTAATTGGCTGTTGTTCTTTTAATGTATTTGTTGAAATTTCTTTGCTTGTATTTTATTTGACTTTTTTCTTTTTGCCTTTTTTGTACATGCAGTTATGAGAAAAATTCTATCAATAACTGGCTTTAGAATCAGACCACGTTTCCTTTGGAGTTGATAAATGGAAATACAAATGAATGTTTTTACTCCTAATGTATTTTTTGTTGTTGTTTTTTTTTTTTAAAGATTTATTTATTTATTTGAAAGAGTTACACAGAGAGAGGAGAGGCAGAGAGAGAGAGGTCTTCCATCTGCTTGTTCACTCTCCAGTTGGCCGCAACGACCAGAGCTGTGCCAATCCGAAGCCAGGTGCCAGGAGCTTCTTGCCGGGGCCCAAGGACTTGGGCCATCTTCTGCTTTCGCAGGCCATAGCAGAGAGCAGGATCGGAAGAGGAGCAGCCAGGTCTCGAACCAGGATGGGATGCCAGCACTTCAGGCCAGGGCATTAACTTGCTGTGCCACAGTGCCGGCCCCATACTCATAATGTACTTTGTAGTCAAAGTATATCCAACAGAAAGCAGGCTGAATGAAAATTTAATTCAACTTTTTTGTGAGCATACATCACAGGCGTACTTGAAAAGTCTTATTTTATGATCTTTCCATCTTTTCCATTTCATGAAAAAGGCATACTGTGAAAAAGTTTTATGTTTGAAAAGGAAAACTTTCACAACAGGGAAAAGAGTGATGCAGTACTTTTTGGGTATCCACTAAAATAAATGCAAGATTTTGTATAAAGTAAAAGATTTAATGTTAATTTTGCTCAATGTAAGAAGTTTCAACTTAATTAGCATTTATATTTAAAACATTACTATTTACTTATGAGATAGGATCTAGCTGAAAAAACATTTCCAGTGACAGTGTTTGTGAAATTCAGGTTATGGTTGCTGTTACTAACAGCGGAAACCAGAAGACACACTAAAAGTGGCATGGAGAATAAATGTCATGTCTAATATAAAAGTTGTGTTTAATTAGATGTGGCTTATTCAGCATATTTATCTAATGTCAAAAGATTGGCATCACTACATTCAGTGTAGAGAAATGGATCATAATTTTCTTGCATGATATGATGCTATTAGAAAATATTATTGAGTCCGTGGCAGGTGTGTGAAAAGGGTTTGATTATTTCACCCTGAACCAAAAGTAAAAGAAGAGCATATCAGATGTTATAGGAAGAAACAAATTGCAAGGTGAGGTGGCTTGTCATCCAGCAAGCTGCTAAAACTTGCTATTTGTGGATCTTTTTGTTTTAACAATAAAGTATCATCTGTTAGTGGTACTTTGTTAATGTTAAAATTAGAATAAAGGAAAGCACATGTGAAAAACACAACTCCAAAAAATTGTTAATACAAAGAGTTAAAGTGATAGGAGTAGATATTGAAACTGTTTAATAAATTAAATCTAGGTCGGGTAATAATCACTACCAAAATTACAGTGTTTTTGGTGGCAGTGGAATGGGACTAAATCACCAGAGTGTGCAACTAAAAAACCAGGAAAATGAAACAAGTTGTAGTGTCACCAGCACAGATGGTGGTTGTAAATAAACAGCCATCCCTTGGTGTCCATGAAGTATCGTTCCAGGACCTATAAGGATACCAAAATCTGTAGAGGCTCAGGTCTTTTCTAGAGAGTGGCTTTGTATTTGCATATAACCAGCACACATCATCTCCAGCTTACTTTGTAATATCTAGGATGATGTAAATAGTTATACTTTTTTTAGGCAGTAATAATGGTGTGGGGGGGGGGTCTATAACTATCTGGTTTTTTAGATACATGTATTTTTTATCTATGATTGATTGAATCCACCAATGCAGGGCTTAAGAATGTGGAGGGTTGATGATGTATTTTCCCCCACTTTCAAAGGTAACTATGTAAGGAAACTTCAGAAAGCATGGAATGGAAAACAACATGAGCTTACTTTGGTGTAAAAAAGTTTGAAATTCATGCACAATATTCTTTTCTTTAAAAAAATTTATATTTGAAAGGCAGAGTTAGAGCAGGAGAGAGAGAAAGGTAGGTTTTCCATCTGCTGGTTCACTCCCCAGATGGCCACAACAGCCGGGGCTAAGCAGAGCTGAAGGCAGGGGCCCATGGATTTCAGCCATCTTCTCTGCTTTCCCAGATGCACCAGGCAGGGAGCTGGATGGGAAGTGAACTGGTGCCCATGTGGCATGGCAGCTTAACCCTTTAGACCACAATGCTGGCCCTAGGGTTTTCATAATAAATATTTTCCATGAATTGTTTGGCGACTAGTAGTATACCCATTTCTTAAAATGTAAAGTAATTTAGAAATGTGATTTTTTTTTTTTAAGATTTATTTATTTATTTGCAAGTCAGAATTACAGAGAGGAGAGGCAGAGAGAGAGGTCGTCCATTCACTCCCCAGTTGGCTGCAATGGCCAGAGCTGCGCTGTTCTGAAGCCAAGAACCAGGAGCCAGGAGCTTCCTCCGAGACTCCCACGAGGGTGCAGGGGCCCAAAAACCCGGGCTATCCCCTACTGTTTTACCAGGCCATAGCAGAGAGCTGTATCGAAAGTGGGGCAGCCAGGTCTCAAACCGGTGCCCACATGGGATGCCAGTGCTTCAGGCCAGGGCGTTAACCCGCTGCACAACAGCACTGGCCCCAGAAATGTGATCTTAAATTTAATTAATACGGTAACAGACTTTAAAATGTGGAGGAAAAACTTTCAATTTGTGATTTCACTTACCAGCGTCTTATATGCACCTAGCATTGAATCAGATTTTGCAAATATTTAAACCACTGTTAACTGTGTAAGTATGTAATATATCAATTTTCCACGTTTCCAGATACGAAAACATTTGGAGGGGGATGATTAACTTATTATAGGCATTTTCTCTTTCAGCTGCTTTTCTAACCCAAACTGTGTGTCTTGATGACACAACAGTAAAGTTTGAAATCTGGGATACAGCTGGTCAAGAGCGATACCATAGCCTAGCACCAATGTACTACAGAGGAGCACAAGCAGCCATCGTTGTCTACGACATTACAAATGAGGTGGGTACAGGGGCATTGTATGGTTGAAACTATTGGTACTTTTTGTTATTCAGAATTTTGATTAGAGAAAATATTTTGAAATGCCTTTTTTTTTTTAGCCAGTGAAGATCTTTCTGCCAAAGCTTTTGTGAATTAATCATTTTTAAAAAATAACAAAAAAAAACTTCTTTTTTCTATTTATTCATAGAAATATTGTAGAGGTTATTTTGAACTATAATCTCCCCACTATGCTATGTAACACTAGGAACTTATTCCTTCCTTCACACTCAGTTGGTACCAAATTTCCGAATTTCTATCCCAACCTTTCCCAGCCTCTGTTATAAATCACCTTTCCATGTTCAGATTGATTTTATTTGAAAGCTCTGACATACAGACAACAAGCTGTACTTGTGTATGTCTAATACCGCTTTTTATATATATCTACTTATTTGAGAGGGAGAGACAGAGAGAGGTCTTCCATCCACTGGTTCACTTCCTAAATGGTCGCAGTGGCTGGAGCTGGGCCTATCAGGAGACAGGAGCTTCCTCTGAGTCTCCCACATAGGTGCAGGGGCCCAGGCACTTGGGCTATCCTCCACTTCCTTCCTAGTCCATTAGCAGAGAGTGGAATTGGAAGTAGAGCAGCCGGGACTTGAATTGGAGCCCATATGGGATGCCAGTGTTGGCAGCAGACCAGTGTACTGCTCTACAACACCAACCCCTGATGTACAAACCTGACGTGTCTTCCACTTCCATCCATTCTGCATTTCATTCTTTTTATGACTGAATAATGTGTATATGCCACATTTTCTTTATCTGTTTATCTGATGATGGACACCTTGGTTGATTGCATTTCTAGTTTTTAAGAAATCATCTTATTGTTTTCCATAGTGTCTATACTGATTTACATTCCCTCCAGCAGTACACATTTATACATGTAGTGAAATGTCATGCTGTAACCCATAAATAAAAACAGTGGGTAGCCCTGCACCCGCATGGGAGACCAGGAGAGGCACCTGGCTCCTGCCTTCGGATCAGCGTGGTGTGCCGGCCGCAGCGGTCATTGGGGGGTGAACCAACGAAAAGGAAGACCTTTCTCTCTGTCTCTCTCTCAATGTCCACTCTGCCTGTCAAAAAAAAAAAAAAAACTTTTAAAAAAAATTTCTTTAAGCTAAAAGTGTCTCAAACTACACAGTGGTCCTAAGAGATTGTCTGTCCCAGAGTCACACAACGGACAGTTTTTCAAACCTTATCTCACAAAGATGTTTGCTAACCATTTTTTTGATCCTGTGCCAAATAACTGTTTCTTTGTTTAACAGGAATCCTTTGCAAGAGCAAAAAACTGGGTTAAAGAGCTTCAGAGGCAAGCAAGTCCTAACATTGTAATAGCATTATCAGGAAACAAGGCTGACCTAGCAAATAAAAGAGCAGTAGATTTCCAGGTAAGTAAATGTTGACTTGAAGGCACTCAATTTTTGTGAATATCAGTAGTGATATATAAATTGATTCAGATTTTCTTGACCTTGACAATTAAAGAAATAATTATTCAGAGTAAAGTATATAAAACCAAAAGTGATTGTCCTCCACCTCCCACACATACTTGAACTAGTATACTTCCCAAGCATTTACTCATCTCCCAGTATGTATCAACTCAGAGGTGTGCCCACATACTTAGGGTGCTTTAAAAGTTTATGAAAAAATAAAATAGTTTATTTTTGTGCGAAAACCCTTGAAATCCATGCATAGTTTTTCAATAAAACATGGTTTCTAGAAACTCGTTGAAGCCCCCTCATATGTACATACACACATACTGAACACACTCAGGTGACTGTTCTTAAAAGGACATTCAAAAATAAAATCTCAAAAATCTGCTTTGTTATCTTATGTCATCTATAGTAGCTAATCTAGAATGTTCCCTGCTGTAAAATAGGGCTGGTGAGATGTTTCTCATTTTTGCTTTTCAATTTTTTTGAAATGTCTTGACAGAAGATTCCCATCCACAGATTACTACTCAAATGCCTGCAACGGCCCAGGTTTAAGCCCAGCTGAACCAGGAGCCAGGTCAAGCACATGAATGCAGAAACCAAACTACTTAAGCCATCACCCCTGCCTCTCACGGGATGCAGGCATCCTAACCAGCGTCTTAACCACTAGGAAAAATATCCATCCTGCAATCATTTAAAAACAAAGCAGATCTTCAGTTAGACTTAAAACTTTGTGAACTTCTGCTCTTTATGCAGTTTGGCTATGGCCATTAGGTGTATAATGTTAGTGTTGGCATCATTTTCTTAATTGAATATGTGATAGATTGAATACATAAACTGAAAAGAAACTATATTTCTTGCACCATCAGGTATTAAGCTGAGTAGATTACATTTCACTTAATTCTTGGGACAACCATGTAAGGTATTATATTATCTATTATATTCCCCAAGACAGTTACCTCTCCGGCATAAACTGGTAGGGAGAGCACTTAAATTATAGCTATAAATGGCCCTGTCATGGTTCAAAGGAACTCACTTGTTTCTTTGTCAAATGGGAAAGATAATTGGTTGCTCCTCACAACAGCTGTGAGGATTAATGTAAAACCAAGTGAAGCAAGGGATTGTGCAAGAATTTCAGGCAGGAGAGGATACATTCCATTACAGTTCTCTTATACAGTGCTTTTCCTTCGTGATCGTTATTATGCAGTTGTTTATAGTTAATCAAGTTTCAGTAGTAACAAAAAGGCACTTTTTTATAACAAAAATAAAGTGGGCTTAGTAACAGCATACTTCAAAAGGTTTGTGGAAAACAGAATTAAAGGTAAGTTTATTTTGGTGCAAAAAAACTTTGAAATCATGCATACACTTGGTCTTCAGAAAGTTCATGAAAAATGTGTGTTGTGAATATTTCCAAAATATTTGTCTCTTTTCTACGAACAGGAAGCACAGTCCTATGCAGATGACAACAGTTTATTATTCATGGAGACATCAGCTAAAACATCGATGAATGTAAATGAAATATTCATGGCAATAGGTGAGATTAATAATGTCTTCAAATTATATAGGCCAAAAAAGTAGGGAAACGTTGATTTGACTATCTCCATTTAAAAAAATTCTTGACTTCTTTTCTTATGATTATACTACTTTTCTAAGGCTCTTTCACCAAGTAATGCTTTTTTGAATTTTTAAATGTGAAATACTATTACCTGTCGCTCCCCCTCTTCATGGAGGAACGACACAGGACCCTGCGCTGTTCTTTCGTCTGCTCGGCCCTTCCCGGGTTTGCTGCTGGTTCTTCCCGGGTTGGCTGCCGACCCCTCCATCTCCGTGGAGGGGCGGTTCCCCCTGCCACTTTCCCCACTTCTGCGGGGGAGTGGCACACCGCCGGCCGGCTCTCTCGGGGGCTGCTCAGATGTTATCCGGATGTTCCCGGTGCATGTTGTCTCTCTCCTCCTTTATAGTCCTCTTCCACCAATCCCAACTCTGCTACCTACACGCCGAGTATGCTGCTCTCCTCCAATCAGGAGCAGGATCAGCTCCTGCAGGTTATTGGTCAAACTGGAGGCAGCTGTGTAGAAGTTGTTTACTCCTCTCCCAGTGCCATATTGTGGGAGAGCAGATGCATAGAATAAGTCTTAATTCCAGTAACTTAGTCTAGTCCGAGTTGCTCCCCACAATTACCTATGAAATTGCAGTACTATCAGTTTAGGTAAGTTTCTTCCAGATGAGTTAAGCCTGAGTTTTGACTTGATAATTCAAGCAGATTTTCCAAAGGTTTCACTGAGAAATTTGCATAAGTGTGTGGTTTTCTGTTGCAGTAGTACCCTGGTATCTCCTTATGAGATATATTTCAGAACCTCCAATGGATGCCTGAAACCAAAGTAGTGCCTGACTATAATGCTATTTCCATCTAATTTTTTGCCTGTTGAGCTGCAGCAATGTAACTAGCATGAATTTCCTTTTCCTTCATCACAGTTTCTTGATTTATTTTTACTAAAAATCTCAGCAATTGCAGCACCAAATTTTTTTTCTTCCTTAAAAAGTTGAGAACTTTTATGTTTTCACTTAAAGGAAGCACTATGTAGCTTTTCTGGCACATCCAAATTGCCAGTATCATCATTGTGCTTCCAGGCATTAAGTAAGGTGAGGATTAATTGATGACCAACACTACAAGGCCGATTCAGTTTTTTGTTTGTTTGTTTTAAAATTTATTTATTTGAAAGGCAGAGTTAGAGGGAGAGACAGAAAGAGAGATCTTCCATCAAATGGCTGCAGTGGCCAGTGATGGATCAGACCAAAGCCATGCGGCGCTCTCTGATCTCCCACGTGGTTTCAGGGCCCCAAGCATTTGGGTCATTTTCAATTGCCTTTTCAGACACATTAGCAAGGAACTTGGTGGGAAGTGGAGCAGCCAGGATTTGAGCCAACTTCCATATGGGGTGTTGGTGCTGCAAACAGCTTAACCTGCTACGCCAGAGTGCCAACCCCAGGACAGTCAATCTTTACAGAGACCATGACTGAGTGACTAGTGGGCAGGTGGTATATAACATGGAGCCGTTAGACAAAGGGGATTTCACATCCCAAGAAGAACATGATAAGATCATGCCAGCTTTCATCACTATTCAGGAAGGACATGTAAATTTCAACTTTGAATTATATCTTTGGATTTTTCAATTTAATATTTTTGTCTGTGATTGTCTACATGTTATGGAATTATGGCTAACAAACTGCAAGTAAGGGGAGACTACTGTAAAAGGAAGATACACTCAAAACTATTGTAATATTTAGACATAATTTGACTTCTTTTTCAGTATTTTAATTTCTGTCTTTAATTCAAATGTGCTGTTAAGATCACTTTATAGTCAGAAATTAGCCTACAGATTAGTTTTTTTTCCTTAAACTGCAATGTTTCCTGAAAGAGATCCTAAGTGTAAGTGGAATTGTGGCTGTCCTGTTTGCTTCACAATATCAATAACTTAAATCACACCATTCTTAATCACCTTAACCAATTCAGGGACTAAAAAGGTCTGCAATACAATTTTTTTCCTTCGGCCTTCTAACCTCACTCAGATGTAATTTTAGAGGGGTCCTATGTTGGCATAGCGGATAAAGCTGTCATCTGCAATGCCAGCATCCCATATGGGCACCGGTCTGAGTCCCAGCTGCTCCACTTCGATCCAACTTCCTGCCAATGTGCTTAGGAAAACAGCAGAAGGTAGCCCAAGTCCCTGGACCCCTGTACTTATGTGGGAGACCTGGAAGAAACTCCTGCCTCCTGGCTTTGACCTGGCCCAGCCCTGGCTGTTGCAGCCATTTGGGGGTGCACCAGCAGATGGAAGATATATTTCTCTCTCTGTCTCCCCCATCCCACCTCCAGTTTCTCTCTCACCCTTGCTTTCTGTAACTCTGCTTTTCAAGTAAATAAAAATAAATCTTAAAAAAAGAAGAAAATACATCCACACAAAACTACCTAGGCCGTTGTGGCCATCTGGGGGTGAACCAGCATGTGAAGATCTTGATAACTTTCTGTCTCTTTTTCTCCCTGTCTTTCACATAAATCTTTTGGAAAGGAAGCCCTTAGAGAAGTATGCCAAAGGGAGGAATGAATGAAAATCTAAGTTTGTATTAGATATAATGTAGTTCATAATGCTAGCCGATCAAATGTCCCTGTTATGGGTGTTCACCATTAATCAAGGGTACATGTAACTGGAAATTTTTTTTATTACCATGTAGGCCGCCATTCCTAAAGTAGTGACCCACGCACAGGCTTTCTTCCCAAACTTCGATTCTCCTGGCTCTTTTTTTTTTTGACAGGCAGAGTGGACAGTGAGAGAGAGAGAAAGACAGAGAGAAAGGTCTTCCTTTTTCCGTTGGTTCACCCTCCAATGGCTGCTGCGCTGCAGCCAGTGCACCTTGCTGATCCGAAGCCAGGAGCCAGGTACTTCTCCTGGTCTCCCATGGGGTGCAGGGCCCAAGCACTTGGGCCATCCTCCACTGCACTCCCTGGCCACAGCAGAGAGCTGGCCTGGAAGAGAGGCAACCTGGACTAGAACCCGGTGTGCCAGCGCCGCCAGGCGGAGGACTAGCCTATTGAGCCGCAGTGCCGGCCTCTCCTGGTTCTTGTACCCGGTACCCGGTCCAAAATCAGAATTCTGCAGATGATTAATGCTGATTGGAATACGTAGAACAAATAAAAGATCCAAAATATAGCTAAGTGTTTTGTGATTTGAAGTGCAGCACATTCAACTTCTGAGTAACCTGAGTTAGGACTATGGTAAAGTTAGTCTTATAATAGGCCATCCCCAAGATTGATAGAGACTAGTGTGTCTGGTTACCTTTATTACAGTCAGTACACTTAAGCATATTTAATATTACTCTCCCTCAAACAGTAAATCCAACACATACAAAATCTTGGGGGATTGGGACAGATATCATCTGGTGGATAAATTAACAGCCATTAGCCTTTATAGCATTTAGCAGAGTAGCTGCTATTTTTAAAGGGTTTTGTCCAGTTCTGAAAAGCTACAGAAATCTGACGAAAACAGAATTGAAAGCTAGTTTTTAGAGACAGAGACTTCAGGGTCAAGCCCATTTACGTGTTAGGCACTGTTACTGATGAATCATACTAAGATTCTTTATCAGCCCCTAAGTGGAGAAAATGTGACTGAAGGGAAGAGAAGAGGCCATGGAAATTGATAAGAAAATGCGATATATATAATCTGTCATTCTGAGTGGTAATTAGATTATAAATAGAGGAAAAAGTGTGTTAGGGTAGTGGTGGTGATATTGAAATTTATTTATATCCTGATTTGTTCAAAAAATTGCCAGTCCAGAAAACATTTTTACATGAGCTTTATAAACAGTGGCTGGAGATAATCTTAAAGTATTAATGATTATGAAATGTTATAGCTTTTCTGACATTTACATGAATCTGTGTAAAAATTATATAGCTGTAGTCATGTTTAGGATCTGTGTTTTAATATGAATGTTCTAATTTTGTTTATTTTGAAAATTTATTTCATAGCTAAAAAGTTGCCAAAGAATGAACCACAGAATCCAGGAGGAAATTCTGCTAGAGGAAGAGGAGTAGACCTTACTGAACCTACACAACCAACCAGGAGTCAGTGTTGTAGTAACTAAACCTCCAGTTTGAACTAGCTGGAAAATTCTTCTGCTTCCTAAATGTAAATAACAGTGGAATTGGAGCATTTAACCGGCCCAGTATGACTTCCAAAAAGAAGAGACTTATGATAGAGTCAGGTTTCTAATACAGAATTATTTTAAGTGTTTTTGAACTTAATTTTTAATAACATGCATGTGTCCCTCTAATGTTTCAGCAATAGAAAGGGAAAGTGAGTACTGTGTGTACACTTGTTTCATTGGAAGGTTAAGGGTAATCATTTCTCATCACTAGAAATAGAGACCAATGACTATCTGGACCCTCAGTTAATGAGCCAGTTTCTCCAAACTAACACAGTAGTCATCTATGAAAAGGACTTGGAATTTATTTGGGCTTTTCAGAAAACGTTTTTAGTAGATTCTGAGCATATTTATGCTCAGATACAGTATTCAGACAAATAGCAACTTTTCTTGGTATCTGTACTTAAAGTACATGTGCACATTTTAATAAATCAACCACAAGAAAAACCTCCCGAGGATGGGGGAAGATGAGCATTAGTGACATCTAAATTATAGCCAGTCCTGTTATTTTTTAAATGGGTAAAAAATTCAAATGTAACCCCACCATATTTTAGGAATATGATAACTGATAAATGCAACTTAGTGAATAGTGTTCCCCTTCAGACATGTGAGCTCTTCAAAAAAAATATGTGAAACCAGGTATCTGTGATTTCTATTTGATCACTGCTGGCTATTACATAGGTCTTGTTTGGGGGCAAGGAGGGAGCCTTTGCTCCCTTTGAACATAATACAGTCAATGCACTAACAATTATGTACATTTAAACTTGATTATTTTAAATTTGATCTTCAGCTGTACTGTAAATAGGGTACTGCATTGTAGTCTCCGTATATGTTTATTACTTTTCTGTAATATTTAAGAGTTGCTTAAAGTATACAAAATGTACAGTTACTAAAACATCTAATTAACTTCTCTTCCCCCTTTGAAATGAAGGGGTTTCAGTTGTTCTTACATGGGAAGAACCATAATAAACAATATTCCTGTAATTTGTAACATAAGTATTGCAATGTTAGTAACAATCTTACAGCCTTGTTTTCCAAAGTTCATTTTATTTTGATCGGTTCAGTATATTGCACTAATTATTTTAGGTATTTTCATTATATGAAATCTACCATGTGTCAGATGATTTAATCTATTTAAGTGTTGAACTGCTAGCAGAACTTGTACATTACAGTAATTCATAATTAGTAAAGAAAACAGTTCACCAGTGTTTAGTTTTATATTGAGGTGCTCAGGTTGGAATAAAGTGGTATAAAAAGCAAGTAGTGGTTTTTTTCTTTTTCGATTTTAAAGTAGTGAACATATACAAATGATACTATATAACCTAAACTTTGTTTTTATATTTTCTTTACTGTGTCCTTAACAATTATTTGCATGGTATTAATGGAGTTTCCCAATATTTGGCTCATTGTCTGGCATTATATTTTGGTGCTCTGGATAATTGGAACTTCTTTATGTCAGAAACTGATCATGAATTCCATTGAGAAATATTACCATAACTGTAATGTTGTCTCTGGAACCAGCAGTTAAAGCAGCATTTACAAGTTTATGGCTAACATACTCAGCTGCACTTTCATAGAAACTCTTAGTGCATAATTCTTTTTCACTTGTTTTACCACCATCTGTACAGTCTTTCTCACTGCAAGGTTCATGATTAGTCATTTCAGGTGGAAATATTTGCTCATTTTCAGGGTTATAAAAATTTTCTGAATATTTTAAACCCAACAAATTACTTGAATTTGTAGTTGACATGTATTCTTTAGATTCAGACTTACACTTAAACAACACATTGATGTGACTTTCTGACTTATTGATGGTTGGTACACTGATTGGAAGAAGCAGAGACCTACTGGATGCTAGAGGTTTGTTTTGCTTGGTAGAATAGTATGTTTCTTTATATATCTGGAACGTTGTTATTGTCAGAGCAATGACTTCCTTTTTGTCCAGAACTTCCCAAAGTCCATTAGTAGCTAAGATAAGGAATTGACATAAGTCATCAATGGGGACTGAAGTAGTTTGAGGAGCTGGGATAACAAATTTTTTCAGTCTGAAATTTCCATGAAATCCAAGTCCTCGTGTGATTTCTGTTTCCCCTTCTAGGAGCCCGTATGGTTCATTTGAGCTAATTACTGCTCCATTCTGAAGTACTCTTCTTCTTTCATTTATGTTTCGCGTGGTATGTTCTTTGGTTAGACAAAAACCTTTCCCATTTCTGCATAAGACTACTTGCACATTACCTGAAAAAAGTTATTTAAAAAAAGAAGTTTTAGGGACCAGTGTTGTGACATAACCAGTAAAAAAAATTTTTTTTATCCCAAAGATTTTTTTTGCTTTTTTTTTTTAACAGGCAGAGTGGACCGTGAGAGAGAGAGACAGAGAGAAAGATCTTCCTTTTGCCGTTGGTTCACCCTCTAGTGGCCGCTGCGGCCGGCGCACCACGCTGATCCAAAGCCAGGAGCCAGGAGCTTCTCCTGGTCTCTCATGAGGTGCAGGGCCCAAGCACTTGGGCCATCCTCCACTGCCTTCCCAGGCCACAGCAGAGAGCTGGCCTGGAAGAGGGGCAACCGGGACAGAATCCGGCGCCCAGACCGGGACTAGAACCCGGTGTGCCGGCGCTGCAGGTGGAGGATTAGCCTATTGAGCCACGGCGCTGGCCTATCCCAAAGATTTAATGGATAGTAGACTGTTTAATAATTGTGTTTTTCAATGCTAAGAATGCAAGCCATGTAAAATACTTTTTAAATGTGTGGCATTGACAATACTACTGGACAATTCACCATAATGTAGATTTCAAACTAGGAGCAATTTATCCTTCATTAAGCAAATTTTAGATTCTAAAATACAAGAGTACTCCAGAAAGTTCACGAGAGAGAGAATTAAAAGATTAGTGCAAAAACTTTCCTGATGTGTTTTCCATGAACTTTTTGAAGATCCTTTGTATTGCATTTAATATTAAAATACAGCTAGTGAAGAATAATATCTAGGCACCAACGCCATGGCGTAGCGGGTAAAGCCGCCGCCTGCAGTGCTGGCATCCAAGATGGGCACCAGTTCAAGTCCTGGCTGCTCTATTTCTGATCCCGCGCTCTGCTATGGCTTGGAAAAGCAGTGGAGAAAGGCCCAAGTCCTTGGGCCCCTGCACCTGCGTGGGAGACCTGGAAGAAGCTCTTGGATCCTGGCTTCATCGTTGCAGCCAATTGGGGAGTGAACCAGCAGATATTCTCTCTGTCTGTCTGTCTCTCTCTCTCTCTCTCTCCCCCCCTCCTTCTCCCTCTCCCTCTCTGTGTAACTCTTTTAAATAAATAAATCTTTTTTAAAAAAATCTAAGTCAAATTTTTATGAACTAGCTTCAGAATATTTTGGAGTCAAGAGATGAACTATATAACCAACAGCAGATTTAAATATTTTTTCAATAAAAAACTGGTATTTTTAAAAACAGAATTTGAGAGTTTTGTTAATTGTTAGAAATTAAAACCTAAAGGTACTTAGGTCATGAGTGATGGAAAAATTAGTATGTCAGTTGTACTACATTCTTACGTGGATGGTTAAACAGAAGTCTATCCCTTGAAGAAAAAATGTGTATTACTAATGTGTTAAGTAGATAATATGCAGCCAGCATTAAACTCTGGTTAAAAATTGAATTCTTACAAGCTAGTTGTAGTTTGATCATAGTTCAGATGAACCTGTAATGTATGCTTCATCAAAATCTTAACATCTCAACAGGGACAGCTCTATTACTAGAACTTAACTGAAAAATGGTTTTAGGAACATAATTTTCAGTCATTTTTTTTATAGTCATGGCTGTATTACTAGAACTTTCTCTGGTTTAGAAGAATTTTTTAGTTAGGGAAAATGATTTTAGGAGCATAATTTTCAAGCGTCAATTTTTCTTGGTAAAAAGTCATGAATTATAAGAAGTTACTTAGATGGGGGTTAGTGATGTTTGGAGATTATCATTGAAAAATAAAATTCTTTGGGCAGTATGCCAGATTCACCTAAGAGGATAATCTGTTCTTTTTTTTAAACTTTTATTTAGTAAATATCAATTTCCAAAGTACAGTTTATGGATTACAATGGCTTCCCCCCCCACCCCCGTAATTTCACTCCCACCCGCACCCCTCCCTTCTCCCGCTCCCTCTCCCATTCCATTCACATCAAAATTCATTTTTAATTATCTTTATATACAGAAGATCGATTTAGTATAAAGTAAAATTTCATCAGTTTGTGGAATATTATGGTTTTAAACATGGTTCTATACCTGAAGTTGGACGTTTGTTGCTTACGGAAGTGCAATTCTAAGCCTTCAATTTCTTTAGGTATAAGAATTTGGGCTTTTGACAAGAGCCTAGGGTGATTACTGATGTCATAAACAAGAGTCAATTTGTTAAGTCAACAACAGGAGTCACTGTGCACTTACTCCTCATGTAGGATCTTTGTCCTTAGTGTGCTGTACATTGAGATTTAATGCTATAACTAGTACTCAAACAGTATTTTTCACTTTATGTTTCTGTGTGGGAGCAAACTGTTGAAATCTTTACTTAATGTATGCTAAACTGATCTTCTGTATATAAAGAGAATCGAAAATGAATCTTGATGTGAATGGAAGGGGAGAGGGAGTGGATAAGGGGAGGGTTGCGGGCTGGAGGGACGTTATGGGGGGGAAGCCATTGTAATCCATATTCTGTACTTTGGAAATTCATATTCATTAAATAAAAGTTAAAAAAAAAAGAATTTGGGCTTAGAAGGCTGAGGTTTGTGCAGTTAATATGATTGGACAGAAAGACTAAGTGGGTGAAGCATTGCTGTCAGATGGAGATGAAATCTTGGCTTCCTTACATAATGCAATTATTAATATCTGAGCAACCAGATTGTTGAAAAATTTATTGGAAACTTGAAAACTAATTGATAGTTCCTAAAACTTCATGACCTCTCTTACTTGTTCTGTAGTTTATTAATATTTTGTATTGTCTTTACTGCTGGCCACATTTCTACAGAAGGTAAATTAGTAAAGTAATTCCTAACTTTTGCTGGATTATAAATTACTACTATATCACCAAAATGTCATAGAGTGGTATATCTAACCTGCCATCTGGGTAATTGAAGTGTTCTATATATTAAGAGGACATAGCTACAGAAACTATTAGATAAAACAAGGAAATTGGGGCCAGCACTGTGGCATAGCGGGTAAAGCCACTGCCTGCACTGCCGGCATCCCATATGGGTGCCGGTTCGAGTCCCAGCTGCTCCACTCCCAATCCAGTTCTCTGCTCTGGGAAAGCAGTAGAGGATGGCCCAAGAGAGGAGGCAGTACAAAATAACAGCTAAGATCTTTTACCCATCGTTGCCCCACTGAGACAGCTATTTGAACAGCTATTCATGCACCAGTTTGCCTTTACAAAACTGGGGAAGACAGCTGAGACACCATAGTGTTTGGTTTTAATGAAATACAAGATGATTAAGGCAAGAAAGAGTTGACTGCAACACCCCTCCCCCAATTCCAAGAAGCACAGCATGGAGAAGGCTGCTGCTCCCTTGGGGGAAACAAAATTAAATCCAGCTCTAAGTGCCAAGTCAGCTACCTGCATGCTAGCCTCAAGCTGCGTTAGCCAGATGACCCAAAAAAAAAAAAAAAACCTACTCCCAAGCTCTAACAACACAGGAAAGAAACTTCCTGGCGAGTAGGGCAAGAAAGGGGGCACAGGACTACAACAGGAGAGCAGAGACAGAACAGCACAGCAGCCTTGAGACCTGGCCCAACTGGGAGTCCTGGGCCAGGACAGGCAGCGGCTGTCAGTAGCTCTGCCATCTCAGCCCTGTGAATCCAAGGTGATCCAGCCCACCTTCCCACGGCTCTGAAGACACTCAGGGGCCCTCTCCATGCACCTTTTACTCTGGGAGGCACCAGGTGGGCCCACATGTACCATCACCACTAGGAAGCAAGCGGTTAGTGCATTCCTTGACCAAACATGGAGCTCTGTCCACCTTCTGTGGCCCTAAAAACCAGTTGAACGGTCTGCTCTCAGAAGCTGGGCCCACTGAGGATCAACCCTGCGCACGCTCAGCCCCCAGAAGCAGCTGGGCAGGCATCCTGAGTAGATTAGCCCCTGAATGCCCTGTGACATGACCTAGATAGCCCTCAGGCACTGAGACACTGCACATCAATATTGGGCACACTACAGTGCACCCACCTGGGCCCACAACACAAACCATGCACTCAAATGACTCGTGGAAGAAAATTGACAGACATGTTCTACAATGGCACTGCATCCCCAGAGTTCCCAGTGATCCTATCCGATCTGGAAGACCTGAATCCCAACTCGCTGCAATTCCCTAAGGCCTAGGCCATTAAGACACCTGCAGGCACTGCTACCATTGATTACATCTGAAACAACTACTTGCATACTACAAAAAAGTGCTCAGAACCAAAGTCAACAACAGCATATCCAGCCAACATATTAGTACACTTGAGTTGCAGAAAACCCTTTTTCTGCAAAAGCCATCCTACAAAGTTGATAGAAACAAATGGCCCACCAGGTGCACAAAAATCAATGTATAGGGGGACAAGGCGTTTTAAAATAGGTACCCTGTACCTCCAAAGAAACAATAAATCTAGCAACAATCTATAAAAATAGAAAGCAATTAATTGCCTGACATCTCAAAATAATGATTTTAATGGAATTCACTGCGATGAAGTCGATCACAATGTAATTAGGAAGACAATTCATGAATGAGCAATTTAGCAAGATACAGAAATGTGGGGCTGGTGCTGTAGCTTAGTAGGTACAGTCCCTGTAATGCCAACATACCAATGGGCACTGCTTTATGTCCTGGCTGCTCCCCTTCTGATCCAGCTCCCTGCTAATGGCCTGAGAAAGGCAGCAGAGGATGGCTTAAGGGCTTAGGCCCCTGCCACCTGCATTGGAGGCCTGGATGGAGCTCCTGGCTCCTGGCTTTGGCCTAGCTCAGCCCTGGCCGTTGCAGCCATTTGGGGAGTGAATCAGCGAACTGAAGATCTTTCTCTTTCTGTGTCTTCCCGACCTCTCTCTCTAACTCATTCAAATAAATAAATAAATATTAAAAAAAAATCAGAAGTTTTTGAGCTAAAGAATTCAAAAAAATGGAATTTAAAAAATATACTTGAGGGCCGACGCCATGGCTCACTTGGTTAATCCTCTGCCTGCAGCACCGGCATCCCATATGGGCACTGGGTTTTAGTCCCGGTTGCTCCTCTTCCAGTCCAGCTCCTTGCTGTAGCCTGGGAAGGCAGTGGAGGATGGCCCATTGCTGGGGCACCTGCACCCGCATTGGAGACCAGGAAGAAGTACCTGGCTCCTGGCTTCTGATCGGCGTAGTTCTGGCCGTAGCGGCCATTGTGGGGTGAACCAAAGGAAGAAAGACCTTTCTCTCTGTCTTTCTCACTAACTCTGTCAAATAATAATAATAAAATATATATACATATATGTATACTTGAGAGCCTTAGTAGAAAAACTGAACAGTTAAAGATTTTCCCAGGTTAAAGAAAGTGTTTTTTTTTCTTTAAAAATAATCCAATCATATGCAAACAAAAGTGAGAGTTACATGACACTATTAAACATTTGCATTATGATTATTTCAGAAGAGGGGAAAAACCATAGAAAGTATATTCAATCAAATGATTGCTGAAAACTTGGGGAGAAATACGAATATCCAAATCCAGGAAGTTCAAAGGACATTTAAAATATTCAACTAAAACTGTCAAGAAAATTTCTAAAAACAACAAAAGAAAGGCATCAAGTCATTTATATAGGGAACACTTGTTAAATTAATGACACAACATTTTTTTTAAAGATTTATTTCTTTTATTGAAAGTCAGACTTACAGAGAGGCAGAGGCAGAGAGAGGTCTTCCATCCACTGGTTCACTCCCCAAATGGCTGCAACAGCCTGAGCTGAGCTGATTCAAAGCCAGGAGCTAGGAGCTTCTTTCAGGTCTTCCCATGCGGAAGAAGGGGACTTGGGCCATCTTATACTGCTTTCCCAGGCCATAGCAGAGAGCTGGATCAGAAGTGGAGCAGCCAGGACTTGAACCGGCGCCCATATGGGATGCTGGCACTGCAGGCAGCAGCTTTACCCACTATACCACAGCGCCAGCCCCGACAAGACTTCTTGACAAAACCTTACAGACCAAGAAAGAATGGGGTGAAATATTCAACATTCTAAAGGAAAAATTGCTTGGTCCAGCATAGTGGCTCAGCAGGTTAAGCCACCTCCTGTGGTACTGGTATCCTGTATTAGAGTTTACTCCAGGCTGCTCCATTTCTGATCCAGCTCCCTGCTAATGCACCTGGGAAAGCAACAGAAGATGGCCCCAAATACTTGGGGCCCTGTTGCCTACATAGGAGTTCCAAGCTCCTGGCTTCATCCTGGAGCAGCTCTGGCTGTTGCAACCGTTTGAGGAGTGAACAAGTCATTGGGAGCTCTCTGACTGTCCCTCGCTGTCACTCTGCCTTTCAAGTAAATCTTTAAAAAATTTTTTTTAAAAATTGATAGCCAAGAATACTATACTTCGCAAAGCTGTTCTTCAGAAGTGAGGGAAGAATAAAGATATTCCTTTTTTTTTTTTTTTTTTTTTTTTTTGGACAGGCAGAGTTAGACAGTGAGAGAGAGAGAGGGAGAGACAGAGAGAAAGGTCTTCCTTCCGTTGGTTTACCCCCCAAATGGCTGCTACGGCCGGCACGCTGCGCCGATCCAAAGCCAGGAGCCAGGTGCTTCCTCCTGGTCTCCCATGGGGTACAGGGCCCAAGCACTTGGGCCATCCTCCACTGCCTTCCCTGGTCACAGCAGAGAGCTGGAGTGGAAGAGGAGCAACCGGGACAGAATCCGGCGCCCCGAGCAAGACTAGAACTCGGGGTAGAATAAAGATAGTCCATAACAAAAGTTGAAGGAATTGATCACCAGACCAGACCACAAGAAACACTTCAGGGAATCCTTAGAAATATGTTGATAACTACCATTATGAAGACAAAGAGAAGTACAAATTCCTTTAGTAAAGGAAATACACAAGAGAAGGAGAAGAAAAATCTATTGGTTCATAGTTTATTTTTATGTTATTTCTAGATTTTATAGTCTAAATAATAATTACACCTATGTCAATTAGGGCTATACTTCTGACTCTTTTCTGAAAATTACATTTAGTTTTGATACTAGGTTTATGAGTTGGAAAGCATTTGATCCTCTGTTTTCTGAAAGAATATCTTATTGTGCTATTATTTTTCTCTAAAAATTTTAAATGGAGAGTATCCTACATTTTAATTTTTATTTTATTTATTTTATTTTAAAGGCAGGGAGACTGGGAGGGCACTCCCATTCAGTCTCCCAAGTGCCTGCAACAATCTGGGCTGGGCCAGGGCAAAGACAGGAACCAGGAACTCAGTCTGTGTCTCCCAGGTGAGTGGCAGCAGCCCAGCTACCTGAGCCATTACCAGCTCTCTCCTAGGGTGCACACTAGCAGGAAACTGGAATCAGATCTGGAGCTGGGACTTGAACACAAGCATGCAAATATTGGATTTAGGTATCCCACGGGGTGTCTTAACTTCTAAGTCAAATGCCCACCCCATATTTTGTCTTTAAATGTTTATTAGAATTCATCAGTGAAGCTGGCGCCGCGGCTCACTAGGCTAATCCTCCGCCTTGCGGCGCCGGCACACCAGGTTCTAGTCCCGGTCGGGGCGCTGGATTCTGTCCCGGTTGCCCCTCTTCCAGGCCTGCTCTCTGCTGTGGCCCGGGAGTGCAGTGGAGGATGGCCCAAGTACTTGGGCCCTGCACCCCATGGGAGACTAGGATAAGTACCTGGCTCCTGCCATCGGATCAGCGCGGTGTGCCGGCCGCAGCACACTAGCCGCGGCAGCCATTGGAGGGTGAATCAACGGCAAAGGAAGACCTTTCTGTCTGTCTCTCTCTCTCACTATCCACTCTGCCTGTCAAAAAAAAAAAAAAAAAAGAATTCATCAGTGAAACTAGGTCTTTAATAATTGCTAAGAAAATATATTTTAAATGAATCTAATTTATTAAACAATATTGGGCTATTAAAGGGAAAAAAATCAACAGAAGACCTATATTACAAATGCAAAGGAAAGTTTTCAGGCAAAAGGAAGATGATACCAAATAGATCTACCAAATCTATACAAAAAAAAAAGAATACCATGAATGTGGTATGGGTGCATATATCTTTTTCTTATAGAAATCTGCCAAAGATAATTGTTGAAAGAAATGGCAATGATAGAAAATATTTGTTATATGTAAAATATGTATATATGCATACATTATAGCACTAAAATAAACTTATTTTTCTATTCCATTTTTCCATGAACTTTTTAAAGTTCCCTCATATAAAAATCTGTAATCAAATAACATAAAGTCTGGGAAGGAATAAATTAAGGTATACTATTGTATAGATTTTATTCTTTATGTAAAGTGATATGGTATCACTTTTATATAGACTGAAAGAAGAAAGATATACAATAATTTCCAAAGGAACCACTAAATAACACAATTAAGAGTAATAGTTAATAACTGAAATGAGCTAGATTGAATTCATGCAAAAATAATTATAAAGATCATCAAAAAAGAGAGAATCAAACAACACATCAAATATATAGGGAAAAATCCCTAAATGATAAATCTGTATCCAGCCATGCCAACAATTACATTACATATGACTGGACTAGGCATCCAATTAAAAGGCAGAGACTGTCAGAGCAGATCAAAAAGCAAGACCCAAATATATGCTACTTACAATAAGTGTATTTTTAATATGAAGACAAAAATATCTTAAATTTAAAGGAACGAGAAATGATATAACCGTGGTCAGGAGCTATAGTCACTAGGGGAGTGACACTGTAGCACAGCAGGTTAAGCCACTGCTTGTGTTGCTGACATCCTATGTGCACATCAACCTAGAATCTGATATCCAGCAGACCTATCCTTTGTTAACAGTGTTATGTATTGTATAGAAGGAGAGAGATCTCATCCTCTGATTCATTCTGAAATGCCTGCAGCAATTGTGGCTGAGCCAGGCTGAGCTCAGAATTCAATCTGGGTCTCCCACATGGGTCACAGAGCCATCAACTACTGCCACCCAGAGTACACATTAGCAGGAAGTACCTGAACCAAGAACTCCAATCCAAGATGTGGGTATCCAGTCATGTCTTATCAACTACACCAAATGTCTGTTTTTTTTGTTTTTTTTTTTTTGAGATTATTTTTTTATTTGAAAGACAGTGATGGAGAGGGAGGGTGGGAGAGGGGGAGAAAGAGAGATTCTCCACCCCCTGGTGCTTTTGCTAAATACCTGCAACAGCCAGGACTGGGCCAGGCCAAAGCCAGGAGCCAGGAGCTCCAGCCACAACTCCCATGTAGGTGGCAGGAACCCATATGCAACAGCAAGAAGCTGGATCAGAAACACAGAGTACTCTAGGCATTTTGATAAGGAATACAAACATCCCAAGTGATGATTGAAAATGCTGTGCTAGAAGACTTGGCCCACCCCTACTCTTTTAAAACAGAAGTGTCTATTTGTTCATTATTTATTTGAAAGGCAGAGAGACAGAGACAAACAAATAAATAAATCTTCCTTCCGCTGATTGATTCACCAAATGCCTGCAACAACCAGGGCTGAGCCAGGTTCAGAAGCCCAAAGCTCATCTCGGCCTTTCATAGGAGTTGTAGGGACCCAGCTTCTTTGGGCATCACCTGCTGTTACTTCTTGGGGGGGGGGGGGGTGCATTAGCAAGAGTGCTGGAGTTGGAAGTGGACTTGAACCCAGGCACTCTGATAAGGGATGCAGGTGTGTCAAGCAGTATCTTAGCCACTGCACCATCACCCCCCAAAACTGTACTTTTAAAAAATGAGTAAGGCATTGACAAATTAAAAAAATGAGAGAATTAGGCCGGCGCCGCGGCTTACTAGGCTAATCCTCCGCCTAGCGGCGCCGGCACACCAGGTTCTAGTCCCGGTCGGGGCGCCGGATTCTGTCCCGGTTGCCCCTCTTCCAGGCCAGCTCTCTGCTGTGGCCCGGGAGTGCAGTGGAGGATGGCCCAAGTACTTGGGCCCTGTACCCCATGGGAGACCAGGAAAAGCACCTGGCTCCTGCCATCGGATCAGTGCGGTGCGCCGGCTGCAGCGCGCCGGCCGCGGTGGCCATTGGAGGGTGAACCAATGGCAAAAAGGAAGACCTTTCTCTCTGTCTCTCTCTCTCACTGTCCACTCTGCCTGTCAAAAAAATAAAAATAAAAAAATAAAAAAAAATGAGAGAATTAATCACTAGCGTATGTGGCATTCAAGAAAAAGTGAAAGGAAATGATTTAGGCTAAAATGAAAACACAAGACAGCAGCTCAAATCTAGAGAAGGAATGGTAACTATAAAGAGAATATCAAACACACTAAACATGTATTTTGTTTTAAATTTTTTTCCTTTAATTCAGAAGGAAACTCTGTGAATAATAGTTATAAAACTGTTGGGGCCAGCACTGTGGCATAGTGGGTAAAGCCGCCACCTGCAGTGCCAGCATCCCATATGGGCGCCGGTTCAAGTCCTGGCTGCTCCACTTCTGATCCAGCTCTCTACTATGGACTGGGAAAGCAGTGGAAGATGGCTCAACTCCTTGGGCCCCTGCACCCAGGTAGGAGGAGACCTGGAAGAAGCTCCTAGCTCCTGGCTTTGGATCAGCTCAGCTCTGGCTGTTGCAGTCATTTGAAGAGTGAACAAGTGGAATGGAAGACCTCTCTCTCCCTCTCTCTCCCTCTCTCTCTGGCTCTACCTCTCTCTGTAACTCTGTTTTTCAAATAAATAAAATAAAATCTTTTTAAAAAACTGTTTATAGGCTTGCAATGTATAAAGGAGTAATTTGTATGAAAAAGGTACAAAGGGGGGGGTGGAGGGCATACAGAATAGAGCTATACCAGAGCAAAAATGTTGTATACTATTGAAATTAAGTTGGCATTAACCTAAGGCAAATTGTTTTTAAGTAGTTAACTTTAATACCTAGGACAATTACCAGGAAAATAAATTTTTAAAATTTAATTAAAGAAACAAAAATGAAAACAGTATACCAGAAAATATGTATTTAACACAAAAGAAGGCAGTAATGAAAAAGTAGAGGATCAAAAAATAGATAGGGGCCGGCGCTGTGGTGTAGAGGGTAAAGCCACTGCCTTCAGTGCTGGCATCCCATACGGGTGCTGGTTCGAGTCCTGGCTGCTCCGCTTCAGATCCAGCTCTCTGCTATGGCCTGGGAAAGCAGCAGAAGATGGCCCAAGCCTTGGGCCCTGCACCCATGTGAGAGACCCAGAAGCTCTGGGCTCCTGGCTTCAGATCCAAATACATAAGACAAATAGAAAAAGGAAAATGAAAGATATAAATCCTACCCTATAAATACATTTTTTCTTTTAGATTTATTTTATTTATTTGAAAGGCACAGTTACAGAAAATGAGAGAGGCAGAGACAGAGAGGGAGATCTTTCATCCACTGGCTCACTCCCCAAATGGCCATAATGGCCAGGGCTGGGCCAGACTGAAGTCAGGAGCCAGAGGCTTCTTCCAGGTGTCCCACATAGGTACAGGAGCCCAAGGACTTGAGCCATCTTCCACTGCTTTCCTAGATGCATTAGCAAGGAGCTGGATTGGAAGTGTAGCATCTGGTGTTGGCACCCGTTTGGGATGCTGATATCAAAAGTGGAAGCTTTAGCTAATCTGCCTCAATGCTGACCCCAGTAATGACATTAAATATAAATGGATTTCAAAGTCCAAGGTTTGCAGAATGGAGACAAAAAAAAAAAAAAAAAACTGGTAACAGGCCAAATAATGGTCCTTAAGATATCAAGTTTGTTACCCTATTGGTAAATACTTCAAAAGAAGTGATTAATAAGCCTAAATTGTACCTACTGGATTGTCCAGTTAGGTCCTAAATACAATCAGAAGAGAGATTTTGCTACAGACACAGAAAACAAAGATGAAATGAGACTATAAAAGTAGAGATTGCTGTTATGTTGCCACAATCAGGAAAAGCTGTCAGCCAACACAAGCTGTGAGAAGCAAGGAATATATTCTCCAGTGGGTCCTCTGGAAGAAACACTCCCTTGTTCACATCGTGGTTCAGTCTATATATACAATTTTGGACTTCTCAAACTGTGAGAGAATAAATTTCTGTTGTTGAAGTCACCAAATTTATTTAATTTCCTAAGCTAGTCTCAACTATATGCTATTTTTTTAAAGATCTTATTTATTTGAGAGGTGGAGTTACAGACAGTGAGAGGAGAGGCAGAGAGAGGTCTTCCATCTGCTGGTTCACTCTCCAAATGGCCACAATGGCCAGAGCTCTGCCAATCTAAAGCCCAGAGTCTGGAGTCTCTTCCAGGTCTCCTACACAGGTGCAGGGCCCAAGGAGTTGGGCCATCTTCTACTGTTTTCCTAGGCCATAGTAGAGAGATGGATAGGAAGAGCAGCAGCCAGGACTAGAAATGGCACCCATATGGGATGCCAGCGCTGCAGACAGAGGCTTAGCCCATTATGCCACAGTGCCGGCCCCTCAGCTATATGCTATTAAATAGACACTGTGGGTTCAAAGACATAACTGAGTTGAAATAATTAGTAAAAAGATGAAAACATATATACTACTCCAACAGTAAGCAAAGAAGAGCTGGAACAAATTGACTTATATCATAACTTTAATATAGAAATTATTGCAAATGACAGAAGAACATTTACAGCAAAGAAAAGATCAAATCTATCAACAAGACATAATTATAAAAACATACACCTAAGCACAGAATCCCAAAATGCAAGAAGCAAAAATGGACAGAATGGCAACAGAAATAGATAATCCATTTGTAATAGTAGTTGACATCATCAACGTTCTGTATTCAATAATGGATAGAACAGCTAAGAAAAAGATCAACAAGGAACTAGAAAACATGAATACTATAAAGCAACAGTTACTAACAGACATCACTAAACAGTCCTTGTAAACAACAGCATAATACAAAGGTAGCTCAAAATTTGTAGAAAAAATGAATTAAAGATAATGAGGGGGCCAGCACTATGGCACAGTGAGTAAAGCTGCCACCTGTGGCGTCAGCATCCCATATGGACGCCAGATCATGCCCCGGCTGCTCCGATTCTAATCCAGTTTCCTGCTGATGTACATAAGAAAGCAGTGGGGGTGGCCCTAATGCTTGGGCCCCTGCACCCATGTGAGAGACCCAGAAGAAGCTGCTGCTTCTGGCTTCTGACTAGCCCAGCCTTGGCTGTTGTGGCCATTTGGCGAATGAACTAGCAGATGAAAGATCTCTATGTAATTCTGCCTTTCAATAAAATAAACCTTGGGGCCAGCGCTGTGGCGCAGCAGCTTGACGCCTGGCCTGAAGCACCTTATTGGGCACCAGTTTGAGGCCCGGCTGCTCCACTTCCAATCCAGCTGAGCCAACTGAGGAGTGAACCATCAGATGGAGGATATCTCTCTCTTTCTCTCTGCCTCTCCTCTCTCTGTGTAGCTCTGACTTGCAAATAGGTAAATAAATCTTTAAAATAAACCTTAAAAAATTATAAAGACAATGAATGGAACTGAGAAGACAGCTGAGCAACAGGCTCCAGTGAGCACTTCCCCACAGAGAGACCAATGTAACGAGGAATACACACACATTGTCACTTTCACCACAGCTACCAAAGCCAGGTGCGAGGCCACAGTGCCTTGTCTTATTAAAACTGTAAGAAAAGTCTCCTTGAAGAAAACAAAGGGGCTGGGATTGTGGCACAGCAGGTAAAGCTGCCACCTGTAACACCAGCATTCCATGCACCTGGGAAAGCAGCAGACGACAGCCCAAGTAGTTGGGCCTCTGCCACCTCCATGGGAAACCAGGTGGAGTTCCTGGCTCTTGGTTTGGACCTGGACCCCTCTTAGCCATTGCAGCCATTTGCAGAGTGAACCAGCAGATGGAAGCTTAGTCTTTCTCTTTTTTTTTTTTTCTCTCTCTCCCCCAACCCCGTCTCTCTTTCAATTAAATAACATGAATATTTATAAAAAATTAAATTTAAATTAAAAAAAAGAAAACAAGAAGGAAACAGCTGCATCTGTCACATCTCCCCAAACTCCATGGTGTGTGGCAGGCAAGATGCCTCCTGCTTGGGAGAGGGAGGAGACTGAAACCCAGCATAACGCTCACTGAGAAAAAATTCATTTGGACTCAGCCTCTCTGCCCTGGCTTCCCCCATTCACCTGTGGGGTGATAATTTGAAGCTTCCACAGCCAGGCACGTACAGAAAGTGAAACTCCAGCTGTGCAGAAAAGCCCAAAGAGGAAGCTTAGGACAAAACCTCTGAGCTCAGAGCCTGGCCTGCTGGGTCAAGCCCCGGCCCCTGATACAGTCCAAAGGCCTTAGCTGCTGGCCAGTGGTCACAGACTGAATCCAGACTTGTCCAGTATCAGGCAGAGGCCTGCACTCCAGGAGGTCAGGCACATTTTGGCACAGGTCACCATGCCAGTCTCTGGTGGGCATGTGGACGCTTCCTGGCCTTTGTCAGGACCTCTAAATGTGGGACCCAGGTGTGACCAGCATGGTGCCAATCTGGGAGACCCAACCTGGGCAGAAACCTGGCAACACAGGGCTGTGCTGTGGGACACAGTGCTGGGCAGATCTTAGTGGTTTCCAATATATGGGGGCAACTATTTGGGTTTCTGGACCAGACCCAGTAGTATCAGGTGGAGACCTGAGCTCACTGAGAAATCGTGCTTTGATGTTCATCACCACCAGCCTCTTGCAGGTCTGGTGTGCACTCCCAGCATTGCACAGGGATTGATGTGTGTAAGATCCAGGTATGAGCCATGCAGAGCCTGCCTGAGATGAGGAGCTACCTATGTCACTTCTCCTGCAACCCTGGACAAATGGCAAAGAATCAGAAGGCTTCTTTAGGACTTGGTGCCAGGTAGATAGAACTCAGCAAAGAATAGATCCTAACGGTCCCTGTCCCCAGGCTAGCAACTGCAGATGGGGCATCTAGATCTGCCTCTGTGCCCAGCAGAGTTCCATGGTCCTGGAGAGCAGAGTTTTGTTTCTCTGTTTGTCTAAAGATGTACTCATTTATCTGAAAGTCAGAGCTACAGAGAAAGTGAGAGACACACACAGAGTCTTCCGTCCACTGGTTTACTTGCCAGATGGCAGCAACAGCCAGAGCTGGGGCAAGCAGAAACCAGGAACCAGGAGTTTCTTCCAGATCTCCCAGGTAGGTAGCAGGGGCTCTAGCACTGAGACCATCTTCCACTATTTTTCCTCGGCCATCAGCAGAGAGCTAGATAAGAAGTGGAGCTGCCAGGACATGAATCAGCGCCTGTATGGGATGCTGTCATTGCAGGTGGTGACTACCTGCTGAGCCATAATGTTGGCCCAGATGAGCAGTTTTACACACCAACCAACATCACCAGTTGCCAGTAGGTGTGGCATCGGGTGGTGAGCCCTCTTCAGCAGCAGACAGACCATAGCAGAGTAAGCTTTGGTCTTGGTGGGCTAAGGGTTCTGGATACAATCTAGCATTGTGGAATTCATGGACACAGGGCAAGAAGTCTAAGCCTGCCACATACCAAGGGAAAGGACGGACTTCCCCTTTTCAGACACTTCCTCAGTTCATCAGCTGCAGATTTGAACAAATCTCTGTTGGGGAAGTGTTCTAAGACTGAGTCTGTAAAAACATCCACAGCAGCCTGCAACACCCATAACACAGGGTGCTGCCTCGCCCTAAAATATCCATGGGCTCAGAGGAAATAGAGTGCTTAGAATTTCTAGAAAAACATCCGCGAACAAATCCAGATTGCTCTAGTAACTAGTGCTTCAATGCACAGGTGACATCGTATACAAACTGGCATCAAGAACTTCCAGGGAAGAGCCGGTGTTGTGACACAGCAGGTAAAGCTGCCACGTGCGATGCCAGCATCCCATGTGAGCAGCGGCTTGTGTACCGCTTGCTCCACTTCTGATCCAGCTCCCCGTTGATGGTCTGGGAAAAACAGTAGATGATCGCTCAAGTGTTTGGGCCCCTGCCATCCCCATGGGAGACCTGGATGAAGTTCTTGGCTCTTGGCTTCAGCCTGGCTCAGCCTGGGCCATTTTGGCCATCTGGGGAGTGAACCAGCAGATGGAACAGCTCTCTCTCTATCTTTCCCTCTCTGTGTAACTCTGACTTTCAAATAAGTAAGTAAATAAATAAATATCTTTTTTAAAATGCCAAAAAACTTCCAGGGAACTGTGACCTCACCCACAGAGCAAAATCAGGTGCCAGAAACCAACCACCTAAGAATTGAAATTTCCAAATGATTGGATGCAGTTTTTTTTCTTTTGACAGGTAGAGTTATAGACGGTGAGAGAAAGGGAAAGACAGACAGAGAGAAAGGTCTTCCTTCCGTTGGTTCACCCCACAAATGGCCGCTATGGGCAGCGTAGTGCCAATCTGAAGCCAGGAGCCAGGTGCTTCCTCCTGGTCTCCCATGCGTGTGCAGGGGCCCAAGGACTTGGGCCATCTTTTACTGCTTTCCCAGACTACAGCAGAGAGCTAGATTGGAAGAGGGGCAACTGGGACAGAATCCGGCGCCCCAACTGGAACTAGAACCCGGGATACCGGTGCTGCAGGTGGAGGATTAGCCTAGTGAGCCACGGCACCGGCCCCAGATTTCAAGATTTTAAGGCAACTCAACAAAATCCAAGAGAACATGGAGAAGCAATTCAATATTCTGAGAGAGAGATTAAAAAAGGAATGTAATCAAACAAAACCAAGGAAAAACTCATCCACTGAGAGGTAAAATTAAAAATGTAAAATTAGGGGCTGGCATTGTGGTGCAGTGAGTTAAGCTACCACCTACAACACTGGTATCCCATGTAAGCACTGGTTCAAGTCCAGGCTGCTTCACTTCCAATCCAGCTCACTGCTAATGCACCTAGGACAACAGTAGAAAATGGACCAAGTATTTGGGCCCCTGCCACATATGTGGGAGACTGGGATGAAGCTCCTGGCTCCTGGCTTCTGCCTGGCCCAGTCTTGGCCGTTGTGACCATTTGTTGAGTCAACCGATGAAAAGATTTCCTCTCTCTCTCTCTCTCTCTCTCTCTCTTTATCCTCCTCCTCCTTCTTATCCTCCTCTCTCTGTAGTGGTGCCTTTCAAATAAATAAATAAATCTTTTCTGAAAAATGAAATCAAAAGCTGATTACATCAGTAGCAGGCTAGATCAAATAGAAAAAAAAAACATTGGTGAGTTCAAAAGCAGTCTATTTCAAAATACACAGTTGAAAGAGAAAAAAAAAAAACAAGTGAAATGAAAAAGCTTACAGGAAATGTGGGATAACATGAAGAGAGTAAATATTTGAGTTCTTAGGATTCAAGGACTTGAGAATGCCAAAGGGGTAGAAAACATATTCAAAGAGATATTTACAGAAAACTTCCCAAACCTAGAGAAAGATCCATGTACAAGAAGGTCAAAAGTCACCGGTCAAATTCAACTCAACTAAGTCTACCCCAAGACTCCAAGGCTGAAGATAAAGAGAGGCAAAGAAGCAGATAACACATAAAGGGATCCCTGTTTTTCTTGACTGCAGACTCAGAACAAACTTCACAGGACAGGAGATGGTGGAATGAGACTCTTAAAGTACAAAAGGGGAAAAACTGCCAGCCAATTCTACCGTGCTGCGAAGCTATCTTTCAGAAATGAGGGGGAGATGAAGACATTTTCAGACAAACAAAAACTGAGAAAATTTATACTTATTGTTTCTGTATTATAAGAAATGCTAAAGAGAGTTCTTCAAAATGAAAGAAAATGACACTGAGAAGAAGAAAGTATCAGAAGATAGAAGACTAACTATACAATCGAATTCAGAATGCTCTGCTGTGATAAACATGGGGTGTAAACCACTTAAATCTTTACTAAAAAGGCTAAAAAATCCATAGTCACTGCATGAAAATGCTAACAATTTTGCAAGAAAAATGTACATCAAAAATTCAAAATGCAGGCCAGCGCCATGGCTCAATAGGCTAATCCTCCGCCTGGCGGCGCCGGCACACTGGGTTCTAGTCCTGGTCAGGGCGCCGGATTCTGTCCCAGTTGCCCCTCTTCCAGTCCAGCTCTCTGCTGTGGCCCAGGAGTGCAGTGGAGGATGGCCCAAGTGCTTGGGCCCTGCACCCCATGGGAGACCAGGAGAAGTACCTGGCTCCTGCCATCGAATCAGCGTGGTGTGCCGGCCGCAGCGCACCGGCCGTGGCGGCCATTGGAGGGTGAACCAATGGCAAAGGAAGACCTTTCTCTCTGGCTCTCTCTCTCTCTCTCACTGTCCACCCTGCCTGTCCAAAAAAAAAAAAAAATCAAAATGTGGAGAGGAATGGAGAACAAATACAGAGTTGTTTTTTTTTAAAAAAAAAAAAAAAACATGTATTTATATTTGTATTTTAAAGAGTTACAGAAAAGAAAATGCAGAGGCAGACAAAGAGAGAGATCTTCCATTCACTGCACACTCCTCAAAGACCTAAAAGACCAAGGCTGGGCCAGGCCGAAGCCAGGAGCCAAGGCCTTCATTTGGGCCTCCCCTGTGGGTACAGGGACCCAAGGACTTGGGCCATCTTCCATTGCTTTCTCAGGCACATTAGCAGGAAGGTAGAACAGAAGTGGAGCAGCCAGGACTGGAACCTGCTCCATATGCAATGCTGGCACTGCAGGTGGTGGCTTTCCCTACTGTGCCACAGCTTTGGTCCCTAGAGTTCCTAGTTGGGGTGTCCTTTTTTTAAATGTAAACATTTATTTGCTCATTAGGAAAGATACAGTCCCATAATGCAGAGGACCTCACACGCAAAGGGCTTTCCACGTTAACACACATTATTAGGTGGCCACAGACTAGAGTTCCACTTGGTCTCAGGCTGCTCTCCTCCCCATTTCTAGAACTAAGGCCCATGCCCTCTATGGACAGGTCATCTCTTCCTTTTTTGTTTGTCTCTTTTCCTATCTTTATAACCAACATTAAGTTGTGATCACTTCAAGACAGCTTGTTATAACCAAGAAATATTTTTTGTAAGCTCCCAAGTAACCACAAGCAATTACCTATAACAGACTCACAAAAAATAATAAGCAAGGAATAAAAGCACACTACTAATGACACTTAACCACAAATGTAACGAGCAAGAGAGGGAGAAAGCAAGAACTATAATAATAAAAATACAAAACAAGTATCAAAATGACAGTACCAAGACCTTACCTTAAATGTCAATGGGCTAAATCATCCAATTAAATGACACAGATTGGCCAAATGGGTTAAAAAAAAAAAGAGTCAACTATATACTGCTTGAAAGAAACTCACTTCCCCTCTCAGGACACATGTAGACTAAAAGTGAAAGGATGGTGCAAGACACTCTGTGTACATGGAACCCAGAGCAAAGCAAGAGTAATCTTCTATCAGATGAAATAAGCTTCAAGTCCAAAGCCGTGAAAAGAGACCAAGGAAGTCTACTGTGATGACAAAGAGCTTAAACTAGTGAGAGGAAATAATACCTATAAATACAGAAGCACTCAATATTGGACACCCAAATATATAAAGCAAATAAATAGTAATAGACCTAAGGTAGAGATGGACTTCAATAAAATAATAGTAGGGGACTTTAACAACCCACATTCAGAAATGGACACATCACATAGACAGAAAACCAATGAATGGCAGAGTTAAATTGAGCCCTCATAGAGGGCATTATGGCACAGTGGGTTAGGCCACCACTTGCAACATTTGCATCTCATACTGCAGTGTTGGTTCAAATCCTGGCTACTCTGCTTCCTGCTAATGCACCCTGGGAGGCAGCAGATGATGCCTCAAGTGCTTGGACCCCTAACACCAATTGAGTGAAAACTACATGGCGTTCCTGGCTCCTGGTTTTGACCTAGCCCAGCTGTGGCTGTTACAGGCATTTGTGGAATAACAAGCGGATGGATGATCTCTCTCTCTCTCTCTCTCTCTCTCTCTCTCTCTCTCTCTCTCATGTGTGTTTGTCTTTGTGTCCTCCCTCTGTCTCTCTCTCTCTCACACACACACACACACTACCTTTCAAGTAGATGAAGATAAGCAGATTTAAACATTTGCATTCTCAATTAATTGGACCTAATAGACATCTGCATTAGTTTCCATCCAAAGGCGATACTCACATTCTTCTCAGTAACACATGGAACATTTATCAGAGTAAATCGTATGCCATATCATAAAACAATCCCCACAAACTTAAAAGAACAGAAACCATGTCAAGTATCTTTTCTTAACATAATAAAACCAGAAAAAAATAATGAAAACTTTGGAAACTACACACCTACATGAAAATTAAATGTATTCCTAACCAATCAAATGGAGAAGAAATCAAGGAGGAGTTTTTAAAATTTGTTGAAATAAAAATTGAACTACAACACTCCAAAATGTATGGGATACAACAGTAGCAATACTAATAGAGAGGTTTATAGCATTCAATACCTGCATTACAAAAAAAAATAAATAAACAAACAACTTATCACTGCACCTCAAGGAATTAGAAAAGCAAGAATAAATCTGATCTAAAAGTTGTAGAAAGAAAGAAATAGGGGCTGGCACCATGGCCTAGTGTTATAAAGCCTCCGCCTGCTGTGCCGGCATCCCATATGGGTGCCAGTTCAAGTCCCAGCTGCTCCACTTCTGATCCAGTTCTCTGTTATGGCCTAGGAAAGCAGTAGAAGATGGCCCAAGTCCTTGGGCCCCTGCACCCATGTGGGAGACCTGGAAGAAGCTCCTGGCTCCTGGTTTCGGATCAAGTGCAGCTTCAGCTGTTGTGGCCATTTGGGGAGTGAACCAGGGAATGGAAGACCTTCTGCTCTGTCTCTCTGTATGTAACTGTCTCTCAAATAAATAAATCTTATATATATATATATATATATATACACACACACACATATGTGTGTGTGTGTGTGTATAAATGTGGTTATCAGAGACTGGGAAAGGAAGAGGGAATGGATGATTGGGGAAAGGTTGATTAATGGGTACAAGGTTACAGCTAGATAGGGTTAAGAAGTTCTGTGCTTCTGTCACACAGCAGAGTGACTGTAGATGATGCTATATACTGTAAATTTCCATACTTACAAAATCCTAAGGGCCAGTGCTGTGGCATAGTAGGTTAAGCCTTCCCCTGGGGCACTGGCATCCCATATGGGCACCAGTTCAAGTCCCAGCTGCTCCTCTTCTGGTCCAGCTCTGTGCTTGTGGCCTGTGAAAGCAGTGGAAGTGCTTGGGGTCCTGCAGCCACATGGAAGACCCAGAAGAAGCCCCTGGCTCCTGGCTTCGGATTGGCTCAGCTCTGGCCATCGCAGACATTTGAGGAGCAGACCAATGGATGGAAGACCTTTCTCTCTGTCTCTCCCTCTCTCTGTAACTCTACCTATCAAAGAAATAAATAAAATCTTTTTTAAAAATCCTAGAAAAAGGCTGGAGCCGTGGCTCACTAGGCTAATCCTCCGCCTTGCGGCGCCGACACACCGGGTTCTAGTCCCGGTCGGGGCACCGGATTCTGTCCCGGTTGCCCCTCTTCCAGGCCAGCTCTCTGTGGTGGCCAGGGAGTGCAGTGGAGGATGGCCCAAGTACTTGGGCCCTGCACCCCATGGGAGACCAGGAGAAGTACCTGGTTCCTGCCATCAGATCAGCGCGGTGCGCCAGCCGCAGCGCGCCTGCCGCAGCAGCCATTGGAGGGTGAACCAACAGCAAAGGAAGACCTTTCTCTCTGTCTCTCTCTCTCACTGTCCACTCTGCTTGTCCAAAAAAAAAACACACACACACACACACACACTATGGGCTTTTTGGTCTCGGCTGCAGAAGCGAGATGACGAAGGAAACGTCATCATTTGGAAAGCATCACAAAACGTACACGCTGTGCCACCGCTGCGGCTCCAAGGCCGACACCTTCTGAAGTCGACCTGTGGCAAATGTGGCTACCCTGTCAAGAGCAAGAGAAAGTATAACTGGAGTGCCAAGGCTAAAAGACGAACTACCACTGGGACTGGTCAGAGGAGGCACCTAAAAATTATATACCACAGATTCAGGCCTGGACTCCATGAAGGAACAACACCTAAACCCGAGAGGGCAGCTGGTGCAGCATCCAGTTCATCTGGAGAATTTCAACACTCAGTCAAGCAATAAACGCTCTGGTTTAAAAAACGATTTAAAATAATATTTAAAGTAACATCAAACAGAATAAAGCATTAGGTGGGCACTTGGCATAGTACTTGAGACTTTGCTTGGTATGCACACTTCCCTATTAGAGTGCTCTGCTGCTGGTTCTAACTTTCTGATAACACACACCCTGAGAGGCAGCAGGGTATTAGCTCAAATACTTGGGTCCCTGCCACCAACATGAGAGATGCGGACTGAGTTCCTGTCCCCACGCTTCAGCTTGGCCTAGCCCCAGCTGCTACAGTCATTTGGAGACTGAACCAATGGATGGGAGGTTCCCCTTGGCCTCTGTCTAACAACTAATAAGCTGATCTTAAATTTGTATGGAGGGACCGGCGCCGTGGTGCAGTAGATTAATCCTCTGCCTGAGGTGCTAGCATCCCATATGGGTGCTGGTTCCAGTCCCGGCTGCTCCTCTTCCGATCCATCTCACTGCTAATGCCTGGGAAACCAGCAGAAGATGATCTAAGTGCTTGGGCCTCTGCATCCATGTTGGAGACTTGGAAGAAGCTCTTGGCTCCTGGCTTTGGATCAGCTCATCTCCAAGAGCTATTAGGGGAGTGAACCAGCAGATGCAAGACCTCTTCCTCTCTGTCTCTCCCTCTCTCTGTCTGTAACTCTACCTCTCAAATAAATAAATAAAATCTTTAAAAAAGAAATTTTATGGAAAACAATGGACCTAGAATATGTAAAACAATCTTGAAAAAGTTTGAAGCTCAAACTTAAAAATTTCAAAGCTGGAGAATCCAATTGCTGGAGGCATCAAGGATAAGGTATAAGATTAGACTTACAGATCAATGGAACCGAATCAACATAGAGATCTTAGATATAAGACTTTACATTGATCAATTGACTTTTTAGTGAAAGCAACATCAATTCAATGGAAAAAAATCTTTTCAGCAAGTAGTCTTAGGACAACTTAATGTTCACATGCAAATTATTGAAGTTGGACCCCTATCTCGTAACTCAAAATGGATCATAAGCCTGAATGTGAAAGATAAAACTATAAAACTCCTGGAAGAAAACACAAATGTAAATTTTTTTCACCTTTCACTAAATGATGGTTTCTTATATTTAACACCTAATGTACTAGAATAACACCAGCAAAATTGATAAATTGGACTTCATGGAAATTAAAATCATTTTTACTTCAAAGGACATCATTAAGAAAGTGAATAAACAATTTAAGGAATGGAAGGAAACATCACCAATCATATATCTGATAAAGAATTTGTATCTAGATTATAAAAAGAACTCCTACAGCACAATAATAAATAATAACCTGATTTTGAAAATAAACAAAAGATTTGAATAGCATAGCATTTCTCTAAGGAAGATAATCAAATGATTAATAAGCTCACGGAAAAGGCTCAACATCATTAGCCATCGGGGAAATGCAAATCAAAATCAGAATAAGACAAAACTTCATACTAACTAAGAATGCTAGATCTAAAAGAGTAAGATGAGGAGAATATGGAAAAATAAGAACCCTCATCCATATTGTTGGGATAGCAAAATAGTACAGCCATTTTGGAAAGCATTTTGGTCCTCAAATAGTCCTACATGCTGTTACCTTATCTTATATGCTAAGAAAAATTTCAACTTTTCTCTCCGCCACCCTCCCCCACCGATAGCATGTGTATGCGTGTTCATCTTATAATGATTAAATTATGTAAAAGACAAAAATACCAAAAGAATTATAAAATACAATATAAATGAGAAGTGCTAAGAACAAAAAATCAAGAATATCAGTTTGGGAGTACCTTTTTCCACAAACACAAATTCAATATTTATTCAGTAGCTTCATCATTATACTCATTCTTATGTTTCATCATAAAGTGAAGATTATTTTTTTAAATTCCAGAGTTGTGACAACACTAGTCCCTCAGGAATTTCACACACTCACATACACACAAATTAATTTCTTTGCTATCAATGATCTTGCTTTATAAATACAAAACATGGGGCCAACGCTGTGGCACAGCAGGTTAACGCCCTGGCCTGAAGTGCCAGCATCCCATATGGGCACCAGTTCAAGACCCCACTGCTCCACTTCCGATCCAGCTTTCTGCTATGGCCTGGGAAAGCAGTAGAAGATGGCCAAAGTCCTTGGGCCCCTGCACCCATGTGGGAGACCCGGAAGAAGCTCCTGGCTCCTGGCTTTGGATTGGCGCAGCTCCAGCCATTGCAGCCAATTGGGAAGTGAACCAGCGGATGGAAGACCTCTCTCTCTGCCTCTCCTTTCTCTGTGTAACTCTGACTTTCAAATAAGTAAATGAATCTTTAAAAAAAATACAAAATATGTTGTGATAAATTTGTGTGAAAATTCATTTTTTTCAGTTGGCTGTAAGAAACCCATTTTAAATGCCTTGTTTTCAAGAACTCTTTTGTGTAATATAAATCATGACCTCAGCTCCTCCCTTTTGCAATATGCATTTTTTCCTGTATATGTCTTTCTATTAAGATATGGAATTCCTGCATGAAATCAGTTTAAAACAATTGTGTAAGCCTGAAAATTAAATCCAACCAAGTGTTTCATCTGGATATCAGAACCAACTACATGGTAACGAGTCTTGAAACAGTGAATCATGCTATACTAGACATTTAATGATAGCGTCCATTTCTCACTTAATTTTACAGTGATACTGACATCTAATGAAATTTTCTGGCTGGCACCGCAGCTCACTAGGCTAATCCTCCACCTAGCGGCACTGGCACACCGGGTTCTAGTCCCGGTCGAGGCACCGGATTCTGTCCCGGTTGCCCCTCTTCCAGGCCAGCTCTCTGCTGTGGCCCAGCAAGGCAGTGGAGGATGGCCCAAGTGCTTGGGCTCTGCACCCCATGGGAGACCAGGAGAAGCACCTGGCTCCTGGCTTTGGATCAGCGCGGTGTGCCAGCCGCAGCGCGGCAGCCGTGGTGGCCATTGGAGGGTGAACCAACGGCAAAAGGAAGACCTTCCTCTCTGTCTCTCTCTCTCACTATCCACTCTGTCTGTCAGAAAAAAGAAATTTTCTAATAGGGGTCCCAATTCCAAGGCTATGGCTGAGGTCCCCTATTGGCCTGAAATCTGAAAACTATCAGTCTGTGAAGCGGGCTTTCTCTGAAGCCATGTAGAATCTCAGGGTAACAGACATCGCACTTGGCTTCTGGATGTTGCTTTATCTGAAAACTTCACATTTGGCTCAGACAGAAACTTTCAAGGACCTTGACATTCCAAACATATTTGTAAGTATCTGGTCCTCACAGAACCATCTCTGCTACAAAGTCCCACTCCCTGGGGCCCAGGCTCCTTACACTCTGGAAGGAATCCCCTCGAGAGGCTACTTAATATAGTGGCCTTGATTTCCAGTTCAATTCCCTCATATCTGAGAGCCTAAACAAACTATCTCACTTTTCCAAGTGTCCATGTTCTCATCGGAAACACTGAACTCACACTATGTAGATATCGTCAGATAAGAGAGTTGTTAGAAGACTAAGTGTGGAAATCCTACTTTAGTGTCTCCTGGAGCTCAGGATGACTTTGACAGAAACTTTTAACTTCTGAAATTTCCATTTCGGAAAGCTCCTAGGCTAAGACCTTAAGCACTGATTGTCAGTACAATTGCTTCGTGAAATAAATTTAAAATAACACAGCCGACATTTTAGAAAAAAAAATACATACCCATAAAACAGAAGCATGAATTATGTGTTACTCTCTCTGTGATGAAACTGAAACTACTTGTCCAGTGAGCATCAGAATGGTCTACTGCAAATGTATTTATTATTAGAATAACCAAACAGTTTGAGCAACTATATTAATCATCAAAAACTTCCCAGGGGCCAGCGTTATGGTGGAGCAGATTAAGCCTCCACCTGTGACGCCGGCATTCCATATGGGCACAAGTCAGAGACCCAGCTCCTCCACTTCGAAACCAGCACCCTGCTAACGTGCCTGGGAAAACAGCAGAAGATGGCCCAAGTGCTTGTGTCCTTATACCCACGTAGGAGATCCGGAGGAAGCTCCAGACTCCTGGCGTTAGCCCGGCCAGCCCTGACTGTTGCAGCCATTCAGGAAGTGAATGAGCAGACGGAAGGTGAATCTCTCTCTCTCTCTCTCTCTCTCTCTCTCTCTGTTTCTCTCTATATAACTCCCCCTTTAAAATAAATTTTAAAAATATTAAAAAAAAGAAACCTTTCCAGGGCTGGCACTGTGGTATAGTAGGTTAAGCTACCACCTGTCGCACTGGCACCCCATAAATGTGCTAGTTCAAATTCCGGCTGCTCCACTTCCAATCCAGCTCCTTGCTAACAGCCTGGGAAAGCAGTGGAAGATGGCCCAAATGCATGGGCCCCTGTACCCATGTGGGAGACCCAGAAGAAGCTCCTGGCTCCTGGCTCCTGCCTCCTGGCTTCAGATCAGCGCAGTTCCAGCCATTTCGGCTATTTGGGGAGTGAACCAGTGAATGGAAGACCTTTCGCTCTGTCTCTCCCTCTCTCCATCTGTAACTCCATTTTCCTGAAAGGAAGTATGTGAAATGCAGTTCATATTGTTCAAGCCTAAGCATATGTAGTAGATTTACTTTCATCTTCATCAACAACTCATAGCTACCGTGTTTAGAAAATGCAAATTTTGATCACATTATATCTGTGCCTCTTCTGAAAAATAATTACAACTATTTTTGTGCCTATAATCTGCAGTTAAACTGTGGCTATTCATTGTTTCTTAAATTGGTCAATGAAATTTCTAGGCACTAGTAAATCACTAAATAATTCTGGAAGCAGGAAGGATTTGGGTCTAGAAACCAAAAATGGTGGCCGGCGCTGCGGCTCACTAGACCAATCCTCCGCCTAGCGGCGCCGGCACACCAGGTTCTAGTCCCAGTTGGGGCGCCGGATTCTGTCCCGGTTGCCCCTCTTCCAGGCCAGCTCTCTGCTGTGGCCAGGGAGTGCAGTGGAGGATGACCCAGGTGTTTGGGCCCTGCACCCCATGGGAAACCAGGAAAAGCACCTGGCTCCTGGCTCCTGCCATCAGATCAGTGCGGTGCACCAGCCGCGGCGGCCATTGGAGGGTAAACCAACGGCAAAGGAAGACCTTTCTCTCTGTCTCTCTCTCTCACTGTCCACTCTGCCTGTCAAAAAAAAAAAAAAAAAAAAGAAAGAAATCAAAAATGGTAAGGTAAGGTAAGTTAAGAAACTATTTCAGACCTCCGTATCCCATATTAAAGGGCCTGGGTTTGAAGTCCAGCTCTGCTTCTGATTCCAGCTTCCTACTAATGTGACAATAGGTAGTGGCTCCTGTCCTTGGGTTCCTGACACCCACATGGGAGACCAGAATTGGGTTTTAGTTTCCTGGCTTTGGCCTGGTCCAGGCCCAGCTGTTGTGGGCATTTGGGAAGTGACCAGTGGATTGAAGATCACTGTCTGTGTCTCTCTGTCCCTTTTTCTGTAACTCTTTCAAATAAAGTAAATTTAAAAATTTTATGCTAAATTGTTATATAGTGCGATTCAATGTACATACCAGTGTTTGCAATGTGTAATACTCCAGAAACTATCTGTGGCGTTGTCGGAGAAGGGACTGTCAATCTATCAGTGTTACTGGCTGCTTTCCAATTTTTTTTAGCCTGAGGATTTTTAATGCTGCCCTCTAATATACAAGTAACTGCAGAACAGCCACTCCATCGAATCCTAGACACTTCTTGCCTTCCGAGCCGTAAAAGTCTGTCCATTCTCCAAAATGCTTTTGCAAAGGCTTTGTGTATGTTCTCATACTCATTCCTCAGCCCTCTTGTCCTTTTGTGTATGGAAGAGAAGAGATCTTCGATCGCTATGTATTCTTTTCTAAACACGGTATGAAAGGAATCGATCATTTGTTGCTGTTCGGGTGTCATTTGGTAGGAAGGATCAAATTTGGCAAGTTGATGGAGGAGTAAAACTGGGAGCTCTACTGATGCAAGGTCGACTGCTGCAGTTCCATAATAGCCATCAAACAAACCAAAAAAGCACACATTGGGTTTATTGCCAAAGTTATTCATTATGGTGTATTTATCATTCATGTCATGCCTCCATGTAGAATTCCCGTCTTCACAAATAGCTACTCCTTTAATTAATAGATGACAGATTTTTTGAGAGATTGTGGAGCTCCTGTCAATGTTATCTAAAATCTTATAGTATCCTGGTATTTGTTTCTTCCTAAGTGCCTCAAAAGCATCATTAATTATCTGTAGGATTTTTTCATTGAATATAAAAGATGACATTACTTTAGAAATTATAAACTGTCTGTGACTAGCAACCATTGAGAGCTGTGGTGTTTTTCCACCCATCCATTGGAAACCCAGCGTAGCCAAAGCTACATGTTGCTTTTTATGACCAAAAACACCAGGTATATCAATTTCCTGCTTGCATGTGGAACAGGGGAATGTGATCATGAGGTCATGGGCCTGCTGCTCCTCCTGGTCTTTAATTCTTTTCGAGAGTTTTGACTTTTTCTTTTTAGAAGACTTGTTGCTGATTGAAAGTGGAAGACACACATCTGAATCAAATATTGCTTTTTTTAAATTCCACTTCCTCTGTTTCCAAAACACTCTGCAAAGAGGGTAAAAGATATTTACATACCAGAAATAATACAGTAAGAGTGTCTACAAGCAAGCCTTTATAATTACAATTTGCTTTGACTCCTCAAAATTTTATATAGGTCCAGAAGTCAATATTCTGATCTAGATTTTCATAATCTGCCCACAAAGCACATAATGAGTACTCAACCAGTCAGAAAATGATGTGTATGATGTTGACTGGCCATCCAACAAATACTAAGAGAAGTAACCGTATTTTATCCCAGGTATACTAAGGTGTATGTTTGAGATCTAAGATGTATATTTCAAATGGGATCTGGCCTCGCTTCCTATTTTAAAGCCAATCTCCAAATTTCATCAATTTCATAAACAGTTCAGTCTCATCAACCATGTTGTCCAATACCTACATGAGTCAGTTTTTCATTATGACAACAAAATGCCTAAGGCAACTGATTTTATCGAGAGAAAAGTTTCATTTCGCTCACATTTTTGGAGGTTTAAGTCCAAGACTAGACCTTCCCATTGTCTTAACATCTAGTGGGGTTGGAGATGGAAATGGTGGAGGAAAGATTACATGACAAGCCAGGGAGCAGAGCAAGGATCAGCCCCACTCAGGTTTCTAACAGTCCTCTAAAGAATTACCTTCTGAGAGCACACCATCAATGACCTATGGCCTCCCACTAGGCCTCACCTCCTAACCACTATAGTTGGATTAGGTTTCCATCCTCTTAGTGTCATTAAGTGATAATTTTGGTGTTTGGTCCTGAAGAGTTTGGGGCCAAAATCATATTCAAACTATGATAGTATTTAGTCATTTCTTCAATAACTACAACAGGCCAAGGTGCTAAGATGCACAGAATAAGATTTGCAAGCTACTCTTTGAGCTATGAGAGGAAAAGTTCACAGTGCCATCCAAGTCGTTAATAAAAGGAATTTAACCAATCAACTGGAGCCAAGGACAGACTCCCCTTGTAGTGCACAATCAGGAATCTAGTCCTTAATCTAGGTAGAGATGGTATCATGAGACCACAGACACTGACCTAGAAGACTCTGAGTTACCAGCATGGGGTCCACATCCAAGGGGATTATCAGTGGGGGGAAGGAGGGAGAGGACTCCTCAAAGAAAATGGACAGGCAAATATAGAAGGGAAGAAACTAGGTCCTAACGAAGCTTTTAAGCTCTTTTCACCAAAACACATATATATCAAATATCTAAAAAAATTTTTTAAGATTTATTTATTTACTTGAAAGTCAGAGCTACAAAGAGAGAGAAGGAGAGGCAGAAAGAGAGAGAGAGACAGAGAGAAAGGTCTTCCATCTGCTGGTTCACTACCCAACTGGACACATCAGCAGGAGCTGCGCCGATCCGAAACCAGGAGCCAAGAGCTTCTTCTGGGTCCCCCACGTGGGTGCAGGAGCCCAAGCACTTGGGACATCTTCTACTGCTTTCCCAGGCCATAGCAGAGAGCTGGATTGGAAGAGGAGCAGCCAGGACTAGAACCGGCACCCATATGGGATGCCGGCGCTGCAGGAGGAGGATTAACCTACTGTGCCACAATGCCAGCCCCTAAAAATTGTTTTTAAAAATTTTATTTTTTTATTTGTTTGAGAAATAGAGTTACACAGAGAGAGGAGAGGCAGAGAGAAGTCTTCCATTTTCTGACTCACTCCCCAAATGGCTGCAATGGCCAGAGATACGCCAATCTAAAGCCAAGAGCCAGGAGCCAGGAGCCAGGAGCGTCTTCCAGGTCGCCCACATGGGTTCAGGGGCCCTAGTACTTAGACCATCTTCTACTGCTTTCCCAGGCCATATCAGAGAGCTGGATTGGAAGAGGAGCAGCCAGGACTCCAATTGGTGCCCATATGAAATGCTGGCTCCTTAGGCAGCAGCTTTACCTGCTATGCCACTGTGCTGGCCCCCCAAAAATTTTTAAAGGTATTTATTTTCATTCCATTTGAAAATTGGAGGGGCCGGTGCTATGGTGTAGTAGTTTAAGCCTCTGCCTGCCACTCCAGCATCGCACATGGGGACCTATTCAAGTCTGGCTGCTCCTCTTCTGATCCAGCTCCCTCCTTATGGCCTGGGAAAAGCAGCAGAGGATGGCCCAATTGCTTGGACCCCTGTACCCACATGGGAAACATGGAAGACGCTCCTGGCTCTTGGCTTCAGATAGGCCCAGTTCCAAACATTGCAGCTATTTGGGAAGTGAACCAGTGAATGGAAGACTCTCTCTGTCTCTCCCTCTCTCTACCTCTCTAATAAATAATCTTTAAAAAGAAAAAAAAGCCAACTGAAAGTTGACTGAAAATCGGAGACAGAGCCCATTAAATCTTAGATAAAATATGTGCAAATTTTATTTAAAAATTTTTTTTAAAAAGCTGGAAAGATGAGAGAAGGAAAGAGCATAACATAGAGATCTTCTATCCATTGACCTACTGCTAAAATGGCAATAGCCAGGGCTAGGCCAAGCCAAAGCCAAGATCTTGAAACTCAATTCAGGTCTCCCATGTGGGTGACAGGGACCCAAGTACTTGAGCCATCATCACCAAGTGATGTGTTAACCTATGTGCCAAGCACCTACCTCTCAAACATTTTATTTACTATTTTTGGTAACATTCATAAAAGAATATAGTTTTTATGAGCTTTGATGGGCTCTTACCATACTGCCACAATTTGATCTGGAGTCAATCGCTTTTGCTGAACTTCATTTTTTTATATGAAGTTAGAGGAAAGTCATAGTACAGCTCTCAAACATAGAGCCACTCTTAGAATGTCATGCATCATCTTTCATATGCTGATTCAGCCATAATACAGGTTGAATATATCTTATCTAAAATGCTTCAACAGTGGAGGATGGTCCAATTCCTTGGGCCCCTGCACCCACATGGGAGACCCAGAAGAATCTGCTGGCTCCTGGCTTCGTATCAGCACAGCTTCGGCCGTTGTGGCCAGTTGGGGAGTGAACCAGCGAATGAAAGACCTCTTTCTTTCTCTCTCTCTTTCTCTCTTTCTCTCTGCCTCTCTTTCTCTCTGTGTGTAACTCTTTCCAATAAATAATAAATAAATCTTTAAAAAATTTTAAAAATTAAAAATAAATTACAACATAAAATGAAATGCTTGGAATCAGAAATGTATCAGATTTCATATATTTTTCAGATTATGAAATATTTTCATATATGAGATTCCTTGGGAATAGGATCCAACTCTGTGAAGTGTATTAATGTTTTATACACTTAATAATACACATAGACTCAATGTGATTTTATGCAAAACCTTCAGTAAGTTTATGCTGGAAACAAGGTTTCATGATGTGGAATTTCCCATTTGTGGCATCATGTCGGTGTTCAAAACATTTTGGCTTAGGAGCATTTCAGATTTTTTATGCAGAATATTCAATTTATAATAAATTATATTTAAATGCAGCAGAATAAGAGCATAGAGAAGGAAGTATTCCTTTGTACAATGTACCGCAATATATCACTCCTCAGTGTACACAGCCTAACAGAAGGCCAAGATTTCACATGATTACTAAGAAACTAGAGGAAAACGAATACTGTCAGGCCAGGCATTGAGGCCCAACATGTTAAACCACTGCTTGTGGTGTTCACATTCCACATCTGAGTTCCAGTTCAAGCCCCAGCTGCTCTACTTCTCATCCAACTCCCTGCTAATGTGCCCAGGAAAGCAGCAAAAGATGGCCTAAGTACTCCCGTCCCTGCCACCCACGTGAGAGAACAGGGTGGAGTTCCGGCCTCCTGGCTTCTGCCTGGCCCAGCCGTGGCTATTACAGGCATTTAGGGAGTAAATCAGCAAATGGAAGCTGAATTACTTCCTTAGTTACTATGTCACTTTGCCTTCAGAATAAATCAATATACCTTTAAAAAAAAAAAAGTACTATCAGTTATTTATTGACTACATCTGTTATCCAACTAACGTCCAGACACTGTACCTTAGAGCACTGTTCATTTCCATGATGACTTGGAGTTGCTAAGCTGTCTTTGCCCTTGCTTTACCCTTCCCCAGCTCTGTCCCGCCAGGCGGTGGTGGTGGTGGTGGTGGTGGTGGTGGCGGGAACCCCCTGCCTGGATGGCTCATCTCCCTGTGGGGAATGTACACACATCACTTGGAACCTCTGTCACAGTTCACCTGAAGATTCAGAACACTGTGAAGCAATAAAGTCAAAGGTAATGAAAACGGACTAACACTCTAGAATCTCCTTCTACCATCAGCTTGGTTAGGCTGCAAGCTATGTTCCCCAGAATCTCTTTTCCTGTGTGGCGCCACAGTAGAGTTGGCCTAAAAGGAACTTGGGTGGGATTTTGGGGTGACATTACATCTGGAGCTGTCATCATCCCACGAGTTTACTTCCAAAGGCAGAAGTGTCTAGCAGGTTTCAGCTTGCCGTTGCCACCTTCATTCTGCCTTCAGCTTGTCCCCCCAGTACAGGCCTTGCTGACCAGCAGCAGCCCCAGGCCTACCACCACTGCCTACCTGAGGACCCACAGAAGCAAATACTCCTCGACACTTCTCCATCGTCCTCCTGTTAATAGTCCCACCTCTGTAGCTGAAGTCCCTGGCTTTGAGACTGAGATTTTCCTAATCCTACGCTTCTTTTTCTCAGAGAGTCAATTGCCCACCTTCTCCCACAAACTTCTTAACATTTAGTTCCTTCAATAAACTTATTCCATAAAGCCTTCCATAAATTTATTCCATAAAGGTATGGCTTTGCAGATTGAGCCCTCTAATACAGATACCATCTCTGTCCTGTACTCCCCTTCAGAATATATGCAGGGGCCGGCGCTGTGGCGTAGAGGATAAAGCCGCCACCACAGTGCCGGCATCACATATGCGTGTCAGTTCGAGTACTGGCTGCTCCACTTCCAATCCAGCTCTCTGCTATGGACTGGGAAAGCAGTAGAAGATGGCTCAAGTCCTTGGGCCCCTGCACCCACATGGGAGACCCAGAAGAAGCTCCTGGCTCCTGCCTTCAGATCAGCGCAGCTCCAGCCGTTGCGGCCAACTGGGGAGTGAACCAGTGGTGGAAGACGCTCTCTCTCTTTCTCTGCCTCTCCTTTCTCTGTGTAACTCTGACTTTCAAATAAATAAATAAATAAATATTTTTAAAAAACAGAATATATTCAGTTATGGGGCTGGCATTTTGACACACTAAGCAAAGCCAGTGCCTGTGATGCCGACATTCCATATGGGCACTGGTTCAAGTCCTCACCGCTCCACTTCTGACCCAGCTCCCTGCTAATGAACCAGGGAAAGCAGCAGAGAATGGCCCAAGTGTTTGGGCCCCGGCCACCCACCCACACAGAAGATAGAATTCCAGGCTCCTAGCTTCAGCCTGGCCCAGTCCTGGACATTGCTGCCATTTGAGGAGTGAACCAGCAGATGGAAGATCTCTCTCTCTCTCTCTCTCTCTCTACCACTCTGCTTTCAAATAAATAATCTTAAAAAAAAAAGGAATATGCAATTATCACCAACACCTGTCAGATCTCTTTTCAATATCTTACTCATCCACTTGTTTCCAGTCTCACTGCTGTCACAATTCCAAGAAACTGAAATACCTACCAGAATGCTGCACCACCTCCTAACTGCTCTGCCATTCCCAGTTTGGTTGCCTCTCAGTGAATTCCCCTTAGAACAGCTGTAAGTGATCCCCTGCTCAAGACCCTGGCCTGCCCTGTTCTTATTATAAGCTCCTTAATGGACTTGACAAAGCTATGCCCCTCATTTATTTTTTTTTTTAATTTATTTTATTTATTTGAAAGAGTTACATAGTGAGGTAGAGACTGCTGGTTCACTCCCCAGATGGCCGCAACAGCCGGAGCTGTACCGATCCAAAGCCATGTCCAGGAGCTTCTTCCAGGACTCCCACATGGGTACAGGGACCCAAGGACTTGGGCCATCTTCTACTGCTTTCCCAGGCCAAAGCAGAGAGTTGGATCAGAAGAGGAGCAGCTGGGACTTGAACCAGCACCCATATGAGATGCTGGCACTTCAGGCCAGGGCTTTTTTTTTTTTTAATTTAATGAACATAAATTTCCAAAGTACAGCTTATGGATTACAATAGCTTCCCCCCTATACCTTCCCTCCCACCCACAACACTCCCCTCTCCACTCCCTCTCCTCTTCCATTCACATCAAGATTAATTTTCAATTCTCTTTATATACAGAAGATCAATTTAGCATATATTAAGTAAAGATTTCAACAGTTTGCACCCACACAGAAACACAAAGTGTAAAATACTATTTGAGTACTAGTTATAGCATTAATTAAACACCTAAGAGTAACTGTGTATTAATTACAGAGTTCAACCAATAGTTTTAAGTAGAACATAAAAAATACTAAAAGGGTGAAGTATTAAGTTCTTTTTTTATTTTTTATTTTTATTTTTTTGTTTGTTATATAGTTTTTTTTTTTTATTTAATAAATGTGAATTTACAAAGTGCAACTTTTGTATTGTCGTGGCTTCCCCGCCGCCAACCTCCCTCCCTCCCGTGGCCCTCCCCTCTCCCACCCCTCTCCCATCCCGTCCTTCATCGAGTTTCATTTTCAATTACCTTCATATACTGAAGATCAACTTAGTATATACTAAGCAAGGATTTCAACAGGCTGCACTCACACAACCGTACAAGGTATAGGGTATTGTTCGACTAGCAGTGTTGTTTTTAAGTTTCATAGTAGAACACATTAAGGACAGAGATCCTACATGGGGAGCATGTACCCAGTGACTCCCGTTGTTGATTTAACAATTGCAGGCCAGGGCTTTAACCCTCTGCACTGCACTGCTGGCCCCTGTGCCCCTCATTTGGATTCTACTAACTTCTCAAGCCTCATCTGTCATTGCTGTCCTTTTATCCTATGCCAATATTGCATAGAGTCGGTAGACAAACCTTTGCCAGTTTGGTAGGAAATGGTATTTGACTATTTTTCGTTTGAATGTCTTCTTATTTATTGCTTCTTTAGTCTTTGGTCTCTACATATTCATTTCTAGTAGTTGCATCAACCCCATGCCACTGCAGATGTGGGAAGGAGTTGAGGCATCTCCTTCAAGCAAGTGCTGAGACTTCTGTAGGCTGGGGTAGAGTTAGGCTCGTCACATGGAGCTCTGGCGTTCATATCTTACCTCCACATGTGGCCCTCAACCAGATGATTAGAGTAGAAATCCTCTTACAAAAGTGGACTAATGCCGGCGCCGCAGCTCAATAGGCTAATCCTCCGCCTAGTGGCGCTGGTACACCAGGTTCTAGTCCCGGTCAGGGCACCGGATTATTTCCCAGTTGCCCCTCTTCCAGGCCAGCTCTCTGCTGTGGCCCGGGAAGGCAGTGGAGGATGGCCCAGGTCCTTGGGCCCTGCACCCACATGGGAGACCAGGAGAAGCACCTGGCTCCTGCCTTCGGATCAGCGTGGTGCGCTGGCCGCAGTGCACCAGCCGCAGCAGCCATTGGAGGGTGAACCAATGGCAAAAGGAAGACCTTTCTCTCTGTCTCTCTCTCTTACTGTCCACTCTGCCTGTCCAAAAAAAAAAAAAAAAAAAGTGGACTAATTACGTAACTAATATGGAATTTTCATTAGGAAGGCAAATGTAGAGAAAACAGTCCTGAAATGCCTTGGCCAAAGCCAGGAGTTTGGAACTCCATCTGGGTCTCTCATATGGGTTGAAGGGACCAAACTACTAAGCCATCACCTGCTGCCTCTCAGGATAAGCATTTGTGGGAAACTAGACTGGAACCCATCAAGATTAATGTAGTTATATTATTTAGTAACCTGACATTCCACAACTACCTTTGCATACATACAAAGGGACTTCAAAAAATTTATGGAAAATAGAGTTGAAAGCTAAACTTATTTTGTTGAAAAAAGTTGGAAACCCTTCTATAAAGGATCATCCAAAATTCATGAAAGTGTTTATTATGAAAATACTATGTATGGATTTCAAAGTTTTTTTGCACCAAAATAAGCTAACATTGGGGTAGGCATTTGGTACAACAGTTAAGAACCTGCTTGGGATGCCTACATCCCATGTCAGAGTTCCTAGATTCAGGTCTCAGCTCTGCTTCTGATTCCAGCTTCTTACTTATGTACAAACCGAGATGCAGTAGGAGATGGTTCACGTATTTTGGTTCCTGCTGCCCATGTGAAAGAACCAGTTTGATCCTTGTTCTTGACTTTGGTTTGACCCAGGCCCAGCTATTGTAGACAACTGGGAAGTGAATCAGCAGTTAGAAGATCTCTCTCTCTCTCTCTGCTTTTCAAAATGAATAAAAATAAACATCTTTTCATTCCATTCGCAACAAAATTTTTGAAGTACCCTAATAAATCCATTTTCTCTTCTAATCTACTTTCATCAATTTTTTTTTGAGATTTATTTATTTGGGCAGAGTTACAGAGAGAGAGGAAGTCTCACACACACACACACACACACACACAGAGCCAGATCTTCCATCCATTGGTTCATTCCTCAAATGGCCACAACAGCCGGCACTGGTCCAAGCCATTGTCAGGAGCCTGGAACTCCATATGGGTTTTCCACATGGGTGACAGAGGCACAAATCCTTGGGGTGTCTTCCACTGTTTTCCCAGGCACATTAGTGGAAAGCTGGATCAGAAGCAGAGCAGTGGGCCGGCGCCGCGGCTCAATAGGCTAATCCTCCACCTAGCGGTGCCGGCACACCGGGTTCTAGTCCCAGTCGGGGCGCCGGATTCTGTCCCAGTTCCCCCTCTTCCAGTCCAGCTCTCTGCTGTGGCCAGGGAAGGCAGTGGAGGATGGCCCAAGTGCTTGGGCCCTGCACCTGCATGGGAGACCAGGAGAAGCACCTGGCTCCTGGCTTTGGATCAGCGCAGTGTGCCAGCCGTAGTGCGCCAGCCGTGGTGGCCATTGGAGGGTGAACCAACGGCAAAAGGAAGACCTTTCTCTCTGTCTCTCTCTCACTATCCACTCTGCCTGTCAAAAAAAAAAAAAAAAAAAGAAAAGAAAAAAAAAGAAAAAGAAAAAAAGAAAAAAAGAAAAAAAAGAAGAAGCAGAGCAGCCAGAGTTCAAACCAGCACTCTGATACAAGATCAATCCCCACCAGTCTATTTCTTTCTGCCCACTCTTGGCCCATCGTGTGCCTACTCTAGCCTCACCTCCAGAGCTCTCTATCACTTCTGCCTATATATTCATGTAGGTACAAAAAGGCATACAGACATTTACATACTTACATACATACACACACATGTTTGAAAAGCAATGTGAGGGTGGGCATTCAGGCTAGTAATTAAGACATCAGTTAAGATGCCCATATCCCACATCAGAATGTCATGGTTCTATGCTCATCTCTGGCTCCTGACTCTAATGCTACTGCAGACCCTGGGAGAGATGCTGATAGTTCAAGTAATTGGATCCCTGCCACCCATAAAGGAGATATATATTGGGGGCTGGCACTGGCATGGTGGGTAGAGCTACTGCCTACAGTGCTGACATCCCATATGGACTCTGGTTCGAGTCCTAGCTACTCCACTTCTGATTCAGCTCTCTGCTATGGCCTGGGAAAGCAGTAGAAGATGGCCCAAGTCCTTGGGCCCCTGCACCCACGTGGGATACCCGGAAGAAGCTCTGGACCGGCACAGCTCTGGCTGCTGCAGCCCATTGAGGAGTGACCCAGTGGATGGAAGACCTCTCTTTCTCTCTGGGTAACTCTGACTTCCAAATAAATAAATAAATCTTTTTTTTAAAAAAAAAGAAAATATAAAGCAAAAATAAAAAGCCCATCAGCTATTATGAGATAATTTAATAAAGAATAGACAGTTTTTGAGGAAAAAGACATATGAAGTAAACTATAAACTACCAAGACCATAAACAAAAATATGAATAAAAACAAAGATTCATCTTGTTCTTGAAGCTGAAAGCTTAATATTGCATTGATGTCACCACAAAAGGCAGGAAAACAAACCCAGCACAGGGAGAAGATACTCACAGCACATCTAATGACAGTCTTCAAATCCACAGTAAGTAAAAATAGAAATAACTCAGATCGATAATGCAAAGCCAAATCTTCCCTTCTTCCCAAAGGCAGAGAAGACTTGAGAGGCATTCACAAGACAAAATGCAGTTAATTAATAAATATATGAAAAATTACCATGCTTCACTAATAACCAGGAAGATGCAAATTTAAATCTTGATGAGGGACCCTTGGACACCCAGCCTAATGGCATGGTGCATTGGAGTTTGATCATCCCAGTGTGGGTGAGGATAGGAAGCCATGAGAGAACTATTAGACATCACACTACTGATGCCAGAAATATTGGTACAATCATTTCAGAAAACAACATTTTGCCATCTTCTAAACTGAAGATGCAACTGTCCCAAGGGTCTGGAAACTATGGCTCATGGGTAAATCTGTCCCACCACCTACTTATTTACTGTCTGCAAACCAAGAAAAAGTTTTCCTTTTTTAAGTGATGGAAACAAATCAAAAGTTTAATATCCTGTGACATGACTATTACACAAAACTGACTTATCAGAGTTCGTAAAATTTTGTTGGAACACAGAAAGCATGTTCATTCATGTACCACAGAATAAGCATATGACTGCTTTAGGACAAAAACAGCAGAATTGAATAGTTGCAACATTGATAATTTGACCCAAAGAACTTAAAGTATTTACTATCTCAACCTTTTCTGACATATCCTATGCCTTAGAAAGCCCTTTTTGAGTTATTTATCCTACAGAAACTATTCTATTCAGGACACATGGATCAGAGTGGTTATGTTACTGTAACAGATAGTCATGGAAAATCTTAAATAATTCAAATATCTATCAGCAAGAGTACATTAGTTATCTACTGTGCATGGTAAACCATTACAGACTTGGGAGCTTAGAAACACATATATTTATTATCTCACAGTCTCTACGGGTCAGGAGATAGTCACGGTTTAGATGGATCCTCTACAAGGCTTCAATTACGTGTAGGTCAGGGTTGAGTTCTCATCTGGAGGCTCATGTTGGGAGGATATACTTCCAAGTTCACTCAGGCTGGCAGTTGAATTCATTTCCTTGCACTTGTATGACTGAGAACCATGGCTTTTGATTAGCTGGCTACTGACTGAAGGTCATCTTCAGTGTTTAAAGTCTACCCTTAGTTCTTTGCCATATAGGTTAAAAAAATTTTTTTAAATAAATTCATTTTGGGGCCAGCGCTGTGGTATAGCAGGTAAAGCCACCACCTGTGGTGCCAGCATCCCATATGGGCGCCGGTTCGAGACCTGGCTGCTCCTCTTCCGATCCAGCTCTCTGCTATGGCCTGGGAAAGCAGTAGAAGATGGCCCAAGTCCTTGGGCCCCTGCACCCATGTGGGAGACCCGGAAGAAGCTCCTGGCTCCTGGCTTCAGATCAGCACAGCTCCTGCCATTGCAGCCAATTGGAGAGTAAACCAGTGGATGAAGACCTCTCTCTCCCTCTGCCTCTCCTTCTCTCTCTGTGTACCTCTTTCAGATAAATGAATAAATAACTCTTAAAAAAAAAAAAGAAATCCAGGCATACTGATGTGGGACACAGATGTCTTAACCAGTGTCTTAACTGCTAGGCTAAACACCTGTCCCTGGTTTAAAAAAAATTAAAAATAAATAAATAAAAATAAATTCATTTTGAGGGGACCAGCATTGTAGCATAGTAGATAAAGTCCCTGACTGCAATTCCTGCACCCCAAATGGGTGTTGGTTAATGTCCCAGCTGCTCCACTTCCCATCTAGCTCCTTGCTAACGGCCTGGGGAAAGCAGCGGAGATGGCTCAAATGTTTGGGCTCCTGCACCCACATGGAAGACCTGGAAGAATCTCCTGGCTCCTGGCTTCAGCCTGACCCAGCCCTGGCCATTGCGGCCATCTGGTAGTGAACCAGCAAATGGAAGATCTCTCTCTCTCTCTGTCTCTCCCCCAATTCTGTGTAAGTCTGACTTTCAAATAGATAAATAAATATTTTTTTAAAAAATATTATTTTGCTGTACAAAGATAAAGGGACACTAATTTGATGATAACAATGGAATATGCTCCCTTGAGAATCCCTGAAAACCTATTACTGTGGTCAGATAAGCAGAAAGTATTTCTGTATGCACTTCAATATACAGAGTTTTCCATGAATTCTTTGAAGTACCCTTGATGTAGGATAAATAGGCAAGCAGTTAGTTAGGTCTGTGGAGTCAGATACCACAAGCCACTGCAGATCCCCCCTCCAACCTGTCAATCAAAATGTCTGCCTTCCCATAATGCACCTGTTATATCTAGCACCTGCGCAGAGGACATAAAAGGAGTGAAAGATGGGAGAGCCACCTCTTTCCACGGTGGACCTCGCTTGAAAGCATTGCCCCCATCCTTTCAGAATTTGACTTTTTGGCAAGCGAACAGAGTGTTCCCATGCGCTAGCCTTTCTATTCCTGGACAGAACTTTCCTCTTGCAGGTACCACTCGTGGTTTCCCTTTTTCCCTTAGGTGGTGGGCAACACTTTGGCCTACTCATGTTGTATAATTCTCTGTGCAAGGCAGCCCACACTCACACATGAATGTATGCTTGTTCCTTCACTGCTATTTAAACTGTCACTGTCCTTGTTTGTACACAATACCACTCTCTGCTTATCCTGTCTGCAGGAGACAAGAGCCTGGATGAAAAGCTAATCAATTCATTGCTCATATCACCCTGATATTATGTACCAGACACTGCTTTTAGCACTGGGAAATCTATCATGAAGAACACAAATTTCATCCTGCAAGATGCCTGCGTGACTCATGGAAGAAAAAACTGGAAAACTGAACTTTGCTAAAATTAAAAACCTTTGCTCTAAAAAGACACTATCAAGATAATGAAAAGTCAAGCCTCAGATGAGAAGAAAATATTTGCAAAACACGAATCTGGTAGACTGGTATTCAAAATATAGAACTCTTAAAACACAATTTTAAAAACCCTAAACAACTTGAGTTTAAAAGGGATTTATAATCTGAATAAACACTTAACCAAAGGTATATCAATGGCAACTAAGCATATGAAAGATGCTAACAACATTTCATTCAAGAATTGCAAACTAAAACAATGAGACAACCACTACATATATTTTTTGTTGTTGTTATTAAATATTTGTTTTATTTATTTGAAAGACAGAGTTCAAGAGAGAAGGAGAAAGAGAGAGAGAGGTCTTCCATCCACTGGTTCATTCCCCAGATGGCTACAATGGCCAGAGCTGAGCTGATCGAAACCAGGAGCCAGGAGCTTCTTCCAGGTCTCCCACGCAGGTGCAGGGGCCCAAGGACTTGGGCCATCTTGCACTGCTTTCCCAGGCCATAGCAGAGAGCTGGCTCAGAAGTGGAGCAGCTGGCACCCATATGGGATGCCAGCACCACAGGCAGAGGCTCAGCCTACTATGCCACAGAGCTGGACCCCACCACTAAATATCCAAAACACCTTCAACATCAAATGCTGGTGAGAACATGGAACACAGGGAACTCCCATTCATTCTGGTGGGAATGTACAACAGAACAGCCACTTTGGAAGAAAGCTTGCCTGTTTCTTACAAAACTAAACATAATCCAACCATTGTATCCAGTAATTGCACTCCTTGCTATTTACCTAATGAGTTGAAAACATGTTCTCACAAAAACCTGCCCAAGATGAGGCTGTCACTGTGGCATAGCAGGTTAAGTTGCTGTCTGTGGTGCCGGCATCCCAGTTGGGTTCTGGTTTGAGTCCTGGATGCTCCACTTCCAATCCAGCTCCCTGCTAAAGCACCTAGCAAAGCAGGAGAGGGTGGCCCAAGTGCTTGGGCCTCTACACCCATGTGGGAGATCCAGAGAAGCTCCTAGCTCCTGGCTTTGGCCTGGCCTAGCCCCAGCCACTATGGCCATTGGGTAGTGAACCAGTGGTTGGAAGTTCTCTCTCTCTCTCTGTGACTTCCTCTCTCTCTGTAACTTAGCTTTTCAAATAATTATATCTTAAAGAAAAATCTGCACAAGAATATTCCCAGTAGCTTATTCATAATTGTCAAAACTTGAAGGCACCTAAGATGTTTTTCTGTATGTATATGGATAAATAATATGGCTAGACACGCAATATTATTCAAAGATATATACCTGTAGTATTATTCAATGATGAGAAGAAATGAGTTATAAAGCTACAAAAAGATGTGAGGGAATATTAAATACATATCAGTAAGTGAAAGAAGCCAATCTAAAAAGGCCACATACGTATGATTCCAAGTATATGACATTCTGAAAAAGAGAATCCTGTGGAGTCAGTAAAATGATCAGTGGCTTCCAGCAGTCCAGGGAAGGAGGATGAATAGGTGGAGCAGACGTAATTTTTAGGGCAGTGAAATTATTCTATATGATGCTGTAAAAGTAGATACTTGCTGGGGGGAATGCAAAATGATGCAGTCCCGTTAGAATTCTGTTTGGCAGCTGTGCTACAATGCTGGTGTCCCAGAAAAGAGTCCAGAAATTTGAACTATGGACTTTATTTAATAACACTGAAAGATCAGGAGCCAGGGTCATGGCAGAGCAGGTAAAGCCACCACCTGCAACACTGGCATCCCATCTGGCCATCAGTTCAAGTCCCAGCTGCTGTACTTCCAATCCAGCTCCCTGCTAATGGCCTGGGAAAATCGGCAGAAGATGACCCAAATGCTGCTGGAGCCCCTGCACTCACGTGGAAGACCTGGATGAAAACCCTTGCTCCTGACTTTGGCCTGGCCCAGCCCTGGCTGTTGTGGACATCTGGGGAATGACCCAGTATATGGAACCAGGAGCTTCTTCCAGGTCTCCCACGTGGGTGCAGGGGCCCAAACACTTGGACCATTTTCTACTGCTTTCCCAGGCCATAGCAGAGAGCTGGATCAGAAGTGAAGCAGTCATGACATGAACTGATTCCCATATAGGATGCGGGCATTGCAGACGGAGGATTAACTCACTATTCCACAGCACCGGCCCCTAAATAAACCTTAAAAAAATATACTGAATCAGTAGTGGCTCATCAAATATACCAAATGTACCGCAGGAATAAAAGATGTTAATAATAGAATATTGTGGTGGAGAGAGGGCATAAAAGAATGTATGGGAAATCTCTACTTTCTGTTCAATTTTTCTATAAACCTAAAACTGCTGAAAAGTAAACTTAATTAAATAAATGTGTGTGTGTGTGTGTGTGTGTGTGTCTGTAAGCAGAAACATTCTGGGAAAATATCTTTCTGGAAGTACATCCAATAATTTATTTTGCTAATTCATGCAAAAAGTTCTTCAAAAAGTTAAAGGCTGGCATTTTGGTACAGCAGGTTAAGCCCCCAGCTTGCAACACCAGTATTCCATAGCTTTAAAAAAACGGAAGTTCATGGGTGGAAAATGCGTATTATGAAAAAAAAAAACTATACATGAATTAAAAAATGTTTTTCCACCAAAATAAATTTTTTAAAAACTTATTTATGGCATGGTGGTGCAGTGAGTTAAAACACTGGCCTGCAGTGCCTGCATCCCATATAGGCACCAGTTCAGGTCCCAGCTGCTCCACTTCTGATCCAGCTCCCTGGTGGTGTGCCTGGGAAGGCAGTGGAAAATGACCCAAGTTCTTGGGCCCCTGCACCTACATGGGGGACCTGGAAGAAGCTCCTTGCTCCTGGCTTCAGATTGGCCCAGCTCCGGCCATTGCTGCCATTGGGGGAGTGAACCAGAAGATGGAGGACCTCTATCTCTCTGTCCCTACCTCTCTCTTAACTCTTTCAAATAAATAAATAAATCTTTAAAAAAAAAACTTATTTGAGGTGGCTTTGTGGCAAAACGGGTTAAGCTCCTACCTGCAATGTTGGCATTCCATATGGGTGTTGGTTGGAGTCCCGGTTGCTCCACTTCCAATCCAGTTCCCTACTAATGCAAAAGAATATGGCCCAAATGCCTGGGTCCCTGACACTCACATGGGAGACACAACTGGTTCCTGGCTTCAGCCTGGTTCAGCCCCAGCCACTGCAGTGAACCAGCAGTTGGGAGATCTCTTTCTCTCTCTCTCTCTCTCTCTCTCTCTCTCTCTCTCTCTCTCTCTCTCTCTGTGGGTGGGTGGGCTCGGCCTTTGAGGCCCGTGCACTGTCCGGATGGTGGGGTGACTGTGTTCTTTGATAAGAAGCACCAGGGTCAAGTTTTGGTGAATATGTCCGCTTATTAACAATCAAGCACCCCTTTTTTAAAGAGCAAGCAGAGGAGTCGTAGTTAGGTCAGGGCAGCACGAATTCTATTGGGTAAAACCGTTATTGGCGCTGCTTTGCTTCTCCAATCAGCTCGAAGGTCAGGTAGCCTAGTAGCTTTCCAGGTGGTCCTGATGGGCCTGGGCCACACTCGGGAGCTGTTTGCCTGATTGGCAATTACAAGGCCCTTCAACAGGGGAGGATGTGCCTGGGGCTCCTGCCACCTGCCAGCAGTCAGGCCATGGGGAAGCATGGTGTGCCACGGCCTCCTAACCTCCTACATGGGTTAGGCAGGCAGTCTGCCAGCCTGGCACAGGATCACCCACATCTGTATGTCACCTCCTCTAAATATAAATCTACTTTTCAAATAACGAATATTTTTTTAAAAATTAAAAATAAAGGGGCCGGCCCTGTGGTGTAGTGGGTAAAGCTGCCGCCTGCAGGGCGAGCATCCCATATGGTCACCAGTTCAAGTCCCGGCTGCTCCACTTCTGATCCAGCTCTCTGCTATGGCCTGGGAAAGCAGTAGAAGATGGCCCAAGTCCTTAGGCCCCTGTACCTGTGTGGGAGACCCATAAGAAGCTCCTGGCTCCTGGCTTCGGATCAGTACAGCTCTGGCCATTGTAGCCAACTGAGGAACGAACCAATGGATAAAAGACCTCTCTCTTTCTCTCTTTCTCTATGCCTTTTCCTCTCTGTAACCCTTTCAATAAATACATAAATCTTAAAAATAAACAAATAAATAAAACAGGTGATTATTGAAGGATATTAGAAGATAGACTAATGTCTTGAGAAGGCTAACAATAGAAGATCTTCTTTGTTTAAGCTATTTTTATCTATTAGTCATTATAATGACTAATTGAGCGCTTATAGGGATAGGCATGAGCCATAAAGGCCAATGCAGGTCTCTATGCTTGGTGAGCTCAGTATCACTAGGAAGACATGAGACAACTTTATCAGAGCTAACTATAAGCTAACTATAAACATTTCACATCCACACAATGATCCACAGAGGCACTAATAACCCATTTTGCAGATAAGAATGCTAAATCTCTGGAAGATGTATTAACGTGGCTGCACCAAAGGGTGGTCACAGTTAGGAATCCAGCCTAGGTGTATTGATCCACAAACAGGTGACTTTTCTGTTATACCAGGAACATAGATAAAAATCAATTCATTTTGGAAGGAGGCAAGTCTGACACATTTTGCTTAGAAGTTGATTTCATATGATTTGAATCTCTGAAGTTCAAATACATTCATGAATCCTCTTGCTTCACTCCTCTTTTTGCCTTTTGCCTGCTGGAATAAATTTTTTGGCTTATCATCCTCCCAAGTTCAGGACAAACAAAAAAAATACAGATCAATGGAAAGCTGGCAAGGCTGGAAAATACTGAAGCCAATCTGTCTGCTGCGCTGTCCTGTTTGATGTAAAACTGCCTGTCAAATTCAGGCTTCCTAAAATGTTCCATAAATACGAAGGTACAAGTCAAAGTGGCAGACACCAGCCTTGCAAAAGAGAATATTTAGTGTTATTTAGGAATATTTTGTATTCCTTTAGGCACCGTCTTTCTGGTAATCACAAAGATTCTGGTACAGGCTGTTACCATTCGAGGGTTTCTGGGCCTGTGACAGAGAGAATGGAGTGGGTGGTTTGCTGACAGTTCTTATAAATACCCCAGTATTTACTGAATGGCAGAAACACACAGAGCGAACACTCAGCGCATGGGAGGGAAGAACACGGCCGAGCTCCATTCATCTCCTGGGCCCAGGACCAAGTGCTTCTATTCTGTTCTGAGGAACTGCGTCTGGGGCCAGCTGCAGCTCTGTGTCTGGGGAAGTCACCTGCCCGCATGCCGAGGAGGAAGGAAGGAAGGAACAGGGAACAATGAAGCGCTTGTCCAAAGCCAAGTGTTTTTGCATTTTTTTGCAAGTTTACTTTCTAATTATGTCACTCCTCTGCTTAAAACCTTTCAGTGGCTCTCCATTGCTTTTAGGATAAAGGTCGAAAATCCTAATGTGATGAATAAGGTTCTGTTAGGGTCTGGCCAAAGCCTGACTCATCAGCGGTATCTTCCCCCTCTTTCCTATTCTTTAAAGTCCCCCAATCCAGACCTGGTGGGTGGCAGGGACCTAGTCTCCGCCCACCTCTGCCCTGAACATGCTACTCTCTCCACCTTCCAAGCTGTTCCTTCCACTGTCATCCAGTTAATTCTAACTCACTTTTCATTTTTCAATTAAAACCTGACTTCCGCAAGCTGAACTTTAGCATCATCATGATGAAGGTGTTTCCCAATTCCTCCCACAAAACCCTCCACCCTGTGTCAAGTGCCTGCGCTACCGCGTCTCCTGGGCCTGTATTAGAGCTTCCTATGATGTGGTTGTGTGACTGTGGAAGTTATGTGGGCCTCAGCCCATTCCTGCTTGCTGTCTTAACCTCACAGCCAGTGCTGTGCTTTGCCTGCCAAGTAGTAAAAGTTCCATGAGTTCCATTTGTTAAGTAAATGAATGAGCAAATGAAATAAGTGCTTAAGCACTGAAGTATCTAGTTTTTTTGTTACCATAATCAGTTTTTGTTTTTATTTTTATTAGAGAGAGCGCGAGAGTGAGCGCAGGCACTGCTATCTATCTGTTGGTTCACTCCAACAAGTGCAGCGATAGTCAGGACTGGGCTGGGCCAAACCCAGGGAGGAGAACTCAGTCCAAGTCTCCCACGTGGCTGGCAGGAACCCCTGTCACATGAACCATCATTGCTGCCTCACAGGGGCTGCATTAGCAAGAAGCTGGAGTCGTAGCCAGAGGTCCTCCAACATGGACGTGAACATCTTAACTACTAGGGCAAACATCCACCTCTAAATAGTTTTTGGTGAGGGACTAAGAAAGATCCCGGTGCTTTTCCCTCATCCTCAGTCCTTATCAGTGCCTTACTCTAAATATACATGTCCAGGAGCTCAACAGTAGTGGAGCAAAGAGGAAGGAAGGTAGAGTATCAGAATTTCTTGCCAGGGCTGGCGCTGTGGCATAGCGGGTAAAGCCATCACCTGCAGTGCCAGCATTCCATATGGGCGCTAGTTTGAGTCCTGGCTGCTCCACTTCCAATCTAGCTCTCTGCTATGGCCTGGGAAAGCAGTAAAAGATGGCCCAAGTCCTTGGGTCCCTGCACCCACCTGGGAGACCTGGAGGAAGCTCCTGGCTCCTGGCTTCAGATCAGCACAGCTCTGGCCATTGCATCCATCTGGGGATAGAAGATCTCTCTCTCTCTCTCTCTCTCTCTTTCTATCTCTCTCTCTCTCTCTGCCTTTCCTTCTTGTTCTGTGTTACTCTGACTTTCAAATAAATAAATAAATCTTTAAAATATTTTTTTCTTGGACTCTGCTGAGGACTTGCAACTAAGTGATCTTATCTTTTTCAACTGTGCTGTCCAGTATAGAAGCCACTAGACAAGTCTGCTATTTAAATTTAAATTAAATAAAATTAAGATTTGAGTGTCAGTCTACCAGCCATATTTCACATGCTCAGTGGCCATACATAGCTAATAAGTACCACTGATAACATCCCCATTACCTCAGGGAGGTCTACGGAACAGTGTTGCTTTGGAGTAGAAAAATATCCATGGGGCCTATGATGTGGCAGAGCAGGTGAAGCCGCCGTATACAGCGCCAGCATCCCATATGGGCACTGGTTCACGTCCCAAATACTCCACTACTGATCCAGCTCCCTGCCAATGAGCCCGGGAAAGCACTGGAAGATGTCTCAAGTGCTTGGGCCCCTGCATCCACATGGGAGACCTGGAAGAAACTCCTGGCTCCTGCCCAGCCCTGGTTTTTGTGACCATTTGAGGAGTGAACCATTTGGGTTGGAAGATCTCTATCTCTGATGCCAGAGAGACTATTATTACCTCAGTTTTTTGTCTCACATGGAAGAAGAATTTCCAAGTGGACAAGTAGAGAGATTTTAAAAGCAAAATTTGTTGGAGTCAAAGACCTCCAGCCAGAGAGCCTGGAGGGGGGGCTTCCAAGAGAGGAAAAAACCCAAAGTGGTCTGTGAACCAGCGGATGGATGACCTCTCTCTACATATCCCTCTCTCTCTCTCTCTCTTTCTGCCTCTCCTTCTCTCTGTGTGTAACTCTTACTTTCAAATAAATAAATAATTTTTAAAAAAAGTGTTAAGAGCCTTGCAAGTTACTTAGCTTCTCTAATTCCTGATACCTTTATGTCTAAAATGGGGATAATAACTTTTTCCATCATGGTAAAAATCAGATGGGTTATTTTGCAAAAAAGGTTTATCACAATACTCGCCACATAGTAAGTCCCCCAAACTGTTCTTCTTTGTTATTATTGGTGAATGCTATAACAAATTTGACTTTCTCATGTATCACTCCAGGAATTGTGTTGCAGCTGTGAAAACATTCCAGGTGGGTGTCTGAAGCACTTTCCAGGGGTGTGAATGTGGCCAGTAGTACTAATAATTTCCTGAATCTTTCATTTGGTTTTGCTGAGTGCTGGCAATGCAATCTGTAAGTCACAATGTCAGCAAGAGTTAAATTCCCTCTGATTGCATCCACATTTCCAAATGACCATGACTTCTCACTTGGACAAGAAGTGCTTGGCAAATGATGTGTGCCAGAGTTGTAAAATGCATTGGTCATCTTAAACAACTGAACACCAACCAAATTTTTCAATTTAGCTCAACTAGGTTTCTCTAACATCTATCATTTCTGCAGGCTCTGTGGTCTTCCAAATTTTAGACCTGTTTTTGTAAGGCAACAAAATTCCAAACAGGATATGTATGTTTGTACTTGGAGGGTGGAGGATGGGAAAAGAAGGAGGAAGGGAAGTAATGTTTAATCGCATGTCAAGTTCAAACCAAGAGAGAGAAAGTGTGGGTGGCAGAAAGAGACCCATAATATTTACTGATTATGTACCATTTGCCAGACACTGTTCTAAACACTTTAATTTTTCTTATTGACTTCCATTTTCTTCCTTTTTGTATAAATCTTAATGCAAAGTAATATCTAGACATGGGTAAAATGTTATTAGGTTATAAGGTAAATATGGCTTAAAATGTAACTGAAGTGTACAAATGTTGAACATATTTTCAACCAAAAAATGTGAAAAAGAAAACAAGAAAAAACACCCTAAAGTTATTTTTCACTTGTCTTGCAAAATGTTATCTTTCTTCTAAATGATTCAAAATAATCAATTGGAACTAAATGACAAAATGAAGTTGCAGTTAGTCACATTCAAGTTTTTAAAGATATTTACATAAAAGCAGATTATTTGTATTACCTTTTTAGAAAATGTAATGAAATCTTTCTACTTAAATAGTTTTAGACAACTGTTTAGTGTTTGGATTCAACACTCAACTATTTACCCAAAGCATACAAGTCACATTTCTTATATGTGATGTTTAGATCTCTAGACTTCTAAATTTCAGGGTGAAATGGATTGATATTACAAAACGTTCCTCACCGCTCTGTGCAGCATGAGTGAACACTGTGCTAATTTATGAGGCTCTTCAGAACCATGAATTGGAACACAAAGAGAAGCAAGTGCTGGCTGCTTGGCACTCTGGGAGACAATACTTTGTTATGCAAGAATCTTTTGCATTCATGCTAAGAAGGAGGATTTGACAAGTTAATTAATTTGTCTTTTCTCTTACCTAAGCACTCCTGCCACTCACATCTTTCCAGCACTCAAAGCTGTGGCTCTCTCACCAAAAAACTTCACATTCCGCAGCGGGTGCCTTTTGTTTTGACGATCTAGGGCGAGAGATGCGAAGAAGTCTGTCTAGGCGTTTGAAGGCTGTTAGGCAGAAGGGTGAATGTCTAAGTTTACGGAGTCTGCCCGCCTAGAACTCATAAGAAGTGACAAAGACACCCTCCCACCCCCATTCACACACTTTCTTGAGTGTTTATGACAAGAGGAACTTTCTAAACTCTGGGTCTCAGAGTAGGGACTCCTTTGGTTTGAGCCTAAGAGTCATGGTGTTCTAAAAGCTGATTAAAGGGGCCGACGCTACAGCACAGCAGATAAAGCTGTTTGCCTGCGATGATGGCATTGTGTCCCAGCTGCTCTACTCTCTACCCAGCTCCCTGCTAATGGTCTGGGAAATGCAGCAGAAGATGACCAAATGCTTGGGCCCCTGCCACCCACGTCGGGAATCCGGATGAAACTTGCAGCCTTCTGGCTTCGGTCTGGCCCAGCCCTGGCCCTTGTGGCCCTGTAGGGAGTGAACCAGTGGACTGAAGATCTCTCTTTGTCTCTCTCTCTCTCTCTCTCTCTCTGTAACACTGCTTTTCAAATAAATAAATATATCTTTAAAAAATAATAAAAGCTGATTAAAAAACATACACTCACTGTTGGGATACCAGGGTATACTCAGAGAAAGCCCTACAGTGAATTTATGGTGAAGACTGAGCTATGCCATGAATGCACACTTTCTGCTCCAAACTTTTTTTTTTTTTTTTTTGACAGGCAGAGTGGACAGTGAGAGAGAGAGACAGAGAGAGAAAGGTCTTCCTTTTTGCTGTTGGTTCACCCTCCAATGGCTGCCGTGGCCGGCGCACTGCAGCCGGCGCACCGCCAAGTGCTTCTCCTGGTCTCCCATGGGGTGCAGGGCCCAAGCACTTGGGCCATCCTCCACTGCACTCCCAGGCCACAGCAGAGAGCTGGCCTGGAAGAGGGGCAACCGGGACAGAATCTGGCGCCCCGACCAGGACTAGAACCCGGTGTGTCGGCGCCCCTAGGTGGAGGATTAGCCTATTGTCTGCTCCAAGCATTTAACAATGCTAGTTTAAAATGAAACAAAGGTGTTTGCAGCCACTGCCTGCAAAGCCAGCATCCCATACGGGTACCAGTTCTGGTCCCAGCTGCTCCACTTCCACTCTAGCTCCCTGCTGATGCTCCTGGGAAAGCCAGGGAAGGTGGCGCAGGTACTCAGGCCCCTGCCACCCACGTAGGAGACCGGGGTTGAGCTCTTGGCTCCTGGCTTTGGCCTGGCAGAGCCCTGGCCATTGTGGCAATTTGGGGAGTGAACCAGCAATGGTTCACTAACCCTCTCTCTCCTTTTCTCTCTATAATTCCGCCTTTAAAATAAATTTAAAAAATAAAATAAATAAAATAAAAAATAATAAAAATAAATAATAATAATAAAGATAAATAAAATAAAAGATAAAGAGAAAATTCATGTGATGTGGCGACTGTTACTTCACATTATATTCCACAGTTGAACAAGATATAACATGATGTAAATGTGAAAGATACAAATAATAAAACTCAAAGAACATGTAGGAGGGACAGGCCTTTGGCCTAAAATGCCTGTTGCGATGTCCATAACCCACATCACAGTACTTAGGTTTGAACCCAAACTGTGGCTCCTGACTCCAACTTCTTGCTAATGCAGATCTTGGGAAGCAGCGGTGATGACCCAAGTAAGTGGGCTCCTAACATCCATGTGGAAAACCTGGATTGGGATTCTGACTCCGGGTTCCAGGCAGCCCAGTTCAGTCCCAATCCGCTAGGGGCATTTGAGGAGTGAAGTAGCAAAAGTGAACTTTCTCTGCCTATGTGTCTCTCTCCATGCCTCTAAAATAAGTTAATTAATAAATTAAAATAAGTAAAGGGATTGGCAATACCAAAGGTGAGGATTTGCTGTGATATTTTCATATCCTGGGGACAGGAATTGAAGTTCTTTTGAAAACTGACAATATCTATTTAAGCTCAAAGTACACTTCCCCTGTGACCCAGCAACTGTACCCACAGGTATATACCCTGGGGGAATGAGTATACCTGACCACAAATGGGTAATTAAGAATATTCATAACGACTTCAATAGAACAGGAAAAATCCGGGAACAATTGTCAATAACAAAAGAGATAAAAGGGACCGGTGCTGTGACATGACAAGTTAAGTCACTGCATGCGATGCTAGCAATCCATACTGTTACCAGGTTGCATCCCAGCTGCTCTACTTCTGATCCAGCTCCCTGCTAATGACCTGGGAAAGGCAGCAGAAGATGTCAAGTGCTTGAGCCCCTTCACCCAAACAGGAGACCCAGGTGAAGCTCCTGGCTCCTGGCTTCGGCCTGGCTCAGCGGGCTGTTGTGGTCATCTGGGTAGTGAACTAGCAGTTGGAAGATCTTTCTTTCTCTCCCCCTCTCTGTAGTTCTGACCTTCAAATAAATAAATAAATCTTTCAAAAAGAATTGTAGGGTTCGGTAGTGTGGTAAAGCTGCGATGCCGGCATCCCGTATGGGCGCCGGTTCGAGTCCCCATGGCTCCACTTCCAATCCAGTTCCCTGCTAGTACGTCTGTTAAAGCAGTGGAGTTTGGCCCAAGTACTTGAGTCCCAGCACCCACATGGGAGACTCAGAGGAAGCTGCTGCCTCCTGGCTTCAGATTGGTTTGACCCTGGCGGTTGTGGCCACATGGGAAGTGAACTGGCAGATGAAGGCTTTCTCTCTGTGTCTCTCCCTCTCTCTCTGTTAACTCTGCCTTTCAAATAAATGAATAATTCTTTTTAAAAACCAGATATATTTTTCTTTTTAGGCTAATAAAAACGATTACACTCAACCTAACTAGATATCATACATTTGTTGTCAATGTTTTACCTCCCATAGATTGAAGGCCTTCCACAAGTGGATGACTGGATAATATTGATTTATATTCTCTATGGAAGAACTGCTGAATGGATTGCTCAGCCAGAAGGAAACCAGCATAGACTGAAGAAGTACACTGAGCACAGCAATTGTGAAAATATTTTGGCCAGGGGCAGGTGTTGTGGCATAGTGGGTAAGGCTGTGTCCTGAGGCACCAGCATCCATTATGGGCACCATCAGCACCTGCTAATGGCCTGGGAAAAGCAGCTGAAGGTGTCCAACTGCTTGGACCTCTGCACCCAATGTGGGAGACCCAGAAGAAGCTCCAGGTCCTGGCTTCGACCTGGCCCAGTCCCAGCCATTGCAGCCAACTGGGGAATGAACCAGTGGATGGAAGATCTCTTTCTGTCTCTCTCCGTCTCTCTGAAACTTTAACTTTCAAATAAATAACTAAATCTTTTAAAAACGTTGTCCATGTTAATAAACTATTTCCTGCATTTTATGGGCTGAATTGTGTATACTCAAAATGCGTTTGTTGAAAGCTTCAGCTCAGAATGAAGGGTGAAGACCTCGGGATGTGTTTACATCTGGAGATTGTCTTTAAAGAGGTAATCAAGACACAGTGTGGTCATCAGGGTACATGCTAATCCAATAGGAGTGGTGTCCTTAGGAAAAGGAGATGAGAACACAGAAGCACACACAGAGAAGATCATGTGGAGCCATCAGAGGAGAGGCTACTCCCAAGCCAGGGAGTGAGGCCTCAGAAGAAACCAAGCAAAATAATAATAATAATAATAATAATAATAAAGAAGAAACCAACAGTGCCGACACCATGATGTTGGATTTCCAGCCTCCAGAACACCGAGAAGTAAATTCTTATTTTTAAGTGATAAAAATCTGTGCAAAAAACTTTGCAATGGAAATTCTAGCAAACAGTAAAATCGGAGGTTGGTTTGCCATAAAAAATGTACTTTACGGCCAGTGTTGTGGTGCAGTGAAGTAAACTGCCACTTGCAATGCTGTCATTCCATAACAGAGCACTGGTTCATGTCCTGGCTGCTTGGATTGCAATCTAGCTCCCTGCTAATGTGCCTGGGAAAGCAGTGGAAGTTGGCTTGAGTACTTGGGTCCATGCCACCCACATGGGAAATCCAGATGGAGTTCCTGACTCCTGGCTTCAACCCGGTCCAGACCTGTTTTTTCTAGCCATTATGGTTGGGAGATATTGTTGGTATTCTCTCTCTCTTGCTTTGTACCCCTCATTCTGCCTTTCAAATAAAAAAAAAAGTTTAAAAATGTACTTCAGAAATTCTAGGCAATAATGTCAAAAAAACAGAAGTGCTCGGTGAGTAGTTATAGCATGTTAACATGTTGCTTGGGTTTCAACTACGTGAGATAAACAAATTTTCTTTCCCAGAGTGTGATACCTTGGCAGAGTTCAATGGATGAGATAAGCTATGACCTATAAAACCTAAAATAGCTACATCTAGTTGTTTATAGTAAAAGTTCATCAAAGCCTTCTCCACTGGGTTTATTTCGTACATGTTAAAAAACATGATCAAGGGCAACTTGCTTTTATACAGTCTTTACTTCTGGGGTGGGCAAGTACTTGGGAAATGAGCTAAAAAGGAAATGTGATGTTATTTAATTATAAATATATATCTGACAAATGAAAACATTTTAAAAATCTGGTTGGGGGAATACATAGATATTATATCACTTCTTTTTTGTGTTTTCACTATTTTATAACAATATAATTTTGTTGTGGTTTAGGAGGATATCATGTTACTCTACTGAACACTTTCCATTTTTCTTACCTAAAGTGGTTGCTAATGTATAGCTCCTATTTCATAAGTTGGAAAACACTGTTATAAGCTCTGATTTAGATCTAAAATGTCAGCAGTAGCACACTCAACTAGCCAGGAGTTAAGATTAAGGAAGCCAGTTTCCCTTATAAGGAGACCCTAAACTAGAAAATCTGTTCTAAGAAAGATATTTTTCTTAACTTCTGAAATTATACATTTTTACACAGTTAGGAAATTAGAATCCCTTGCAGGTTTATTTTAAACAATTATCTGGCACTAACAGGAATAAAATTCATGATATTCAGATTGTTCCAGAAAATCTAGGTCATACTAAACTTTGGTTCTTTGGAAATTTGATTTTCTTATGTAATTTTCAAGTTGCTTAAAGCAAAAAGAGATTCATACACTGCTTTAGAAAAACAGCAAACTATTTAGCTTGAATTCAGAAGCAAGCAGGCTTCATTTCTTTTACTAATCTTGTGTTTTCATTGTAATGGCAGGCAAGGCAGTAAAACAAGTGTATGTGGGGTTTTATGTCTCCCCACCGTAAGATTCATTTTATAATTGTTTCCCAATACCATTTCTTGGAAGGATGTTTTATTTAAGAGATTGTGAAAATAAATGTCCAGGGGCTGGTGTTGTGGCACAGCAGGGTTAGCTGTAGCTTGTGGTGTTGGTTTGAGTCCTGGTTGTTGCACTTTGGATCCAGCTCTGTGCCAATGCACCTGAGAGGCAGTGAATGATGGCTGAATACTCAGGTTCTTGCCGCCCACATGGGAGACTCAAATGGAATTCCTTTCTCTTGGCCCACTCTTGGCTATGCTGGCCATTTGGAGAGTGAACTAGCAGATGAAAGATCTCTCTCTCTCTCTCTCTCTCTCTTTCTTCCCCTTCCCACTTTAAAAAATAAAATAAAATAAAAGTCCAGTATTTACACTTTCTCCAATGGGGAGTAGCCTAAGGAGCTCCAAGTTATGTAACAACCTCTTGTCACTTTGACACTTCCATCCAGTCATTGTTCCTAAAAGCAGGTGGTTGAGATGGGAAGAATGTCCCGGGACTGGGACCACTTGGTGAACCCTAGGAGTCTATGCCTTCAAATGGGGACAAGTCCAGTCTGCCTGTAGGGGTCAGGGTTATTGCTCCATTACCAAGCTATGCAGACTTGGTAGAGAGAATATGACACAAAAATTACTGGAAGAATCACAAAAGATGGCCACAAAATTTGCCTTTCCTGGATGAGACAGAATCTTCAAGCATGGGATGCTGGATGAATAGGCCTCAGACATGCTGTTTGAAAGAGACTGTCCACACCATACAGCAGTTGCAAAGGCCCTGAAGTAAGAAAATCTTCCTGACCTTGGTTGAAATAGAGAGATGCTCCTTGTTGTACAATGGGCTTAAGTCTTGATAAACCCATTGTAAAGTGAAAACAACGTGACTGGGGACAGTCTACTGCACACAGGAAGGAGGGCAGGGAGCGGTGCCCTTGTCAACCTCACGTCATGTGATCACATGTGATGGAGTGCAGATTGGAGGGCTTCAAGAAGGAATTACTGGGGCTGGCGCTGTGGCATAGCACGTAAAGCCGTTGCCTGCAGTGCCAGCATCCCACATGGGTTCTGGTTGGGGTCGCAGCTGCTCCAATTCTGATCCAGCTCTCTGCTGTGGCCTGCGAAAGCAGTAGAGGATGGCCCAAGTCCTGTGTGTGGGAGACCTGGAAGAAGCTCCTGGCTCCTGGCTCCTGGCTCCTGGCTTCAGATCAGCATAGTTCCTGCCATTGTGGCCAGTTGGGGGGTGAACCAGTGGATGGAAGACCTCTCTCTCTTTCTTTCTTTCTGCCTCTCCTACTCTCTGTTTATCTCTGACTTTCAAATAAATAAATAACTAAAAAAAAAAAAAAGAAATTAATGAATCAGCTTCTCATTTACAGTTTTGAAACTGTACTATGGGGGGGTAGATTGTGGCAGACCAAGGGTTAAGGCAAAAAGACCAGTCAGAAAGTTGTTAACAGTCTGAGCAGGCTTCGATGTCTGTGGAGAAGAACATAAGCATATTGCAGATAGAATTTTTCTTTTTCTTTTTCTTTATAAATATGCCGCTACTTCAGATATGAATTGCAAGTCCAGAACACTGTAATTCTTTTTATTTTATTTTTTTAATTTTATTTTTATTTATTTGAAAGGCATAGTGGCAGAGAGATTGGGAGAGAGAAAAAGAGAGAGAGAGAGGAAGGGAGAACTGTCTACTGGTTCACTCCCCAGATGGCTGCAACAGCCAGATCTGGGCAAACCCAAAACTAGGACTCCATCTGGGTCTCCCATGTGGGCACAGGGACCCAGTGAGAACTTGGGAATACAAAAACAGAAAAAATAAGTTTTCTCTCAAGGATGTTCAGTGAAAGGCATTTAGTTTTAAGAATTTACTCTGTGTCCGGCGCTGCGGTTCACTAGGCTAATCCTCCGCCTGTGGCGCTGGCACCCAGGGTTCTAATCCCGGTCGGGGCGCCGGTTCTGTCCAGTTGCTCCTCTTCCAGTCCAGCTCTCTGCTGTGGCCTGGGAAGGCGGTGGAGGATGGCCCAAGTGCTTGGGCCCTGCACCCGCATGGGAGACCAGGAGGAAGCACCTGGCTCCTGGCTTTGGATCGGCGCAGTGCTCTGGCCATAGTGGCCATTTGGGGGTGAACCAACGGAAAAGGAAGACCTTTCTCTCTGTCTCTCTCACTGTCTAACTCTGCCTGTCAAAACAACAAAACAAAAAAAGAATTTACTGTGTATTTTTCTAAATCTTTGTCTTAACTTTTGTGCCTTTTTTGTGCATATGCAAGAATCATACTCTTCTGTCAATGTTTTATTTATTTCTTTATTTTCATTCTAATGAAAGGCAGAAAGGCAGTTGGATACAGATGTTCCATCCTCTGGCTCACTCCTCAAATGCCCATAACAACAGGGGTTGGGGTATGGCAGGGACCCTGGTACTTAAGAGGTCATACACTGCCTCCTATACCATGCATTTAAAGGGAGCTGGATGAAGTGGAGAAGCTGGGGCAAGAACCTAGCACTCCAATATGGGATGTGGTGTCCCAAGTTATAGCTTTTTTTTTTTTTTTTTTTTTTGACAGGCAGAGTGGACAGTGAGAGAGAGAGACAGAGAGAAAGGTCTTCCTTTTGCCATTGGTTCATCCTCCAATGGCCGCCGCGGCTGGTGCACTGCACTGATCTGATGGCAGGAGCCAGGTACTTCTCCTGGTCTCCCATGGGGTGCAGGGCCCAAGCACTTGGGCCATCCTCCACTGCACTCCCTGGCCACCGCAGAGAGCTGGCCTGGAAGAGGGGCAACCGGGACAGAATCCGATGCCCCGACCGGGACTAGAACCTGGTGTGCCGGTGCCGCAAGGCGGAGGATTAGCCTATTGAGCCACGGCGCCGGCTCCAAGTTATATCTTAATTACTGCACCAAATGCCTGCCCCTATCTCCCCAAGTCTGCTGTTTTATTTATTTTTTAAACACAAATGATATCACACTGCGCCAGTGTTAATTCAACATTGTTCCCAGCAAATCTGTGCTATCACATTTGTATAAAAGTCATTCTTGAGGCCGACCTTCTGGAATAGCAGTTAACCCTCTGCCTTTGACACCGACATCCCATGTGGTCACTGGTTTGAAACTCCATTTCTGATCCATCTACTGCTAATGCATCTGGGAAAGTAGCAGAATATGGCCCAAGTGCTTGGCTCCCTACACCCATGAGGGAGACCCAGAAGAAGCTCCTGGCTCCTGGCTTCAGCCTGGCCCAGCCCTGGTTATTGATTGCAGCCATTTGGGGAGTGAACCAGTGAACGAAAGATCTCTGTCTCTCTTCTTCTCTCTGTAATTGTCTTTCAAATAAAAAAAATTTAGAAAGGCATTCATTATAACAGGTGTAAAATAAAAATAATCTGTACTGTGACTAGTATCATCAGTAACCTCCATGGCCAACTGACTTCCTCCCATGGCCACTCTCCAAGCTCTAGTTATTTTTTGTATGTGGCTTCTTTGCCTCAGTAACTGGTAAAGGTAAATACTTTGTAAACTAAAACATTGCCTTTTAGTTTCCTGGTCTTCACTTAAAAAAAGTACGTGTGTACATATGTATGCATTTGGAAAGCAGAGTGACAAAGAGAGGGGGGAGATAAAGAGATTCTCCATCTGCAGGTTCACTCCCTGCCTGGCTGCAAAAGCCAGGGCTGGGCCAGGCCAAAGCCGGGAGTCTGGAACTCCATCTGGGCCTCTGAGGTGGATGGCAGATGCTCAAGTACGTGGACCATCAATTGCTGCCTTCTCAGGCACGTTAGCTGGAATGCTGGATGGGAAGCAGAGTGGCTGGGACTTCACCAGTGGCTGTTTAACCCACGGAGCCATAAAGCCAACCAAAAGAGCCCATCGGATCTCCCAGAACCCTGATTACAAAGCGTCAACAAGCCTCTTTTGCCATTGAAGTCTCCCTGCCTGGTACTCAGAACACACTCTGAAACTGTGGGCCTTCAGCCTAAGGCAGCACGTCATCAGGGTGCTCTGAGCTTGGAAATAATGAAAAATAATGTTCAGCCAATGTCACAAGCCATGGACCCTTCAGATGGTGATGGTTTTCAGGGCAGACTGAAATGAGGTTGGCTACTGCTACTTCAAAACACCCTGGAAAGAACCTGCCTCCTGAATTCTGTGAGCAGCTTGAGAGGAGGAGGTGGAGGGTGGGGGGGTGGTGGTTAATATTAAATCTGGGAGCTGGTGTTGTGGCACAGCTGGTTAAGCTGCTGTCTGCAGTACCAGCATCCCATATGGGCATCGGTTCAAAGCCCCAGCTGCTCCGCTTTCAATCCAACTCCCTGCTAATGCACCTGGGAAAGCAGTGGAAGATGCCCAAGTCCTTGGGCCCCTTGCTACCCTTGTGGGAGACCTCGAAGAAGCTCCTCTGGCTCCTGGCTGCAGGCTGGCCCAGCCCCAGCCATTGCAGCCACTTGGGAAATGAAGCAGCAGATGGAAGATCTCCTTCTCTCTGTCTCTCCTTTCTTTCTCTCTGCTTTTCAAATAAATAAAAAAAATACATAAAATATTTTCAAAAATATTAGATCCTTCCCCCAGTTTTGTATTAAGAAATTTTTCAAGTATACAGAAAACTTAGCAGAACTCTAAGCGAACCCACTACCTAGATTCTACCATTGCATTGTGCTCCACTTTATCACTTCTCTATTCGTGGGCTCATTTCCCCACGCATGGGTGCATCCACCTATCTTATTTTTCGACACATCTCAAAGTACAATGTATTTTGAGACACCAAGACCACACCAATAACCTTTTAGCATGAACCCATTCATCAGAGTTTCTGTTTATGATTCTTTTTTTTCTTTTTCATTTTTGAGAGTGTGTTTGCATCCAGTAAACACACAGATCTCAGGTTAACCACTCCATCAGTCCGACAAATGCCTGTGGGATGGAAATCAAACCTTTATCAGTATCTGTTAACATCACGGTGTTACTGTTTGATTAGAGGCTCATAGCCTCTCCTGCTTAGATGAGAACAGCCAAAAAATCTGCAAAACACCTCAGCAGAGCTGGGAGAGTGAGGTGAAGGGAAGCACATTGAGCTAAGAAAAGCACTAAGCAGGGTCAGTGCTGTGGCACAGTGTGGGCACATGAGCACCCGCCCACTGGCTGCTCCACTTCCCATCCAGCTTCCTGCTAATGTGCCTGGGAAAGCCGGGAAGATGGCCCAAGTGCTTGGGCCTCTGCCACTCATTTGGGAGACTTGGATGGAGTTCCTGGCTCCTGGCCATTGCTGCCATTTGAGGAGTGAACCAGTGGATGGAAGATCTCTCCCTGTCTCCCTCTCTCTCCATAACTCTGCCTTTCAAATAAATAGTCTTTGACAAGAAAGGGGAAGAAAGCACTGAAATTAACTGTGCTGATGGAAGAGAGAAGCTGCTGTTTCCTTTTGCTCTGTGTAACACCCACTGTTTAAATTGACGGATTTTTTTTTTCTCAGTTTTACAAATCCCTCTGCATTAAAAGTCAAAGGAACAAAATAATGCGGTGGAAATACAGAGAAAACGAACTGCAGCACACAGCGTGAGGAGGGCAAGCTCATCCCTTAAGGCATCTCTGGCTGGAACTGGAGGAGAGGTATAAAGCATGCAAGGAATCTGATAAGCACACTATGACCCATATTACGTCTGATGACTCGCTCGGAAAAACTAGGACACCTGTGAAGATCCCGAGACACAGGGCTGGGATTTTCAATCCTGCCTTCCAGAGAAAGGCCGGCCAGTAAGTGCACAACTCTGAAACGCAAAACTGAAACGTGCGCCTCTTAGCACAATAGGCCACCCTCGATGTCCTCTACAAGGACGAAAACAGCAGTTCTCAAAGCATCGAAAAGACTTGAGGTTTCTTTTTTTTTTTTTTAAGTTTGATGCTAAACTCAATTCTCATTACTTTGGATTCTGCTTGAAAATTTTTTCTGATTAATATGCATACTGCTGGTATCACTTTTGAAAATTATTTAACATTGTAGGAAAGCAAGTAGCAAGATATTATAACCCTATTCCCGGCGATGAACCTGTTAACAACTTCGTAGCAAACTTTTCCCACCGCGCATAATTTTTATTTTGACAACGGTTTTAGACAATTGCTCTTTTAACAGGTTGCACTTTCAAACAAAAATTACAGAAAATAGCAAAGATCTTTTTTTAAAAAAATTCTGGCAGGTTTGGTCCAGAAACTGCCCTGGAAACAAATGTCCTTAATTTGAAAGAAAAGTTTAACAGAAAGTATTTTAAAAGAGAAACGGAAGACAGCATGCCTTTAGTTTGGTGAATTAGCAACAAAGAAAACGACTCGCATGGACGGGGACGTTTCAAAATACATATTTTTTTTTTTGTTTCTGGCTCCCGCTAGGGCGGAGAAAGTCGCCTCCTCTCCGAGCCAGGGTGGAACCGGGCCGGAGGACAGACGCCTGGGCGGTGCCCCCTGCTCGGGCTGAGGGGCCGCGGGGGCGGCCGGCAGGTGCCTGCGCTCCAGCCCCGGTCCCCACCCTCGGCTTCTCCCTCGCCGCACCCCGAGACCCGCGTCGCCCCCTGGCGGGCACGCGCGCGGCGTCCGGGCGCCGGGGCTGGGGGGAGCCCTCGCGCACCGGCCCCGCGCCCCCCAGGGAGGCCGGCCCCCAGGAACATGTCCGCGGCCGGGGCGCGCGGCGCAGCCCCGGGGAGGAGAGCCGGGGGAGGGCGTGTGCGGCCGCGGCGCTGGAGCCGCTAGTTCCCTCCCTCCTGGGGGAGCAGCGCCGCCGCCGCCGCCACCAGCGCGCGGGCCGCGGCCAGGGCGAGCCGGGCGGGCGGGGGCGGGGAGGGGGGTGGGCGGAGGGCCGGGAGGGCGTGGGGGGAGGGTCTCGCTCTCCCGACGCCCAGAGCCCGAGAGGGAAGACCCTGGCGGCGGCCGCCTGACACTCGGCGCCTCCTGCCGTGCTCGGGGGCGGCATGTCCGAGGCTGGCGGGGCCGGGCCGGGCGGCTGCGGGCCGGGGGCCGGGCCCGGGGCGCTGCCCCCGCAGCCCCCCGCGCCGCCGCCGCCGCCGCCGCCGCCCGCGCCCCCGCAGGGCTTCTCCTGCGGTCCGGCGACGGCTGTGGCTGCGGCGGGCACGGCCGAAGGACCGGGAGGCGGTGGCTCGGCCCGGATCGCCGTGAAGAAGGCGCAGCTGCGCTCGGCTCCGCGGGCCAAGAAACTGGAAAAACTCGGAGTGTACTCCGCTTGCAAGGTACCGAGGGCTCGCAGCTCCCCGGGCCGCTGCGGGGGGCACCGGGGGGCCCCCGCCCAGACCCCCGCCCCGCCCCGCCCCCGCTCGCGCCTCCCGCCCGGGGCCGCTGCACCGCGGAAGTGCTGCTGTCGCCCTCGCCCCTTGAGCCGCTCCACGGATCAGAGCCCTGTGGGGTTGAACGAAGCGAGGCTTGCCAAGACTCGGAGACCCCCCCTACCCCGCCCCCGCTTCGTTCCTCCCCCACTGGAAGGCGCTCGAGCTCCCCGGAATACCCTGGGGCTCCGTGGCTCTGTAGGAGCTCGCCGGAGACGAGTGGAGCAGCGCGCTCCGGGGGTGGCGCGGGAACCTGGGTCAGGGAGACACCTTTGTGGGGACGCTCCTCTCTGCACTCGGCTCCCCGGGCTGCGCTGGGAGGACCTGGGTGCCAGGGCCGAGGGCCGAGAGGGCTCCCGGACTCCTGGCGCTCGGGAGAGACGCGCTGGCTGGGGAGGCTGGGCACAGCCCGAGGCGAGGGTCCCGCGGCGCCCGGCGCGCTCGGCTGGGGGCGGGGGCGACAATCCTGTCATTACTGTATTACTTGTTTGGTTGTAAACGCTGTCCCAAGCTGCTCGGGGTGTACGCTGGGTTTGGCAAGCCCAGCGCTACGGGCGCTGCTGCTCCGTTTGAGGACCCTCGCGTCTTGGGCCAGATCTGTGGGGCCCCCGTGGCCCTCAACTGCAGATCCAGATGTGGGGCGGCGCTCCCAGGGGTGGGAGGACCGCCCGCGGCCGCGGGGCAGGCTGGCCCCCGCGCTGTCAGTGGCGGCTTTGTTTTGACAGGGTGACAGCTGAGGGGGGCGGGGACTTGGCCTTGCCAGCTCCTGCGGCCTGTGGTCACAGTCACACTCACACACCTCCCCTCTGTCTCTCCCGCCTGCTGCACGCGGGGTCAGGTGCCCAGCTTCCGGATTCCCACCCACCCACCCCCTGCTTGCAGTGGAACGTCTACATTTGGTACAAGGATTATTAACCCTGCTACAACCTCTCTGCTCAGAGCGCTCCTCTTGCTCAGGTGGAGGGCCTGTCTGTGTGTCCTGTAGTGGGCCAGTACCTGTTTCTTGCATGCATGTCGACTCCAGCCTGGTGCTTGTCAAACTTTAATGTGCTTAGGAGTCATCCGTGGACCTGTGTTTAAAATGCTGCCTCGGGATCTGCAGGTGTTGGGTGGGCTGAAGCTCGCCTTTCTAAGGAACTCACCAGGATGCTGTAGCACCAGGGTAGTTCAGACCCGGATGGTTTGTTAATAGCCCCCTTTGAGTTCAGCTGGGAAAATGGGAACTGAAAAAGTAAGGCCCCATGCTTGGTATTTCTGAGGAAGGAATTCGGACAGGATGCAGTGGGGACTAGGTTTTGAAGGGAGGTGTCCAGGAGTTGGGTAGGAAGGGTGTTAGGCAAATGAGAACAGGACCATGAATGTAGTGAGCAGAAGGGAGGGCCGTGCACGGAGCCAAGTTCAGGGTCGAGTGCTGCTGCAGGACCCGGCTCGTGCAGGAATGGTGTCAGCTCCGTGTTTCCACCCTGACTTCATTTTTAAAGTCGGACCCCTTGGGTTCCCATCTGCAGCACCTCTTCCTGCTGTTAACCTTACAACCTGAAAACTTTGCTGAAGTTTCGGTTCTGTCTAAAGCCGTGAGCATCTGTGTCCTGCGTCGATGTTTTTGGTCCTTTCAAGTTTTGTAACACTTCCAAAAGTGCTTGTGACTTCTGTGCTTCCTGTTCACATTCACAACCAACTTGCAGGAAGGAAAAATTCCCCTATTAAAGGCTCCTCTTCCTACTTCTGGGGTCCTCTGAACGGGGCCGGTTTTATTTGTGCACCCATTCAGCAAATATCCAGAGGAGTCCTGCTGGGTGCCAGGCATTGTGCTAGGTGGTGGCGGGGACGTCCAGACTCTGTCTCTCTGGAGCGACCGCCCACCTGTGTGCCTGTGTGGTTGGACACGTGTGTGTACTGGGGGCTGACGGAGACGGCTATGAAGCAGTTGCAATGAAGTTCAGGAAAACTGCTCTCCTGGAGTGGTGTGGAGACAGTTCATACCTGAGGCAGGGGTAGGATGGGAATGACTTGGAGGAAGTATCAGCGGCTGCTGCTAAGGACTTTTTGGCTGTGCAGGGTGGGGTGGTGGGGTGAAGTCTTTGGTAGTGGAGAAACCGAAAGCAGTTCTGAAAGCCTGGAGTTGAGCCAAGCCCAGCCAGCCCTCCATTGGCTGGGTCACTGGCTTGGGGGAGGAGGGTGTGTGACACAGAGGGCATTGGGGAGTCCACGGAATCTTAACCTGCAGGGTGATGTCTTAGAGTTGCTTCTTTATTTTGAACTTGGCTTGAGTGGGTGGGAGGGGATGCAAGACCGCAGACCCTGTGATTCCTTTCCAGTTTGTCAGTCATAGCAGGAAGGACCTATTGCTCCACCTTTTGCTACTGGCCCCTTGATTTCCAGAGAGTCTACTCTCTGGTTAAGAGAATGAGGTGGGACTTGGGGGCCAGGGAAAGAAAAAAGATCAGGCCTTCACAGACAAAGCAGAAAGGAGCTACTTCACAGCCAGAGTGGAATGCCACACCCTGCAGAGTGGGGGAGGGGGAGAAACTTGTTTTGCAGGATCCAGGGTAGAGTTCTTTGAACTGTGTCCTGGCAAAGGTTGCTTGAGAGTCACTTTGCTCATGTGTGACACAGACAGAATGATCATAAAAATGTAGACCTGACCATGTGATGTCCCTACATTGAATCCTTTAGTTTCTCTTTACTGAGTGTGCAAGAATCTCCTTGGCCTGGCCACTGCCAGCTGCGGCCCTTTTTCAGGACCCTGAGTACAAGGTTCTCTTCTACCCCAGGACATTTGCACATGCTGTTCACTGGGACTGAAAGCTCTTCTGTCCTCATCTTGAAATTATCTTCTAACTCTGACCATGGATCTCTGATTTCTTGCCTTTCATTTACTCCACTAGCCAGCCTTCCCATTAGGAATCATCCAAACTCCTATATATTCTTCCAACCTCGTGCTTTTATCATGATTTCTAATTAAGTGTGATTATTTGATGTGTGTTTATAATCTCAGTAGATTCTAAGTGATGTGGTGGTTGACCGAATGAACTGGAGAAAATGATTTGCTGTTAGGTTAGCAGTGGTGTAATTTTAGCTTGCTCTTGTCTTGAAATTCAGTAGAGGAGATTTTTCATGAAGGGCGTTTCTAGGTATCCAGGGTGTTGATGGGATTGAGTTTTTAACAAGACAAAAGAAACCTCAAGTGAATAAGTAGCTCACATCCTTGGCAGTAAGGTGTAGCTTGTGTACTAACTTAAAAACAAAAACCCATTGTCTGACCATTCCTAAAGAAACAGGAGGGGAGGCAATGGGGTGTAGTGGCTAAGAACCCAGGCTTTGCAATGAAGAGTAATGAGTGAGAAATATAGGTAATCCAGTGGTGTGACCTTGGACAAGGACTTCCCTTCAACCTCCATTTCCTTGTCTGTGAAGTAGGAATAAGACTACCTCCTTATGGTACAGCAGTGAGGATTTAAAATGGGGTAGCTTAGGCATACTTCACAATGGCTGCCCCACGGTAAGCCCTCGCAGCGGTCAGGGTAGGAGAGACACTGCTTTTAAGGAAGTCAGGAAAGAATAAGGGACTTAGTCTTGAATCCCAGCTCTGCCACATCTGTGATCATGGGCACAAACCGCTTATTTTTCTGTTAGCCTCAATTATTGCATCTGTGAAATGGTGGCTGTAAATTCAACCTTGAGGTTGAAAGAGAAAAACTCCCCCAAAGTTCCTAGAACATGAAAAATAACTGGGCCAAGGCTGGTTGAACTGTCATCTGGTGTTTTACTCATTGTACGTCAGAGTCAGTGGCCAGAAAGCCTTTGAGGAGAATCCAGTTGCTTCCATTTGGGACCAGACTGAGGGAGCCGCTTGGGCACAAGACTATAAAATCAGTCTTCATTTAAAAAAAATTCACTTTATAATCTAGAAGTAACACTGCAGGATGTGCAGAGGAAAAACATCCCCTGTTGACCGAGGGCTAGTGGATGGGGCCCTAGAACACGCTGCCTAGCTGGAGAGAGAGCCCTGAAGGCAATTTGTATTTGTCCCTAGAGCAACTTTCTTTTTTCAGCTGCCAGTATCTGGGGCTCTCACCCAGGAGCTACTTAGCCCCCCAGGGGACATGTGACAACGGCTAGAGACATTTTCAGTCATTGCAGTCAAAGGGTGGTGTGCTACTGGCAACTAGTGGGTCTGGGTCTAGGTTGTTGCTAAATACGTCACAAGGCACAGGCCAGCGCCCAACAACAAAGAATTATCTGGCCCCAAATGTCAATAGTGCAGAAGTTGAGAAACTATGCTTTAGAAGAAAATTGCATTGTCCCATAATACCATAAAACTACCTTTCAGCAGAAGAAAAATCAATGCTTTTAATGTTAATTTAAGCAACTTTCAAAATCTGGAAAATCTTACTTTGTGAATCATGGAATATTTTAATAATGGCTTTATTGTGGTATGACTTAGAGAATTAAGTGTGCAGTCACATGCTTTTGAATACATTTGTATAATTTTGTATCCATCACCATCATCCAGTTTTATCCTCCACTCCCCCCACCCCCAAGTTTCCTCTGGTTGTAACTACCTTTCTAATGTGATATTTTGTATCCATTGATTGTTGGTTTGCAAATAGAAACCAAATTAGAACTATCTTTTTGGACAATCTTCCCACAGGTAATGTTACAGCAACACACAAACCATGGAGGGAGATAGATCAAGTGTTTGAAAAGACCTCTCTTTAGCCACATAAATCTATAGCACACAATTATTTCATGTGTGGTGACTTCTCTAAAAGGTGGTAAGTATCACGGAGCCAAGCACATACAGGAAAAATATTTCCTTTGGCAGGCACAATACAGAAAGCCGGAGAGAAATTTAATTCTGTGCCCTCATAAATTTTCAGGGGGGATGGAAATTCAAGCCTGCTAAGCCTTCAGATTGCAATTTGTAGTTTTATGTAACTAAGAAAGTAGTTTACAGGGCAAAACAGAGTAAAAAAGTTTGCTGAGGACTGTTTTGGTTTAGGGAGCCTGTGCTTGCAAATGGTGATTTACGATGCAACACTGTTGAAGGGTTTTTGCCTTTTTGTTTTTTAACCACCCACCAGATTTATACTCAGTTGTCTATCCACATTGGCCAGATTTAATTCTGCGGTTTTCAGATAAGTCCACAGGCTGTGACCTGTTACAGGGAGCGTTGAGGGTGAAATAGACACTCTCACGTGAGATACCTTGCAGCGGTTAGCACATCCACTGCTAGATGAAAGATCTGAACTCCCAGGGCAGTGCCAGTAAAATGTGGATTTTCAAGGCTCAGTGGCTTCTGACTTAGTCTTTGAGAAAAAGTTAAGCTTTAGGAAGGGCTGTCAACAGTTTCCTACACTGGGCGCTGTGGTAGTCCAATTGAAATATAGAGTCCGCACGGCAGGCACACCAGCTACCTGCACTTCGCAGAGAAAACGAGGGGAATTCTCCTGTAACTCCAGCCACGCCGAGTGGCCTTGGGCTGCCACTTATCTGCCTTATTTCAGTTTCCTCCTTGGTGAAGTGAGTCAGGTGGACGCTTCACGGTCAAGATGAAATAGTTTAGCGTATGGGAAAGTTCTTGGAACATGGGCATTCCACACATGTCCATTTTTTTAAGAAAAATTTTCTCATTTTGCCAAGTGATATGCATCATGTCATGCTTCTGCTCGGGTAAGAGAAGGGTCAAGTTGAGGAACTAGCAGGGAAAGGAGACCTAATCAGGTGGCCAAGTTCCAGGGGTTGCTCAGGAAAACGCTGGCCTACAGAGAGCCTCCTTGCAGTACACCCTTGTGCCTTCTCCCAAGCTTTCTCCTGGGTAGAGGTGGGGCGCTGTCCTCCCAGATGGTTTTTGCACGGGGTTTCATTTGTTTCAGGTATTTCTCTGTTCTCATTTGACATAGATTGTACTCATTGAGAACTACGTTCAAAGGCTTTTCTAGTCCACAGAAACTGTGCAGGCCATAAAATAAACAAAGTAAGCATTCCTTATTATGTCCCAGGACAGACACGCTCTCGTAATCAGGCCCTTGATGGTTTTAAAGCTGACAATCAAGATGGATCACTGTGCTGGCCCACTAGAATTCCCTGTTGGAGGAAGAAGATAAAAGGTGCCTACTCAGGCTGTAGAGGTGTCAGATGTGTCAGAAAGGTAAGAAGAATTTGACTGTCCTGATCATGCAGAAGTCCTCAAACAGCTTAGTATGTGACTGTGCATAGCACAATCAAAAAGCAGAGTCATTAAAACAAAAAACTCTTGGTTTTGCTATGCAAAAAAGAAAGCAAGTGCTCAAATCATTTTTATATGTTGCAGACATTTGGTGCAGCTGTTAAGACTCAGCTTGGGGCACGGCATCCTCTGTTGGAGTACCTGGGTTTGAGGCTCAGCTCTGTTCTGCATTCCAACTTCCTGTTAATGTGTATCCCGGGAGGCAGCAGATGATGGCTCTAGCATTTGAGTCCCTGCCACCCATGTGGGAGACCCGGATTGAATTTGACTTGCCCTAGCCTGGGCTGTTGCAGGCATTTGAGAGTAAACTAGCAGATGGGAATTCCTTCCCTTCCCCAGCACCCTCCATTTCAAATACATAAAATAAAGTAATTTAAAAATAAGTTTGTAGTTCAGTGAATTTTTATATAGAAAGGGACATTAACAAGTTCATGGAAAAGGAAATGAAAAGATGAATTTATTTTGGCGCAAAAAATTTTGAAATCCCTTTCCATAATATGTGCTTTCCATGAATTTTAAGGACCCTTCATATGCACAGATTTCAAAACAATTTTTTAAAGATTTATTTATTTATTTGAGAGGTAGAGTTATAGAGAGAGGGAGAGACAGAGAGCAGGTTCTCCATCTGCTAGCACTCCCCAAATGGCCTCAATGGCCAGAGCTGGGCTGATCTGAAGCCAAGAGCCAGGAGCTTTCTCTGGGTGCACCATGTGGGTTCAGGGGCCCAAACACTTGGGCCATGCTCCACTGCTTTCCCAGGCCATAAGCAGAGAGCTGGATCGGAAGAAGGGCAGCCAGAACGTGAACTGGCACCCATAAGGGATGTGGTGCCTCTGGTGGAGGTCTAACCTACACCACAGCACCTGGCCCCTCAAAATTTTGAACCAAAATAAACTTCTTCTAATTCCATTTTCTGCAAACATTTTCAAGTCCCCTTATGTGTGTACATCTGTGCAACCATCTTGCAGATAAAGGTCGAGAATATTTCCAGAACCTCAGAGGGCTTAGTGTGGTCCCTCTTCATCCCTTGGTAACCCTTATTCTGACTTCTATTGCCAGAGATTAGTTTTGTCTGTTTTTAAGTTTCATATAAACAGAATCATATGGTATGAACTACTTGTGTCTGGCTTTTTTCACTCAATGTTCTGTCTGTGAGATGTCTCCATATTGTTGAGGGTAGCAATAGCTTGTAAAGACACATGTTTTAAAATTTAAAAGCAAGTTAAAAATTGCCAACTCTTTTTCAGGATGGAATTCATTGGATGTGGATGGTTTCATAGGATGAATTTTAATTAGGTCTTTGAAAGAAATGGCAGAATCTGGTGTTGAGGTATAATGGGAAAAACTCAGAAGTGGGAATGGGGACAGGAAATCAAGGTGTGATTAGCCAAGGTGACGCAGATAAGGAATGGAATGGAGGAGAGGCAGGATGACGGGGAAGGGTGGAGGGCACAGATGATGTCACAGTGAGTGGAATGTGCAGCCCACGTGTTCCTTCTCCCCCGAACTCTGTTTTGGTAAATCTTTCCTGGGAAATATCCTTGGGAAGTCCTGTTGCCACCTGCCCGAGGTTATGGTGGGTGATGGGAATGGTTACACGTTGTGTTTGGCAGGCCATGCAGAGCCATATGAGTTGGGTGCTTGAGAGGGCAGTGATGGAGATGTTGGAAAGAGGGCACCCAGTCCCACGTTCTCAGAACTGCCTGCGAAGGCCAGCAAACCCCACCTTCTCCCCAGGAATGGCAGTGAGAAACACAGATTACCATGTGGCTCCCTACAGTTCTCTCATAGCAACTGTATCCCTGAAAACTAGTATCGAATGTTTGATTGATCCTATTTGGTGGATTCATGGGGCCCATCCACTTACAAGTTACTTTCTTTCATAACTGATACACTCAAAATGGGATTTTCTTCTTGCACTTTCTTAAAGAGTCTGTGTGTGCACGTGCACATACGTGGGATGTTATCCCTACGGCCGTGGATTTATTCATTTAACGTTTAGTTCCATGGACTCCTGCCCAGTTAACTCCTATTCAGACTTCTGTGACGACTTGACACCTAGTTACAACTGAAGTAGATTTGATGCTTTGTGAAATTGATCACTTTCATCTGCGGTATCTAGTTGTACATGTGGTTACCTTCTGCTTTGCACACTTTTCTCCTCTGAGTATATCTGTCTTGTTCTCAAATTCAAATGCCAACCCCTCACAGAAGCCTTCCTGTCTCCTTCCTAGTCTGGGACCCCATCTATCACTTTATAATCTTGTTCTGTTATAGTTTCCTTTACTGTACTTACCAATATTTGAAAAATTTGAGAGGCAGAGGTGGGGGTAGGGGAGGGAAAGAAAGGAGGAGAGAGAGAGGGAGGGAGGGATGTTATGATAGGACACAGTGGTCAGATGTGGAAATGGTGGGGAGACAAATATACATGTGAAATAAATTCAGTATTTTAATAAAGTGAACTAAAAAAGAGAGAGAGAGGGAGAGATGTCTTCTGTCCACTGGTTCACTCCCCAAATGCCTACAATAGCTTCTACTGGCCCAGGCTGAACCCAGGAGTTGGGAACTCAACCCGAGTTTCCCCCATGGGTGGCAGGAATCCAATTACTTAAGCCATTACCATGGCTTCCCGGAGTCCACATTTGCAAGAAGCTGAAGTCATGAGCCAGAGCTAAGAAGTGAATGCAGCACTCTGTTAAGGAATGTTGGTGTCCTGACCATTCAGCCCAACTTCTACCCCTGTGTTTTTTAAGTTTCTTAATCTTTTTTGCTTATGCCAATGGAAACCCACGGAGGAAGCGCTTTTGCTCACTTTATGTCCCAGGTGGACTGTACCTTCCACATAGTAGGTATGTAATAAATACTTGTTGGATAAAAGAGTAATTTTATATTCACAGCATCTGCCCATAATCACTTCCTGGGAGCTCACTCTGAACCTATGAGCCACATTTGTTTGATGGCCTGGGCTTTTGTGACAAATCAAGCAGAATTAAATTCTCATAAAGGTGTCATGCATATTTTGAGATGAGCAAGTAGGTCTTTGTTTTACATTAGTGAATGAGAAGGAAAATGGTTGCATACCAACATGTTTCTACCTCCTGTTTATATTTTTGGTTGCTTTGCTGCTGCCCATTTTAAATAAAGTCTACAATATACTTTCTTTAATAATTTGTTCTTTTGTTTGGGCTTGCTATTTTTTTTTTTTTTAACCAGGAGATGAATGCATTTATTTTGGGAAGACGTGTGAATTCTGTCTCTGATGATCCATTTGGAATGTCATATCACCTAATCTCAGCAGGAGGCTTAGAGTAATCTCTTCAGTGACCTCAGGGCAAGACATGTGGAGTTGCTTCTATTAAATTCCACACTGTCACTGTCCTAATCTGTCCCCATTCATTGCAGGTTCTGGGTTTGTGCAGTGTTTTCCAGGCTTTTGTGGTATGCAGGAGATTCCAGAAGTACAGGGAGGAGACCTGAGTGATAGAACAGTGACTGATGGTGGCAGTGCTCATTTGCATTGGCTTTAACAAGCGAGTGTTGAAACTGGGTGGCAGCATGCCAGAGAAGCCAAGGTCAGCATACTTTGAAATAACAGAGTGAGTCATGTAACCCGGGATTTGCGCATACCCACAGGCCTACCTGACTCACCCCACCTCACCAGGGACATCTATTGGTCAGGAGCCTGTGCCTAGTCTGGTGTTACATGTCCTCAAGGAAATGAAAGCCAAAGGAACTCCCTTTTTTGGAGGGGACACAGATACAGGGGGAAAGAAAAATTAAAGTCAATAAATCAGACCTGAAGTTAGTGCAGAGAGAGGTAGAGGTGGGTGGAGGGGAGGCCTAGCCCAAAAGGAGTGAGCAAGACCTCAGTCTGATTCAGGACATGAGTCTGTGCCTGGGTTTGTTCCTGATGTGTGCCACAATGGCCATGTGACCATGGGGAGGTTACTCACCCATAGAAGCTTCGTGTTTCATAGCTGTGAAGTGGAGATGGTGATAATATAAGCCTTTTTCTGATCCTTCAACAAATTGTTATTTAAAGTGGCGGCATTGATTTCCATGCTGGGACGCAGTGACAGATGGGTCCCCACTCTTGCAGAGCTTGCGTTCTGATTGCAGAAGCAAATGATAAATAAGAAAATAACCTGGGGTTCCCCTAGAAGGAACCCCTGATTTTGCATGTCACTGTAGGTTTTGCTGTTCTAGAATTTCATACAAATAGTATCACAAAGTGCACACTCTCCTTTTACTCAGTCTAATACATTTGCAATTCATCTGCTGTATGGAGGCACTGCAGTCTGTCATTCATTCACCTGTTAGGGACATCTGGGCTGTTTCCAGGGGATGCACACTAGATTTGCATCTATGAGTGAGCCTCTGGCTGCTCTGAGGAAAATAAAGCATGAGAGAAAAGGAGTAGAAAAAAGAGAGCCAGTTAGGAAGTCCAAGTACGAGTGGATGGTGTCTTGGACCAGGGTGGTGGCCCAAGGCCGGGAGAAGTGGATAGTTCAAGGCTCTGTTATGAAGGTAGAGGCAACAGGGTTTAAATCCTTGTCAGGGGCCTGGGGGTGGGGGTGGCGGTGTCAAGAAAAGACAGAAATAAAGGATCATGTCTCAGTTTTATTGGTTTTAATAAAGAGAAAAAGAGGAAAAATAGGTAAAGAGAAACAATGGGAAATAGGGTCTGCTAGGTTAGGAAGAAATTCAGTTTGGAAGGTTTTGTATTTCAGGTAAAATTTTTGAGGCAATTGCCTTTGGTCATGGTGTCTTTGCATTTTAAGAAAGAGCCGGAGGCTCACTAGGCTAATCCTCCGCCTTGCGGCGCCGGCACACCAGGTTCTAGTCCCGGTCGGGGCGCCGGATTCTGTCCCGGTTGCCCCTCTTCCAGGCCAGCTCTCTGCTGTGGCCAGGGAGTGCAGTGGAGGATGGCCCAAGTGCTTGGGCCCTGCACCCCATGGGAGACCAGGAGAAGCACCTGGCTCCTGCCTTCGGATCAGTGTGATGCGCCGGCCACAGCGCGCCGGCCATTGGAGGGTGAACCAAAGGCAAAGGAAGACCTTTCTCTCTGTCTCTCTCTCTCACTGTCTACTCTGCCTGTCAAAAAAAAAAAAAAAAAAAAAAAAAAAAAAAAAAAAAAAGCCGGCATAAGATAATCCAGTGTCTGACAGGAGTTCTGTTTTGGTGTTGGCTCCTTACTCTTTGCCAGCTGGGTGAGCTCAGAAAGGACACACCCCTCTCTAAGCATTGTTGGGAGGGGAATATAAGATGATTTGCACTGCATTTGCTGTGAGAAGTATCAGACACTCATGCTTGATATTAAGTGGCATTACAGAGCTGGGCGATGTGAGCAGGTGGTAGGTAGAGGGCTGAAAGGTGGAATATGTTAGGAGAGGGGAAGAAGTGTTTCTTTTTCTCTCTCTTTCAAGGCAGAATGAGAGAGAGAGATCTTCCATCCACTGGTTCATTCTCCAAATGGCTGCAGCCAGGCCGAAGCCAGGAGCCCGGAGCTTCTTCTGGTTCTCCCACGTGGGTGCAGGGGCCCAGGCACTTAGACCACCCTTCGCTGCTTTCCCAGGTGCATTGGCAGGTACCTGGATCAGGAGTGGAGCAGCCAGGACTCAAACTGGCACCCACATGGAATGCAGGCGTTGCGGGCAGCGACTTTACTCGCTTTGACACAGCACCAGTCCCTGGAAATGTTTCTTCTGATAAGGACCTAAACTGGGCCCTGGGCGTGAGAGTGGAGAAGGTAAAAATCTGAGAAACTGTGAAAGAACAAGATGGCCCCGGGTGATTATGGCATTGAGTGCAGATGTGTTGCATCTCAAGGAGAGGCGTAATTCCTATAAGGAAATAGGATTGTTAGAAACTCACTGGGCAGAGATGCCAGATGCAGGCAGTTAGAGTATGGGCTGGTTATGTGCATTTGAGGGTCCTCCTCCCAGATAATGGCTGATTCCACTTGAACGTGAGTTGACTTCAGAAGCATTACAGAAGGCACTATTTTTTTTGCAATTTTTTAAAAATTTATTTTTCATAAGTACAACTTCAGGAATATAGCTATTCTTCCCACCATACCTGCCCTCCCACCCACACTGCCACCCCTCCACCTCCTCCTTTCCTTGCCAGCCCCATACTGTTTATTTTGCTTGTCCCAGTTGAGTTGAACAACAGGCTGAGAGCTGAAAAATCTGCCAGTCCGCTGGGTGTCTGAGCTGCTCAATGGCAGTCAAGCAGTTGGACCAGTCTTTCCCCTGTGCGGAAGACGGAGCTGGCTGCTTTGAAGTGACTGTATTGGTATCTTCATGGGTGGAGTCTGAGAATGTGTGTGTATGAAGTGAAAAGAAACCATCTTGGGCACCAGTTTCTTGTGTCACTCTTGACCTCTGAGGCCCTCCCAGGGGTGATGCGTGATCGGGCTTGGTTCTGGAGAAGTGACTCAGATGTAACGAAGGGTCAGGCCAACCTTAGGCCATCTGCTAATCATCAGAACCATTTTAGCACATTGGGCCAGACCTAATTATCTAACAAGAGCACGGCTGTTCCTGAATTCAACTCTAGATAGGCCCAAGAGCCCCTTACCACAGGGATGGCACAAGAGTTTCTGTGAGTTGGATGTTGGAGTAATATGAATAGCTGATAGGGGCCGATGCTGTGGTGTAGTGGGTAAAGCTGCTGCCTACAGTGCTGTTATCCCATATGAGTGCCAGTTCGAGTCCCGGCTGCTCCACTTCTGATCAAGCTCTCTGCTATGGCCTGGGAAAGAAGTAGAAGATGGCCCAAGTCCTTGGACCCCTGCACCCACATGGGAGACGTGAAGGAAGCTCCTGGCACCTGGCTTCAGACTGGCGCAGCTCCAGCTTTTGTGGTCATCTAGGGAGTAAACCAGCAGATGGAAGACCTCTCTCTTTCTGCCTCTGCCTCTCTGTAACTGTGCCTTTCAAATAAATAAGTAAATCTTAAAAAAAAAAAAAAAGAGCTGATAGAGATGCAGGGGAATGGAGTATTTGTGCTATGGTGGGTCATTTTTTTTCCTGAGGCCCTGTTTTCCTTCTTTTCCTGTTTCCTTTTTAAAGTCTTAATTTTTAAAAAATGTATCTATTTATTCTTATTTATTTGAGAGAGAGAGGGAGGGAGAGATCTCTCTGCTGGTTCACCCTACCAAATGCTTGGAACAGCCAAGGCTGGGCCAGGCCAAAGCTGGGAACCAGGAATTCCATCCAGGTCTTCCACAAGGGTGGCAGGGGCCCACATGCTTGGCCCATCTCCCACTGCATTCCTAGGCACCTTCGCGTGAGGGTGGAGTTGGAAGCGGAGCCCGCGCTCAAGTGCAGGCACTCCCGTGTGTGGGCTTCCCAAGGATCCTCTGCATGCTCACTCTCGTGTCTTTTCAGATCGGAATGGCACTATCACTTGAGACTGCTCCTGCTAGTGAATCGCCTCTCTGGTGATCTTTTCTCCCTTGCAGCTGTTTGCATCTCAATTCCAGGCCGCTTCGCTTTGCTCCCCTGGAAGAACTCCACCTCCCCTCCCACCCTCACGTTACTCTTTTCACTTGTGTCACAGGTGCCCAGGTTTTTCAAATTCCAGTTTCAAGTCCTGGCTGTATGGGTGTCTGCTGGCCCTCCTAGGACAACTGTGTGAACTGGTAGCACTGCCCTACAGTGTAGAAGAGAAGAGGATTCATACCCCAGAGAGGATTATTTAGTCATTTGAACTTAATCTGAATATGAAAAGCTAAAGTTAATTCAGGGTGTTGAGAGAGGTACTGCACTCCTCAGACCATCTTTATCTCTTCAAATGTTTGCTACTCAAAGGGAGGTCCTCGGCAGGGAACTTCTTGGTAATGCAAATTCTGCAGCTCCACCCTAACCTGGAGACCTCCAGGCGCTGGCTGAGCAGATGCTGGTTTGAGAAGCTCAGCTCCAGATCACATCAGCCTTAATCAAACCGCTCGCTTGTGCTCTGAGCTGCACACGGTGACTCCAGATGTTGCTTTAAAATGGGATTAAAAGATCTTTTTCAAAACAACACTGATACACAAGCGGAGAACCCCAGTCATTCATAATGATCGCAAATGAAAATTTAAACTGTCTATCCACAGTCCTTCCCGTCCTGTCTCACTCCCTACCTCCTTAACCATTTCCAGGAACTCTTACTCTTCCCTCTCCCACCCTCTGAGGCTGTGTCTTATTTTCATAAAGCAAATCAACTAGAGGAAGTAGACACACTACTCAGAAATTCACCTTAGATTCATTCCAGTTTGGCCCTAAGGAATTTGTGAAAACACCAGAATGTTGGATGTCAGCAGTCAAAGGCATTTATTTAATGGGAAACCCAAAATGAACCCTAGCAACCCTTGGCTTTATTATTAGAAAGTTTTAATTGTCTCAAACTCTCCATTAATTTAAAAAACAGGGCAACCTACTTAATCACCCCTGTGGTTGGCTGTTTCTCCTTTACAGATTCTGACACCACAGGTGTGGCCACCTAGAGACTTTAGCTACTTTTTTTTTTTTTTTTAATAATTTAATTATTTAAAAGGCAGAGTTACAGATAGAGAGTCAAAAAGAGAGATCTTCCATTCTCTGGTTCACTTCCCAAATGGTTGCAACAGCTGGGGCTGGGCCTGGCTGAAACCAGGAGCTTCTTCCAGGTCTTCCACGTAGGTGCAGGGGCCCAAGGACTTGAGCTGTTTTCCACTGCTTTCCTAGATGCATCACCAGGGAGCTGGATCAGAAGCAGAGCAGCAGTAGGGACTTGAACCTGTGCTCCCCAGTGAGATGCAGGCATCATAGACCGAGCCGTCCCCTTGCTTTTCTGTTTTTAGATCAGAAAAGGATTGGGTTTTGGACAGAGAGGGAGACTCCCAAGTGCTGGGCCTATTTTTTTTTTTTTTCAAATATACCTTATTAATTAAGCCTCCTTAATTTAGAGAAAATAAGCACCAATTCTGGGACAAACGTTGGGGAAACTTCACGAAGGCTCATCTTTGAAATGCTAATTAATTATTGGCAGTTCTTGCCTTGTTGAAAACAACTTTATTGAAATATAATTTAGGTATCATAAAATTGTCCAGTTTTAAGTGTATCTAATTCACAATTATTAGGAAATTGACCACACCATGCAATCTTCAGCGCAGTCTACTCTTAAATATTTGTGTCATGGGGCCAAGTGCTGTGGCATAGCAGGTAAAGCCACTGACTGAGGTACCGGCATCCCATATGGTTGGAGTCCTGGTTGGAATTCTGGCTGCTCCATTTCAGATCCAGCTCTCTGCTGTGGCCTGGGAAAGCAGTGCAGGATGGCCTGGGTCCTTGGGTCCTGCACCCACATGAAGGACCCAGGGGAAACTCCTGGCTTCTGGCTTTGGGCCTGCCCAGCTCCAGCCATTGCAGCCACTGGGGAATGAACCAGCAGATGGAAGACACTCCCCCACCCCACCCTCATCCCTTTCAAATAAATAAATAGATCTTTTAAGAAAAAAGATTTGTGTCACTTCAGAAAGTTCCTTGTGTCCATTTGCAGTCAAGCCTGTTCCCACCCTCAGTCCCAGATGTCATTAATCTACTTTCCATCTCTATAAATCAGCCTTTTCTGAATATTCCTGTAAATCGAATTACACATACAAAAGATGCTATTCTTTTAGACTGGCTTCTTAATGTTAAGTATAATGCATTTTTCAATTCATCCATGTTATAACATTTATTAGCACTTTATTTTTTTTAACGATTTGTTTTATTTATTTGAAAGATGGAGAGAGAGGGCGTGAGATAGGGAAAGAGATCTTTCATTGGCTGGTTCACTTCCCAAGTGCCTGGGGCTGGGCCAGGCTGAAGCCAGGAGCCAGGAGCTCCATCCAGGTCTCCCATAGGGGTAGCAGGGGGCCCAAGCATTGGCCATCTTCAGCTGCTTTCCCAGAAGTATTAAGCAGGGAGCTGGATTGGAAGCAGAGCAGCAGCAGGGACTTGAACCTGTGCTCCCATATGGGATGCCAGTGTCACAGGTGGTGACTTAACCTGCTCCTTTATTGCCAAATGGTTTGTTATATGAATTTACCACATTTTGTGTGTACATTAACCAGATGATGGACATTTGGGTTCTTTTTACTCTGGTTGTTGTGAATAATGTTGTGGAGACATCTGAATGTAAGCCTTTGCATTTGCTAGGTCATATGGTAAATTTTTTTTTTAGTACTTATTTATTTAGTATTTGAAAGAGTGATGGGGAGAGAGAGAGAGGGAGAGAGAATGACAATGACAATGAGAATCTTCATTCTGCTGGTTTACTCCCACAAGGCTGGGGCTGGGTCAGACCAAAAACAGGAGCCAGGAACTCCATCCAGGTCTCCTCTGCTTCTCCAGACACATTAGTAGGGAGCTGGGTTGGAACTGGAACAGCAGCAGGGACTCAAACCTGCACTCTCATATGGGATGCTGGCATTGCAGATAGTAACATAACCAGCTCATTATTTCTTTATTGCCAGATATCCTATTCTGTGAACCAGTTGATTGACCTTTGGGTTCTTTCCGCTTTGCTGCTGTTAAGAATACTGTTGCAGAGAACTCTGCATGCAAGTCTTTGCGTACATGTTTTTATTTCTCCCAGGTAGAAGCCAAGGAGTACATTTGCTGGATCGTGTAGTAATTATGTTTAACTTTTAAAATATTTGCTGCTACTTTAAGAAACTGTGTTAAACTGCATGTAACTAAATTTGCCGTGTTAACCATTTTTAAGTGTGGTTCTGTGGCATGAAGAAATTGATTTTGTTGTGCAACCATCACCAGCCATCCACAGAACCTTTCTGTCTTGCAAAACTGAAACTCTGGACTCATTAAACAATAACTCGTCTTTCCTCCCTTCCTCCAACCCTTGGCAACCACCATTCTACATTTTCTCTATATAAATTTGGATACTCTAAGCACCTTGTGTAAGTGGAATCATAAAAGTATTTGTACATTTGGGTCTGGCTTATTTCACTTAACTGTCATGCCCTCAAGTTTCATTCTTGATATGACAAGTGTCAGAATGTCCTTTCCTTGTAAGGTGGAATAATACTCCGTTACATGTATGAATGTCATGTTTTCTTTATCCTTTCATCTCCAGGGATACCTGGGTTGTTTCTGCATTTTGGCTCTTGTTCTAAATAAGGCTAATAAAATATGAGTGTACAACTATCTCTTACTTACTGCTTTAATTCTTTTGGGTATATATCCAGAAGTAGAATTGCAGGATCATGCTGGCGCCATGGCTCACTAGGCTAATCCTCTGCCTTGCGGTGCCGGCACACCGGGTTCTAGTCCCGGTCGGGGCACCGGATTGTGTCCCGGTTGCCCCTCTTCCAGGCCAGCTCTCTGCTGTGGCCAGGGAGTGCAGTGGAGGATGGCCCAAGTGCTTGGGCCCTGCACCCCATGGGAGACCAGGAGAAGCACCTGGCTCCTGCCATCGGATCAGCGTGGTGCGCTGCGGCCGGCAGCGGCCATTGGAGGGTAAACCAACGGCAAAGGAAGACCTTTCTCTCTGTCTCTCTCTCACTGTCCACTCTGTCTGTCTGTCAAAAAAAAAAAAAAAATGTATTGCAGGATCATATGGTAATTCCATTAAAAGTTATTTATTTGAAAGAGAGAAAGAAACGTATCTCCCACCTGCTGGCTCACTCTCCAGTTGTCTGGGATCCTGGGACTCGATCCAGATCTTCCATGTAGGTACAGGGACCCAACTATATGAGCCGTCGCCTGCTGCCTCGCGGTGTATGAATTAGCAGGAAGCTGGAATCAAGAGCAGAGCTGGGACTTGAAACCAGGCACTCTGGTATGGAATACTGGCGTCCCAAGTGCATCTTAACTACTAAGCCAAACATCTGCTGCTAGTAATTCCATTTTCATTTTAAAAAATGTTTTAAAATGCAAGGAAACAGAGGAAAAGAGGTGAGAGAGACAGATCTTTCATCCTCTGGCTCACTCTTGAAATAGCCAGGGCTGGGCCAGGCTGAAGCCAGGAGCCCAGAATTCCATCTGGGTCTCTCATGTGGTGTGGCAGGGGTCCAAGCACATGAGCCATCATCGGCTGCTTCCTAGGATGCATGAGCAGGAAGTTGTACTGTAAGTGGAATAACCAGGACTTGAACCATCATTCCCAAACGGGATATTGACGTCCCATGGGGCGACTTAACCTGTTGCACCACAATGTCCACTCCCCTCCCCTCCCTCACAGCCTCACCCCATTTTAAAATTTTTGGAGGAACTGTCATACTGTTTTCATAGTAGCTGCACCATTTTACATTCCTCGCAGCAGTGCACAAAGGTGTTAATTTCTCTACATCCTTGCCACCACTTGTTTCTTTCTTCATAGTAGCCATGTTACAAGGATGAGGTGGTAGCTCATTGTAGTTTTGATTTGTATTTCCATTATGAGCAATGATATTTGGCATCTTCTCACGCGTTTATTGGTCATTTGTGTATCTTCTTTGGAAAAACATCTGCCTGTTTTAAAATTAGCTTTGTTGTTGTTGCTATCATGTTGTAGGAGTTCATTTATATATTCTGGAAATGGACCCATTTATCAAGTGTATAATTTACAGATATTTTCTCGCATCCTGTGGGTTGCTTTTTCACCCCATTGCTTGTGTTCTTTGATGCATAGAAGTTCTAATTTGTCTGTTTTCTTTTGTTGCTTGTGCTTTTGGTGTCACATCTAAGACCTCATTGTCAGACCCAATGTTAGGAGCTTTCCCCCTGTGCTTTCTTCTAAGAGATTTATGGTTTTAAGTCCTGTGTTGAGGCCTTTGATCTATTTGGAGTCATATTTTTGAGAATGGTGTTAAATAAAGGTCTCATTTTATCCCTTTACATGCAGATATCTAATTTTTCCAGCACCAATTTATTTTTTATTTTTTAAACAATTTATTTATTTATTTGAAAGGCAGAATTATAGAGAGGCAGAAGCAGAGAGAGAGAGGTCTTCCATCCGCTGGTTCACTCCCTAGATGGCTGCAAAGGCCGGAGCTGCACCAATCCGAAGTCAGGAGCCAGGAGTTTCTTCTGCATCTCTCATGTGCATGCAGGGGCCCAAGGACCTGGGCCATCTTCTACTGCTTTCCCAGGCCGTAGCCGAGAGCTGGATCAGAAATGGCACAACCAGGACTTAAACCCAGCACTACACCTCAGCACCAGCCCCCTCAGCACCGATTTCTGAAAACAGTGTCCTTTCCCTGTTGAATACATTTGGTACTTTTGTCAAAAGCCTTTGGGGTCTCTCTTTCTTCCCACTGTTTCCTTTTTGAGGAAATGCCAAACTGTTTTCCAAGTGGCTGTGCTATTTTACATCCCTACTCTACAAGGGTTCCCATTTCCCACACCTTTGATGATCCGTTATTGCTGCCTTCATGACTACAGCTATCTTAGTGGGCGTGAAGGTATGGTTTTGTTTTTATTTAAAAATTATTTATTTGAAAGGCAGAGGTTCAGAGTGAAGACAGAGACACACACACATACAGAGAGAGAGAGAGAGAGAGAGAGAGATTGTTCATCTATTCATTCATTTCTCAAATGCTGCCAGTGATGAGGTCTCCCACACGGATGGCAGGACCCAGCCATCTTGCTCATTAGCAGGAAGTGGAGAAGCTAGGAGTGGAAATGGTGCTCACATGGGATGCTGGCATCACAGGCCGTGCTCATCGCGCTGCACTACAACTTCCTGGTTTTGGTTCTTCACTGGTAACCATTTTGCCTTTATTCAGCTTAGAGCATAGAGGTCCTAAATAAAGTGAATCTCCACCTGCGCCTGCTTACCCCTACAGTGCTCTGAGCACCTTCGGAGTGATCAGTAACCTCACCTAAGTCTCATGTTACCTGGAGCTTTAGCTTCGTTTCTTTGTCTTTGTCCCTTCCTCCCTCCCTCCCTCTCCTCCCCCCCCCTCCCGCCTCCCCCTTTCTTTCTTTCCTCTTTTAGATTTATCTGTTTGAAACACAGAATTAGAGAGAGAGAGAGAGAGAGAGAGAGAGAGAGGGATCACCATTCACTAATGGCCACCAAAGCCAGGGCTATGCCAGGCCAAAACCAGGAGCCTGGACCTTGTCCCATGTGGGCGCAGGGGCCCAAGATCTTGGGCCATTTTCTGCTGCTTGCCCAGGAGCCTTAGCGAAGGGCAGCTGGGTCTCAAACCTGCACCTACCTGGATGCTCACGGTGGTTTATCCCGTTGCACCACAATGCTGGCCCCATGGAGTTTCAACTTTCTCTCCCTGTAGTGGGAATAATTAATACCTTCCTCAAATGGGATGAGACGAGGATACACATACATGTACCTGACTCATTTTAGGTGTCAATGAATCTTGGCTTCACAGTTTTGCTCCATAAATTTCCTGTGAGCATGTTCTTGCTGCACTGATTACTTTCCTGTAATATGATTTTCCAGTATTTTAAGCCTGACAGATTCCTGCTAGACCGCTAGGCTGGCTTTTTCCTGTTCCGCCGAATGTCCCCCAACTATCCTCCCACCCATCTCATGTATTCACACTGAATAAACTGCCGACTCCCCTCTCCCCTTGTAAGCTGGGTTTACACAGTTTAGCTTCCTTCTTGTCATCCATCCTGACTTCTGCATATCATCACAAAGTGTGTTGCATTCTTGTGACCTCCAACCCTAGTTTCTGTTGGCACAGAAACATTTTTATCCCAGGTCTGTTGAAAGCAGTGTGGTGGCCTTGTCTTCCTTTTTGGTTCTGCAGAGTCTGCAGAGACTTGCTCTTGGGGGAGATGACGTCATTCAGGCAGCCTCCCCTCCTGTGCCCAGGTTGCTAGCTGCCGCAGTAATTGGCTTGGCAGTGCATCCTGTAAAAGGTTGTCCTTCAGCGGGTACTTTGTTAAAGCTGCAAGGCCAACCCCCTTGGGAGTTCCCTTAGACTGCAGCTGTCAAGCCTAATTAAGGAGAGATATAGGGAAGGTGTTTTGAAGGGAGACCTCTTATCTCAAAGAACAGTGGCCAGGCTGGGACATTTGGAAGGGGGAGATGCAGGCCAAGGTGGAGGGCATGGTGGCAGCAGCTCAGAACACTTGTTGGAAAGTGCTTTGCTGGCAGTTGATGATAATGACATTGAATGTTACTTAAAGGACTTATTGCCCTGAGTAGCAAATTGGGTGGTAAGTCTCACACATAGTAAAAATATTGTGCATCTACATCTAGTGTTCCATGCTGAATGAGCACATATAGAAAGTGTTTTCATAGCCTACCAAAGAAATCGTGAACCAAATGAGCAAGGTTCAAGGTAGTCCCAGATATTTCAGTGCGGGATAACTTAAGACCACTTAGGGATATTGAGGCTGTTCTATGCCTGGACTCTTAGGGTACAAAGAGAAGACTTGGAACTTGGAGGTTAGATTCCCTTTAAACTAGTGCAGTAGTATTTAATAGAAATATAATGTCAGCCGTGTGTGCAATTTAACATTTTCCAGTAGCCCATGTATTAGTTTCCTTAGGCTGAATAACCAATTGCCATGAACAGGTGGCTTGAAACAGCAAATAATGTTCTTTTATTCACTGTTTTGGAGGCCAGAAGTCTCAGATGAAGGTGCCTTCCAGGCCACAGGCCTCAGAAAAATCGGGGAAGAATTTTTCTTACCTGCTTCTAGCAGTGGCTCTTGTAATCTTTAATGATCTTGGGCTTGCAGGCGGATCCCTGCAGCCTCCCCCCAGTCATCACTGGGCTTTCTTCCCTCTGTCTGTGTCTTTGTGTCCAGATCTCTTCCTTCTTTCTCTTAGGGAAACACCCATTGTTGGTTTCAGGCCTCATTCTAAATCACAGATCCTTCACTAATAACATCTACAAAGACCCTGTTTCCAGTAAGGTCCCATTCTGAGGTTGCAAGTGGACATGAACTTTGGGAACCTGTTCTATCCACTACACTACATTAAAGAATAAAAAAATTCAATTCCATTAATTTTAATGCTTTATTTAATATAAGCTCCCAAGATAGTATCATTGTAATATGTAATCAATATGAAATAATCTAGTGATATATCTTCACATTTCTCTTTTTTTGTACCACATCTTTGAAATCCAGTATGTATTTGGTAGGTGGAACACATCCTGATTTGGATTGCCACTTTTCATGCACTCAAGTTCTGTGTGTGACATGCATAGTTGGACAGCTGTGGGACTGGTAGAACTTCTGTATTTCACATGTTTTTTCCTTCCCCCGTTAGTTATCTTTAATCTTCAGGAAACTTTCTGTGTATTTAGAAAAAGTCTGCACTATCCTGAGCAAAAGAAATAGAAATTTACGTTGTAAAAGATAGTGTGGGGCTGGCGCTGTGGCTCAGTGGGTTAAAGCCCCAGACTGTACTGCCAGCATCCCATGTGGACGCCGGTTTGAGTCCCAGATGTTCCTCTTCCAATCCAGCTCTTTGCTATGGCCTGGGAAAGCTGTAGAAGTGGGTCCAAGTCCTTGGGCCCCTCCACCCATGTGGAAGACCTGGGAGAAGTTCCTGGCTCCCGGCTTTGGATCAGCTCAGCTTTGACTGTTGTAGTCACTTGAGAAGTGAACCAGCAGATAGAAGACCTCTCTCTCTCTCTCTCTCTGACTTTAGCTCTCTTTGTAACTCTGTCTTTCAAATAAATAAAAATAAATCTTTAGGAAAAAAAAAAGCTAGTGCAATCCCAAGACTCAGCAGGGGAAGCAAATTAACCAGTTTTCAAAGAAAAGACCTTTATTCAGTTACATTTTAAGCATTGATGTTTGTTATGTGCTATAATTCATTTGGCTCTGCATCAGAAGTGCTTACGTAAGTGCAGTTAATGTTTGGAATGTAGCTTCTTTACCAAGTAGGGGAAATGTAAGACTTCATTATTACACATCTCCCTGATTGACGTTTGTGACTCAGACCTTTATGAGCCCCCAGTGAACATGGCCATTATTCTCTGTTGTGTTAGGACAAGAAAGAGCATAAACTTTTCTTTCTCAGCTAAGCTGGTTGCAATAATGAAGTCAAGATCTATATCTCTAAGTATCTGTATTGTTTTTTCTAAGAATGAAAAGCTTGTTAGTTGCCAGCTTGAATTTCAGTGAGGAAGGGGCTTTCTATAAGCAACTCCACAGGAAGAAAACTTTGCATCTTTAAATTCTTCATCTGTGGAATGTGATAAGGATGTGATTCCCATCCTCCTCTCTCAACAACTATAACTGGAGGCACAAATACAAGGAGACTTCAAAAAGTGTGTGGAAAATGGAGTTAAGAGATAACTTTATTTTGGTGCGGAGGTTTTTGAAATTCATGCATACAAGAGGTCTTCAAGAGTTTGTGAGAAATGCATATTATGAAAAATCATAGATTTAAAAACTATTTTTTGCAGCAAAACACACTTGTCTTTTATTTCCATTTTTCCATGACATCTTGAAGTATCCTTGTACTGCTTTTTTTTTTCCTTAAGATTTATTTATTTATTTATTTGAAAGTCAGAGAGAAGGAGAGAAAGAGAGAGAGAGAGATCTTTCATCCACTGGTTCACTCCCCAGCTGGCCGCACTGGCTGGAGCTGTGCCGTCCGAAGCCAGGAACCAGGAGCTTCTTCGGAGTCTCCCATGCGGGTGCAGAGGCCCAAGGACCTGGGCCATCTTCTGCTGCTTTCCCAGGCCACAGCAGAGAGCTGGATCGGAAGTGGAGCAGCCAGTTCTCCAACCTGTGCTCCAACCTGGGATGCTGGCACTGCAGGTGGTGGTTTAACCCACTGTGCCACAGTGCCGGCCCCTGTGGTTGGTTTTGTTCTGGTCTGGCCAATTCTACTCCCTGTTTACAGATGATCTGCCAAAAGAGACTTAGGGTCTGGTTGCTAATGTGCCCAGTAGCCAAGTCCATCATGCTTGTGGTTGTTTAGAGAGTGAGGAAAGACTCCCAAATTGCATGATTCCTTGGAGTTTTGAACTTCTGGTCATTGCCCATCTGACTCCTACCCCTAAGGTAAATCCAAGGGTCTTAGTAGGTAATGAAATCCTGACTAGAAAGTGTGGCATCTTCATGGCAATTTGAGGAGAATCCTTTGTTTTCTCTGTGCACCTTGTGTAAGGTATTGTTGTTCCTTTATGTCCAGATGTCAAATTTATAAGTTCTGGGCTCTATTAATAATAGAACTTCCTTGTATAATAGAATGCGTAGTTGATTTCAATCTGGAAGTGGAAAGAAAAAGAAAAATGGGATAATTTGTTCATGTAAATTGGAGATAGAAAGGAAAATGAATTTTTTTAAGCCTCAGTGACTAATACTAAAGGGAGGTGGAGGGGCTGGTGCTGTGGCATAATGGGTAAAGCCGCCGCTGCCTGCAGTGCTGGCATCCCATATGGGCACCAGTTCAAGTCCTGGCTGCTCCACTTCCAATCCAGCTCTCTGCTATGGCCTGGGAAAGCAGTAGAAGATGGCCCAAGTCCTTGGGCCCCTGCACCCATGTGGGAGACCCAGAAGAAGCTCCTGGCTCCTGGCTTCGGATCAGCACAGCTCTGGCCGTTGTGGCCATCTAAGGAGTGAACCATCAGATGGAAGACCTCTCTTTCTCTCTGCCTCTCCTTCGCTCTATATATAACTCTGACTTTCAAGTAAATAAATAAATCTTTAAAAAAAAAAAAAAAAGAAAGAAAGAAATTAGAGGTGCTTAACCTGATGACTAAAAGATGGAAGCGAGCATTGTGGTAGAGCAGGTTAAGCCACCAACTACAATGCCAGCATCCCATATGAATGCTGGTCCAGGTTTCCGCTGCTTCACTTCCAGTCTAGCTCCCTGCTAATGCCCCTGGGAAAGCAGCATAAGATGCTTGAGTGCTGGGGCCCCTGCCATCCACATGGGAGACCTGGATGGACTTCCAGGCTCCTGGCTTTGGCCTGGCTCAACTGTGGTCATTGTGGCCACTTGGGGAGTGAACAAATGGGTAGAAGATCTCTCTCTCTCTCTCTCTCTCTGCCTTCCTTTGTGTAACTCTGCCTTTCACGTAAGTGAAATAAATCTTTAAAAAGTAAATAAATAAAAGGAAAGAAAGATAGAAGTGATTTGCAGACATCCTGCCTGCAAACCCCGTTCTTTTTCCACCCCCATTTTAAGCCCTGAAGAGCCTATTTGAAAAGGAGAGAATAGACCAAGTAACGAACCTGAAGTCCTTATGTCCTTAAGATTTATGTACTTACTTATTTGAAAGGCAGAGTAAGAGAGAGAGGGAGAATGCCTGCAACAGCTGGCACTGGGCCAGCCTGAAACCAGGATCGTGGAATTCTATCTGGATCTAACCACACGGGTAGCAGGGACCCAAGCCCCTGGGCTATCTGCTATCTCCTAGGTGCTTTAAGCAGGAGCTGGATGGAAAGCAGAGCAATCAGAACTTGAGCCAGCACTTCAGTATAGGATGTGGGTGACACAAGTTTTGCCTTAACCTGCTGCACCACAGCGCCCACCCCCAGCACTATGGCTTTCTAATATACTGCATGTTTTATTGTCTGTTGTTACCCTATCCCCTACCATCCTAAGACTCCATGAGAACAGGATATTCATTTCCTTATACTAAGAAAAAGGACCTGGCACTTAGTAGGCCCTCAATTAATATTGGTGGATTAATGGATCAATATGCATAGTAGTTCTTTTGCTTGAAATTCAATTCTCCAAACTCAAAGATTTTTGGCTGTTACTGCTCTTTCCTTCTAAGTTTAGCACACCACAGTTATTGCTTTGTTGGGATCATTTTGTCAGTCTTTTTTTTTTTTTTTTTTTCTCAAACCAAGGGATTTTTCAGAAAGGCAGCTGGATCAAACCAGCTGCCCAGAAAAGCTGGAGGTTGTAGAGATTCTGGAACTATGTGTTGTGCTACTAGGAGAGGTTGATCCACAATGGGCTTGTTTTTTTTCCATCCCCAGGAAGACCCTGGGGATACTTTTGTAGAGGACGAAAACTGTTCTCTCTACCATCTATTCCCTGGCTGAGACCCTGTAAACTGGACTACCAAAAGACAAATTAGCAAGAGCAAAGCAGAAAGAAGTTTATTTAACATGTGTGTTGTGCATGAGTCTGGGCGCTCTACTGATGAGTAGGTCAAAAGGATGATTGGCACTTAGACTTGTTAAGTATAGTAAAAGACAGTACATTTTTTTGAGAAGTGAAAAGACATAGGAAAAGGGCTTTGCTGTAGAGACAAACTATAGAAAGCAAACATGGGGAGACTAAATGGTAGATACAGGCTAGTTTTAACAAGTCTCCTTACATAGATTCCTTGGGAGCCTTGTCTTTCTGGTAAGGGTCTCGAGTTGTCCCTGGTGATTAACTTCTGCCTGGTAGACAGGGAAGAGGGGACACCTCTACAAATTTGTACTCTACTTTTTAGGAAAATATAGGGGAGGGTAGAGAGCTTTTCTTGTATCGGCTTCTTTAGAATTCCTGGGACAAAGTGGCATATTTTGGGGTGGGATATTCACTTTTGTGAGTGCAGGTTCTCATGAAAGTCTTCCTCAAGAATGTAGCCTTGGATGAGTTTGCAGTCTCTGAGGAGGTGGGTGACTTCCTGCTGAGGTCAGCCTAGTAACAGAGCAGTGTGGGTCCTGCCTGATGCCTTGACAAAGGAGGGTCATCGGAACCACTCCCTCTAGGTTGTAGCTCTGGAGTTGCTGATGTAAGGCCCTTCTCCTGGCCCTGCCTTCTCCATTCTTACGGAATGGAAAAAGCAGTCAGGTTGAGCGTGCCAGATTCACAGGGTCCACTAAGCTCTTATGTTCAATATTTGTCTCCTTCTGTGTTGGCTCTTCCTTTTCTTTCTTTTCTCACTCCCTTATACTCATGCACAAGCTTCAGAAACTGTCTCTGTTGCGGGATTTTATGTATGAGGTCAAGGCGGCAGCCATTCTGAACTTTTCTAAGAATCAGACTTCTACTCATTTCAGCCATCTAGTACATGTTGTGGGGAAACAAAGCAGGGAGAAGAGACCTGAGACAGTCAAAGACTGAACACAAAAAACAAGCCAGAAATCTGCACATTTTGTTTTACAGATCAGTGCTGTTCAGTAGAAGTATAATGTGAGCCACATCTGTAATTTTTACTGTTCTGGTAGCCATATTAAAAAATAAAAAGAAACAACTCAAATTAATTAGAATTTCTTTTATTTAACCCATGTGTCTAAAATAACTATTTCAATATGCAGCTAATATAAAAATATTAATGATATTTTACTCTTTTGTTTTTGCACTAAGTGTTCTTCATTTGGTTTTTTTTTTTTTTTTTTTTTTGACAGGCAGAGTGGACAGTGAGAGAGAGAGACAGAGAGAAAGGTCTTCCTTTTGCCATTGGTTTACCCTCCAATGGCCGCCATGGCCAGCGCGCTGCAGCCGGTGCACTGTGCTGATCCGATAACAGGAGCCAGCTACTTATCCTGGTCTCCCATGGGGTGCAGGGCCCAAGGACTTGGGCCATCCTCCACTGCACTCCCTGGCCACAGCAGAGAGCTGGCCTGGAAGAGGGGCAACTGGGACAGAATCCGGCGCCCGGACTGGGACTAGAACCCGGTGTGCCGGCGCCGCTAGGCGGAGGATTAGCCTAGTGAGCCGCGGCGCCGGCCTCCTTCATTTCTGAAACTGAGGGCCCACAAAAGACTTGGGAGAGACACAGTGCTGAGTGTGTTTTGTTTATCACCTCATTTTAACTCCTCAGTTCCATGGGTTTCCCTTCTTGTCTGTGGGGTAGAGTTGCAGCTGGAGCCTTGGAGCCTGCAAGATTCAACCTTGAGGGGCATCAGGAAGCTTTTGCATAGACTGTGTTGGAACTGACCACTTCATGGATATCTGCAGGGGGGCAGTGGTAGCAAAATGCAGGGGGAGCTGTCTGGGCCACCAGTATGCAGATTCCAGCTAGTAGAAAAGAACACAAAACAGAAACCAGAATACTTAAATCAAACACCCCCTTTGCCTTTCCTCTCTTTTGGTTTTTCCTGTGGGATAGGTAGGTGTCATAAACTAGTGTTGTCCTCATGTAAAACGTGCAGTTCCAGGGTGCCTGTAACGTCATGTTCTCTTTCTATCCCTTTTGCAGGCTGAGGAGTCCTGTAAATGTAATGGCTGGAAAAACCCCAACCCCTCTCCCACTCCCCCCAGAGCCGATCTGCAGCAAATAATCGTCAGTCTAACGGAATCCTGTCGGAGTTGTAGCCATGCCCTAGGTAAGTACCTAAACCATAAAGAAACAAGTTTGTTTTTGCCTTAGAGTGCTAACTTACTGAATTCTGTGGGGTAACCCACCCTGAACGTGGTTTATTTCTCTATGATGCCACTATGAAAACCTCTCTGATCTCAGGATTTTGCTACGGAGGGCTTCATGTGAGAGACAAACCCAGCACTGTTTGGTCTGATGCCCTATTGTCTCTTCCCCCTTTCAACATGAGCTAGGTTGGGTTTGGGAGTGCTAAATAAGATGAAAAGTGACAAGTGAACCAGTTAGAATAAGTAATGTGTCCTGATTCATTCTGATGGTGGGGGGTGGGGGAAATCTTAGGGTCTTTGATCCTAGGGTTGAAACTTCAACCAGCTTGTTCTTTGTTTAAAAATAATAACTATTATTATCTTCTGATTTCCTGAACTTTCCGGGAGTGCTTCATGCTGTCTTTATGTTCATTAGTTTCCTGTATTTAAGAAGTCTTTCTTCATTGGAGTTACTCTTCATTGTGTTTGTGGAATTGTTTACTTGTCTTTCCCTTTCATCGTATTTGTCCTTGGAAAATAATTATTGTCAGTATGGCAAGCTAGAGTGAGTCAGAGTTACTCAACAGGACTATGCTAATCTGTTGTTCTGTGTCCTAATGTGAATTTTAGGATAAAAATTTTTTTGGGGGAAGGATGACTGGGCATTTAGTTTAGTGATTAAATGCCTACGTCTCACATTGGAGTACCTGGGTTTAAATCCAGACTCCAACTTCCTGCTAATGTAGACCCTAGGGAGCAACAGTGATGGTTCAAGTAGCAGAGTTCCTGCCACTCATGTGGGATACCTGGATTACAATAGCAGTTCGTGGCTCTGGTCTGGCATAGTCCTGGCTCTTGTGGGCATTTGGAAAGTGAAGCAGTGGGTAGAAGTTCTCTGTGTGTCTCTGTCTGTCTGAAATAAATAGATGAAATTAAAAAAAATTTTTGGAAATAGTATTTTATTTGAGTAGATATAGTAGGTGGGAAGTTCATTTTTTTCTAGATATTAAAATGACAGTTCATAAAGGATCCTGGAGTATTATTCTACTTTTCTGCCTGCAGTTACCCAGTCTCCCTGAAAGTGTGTAAGTCCAGTTTACCATCTAGTACCACAAGGGCGTGGCACTGGGTAGAGCGTTCTTTCCACCTGACAATTTGGAAGTGGGAGGCTTCTTTTGCCATCATCATTTTCTCCAGAGTTTTCTGCTGATATTATATGGTGCAGCATCAGTCGTCAAGATTAGTGTGTTGTTAGGTTGAGTCTGGAGTTTCATTTTATACCTAGCAGGAGTGTATTTCAATACTGATAGAGCAAAACAGTAGCACGAGTTTCCCAGGAAGTCACTGCACTGGAGTAACTTTCTAAAACAGGAAATACTTTTAGAGAGCACTGATCACCCAAAAGAAGTAAACACATTGATAAAACATCATTGGGTTGTAATGAATAATCTAGGCTCTGATTTTTGAAGCAGTCAGTACTAAAGAGAGATTCCAGAAATTTCAGAACTGTCTTTGTTTATTGTGTACCTGTCTTCACAGTTAATCTATGAGAAGGGAGTGAATACCACTTAGAATTGCCCTAGGCAATATGATGCAATAAAATGCTGGTATCAAGAAATCCTTAAGCTCTGGGCTTGAACTATATTAGGCATTGATTGGGAAATCCTATTATCCTACATCAATTAACATTTTAAAACAAAATCTTCTTTCTTAGCTGAACAGATTGTCTTCAGAGCATGTAACAACACATGAATTCCCCAAGGCACAAAAAAATGTTTCACAAGAAAGAGTTTGCTTTTGTATTTCTTAACAAACTTTGCAAATAAATGCCTTTATTTGCCAATACATAATCCAGGAAAAGTAAATGTCCTTGACCTGGCAAATCCATGCCAGAAATTTAACCTATGTATACATCAAGATATGCCCTTAAATTAAACTAAAAGGACAGTTACTGTAACCTTTTGTGATATTAAGAAACAACGTAAAGATCCAAATGTAGCAGATAATTGGTTGAATTATGAAAGCTAAAAACAAATCCAATGTGACCATATTGAAAAAAAAAAAAAGATGTTTTCCAGTGGGGAAACATTCTTAAATTATTAACAAAGAATTGGTCTTAAAGCAGTTTATTTGGAGGCTTTATAGTTTAGCACTAAATTGTAGGATCACCCAGCTTAATTTCAAACCCTAGTGCTAAAATCAGTAGCTATGTGTAGGGCAACATTACTTAATCTGCCTGAATCTCAGTTTTTTCTGTTTTGAAATAATATTATCGGGGAGTTGAGGAATTCTCTGAGTCACAAAAGAATTTGAGGACGAAACAAAGATAAAAGTTAGCTGACAAATAAGATTTATCAGCAGAGTGAAAGTACACTCAGAGGGAATGGGAGCATCCCTTTGTATTATCTGAAAGGACAGCGTTTGCTGCTGTGGACAGAGTGTTACAAGAAAGGGGAGGGATTTCCAGGAATTTGGTGACTGCTCATTTTCTAATCTCCTAGGAAATCTTGGAAGTGTCATGTCATAAGGTACATAATGGCAGTAGGAGTGTCAATCATGGTAAATAATATTCTAATAGGCTTTAGGTCATCTCAGGATGCAGTCGGCAACCATGTTGGGTTTTTCAGCTGGTACCAGGTCTGGGCTGTGGTTTTGCTGCAATACTGATTTTGGGTTGCCGGCCACGGGAGAAGTTTTGGAGGCGATACCAAGGCAAGGTGTGGTGACACATTTCCTCTGGCTGTTTCCATCCCTGCCTTCTTACCTATAAAAACAGTATCTATTTTATAGAATCATTGTGAGAAATAAATGAGAAATCACATGTAAACATTTTAAAATGGTTCCTGGCCATAGATATATTATGATGCGTTTTTAGCAGTAATATTATGATTCAAAGTTCTTTCATTTCAAACAGCTTTAAACTTTGTCTTATTTAAATAGGAAAATAGTGTTTATAAGAAGGGTACAAGTATCTCCTTGAAGCTGAAAACAATGGGAAAACAGGTTTTCTGTTCCTTGAGTCTCAGCTGCAGAAATTCCTGGGCCTGCTGTCCAGATTGCTGGCACCGAATGATTCAGCCCAAAGTTGCCTCTTTCTCTGAGTCTGTGCAGGGTTTGGATCCCAAGTGGAGAGGATCTGATTGGCGCAAGCTTGCGTGTGTTGGGCCCCGAGTTTCGTTCTGTGAAAACACAGATCCCCAGGTGATGGATTCTGACTCAGGAGTCATGCACTCATGCTTCATGGGATTAATTCCATTTTATTAGTTTGGAAAAAGTCATAAAAGAAAGAGCAGGCCTCCTCTTTCTCTACCCTCACTCGACATAGAATAACTGACTAGGTTCTCCAGTTCTCCAGCCTTCTAAATGCCACATGATATCCTGTTGAGTCCATTCCATTCTGTACCCGGCATCAGATCCTGCAGTTTGAGGGCCCGCTGCCTCCCAGAATGCCCCCTCTTCAGAGGCCAGAGAAGTTCCAGTCTGACACCTGTGCATCTGACCCGTTGTCTGTAAGAAGTTCCGTGAACACTATTCGTGTTTTTTTTTTTTTTTCTTTTTTTTTCTTTTCTTTTTTTTTTTTTTTTGACAGGCAGAGTGGACAGTGAGAGAGAGAGACAGAGAGAAAGGTCTTCCTTTGCCGTTGGTTCACCCTCCAATGGCCGCCGCGGCAGGCGCGCTGCGGCCGGCGCACCGCGCTGATCCGATGGCAGGAGCCAGGAGCCAGGTGCTTTTCCTGGTCTCCCATGGGGTGCAGGGCCCAAGCACCTGGGCCATCCTCCACTGCACTCCCTAGCCACAGCAGAGGGCTGGCCTGGAAGAGGGGCAACCGGGACAGAATCCGGCGCCCCGACCGGGACTAGAACCCGGTGTGCCGGCGCCGCTAGGCGGAGGATTAGCCTAGTGAGCCGCGGCGCCGGCCTATTCGTGGTTTTGACAGTTCTCTTGGTGGCGCACAGAACTCAGGGAAGCACTTAAATTTGCTGGTTTATGGGAAAAGACATTATTTAAAAAGATTTATTTATTTATTTATTTGAGAGTCAGAGTTACAGAGAGAGAAGGAGAGGCAGAGAGAGGTCTTCTATCCGCTGGCTCACTCCCCAGATGACTCCAATGGCCGGAGCTGCGCCTATCCGAAGCCAGTAGCCAGGAGCTACCTCTGGGTCTTCCCATGGGGGTGCAGGGGCCCAAGGACTTGGGCCATCTTCTACTGCTTTCTCAGGCCATAGCAGAGAGCTGGATTGGAAGTGAAGCAGCCAGAACTGGAACTGGCACCCATATGAGATGCTGGCAATGCAGGCGGCAGCTTTACCCACTACGCCACAGCGGCCCCAGGGAAAGAACATTATAAAGGATATAGATGATGGTGAGATGAGGGGATGTGTAGGGCAAGGTATGGAGGTCAGGGCCGGGAGCATACCTCCAGGCACATCTATGTATTCAGCAGCCTGGAAGCTCATCAAACACATCCTTGAAGAATTTTATGGAGTTTAATCTCCACAGTTCCTGTCCACTACTAACTGCCACCTTCCCAGGAGGCTGGAGGAGGGGGTGGAATAGTCCAATCCTTTAATCCTCTCATCACTTAGTCTTTCTAGGACCAGCCTCCTCCTGGGCTATCTCAGAGCCCCACCTTACTCACCTCATTAGTGATTCAAAGGGTCTTCTTAGCCGGCCCCGCGGCTCACTAGGCTAATCCTTCGCCTTGCAGCGCCGGCACACCGGGTTCTAGTCCCGGTCGGGGCGCCAGATTCTGTCCCGGTTGCCCCTCTTCCAGGCCAGCTCTCTGCTGTGACCCGGGAGTGCAGTGGAGGATGGTCCAAGTCCTTGGGCCCTGCACCCCATGGGAGACCAGGATAAGCACCTGGCTCCTGCCATCGGATCAGCGTGGTGCGCTGGCTGCAGCGCGCCAGCCGTGGTGGCCATTGGAGGGTGAACCAACGGCAAAGGAAGACCTTTCTCTCTGTCTCTCTCTCTCTCACTGTCCACTCTGCCAGTCAAAAAAAATTTTTTTTTTTTTTACAAAGGGTCTTCTTGTGAACAACAAAGGCACTTCTATCACAAGGTATGAGGCTTTTAGGATCTCCATGACTGGAACTAGGGAAAAGACCAAATATATTATAGTCAAACATATATTTTAGTATACAAGAATAGAGATAAGGTCTAGGGGCAAGTGCTGTAGCACAACGAGTTAAGCTGCCTCCTGCACACTGGCCCTAGTTCCTGTCCCAGCTGCTCCAGTTCTGGTCCAGCTCCCTGCTAATGGCTTGGGAAAAGCAGCCAAAGAAGGCCCCGGTACTTGGGCCCCTGCTACTCCCCTAGGAGACCTGGATGAAGCTCCTGGCTTCAGTCTGACCCGGCTCTGGCCATTGTGGCCACCTAGGGAGGGAACCAGTGGAGGGAAGATCTCTCTCTCTCTCTGTGTCTCTCCCTCTCTCTATAAGTCTGACTTTCAGATAAATAAATAAATCTTTAAAAAAGCAGAAAGGGTCTAGAAGGATGTATGTTGAGTTGCTAACTGATTATTTTTCACAGCAATGACGTTATAGGTGTTTTAAAAATATTGTCCCCCTTTTCTTCCTCTGTTCATTTCTGTTTTCTTACAATTGAAATATCTGCCATTTTTTTCTTTTTTGCTTTTAAAAATTTATGCATTTATTTAAAAGGCAGAGTGACAGAGGAGAGACAAAGAGAGAAATCATCCACTGGTTCATGCCACAAATGGCTGCAACAGCCAGGGCTGCTCCAGGCTGAAGCCAGGAACCTGGAACTCCATCCAGGTCCCCAACACGGGTCCCCCACTTACTTGGGCCATCATCTGTTGCCTCCCAGGTACATGAGCAGGAAGCTGGATTGGAAGCAGAGGTGGGATTTCATTCCATGCATTCTATTATAGCATGTGGGGATCCCAAGTGACAGTTTAATCTGCTGTGCCGCAATGCCCACCCCTCATTTTTCATATTGATTGCATATTGAAATTATATTTTGGATATGTTGGATTAATTAAATTTATTAGAATGTATATAACCTAGTTTTTTTAGAATATTTCTACTAAAAAACTTTAAATTTGTAGGGCTCACATTACATTTCTAATTGAGTAGTGCTAGCTTAGAATATTATAGTCCATTGTGAAATTATTTGATCAAATTCCATTGACAAGAATTTGATAAGAGTTTCTTGCAAGCCCATCATTTAGCCTGACATGTCTTCCTATTTTAATATTAATAAAAGTTTTTTTTTTTTTTTTTTTTATTTTGGGACTGCTGATGTAGGTAGCAGTCTGACTCTATGACCAAAAAAGAAGGAAACAAACCTTTGGGATCACAACACAAATGGAATTTCTGTTGTTAGTTTGGGATTGAACTGTGCCACAGCATATACTCATGAAATTTGACTAATATTGTTAGAAATGAGCAGGCTCTGTAAAATGGTTAACATAATGTTTATTTAGGGCATAATATGATTGACCTAGACCCAGGAGACACAAACTCAGTGACATTTAATGAGCCTTGGTAAGGGTTGTAATGCTCAAATTCTAGTCAGAACTTGTGTATTCCATGACAGCAAGCTTTCTTTTATCATTACGTAGTGAATGTACATTGGCTTGGCCCCAGAAGGTAGGCTTCTGGTGGGCAGGGGTGAACTCCCAGAAGAGATCACTTTCTTTAGAACTTGGTTGGTTACAGCCGTTGTTAGAGACAGGGAGCATCTCTGGAAAGAATGCTACTTATTAATTTTAGGGACACTTCTGGGAATAGATAAGGAATGTACAGATAAAGAGCAAAGCATTGTACAAGCCTTGCTCCAGATGTCTAAAGTGAAACAGACCCTGTGTGCCTATCACTCGAGTCCTGTCGACCTAGGAGATAAGAGTAATAACTCAGTCTGGAGCCTTCTTAGACAAGTCTCAGTTGGTATTTCTCTTGAATGTTTGAAGGCTTTTTAATTTTTTTTTAAAGATTTATTTATTTGAAAGTCAGAGTTACACAGTGAGAGAAGGAGAGGCAGAGAGAGAGGTCTTCCATCCACTGGTTCACTCCCCAGTTGGCTGCAACGGCCAGAGCTGTGCTGATCTGAAGCCAGGAGCCAGGAGCTTCTTCCGGGTCTCCCACACAGGCACAGGGGCCCAAGTACTTGGGCCATCTTCTACTGTTTTCCCAGGCCATAGCAAAGAGCTGGATTGGAAGTGGAGCAGCTGGGACTTGAACCGGTGCCCATATGGGATGCTGGCACTACAGATGGGTGCCTTCACCACTAAGCCACAGCGGCAGCCCCCATTGTTAATTCTCATAGTATAACACATGAAGAACAGAGATCCTACATGGGGAGCAAGTACACAGTGACTTCTGTTGTTGATTTAACAATTGACACTCTTGTTTATGATGTCAGTGATCACCCAAGGCTCTTGTCATGAGCTGCCAAGGCTATGGAAGCCTCTTGAGTTCACAGACTCAGACCTTATTTAGACAGGGCCATAATCAAAGTGGAAGTTCTCTCCTCCCTTCAGAGAAAGGTACCTCCTTCTTTGATGGCCTGTTCTTTCCATTGGGATCTCACTCACAGAGATCTTTCATGTAGGTCATTTTTTGCCACAGTGTCTTGGCTTTCCAGGTCTGAAGTGCTCTCATAGGCTTTTTATCAGACGCCCCACTCCTGATCCATCTCCTTGCTAATGTGCTTGGGAAAGCAGAAGATGGCTCAAGTACTTGGACCCTAGCCACCCTTGTAGGAGACTCAGATGGAGTTACAGGCTGCTGACTTCAGCCTGCCCCAGCCCCAGCCATGTGGCCATGTGCAGAGTGAACCAGTGAATAGATATCTTTCTCTCTTTTTGTCTTCCTTTCTTTCTGTCACTCTGACTTTCAACAAATATAATAAGTCTTAAAAAAGTTACTTAGGCACATTATTGAGTCAAACACATTTCCTTTGTTTCGCCTACATTTACCTAGACTTAACATTCAATTACTTTCCTCAAATGTATGGGTTCCCTGCCTGCTGACTAACGAACCCAGTCATGCTTCATGAATCAAGTCCATTGGGGAGAGAAAGGCTTTATTAATTTCTGAGAGTAAGATGGCAGGAGAAATATGCCTCACATCTGCCTGTGCAATTGGGAGGTGGAGGGAAGCTTTACAGATGAAGTAGGAGAAAACTAGTATGAAGAAATGCCTCGCAGGGCAAATAAGTGATTGAAGGGGCTTGGAATCAGGCCAGCATGGTAAGATGGACTTTTAATTCTGAATTTCCAATTTTTTTGGAAGATTTATTCATTTATTTGAAGGGCAGAGTTACAGAGAGGCAGAGGCAGAGAGAGAGAGGTCTTTATCCGCTGGTTTACTCCATAGATGGCTGCAATGGCTGGAGCTGTGCTGATCCAAAGCCAGGAGCCAGGAGCTTCTTCCAGGTCTCCCACATGGGTGCAGGGGCCAAAGGACTTAGGCCATCTTCCACTGCTTTCCCAGGCCATAGCAGAGAGCTGGATCAAAAGTGGAGCAGCCAGGACTCTAACTGGTGCTCATATGGGATGCCGGCACTGCAGACAGTGGCTTTACCCACCAGGCCACAGCACCAGCCCTGTGAATTTCTATTTTTGAGGGATTCCTTCCTTCTGAAAGGGCTCCCGTATACTCAAGCTCCAGTGTTACTCAGGTTTCCTTGGCTCTGTTAGCTAGATTTTTCTTCTTTTGTGCATGCCTAGGAGTTGTGACATGAAATTCTCTGCTTGGGATTCCCTGTGCACATGCATGGTCCTGTCCTAAACAATAGGGATGCTTGAAAAATATGATTAGGCCCATTGTTTAAGCATAAAATTGGGAGACATTCAGGAAAAGAATTGGAAAGCATAACAAGGGGAAACCCGGTAAAAAGGAAGTTCAGTGTCAACTTCTATTGCAGGACTGCGCCTCAGTTCTCATTTACACATGTACTGTAGCAGCTGATTCAAGTCAGCTATTCCCCTTGGCTCTGGGTATCCCTTGTTGGCTAATGCAGCCTTTTCAGAGCTGTCAGGAGCTGTGAGTCTGGGACAAAGGAGTTGATGTGATAACATTGGCTCTATTTGATTTTAGTTAACCCGGCTCCCTCTGTCTTGTAGATTCTCCCTCAAGATGCATCCCTGAAACACTTCCTCAATGTAATCCGTTCCTTTTTTCCCTTGGTCATATCTACGGCAGCTCCTGGAATTCCCATCTGCATTGTTGCACATCTGGCTTGCCCAGAAAGTTGTGATTGAATATGATTAACCCCTATGAGCTTCCCATTGTCCTCAGAGTGAGCGTGCTGGACCATTCAGACCCCTGCACCTTCTAGACATTTCCCCAATCACTTAGCGTTGAATTTTGGCCATCAGGCTGGTCTGTGTTCTCTGAAACATCTCTAAACTTCCTCCCACCCCTGTGTTTGATCTGGAGGCCTATTCTACCTGCAGTGCCTTTTCTTTATTTTTTCCCAAGGACTCGTGCTTATCCTCCAAGGTTTGACTACTCGAGGGTTTTGGAGAGAGAATATAGCTTTCTTGCAGCTTTATTGCAATGTTCCTTCTCATGTGACTATAATTATATACCCTTGTTGGTTTTCTGTACTGAACTGTGATTAAAGCTGACTTTTTCTCTAGTTTGCTATATATTTAGTTCCTGGAGCATAATTGGGTTTATTCCTTCATTGATAAATATTTGATGGAGTCCGTAATCCTAAAAAGAGGACTAGTTACATTTATTTGGGGAGGAGCTTTCATAATGTGTAATCTGCACTCTCTGCCTCTGGCCACGTGTGGCTACCCAGCACCTGAATCGTGGCTGGTTTGAGTTGCAGTGTGCTGCGAGTATAAAGTGCAGCTTTGAAGACTTATCATGACAAAAGAATGTACATTTTTTTAGTTTTGTTTATTTATTTGAAAGAGTTGGGAAGAGGGAGAGACAAGAGAGATCTTTGTCTGCCAGTGACTCCCCAAATGGCTGCAACATCCAGGACTGGGCAAAGCTGAAACCAGGATCTGGGAGCTTCTTCCAGGCTTCCTGTGTGGCTGACAGAGTCCCAAGGTCTTGGGCCATCCTCCACTGCAACCCCAGCCCTAAGAATGTGTGTATTAGTCATCTTTTACATGGAGTACATCTTTAACTTATAATACCTTGCTATAAGTTTAAGTAAATTAATCCCACCTACTTCTTTTACCTTTTTAATGTGGCTACTGGAATATTTAAATTTATGTATGTGATTTGAGTTAAATTTCTATTGGACAACACTCATCTAATCAGCTCTTACTCTTAGACTCAAGATTCTGGAAGATGAAACCAGCTTTAAATGATAAGCCTTTTGCACATTAGTCAATCCAACAGATTCCATTGCACTCATTAATTTTACCTCCTCTTGCCTCAACCCCAAATTCCCATGAATAAAAAAGGCATTTGAATAACAGAAATCTTACAGAGGCTGTGATGTTTACTTCCAGTCTAAAGGTGCAGGGACATGTTAGCTGCCTGCTCAGCTGCTGCCCATGCACACGGCAGGGCATGTGAGGACTCGCACAAGAAGTGCAGGCCAGTGATATACGGAGCCAGAGCTTAGCGAGGGTCACAGCACTTGGTGACAGTGTGCTTCCTGTTCCGAGTGAGGAACAGCTGCAGCGTGATCCTTGGCAGCAGGCGCAAGGCAGCCTGCCCTGTGGCACCCTGTGGGTCTGACACAGCACTGAGGTACACCCCTGCTGCAGAGAGGGAAAAGACAACGCCTCCAGTCTGACTTGCACCTCCCCTGCTTCCTCTTGCCCATCGCACAGTGGAGATTGGGTCTGGCTCCACAGCAGGAAATAGCTTTTCCTCACAAGTCAAGGGTTGGCCAGTCTTGGGTGATTATATCAATGCTTTGTAACGGGCTCTTGTTTGAAATAAAAGCAACATCCTTTATATTTGATTATCAGATTCAGATGGGAAAAGCATTTTTTAAAAACTTTTTTCATAATTTACATCTTACATAGAAACCATGAGAAGAGCAATGAAGAATATTTCAACATCCTTTCCCCATGTTTACTTATTGGTATTTCTCCTATTTGCTTTGTCTTTTGCATATATATATATATATATATATATGCCATATATACAAGATTGTATGGATATACTTGTTTTTCCTGAACCATATGAGAATAAGTGGCATATATATCATAGCCCTTCCTCCTAAATATTTCAATACAAAAGCATATTTCCTAAAAACTAGGATATTCTCTTATATAACCTCAGTTCATTGACTAACTTCAGTAAATTTAACACTAATGTAATTCTTGTATCTTATCTATTGTGTGTGTTCTAATTTTGTCGGTTGGCCCAAAGATATTCTGCACGTTGTATTTTCCTGCCCATTAAGCATTCAGACTAGAATCACATATGTATTCAGCTGTCACATCTCTTTAGGCTTCTTTAATCTGGAACAGTTCCTCAGGCTTTTTCTCTTTTGTCTTTTGTGATGTTGACATTTTCATAGCAGAATGTTTTAAATTTTCAAAACAGGGGATGAGCGTACTGGCACAGTGGGTTAAGCTGCTGCTTGAGATGCCACATTCCATATGAGAGTGCCTGTTTGAGTCCTGGTTTCTCCACTTTCAAGCCAGTTTCCTGCTAATGTGCCTGGGAAAGCAGCAGATAATGGCCCAAGTATTTGCGTCCCTGCCATCCAAATGTGAGACCCAAATGGGGTTCTAGGTTCTTGGCTTTGGCTTGGCCCAGCTCTGGCTGTTTCCAGTATTTGGGGAGTAAACCAACAGATGGAAGAGCCCTCTCTCTGTCTCTCTCTCTCTCAGTTTCTGGCACTCTACCTTTCAAATAAATAAATAAATACATGAATAAATAAATAAAACTTTAAAATAATTTTAAAAACAGACTTGTTAAAGAGCTAGGGAAAAATTTATTTTTGTTATCTGCTATTTTGTTTCCTACATTTTATGCAGGAAAAACCTTTGCAAGCAAGACTTTAAAGGAACGTCAACTATATATTTGATTTTCTAAAAAAAAAAAATTCTAAACAGTTCAACCAAACCAACCAAACAAAAACGCCAGCAAAAGCCACCAACATTTGCAGTGTAGATGACAGAGTAAGTTTGTACATAAGGTTTTTCAAGGCTGTAAGAAAAAGATTAACATCCTAAAAAAGCAAGCAAAGGAACTCAGTAGGCAGTACTAAGGAATACGAATATGAATGGCCATTTCTGTGAAAAACAAACAAATCCCAGGGATTCCATTGTTTGGAAATCAAGAATAAGGGACCCTCATGTTAATTTCCAAAGGATTAAGTTTCTGAGACTGTCTCCAGTGCAGACAAGAATATAGTGAAAGAGGTGTTGCTTCTTACTGCTGATTCGCTGTACATTGATGCAAACCTTATAGGGGGTTATATTAGGACACATAAGGCAGAATTTTAAATAACAGTGACTTTGTGTCATGACTTGTATGGCAGATTACCTGCTGTATATAAGTGCTGTGGTTTGCTGGTTTTATTTTATGCCTCAGGTTTTATTTCAATCATGAGCCAAACAAGTTTTATATATTACATTTGGTTGTTATCTTGCTTAAGTATCTTTTTTTTTAAAAAAAAAAAAAAAGATTTATTTATTGGAAAGTCAGTGTTAGAGAGAGAGAGAGAGGTCTTCCATTGATGGGTCACTCCGCAGTGGCCGCGATGGCTGGAGCTGCGCCAATCCAAAGCCAGGAGCTTCCTCTGGAGCTCCCATGCAGATGCAGGGGCCCAAACACTTGAGCCGTCTTCCTTCTGCTGCTTTCCCAGGCCATAGCAGAGAGCTGGATCAGAAGTGGAGCAGCCGGGTCTCAAACTGGCGCCATTATGGGATGCTGGCACTGTAGGCAACGGCTTTACCCACTATGCCACGGCGCTGGTCCTTTATGCCTCAGTTTTAATAAAATACTCCCAGGCTTGCAAATCATAGAGGCCTATCATTTTAAGAAAGCATATATTCATATCATTGAAGGGAAGCAATTTGCCTCAAAAAAGTCTTCTTTAGAAAACATTAAGAATTTTTTCTAATAATGAGTGGCCTTTTTTATTTGTTTGAGTTGATTTTCAGTACAGTAAATAATTCAGCTTTGCAGTTACAGTTAGTTACCCCTAGACATTGGCATGGGTCAGTGTTGATTATGGGCCCCTGAGTTAAGTCCAGAAATAGATTAAACAAATCTCAGATCAGTAGCTGCAAGGAGGCAGGAGCAGTTTGTGGATTTGGTACAGGTGGGGTAGTTTGAGGACAGTGGTGTTTTAGTAAGATGTCCCTGGTGGCAAGAGCAGTCTCTCCTCTCATTACTGTAGACTGGAGATCCTGAAGATTACAGGTAGGACAGAGAAAAGCAGTGACTAAGGAGAGTGTGTGCGGTGGCTGATAGTCAACGGGAACAGATGTTGGAGGATGAGTGCTGCACTCTGTGACAGAAGGAAGGCTACACGAGGGAGCTGCCTCCTTGCGGAGGGCCGTGAGGAGTTTCGTCTCGGAGCCCAGCCAGCTGCGATGGTGCTGTACCTGCGCTGTTGGCGTGGGAGGCTCTAAGATGGGTGCGGGTGTGATTGGAGTTTGCGATGAGGTTGCTGATGATGTGGATTTGGGGAGAAAAAAAGCTGAGAGAGCTACCTGAGTCAGGTGAGAACAGAAAGGGAGCCTTGGGCACAAGGAGTCTGTAATGGGGCTCCTAGGAGAGGCTGTGTGTGCATTGGAGAGTCTTAAGAACTGGATCACCTCGTGCTTACACCGCGTAGCCGGAATCCTGCTTGCGAGGCGTTTTACCTGGGGTTGCTGTAAAAGCAGACGGTGCCCTTGACTTGGACCCAATCTTCCCCCACCTCATACAACATCCTCCTGCTGCTCTTCCACCACAGACCCACCTTTCCTTCTTTCTCCAGAAGAGATGACCCTCTGCTTCAAAAGAAAAAAAAAAAAAAGCATCCTGTGGAGACTTTTCCTTCCTCCTTTCTGGGAAATTCTTGCTGCTTCATGTACTGTCCTCCATTTCCGCTTCCCACTCCTCCCTACTTTGGGTTTCACGCTGAGATTTGAGATGATGATTTCAGTATGGGCAAAGTCAGAAGGAAGGGAGCCTCTTCAGCTTTTTAATGTTTGTGTGTGTAGTTCCCACTTCAAAATATGCAGGAGGAAGGTTCCACACAATAGTTTTCAAGCTGGAACCCTCACGAGGGCAGGGCAAGATGGCAGCTTCCACCTCTGTTCCCACCAGAGCAGCTTTCTCTGAGTAAGGATTCATTTGGGTAAAGTGTTTCCATGCATACAGAAAGTGAGCCACTGGTTTTAAAAATAACTCCTGTCTGTACTTTTATGAGTTTAACTCAATGTGTGTTAGCTCCTTAATTGAAGGCTTACATATTGTGAAGAATCTGGAAGAATCTACATTATATTCTATGCTGATTGTATTCATAGCTTATTACTAGAAAGAGATTAAAACTTCACACACAGGGGCCTGGCATTGTGGCACAGCAGGTTAAGCCAACACTTCCAATGCCAGCATATCATATATGAGCACAGGTTCAAGTCCTGGCTGCTTCACTTCACTCCAGCTCCCTGCTAATGCACCTGGGAAAGCAGTGAAACTTGGCCCAAGTGGTTGGGGCCTGCCATCCACAAGAGAGAGCTGGATGGAGTTTCTGGTTCCTGACTTCTGGCTTTGGTCTGGCCTAGGCTAGGTCGTTATGACCGTTTAGGGAGTGAACTAGTCGAAGGAAGATAGATCTCTCCCTCATTCTCCCCTCCCCTGTCATCCTAACTTTCAAATAAACAAATCTGTTTAAAAAACCTATTTATGTAAAAACTGATATCAAAATTTTGACCTGGTTTTCTCCAGAATGAGGCCTGTCTCCCAGTGGGTTTAAACTGACCTCAAGGAGAATTCTGCATAGTCTTAAGAAAAAAAAAAATGACCTGGCAAGCATTCTCTCTAAAATGAAGTCTGATTTCAGGTATCTTAGAAAATGATGAAGCCACTTTTAAAGTAATAGATTCTATAGCCAAATATAAAGTAATAGATTTGGAATTTTTTTTTTAGTTTCTACATACATATATATTTCTATGATATAAATTATTTATATTCTTAGAAACAAGTTAATCACTCTCTCCTTTTGTATTTGATTATGTCCTTTTTTCTACTCATTTTGGGTTTAGTTTGTTCTTTTTCTAGTTCCTTTTGGTATAAAATAAAATTATTTACTTTTTTTTTTTTTAAATTGTATGAGTATTTTTATTCAGAACCTGTATCTCCAAGACTGGTAGAAACAAAATACAAACAACTTGTTATTTTTTAAAATAAGATTCATTTTTATTTATTTGAAAGTCAGAGTTACACCGAGAGAGGAGAGGAAGAGAGAAAGAAGTCTTCAATCTGATGGTTCACTCCCCAATTGGCTGCAATGGCCGGAGCTGTGCTGATCAGAAGCCAGGAGCCAAGAACTTCTTCTGGGTCTCCCACGTGGGTGTAGGGGCCAAAGGACTTGGGCCATCTTCTACTGCTATCCCAGGCATAGCAGAGAGCTGGAGCAGAAGTGGAGCAGCCGGGACTAGAACTGGCACCCATAAGGGATACTGGGGCTTCAGGCCAGGGTGTTAACCCACTGTGCCACTGCACCACAGCGCTGGCCCCCAAACAACTTGTTATTAACATAATAGCTGAAGTTGTTAACTGCAAGAATACTGTAAAAAGAAGTATTACCAAATGTCACTTTGCTATCTCTCCCTTCCTTCCTTCTTAAATATTTATTAATTTATTGAAAAGTAAAGTGATATATATATATATATATATATGATACAGAGAGAGAGAGAGAGATCTATCTTCCATCTGCTGGTTCACTACTCAGATGCCCAGGCTGGGCCATGCTGAAGCCAGGAGCAAGGAACTTTATCCATGTTTCCTACAGGGTGGCAGGAAGTCAAATACTTGAACCATTATTCATTGCTTCTTAGGTGCATTAGCAGGGAGCTGAATCAGAAGGGGAGTAGCCAGGACTTGAACTGGTGCTCTGATTAGGATGCAGACATCTTTTTTTTTTTTTTTTTTTTTTTTTGACAGGCAGAGTGGACAGTGAGAGAGAGAGACAGAGAGAAAGGTCTTCCTTTTGCCGTTGGATCACCCTCCAATGGCCGCCGCTGCAGCCGGCGCACCGCGCTGATCCGATGGCAGGAGCCAGGATTCAGGTGCTTTTCCTGGTCTCCCATGGGGTGCAGGGCCCAAGCACCTGGGCCATCCTCCACTGCACTCCCTGGCCATAGCAGAGAGCTGGCCTGGAAGAGGGGCAACCGGGACAGAATCCGGCGCCCCAACCGGGACTAGAACCCGGTGTGCCGGCGCCGCAAGGTGGAGGATTAGCCTATTGAGCCACGGCGCCGGCTAGGATGCAGACATCTTAATCCACTGCATCAGATTGCCCGCTTCTCTTTTTCTAATCTAGGCATTTATTGTTACCACCTTCCTTCTTAGAACTATTTTTTCTGCATCCTATAAGTATTGGTGTGTTTTATTTCCACTTTTGTTTATTTTAAGATATGTTTCCTTTTTTTAAGATTTATTTTATATACTTTAAAGGCAGAGTTACAGAGAGAAAGGGAGAGACAGAAAGAGAGAGAGAGAGAAAGGGAGAGACAGAAGGAGGTGGGGGGGAGCGTCTTTCATCCACTGGTTTACTCCCTAAATGGTCCCAATGACCAGGCTGAAACCAGGAGCCAGGAGCTTCTTCTAGGTCTCCCACATGGGTGCAGGGGCCCAAGCACTTGGGCCATCTTCTACTGCTTTCCTAGGTACATTATCAGGGAGCTGGATCAGAAGTGGAGCATCTGGGAATCAAACTGGCACCCATATGGGATGCCAGAGCTGCAGGTGATGGTTTAACCCACTACACCACAGCGCTGGCTATCTTAAGATATTTTTCAAATTTCCATTTTGATTTCTTATTTCTGGTTGTTCAGGAGCTTGCTATCAAATTTCCACATATTTGTTAATTTCCTAAAGTTCCTCTGTTACTGATTTCCAGTTTCATACCATGTGGTCAGAAAACACAGTTGGTATGATTTTAGTCTTTTTGAATTTGTTAAGTTTTTTTAAAATTTTTTGTTTGTTTTAAATCTTTCTGACACATGGCAGTTGTACATGTTTATCATGTTTATGGGATATGATAATTGAATACATTGTGTATACTTACTTATTTTAAAATAAAAAGAACTCTTTGTATAGGTGATGGAATCCAAAGACAAGGATGCTGTGTCTCGCAGGCAGTTACTGGAAACAGGGGCAGGAGCTCCAGAGCTCTCTGGTCCCTGTGTCCTCAGCTTCAGTCTGTAGCTTCCTTCCTGTCCCCTTTCCCACTTGCTCTTCACGGGCGTCCCCTGCTCAACACACAACAGCTCAGTCACTGTCTCTCAATGACACCTTTGAATTTCCCAGGGGAGATTCTCATTGGACCAGCTTAGGTCAGAGGTCAACCCTTGATCCATCAACTCTGGCCAGTCTTAGAGTCACAAAGCTCCAGGTTCCCCCAAGTCCCCCCCTGAGGGTGGGGCAGCAGTTCGGAGAGCGTTGGGAGAGCCCCAGGTACCCCAGAAAGTATCCACTATCAGTGGTTTGGAGAGGTCCTTCTGAATCTCACAGTACACTTTCCTCCTATAGCCTGGGGCTCCTCAGCCCGAGGGATGACTTGAGTAGAGATGAGAAAATGAATGGGAGCACGCTTGCTGCGGTGGGGTGATGCAGGTCCTTTCTGTAATTCCCATCGCTGGGGTTCAGGAAGCCCATGGATTATGGTGATTTTGCCACCAGCAGCTTGAGGCTGGGAGTCTTCCTTGGGAACTAGCATGAACACCTCACCCTCTGATGAAACCTGTGTTCTAGACTAGGATGACTTATTCTCCAAAAACTTCGTAAGCACTTGAGAAGAATGTTTTTCCACTGTTGGATGGAATGTTCTGTATGTCTGTTAGGTCTGTTATAAAGTATAGTTCAAGTCCAATGTTTCCCTATTGATTATCTGTCAAGATATTTCTGTCAAGATGATTGTTGAATGTATGACATATATATATATATTACTGTATTATGGTCTATCTCTCACTTCTGCTCTATGGATATATTTTTTAAATATTTGTTTATTTGAAAGGCAGAGTTACAGGGAAAGAGAGAGAGGACGAGATATAGAGAGATTTTCTATCTGCTGGTTCAATCTCCAAATGGCTGTAGCAGCCAGGGTTAGGCCAGGCTGAAGTGGGTACAGGGCCCAAGTACTTGGGCCATCCTCTGCTGTTTCCCGAGACACATTAGCTGGCACTGGATTAGCAGTGAGCAACTGGGACATGAACTGGAGCCCATATGGGATGCCGGCATTGCAGGGGGTGCCTTTGCCTGCTACTCCACAAGGCCCGCCCCTGAAGACACTTTTGAAAGCAGTGATAACAGCCATTTAGTCCATCCCTTAAAGAATTGAGAGTCCTAGGAATGTGGTTAATGGAATCTTTTTTAATGTATATATTAGCTGCTGAAAAATGGGTCTTCTTTAAGATTTTTTTTAATATTAGGAATCAAAAAGAAACCAAAAAGAGTCGAGTTGCTACTGTAAGATGGGTGCCGTCCATATGGGTCCCATAGAAACTCTAGCAGAATTGCCCTTGTTGACGAGAGGAGTGAGCAGGAGCATTTTGTTGTGAAGAATGACTCTTTTGAAGCTTTTCCAGACATCTTTCTGCTACAGCTCTGGATAACGTTCTCAAAGCACTCTTCTCACAAACAGATGTTGCGGCTCTTTGGCCCTCCGGAAGGTCGTCAGGCAAATTACCTTGAACATTCCAAAGAGCTGTTGCCGTGGTCTTTGCTTATGACCAGTTTACTTCTGCCTTGACTGAACCATTTCCACCTCTTGGTAGCCATTGCTGTACATGTGCTTTGTATTCAGGATTGTACTGGGAAAGCCGTGTTTCATTTCCTCTTAAATTAGTGAAGAATTGCTCCAAGATCCTGATCCTACTTGTTTATAGTTCCCATTGAAAGCTTTTCTGTCATTTGCAGCTGATCTGAGAATGACAGTTTTGGTAACAAAGAGCAAGAAAAAAATTTTTTTTCACTTTACTTTTTCTGTCAGAACTGTGTGTGCTGAGCCAGTTGGAATGTCTATGGTGTTGGCTGTGGTTTCTGTTGTTAATCAGTGGTCCTCTTCAGTGACGGTGTGAACAAAAGCTTTTCCTCTAAACTGAAGTGGCCTTGGGCTTCATCTTCAACAATGCCTCATCCCTTCTTAAAATGAATTATCTGTTTGTAAACTGCTGATGTACTTAGAGCATTGTCCCTATGAACTTTATGTAAAGCATCAGTGATTTCACCATTCATCCACCCAAGCTTCACCATAGATCTGATGTTTGGTCTTGTTTCAATTCTAGCAGAACTCATGTTGCTTTGATAGGGCGCTATTTAAATTTATGTTTTACCTTTTCTAATTCCTCAAGTGAGACTCTGCTTACTCACATTATATCAAGTTAGTATGACTTCATTTTGATGCAAAAAGTTTTTGAATCCATGTGCAAATTTTTCATAATGTACATTTTCAATGAACTTTTTGAAGATGCATTTTATATTTTGTATTATTATATCCTCTTGTTGAATTGATTCATTTGTCTTATATAGTATTCTTTGTCTCTTTTTGGAGTTTTCAAGATAAGGCATATTTTGTCTCATATAAATATAACTACCTCTGATCCTTAATAACATTTGGAAGCCCCTTTTTGCCTCTTGATACTTAGTTCTTAACATTCTAAAATGCCTTTGTTTACCTGTCTTAGGTTGAGTTCCAAAGTAGCAGAGTGACACAGGGATTTGCGTGCAAGTAGTTTATATGGATTCAAAGTAGGGGAATAGAAAAGTGAGACAAGAAGAAAAAGATAGTATGGTGCAGTGGGTTAAGCTGCTGCCTAAGATGCTGGCATCCCATAAGAGTCTGGTTCAAGTCCTGGTGGCTCCATTTCTGATCCATCTCCCTGCTAATGTGCCTAGGAAAGCAGCAGAGGATGACATGGGTATTTGTGCCCCAACTAACCATGTGGAGACCCAGATGGAGTTTCAGGCTTCTGGCTTCGTCCTGGACCAACCCTGACCTTCCATGTCACCTGGGGAGTGAACGAGAGATTCTCCATCCACTGATTCACTCCCCAGCTGGCTGCAATGGCCAGCACTGCACCAGGCCAAAACCAGGAGCCAGGAGCTTCATTCAGGTCTCCTATGTGGGTGGCAGAATTCCAGACTTCCAAACATGGGCCATCTTCCACTGCTTTCCCAGGGCATTAGCAGGGAGCTGGGTGAGAAGTGAAGCAGCCAGTAAATGAACCAGCAGCCATATGGGATGCTGGCATTACAGGCAGCAGCTTTACTGCTATGTTACAACGCAGGTCTAATGAATGAATAAATTTTTTTTTAACAAAACAGAAGGAAAAGGTAGCAGATAAAGGGTGAGTTACTAAGACAGTGCCCTCCTCACCCCACAGTGGGCAACTGGTACTTAATTCTGTTGAAGAATAACTGGGACCCAGTATAGAACACTTACCTCAGTAAGCTAAATTGTTTATCCACTATTTTTTTTATACTTGGTAGAGGGCTGCTCTTGAGGGCAGATAGGAGCAGAGTAAGTTACAGTGACAGGAGAAGTCCTTAGGTAGGGAAATGGAGCTGCTGGTCCTTGGAAGCGAGAGGGATTACACATGGGTGCTGCAGCATCCTCTGTCTTAGGCTTCTGAGTGAGCATTATGGGTTTATGACAAGTGCACCATGACTTCTGGAGAAGACCCATGCCCAACATCGAGCAGCTATTCTTCAATAAACTTCTAGTTCCATCTCCCTTTAAAAAGATGAGGAGAATCCCATTACTGTCTACTTATTTTAGTCTGTCTTTCAAAGTCACTTCAAGTACTTCTATGTCCAGCATTTTTTTAAAAAAGATTTTTGTTTATTTATTTGAGAGAGTTATAGACGGACAGTGAAAGAGAGAGAAAGAGTTTCTGTTTGCTTGCTCACTCCCCTGATGGCTTCAACAGCCAGGAGCTGGGCCATTCTGAAGCCAGGAGCCTGGAGCTTCTTCCTGGTCTTCCACGTGGGTGCAGGGGCCCAAGCACTTGGGCCATCTTCGACTGCTTTCCCAGGCTATAGCAGAGAGCTGGATCGGAAAAGGAGCAGTGATAATATGAACCAACACCCATGTGGGATGTTGGCGCCGCAAGTGGAGGCTTAGCCTACTGTGCCGCAGTGCCGGGCCCCTATGTCCAGCATTTTTAATTCAGCACAGTCAACTACACCGAAGAGGATCACTCTTATGCAGCAAGCCTTGGTGACTCGTGCTGAGGATAACAGAAATAAATATTTATTCTCAATCCAGGGGAGCTCCTAGTATACTGGGTGATTAATTATTGGCTGTCTCACCTAGAAATTCCTTTTCACAGATGAAACAGCTTAAAGTCAATCAGTTAACAAAAATCGTTTTTAAGTCCTTTAGAATTTGGTTTAAGCATACTTCACTTTCAGGCTGTCAGGGTAACTTGTTGGTGAGTGGTATTTGATGAAACAGTATTTAATCTATCTGAGCCTCAGTTTCTGCAACTGTAAAGTGGGATTACTAATACCCAGTTCATGAAACTGAGGATTAAATGAGATAACCTTGAAAGATGGGGCTGCAATGGGGAGTAGAAATGACAGGTGGATGAATGAGGAGAGGATATTGGATAGATCACTAAAATTATAGTAAGACAGCAGAACAAAAGGAGAAAAAGCAGGTATGTTCTTGGGAGATGTTGAATTTCAAGCTAAAATAGGCCTTTGCCCTTTGCCCTTTGCCACAGGGGCCGTGAGGTTTTAGTGCATCGTAGAGAGGCTAGGGTGTAAAGGGACTTCAGGGTAGGGCTGTACACTATTACAAAGTTTTTGTTTGACATAGAACTAAACCTTTAGCGAACTTGACTTTCTGAACCACAAACCTACAAATCATAGATCCATACCTAGGACCACAGAGGCAGAGAACTTGTTTCTATGGGAACATAAGAACTGAGTCTATGGTGAGTAGGCTTGCTGCTCCAAGTTCCGATTCTTACAATATGCCTTTTCTGAACTGGTTAGCTGCTGACCCCTCTTTAATGCCGGATGGAGAGGGTGAGCCTCAACAACACAGCAGTCTCTTAACTATAAGCAGATCTTGTGAGAAGGCTTCAGGGGCTCAGCAAGTTCTTTGTGTTTGCAGTGCAACCTGCTGGATTGGTGGGAATTAAAATGGGGAACGTCTGTGCTTTCCACTTGACTTCTTACATATGTTCTTTTGATCTTTTCTCTTAAGCTGCTCATGTTTCCCACCTGGAGAATGTGTCAGAGGAAGAAATGAACAGACTCCTGGGAATAGTGTTGGATGTGGAGTATCTCTTTACTTGTGTCCACAAGGAGGAAGATGCAGATACCAAGCAAGTTTACTTCTACCTATTTAAGGTGAGATTTTAACATTTTAAAAGGTTTTTCTTTTTTCTGTCGTTGTCCAATATCTTCGTTCTCTGTATGCTGGGTCGTGTCAGTGAGAGGTCTAGACTCACGGATTTTACCCCTGGGATTGCTGAAGCACACGTTTCTTCAGGGTGGGGGCTCTAAAATGAGCACACGCATCACTTTCCTTGAAAGCCTTCACACTTCCAGCGAAGTTGAATGTATTTTCTTTATGTAATGGAAAATTTGGTTGGTGTTATAGGCAAAACAATTTCTAGTTCAGAGAAGGCTCTGAAACAAGATCCAAAATATAATTTTAATTTCAGGAAGCAGTCGATGGTAAGCTTTATTACAGCACTCATGTCATGATTTACTGGTCTCTGCATAAATCTGCAATCTATATCATTTTTCTAGTTAAAAAAAACTGAATCTTTTCTTGCTGATTGTATTCTGAAGCATTTTGATGTTTTTGCATAGCTGAAGTAAATTTCTATAAACACACTTTTTTTAAAAGTTTGAAATACTTGCTCAAATATTAATAAAATGGGTATAATTTATGGTAAAGTTATTCATGAGGTAGATCTTTGGGCTCTGGGCTCTATACTTAACTAGACTTTTAGTTTTAATTTGTATTTACCCTTCTTCTGACTCCCAGAAGCATCAGATAAACCCCTGCCAAGATTGTAAGAGCCAACAGTTTGTTTCCTTGATATTTTATTGGATATTATAATCTATATTCTAAATATTTGCAAAAATCATGTGCAGTTACATCCTTCAGAAAAAGTGCTAGAAAATTAATTCCTGCTTTCTGCAAACATGAATATCTTTTTTAAAAGTTATTTATTTGAAAGGCAGAAAGAGAGAGGGAGAGAGGGGAAGAGAGAGTATGAGAGATTTTCCATCTGTTGGTTCATTCCCCAAAGGGCCACAATGGTTGGAGCTGGGCCAGATGAAACTCGGGAGCCAAGAACTCCATCCAGGTCTCACACATGGGTTCAGGGACCCAAGTTCTTGGGCCTTCTTCCACTGCCTCACCTGGGATGCCAGCATGGCAGGCAGTGGCTTAACCCACTGTGCCACAACATATGTCCCAAAGTTGAATATCTTGATTTACATATGCTTATAGATTTCTTTCACCCAGTAGATATTTATTGCATACCTACCCTGCATGGCACTGATCTAGGCATGAGGGATAGAGAACACAGCAAAGTCTGCAAAATCTTTTTCTTCATGGAGTTTATATTGCAGTAGAAAAGGGAGGCAGTCAACAAGGGAAGAGCCAGCACACAGCTCCGCGCCAGATGAGCTTGATGTGGTATTGGAACAGCAAGGAGATGTGGTTGGATCCCAGTGAACAAGGGGGAAGGGGATGCGCCTCTGAGTCCTGTTTCTCTGCTTCAAGAGGAAGAATCAAGGCTTTGCAAATCTGTTTGGTGATTATTGCTACCAGAACTGCCTCTTCATGGTTCCACATCAGCCACATTCAGGTCACATCCATTGCCTTCCAATAGTATCGGTCTCCTTAAGTTCTGATGACTCTGGAATAACCACTGTAAGAGGGAAATTGGCGATGAGAATGGATAGAAAAATCTTCAGGTTGCCAAAAATAGATTCGTAAAAGAGACGCCAGAGAGAATAGTAAAGAAAAAAACCTTGCTCTTGAGGGCATTGTACATTACGTAGTATTGTGTAACTCATACACAATGTTAAAAAACCAAACAACCCTCAGAGCTGAGCACCAGGAAAAGTTGACCCCTTTTCAGAGGTACTGTGCTTCATGTTTAAATGACAGGAAAAGCTGAAATTGCCGTTCCTTTTGCCTTGGCTGCTAGCTGTCTCAGTGCAAATTTCATGCCCTATACCTATAGCTTTTTTTTTTCTTTATTTGAACTTGTTGATCCATAAGTTTCTCTTTTCCCTTCTTGTTATCAGTTTTAGTCTTCTGTACTGATGAGTTTTTTCAGATGGGTAGGACACAAGGAATGGGAGGAAGAATTATATATGTTTATATATTTTTGAATTTGGGGTATTATTAGGGATATTCATTAAAAAGGTGAGAGAGGGAAAGAATATGAAAATGAACAATTGAATTCCTTGCAGTTGTCAGCAGGCACTAGACTGCTCCGGGTGACAACTTGTTGACATGGCTGTGAGGCCTGAGTCATCCACGTTGAACCCTGGCAGGTTTGTACTATTTAGAGCTTCTTTGGAAAAAGATCTTAGTTGAAAAAAAAAAAAAAAAAAAAGATCTGCATGACTGCTGCTATTATTTGCCTTGGAACGGAGCTCCCTGGCAGCTCCCCACACCCTGTTGGAAGTGAAGGTGGTGTCAAGGTTTCCATCTTGTCAGCCTCCTCTTGTTTTAGGACCAGCCAGACAGGCCAGAGAAGTTTGCTTTGCTTTCAAGTACATTCTCCCTCCCTCCCTCCCTCCCTCCCTCCTTCCCTCCTTCCCTCCTTCCTCCTTCCCTCCTTTCCTCCTTTCCTCTCTTATTTACTTCCTTCTAAATAACAGTGCAAATATATTTGCTTGTGGAAACACAGTCCAAAATATTTAGCATTCCACATCCCCCTCACTGCCACCCCAAATCATTCTTTGAGCAAATGAGTTATAAATGAACTATCCCTTAGCTTTTGAAAGGCAGGTCCTGTGTTTCATATGTGTCAGAAATTAAAATGTGGTGTATATTTTGCTAGTATTTTACAAAAGCTTCGATCTTAGATATTGGGTATGAACCCAGTGGAAAGTTGCTTCCTAAAGCTGCTGTAGAACCTTAGTGCCTACAACTATGGCTCTGGAGTGGGACCACCTGGATCTAAAATCTGGGTCCATTTTTGACTAAATGTAACCTTTGGCAAGTTATTCTCTTTTGGTTTTCTTATCTATAAAGTACAGGTAAGAGCAACACCTTCTTTAAAAGGATGTTGGGAGTATTAAATGAGATAATAGAGTATCTGGCAAAAATGGGGATGCAGATGCTTGCTGCTGTTAATAAGAACTTTGTGTGCCTACCTATCCCAACTCCATCATTTTGTGGGTGAAGAAGCTGAGGTTGAACATCTCCCCAACTCATCAGTTAACCTCCAAATGCAAGCTAACAGTGCGCTAGGTTACCAAATGGTCTTATTTTAACTATAGCCAAAACATAGGCAACCAGAATTATTGTTATTAAAGATTTTACATTTGATTTTTATATATATCCTTAGAAACATACATAATGATTCATATTTATTGCAAATTTATTTTAGCAAATTTGGGCATAATGTATTGAAAGGCTTAACAAACGCTTCTTCCTCGTAATTTATATTGGCACCCTGAGAAGGATTTGAGGTCCCTGTAAGACACATCTCCAACCTCGAGAGTTTATTCATTTCTACTAACTCCTCAGAGTGATTGCTGTGTTCTGTTTCTACTGAAAAGGCAGTAAGTGGAAAAAAGAAAAGGAACAATGTAACTTAAATAAATAAACGTGTGACCATTTTGTAACCGACCCACATGTAAAGGTTGTAAGATTCTGAAATTAAAGAATTTCAACATCCAGATTTATTCTCAGCTTAGTCTTTTTGTGAGTTCCCTTTTCTCTCTGATATTTGCTCTTTGAAGGCTTTAAATTCCAGTGGCAGGAATTAAGAGCAGTGTTTTTGTTTTGTGGGCATAGAGATGCCAGAACACTTGGCCTGTGTTCTATGGACAGAGGGGAAATGAAAAAAGACCGCAACAGTGAGCGTTGCCAATTGGGAGCCCTGCAGATTTCCTTCCCAAAGAGCCAGACACCTCCTCTCCCAGCCTCATTTGTGCAGAATGGAACTCAGTCTTTCAAGTGCTTCTAAGTAAGACCCTGCTGGGCTTCAGCACACCTGCGGTGCCCTAGATGGGCGTGTGCAAACTGTAGCGCTGCACATACACACACCAGGCCTCTGGGTGGGTGGGAAGCCGGAAACTGGGGAGAGGGGGAAAGTGAGTGGGCTAGCAAGGGACTGGCTACCACTCCTACTTGCTCACGGGTGCCCAGAGCAAGAAAGTGTCTCATTCCTTATAACGCATGTTATGGACTCGAAGGCAGATTTGGGTTACCTGACAGTTATCTGTTTTATTGATTTAAGGAATTGTTATGTAGAATTAATAGAATATTATTATTAATTATTATTATTATTATTCCCTGTGTGTTGGGGGGGGGGGGTCAGAGGATGAAGGGAGATACCAGAAAGACATCAAGGTTTTTTTTTATTTAATGTTTTCTTTACAGCTCCTGAGAAAGTCTATTTTACAAAGAGGAAAGCCTGTGGTTGAAGGCTCCTTGGAGAAGAAACCCCCATTTGAAAAGCCTAGTATTGAGCAGGTAAAAAGATAATGAAAAGAAACGCTTTTTTTTTTTTTTATTGGTTTAAGGCTGATGAAACCTTTTAATCTCTCTCATTTCTGCACATTCTCTGTCCTCAGAGATGTTCATTAAGTCTGTAGAAATCGTCTTGGGCCCTTTGGATCAGACGTGCATGCCTACTTTAAGGAATAGGCTAGTTTTCTTCTTTTAGGGTTGTTGTGTACTCAGAATTCACTGTATGTTTAGAGAAAACCTGTAGTTGGTAAGAACGTGTGAAATGTGTTTTTTCTTGTTGTTGCTGTTTTAAAATTAAGTCTTTGTCCTTTTGTTTGGCACTGCCTGAAAAAGCCTATTGACGTGAGGGAATTCAGTAGCAATGTGAAAAACATTCTAAGTCAAGCAAAAAGAGCAAAAAAGAAATGAGATTTTGTAACCAGAAATCTACTTCCTGCTACATTATGATTCCTGGAAAGGAGCCGTTTTATTCAGGGAATCTGTCCAAATGTATGGACTTGTTCCTATTAGCCATTGTCAGTATCTCTCATTATCATCACTTTTTAGCCTTTCATTGTTTGGCTAAATAACTGTCAAATACTTTGGACAGAATTTCTTGATGAGAGTGACTATAGATGATACAACACCAGAGTTCTCAATAAGAAATGCATTTTTATCTGTCAATTTTCTGTAGAATAAATTTTATTTTGCCTCCAAACTGTATTAAATAAGAATTCATTGTTCTTTTATTTGAAATTAGATGATATGAGAGTGATCTATGGAAAGGTTAAATAATTTACAGCTCTTTTTTTAAAAAAAAAAACCACATGATTTTGAATAATTCTATTTCTTGGTAAGCTTTGCTGAAACCAGTGTTTAAATTTTAGTGGTGTAGTTATATGGAAGGCATGATAGCAACCTTTGATTAAAATTTTTGTAATGTAAAAATGAGAACGACATTATATGTGAGCTACTGTGCAGATAGTGCAGCAGGAATTATTTTCAGTGCCTGAATTTGATTTTCTCTTTAAAGCTTGAGGATTGCAACAGGCCACAGATTCACAACTCACAGTCTCTCTGTCTTGTCACTTTCCACCACAGTGATCTGAGGCAAGATTCCCTCTGGGCATTGCTGTTTTCTCTTAGGGAAAATGAAGAGATTTTTATGAATAGAGAAGTGTCTGTTCTTTTGCTAATAACCACCAATGGTGCAGGCTGTGTGGGTGTTCAGAATTAGTATAGTTGCATAGCTGCGTGACTAAATTGCTTTCCCTCCTTTTAAGGGCGTGAATAACTTTGTACAGTACAAATTTAGTCACCTGCCATCAAAAGAAAGGCAAACAATAGTCGAGTTGGCCAAAATGTTCCTAAACCGCATCAACTATTGGCATCTGGAGGCACCATCTCAACGAAGACTGCGCTCTCCCAATGACGATATTTCTGGGTACAAAGAGAACTACACAAGGTAATGAGACGGCAAGTCCTTCTCCTTAGACCCCGTAGAACATGCTTCTAACATAAAATCGCGACTTGTTTCTTCAGGAAGATTGCCTGGTTATAATGGTGACTGCATCAGTTGACAAAGAATGTCTATGTAATTTAACTGGCAAACCACTGCTCTTCATTCTTATCACAAAGTTTTAGGGGCTCGGGGATCCAAATCTCCTAGAGCTTTACTGTTTAATATGACAGTCATTAAACACGTGTGGCTGTTGAGCCTCTGAAATGAGACCAGAGTTGAGATTTCCGTGGTGGAACAGCAACAGTAGCAACGACAAAGAGTCTACAATAGCTCATGACTAGTTTTCAAAAATATTGCTTTGCTTATAGAAATGGTGGTGTTTTGGATATATTAGATTAAATAAAAGATACTAAAATCAATTTTACTTGTTTCTTTTTTCTTTTTCATTGTGGCCACCACACAGTTTAAAATTTTGATGTACGAGTACTTCAAAAAGTTCATTTAAAAAATCAGTTCGTTTTGGTGCAGTTTTTTTTTTTAAATCCATGCAGATTGTTTTCATAATATAGCTTATTTTTTAAAGATTTATTTATTTATTTGAAAAGCAGAGTTACAGAGAGGCATAGGCAGAGAGAGAGAGAGAGAGAGAGGTCTTTCATCCACTGATGCATTCCCCATATGGCCACAGTGGCCGGAGCTGTGCCAATCTAAAGTCAGGAGACTGGAGCTTCCTCCGGGTCTCCCACATGGGTCAGGGGCCCAAGCACTTGGGGCCTTCGTCCATTGCTTTCTTAGGCCATAGCTGAGAGCTGGATTGGAAGTGGAGCAGCCAGGACTTGAACCGGCACCCATATAGGATGCCTGCACTGCAGGCAGCGGCTTTACCTGCTCCACCACAGTTCCGGCCCCCATAATATATATTTTCCATGAAGAATCCTTGTATGTGGCTTGCACTGCAGGGAGATTGGAGAAAGAGAGCGAGAGTGAGCTCTCATCTGCTGGTTCATTCGCTAAATGCTTGCAGTTTCTGGGGCTGGGCCAGGCAAGGCTGGGCTAGTATAAAGCTGGGAGCTGGGAAATCAATCTAGGTCTCACGTGTCAGTGGCAGAGATCCAAGTACTTGAGCCATCACCTGCTGCCTCCTCGGGTTCCATAAATTAAAGCTGGAATTAGGAGTGGAGCCAGGACTTGAATCCAGTCATTTCAATGCGGGACACTGACCTCTCAGCCAGCATCTTAATTGGTAGGCCAGTGCTTGCCTCTGTATGTCTACTGAACATCATTGACTAGATAACTGAATTGTAACTCTGCAATCAAGATATAGAGCCATAGCTTAAAAAAAAAAAATCATTGACGATCATCATTATAATAATAGAGCGAAAAGAATCTTTTTAAAGAAGGAAACATGGCCTTAGTCCCAACACCATGCCAAAATGATAGCATTATTAAAATATCTTCTCATTTTCCCCTTTAAAGAAATATTTTACATTACTTATAGTAGAAGATATAGAATTTTATATCCTTGTTGTTCTCTCACTTAACATCATAAGAAAAATCTCACAGTGTATTTTATGATCCATTGAGTTGATGATCCTAACTACCCTAACCATTTTCCTATTGGTAGATTTCCAAATTCTGCAAATATTTTTGGGTTGAACGTATATTTTTTTCTAAAGTTGGAATTTATGTTTGCTGCTGATAAACTGCAGAAAAGCAGAATTAATTTTCCAGATCTTAGGTATGGAATATACAGAATATAATGACCTACATTTACTTTAATTTACTTCAGAAAGTGACTAGTTACCTTATTTTTTTCTTTTCCCCACTTCTATTTTTGAGGCCTATCAAGCTTACTTCTGGGCATGTTCTGGAACGTGTGTGTGTGTGTGTATTTTTACTTCCCTGGCTTTTGGTATTCTGTCAAGACCACGTGTGCTCCGGTTACTTTCTGGAATAACAAATAATGTGGAGGAATGGGTATAATTTAAAACTAGTTTTTCTCTATGTCACTGACCTAATTTATGAATATCTTCTTTCCCTCCCTTTCTACCTTTAAAAAACATACAGTTTGAGTTTTAGTTTCCTGTTAATAATTGATATTATAGGAATTATTAAATTATGTCTTCATTTTTACATCTTTTATTTCAGAGTTTTATATTAACAGTAGTTCACTGTTTTTGTAAGTCCTATTTATAATAAAAGTTGAAATAACAAATCTCTCAAAAATATGTGTTTTAACCCTATCTGTGAATGACTGACAAAGCTGAGTATTTGTCAAAGCTAAGCCCCTGAATATATTTACTACTCTTAACAGAGAAAATAATTGTCTCATCAGGAAAAAGGGAGAATTAAATGTGGATTGGCTTCGAAGTCATTACTGTCTTTAAGCAATAGAATAGAAATACGAGACAGCATTGGGGAATTACCAAGAAGTGGGTATGCTACAAATACTTACCGAGCAGTAAAAATAGAAATTGGGCTTTGAACAGGCACTGGGTTTGGACAGTGGCTCCATCTCTCCCTTGCTCTGAGCTTTTGTCACTTTTCCTCTCTGATGTTCGGTGTCTTCCTCTGTCAGCCCAAGAGGGCTGTGAGTGCTGCCTGGGAGCTCGTGCGTGGTGTCTGGCACACAGGCCAGGTGCTGGAGGGGGCTCCCGGACTTCCCTCCCACACGTGTTGCTCTCTAAAGCTCAGTTACTGTCAATGTGTGGCTGTTAAGCTGGAGCATTCGCTGTACAGCTGAATGAGCGTGTGATGATCCGAGTATCACTTTAGAAGCTAGGATAATAGGGAACAGAAAGACAGCGTAGCAAAGCATCCCAACAGCTGAAGGAGGAAGAGTGGAGTCAGACAGTGGTGATGGGAAGCCCGCTGAGAGAGACTGAAATGTATATGCCCTCAGGAGTTCTGAAACCTGCCAGTTTCCAGGTGGAATGGAGACCGCGAGCGCTGTGAATAATAGATAAGGACAGGACAGCCACCTCCCCTGCTGCCCCGTGTCACGCCAGGTTGATGAAGAAAGGGAAGTAGAGAGGAACAAGCTGTGAAGATGAGGAGAATCAGTAATCGTTTTAGATTGAAACCTCACTTCCCTGACACACGTGGGAATTTAAAAAACCATACAGCATCACAATGTGTCCCACTGAAGCTGACTCTCAAAAATGGGTGGTAATGCAGGCTGCAGACGCCAGCAGGCTGCATTTGGGTGTGCGAGAGAACCTCAGAACCGTGAGTGCTCGTTCTCCAACAGCTGGAGCACTTAGGGGAAGGAGGCGGGGAGCCTCTGCAGCACATCGGTGTGACAGTGGGGGTGACGTGGGATTCTTGCTGGAGAAGCCTGGACTCAGAAAGTGACTGTTAATTACAGAGCTAACCTGTGACGCCTTTTCCAACAAAACGTTAAAAACATGAACAGGCATTTACCCCAGCAGTTAAAACACCTACATCCCACTTTGGAATAATTGGGTTTGATTCCTGGCTCTGACTCCTGACTTCAGCTTCCTGCTAATGCAAACCCTGGGAGGCGGCAGCGGTGGCTCAGGTAACATGGGAAACCTGGATTGTGTTTCCAACTCAGTTTTGGGCTCTGCTCAGCTCTGGTCTTCGTGGGCATTTGGGGAGTAAACCAGCCGGTGGGAGCTCTCTCTGTCTTCTCTTTCTCTACCTCTGTCTTTCAAATGAATAGAAAACAACTTAAAAAGCAAACTGAACAGCAGAAATGCCCACTTACCTTCTCTGTTCTGAATAAAAGAAAAAGATAAATGTTCTTTTTAAAGTATGTGTTAACCAACACTTTATATACTGTCAGCAATTACTGTGATTTTACAAAAAAAAAAAAAAGCTAGTCAAATATTTGGAAGTCCTCTGAATTTTTTTGATGGTATGCTGACATATTTCCAAGAAGAGATAACCTGCAAAGAAAGCGTCAGGGAAATCTGACTTCTTAATCTACATGTGACCAACAGGATTTGCTAAAGGAATGTGACAAAAAGCTAGTGTTAGATTTTGAATTGTGCAGAGCTTCAGAAAGTTAAAGATTACTCACTGCTGCAGTGAGAGTTTTTCATAAGAATACAAAACAAGTTAAATATAATTGACCCAATTTTTGGAAACAGCTTTATGTAGTAGCAGGTAAAGCTGCTGCCTGCAGTGCTGCATCCCATATGGGCGTCGATTTGAGCCCCAGCTGCTCCACTTCCGATCCAGCTCTCTGCTGTGGCTTGGGAAAGCAGTAGAAGATGACCCAAGTTCTTGGACCCCTGCACCACGTGGGAGACCCAGAAGAAGCTTCTGGTTCCTGCCTTTGGATTGGCACAGGTCCAGCTGTTGTGGCCATCTGGGGAGTAAACCAGTGGATAGAAGACCTCCCCTTCCTTCTCTCTCTCTCTCTCTCTCTCTCTCTTGCTCTCTCGCTCTCTCTCTGCCTCTCTGTAACTATGACTTTCAAATAAATAAATAAATATTAAAAAAAAAAGAGATATAGCCCCTTATTCCCTGCACTGAGAATCCATAATGAGGCATGTAGAAGTCTAGGACAGTATCTGTTAGGAAGCATGGTAAAATCGTGGGTTTGAAGATAGCAGACAGTGCTTCTACTCTGGACTCTAATGCAGGAGACGTAGCTTCTATTTTGGGATCCCGTATCTCTTATGCAAAATGCGTGGGATTCAAATTTCAGAATTTTTCAGATTTTTATAATATATGCTTAGATTTTTTTTTTGGTTGAGTATCCCTAATCATAAAATAAAAAATCCCAAATGCACCAAAACCTTAGAGTTTTTTGAGCATTATGATTGTGCTCAAAGTTTTGGGTTTCAGCTTTTCCAATTAGGGATGCTTAACCTATACTTAGCCAGTCTTTAGTTCTGACGAGCTAGGAGAGGTCAGTTAATCCGCAAAACCACAGGATTTTCACTCCAGCAAGCAAATAGAACAACAAGGTCTGCATTCAGATTTTCCAAGTCTAATTCATATTTTAAGGGAACCAAGAGGGTTGCTAATCACCATGATGATGTAAAAAAAAAAAAATCCAAGAGCTTTATTTGGACAATCAGTAAATAGCCTAAAAATGCCAGCTCTATTCAGCATACAAATATGAAAGATCCATCATTTCACTTTCTAGGAGACATGCAATCATGAAATCAGAGTGTGTGGAGAGATATGGATGTCCATTTCTTCCTTTCTGTCTTATTACGTGCAGTGACTGTGTCGGTTGAGCAAACTGTCACCAACCTGCTTTCCCCCACTCCACAATGTACACACATTGACTTGGGCCTCCTTGTTTTATCTAATGCACACTTTACAGATTGTAACATAAGATTAATCTTGGAAGTCAAACCCCAAAATCGCAATTGATGTCTTAAAATAACTCTAAGAGAAAATGAATGGGAACCTATTATTTGACAAATTTTACTAGCTAATAATAATCTATGCTGTCTACCCTGAGAATAATGAATGACCTGTTAAGGACTTTGGGTAACATTTTATAATTTTGTGGTAATTTTTATAACCTATCATCTCATAGCAGAAGTAACATCAGTCTTAGAAGCCTCAGACATCTGTGGACTTCTTCAGAGTCTACATCTCTTTAGACTCTAAATTAGCACTGTCCAACTGATATATAATGTGAACCATGAGAATGTATTTTACTTTTTTTAAAATAAGTATTCCAAATCCTGTGTTTATTTTACACTTAACAACATCTAAATTTGATTTAGTTTTATTATTTTTTAAAGATTTATTTACTTATTTGAAAGGCAGAGTTACAGGGAGGCAGAGGCAGAGGCAGAGGCAGAGAGAGAGGCGGGGTGGGGGTGGGGTCTTCCATCTGCTGGTTCACTCCCCAAATGGCTGCAATGGCCAGAGCTGGGATGATCCGAAGCCAGGAGCCAGGAGCTTCTTCTGGGTCTCCCATGTGGGTGCAGGGACCCAAGGACTTGGACCATCTTCTATTGCTTTCCCAGGCCATAGCACAGAGCTGGATCAGAAGTGGAGTAGCCGGGACTTGAACTGGTGCCCATATAGGATGCTGGCACTGTAGGTGGTGACTTTACTTGTTGCGCCGGCCCCTATTTTATTTTCTTAAGAGACGGAGAGATAGGGAGAAAGAGAGCTCTTATTTGCTGGTTCACACCCCAAATGCCTAAAATGGATAGGACTGTGCTGACCTGATGTGGGGCACACTAATCCAGGTTTCTCAGGTGGGTGACAGGGACCCAACTACTTAGGTGAACACCTGCTGCGTCTCAGGGTACACATCAACAGGAAGCTGGAATTGGAAGTGGAGCTGGAAATTAAGCCTAGGCACTCCAATGAGGGATGCAGGCATCCCAACTAGAATCTTAACCGCTAGGCTAAATGCTGGCCTAGTTGCTAAATTTCATACAGCTAAAGCTAAATAGGGGCCATTGCTGCGGTACAGCAGGTTAAGCCCTGGCCTGTGGTACCACACTCCCAATTAGGCGCCAGTTTGAGTCTTGGCTGCTCCACTTCCAATCCAGCTCCCTGCCAATGTGCCTGGGAAAGCAAAGGAAGATGGCCCAAGTCCTGGGGACCCTGCACCCAAGTGGGAGACTTGGATGAAGCTCCTCTCTCCTAGCTTCAGCCTGGCCTAGCTCTGGTTGTGGCCGTTTGGGGAACAAACTAAGATGGAAGAGTTCTCTGTTTCTCCTCTCTCTGTAACTCTTTCTTTAAAATAAATAAGTTAATCTTATCTTATTAATAAATCTTATCCTATTCTATTTTAAAAAGTCAACTAAATGGAGTCCTACCAAGATAAAGTTACGTTTAATGGAAAATTACTTTTATGGCTTCTATTTAAAAATTAAATTTGAATTTATTAAACAGGATTAAAAATTAAGCTCAGTTATAGTAGCAACATTTCAGATATTCAGTAGAGCCTTGTGGCTAGGTGGCTGTTACACCAGCATGAATGCAGAGGATTTCCACCCTCAGTGGACGCTTTATTGAATGGCACTGACATAATCCTTAAATCTTCCAATGCAGAATCTGGACACATTTAGTCAGAGTCTTAGTCTTACAGATAGCTTTGAGGTGTCGCTCCCCCTCTTCGTGGAGGAACGACACAGAGTCCTGCCTAGGCTTCATATCCGAGTCACGGCACCATTATGTCGCTCCCCCTCTTCGTGGAGGAACGACACAGGACCCTGCGCTGTTCTTTCGTCTGCTCGGCCTTCCCCGGGTTTTCTGCTGGTTCTTCCCGGGTTGGCTACTATCCCTTCCACCTCCGTGGAAGGGCAGTTCCCCCTGGCCACATTCCCCACTTCCGCAGGGGAGCGGCACACCGCCGGCCGGCTTTCTCGGGGGCTGCACGGGTTCCCTTAGATGTTCCCCATAGATGTTCCTGGTGCATGCCGTCTCTCTCCTCCTTTATAGTCCTCCTCCGCCAATCCTAACTCGGCTGCCCACACGCCGAGTACGCTGCTCTCCTCCAATCAGTAGCAAGTCCTACAGTTTATTAGTTGAACTGGAGGCAGCTGTGCGGAAGCTGTTTACTTCTCTCCCAGCGCCATATTGTGGGAGAGCAGATGCATAGAATAAGTCTTAATTCCAGTAACTTAGTCCAGTCCGGGCTGCTCCCCACAGGAGAGCAGATGCATAGAATAAGTCTTAATTCCAGTAACAGTCTAGTCCGGTTTGCTCCCCACATGAGGTAGCCTAAGTCTTATGAAATTGAACTTCTGGTTATTAAGGTTTGTGACTGATTGATTATCGTTTCATAATTAGTTACTTGAAAGCTGGCCTTCCTTCATCTACAAATAGTATAAATTTCATAGAGTGGGCACATCCAGAAATGATTATCTTTGAAGGTGTGAATTTCTCTGTGAAATACTTAGTGAATTACAAAATAAATGTACTTCTTAGGCTTTTCATTGTTTCTGTCTTGACAGGACCCAACATAACACTTAAGATGCTCTTTTAAGTATCATGGTTGGAAAATTTGACATTTGGGTGTAAATTATTAAGAGACAAAACTGAAAGAAGAAATAGAAATTGTAGCAAGGCTTTAAGGTTAATTTTCAACCCCGACAGATGAATTAATGGTGATGAAAGTTTTCTCCCCCCAAAGGAGAAGCACCACAGCAACCACAGCCACCTCTCTCACCAGTGCATCCCAGGGGAAATATTATGTAGTGCAGAAAGAGACACAATACAAATCCATAGGCATGAGGAAATGGAGATTATTCTAGGCTTCATAAAAGGATTCGAGTTCGGCCGTGCTATGGCTCACTAGGCTAATCCTCCGCCCGTGCGCTGGCACCCCAGGTTCTAGTCCCGGTTGGGGCACTGGTTCTGTCCCGGTTGCTCCTCTTCCAGTCCAGCTCTCTGCTGTGGCCCGCGAAGGCAGTGGAGGATGGCCCAAGTGCTTGGGCCCTGCACCTGCATAGGAGACCAGGAGGAAGCACCTGGCTCCTGGCTTCAGATCGTCACAGCACGCCGGCCGTAGCGGCCATTTGGGGGGTGAACCAATGGAAGGAAGACTTTTCTCTCAGTCTGTCTCTCTCACTGTCTAATCTGCCTGTCAAAAAAAAAAAAAAAAAAAGGCTTCAAGTTCATCGAGAGTGTCCTGTAACAGTTCGAACACATTCGAGAGTCCCCCTCAAATCCTGTACCCCCGCTTTAAAAGGGACCAGAGTGCACATGGGGGTAGCAGTTTTAAGTTTTGGAAAATTGTCCTGTGTTACAAGATTTGGACCCTGGCGCCTCCCTCTGTGGATGCCACTGTTTAATCCATGTTGCTGGGTCATGGGATTTGTACATTGCCTCTCTGGGAGAACAGAAAGAAAGAGTGTTTTTTTTTGTTTTGTTTTGTTTTTTTTAAAGATTTATTTGAAAGTCAGAATTACACAGAGAAAGGAGAGGCAGAGAGAGAGAGAGAGAGGTCTTCCATCCGCTGGTTCACTCCCCAGTTGACCGCAACGGTTGGAACTATGCCCATCCTCTTCTGGGTCTCCCACGTGGGTGCAGGGGCCCAAGGATTTGGGTCATCTTCTACTGCTATCCCAGGCCATAGCAGAGAGCTGAATCGGAAGAGGAGCAGCTGGGACTAGAACCGCGCCCATATGGGATGCCGTCACTTCAGGCCATGGCGTTAAGCCGCTGAGCCACAGCACCGGCCCTGAGGGTTGTTTTTGACTTTTCCTCCTATAGCTGCTTTTGTCTGAGTGAGCTTTCTCGATTGGATGACCTGTAGAGCCAGGGTCCCCTAGAACTGTGGCCAGATATGGGGAATCCCCTGCTCCCTCTGATCTGGGCCCTTCTTCTGCCTTGTGCGATGCTCAAGTGTGTTTCTGACTTTGAGACTGAGTCACTGAGAAGTGTACCTTGGCGACACACTTCCTGTGTTTTGACTGAGTTTTGAACAGTGAAGATCTTTATCTTCCCACCAAAGCTTTGGTGGTATGTAAGTGCCGTGTAGGCATTTTAAAGAAGCCTTAACATTTTCTCAGGTGGTAGAATCCTGATTTGTTCACAAAAGGGACTAATTCAGTGTCTCCTTTATTTTTTTCTTTTATCTAAATTACTGTTTGTGCGCCATAAACGTGAATGACATTATGCACTTTACAGACGATAACCTCATTTAGTGCTCACAGGAATCCAGTGAAGTAATTATTGTTGTTCCCATCTTACAGATAAGGAAGTGGAGACTGAGTAACATAATTGTATTTCCAAAGTTACGCAGCCACGTGGTGGCAGAGCAGGGATTTGATCACAGGGCTGTTTGGCTCTGGAACTGTGCGTGAAGCTGAAGAATGGGGTGGTTTCACAGAATTCCGTCCAGGCGGTATTGCGGGGTCATGTACCGTGACTCCCAAGGTGCAGGAGCTGGTGGTGATGTTGCTTGTCACCGAAGGCCTCATTTCCCGTGTGGGTTCCTGGACTTGGATACTGCAGATGACCTGGGGTTTACAGGATGTTGATGGTGCTTATCTCCTCTTGTGGCAGGTGGCTGTGTTACTGCAATGTGCCACAGTTCTGTGACAGTCTACCTCGGTATGAAACCACCCAGGTGTTCGGGAGAACGTTGCTTCGCTCAGTCTTCACCGTTATGAGGAGACAACTCCTGGAACAAGCAAGACAGGAAAAAGACAAACTGCCTCTCGAGAAACGAACTCTGATCCTCACTCATTTCCCAAAGTAAGGGCGAGCTCTTGCTGGTCTTTGGCCCAGGACCTGTGGTTTTTCTAATTATGTGCCAAAATATGCATAAACAACAAAATTGGGAGTGATAGGAGAAACTTTCCACAAAGGAGGCAGAAAGGCCCCTCAGTTCCCCCTGTGAGTCTTCTTGGGTGTTTTCCAGTCTTCATTAGGTTGGCTTGATGTTGTCCACAGCCATTGCTCACTTTGCCCTACCTCCTTCTACCTCTGCTAATGTCTCTGAGCCTCATAGAACGGGGCAGTGCTTTGTTTTGTGTATCAGGTACCAGGAAGTTAGAGGAGGAAGGAGAGAACATGTAGATACACTTTACCGCCTTTCAGAAGTGGTGCAAAGAACTCAAGAGGCTGTTTTTGTCCATTCCAGTTCTCCAACACTTCCTAAGTACCAGTGAACCTCTCTACCTCCCCAGTCTTTGGAATCCATGCTGAAAGAGCAGTGATGAACAGGACTAGAGGCTTCCTTCAGCCTGACCTTTGTAACTCTTAGTTTGTTGTATATTCTCGCTTCTTGGACTTCTGAGAGCTCCAAGACATAAATAATCATTTAACTCTTTTCCGATGAAAGAAATGTGTCAAAGCAATGGGAAGTTCCAGTACTGCGCCATTGGCCTTGGGAATGCATTTTCAGAGCTAAGAACCAAAACTTGATGCTGAAGGGCTGTCTGCTGCCTAGAAGGACTCCAGGTGCAGCTGATGGCTTGTCAACAGAGTGATGGTAGCAGGACACGAGTGAGACAGTTCATTTTGTGGTTGTCACGCCACCTCAATCAGCACTTCAGAGGGGGAGGTAGAAGGTTGAATTTGAGTAGGCTCTCTAGGTATGACATGGCTTTCCTTCCCCATGTCAGTGAGAAGTGCTGATACAGAGAATAGAAATTGAGAGAAAATTTATATTGTTTCATCAAGGACTGATGAAGTATTTTTTAGTTGAGAAACTAGATTTTTATTATTAAGATATACTTTAAGAGCCGGCGCCGTGGCTCAGTAGGCTAATCCTCCACCTTGCGGCGCCAGCACACCGGGTTCTAGTCCCGGTCGGGGTGCCGGATTCTGTCCCGGTTGCCCCTCTTCCAGGCCAGCTCTCTGCTATGGCCAGGGAGTGCAGTGGAGGATGGCCCAGGTGCTTGGGCCCTGCACCCCATGGGAGACCAGGAAAAGCACCTGGCTCCTGGCTCCTGGCTCCTGCCATCGGATCAGCGCGGTGCGCCGGCTGCAGCGGCGGCCATTGGAGGGTGAACCAATGGCAAAGGAAGACCTTTCTCTCTCTGTCTCTCTCTCTCACTGTCCACTCTGCCTGTCAAAAAAAAAAAAAAAAAAAAGATATACTTTAAGTTTTAAGCTTTTTATTCAGTGAGAAATGCATAGGAGAGTGAGGGCCCTATCTAAGAAAGAAAGGGAAATCTGGATTCATACTGAGTACCAGGAGCCAGCCACGTGGAGGAGCATGCAGGCCAGGAATCATGGGGCAGGTGGCTTGAAGGCCACTTGCCCCAAAGGCACGAAGGCGCCGGGACAGTAAGCAGGTGCAGGGACAGCAAGCAGGCCCAGGGCAAAAGGGAAAGAGGCCAAAAAAGAGGATGGGCCCATCGTGTTCCAGGCCTTTACTCCACTTCCAAAGGGGAATGGTTAATTAACCGTATTGGCTGGTGGGCACACAGGTGTGGCCAGGTAGGGGCATGAGGTCACACAGGAGGCATGGTGAAGGCATGGTCTTGCAGCTCACAAACCTGATCAGTTTTATCCTGTATGCCTGCCTACAACATTCCCCTTTTAGAGACTCCATTCTCTTAATCTTAAGGGATGTTGAAGGGTGTCAAATCATCATGTCTTCTATAGCTGCTTCCTGCTTATGAAGGGCGTAGTGCAGGCCCTGCGTGACCTGGGTCTGGAAATCTCTGTCTGTCTATAAGATATGCTTTTGCATTACCCACTCCTGCCTTACAAAAACTGGTTTTAATTCATAAGAAGTTAGGCCAAGACAACAACAGTAACAAAAATAGTTTTCTGATAGTGATTGAAAATCACTGGGCCGTTTAACCCAAATCCTAAAGTTTAGGTACAGGATAGCATGGATAAGTTGAATGAGCTTCAGCTGAACACCCATTTTTTGCCTACATATCCTAGCATCCTGATTGTCAAATTTTTCTTTAGAGAACCAGCTCACAAGACTGAGGCATGATGTGGACATTTTAATGTCCTCTGAGAGGAGGATTCCAAAGCATTGTAGCTTTAGTTTGAACCCTAAAATGGGTTATGAATTCTGGGCATGCTCATGTATTTCAGTGGCATCCTTTTGACTTATCTAAGCTCTTCTCTTTAGAGATTAAGCCAGTTTTCATATTTATCTTTCTACTGCACTTGCCATATAAGCAGTGTTGTATGTTTTCAGATGATAGTTGCTATTCTGTCTCTAAGCCAAGGACCAAGGGGCAGAGGACCCCACTCCCTGCCCCCCAGCACACACACCTGTTACGGTGCTTACAGAGAAATTCTAATGGTTTTGCAAAGTTACAATTTTTTTCATGGAAAATTCATTTTGGTTTTTGTAGATATTTGCTAATTATAGTGTGTTTTGTTCCTTCAGCCCATAGTTCTGGCATGCTTATGCTGTTGAGCTAAAAAATTAACACTGCTTTCTTTTCTTCTCTGTTACTAATGGTAGGGTAAAACTACCACCCACTTCTCCTTTTAAATCCCTTTTCACTGAATACGACAACATTTGAGGCGGTTGGGGATTTGTACCTAGAGTTTTGGCAGCAGAGTCACACATACTGAAGTCGGAGGTGCTGTTTGAGTCCAGGGTACCACTGTCAGAGAGAGCTTGAACCAGCTTCCCACTGCCCAGTAGTTTCTGCTTCCCAGATGTGTTCTCAGGACTTCCATCCCAATCTTCTCACACTGCCTTGTCTTCCACTTGCCTCTAATTTGTGTTTTTCCTCCTCCTGCCTATTTATAAGATTTTTTTAAGTTTCATACTTTGTTATAAAAATAATAAATGTGCATGTTGATGAAAATTGGCTTCACAGAGAAAGAGTGAAGAAAAGTACCACCTATAGCCTTTCTGCTCTACTAAAAGTAGTCTTTCAGTGCTTTAGATATTTCTGTTTTTCTCCATTGAAAGACAATCAGTAAGCCTAGGTGGGCTGTGAATATCTGGATTTCTAACAAGTTCTCCCTCAGTGATTTCTGTGGGCTCCCAAAACCTGAGATCCATTTGGTTTATAACGTGATGGGGGAAGTTAACATATTGTTTAATAACTGGATCCAGTTCTGACTCTACCATTAACTCGATGGGGAATTTGAACCAGTTATTTAACCTCTCTTTGTCTTAGGTTTTTCATCTGTATAAAAGGGGATAGTAATGTTCCTCTCTTATAGGGTCATTATAAAGATCAGGTAAGTTGAAATATATCAACCACTTACAACATTGTCTATCAATACTAAGAACTATATATGTGTGTAATAAATTAAAATAAATTAATGTAACTCTTAGGGTTGACATGAGGATTCAGTAAGATGTTCCAGTTTTGCAGGGTCAAAAGAGGATACATTTATAGAAATGGATTTCTGTATTTCTATATCCTAGGGCTGCCCAACTGAGTCATTTAAGTTAATAATTTTCTAGCATATTTGATTTGAAGGTGATAGCCATAGATGATTAGTGCTTTTGTCCCTCTACTAATATTTTCATTTTTTCTTTTTAAATCTTACTATTGTTTTTATTATTATGTCTAGATTTCTATCCATGTTAGAAGAAGAAGTTTATAGTCAAAACTCTCCCATCTGGGATCAGGATTTTCTCTCAGCCTCTTCCAGAATCAGCCAACTAGGAATCCAAACAGGTAAATTTCTTTTTATATAAATCATAGAATAACCAGGAAAACCAACATGAAGTGTAGGTGTAGCTTGCTCTGCAGGTATTTTTATTTTTCACCAGGAAATTTAAGACTATCTCCAGCAAAAAGCAAACACTTTTGCATATCACCCATCTGCAGTTCTATTAATGAGGAGAAAACAGGTGCAGACCAAAATCTGAGTTATGTCTGTATTAGTGAGTATAGGTGCAGACCAAATGGTTAAAACAACAAAACTATAGTATTTGTTTAGCTTTCACATTACAATTTAATGGGTGGTATAAAGTCCCAGGCAGCTCAGCTCTGTAGTCAATGCTGGCTCTTTTCAAAGTCACTGATAGTCTCAGTTAATGGCTAAACATGCCCAGGAATCAAGTAACAGTCTGGCCTCTAACCTGTGATGTTTGTTTTGTACATGAAGTTACTACCAAGAGTAATGGGAGCAGAGGGAGTCCTGGGAGAATGGGAGGAAGGCAGTCCCACATCTCAGGCTGTGAAGTACTTCCTGCTGGGTCAGAGCATCCATTATTGTCCTGAATCAGCTCATGACATTAGTAGGCATTTTATAAAAAAAACAGATGTCTTCTGGAGTAACAGTAACTTTAGAAAGAGGATCTGAATTGCTGCCTTTGATAGTAGGAAGACTCAGCAGAGAAGGTTGACAGGAAATACCAAAACAACAATTCATATCTGGCTAGGGGGAAAGACAAATTCTCAGTTTTGAAATCAGTAGCTTTTGGTAGAGCGCCAGTTCCATGTGTAATATGGGGGCTTGTGAATATTGCCTCTAGCAAAGTTCATTTTATTTTGGCTTTTAAAAAATTGGGGTTAAATTCCCCCCATTTTTTAATGTACTGTGAGTTTTGACAAATATTTTTGATAATGCAATAATTATCAGAATAAACTGCAAACAAATTCCCTTGTACCCATTGGTAGTCTATTCTTTGTCCTATCTCTAGCCTTGGTAACCACTAATCTTTGTGTAGATTTTACCTTTTCCAGTGTATCCTACGAATTGCATCATATGTACTTTTTGAATAGGATGGTTTTCATTTAGCATAATGTATTTGAGAAGATTTAAAAAATTTTATTTGGAGCTCATGTTTTGGGTATAAATATGATTAAATGTCTACAAAGCAGAGCACATAGGGAATGATATTTTATTTGGATCAAACCCTTTTTGATTTAACTCTTGTACCAAAATATGTCAAAAACGTCTCTGTGTCCATTTTTACTTTAGGTCATAACTCCATGTTTCTCTGGTCCAAATCCTGTGGTGCTTTGAGACCTAGCTGAGCCTATTACATCCTCCCTGCACACTTAAGTGATCAGCATTTACTGGATATATTTCTGTGGTCACTGGACACATCCTCTGCGTTGTTCTCTCTGTACCTGTGCTATTCATTTTGTCTTTGTCTTTGTCTTACCCAACTTTCAAATGTCATCTCTCTGGCAAACCCTTTCCTAATGTCTCCCATTCCCCTCAGCAAGAACTGGATCTCCTTTCTTTCAAGCCTTCACAAAACCTTGGATACGTTCTCTCCTTGGTTCTCAAACATGGCTGCGCAGTGGGGTCATCCATGGAGATTTGAAATATACTGATTTTTCTAAGGGCCATCCTGAGAGAGTGTAGTTGGCTGAGGGTGCATTGGGACTTTTACAAGCTCCTCAGGTGACTGTAATGTGCAGTAGCATTTGAGAACTGTTGTGGCATATGATAACTTACCTCCTGTTATCCTAGCCCCGTTTTTTCTGCATAGCTTTTCGATTTTTTAGAAACAAATTATTTATTTGATTTTTTGGAAAGGCAGAGAGAGTAAGAGGGAGAGATATCTTTCATTCATTAGTTTACTCCCCCAAATGCCCACAACAGCCAGTTATGGGCCAGAGCTGAATTCAGGATCCTGGAACTCAATCCGAGTCCCCCACATGGCTGCCAGGTACCTAAGTATTTGAGCCAACACCTGCTGCCTTCCAGGGTGCGCATTAGCAGGAAGCTGGAATTGGAAGCAGGGCCAGGACTTAACCCAAGGACTCTGATATGGAATGCTCATGTCCCAAGCAGCAACTTAACTGCTGTGCAAAACACCACCCTATCTCCACATGTTTTCTCTTCTATGAATGCAACTCCTTGATGATCAGAGACTCAGTTTTGCCACAGTAATAGTAATAATTGATACTTTCATTAAATGCTTTTCTATGAAGTTTGCTTCATATTTTTATTAAAGATTTGCTTAAATTTATTTGAAAGGCAGAGTTACAGAGAGGCAAGAGAGAGAGAGAGAGAAAGAGAGTCTTCCATCTGCTGGTTCATTCCTCGATTAGCCACGATGGCTGGAGCTGCACCAATTCGAAGCCAGGAGCCAGGAGTTTCTTCTGGGTCCCCCACGGGGGTGCAGGGCCCAAGCACTTGGGCCATCTTCTACTGCTTTCCCAGGCCACAGCAGAGAGCTGGATTGGAAGTGGAGCAGCCGGGACTCAAACAGGTGCCCATATGGGACGCCAGCACTGCAGGCGGTGGCCTTACCCACTACACCACAGCGCCGGCCCCCCTAATTCATATTTTTAAGCCTTCTCACAAACTAGGAATTTGCAATTACATCCCCCTTACATGGTTGAGGAAATAGTCTCAGAGAGGAGCAACAAGTTGTCCAAGGACAAGCTTGAAAGTGATGGAGTTGGGTTGTACATCCAGGTTGGTCTAATTTGCAGCTTCTCTTCTCCATTGACAGCCAGAGTTTGCTACGTTGTCTCAGAGTGCATTGCCAATGTGCAGTGTGTACTTGTGGAAGGAATGAATGAAGAACACAGTTTCCTTCCCAGGGGGACACCAATGCTCTTCAGCAAGATCAACTTTGTTCCCTTGTTAAGGGTATCTGGAGAGGATTGCTGTGTGTGTGTGAAAACTCCCCTGGACCCTGGCCTGCTCAAAATCCTGGCAGTCCGCTCAATTTCTGGCCATACTGTTATCTGTTATAGTACAGGATGGAAAAGGCAGAGGTTGTCTCTGACCCTATGGGGATTGCGTGTTTATTTCTGTAGCTCAAGTACTCCCCAGTTAAGCTTGATTGTACCTGAAGCTGTCAGAAGTAAGCTGCCATCTCTTCTTCTGCTGTAATTGCCGTGTGTTCCCCCGGGGGGGAGGGGGGGAGAGTGAGATCATCTCCTTAATTGGCATGTCTGCGTTGTGATACCACTGGGGTAAATGACGTTCATAATGATTGCTCTGAAGTTGTGCAAGGTGCTAACACGGTTTCTGAATCAGCACAGCTGCTGCTTTGCTCAGAATCACTTCAGGGTACTTTGAAGTGCTGCAGGCCTGGATGCTGGAAAAAACACCCAACAGACTGCCACTTTAGCATAGGGGGATTTCAGAAAGTGTGTGGAAAAATGTAGTTAAAAGGTCATTTATCTTGTGCCAAAAAGCTTTGAGATCTGTGCATTTTTTAATGATATATGCTTACATTGTTGCATGGATTTTTTTTACATTGTTTTTTTGTTTTTTTTTTTTTTGTATTTAATGAACATAAATTTCCAAAGTACAGCTTATGGATTACAATAGCTTCCTCCCCCCATACCTTCCCTCCCACCCACAACACTCCCCTCTCCACTCCCTCTCCCCTTCCCTTCACACCAAGATTAATTTTCAATTATCTTTATATACAGAGGATCAATTTAGCATATATTAAGTAAAGATTTCCACGTTTGTTGCATGGATTTTAGATTGTTTTTTGGCACCCAAAATAAACTTCTCTTTTAATTTCATTTTCCATGAATTTTTGGAAGCACCTGCATATATTCCTATTTTCTTTACACACCAACTGCTATTCAGTTAGAAGTGTTGTGGGTTGTGTCTCTGTCACTTGGATCGCTTGTGCCATCCCTTTCTTGCCTGCTGGGAATGTCCTCTGGAGACTGAACTGTGACAGCTGAGAAACTTCGGAAAATTTAACCTTGATAGAGTATTGTTGTATAATCTGTAGACTGTTCTCTGTTTTTGCCTCTGGTTTATTAACGTGGTTTAGAGGCATGTGATATTGGGCTGTCCCATTGTTGTTGTTATGGAGTTTAATCATTTGGTTAAGGTAATATTCACCAGTTTTCTTCACTTTTTTGGTTGTAATCAGAAAGTGTGTTTGTCGGCCGGCGCCGCGGCTCACTAGGCTAATCCTCCGCTTTGCGGCGCTGGCACACCGGGTTCTAGTCCCGGTCGGGGTGCCGGATTCTGTCCTGGTTGCCCCTCTTCCAGGCCAGCTCTCTGCTATGGCCCGGGAGTGCAGTGGAGGATGGCCCAAGTGCTTGGGCCCTGCACCCCATGGGAGACCAGGAGAAGCACCTGGCTCCTGGCTCCTGCCATCGGATCAGCGCGGTGCGCCGGCCGCGGTGCGCCGGCCGCAGCGCGCCGGCCGCGGCGGCCATTGGAGGGTGAACCAACGGCAAAGGAAGACCTTTCTTTCTGTCTCTCTCACTGTCCACTCTGCCTGTCAAAAAAAAAAAAAAAAAAAGAAAAGAAAGTGTGTTTGTGACTATGCAAATATCCTGTCTTTGTAAAAAATTATACTCAGAAGGGTTAGCTTACATGCATGAATCTCTCTGAATCAGTTACTAAATGATGATTGGCAAGTGGTGATTACAGAGAGGGGAGAGACAGAGACACAGAGGTCTTCCATACTCCGATTCACTCCCCAGATGGCCGCAATAGCCAGGGCTGAACTAGGCTGAAGTCAGGAACCAGGAACTTCATCTGGGTCTCCCACACGGGTGGCAGGGGCCCAAGTATATGGGCCATCTTCCTCTGCTTTGCTGAGGCCATTAGCAGGGGCTGGATTGGAAGTGAAACAGCCAGGACATGAACTGGAGTGTCACAGGTGGTGGCTTTGCCTGCTATGCCTCAATGCTGGCTCCAAGTGGTGATTTTTAAAGAAGATTTCTTTATTTGAAAGGCAGAGTTATATACAGAGAGGGAGAAACAGAGACGGGGACAGGGAGACAGATCTTCCGTCCTCAAATGACTGCAGTGACTGGGACTGGACTAGGTCAAAGCTAGGAAGCTGGAACTCCATCCAGGTCTCCCACATGGATGGCAGGAGCCCAACACTTGGCCATCTTCCACTACTTTTCCTAGGTACATTAGCAGTGAAATAGAGTGGAAATGGAGCAGCCAGGACTCAAAGCAGTGCTCATGTGGTATGCAAGCATTGCAGGTAGTGGCTTAATCCACTGCACCACAGTGCCAACTCATTGGTGATTTTTTTTAAACTACTTTCCACCATTTTTTTCCTTACTTGTTTGTTGGCATCTGTAAGAAAGAGCTTTGCCTTCTCCTTTTTTGTTTGTTATTTATTTGTTATCAATACAGACTCAGTATCCTTATTTTATACAATGAGTTATGATCCATTACTGTCTTTATTATCTTGATGCACTGTACTTTTTAAAAAAAGATTTATTTTATTTATTTGAAATAAATTATAGAGAGAGAAGGAAAGATAGGAAGAGCGAAGTCTTCCATCCACTGATTAACTCCCCAAATGGCCACAATGGCCAGAGCTGGGCTAGGTCAAAGTTAGGAGCTAGGAGCTTCATCCCAGCCTCCCACGTGGGTGCAGGGGCCCAGCACTTGGGAAATTTTCCGGTGCTTTCTCAGGTGCATCAGTAGGGAGCCGGATCAGAAGTGGAACAGCTGAGACTCCAACCAGCACCCATAGGGGATGCAGACGCAGCTCAACCAATTATGCCAGAACTCTGGCCCCAGCCCTGTGACTTTTATTTTAAAGATGACTTCTTTGTGGTTTTGGGACAGGAATAGGATGGTCTCATGTGCTCTTGGTTCCTTGTACCTAAGAAAGAAATTATCTAATACCTTCTTTTCTTTCTCTTGGGTCAGTTATCAATCCGCCTCCTGTGGCCAGGACAGTTTCCTACAATTCAAATTCATCTTCCCTTGAGCAGCCGAATGGAGGGAGTAGCAGTCCTGCCTGCAAAGCTGCTTCTGGGCTAGAGGCAAACCCAGGTAAGCTTGTATAAGGAGACCAGAGAGGACTCTGACTTGCCCTAGGAGCTCCATTATTGAGGAGGGAGCAACTGAAGACTTAGACCAATTGCAGATTGTGCATGTCCAGGGTTTGAGAGGCATTAAGAGAGGGAGGGAAGATAGAGAACTTCGATCTACTGGTTACTCTGTAGATATCTTCAATGACTGGGGCTCATTCGGGTCAGGCTGAAACCAGGGGCTGGGAGTGCTGTGTAGGTCTCCTGTATTGGTTGGCAGGAACCCAATTACATGAGCCATCACTGTTTCCTCCAAGAGTGGCATTGGCAGGAAGCTGGAGTCAGGAGTTGGAGGCGAGTATTGAACTCAGGCACTTTGATGTGGGATCTGGGCATTTTAACAGATGTCTTAAAACTATCATAACTTATCATAGCCCACCCATTTGTTGTGTTGACTGATAGTTGGCTGATCTCAGCTAGTCTCACTCAATCTTGGCTGGGCTTGCTTGTGAGTCTACCCATTGAATGGAGCCTCTGTCCTGGGCTTAAACTAAAGCAACTCTGCTCCACGTATTTCTCACCATCCTCCTGGGGCCATTGGGCTACCCAAAATATGTCATTCTTTTTTTTTTTTTTTTTTTTTAAGATTTACTAATTTATTTGAAAGGCAGAGTCACAGAGAGGAAGAGGCAGAGAGGAGGGGGTCTTCCATCTGCTGGTTCATTTCCTAAATGGCCAAAGCAGCTGGAGCTGCACCCATCTGAAGCCAGGAACCAGGAGCTTCCTCCAGGTCGCCCATGTAGGTTCAGGAGCCCAAGGACTTGGGCCATCTTCCACTGCTTGTCAAGGCCATAGCAGAGAGCTGAGTCGGAAATGGCGCAGCTGGGACTTGAACTGGCACCCACATGGGATGCTGGCAATGCAGGCGGCAGCTTTATCTTCTTTGCCACAGTGCCGACCCCATATGTCATTCTTATAATGATGAGGGAAGCACCAGAGAGCAAGTAGAAATGTATAGTGTCTTACAGCCTGGACTTAGGACTGGTAAACCATCACTTCTACCTTGTTTCATCATCCAAAGTGAGTCACATGGTCAAACTGAGTCTTGGGTTAGAGAAATTGAGAAATGTAGTTTATTCCTTTTGCTTCAGGAAAAATCACTAGAAAGTCACATGGCAAAGAGTGTGGATATCATGAGGCCAAAGAAATTGGTCTTCAGTGTAATCTACCACACAGGCAAAAACATCTCTCAATCCTAGAAGCACTTCACAGTTGTAAGGCTTATATCAAACAGGCTTAATATCAAACAAATCTTAATTCTGATCAAATTATTTTTCATATCTGCATACATTTTATTTTCCAAAGTAGATTGTGTGGCTACTTATAATAGAGAGGATGTCTTCCTTCATTTTCTGTTATTATAACTGAATAAAAAGAATGGGTTATTTATAAAGAATAGAGTTCTATTTAGCCCCTGATGCTGGAGACTGAGATGTCCAAAGGTATGGAGACAGCATCTGGTGCTGGCCTTCTTGCTGCACCTGCATGGTGGAGGGCATCACAAAGTGAGAAACAGGAAACACGTAGCTCCCTTCTCTCTTCCTCTTCTTTTTTTTTTTCCTTTTCAAATTTTTAGCTATTTTTGTTTTTGATTAGTTTTTACAGATTTAATATGATTTGTAGATAGAATTATAAGAAAATAATGCTATTCTCTCCATCCCCCTTTCTCCTACCCTCTTTCTTTTTCTTTTCTTTCTTTCTTTCTTTCTTTTTTTTTTTTTTTTGATTTATTTATTTGTTTGAAAGGCAGAGTTAGAGAGGGAGGGAAGGAGAGAGAGAGAGATCTTCCATCTGTTGGTTCACGTTTCAAATGGCAGCAGTGGCTGGAGCTGGGCCAATCTGAAGCCAGGGCCAGGAGCTTCTTTGGGGTCTCCCATGTGGGTGCAGAGGCCTGAGTACTTGGACCATTTTCCTCTGCTTTCCCAGGCGCATTAGCAGGGAGCTGGATTGGAAGTGGAGCTGCTGGGGCCCCCATATGGGATGTCCATGCTGCAGGTGGTGGCTTAACCTGCTACGCCACAGTGCTGGTCCCCTTTTCTCCCTTCCTTTCTCCCTTTCTTTCTTTCTTTCTTTGAAGATAACATTTTAAATTTATACTGCAGTAAAAAGGCTTAATGCCTCATCAAATAAGTTTAACAAGAAAAAAGACTATAGTTTAGTGGGAATATAGACAATAGCTATAAACAGTAGCTGAATGGAAAAATGACCATTTCACCCATATACAGTAAATCTTAAAGTCATCACAGATCCTTAAAGCTGTAGTAGTATAACATTCTTAACTATTGGTTTGACAAAGGTATAAAATAAAGTTCCACCAAACTATGTTTGCAGGAATACTGATACACACAGGTATTTCTTTCTTCCTTTTTTTTTTTTTTTTTTTAATTTTAGCTTCCACAAGCAGTATTTGTCTGTGTCTGACTTACTTCTCTCAACATGGTGTCCTCCAGTTGTGTCCATTTGGCTGCAAATGGTAGAATTTTCTTATTTTTTGTAGTTGAATAATATTCCTTTGTGTATATATGCCAAATTTTTCTTTATACACTCATCTGATGGTGGACTTCTTGGTTGAATTCAAATTTGACTATTGTGAATAGTGTTGCTATAAATGTGGTGGTACAGGTATTTCTTTCATTCATTCTGTTCAAGTCTGCTGGCTATATACCTAGTAGTGGGACTGCTGGATCATATGGCAAGTCTGTTTCTAGTTTTTAAAGAAATCTCCACACTGTTTTTCACAGTGACTATATTAATTACATTCCCACCAACAATGTATATGTGTTTCCCTTTCTCCACATCCTTGCCAACATTTGTTAATCTGTGTTTTGTATTTTAGCCTTTCTGACAGGGGCAAGGTAATACCTCATTGTGGTTTTGATTTGTATTTCCCTGATGGCTAGTGATTTTTGAGCATTTTTTCATATATTTATTGGCCATTTGTATTTCTTATATTAGAACTGTTTATGGGGTCTTTTGTCCATTTCTCAACTGGATTGGTTGTTTTTTGTTGTTGAGTTTTTAAGTTGCTGATGTACTTGGGATATTAATCTTTTGTTGGTTAGGTAGCTTGTAATTTTTTTTCCCCATTCTGTTAGATGTCTCTTCCATTGATCGTTTCCTTTGCTGTGCAAAAACTTCTGAGTTTAGTTTTACTTTTTTTTTTTTTTTTTTGACAGGCAGAGTGGACAGTGAGAGAGAGAGACAGAGAGAAAGGTCTTCCTTTGCCGTTGGTTCACCCTCCAATGGCCGCTGCGGCCGGCGCGCCGCAGCCGGCGCACCGCGCTGATCCAATGGCAGGAGCCAGGAGCCAGGTGCTTCTCCTGGTCTCCCATGGGGTGCAGGGCCCAAGCACCTGGGCCATCCTCCACTGCACTCCCTGGCCACAGCAGAGGGCTGGCCTGGAAGAGGGGCAACCGGGACAGAATCCGGCGCCCCGACCGGGACTAGAACCCGGTGTGCCGGCGCCGCAAGGCGGAGGATTAGCCTAGTGAGCCGCGGTGCCGGCCTAGTTTTACTTTTGTTGCCTGTGCTTTGAGGGTCTTGTCCTAGAAGTTGTCTCCTACACTGATGTCTTGGAGTGTTTTCCCTGCATTTTCTTTTAGCAACTTCATGGTCTCAGGTATTAAACTTAGGTCTTTGATCTGTCTTGAGTTGATATTTGTGTATGGTGAAAGGTGTGGATCTAATTTCATTCTTCTACATGTATACATCCAGCTTTGCCAGTCCCATTTGCTGAAGATACTAGCCTTACTCCACTGTATGGTCTGAACACTGTTTTCAAAAGTCAGTTGGCTGTTTGTACATGGATTAATTTCTGGGCTTTCTATTCTGTTCCATTGACTTTATGTACTGGATTTTTATGCTGGTACTAAGCTTTTTTAATTACTGTTGCTCTGTAGTGTGCTTTGAAGTCACGTGTTGTGAAGCCTGCAGCTTGATTTTTTTTTTTTTTGGCTCGTGATCACTTTGGCTATTTGGGCTCTTTAGTGATTCCATACGAATTTTAGGATTCTTTTTTCTAATTCTGTAAAGAATGACATTGGCATTTTTTGATTTTGCTATATAATTTTTTTTAAAAATTTATTTAAGTTTATAAGTTTCATGTATTTCATATATATAGATTTAGGAACATAGTGAGACTTCCCACCCCACCCTTCTTCCCGCCCATGCTCCAACCCTTCTTTCTCCTCCCTCTCCCATTCCCACTCAATTTTTACAGAGATATACATTCAGTTTACTTAGTGATCCTAAGACTAACCCTACACTAAATCAAAGAGTTCAACAAATAGTATGAGGAAAAAGCACTGTTCCTCAACAGAAGAGACAAGAGCTATAAACTATCATTGAATCTCAAAATGTCCATTTCATTCCTATTCATTACATTTTCAGTACTTTATTAGTTACCACAGATCAGGGAAAACATATGGTAGTTGGATAGGGATTGTGTTGCTTTAGGTAGTATAGACATTTTAGTGACATTGATTCTTCCAAACCATGAGCAAGGAATAGCTTTTCATGTTTCTGTGTCCTTGATGATTTCTTTCATCCATGTTTGATAATTTTCATTGCAGCGATCTTTCACTTCTTTGGTTAAATTTATTCCTAAATATTAGATTTTTTATAGCTATTGTAAATGGGATTTCTTTCTTGATTTAATCATTAGCATGCAAAAAAACCTGCTTTTTTGTGTTTATTTTGTAAACTACAACTTTATTGAATTGGTTTATCAATTCTAACAGCTTTTTTGGTGGAGTGTTTAGGTTTTTCCATGTACAACATCGAGTCATCTGCAAACATGGATAATTTGACTTCCTCTTTTTCAATTTTAATGTACTTTATTTCTTTCTTTTCCCTAATTGCTCTTTTTTTAAAGATTTATTTTTATTATTTATTTGAAAGACAGAGTTACAGAGAGAGGTAGAGACAGAGTGAGAGGTCTTCCATCCACTGGTTCACTCCTTGGATGGCCACAATGGCCAGAGCTGCACCAATCCAAAGCCAGGAGCCAGGAGCTTCTGCTGGGTCTCCCACGTGGGTGCAGGGTTCCAAGGACTTGGGCCATCTTCTACTGCTTTCCCAGGCCATAGTAGAGAGCTGGATCGGAAGAGGAGCAGCCGGGACTAGAACTGGCGCTCATATGGGATGCTGCAGGCTAGGGCTTTAACCCGCTGCGCCATAGCACCTGCAAATTGCTCTTTTTTTTTTTTTTAATTAATTTATTTGAAAGAGTTATGGAGAGGTAGAGGCAGACAGAGAAAATCTTTCAACCGCTAGTTCACTCCCCGAATGGCATGAATGGCCGGAGCTGAGCTGATCCGAAGCCAAGAGCCAGGAGCTGCTTCTGGGCCTCCCACGTGGGTGCAGAAGTCAAAGGACTTGGGCCATCTTCTACTGCTTTCCCAGGCCATAGCAGAGAGCTGGATTGGAATTGGAGCAGCCGCGACTGGAACCAGTGCCCATATGGGATGTTGGCACTACGCCACAGCACCAGCCCCCCCAGTACTGATATACTTAACAATGATTAGAAGTAAATAAAAGCATGTTTTATCAAATTACCTCTTGAATTTTTAAAAAATTTTACAGTGACATACTTTATTTATTTTTAAAAAAAAAGGCAGAGTTAGAGAGTGAGAGAGGCAGAGAGAGAGAGAGAGGTCTTCCATCTGCTGGTTCACTCCCTAGATGGCCACAATGGCCAGAGCGGTGTCGAGCCAAAGCCAGGAGCCAGGAGCTTCCTCCGTGTCTCCCACACGAGTGCAGGGGCCCAAGAACTTAGGCCATCTTCCACTACCTTCCCAGGCCATAGTGGTGAGCTGGATCTGAAGTGGAGCAGTCAGGATTCTAACTGGCACCCACATATGGGATGCCAACACTGCAGGTGGTGGCTTTACTCACTGTGCTACAGAGCTGGGTCCCCTAATTGCTCTTGTTGAAACTTCGAGTACTCTATTGAAGAATAGTGGTAAAAGTGTTCATCTTGTTCCAGATCTGAGGGGAAATGCTTTCAGCTTTTCACCATCCAGTATAATATGGACTATTGGTTTGTGTATATGAACAAATTTTTTAAAACGTTTTTATTTAATGAATGTATTTTTTCATACACTTTTAGGAATAAAAGAAGTGTTAAAGAGGGAGAGAAGAGGATCTTATATGAAGCACAGGATATTTAGCATGTGCCACATTCTTTCTCCTGTTCCGAGGGCGATCTCACTAATCAGTGCAGAAAGTCTTCCAGGAAGCTAGGATGCAGCGTCAGATGGTTTCTTATCATGAACTATTAGCAATCTATCAGTCTTGGAGCATATGACATATACATATTACAAAATAAATACTTTGTATCATTATTACTGGGCAGTCAGGGAATTTGAAGATTTATTGTTCAAAAGTCTGGAAATACTCTCATTGATCTCCAAAACTGACAACAAGAGAAAATATAAAAATACAGACTCAACAAAAGCCATTTAGCAAGTAATACGTAATGTTTATGGAAGCATCTTCTATAGAAAAGATTCTGAATGTTGCTCGGTTCCTTTTTAACGAAAGATACTATTTTCTATGGAAATACGCTCAGTGAGATTCACACCTGAGGAATATATTAAATATATATTTAATTATTATTTAATAATTAAATTATATTAAAGTGGTTTTAGAGATTTATTTTTTATTTATCTGAAGGGGAGAGTGTTGGGGGAGACAGAGAGAGAGAAAGGAGAGAACCCTCCCTTATGTCAGTTCACTTCTAAAGTGCCAACGATAACTGGACCAGGCTTGGCTAAAGCCAGGGCCCAGATACACAATTCAGATATTTCACGTGACTGTCAGGATTCCAAATAGTTGAGCTGTCATTGCTGCCTCCAGGGTTTGTGTTGGCAGTCTGCTGGATTTGGGAGCCAAAAGTGGGTATCAAAGCTATGCACTCCAGATGTGGGATGTATCTTAACCAGATCATTTTGGGGTGGGTGTTCGGTCCAGAAGTTAAGTCACTTCTTGGAAGCCCACATCCCAAATCAAAATGCCTTGTTTAGAGTCTCTACTCTCTTTCCAGTGCAGCTTCCTACAAATGTACACCCTGGGAAGCAGTGGCTGATCGCTCAAGTACTTAGGTCTCTGTTACCCATGTGGAAGACCCAGGTTGAGTTCCAGGTTACTGGCTTTGGCATGACACAGCCCTGGCTGTTGGCATAAGGGAGTGAACCAGCAAATGATAGATTTCTCTCAGTCTCTTTTTGCCTTTCAAATAAACAGTGAAATACATAAATTTTTTAAAAATTTAATTTTAAAAGATTTATTTATTATTTGAAAGATTTATTTATTTATTTGAAAGGCAGTTACAGAGAGGTGGAGGCAGAGAGGGAGAGACAGAAAGGTCTGCCATCCGCTGGTTCACTTCCCAGATGGCTACAATGGCCGGAGCTGGGCCAATCCAAAGCCAGGAGACAGGAGCTTTCCCTGGGTCTCCCACGTACATGCAGGGGCCCAAGGACTTGGACCATCTTCTACTGCTTTCCCAGGCCATAGCAGAGAGCTGGATCAGAAGTGGAGCAACTGGAATGCGAACTGGCACCCATATGGGATGCCAGCACTGCAGACAGCAGCTTTACCTGCTATACCACAGTGCCGGCTGCTAAATAAATTTTTTAAAACAATTAATGGAAAATGGCATCAAAGGTTAAGCTTATTAAAAAAATAAAATGGATCATTTAGAAGTGAAAATTAAATTAATTCTCTATTTAATTTATTAAATATAAAGCAATTCACTAGTATTTTTCTAATATCTGACACATATATAACACAGATGCATAGACATGTAGACAAAAATATCAGTAAGGATCTAGAAGCCATAACAAGCTTGAGCTAATGGATGTATAGAGATCATGAATTCTCAAAATTACAAAATACACATTCTTTCCAAGAAGACACTGCCCTGCATAGTTATAAGCGCTGTTTTTATGATAGGCATTGAGCAAATCTCAAAATGTTTTGACATTTTAGTGTCATATGGATTATGTTCTCTGTCTACAAAGAACTGTATTAGAGATTCAAAACCAATGATAACTAGAATCACTTCATTATGTTTGTCAGGAAGAAACATGTGTCTCAATAACTCACATATCAAAGTAAAAAATTATCGCAGGAAATAGAAAATATCCAAAATGGGCCTAGGGTTGGCAGTTATTGTGACCGCCTCCCTCCCCCTCCCTCCTTTTGTTAGGACTTTGGTAAAGGGAGGGTGACCTCCATACTTACCAATGCTATTAGAAAAGCAGTTGGATATATTAGCATGTGCTGTACATTTTTGTGTTTAAAACCATATTTTTTTCCTTTTATTTTTATTACCATAGGCGAAAAGAGGAAAATGAATGACTCTCATGTTCTGGAGGAGGCCAAGAAACCCCGAGTCATGGGGGATATTCCAATGGAATTAATCCATGAGGTGATGTCCACCATCACAGACCCTGCAGCAATGCTCGGACCAGAGGTCAGCAGGGTAAACCTGGGTAGTCAACTGGTAGGCCCCCTTCCACCCTCCTGGCTATTCCAGCTGTTGAAAATGGGTGTGGAAATGCTGGTGGTAGTGTGTTATGCTCCCTGGTTTGTATTTAACCTGGTGGTCCACGTGGGGAGGGCAGGAACATGTGAGGAAGAGGAAATTTCCCCTTGATGAATGTCATATCACAGGGCCACATACAGTTGAAGGCATCCTTCCAACCAACTTTTTTTTTTTTTTAATTCATTTATTTGAAAGGCAGAGTTACAGAGAGAGGGGTAGGGGAGAAACAGAGACAGAGATCTTCTATCTGCTGGTTCACTCCTCAATTGGCTGTAAACCGCTGGGGCTGTGTCAGGCTGAAGCCAGGAGGCAGGAGTTTCCTCCATGCCTCCCATGTGGGCACAGGGACCCAAGGACTTGGGCTGTCCTCTGCTGCCCTCCCCAGTGCATCAGCAGGGAGCTGGACCAGAAGCGGAGCAGCTGGGGACTCCAGCTGGCTCACATGTAGGATGCAGGCGTCACAGGCGGCACCTCACCCTTCATGCCACAATGCCATTCCCTGACCCTAACTTTATCTTATGATGTTTCAAATCCTCTAAAGTGTTCTGATACTTCTGTGATAAAAAATCCAGACATGCTTCACCTGGGGTCAGCATTAGTTCACATAATACCACAGTTGCTTTTCCTGTTTCTGTATTTCTCCCTTTCTCTGGTGAACCATTTAGAACCATTTCAGAGTTAAAAGCAGAAGTTACACATTTTACCCCTAACACTTTTCACATGTATCCCATAAAAATAAGGCTATTCTCTTACATACCTACAATGCAGTTATGTATGGCTTTTAGAAAAATTTAGTGTGGTCACAATATTTTCTTCTCTTTTTTTAAAAAATACTTTCCATTTCAAAAAAGCTTTACATTTACAACAAAAGTTGTGAAGCTGTACAGAGCTCCTATGTACTCAACACCCAGCTTCCCCTATTATTAATATCTTATATTAATGTCTTTGTCACAATTTTAAAAAGCATATTGCTTCTCCTACTATTAGCATCTCATTTAATATATTTGAACTAGTGAACTGCAACAGCTTCCCTTGTTTTCATTCATCCAAACTCTCTCCTACCTTTCCCTGCCACTTCGAATCATTCTGTGTTCATGTGTGTTAACTTTCACACATACTTTAACTCCCACATATACTGTGTTCATACTTCGTTAACTCCCACATATCAGGGAGAATAGTGATATTTGTCTTTCTGTGTAATAAACATCGTGGAGCAGGTATCTCTTCGATACAATGATTTCATGTCTTTTGGATATATACCTAGTATTGGGATTGCTGCAACATATGGCAGTTCTATTTCTAGTTTTTAAGAAATCATCATGGGGCCAGCGTTGTGGTGTAGTGGGTTAAGCTGCCACCTGCTGTGCCAGCATCCCATATGGGCACCTGTTCGAGACCCGGCTGCTCCACTTCCCATCCAGCTCTCTGCTGTGGCCTGGGAAAGCAGTGAAAGAAGGCCCAAGTGCTTGGACCCCTGTACCCTGTGGGAGACCTGGAAGAAACTCCTGGATCCTGGCTCTGGATCAGCGCAGCTCTGGCCATTGCAGCAATTGGGGAGTGGATAGAAGACCTCTCTTTCTCTCTGCCTTTCCTTCTCTCTCTGTGTAACTCTGACTTTTAAAATAAATAAATAAAATCTTTTAAAAAAAAAAAAAGAAATCACCATTATGTTTTCCATAGTGGCTATACCAAGTTATAGCCTCACTCATTGGGTATAAGAGTTCCCCTTTCTCTACATCCTCACCAGCATTTGTTAACTTTGTATTTTTTTGATAATAGCCAATAGGGGTGAGGTGATAACTCATTGTGGTTTTCTTTTTAATAGAAAGTTTTTACTTAATAAATATAAATTTCAAAAGTACAACTTTTGGATTACAGAGGTTCTTCCCCCCATAACCACCCTCCCATCCGCAACCATCCCATCTCCCACTTCCTCTCCCATCCCATTCTACATTAAGATTCATTTTTAATTATCTTTATATACAGAAGATCAACTTTATAGAAAGTAAATATTTCAGCAGTTTGCACCCACACAGACACACAAAGTATAAAGTACTGTTTGAAGACTAGTTTTACTGTTAATTTGCATAGTGCAACACTTTAAGGACAGAGGTCCTACATGGGGAGCAAGTGCACAGCGACTCCTGTTACTGATTTAATAATTGACACTCTTATTTATGATGTCAGTAATCACCCGAGGCTCTTGTCATGAGCTGCAAAGGCCATGGAAGCCTCTTGAGTTCACAAACTCCGACCTTATTTAGACAAGGCTATAATCAAAGTGGAAGTTCTCACCTCCCTTCAGAGAAAGGTACCTCCTTCTTTGATGGCCTGTTCTTTCTGCTGAGCTCTCACAGAGATCTTTCATGTAGGTCATTTTTTGCCATAGTGTCTTGGCTTTCCATGCCTGAGGAACTCTCATGGGCTTTTTAGCCAGATCTAAATGCCTTAAGGACTGATTCTGAGGCCAGAGTGCTGTTTATGGCATTTGTCATTCTATGAGTCTGCTGTGTATCCCGCTTCCCATGTTGGACCATTCTCTCCTTTTTAATTCTGTCAATTATTATTAGTGGACACTGGTCTTATTTATGTGATCCCTTTGACACTTAACCCTATCTTTATGATCAATTATGAACTTAAGCTGATCACTTTAACTAGTAAGATGGCATTGGTACCTGCCAACTCATTGTGGTTTTGATTTGCATTTCCCTGATGGCTAGTGACATTGAGTATTTTTTCATGTATTTCTTGGCCATTTGACTTTCTTCTTTTGAGGACTGTCTATTCAGGTCCTTAGCCAATTTTTTTTCTTTTTAAAGATTATTTATTTGAAAGCAGAGTTACAAATAGAGAGAGAAGGAGAGACAGAGAGAGATCTTCCATCCTCTGAGTCCCTCTCTATGTGGCCACAACAACCAGGGCTTGCCCAGGCTGAAGCCAGGAGCCAGAAGCCCCCTGTGGATCTCCCATCTGGCTGCAGGGGCCCAAGGACTTGGGCCATGTTCCCCTACTTTTCAAGGCACAGTAGTAGGAAGCTGGATCAGAAGCAGAGCAGCTGGTTCTTGAACTGCCACCCATATGGGATGGCCGCACTGCAGGCCTTTAACCCTTAACCCTTAACCCACAGCATCCTTGCACAGCACTGGCCTCCTTTGCCCATCTCTTAACTGGATTGGTTGCTTTTTTGTTGATGAGATTTTTAAATTGCTGATATATTTGGGATGTTAATCCTTCATTGGACAGGTGGCTCGCAAATATTTTTTTCCATTCTGTTGGATGTTTCTCCACTCTGTTGCTTGTTTACTTTGCTATGCAAAAGCTTGCGAATGTAGTATAATCCCAGTTGTCTAGTTTTGCTCTTGGTCAATGTGCTTTGGGGATCTTATCCAAGAAATCATTGCCTACATCAATGTCTTGAAGTGTTTTCACTGTGTTGTTTTTTTTTTTTTGCCTAGCAATTTCGTAGTTTCAGTTCCTACGTTTAGGTCTTTGATCCATCTTTAGCTGATGTTTTTATATTGTGAGAGGTAGGAATTCAATTACATTCTTAATGTGTATATCCATTTTTTCCATCACCATTTGTTGAAAAGACTATCCTTTCCCCAGTGTATGTTCTTGGCACCTTTGTCAAAAATCAGTGAGCTGTATGTGCATGGATTCACTTCTGGGTTCCCTGTTCTGTCCCATTGATCTGTGTGCCAGTTTTTATGCGATGTTATTTTGATTACTACAACTTTTGAAAGTATGCTTTGAAATCAAGTACTATAATGCCCCTTGCTTTTATCTATTTGCTCAGGACTTTTTGACTACTCTGCATCTTTTGTGATTCCATATGAATTTTAGGGTTGTTTTGTCTAACTCTGTAAAGAATGTCATTTGTATTTTGATAGGGATTGCATTGAATATGCAGGTTGCTTTAGATAGCATGTACATTTTAATGATACTAATTTTTCCAATTCACAAACAAGCAACAAGTTTCCATGTTTCCTTGTCCTTGATACTCTTTGATCAGTGTTATAATTTTCACTGTAGACATCTTCTACTTTGGATAAATTTATTCCTAAATATTCTACATTACTTGTAGCTATTGTTAATGGGATTTCACCAGTATTTTATAATTTTAATTGTTGAAATCTTTCACTTCTGTAGATAAATTTACTCCCAAATATTTTAAATTTTTTGTAGCTATTGTGAATGGGATTTCTTTATTTCACTTTCAGCAAGATCATTATTGATATATAGAAATACTACTGTTTTTTGTATGTTGATTTTTATATCCTGTGATTTTACTGAATTGTTTTATCAGTTCTAATAGCTTTTTACTGAAGTGTTTAGGTTTTTCCATGTACAAAATTACATCAGCTGAAAGCATGGATATTTTGACTTCCTTCTTTCCAATTTCATTGCCCTGTATTTTTTTCTGTTCCCTAATTACTCTTGCTAAACTTTCTATTGAGATGGTTATATGATTTTTGTTTTCATTCTGTTGATGTGATTTATGATACTGATTTGTGAATGTTGAACAATCTTTGCATCGCAGAGATAAATCTCACTTGATCATAATATATGATCTTTTTGATATAGTGTTGGACTAGTTTGCTAATATTTGTTGAGAATTTTTGCACCTATGTTCTTCAGGGATATTGGGCTACAGTTTCATTTTTGTACTTTTGTCTTTGGTTTTGATATCAGAGTAATGTTGGCCTCATTAAAAGAATTTGGCAGAGGGGCTGGTGTTGTGGCACAGCAGGTTAAGCTGAGACTTGTGATGCTGGCATATGGTATCAGAATGCTGGTTTCTATGTTGGCTGCTCCAGTTCCAATACAGCTTAATACTAATGCTCCTGGGAAGGCAGTGAATATGACTCACTGCCACTCATGTGGGAGACACAGATGGAGTTCTTGGCTTCTGGCTTCTGCCTGGATGTTGTAGCCATTTGTGAAATGAACTGAACTAGCAGACAGAAGATTTATCTCTGTGTGTCTCCCTCTTTTTATATTGTCTGCCTCTCAAATAAGTAAATTGATCTTTTAAATAAAGATTAGCCAAATTCCCTCCTTTTCAAAATTTTGGAGTAGTTTGAAGAGTGTTAGATTTAATTCCTCTTTAATTATTTTGTAGAGTTCAGGTGTGATGCCATGAAAAGTCCAAGACTTTTCATTATTGCTTCAGTCTTTTTTTTTTTTTTAAGATTTTTAATTTATTTTCCTTGAAAGTCCAAGTTACACAGAGAGAGAAGGAGAGACAGAGAGAGAAGAGAGAGAGAGATCTTCCATCCGATGGTTCACTCCCCAGATGGCCGCAACGGCTGGAGCTGTGCCAATGCGAAGCCAGGAGCCAGGAATGTGTTCCAGGTCTCCCACATGACTTGGGCCATCTTCTACTGCTATCCCAGGCCATAGCAGAGAACTGGATCAGAAGAGGAGCAGCCGGGACTTGAACCGGCGCCCATAAGGGATGCCAGCACTGCAGACAGCAGCTTTACCCACTGCGCCGGCCCACTGCCTCAGTCTTGTTACCTGTTATGAGTCTCATTTAGATTTTCTATATCATCTTGATTTAATCTTGGTAGGTTATATGTATCCAAGAATTTATCCTCTCTTCGAGGTTTTCCAATTTGTTGTTCATGGTACTTTCTTATGATCTTTTGTGTTTTTGTGGTGTCAGTTGTAATATTTCCCTTTTCATTTTAATTATTTATTTTTAAAATATTATTTATCTTTTCCTCTTTTTTCCTTTGTTAGTCTGGCTAAAAGTTTGTCTATTTTGTTTACCCTTTCAAAAAGCCAGCTTTTTCTTTTGTTGATTTTTTTTTACTTTTTTTTAAGTTGCAGTTTCATTTATTTCTGCTTTGATGTTTATTATTTCTTGCCTACTTCTAAATTTGGTTTGCTCTTGCTTTTCTTTTTTTTAAAGATTTATTTTATTTATTTGAAAGACAGAGTTACAAAGAGAGGTAGAGCCAAAGCAAGAGAGAGAGGTCTTCCATCCGATGGTTCACTCCCCAAATGAGCACGATGGCCAGAGCTGAGCTGGTCTGAATCCAGGAGCCAGTAGCCTCTTCCGAGTCCCTCTAGAGTACAGGGGCCCAAGGACTTGGGCTGTCCTACACTGCCCTCCCAGGCCATAGCAGAGAGCTAGATCAGAAGTGGAGTAGCTGGGACACGAATCAGCACTCATATGGAGATGCCAATGATGCAGGCCAGGGCCTCAACCCATCACAGCGCCAGTCCCCGCTCTTTCCTTTCTAAAGTCCCTGAGATAAATTTTTAGGTTATTTACTTGAGTTCTATTTTTTTGATATATGCACTTAATGCTATAAACTTTCCTGTTATTACTCTGCTGTATCACACAGATTTGGGGCTGTAATATTTTCATTTTAATTTGTTTCAAGAAATTTTTAAATTGTCTTTTTTTTTTTTTAATTTATTTTTTTGACAGGTAGAGTGGACAGTGAGAGAGAGAGAGAGACAGAGAGAAAGGTCTTCCTTTGCCGTTGGTTCACCCTCCAATGGCCGCCACGGCCGGCGCACTGCAGCCGGCACACCGCGCTGATCTGATGGCAGGAGTCAGGTGCTTCTCCTGGTCTCCTATGCGGGTGCAGGGCCCAAGCACTTGGGCCATCCTCCACTGCACTCCCTGGCCACGGCAGAGAGCTGGCCTGGAAGAGGGGCAACTGGGACAGAATCCGGCGCCCTGACCAGGACTGGAACCCAGTGTGCCGGTGCCACAAGGCAGAGGATTAGCCTAGTGAGCCACGGCGCCGGCCTAAATTGTATTTTTAATTCATTGAGATCCCTTGGTCATTTGGTAGCATGTTATCCAATTTCCATGTAATTTTTTTTTTAAGATTTATTTATTTGAAAGACATAGTTACAGAGAGGCAGAGGCAGATGCACACACACACACACGCACACAGAGAGAGAGAGAGAGAGAGAGGTCTTCCATCTGCTGGTTCACTCCCCACATGGCTGCAATGACCAAAGCTGGGCCAATCTGAAGCCTGGAGCCAGGAGCTTCTTCTGAGTCTCTCATGCAGATGTAGGGCCCTTGGGCCCTCTTCTACTGCTTTCCCAGGCTGTAGCAGAGAGCTGGATGGGAAGTGCTCACTGGAACCGACACCTATATGGGATGCTGGCATTGCAGGCTTTACTTGCTGTGCCACAGCACCGGCCCTTCATGTAGTCTTTTTTTTTTTTTTTTTTGACAGAGTTAGAGAGAGAGAGACAGAGAGACAGAGAGAAAGGTCTTCTTACCGTTGGTTCACCCCCAAAATGGCTGCTATGGCCGGCGTACTGCGCGGATCTGAAGCCAGGAGCCAGGTGCTTCTTCCTGAGCTCCCATACAGGTGCAGGGCCCAAGGACTTGGGCCATCCTCCACTGCCTTCCCGGACCACAGCAGAGAGCTGGCCTGGAAGAGGAGCAACCGGGACAGAACCGCCACCCCAACCGGGACTAGAACCCGGGGTGCTGGCGCTGCAGGCGGAGGATTAGCCTAGTGAGCCATGGCGCCGGCCTCCATGTAGTCTTAAATTTTCTATTTTTCTTTTTGTTGATTTCTAGTTTTATTCCTTTGTTGCTTGTAAAGATACATGATATGATTTCAAATTTATGTAATTTTTGGAGACATGATTTGTAGCATGTTTTATGATCTATCCTATAAAATGTTCCATGTGAAGATGAGAAGAATGTGTATTTTGTAGCTGTTGAATGAAAAGTTATTTAAAGGTCTGTTAGGTCCCTTTGTGTATGGTGTGATTCAACTCTGATGTGTATTTTTGATTTTCTGTCTGAATGATCTATCCATTGATGACAGGAAGGTGCTGAAGTCTCCCACTACTGTATTGGAATCTGTTTTTCTCTTTAGAGCTAATATTTGCTTTGTATATTTGTCTAGTCTTGTGTTGGGTACATATATACTTATGATTGTTATATCTTCTTGGTGAATTGGTTCTCTTATATGTAATATCTCTTTATCTGTTTAAGTTTTGATTTAAGGTCTATTTTATCTGATATGAGTATAGCTACCCCAGCTCAATTTTGGTTTCCATGTGCGTGGTATATCCTTTTCCAAACTTTCAGTTTCAGTCTATGTGTGTATTTATCTATGAAAGGAGTTTCTTTGATGTAGCATATAGCTGAGTGTTGTTTTTTTTTTTTTTTAATCCATTCAGCCAACCTATTTCTTTTGACTGGAGAATTTAATGCATTTACATTCAAGATTAATATTGATAAATATGGAGTAACTCTTATCATTTTGATTGGCTACTGATTGTTAGCAGATTGGGTACTGATGTATTTTCATGATAAATACTTATTTTTATTTTTTAAAATTTGTTTTGTTTATTTGAATGACAGAGTTACTGAGAGGGTGAGACAGAGAAAGATCTTCCATCTGCTGGCTCACTCACCAAATGGCCACAATGGCCAGGGCTGGGCCAGGCTAAAGCCAGAAGCCAGGAGCTTCATTTGGTTTCCCAAAGGGGTGGCAGGGGGCTGTCTTCCTGGGCCATCTTCCACTGCTCTCCAACGCACATTAGCAGGGACCTGGATTGGAGGTGGAACAGCTGGGTCTTGAACTGGGGCCCATATGGGATGCCAGTGTTGCAGGTGACAGCTTAACCCACTGTGTCACAACACTGGCCCCATAATGACTTCTAAGGTAGGACTCCTTTTAGGATTTTTTTCTACAACTGGGCTAGTGGCGATGGATTCTTTGATTTGTGCCTGTCTAAGAAATACTTTGTCTTTCACTTATAAAGAATAGCTTTGCTAGATAATAATATTCTTGATTGGAAGTTTTCTTTCAAGACATTGACAATATTATCCAACTCTCCTCTGGCCTCTAGGGTTTCTGTTGAGAAATCTGCTGTTAGTCTAAAGGGTTTTCCTAGGCCAGTGCCACGGCTCAATAGGCTAATCCTCCACCTTGCGGCGCTGGCACACTGGGTTCTAGTCCCAGTCGGGGCACCGGATTCTGTCCCGGTTGCCCCTCTTCCAGGCCAGCTCTCTGCTGTGGCCAGGGAGTGCAGTGGAGGATGGCCCAAGTGCTTGGGCCCTGCACCCGCATGGGAGACCAGGAGAAGCACCTGGCTCCTGCCTTCGGATCAGTGCGGTGCGCCGGCCGCGGTGGCCATTGGAGTGTGAACCAACAGCAAAAAGGAAGACCTTTCTCTCTGTCTCTCTCTCTCACTGTCCACTCTGCCTGTCAAAAAAATAAATAAATTAAAATACAAAAAAAAATAAAGGGTTTTCCTTTATATGTAACTTGATGTTTTCTTCTGTCTTTAGGATTCTCTCCTTCTTAGCTTTTGAAAATTTGACTATAATATACCTTGAAGAAAGTGTTTTTTGGTTGAGGCTGGTTTGGGTCCTGAATATGTCTGGTTTAACTTCTTATATCTTGATGCCCCCATCTCTTTCAAGACTTGGGGTGGGGAACAGGGCGCAGTTGTGGCAAAATGGATTAAGCTACTTGTGTAATGCCAGCATCCCATATCAAAGCCCTCTAGTTCTGATTGCTTGCTTCTGATCCAGCTGTCTGGTAATGTGCCTGGGAAAGCAGTGGAATATGGACCAACTACTTAGGCCTCTGCACCCACAAGGGAGACCTGGGTGGAGTACCAGGCTCCTGGTTTCAGCCTGGCCCAGCCCTTGCTGCTGTAGCCATTTGGGAAATGAACCAGTAGAAGGAAGAGCTGTTCCTCTCTCCATCTCTCTCTTTCTCTCTGTTACTGTACCTTTCAAATAAATATAATATGTCTTTAGGGGTCAGCGCTGTGGTGCAGCAGATTAAATCCCTGGCCTGCAGTGACGACATCCTGTATGGGTGCTGGTTCAAGTTCTGGCTGCTCCGCTTCCAATCCAGCTCTCTGCTATAGCCTGCTAAAGCAGTAGATGATGACCCAAGTCCTTGGGCCCCTGTACTCACATGGGAGACCCGGAAGAAGCTCCTGGCTCCTGGCTTTTGATTGGCCCAGCTCTCACCATTTGCAGCCGTTTGGGGAGTGAACTAATGGATGGAAGATCTCTTTCTCTCTACCTCTTCCTCTCTGTAACTATGCCTTTAAATAAATACATCTTTAAAATATACATATATATATCCTTAAAATAATAATAATAAATTTTATTTGGTAGATTATCAATGCCTATTTCCTTCTGTTCTTCAGGTGTTTCCAGAATACAAATATTTGTTCACCTAAAGGGATCCAATATGACTCTACAGACTGTCTTCATTCTTTTTAATTCTTTTCTCTTTATTTCTATCTGGCTGAGTTATTTCATATTTCTTGTCCTCAGGATCAGAAATTCTTTCTTTTGCTTGGTCTATTATGTTGTTGAATCTCTCAAACTTACTTTTTATTTCATTTATTAAGTTTTTCAGCTTCAGAATTCCTGATTGATGCTTTTAAATCATTTCTGTCACTCTGTATTTCTCATGTCTTCCATTGTTTTCCTCATTTCTTTGAATTGTCTGTCTGAATTCTCATACATATCATTGAATTTCCTTAAGATCATTATTTTGAATTCTTTTTTAGGCACATCATAGATTTCTTTCAAATCAGGATCTAGTTCTGGGGAGCTATGCTGTTCCTTTGGAGGTGTCATGCTCCCTTGCTCCTTCATGTTTCTCCTGTCCCTACGTTGATACCTGTATACCTGATACAGCAGTTCATTTTTCATTATGGAGTAGTTTTCATTGGAAAAGACTTTTTTGTTTAGATGAAATGTGTGGTGTCAGTGTGAGATTTCTTTGGCATTGATTCTAGATTAGCTCAGAATCCTAACCTATGAGGGGGTTCTTCATCTCTAATCGGTGTCAGCAGTGTCTGGGAGTGCCACAGTTGTCCCTCTTGCAGTGGTCTTGGAGGTAGTTGTTTGTCTTTGAAGTGGCAATGAATTTCCAAAGCTGCGTGTCTTCAGTCCCCAGAGAGCTGGGTGTCCGTCACACTGCAGTTTGTGATTTCTGGATCCTCATTCCTGATGCTGTGGAACACCTAGAGTTCTATCACCTTGTCTCGTTGGGCAGACCTGACTGATGCTGGGGCTTCTGCCCAGTAATCCCACAGAAACTGGTGCAGAGGAATCTGCTCTCTGCTGTGGCTCTGACTGTGGGCTTCTGGTGGTGATGGGGTACTGGCTGTCCTCTAAGACAGAGTGCAGCTTAGCAGCAGCTGTTCCACAGCAGCACAGGTCTGGGCCTTTGGGGCCAGAGGGAGGCAATGTGTGTTGTTTTCTTGAAACAGAGAAGTCACTTAGTCCCTAGTCAGGTTTTTTTTTTTTTTTTTAAGATTTATTTATTTGAAAGGCAGAGTTCCAGAGAGACAGAGGCAGAGAGAGAAAGAGAGATCTTCCATTTGCTGGTTCACTCCCCAGATGGCCGCAATGGCTGGAGCTGGGCCAATTTGAAGCCAGGAGCCTGGAGCTTCTTCTGGGTCACCCATGTAGGTGCAGGAGCCTAAGGACTTGGGCCATCTTCTGCTTTCCCAGGGCTTAGCAGAGAGTTGGATTGGAAGTGGAGCAGCCGGGACTTGAACTGGCACCCATATGGGATGCAGGCACTGCAGGTGGCAGCCTTACCCTCTATGCCACAGAACTGACCCCCCTTGTGAGTTTTTTAGACTGGATTTAAAGTCATTGAGAACTATGGGATTCTTTCACAGTTAGGGCTGCTGGTCTGCCATGATGGTGGGGGTTGTGGAGCTTTCTATTTAACATTTTTCTTGCAAGATGGAGCCCTGCCCTGGCTTGAGAGCCAGGTAGGAGTTACAGTATGCATTGGTTCTCTCTCTCTGCTAGCTTTTAGAGTTTCGGTGGTTTAGAGTTCCCTCCCTCCCTCCCTCCCTCCCTCCCTTCCTTCCTTCTTTCTTTTATGATTTATTTATTTGTTTGAAAGGCAAAGTTACAGAGAAAGAAGGAAAGACAGAGAGAGAGAGAGAGAGAGAGAGAGAGCTAGCTAGCTAGCTTCCGTTCTCTGGGTTCATTTCCCAAATGGCCACAGTGGCCAGGGTTAGGTCAAGCTGAAGCCAGGAGCTAGAAGCTTTATTTGCATCTCTCACATGGGTGCAGGAACCAAAGTGCTTGGACCATGTTCTGTGGCTTTCCCAGGCACATTAGTAGGGAGCTGAGTTGGAAGTGGAGCATCTGGGACTCCAGCTGGTGCCTGTTTGGGATGCCAGCATTGCAGGTTGTGGCTTAACCCATATGCCACTGTGGCTTCAATGCTATGCCGCAGTGGCAGCTCCTCTCATTACTTCTTTCCTGAACTTTTCCCTCAGTCCTTTTCCTGGGATCATGGTCCTTCCTTAGTTGCTCTGGTTCTTCTCTGTGGTAGAGGCAAGTGCAGGGCCTCTGTCCACCATCTTGGCTCCATGCTACACCTATTCTTGGACTTATTGTCTGTGGCTGCTTTTGTCCTGCAGCCAGAGTTGAGTACTTGTGACAGAGACCTAATTGTTTGCAATGTCTATGATATTTTTTATCTGGCCCTTTATAGAAAAATTTGCTGACCCTTAATTTTGTACCAGATTTCATCCATGTACACCTGCAGTACTTTAGTTTCTCAAAGTGCTTTACCTACCTCTTCTATTTTGTCTTTATAACTTGTATACACGTGTGTGAACCCATGTGAGTATGTGTATTGGTATATGCACATGTGTGTGAATTTAGGACCCAGGAAATCCACAAATATGTATCTTATTAGGGCAAAGAAGAGAAGGTTTGCTGTGTTCCGTCCACACTGTCTTAAGAGAGTTAGTCTTTGTAATTTTCTGCTCTCTTCTCCATCCCAGACCAATTTTCTGTCAGCCCATTCAGCAAGGGATGAGGCAGCAAGGCTGGAAGAGCGCAGGGGTGTGATTGAATTTCACGTGGTTGGCAATTCCCTGAACCAAAAGCCGAACAAGAGGATCCTGATGTGGCTGGTCGGCCTGCAGAATGTGTTCTCCCATCAGCTGCCCCGAATGCCAAAAGAGTATATCACGCGGCTCGTCTTTGACCCGTAAGTTTTGTGTTAGCTCTTCCTCCTTCTTTGTTTCCTTTTACAATGGAAGACAAACTACTTAGATGGTGAAAGTCTGCCACAGTCTACCACAGAAGTCTCTTCTCCCTCCTGCGATGATGTGCTGTGGAGTTTCATCAAGCTGATTTTCATGTCAAAAGGTACTGCAGTTGATTTCCCCACAATTTACACATTTTTCTTTTATAAATATTTATTTATTTGAAAGGCAGGAAGACAGAGAAAAAGAGAGAGAGAGAGATATCTTCCATCACGGTTTACTTCCCACATGGCCACAAATATTTGTTCACTTTATAGAACTCCATGCAGGTCTCCATGAGTGTCTGGTGCCCAATTACTTGGGCCATCTTCTGCTTCTTTCCCATGCACATTAGCATACAGCTGGGTCAGAAGCTGGACAGCTGGGACTTTAACCAGCACTCCCATATCAGATGCCAGCATCTCAGGCAGTGGTTTAATGGGCTGTGCCACAACTCCAGCCTCTATAATTTCTTGTTAATGATAATGAAGCTTTATATTTTAAGTTTTTTGGTGACTATGCTGTGTTCGTTTACTATAGAGTAGAGAGAACTACACACTAAGACGATATCCCACTTTTTTTTTTTTTAATAGTCAAAAGGCTTCTAGTTTTAATACCTTAACTAGGTTTCATTGTTGCCCATATTGGTAACAGTTGGGAAAATTATTGAGAAATAAGTCAAATTAACTCTGCAAATCCATTGTTTTAAATTTTTTTTTAAAACCCTAAACCCCAAATTGATTTATTTAAATGTATTTTGACATATATAGCTCAACAGCCTATGTGGACTCTGATCTTCTTGTGTGACAATTCAGAATGATACTTGAGACAGAGAGAGGGTCTGATGGGGGTCTGGCAAACTGTACATGTGAATTTCATATTCTTCCATATTGTTTCTGTAATATTTTTGACTAAGGCTAAACTTGTCGAGGACATGTGTTTGACCATTGCTTCATGTCCGCCCCTGACCTCCCACCCTGGGGTCCTTGGTGTGGGGGCTGCCAGTGCCACAGTACTCCATGCACACTCTGTTCTCTATCTGTAAGCTGCAGATGGTTCCTAGGTGACTGGTGTTTTGTTGTGGTGGGCACTGTGAAGAAGGCTTGTGCTGGCAAGCTTGATCTAAGAAGCCCAGGTTAAAGGATGGTCTAACAAGATAGTGACCAGATGAAGGCATACCCCTAAAAATATATTTCTGTAATGTGGATAGTAAAACTTTAATGTAATTTTATTCTTTTCAGGAAACACAAAACCCTCGCTTTAATTAAAGATGGCCGTGTTATTGGTGGTATATGTTTCCGTATGTTCCCATCCCAAGGATTCACAGAGATTGTTTTCTGTGCTGTAACTTCAAATGAACAAGTCAAGGTAAGAGTAATCCAAGGTCTCAGAAGAAGAGGAGAACGTGGGGCTTCTTGCTAGAGCTGCAGAGCTTGGGAAGTTCTCTGTGCTGTGTCCAGAGAGGGCTCCAGTAGAATTCAGGACTACACTCACTGCAAGTATATGGATGTGTTATGTGAGAATAGGTGGCTCCACACACCACTAAGTAAGGCTGTACCGTGGCTTTGTTGGACCTTGGGGCAAGGTACAGGGAAACTGTATAACCCAATGTGAAATTTACATGTAATTCAGCAAATGAAAGGATATTTGAAATAAAGCTCAGTTTTCATTTTCATTGTCAGTTTACACACACACACACACACAACTGGTAACACTGAATCATTAGAAAGGGTATAATTGATGTGGACTAGGATAAAAATTTGGCCAGTTTACACTTCACAAAGATTTCTTAAGACTTTGTCCCTTGTCTGTAAAGGAGAGTTGTGGAAAATTTGCATAAGTTTATGATTAAATTTTAGAGTATTCATGGAGGTTTTGGCATGCGCTGGAATTTTTTTTAAATTTGCTTTCTTGTTTTGTTTCTTTTTCATGTCATGTTTTACCTTCCCAATAGTTCTTGGCATGAGTCCCTCCCTGGGAACTGTAGCTATGATTTAATGTTTTTTTTTTTTCTTAAGATTTATTTATTTACTTGAAAGAGTAACAAATACACAGAAAGAGAGAGAGAGAGAGACAGAGATAGAGGCAGAGACAGAAAGAGGTCTTTCATCCTCTGGTTCACTCCCCAAATAGCTGTAACAACTGGAGCTCCGTGCCGCAGGCAGGAGCCCGGAACCCCACCCAGGTCTCCCATCTGAGTGGCAGGTTCAAATCAAGTGGATTTTACCCTTCTAGCACCCTTCACCTTGGACTAGCCACAGTTCAGGTGCTGGCAGAGATGCCAGAATTGAAACAATGCAGGTTTAAGGATATCTTTGGCTCCTTCGCCTTCAAAGAAGCAATGCCATTTACATAAACCAAAAATAAGTCACTGAAAGGAATTATTCTGTACTTGAGGGTGACAACCAATGCAGTTGGTACTTTTGCTTTCATTAGTGGCTTTTTTTTCTCAAGTCACAGTGCCAAGTACAGCTGCTGTGATGTATTTTTTCTCACAAAGCACAAGTGGAGCTTTTTGTCTTTGACTTCTAGCATTAAGTACCAAAAGGCAAATGCGATTCAGCAGCCTTACGTTTATCATTCTGACTGGAGCAGTAAAGACCCACGTTTGCGTGAAACGGATCTCTGGCTTCTTTTCAAGGAATTCTGACAGTATGTCTTTAGATGGTGCTGTTGCTGTATTTATCATTTTTTCTCCTTAACCAAAATGAAAGTGTCCAAATGTCCAAATCTTTCCAAATATAGAGTGTTTAGGGCCCTACTTAAAGGACAATTTTGTTTGAGTTTTCATGGAGTGAAGACTTGGGAAATATGCCATTGCTTTGTAATTTTGGGAAAAGTTTACATAGTTTTTGTTTTCAATGATAGCTACACCAGGCTCCTTGTTTGGAAAGGTTGATTAAGGTTGACTTGGACACTTTTAGGGATACTGCAGGAAACCGAAGGTATTTACTATGAATTGGATACTTTGTCTTTTTACTTCCCAGAAGGGCAATTTATTTTTTTTTTCTCTCAAACCACGTAATTTTCTAAAGACTTGAAGGAAGGTGGCCAAACAACACAAACTCAGTAGGAAGAGCTGGACAAAAAATAACTTTTTATGACTCAAAATTTCAGTTTTAGAAAATGAAGATTAGTTTTTCAAAACCAAATAGAGTGAATGGGTTTAATGAAAATCATATATATGGTTACTTCAAAAGGTTCATGGAAAATGGCATTAAAAGTTAAGTTTATTTTAATGCAAAAATTTTGGAAACCTATGTATGTGAGAGGTGTTCAAAAAGTTCATGGAAACTGTATATCATAAAAAATCTACACATGGATTTCAAACTATTTTAACCAAAATAAACTTTACATTTTAAAAACATTTAACAGACATTTATGTATATTTATTTAAAAGACAGAGAAAGAATGAGTTACCATCTGCTAGTTCACTCTCAAACACCCACAGGGGCCAAGATTGGGCAGGGCTGAAGCTGGGTGCCAGGAGAGCTGTCAGGCCTCCCACATGGGTGGCAGGGACACAGTTGCCTGAGTCATCACCACTGCCTCCCAGGGTCCTCACTGGTAGGAAGTTTGAGTTAGGAGCTGGAGCCAGGAATCAAACCTACTCCAATGCAAGATACAGATGTCTTAACCAGTGCACTGAATGCTTGGTTGTTATGCTTATCTTTTTATTCCATTTTCTATAAACCTTCTGAAATTCCCTTGTATGTGTTTATGGATTCATGTTATGAGGCACCTATTGTTTAGTAGGATTAAGAATGGGAAAAACTGTTCTTTCATTAATTTCCTGATCTCTTTTCAGTGTTCTGTCATTAGTTAATGATTAGTGAACAACTCTTGGGATATGGTACTGCCCTTCATGGTTAGGGGAGATCTTAAAACTGTTCATAGAAATGAAGCATGTACTATGAAAAACCTCTGCATGAATTTTGCTCTTTTTCATCAAAATGAACTTATTTTTTAAACCCAGTTTTTCATGAATTTTTAAAGTTTTTTTGTATATTTTCATAGCATAGGTCTAAGATAAAGATTAGAGCTTTACCAACTCATCAGTTATAGACAGATAGAGGCCCGTCTCCAATACTGAGTGAAACTGAATGAGTCCCAGTGGCAGTAGCACATAATTTTGAAAAACCATAAAGTAATAGGTAGAGGTTTTAAATGTTTATTTGCTATATTAAAAGCCTTGACTAACGGGTACTTTAGAATTTGTACCCAGTCATTTTTGAGAATCAAACTTATTTAAAAATTCTTATGAATGTTTTCAGTTAGAATCATATTTGAATTTATCTTGCTCAAGGCACTCACAAGACAACATTTTAGAATTTACTTGAAGCTCCTTACTGGTTATAGACTATCTTGTCTTGTAAAAAGTATTTAGTTTTGATATTATACACAACATTACCATTACTTCACCAATACTTGTTTCCTTTAGTAAGTATTTAAATAAACCCTAAAGTTACTGGATAGATTTGGAAAAAGAATCTTTTGAGTAACAGTTAAAAATAGATACACAAGCAAGGGAAATACAAGCAGTTTTGGGGTTAGAATCTAAACGTTTGCTTATAATAGCTTTCTGTTGTCAGTGCCTGTGTAATCAAGGAGATGTTCAAGCTGCCACTACTGCCGGTCACAGTGCTAAATGCAGAGGAAGTTCAAGTTAAAAGTCATAGCCCCTACTCGAAAGGACGTTGGAATCTGGAAAATTTCTTTGGAGAAGTGACAAAGTAGTAGCCAGTAATGCAAAATATCTTATGCAAGTTTTGAGCTGCTATTTATTAAAGAGTTATCATTGTTCTTAAATAAAATTAATTGGATTGTGGATAAGGAAAAGAAATAATAGTTCTATGAACTCCTTATGAGATAGTGCATACCAACAAAACCCTACCTCCTGTGTCATCCTACATCTTTGTTAAATTGAATTTCATCAGAAGACATATTTCTTATTGATTTCTAGATACTGCTTTTCCCTATATGTGCAATTCTCTCCAGCTCACCAACTTTCTCCTTTCCTCCAGCTAAAATTTTTTTCTTTAAAAATAATTTCTAATTACAGAAGTCACGTACAGATAAAGTAAAAATCCTATTCACCCTTGCCCCTGCCACTCTGCTGCTGTTGGTGTGCATCCTTCCAGGTGCTTCTGTATTCATGTTTGTAACTGGAATGCACCTGTACCTAAAAGGTGGATGTGTTGTTATTTACATAATGAAATTTATTCCATATATATTGCCATGATACAAAAATGATCTATTTATTTGAAAGTCTGAGTGGCAAAGAGGAAACCAGAGAGAGAAAGAAAAAGAGATGTGGTGGTGGGAGAAAATCTTATATCTGTTTGTTCATTACCCAAATGGCTACAAGGACTGCAGCTGGGCCAACCTGAAGCCTGGAGCCAGGTTCTCCACCTGGGTCTCCCACATGGGCGCATTTTCTGTTGTGTTCCCGAGTGCATTAGCAGGGAGCTGGATCAGAAGCAGAGCAGCCACATGGTGCTCCAACATGATATTTCAGCATTGTGGTGGAGGCTTAATCTGCTGTGCCACAATGGCCTCCCGCCCCCCAGTCTAAATTAAAAAAATAAAAAGTTCCAATTTCCCTCTCAGGCCCAACAATTTACATTTTCACTGATGTTCTTAGAGAGTGTCATTTCCTCCATTTTTGCTGGAACTGAGTGCCTTTACCCTCAAAGATGCTTTCGCAGGGTTGGGTGAAATATTTCTTCTCGCAGTAGTGCTCTGATTACTATTGAGATTGAACATATTTTTTACATTTCCTGGATATATTTTTTCTTGTGCCTATCCTTTGATGGTTATCTTAGGTTCTCTCTTTTTTTAAAAATTGATCCTATAGAAGATGTTTACGTATTCATGATATTAAATCTTTGTGAAAATGTTGCAACTACATCTCAGTTTTTCATTTATCTTTTATTTATTGTATCTTAAATTGTTTATGGTATCTTGAAGCAGTTTTAAAATTTGAAATACTCTTCTTAGTATCTGTCTCCTACCCTTATTTTCCATTTCATGAAAAGTCTTACAGTCTAGCTTCAGCATCTTTTTCTTCTTCTATTTCCTTTCATTCACTCACTTAATTATCTTGTGACTTTTTCCCACAGCTATAGGTACAGATATATCATTCTTCAACAATACTATGCAATAAAAATATAATGCAGGCCTCAAATGCAAGTTATATATGTAATTTAAAATTTATACTGGGCAGGTGTTTGGTTCAAAACACATCCCATATCAGATTGAGTACTGCCTCTTCTGCTTCTCATCCAGCTTCCTGCATGTGCACAACCAGGGAGCAGCAAATAATGCCTCAAGTACTGGGGTTCCAGACTCCCACGTGGGAGACTCAGATGGAGTTCTGGACTCCTGGCTTTGGCCTGACCCAGCACTGGCTGCTGCAGGCATTTGGGGAGTGAACCAGCAGATGGACGATCTATCTCTATCCATCATTCTGCTCCCCCGCCCCCCCCAAAAGAAAATCTAGTAGGTACAAAGTAAAAAGAAATAGGTGGAACTAATTTTACTTTTTAAAAAAAGATTAATGTATTTATTTGAGAGGCAGGGCAGAGAGAGAGAGGTCTTTCATCCGCTGGTTCATTCCCCAGATAACCGCTATGGCAGAGCTGTACTGATCCGAAACCAGGAGCCAGGAGCCTCTCCCGGGTCTCCCATGCAGGTGCAGGGGCCCAAGGAGCTGGGCCACCCTCTAATGCTTTCCCAGGCCATAGCAGAGAGCTGGATTGGAAGTGGAGCAGCTGGGACTCAAACCAGCACCTATATGGGATGCCGGCACTGCAGGCGGTAGCTTTACCTGCTATGCCACAGTGCTGGCCCCTATTTTACACCTTAACAAATTGCCCAAACATTTCAACATATAATAAATATCTTATTAATAATGAGATTTTTTTCCTTGAAGATTTTTTTTCTTTTTGACAGGCAGAGTTCGATAGTGAGAGAGACAGAAAGAAAGGTCTTCCTTCCGTCGGTTCACCCCCCCAAATGGCTGCTACAGCCGGCGTGCTGCACTGATCCGAAGCCAGGAGCCAGGTGCTTCCTCCTGGTCTCCCATGCAGGTTGCAGGGCCCAAGCACACTCTCACTGTCCACTCTGCCTGTCCAAAAAAAAAAAAAAAAAAAAAAAGAAACAACAAGAGGTCAGATCTTGGGAAGATATTAGGAAGAACTTTCAACTATACAGATCCCAAAAATGAATTGTTCTAGCTTAGGATCAAGTGACTGCCCTACAGTAGAGAGATTCTAGCAGATCTTTTTGTGACAGTTGACAAAATACTGCTAGCCTCACATGGGATAGAGAGTTGAACTAAATGAGTTCCAAAAATTGTGCCCTTTAGGTACTATGATTCCATGACATCATACCTGTGAGTACTTTTGAGTTTTTTTGAAAAAATGCATCAACAAATTACAGACCATCTATGTGCAGATAGTAACATCTGGATGCTTAGATTTAACTTTTTTTTTCCTGAGGCTTATAAATAATCATATTAAATTGATAAATTTTCTCTAAGCTATGCATGCCATTGAGAAAACTGGGACTTGCATTTTGTTTTCATCTATCAATCACTAATTTATTTAGCATTGTTCTTTGCTTTTTGTTAATTCCTGAAGTTGTCTAGCTGACTCAGAGATTCTGGGTTTCTCAGGCCTTGCTGAGAAAGGTCTCATAAAACTAAGCTGAATATCCTATGTGATGATACAATTCTTCAGGAGGTTTGCTGATTTGTGGCGCATTGTAAACAGGTGGATTAGTAAATAATCTTATGAGGATTAGCACTTTTTATTTACATAGTTCTTTTCATCTTATGTATACAGGTACTTGAAAGATAAGAAGAAATTCATGATCAACATTTACCCAGAAACTCCTAGATTAGTGTTCAGCAAGTAATCTATAGGAACAGACTGGCAGTTTCTAACTTTGGTGTGTTATTTTCCAAGAACTAAAAGCTTCTACTTTCAAATGTTGATTCTTATCTCTGATTAAGAACTTGGAATCTTTTGCTTTTGTAGTTCATTTTAAAAGTTCAGAAATGCAACAAAGGTGGTTAGTACTATATTTCCTTCAGGGATGACCCTGGCTGGTAAAATATATAATAATCACAAACTCTTAAGTTTGCTGACATTCCTGATGGATTTGTAGGGATTTCTTTTCTCCAGAACCTAATGTATTTATCCGTATGCTAACTTCTACACAGGGCTATGGAACACATCTGATGAATCATTTGAAAGAATATCATATAAAACATGACATCCTGAACTTTCTCACATATGCAGATGAATATGCAATTGGATACTTTAAGAAACAGGTAGGTTTCTAACTGTGCAACACTGCTCTGTCTTTCCTTTGTTTAATATGCACTCAGGGAGCCTTCATGCGACAGATATTTCCCCCGAGTGTTTCCTACTTAGGAGAAGGACATATTTGTTTTGTAAATCCTATGCCACAAATAAACCTGAGACTGGATTAGAGAGTATAGTTGATATATAGTGATTTGTTCCTTAATTGCCATGTAAAAGTGAAGTACAATAGTGCATCTTGACATATCAGAATATGGTATTCCCAGTCCTGGGTTGGTAGAGTCCTCCACGAATGAGAGAAACAACGCAGTGTCTGCCAACCCTGTCTGTATAACAGCTGAGGAAAGTCTTGAAAGTTAAAGTGGGCCACAGACCATCCTGGTTCCATAGCACGTAGCAGTCTGGGAGCTTTGCTGCTACCTTAGTACTTGCTTATCAGAAGTTTTCAGCTTAGCCTTTTTAGGAATATTCTTTGGCTGCATGTTATTTTTAACAGTGACTTATAATTCCATTTATTTTTCTAACGACAAAAGTTATAGTTATTGTAGAAATTTTGGAGTATGTAATGCACAAAGAACAGAAAAATTGGTTGCAGTTTATTATCCAAAAAATTTTAGTTGACCTTTTTTTAAATTTTTTTTAGATTTATTTATTTACTTGAAAGTCAGAGTTACACTAAGAAGGAGAGGCAGAGAGAGAGAGAGAGAGGGGTCTTCCACCTGCTGGTTTATTCCCCAGCTGGTCACAATAGCTAGAGCTGTGCCAATTCAAAGCCAGGAGCTGGGATCTTACTCCAGGTCGCCCACGCGGGTGCAGAGGCCCAAGGACTTGGGCCATCTTCTATGGCTTTCCCAGGCCATAGCAGAGAGCCAGATCAGAAGAGGAGCAGCTGGGATTTGAACTGGCACCCATATGGGATGCTGGCACTGCAGGCAGCGACTTTACCCCTCGCCACAGCACTGGCCACTTGGTTAACCTTTTGATATATAGATTTCTTATATTTTTTCTTATCTGTAAATGTATATATATAAATTGGCTCATACTGTGTATATAACTTAGTTACAGATCTTTTCATTTAATGTTTTTGCCATTTTTACACATAATTTTTATGGTATCCTGGGATTCATATAGAGAATAATTTATTTCCCCAATACCACATTTTTAGATGTCTGTGTTTTTAGTATGTTAATATACATGTGTGCATGTGTGTGTATATATGATTTACCATCACTAATGGTTATTTGCTTAGAGTGAATGTCTAGAAGTAGAGTTATTTCCAAACTTTTAAGTTTTTTTGTTATGTATTGCCAAATACGGGAACAATTTCTATTCTTGTCTGCAGAATATAAGGGAGCTCAGGAAAGGACATGATAATTGAAAAAAAAATAATTTTTACTCCCTTTTCCAAATAGCAAATTATGTATTTGACTTTATTTGATCATAGTGAGATTTGGTTTATTTTTCCATGTTTATTGACCCTTTGAATTTCTACCTTTTTTTTTTTAAGATTTCATTTTTTTTTATTTGAGAGGCAGTTAGAGAGAGGGAAAGACAGAGAGAAAAGTCTTCCATTTACTGGTTCACTCCTCAAATGGCTGCAACAGCTAGAGCTTGGCTGATCTGAAGCCGGGAGCCAGGAGCATCTTCAGGTCTCCCATGTGGGTGCAGGGGCCTAAGCACTTGGCCATCTTCCGCCGCATTTCCAGGCCATAAACAGAGAGCTGGATCAGAAAAGGAGCAGCTGGGACACAAACTGGCGCCTGTATGGGATGCTGGCACTGCAGGCGGAGGCTTAGCCTACTACTCAACAGCTCTGGCCCCTGAATTTCTACTTTTTTTGAATTGCCAGTTCATTATTATATTTTGTCCCTTTTTCTATTAAAATGTTTTTATATTGATTTATAACAGCTTTTGTATAGTGATATCAGCTTTTTATATTCATTCATATTTGCTTGTGGATTGGTTTTTAATCCAGAGAATTTTAAAGGTTTTATACATAAAGCTCATTGACTTCTTTAATTATATTCCTAAAATAAATAAAATAAAAATAAATAAATTTTTTATTCCTTGAATAAATTTTCTGATGGCAGAAAATTAATCTCCTTGTTTTCTTCTCAGTCTTTTTTTTTTTTTTTTAAAGATTTATTTTGTTTATTTGAAAGAGTTAGAGAGAGAGAGGTCTTCCATCTGCTGGTGTGCTTCCCAAATGGCCACAATGGCAGGAGCTGAGCTAATCAGAAGTTAGGAGCCAGGAGCTTCTTCCTGGTCTCCCACATGGGTGCAGGTACCCAAAAACTGGGACCATCCTCTGCTGCTTTTCCAGGCACATTAGCTGGACTCTGGATCAGAAGTGGAGCAGTTGGGACTCGAACTGGCACCCCATATGGGATGCTGGTGTTGCAGGCTGGGGCTTTAACCTGCTGCGCCACAGTGCTGGCCCCTCTTCTCATTTTTTGGGATGTCTTTATGACTGTTATGTTTATGATTGCAACTTTCTTTTCTTTTTTTGTTTGTGTTTGTCAGCCTTTCTAGACTGTAATTACATTGCAAAGCCTGATTCCTTTTTTTTTTTTTAAATTTGACAACTTCTTAAGTGACTTGTCTGTAGTCCTCTTTGAGGATGATGGCAATAATTACTTGGAAAATAAGGTTTTGCTGAAAGTAAGGTAGGAAACAAACTGCTAGTGATAGTTTTGAAGTTCAAATAATTTTCTGCAAGTAACTGAAATAAATGCCTTAAGAAAAATTCTGTTTATATTGTAAATTATTATTTGAATTTTTCAGTGTCATGCCCTGAAGTACGCTGTTGTTTCAGCTTAAAGGATGTTCATGAGTATATTGCAAGGCATTAATGTCACTGAATCAGCCGTAAATTATGACAGCTTTTACCTACAGAGAAGAGGTTTCATTTTTTCAGCATTAAGGTTCTAGCTGCAATATATTTTTTAACGTTTATTTGTTTATTTGAAAGGTAGATTAGAGAGAGAGAGAGAGAGAGGGGTAGAGACAGAGAGAGAAAACTCTTCCATCTGCTGGTTCACTCACTCCCCAAATGGCCACAATAGCCAGGGCTAGACTGATCCAAAGCCAGGAGCCAGATCTTCTTCTGGGTCTCCCATATGTGTGCAGGGGCCCAAATACTTGGGCCATCTTGCACTGCTTTTCCCAGGCCATTGGCAGGGAGTTGGATTAGGAGTGGAGCATCTGGGACTTGAACTGGCACCCATATAAGATGCTGGGGTCACAGGCAGTGGCTTTACCCACTGCCCTGACCCCTTGCAACATTTTTTGACAATCTTTTGTTTTAGAGTGTCCATAAATGTTACTGACTTGTTAAGAATCTGAGTAAATTCCAACGGCCAGGCAGCAGGTCAAGCTGACTCTTAGAAAGCCAGCATCCCATATCTGAGCGCTGGTTCAAGTCCTGGCTGCTCTGCTTCCAATCTAATTCTCTGCTAATGAGCCTGGGAAGACAGCAGAGGATGACCCTAGTATGAGAGACCTGGGGTTTCGGGTTCCTGGCTTCAGCCTGGCCCAGCCCTGATGATTTTGGACATTTAGGGAGTGAACCAGTAGATGGAAGATCTTTTTCTCTTTGTCTCTCCCTCATTCTCTCCCTCTGCCTTTCAAGTAAATATGTATTAAAAAAAATAAAAAGTCTGAGTAACTCCCATAATACATTTTTGGGGGAAAATTTGCATTTTCCATATTTATTATGTAGTTGAATGCAAAGTTAAACCCAATCTTTACTTAATACTGGTTCCTGTTTTAAACCTTAAAAATTATTTGTTTTATTAGTATCACTTTTATGTTGTCTTGCTTTCTATTTGCATAGTTTGATTTCTGATGTTTTTGAACTTCATGAGTGAAGCTAATCTTTTCAGATTAGTGGGAGGAGACTTTGAAAGAAACATGTTTTGATGCCTATGCCTGGCACGCAGCACTCAGGAGATATTTGATGCACAGTGTCCATATGAATGGATTTATTGTCTTTGCAGGGTTTCTCCAAAGAAATTAAAATACCTAAAGCCAAATATGTTGGCTACATTAAGGATTATGAAGGAGCCACTTTAATGGGATGTGAGCTAAATCCTCGGATCCCATATACAGAATTTTCTGTGATCATTAAAAAGCAGAAAGAGGTAAGCGAGTGATGGATGTATGTTTCTTACAGCCTCATCTTAGGGGTGGTGCGATGCATTCCTTGGTATTTGTGCATTTGTTGAGTGCACATCATAATCTGTTTGCTCTGGTTTATCTAGCTTTCTTCTTTAAAGACTTCCTGGATAGTCTCCTCTCCAGGTCACCATTCCTAAGATACTCAGCACTTGTGAAATTTGTGTAAAATGTAACATATAGCGGCATGTTTTAACTTTCGCTTCTTCCCGATCAGCTCTTTGCCTCCATCTCCAGTCTAGTGGCCATTACTGATGCTTTAACCGTCTTGCTTGATGTCTTCATCTGTTACCTACTCCTTTCATTCAACACACATGTAGATCAAGCCATTTCAGGCACTGCTGCCTTCCTCCTTTGAACTTCCCGAGCACTGCTTTGATCCATCTGTATGAATTTCACTTAATCATTTCACATAGACATTTATCTTAGTGTGCATTAATCTCTCTTTTCACCTTGTATATTCCGAAAGCTGCTACTTCTAGATATTTAAGTGATTTATTATCTGGTATGGGGTGACTCCTGCGTATGAAAAGACAAGTGGTAACAGGAAAGATTGACAGATTTTACATTTCTCTAAGGCAGAATAAAATTACCCTAAAAAGAGCATAATTGGAGAGTACACAGAGGCTGTTTGATTAAATGAATGACTTTTGTGTGTGAAGCCCAGGGTCATCTTCCTCCCACCCAGTGTGTTTGATTTCAGAAAACTGGGAGTTTGCATCTGTGTCATCCCACAGCTATCTCACTCGATACTTCTGTTATTTGTTTTAGTGTACTTTTCTCCAGCAAATAATTAAAGATGTCTGTCTTAAACCCATCTTTGTTTTCTGGTTTCTATTAACTACCATAATCCCAGTTCTCAGTTGCTTGTCAGGTGTTACCGACTTAGCCATGAAGCTCTTTACACGGTATCTGGTGAATAGTAGTTACTCATTAAGTCTTTGCCTTTTGCTTAAAACGGATTTGTGCTTAACGCTTCCCATGGAAGTGAGCAAAAAGCTTTCTTTTAAAATTAGAAAATAAAAACAACTTTTGTTGCCTTTTGGTCAAAGATGTCAGCCTCAGAGAGAATTCCAAATAAATAGAGTTAATAAAGCACAGCAGGCTCCCCTCTCTCCTTGTCTCCGTTGGAGGAGCCGGCTTTCCCCATTGTTCTCTGTGGGGCTTAATGAGTAGGTCTGGATTCAGCAGCACTTTGTTCAGCCTTAGAGGCTGCTGGCCAACTAAAGCCATCACTGTGCTGTCAGCTGCTGCTCTTTCCTCATTCCTCCTCCCAGCGGCACCAGCTCATCCCTACCGTGTTAACTGAGATTCTCTTGGCACAGCCTGAAAAATTCACAGTGCACACGGTGTGTCATCCCCCCCCCCCAATCCCCAATCCCCAATCCCCAAGGGGAAAGCCAGAGCTCAGAGCTATTTTAGATAGCTAACAAAGCAGTCAACTTTTTGGAAGACAATGCTTCCTCCTCGTTTTTTCTCTTCTGCTCAGATCCCTTCACCCCCCTCCCCCTCTCAGTCTTTGCCTCCAGCCTTTTCTTACAAACACCCTTGAATGGTTGATGGCAGTTTGGAGCTGTTAACCTAGTTCTTGTGAAAGAGATCTGAAGTCATCATAATAGTATATTTGGTTTCATGTGCAGGCCAAGTTCCCCTTATCTGAAATGATTGTGACCAGAAGTGTTTCAGATTTCAGAGGTTTTTTTTTGATTTTGTGATATTTGTGTACATTACTGATTGAGCAGCCCTAATCCAGATCTCCAGTATGTCTGCAATATGTCACAAAGTTTGACTGTGTCCCCTTAGAAAAAAATCACGTTGTTTCGCAACATCCTTACTTTGGCCCTTCCAAGTATAAGTCCTTTATAGTCCCCCATGTGACTTAAAATCTAGGAATTGGGGGCTGGTGTGGTGTAGCAGGTTAAGAGGCTGCCTCCTATGGATACCAGTTCGAGTCCTGGCAGCTCCACTACCAATCCAGCTCTCTGCTAACGCACCTGGGAAAGCTTTGGCATATGGCCCGGTCCTTAGGCTCCTGCACCCAGGAGCTCCTGCCATCGGAGTATGGCCCAAGTCTTGGTTCCTGACTTTGTTCTGGCCCCACCCTGGCCATTGCAGCCATTTGGGGAGAAACTCAGCAGATCGAAGATCTCTCTCTCTCTTTCTGTGTACTTCCCTCACCACCTCTGTAACTCTACCTTTCAAATAAGTAAATAAATCTTAAAAGAAAATTTAAGAATCATCCTCTTCCCCTTCTGTGCATATGCACACACACACTCAATTCCACCTGCTAATTGCCTCGTTACTTTCCCTACTGGTTTTTTCCATCATCCCCATACTTATGGTCCTTTCTATTCATGTGCCACAAATCGACTTATGTTGGACTTTACTCATGTTGGTTCCAATTCCAAGCTGTCTAGCTCAAAACAAATTCCCCAGGAAGCCACTGCAGGTGAACCAGCCTCTTATGTATCCCCTCCTTTCATTGGAGTCATCACTCATGAAGTAAAGCTTAACTCTCCACTCTCTGCTTCTCCTGTCCAACTGTACTGGTTTCCTGGCCATCTCCACTAGTGACACTTACCACTGACACGCTCTCATATGCTCTGAGGGGCTGGGAAATAGAACTCATTTGCTACCCTCAACAGTTCCTCCTTCCTTAGAGTAGGGGTAGGGAATGCAATTGGAATAAGTGATACTTGTAAAAATCATTTGAATACTGTGAAAGGTAAAATATCCCATTCTGTTTCTTGTTAGACTGTGTTGTAATGGTATTTTTATATAATGGGTTATGTAAAATACATTATTAAAATCAATTTCACCAATTTTGTTTTTACTCTTGCTTTAAACATGTCTACTAGAAAATTTTATATGTGAGTGACTCATTGGACAACACTGATACAGATTTACCAGGAATATACTTTTTTTTACTAGTTCCTTTTATTTTATGAAATTCTTTGTTTTACTATTAGGATTATTTATTCCTGCTGCAGTATGTTCTAGGCGTATGTTTGAAATCAAGGAACGAGGAGCTAGAATTTTTTATTTTTGTGAACTTGGTTAATGACTTCTGTTTTGTTTTTGCTTTTCCAAAATTTGGTTATGATATGGTTAATTTCAGGGTGGAGATTTTTGAAGTGTTTGAGTCAGGGAGGGGGGCAGGGAACTGCACTGCCTCATAAGTAATTGCCCTAGTACATTAGGAATTATTTACGCAACAAACCAAAACATCTGTCAAAATGCCCAGATTAGCCCTGGTGCCCCGTGTCCTGGTTGTGCTGTCTTAACACTTCGAGCTGCTTTTTTGATGCAGACAGAATAGCTTGGAAGGTTTAAATAACAGTGGGCTGTGACTGTTGCAGGCTGTCAGTGCTTTCTGAGGCTTTATACACCTGCTCCTTTAATCTGAAAGGGACAGATGCTCAATACAGGATTGGAAGGGGTTCTGTCGCTTGACTGGGTAGCAATGCTTAGGGCTGCTTCCCTGTAATTCTTGCAGAGGCTCCTCGGAGAAACAGGGCAAAATAATTGGCTCTTTTGCTAAAGATGACAAGTGAGCCCTAGGGGCAGCATGTTCTCTCCACAGTGTCTTTTCTGGATGTCAGCAAGAAGTCATTTAGAGCAGTTGTGTGAATGTCATTAAATGGGCCTGGTGTAATAGAATGTTTTCATTTCTTACCTGTTAAATAGCATTTACTCTTTTCTCCCATAAAATATTTTTATTTTGCTGGGAAAATGTTTATGTAGATTAGCTGACATGAGCTATGTCCATAGATTTCTTTCACAAAACCTGTGTTCTTCTTGTGCTTTACAGATAATTAAAAAGCTGATAGAAAGAAAACAGGCCCAGATTCGGAAAGTTTACCCCGGACTTTCATGTTTTAAAGATGGAGTTCGACAAATTCCTATAGAAAGCATTCCTGGAATTAGTATGTATAGACCTTCTTTTAAAAGTGAAGCCTTTTGGTAATGCATGAGTTGTGTTTGAAACAATTTCCAGACCGCAGTAATTTGGGAAGTCTTGTTGCTCTACCTGATATTTGTGTTATTTCTAAGCTTTCATGAAGGCAGAAAATGCTCTCCTTTTTGTCTTTTCTCTGCCACCCAATTCAGACCAACCAAGGAGAGCTTCGATGCCCCCATATTATAGCTGTTAGTAGACACCATTTATTAAGACACGATCTGCATGTGACCTTGAGGGTAGGGAATTCTACTTTTACAAGGGGAAAAATTGAAATAACACAGAATGGCTGTGTGAGTTAGTGTTAAATGGCAAATAGCCACTAATAGAATTATAAGCAATCTAGTCTTCAAGCATCTCAATTTGCACCTGTCTCATTGCCATCATGATTGCAACCTACGCAGGTCTGTGGTTTGCTAGATTAGTTTTCCCCAAACTTCTAGAAAAGATTATTTGCCAAGTGTGATAGAGTAATCATTTGTTTCAAGTTCCCTGTGTTAAAGGCATTTTCTGGAGGGTTCCTGTCTGTATGTTCGAGATTTGTTGTATTTGGTTAAACTGTGCATTATAGCTCTTTTTATAGATTAAGTTATTGAGGATCACCCAGCATTGTATTGGTATAATTCATGTTCTTCTGGTATACTGGAAATTTAATTATGTAAACAAAATGAAACTAAAATTCTCCAGAAAATATAAGATATTATTTGGGCAAGGTATATTATTTTATTCTATTATGCCTATATGTGACCTTTTATTGGAGAACCCAGAAATTCTGCTTCCCTTTATTATCACTATTAATAGCATAATAGCGATGATATCAATAATGGCTACCTATGTCAAGCATGCTCACCTATTTTTTTTTTCACATACATCAGCTATCTCAGAAGGCATAAATAACATCACCTAAATTTTGTTTTTGACATGCAGAGTTAGACAGTGAGAGAGACAGACAGAAAGGTCTTCCTTCTGTTGGTTCACCCCACAAATGGCTGCTATGGCTGGTGTGCTGTGCCGATCTGAAGCCAGGAGCCAAGTGCTTCCTCTTGGTCTCCCATGCAGGTGCAGGGCCCAAGGGCTTGGGCCATTCTCCACTGCCTTTCCAGGACACAGCAGAGAGCTGGACTGGAAGAAGAGCAACCAGGACAGAATCCGACGCCCCAACCAGGACTAGAACCCGGGGTGCCGGCGCCTCAGGCGGAGGATTAGCCTAGTGAGCCATGGCGCCGGCCAACATCACCTAATTTTTAGAGTTTTTTCTATAAATTGAGAGGCAAGAAGTGAAGTAACTTACTCAGAGTAAATTAACTTTTCAGGAGAGAGCAGAAAATCAAATCCAGATCTATTGGACTTCAGGCTGGTTTTTCTATCTGCTAGGCTAAACCATCTCACATCATAAGCAAGGCATTGGCCAAATAAAAAGAACCAGAAGAGAGTTTGTTCTGACCCAACTCTTTCACATGGTGATAAGCAAAAAGAGATTTGACTTACAGTTTAAAAAAATACATATGCTGACAGGACTGGAGTTTTTTTATGACTTTCTCTGAAAAGTTACAGTTCTTGCTTTACAAAACACTAGCGCATGGGGCAGCATTAGCAGAATCGTAAGGTTTTGTGTTGTTGGCTGTAAAAGGAATTGCACGCTTTCCTCAGAAAGAATTTTATTAAGGCATGGCTTTGATTTATTGTGTTTTTGACATGTATTAACTATGTTATTCTCTTGATTAAAAGCAGTTCTCATTCCGTGTTTAATTTTGTTGATGTATAGGAGAGACAGGCTGGAAACCAAGTGGAAAGGAGAAAAGGTAAGTATGTGCCAGAGGGTGTGTGATTTTTTTTTTTTCCTCTCAGCAACTTAGAGAAAAAGGGCAAACCCCTTGTCATCACTAATCTAATGTTGAGTGAGTTTCACTTTTTGTAAAAAATTTAGAACGGTTCTAACATTAGGTTTGCATAAGAATAAACTAAATAGTAATCAGCTGGCAAGAGAGCACAAAACTAATTGTCCCTCATGTTTACTCTTTTCAAGTAAGGAGCCTAAAGACCCTGACCAGCTTTACAGCACGCTGAAGAGCATCCTTCAGCAGGTGAAGGTGCGTGTCCCCTTTGTTTGTCTCCTGCAAACATTTTGAAATGATCTCCCACATGGAATTTCCATATTAGAGACCTTACTTTTTTCTTTACCCAAGAGCCATCAAAGCGCTTGGCCCTTCATGGAACCGGTGAAGAGAACGGAAGCTCCGGGATATTATGAAGTTATAAGGTTTCCCATGGGTAATGCCATTAATGTTTTCTAAGGATAGATTTAAAACTCCGTGGGTGGTGGTGTGGGGGACAAATGTTTGCTGAGGTTCGTTTGTATTCCTTCGATGCAGGATGGGAAGTGTCTGATGGGTGGGGGGATTCATGGACCATTGGAGGGGCAGTGGTGTCAGAGCAGAATGGGACAACAAAGGAGAAGTGGGGGTATGGAGCTCATGAGAGATGTTCTGCAGCCATCTTGTAGAGCCTACACATAGTACCACTAGACACAGAAAGTCCAGGTGGTGAGCCACAAATAGCGTGAGAGATGGAAGTTGGGTATTTTGACATAACCTTGCTTATATCTGTTTGTTGCAAAATGAAAAAATATCAGGCTGTCCTCTTGATATGTTTTGAGTCTGGCATAAATGATTATCCCTTTTAAGACTTTTCTCTGGTAATATGAGAGATGTTAGATTAAGCTGCTGGGCTGCTGTAGTTTCAGAGGGAGGAATTCTAGTTGATGCAAGTGTTGATTTTCCATGCTCTTGATTAATCCTGTTAGTATCACTATACATACAATCTTTATTTTAAGTTTTGTCTCCCATCCAAAGCAAACAGGATGCTTGCAACAATGTAGAATTATGGGACTGGGGATGTGGCACAGCAGGTTAAGCCACCATCTGCAAAGCCAGTATCCCATATGGGCACTGGTTCAAGTCTCAGCTGCTGCACTTCTGATTCAGCTCCCTGCTAATGTGCCTGGGAAAGCAGTGGAAGATGGTCCAAATTCTTGGACTCTTGCACCCATATGGAAGTCCTCATAGAGTTCCAGGCTCCTGGCTTTGGCCTGACCTAGCCCCCTGCCATTGTGGCCATTTGGGGAGTGAACCAGTGGATGGAAGACCTTTCTCTCTGTCTTTCCCTGTCTCTCTCTTTTTCTCTCTCTCTCTCTCTCTCTCTCTCTCTCTGTGTATGTGTGTGTAACTCTTCCTGTCAAATAATTCTTTTTAAAATTGTGGAATTATACCTATACCATACTAAAGGGAATGATTAATTGAATCAATGAGAACCCCCAAAGTAAACCAACTTGGCAATTTACAGATGAAAACTAGCTGAAATACTTTCTTTTTAATCAGTTGCGTGGCCATTTTTTGGAAAGAGTCAGTCTTCTTTCCCATTTTTACTTATAATCTATTCCAGATGTTAAATGTGAAAAGAAGAATGAAAGGGATCCATTAGCTCCTTACGACTGGAAGTTATTTATGGGTGTTCTCATGGAATTAATTTTCACAAGAATGTTATATTATACAAAATACTCCAGCAAGCTCATGGAAAATAGAATTAAAAGAAAACTTTATATATTGGTGCAAACGTTTTTTAATTTATGAAATGGCTTTTTTCATAATATGTACTTTGCATGAATTTTTAAAGACCCCTTATAGTTCTTTAAAGTGGACATATATCTACATGCCATTCATTCCCTCTGTTCTCAGCCTTGCTACCATATATTTCGAGTAAGAAAACTAAAGAGACAGTTGACTCAGTCTAGAATTCTGAATGGAAATGTGACTTGGAAATTAATAGTCTCCATTATGTGGAAAAAGATGGCCAAACTCTTCCTATCCATTCCTAACCTTAAGTTAATGATTTTTTGCATTTTCCTTCTTTGGACCATTTCAGCTTCTTTTGTGAAACCCTCATAGGCAGTTGGATGAGTTTGAGAGAGTAAATTCCCCTTCAGTCTTTCTGTGTCACTCTGAAGACCTGGGGTGGTAGGGCTATCAGATCTCATCTGTCAGAGCCTACTCACAGCCTGCTTTCTCCAAGTTTCTTGCTTGGTTTAGCCTTCAAAGTGTGTGACTTCTCTAATTAGATACCACTTGTATGCATAGCTGAGTGTTTGTTAGGGAAAAAACCGACTACCTTGAGCAAGAATGGTGATAGGTTGAAGTGAGTGCTATAACAGAATTAATTAAAGCAGTCACTGGTACTCTTTAGTAGAGCAGTAAATTAAATTTTTTTTGAATGACTGTAGGAGCTGAATATAATGTGTAGTCTTTGAAGACAAGACAGATCAATAATTTTGCCTTTTCCCATTATTGCTTTCTTGGATTTTTAAATTTGTATCTCTTTCCTCCATGTTCTAAAAAATTTTTCTTTCATGTGGATGGGATTGAAATTGCTTCACATAGAGAGTCACACACAGGATACTGTCTGAGTGGTTCATGCATGACTTCCTAGCTACTAGGGATCGCTGTTTACTGAGAATTCCCAGGGAGAATGAAAACAGAATAGTTTAATTGGTGTCTCCGTATTTGGTACCACAAATCTTAGTTACCTTCTTTTTAAAAACATTAAAAATTATTTGAAAGACAGAGGAAGTATCATTCACCGGTGCACTCTCCAAATGCCTGCAACAGCCTTGGGCCCAGCGGCCTGGGAGCTGGAAAGTGAATCTAGGTCTCCCATATGAGTGGCAGGAATCCTACCACTTAGGCTATCACACTGCCTCGCAGCGTCTGCATTAGCAGGGAGCTGGAGTAAGGAGCACAAAAGCTGGGTATCTGATTTTAGGTACACCAAGGTGGGATGTGGACATTGCAGCTGTTAGGGTAAATGCTTGGCCCATGTCACCTTTTTTACGCTTGCCATTTGGTCTATTGAAAGACTCTAAGAAGGCTAGAGGAAGAAAGAAACTATCTATAGCTTTAAAATATAAAGGAAATATAGAAAGGAAGTATTCAAAATAGATGATAATTTTTCAGAAAAATTCAACATCTATAATTCTTTTGCTTTGTGTTACACTGTAGGTTCTCCCCACCTCTTTTTTTTGCAGGGGGGGGGAGATTTATTTATTTGAAAGGCAGAGTTACACAGAGAGGGAGAGGCAGAGAGAGAGAGAGAGAGAGAGAGAGAGAGAGAAGAGTCTTCCATCTGCTGGTTTATTTCCCAGTTGGCTGCAACGGCCGGAGTTGCGCTGATCCAAAGCCAGGAGCCAGGAGCCTCCTCCAGGTCTCCCACACGGGTGCAGGGGCCCAAGCACTTGAGCCATCTTCTACTGCTTTCCCAGGCCATAGCAGAGAGCTGGATCAGAAGTGGAGCAGCTGGGACTCAAACCGGCACCTGCTACACCCCAGTACCAGTCCCTCCCCACCTCTTCTTAACCTTGCCCTCCAAAAAAAAAGTTTGAAAAGCATTTGGACCAACATTTTTGTGTCAGCTTTCATTCTTTTTCCCCTTGCTTTTCTTTTCTCTTTCCCCCCTTTTGTTTACATGTCTCTAATTTCTAAAATATTAGTAAATATATTGGCCAGTATATCTTAAGTGGTAGGCATTTCATTAGAAAGAATGAAAGAAAACATCTAATTTTACCTACAGGGGCACAATTTCATTGTTCTTTCTTACTTAGAGAACATCTTGATTTGTTTAGTCACACTTGCACGAGACATTTACAGGGGAGTTTTCTGAGTCTTTGTGTATCTTAGCGCTCTTAGATGTTTTTCTGTTCCACCCTGTTCCATTCAGAGATGAAAGAGAAACTGGAAAGCTGAACGTAGAGATACGTTAACACATATCTGCAGATGCAGATATTTTGTGTTTTTTTTCTTTTGTGTTTTTTCATGGATTTGAGATTTTGATGCAAATGAATTTATTCACAGTTTAGTAATATTGCTCATAAGCTTTCATATTAAATGATAATTTCCAATAGATTTGATTGTAAACTAATTTTCTTCTGGAAATTTTAATAATACAGGGAAAATTGGATGTATTGATGGTGAGAAGTATTTCTTTAGCTATTTTAACTTATTCCTCCAGGTATAGATGATACCATTGTTAATTCTTAATGACAGAATGAGACTTTAGGACAGCCGGAGACCCATAAAGACAAATATTACAATCTTCTAATCTGTATAAAATTTTAAAAAATTGATTCTGAGAGTGCAGATTGAGGAAATCCATTCTAGTTTTGTTTAGATGAAGTACTGTTCTCACTTCTAAACTAATACCACTTAGAGCAAGTAGACATATTGAGAAAATATTTTTATAATAGTCACAAAGCTTACTTGTTCTAGGGAATAGACCTTATTTCACTGATAAGAGTATGAAAAAAAATCATTTGAAACATTTTATGTGTAGGGTTGCTGGTGTATTTGCAGATGTCTTTATGATCAGTTCCTCTATTTTAGTTCTGTCTTTACACCAAAACAACATGAATTTAGTGAAGCAAACTCAACCTGATTGTTTTAAGTAATTAAATATCTCAATACAAACGCCCCACCTGCTCTACTCCATGTAGCTGGAACCCTTTGTATAATTCTGAATGAATAGCTAAGAGCAGTCAGTTCATCATACTTATCTTTGCTAATCTACTTAGCTTCCTTGTGCTGAATAGCGGGTTGGACTAGATGACTAATAATGGTCTCTTTAATGTTAAAATAGCTGTGATTTTACAAAAAAAAAAAAAAAGCAATAAGAAAGAAGAAAAAGAAACCCTAACAAAAGAATGAATCTTAAGATTTGTGAACTGTTTTCTTTTATCATAAGGATTTCTCTAAACAAAAGCATTGGAATGATAAAAATTTAAACTAGCCAACCTAGATGTTTTCCCCAGTCTCAATTTCATCAGCTAGCGTTTAACACTTAAAGATTGCTAATATGTTTTTTCTCTGTGCAGATCTGAAAACCATGAGTGAACGCCTCAAGAATAGGTACTACGTATCTAAGAAATTATTCATGGCAGACTTACAACGAGTCTTTACCAATTGCAAAGAATACAACCCCCCTGAGAGTGAATACTACAAATGTGCCAATATCCTGGAGAAATTCTTCTTCAGTAAAATTAAGGAAGCTGGATTAATTGACAAGTGATGTTCCCCCCCTGCTGCTTAGAGATTCATCAAGCAGTGTGCCTAATGCAAGGTGGTTTAGTTGTACAAAGAATTGGACAAAATATGTCGAAGAGACTTGTAATAATTAGCACTTTTGAAAAACAAACAAAAAACCTCCTTTTAGCTTTTCAGATATGTATATAAATTGACATAGAACATTTTTATTTTATGGAATAGATTTTAATCTATTTAGTACTATTAATGTAAATTTTCTATGGCATGTCCATTAGACAACTATTACAAGATAAATGGTCAGGGGTTTCCTCAAAACCTGTATGTGAGGAAATTGCACATTGTCTCAAGATTTGGGGGATTCTAGAAAATTTCAGACCATGAATGTTTCCATGTTTTTCTAATGGAATGTGAGAATTTATTTTTATTTTATTCTGAAGGACTTTAAGGAAGGGATACGTGATTTTAAAAAACCCATAAAAGGTGAAATACATTTGAAGTCTCATTGTAGACTTCACATATATATTTTTAAAACACTCATCTAAATGAGGTGCTTTGAGCAGTTCTGAAAAATGCAGCTCTACAAAAGCAACTGCTTTGATTTCTAAGGAGGAAATTTTAAATAATGCGACATTTTATAAGCATCTGGAGTTTTGATAATTCTGTCTACCTACAACAAACTTGTGTGTTCATAACCACTATTTTAATAATTGTTTTCTCTACATAAATGTTTAATATAGTGTTTGACTTTGCTTATGCAGGCCATAAGTTCCAAAAGGTAATTTCCCAGGCCACAAAGGCGTAAATTTGAAAACACTTAAGATTTAATCCACATATTTTAATAGGAAAAAAGTTTATAGTTTACACATATATCAATATGGTGAATCCTTTTCTAAAATAAGGATTTATTTATTTGGTATACACAACACCATTTATAAAGTATACATGAGGATTTTTCATTTTTCATCTCCCGATATTGTTTGTTGTCAGTGGTGAATTAAATTCCAACCAAGGTTTTCTGTCAGTATTTTAATACCTATATTGCTATATAGGTCTAAGGTCATATCCCACTAAAATCCATTATACAACCAACCTTATTAACCTGTCTTCGATTTATTTCCTAATTACACTACAAAGAAAAGTGGGACTTCTGCCATCCCAAGTCTGGGAAAATCAACTAATATACAACCATAGAAATGAAGGCCATCCTGGTGGTCTTGACACTAATTTTTATGATGCAAATTTATAAACTCGTTTTTGTAAAGGATGGAATTTTAAAAGTGTATTTATCTTGATTTTTCTATCAGCATAAATAAATTAAAATGATCAGTAACAGTCATTAAAAACCATTGCCAGTGATAGTCTGTGTGAAGGGAAAAACCCTGCAAATGGCTATTAAGTTGAAAGTGTTGTTTTTGATACAAATGAGATATTCAGAATGCTCACATGGAAAAATGCCTCATCTTTTTTAAGTATAAGAAACTACCTTCAGTGGTGTCTAGATTTCTATGAAGAATGATGATACAGCTTGGATTAAGTTATTTTGGACTGGTTTTAACAGTGCTTTGTATCAGATCTGCCAAAGCATCTGTCCAGCTTGGTATCCTGTGAAAGTTTGTTATTTTCTTGGTAGACATTCTTATAGAGTATTGTCTTTAAAATGAGATCGTCTCTTCTATATTGAAAGCATTTTTATGTTTTCTAATTTAAAAATTAATATTTTCTTATAGATATTGTGCAATAAAGCTGAAGTAGAATGTGTGGTTTTGCAAATGCTTTAACAGCTGATAAAATTTTACATTTGTAAAATTAATATATTGTACTGGTACAAAATAGTTTTAAATTATATTTTAAAAAGCTCCCAGTCTGGTGGTGTGTTTTCTTCTTCTAGCCAACTGAGGTTAGAAGCACAAACATGTGATTTGGGAGATGACTACTGACTGTATACCCTTAATCCTTAGCTCTTCAGCATGTTGTTGAAGACATTTAGAGTTGTATTTGTGGGAAGCGTCATAAAAATCCACAGCTCATCAGTGAGAGATTTTCAAGAGGAAAGGTACTGAACTCTTGTCTTTTGAGTCATCCACTATGTCTTATGATCCATCAAAGAAGATTGTTATTGGCTTACAAGTTAAAAGGTCTTTTACAGTATTTTTACTTGGTATCTGTGAAATAGATTAAAAAAAAAAAACCAGCTAATTTTTAAACATCTCCCATGTGAGCTTCCAACGTCACTCAAAATGCTTCCTGTGGGAAAGAGTGTCCTGTCCCATTGGAGGGTGAAAGACCCCCACAGAAAGGATTGCTCTTCCCTCTTGAAAACTGAACCAACTAAGGAGTCGTAAACATACTGTAAAAATTGGGCATATTTTGGCCAATTTATCACCAGAATTACTGATAAAATGAACATTGGAGAATGTGGCTTCCTTATCCCTGTGGAAAATGAGAATGTGATTGGCTCTCCAGTAACCAGCAGCTCTGCACCGTTGCCGACCTCCCTTCCTGGGGCAGGGTAATCCCGTAGTAGTGCAGGTAAGAGAGAGGCATTATCAACCTATGTCCATAACAGCCTATAAGTATGCTACTACTCAAGTTACCAGCTAAGTGAAGTGCCCTCCAGGGAGGAATGAATGAGGGCAGAAGAAAGCCAGATAATGGATGGAAGTTCTGGAATGGAGAATCCATCCCCATCCTTATATCTGTAGTGAAGAATCTCTCAATAGGGGTGGGCATTGTGGCACAGTGGGATCAGCCACCGTTTGTGATGTAGGCCTTGTAAAGGGGTGCTGGTTAGAGTTCAGACTTCTCCACTTCTGATCCAGCTCTCTGCTAATGTGCCTGGGAAAAAAGACAGCCCAAGTACTTGGGCCCCTGTCACCCATGTGAGAGACCCAGACGGAGTTCTGTGCTCCTGGCTTCAGCCTGGACCAGCCCAGCCATTGCAGCCATTTGGGGAGTGAACTAGTGGATGGAGGATCTCCCTCTCCCTTACTCTCTTTCACTCACTCTGTCGCTCTCGCTCTCTGCATATTGCTCTGCCTTAATAAATCTTTCAAAAAAATCTCTATGTAAATTATTTTTATTTATTTGAGAGAGGGTAGTCTCCCATCTACCAGTTTATTCCTCAAATGTCAACAACAGCTGACTAGATTGGGCTGAACTAAAGCTGGGAGCCAAGAACCCAATCCAGAGGCTAACACTGTGGCACAGTGGGTTATACTGCCACCTGCAATACCAGCATCCTGTATGGGCTCTGATTTGAGTCTTGGCTGCTTCATTTCCACTCCAGCTCCCTGCTAATGTGCCTGGAAAGCAGTGGAAGATGGCCCAAGTGCTTGATTCCCTGTATCTATGTGGGAGACCTGTATGAAGCTCCTGGTTTCTTTCTGGTCTACCCCTGGCCATTGTGGCCATTGTGGGAGTGAACCAGTGGATAGATGATCTCCATCTCTCCCTCTCTCTGTAACTCTGCCTTTCAAAAAAGTAAAAACAGGAACCAGCGCTGTGGCCTAGTAGGTTAAATATCTGGCTGTGGCACCAGCTTCTCATATAGGCACCACTTCGAGTCCCGGCTGCTCCACTCCCAATTCAGCTTTCTGCTGACGGCCTGGGAAAGCAGTAGAAGATGGCCAAGTGCTTGGGCCCCTGCTTCCAAGTGGGAGACCCAGAAGCTCTTAGCTCCTGGTTCCACAGTCTGGCCATTGCAGCCATTTGGGAAGTGAAGCAGCAGGTGAAAGACTTTGTAACTATGCCTTTCAAGTAAATAAATAAATCTTTAAAATAAGCAAAAAAAAAAAAAAAAATTTACCATTCTAGGTCTCCCACTCAGGTGGCAGGAGCCCAACTATTGAGCATCACAGCCTTTTCTGGTTGAAAAAGGTGTGTGTGTGTGTGTGTGTGTGTGTGTGTATAGGGAGTGTTGGGGGGGGGTGGAAAACTGGTGGCGGGGACTGACACCAGTGCCTCTATTTGAATCTGAAGGCTCTTGGGGTTATTTACTTTCTCCTTTGGGTCCATTGGTGCTACCAGTCTAATTTATAATGAAGATTGACAGGCAAAAACAGAAATGTCTTAGGTAAAGAGATGGAAATGGATTTAAAGAGGAAAAAATAAAGAGCAAGTAGGTTTCCAATAGGCCTGGAGGAAGACCTTCAAGAAAATAACCAGAAGATGCTAAAAGGAGGTAAGAGGACAGCTGTGTCATGAAAAGTCCCCTTTACAGTAATGTGTATATTTATGCCTTGGTTTTCTTATGAGAACACTGTGGAAATATGAAGCTAACAGTGACAAAGCTGGAGATTTTCTTTGTATTTATTAAAAATAATTTAAAAAAAAAACAGAAAAGCGAAGAACACAGAACTCAAGCTTCCTATTTACTCTTACTGGGAAGTTCAACACCTGTGGTAGGGTCAAGAGTTGAAAAAGATAAGAAAGAACTAGTGTAATTGGTAAGTGTGTATGACATTTTATGAACTGAGTTGAGAGCAGTTTCAGTTTATCTAGGTGTGAAGTTCTCTAAAAGAAATCTCTTGGGGGCCTTGTTGGAGGCTAAGGGTCTGCTCAAAATAATGCACATGTTCACACATACACGTGTAAACTTTCTGCAAATCAGTTCTCTTGGGTCTTGAATCCTTTTAAAGTTCACTGATGAACCCTGGTTTAAGAATTGTTGGTTGGGGCCAGCATTGTGGTGCAGTGAGTTTAGCCTTTGCTTGCAGTCCCAGCTGCTCTGTTTTGTTTTATTTTGTTTGGTTTTGGGTAAGATTTATTTATTTAATTTGAAAGGCAAGAGTTACACGGGGGAGAGAGAGAGAGTCCATCTTCTGGTTCACTCTCAACATGGCTGCAGTGACAGAAGCTGGTCCAGATCGAAGTCAAGAGCCAGGAGCTTCTTCTGGGTTTTGCATGTGAGTGCAGGGGCCCAAGCACCTGGACAATTTCTGCTGCTTTCCCAGGCACATTAGCAGGGAGCTGGATTGGAAGTGGAGCAGCTGGGAATTGAACCAGTGCCCATAACGGATGCGGATTGCAGCTTAACCTGCTATGCCACAGCGCTGATCCTTCTAATCCAGCTTCCTTCTGATGTGTCTTGATTGCTTGTGACTGTTATATACATTAGTGCAATCACTACCCAAAGAAGACACATTTCCATCACCCAAATAAAGTTTCCTGGTGCCCATTTCCAGCCAATTCCCCTCCCACCATCTCAAGACAACCACTTTTGATTGCTATCACCATAGATCTTTTTCTGTTCTTTAATTTCTTGTATTCTTGGGTCTGCTTCATCCACGCTGTAGTATGTATTAATATTCTGTTGTTGGAATGTTTCACACTTTGTTTCTCCATTTAACTGTAGTGGTTATTTGGGTAGTTTCCACATTATGGTTTTTAACAGTAAAGCTGCTGTAAACATTTTTGTATAGGTCTGTTTGTAGACACATGCTGCTGTTCCTCTTGTGTAAATACCTAAATGTGGAACTGTTGGGTCACAAAGGAGATGTGGGCTTGATTTTATAGGATATTCTTTCTGTTGTATTGACCCATGAAGCTTTTTATATTCGAAAGTTCCAACAATCACTGTTGTCTGTTTCTTCTAGGTTTTTCATTTATAGATTATACATTTATTTATAAGCTATAAAGCTATCTTTTCTCATCTCTATGTTATGGATGAAAATATTGAACAGGATGAAACTTTCCATGGTGATGTTAGATGCCACCTTCCAAGATGCCAAAGATAAAAATCCCTTGGGTATGATTGTGCAGCTGTAGGAGTCCACTTGACAGTCTCCAAGCAGGCCAAATTTTTCCATATTTTCTATGAGTACCAAAAGGAAATAAATTTTGGACACCTCTCTGTTGTGTTGTTGTTTTTATTCTATTCCATGTATTTTCTTGTACAAATTCTACTTCTCAACACCCTTTAAGGATGAGACACTAGGTGTAGTCTTATTCCTCATCCTGAGTGTGTTCTTTCATTAGACACATACCTTTTTGCTTAAAGTTATACTAAAGATGTATTTAAATAATGTATGTGAGAAAGCTATGAAATAAAAGTGAAACACTATGTATTTAAGCTAGTGCTATACATGTACAAATTAGAAGGGCTTTTTGCCTAGAACTTTATTTAAGTACTGTTAACATAATATGAATAATATTTTATCTGTGCTAGTACTAAGAGATATGAATGAACTAGCAGACAGAATTTAGTGCAGATGATCGAATGGTCAAACTGTATATGTTACATGGATCCCTATAACCAGGTAATTATTTTTTTGTAAAGATTTATTTATTTATTTGAAAGAGTTTCAGAGAGAGAGGAGAGGCAGAGAGAAAGAAGTCTTCCATCCGATGGTTCACTCCCCAGTTGGCCACAATGACCGGAACTGCGCCGATCCGGCGCCAGGAGCCAGGAGCTTCTTCTGGGTCTCCCACGTGGGTACAGGGGCCCAAGGACTTCGGCCATCCTCTGCTGCCATCCCAGGCCACAGCAGAGAGCTGGAAAGGAAGAGGAGCAGCCGGGACTAGAACCGGCGCCCATATGGGATGTTGGTGCTTCAGGCCAGGGCGTTAACCTGCTGAGTCACAGTGCCGGCCCCTAACCAGGTAATTATCAAGCCCAGGAATCTACCACTGACCAAGCACTTAGTAGCTGTGTCAGGCACTCTCATAACTATTTTATGTATGTTGATTCATTGAATCGTTACAGCAATTTAATGAAAATACTGAGATAAAGATAATTTTCTCAGAAAGTCAGATGCATGGATTCTGGGTGCACAGTCAGTGTTCTTGAACATTGTGCAATACCACAGCTACATTTCATTGTCCTAGTTTGTTGCAACAGGAGTTATCTGGTTACTAAGGCTATAACAAGTTCCTTTTACATTCTCTGCTTTTCACTACAGATTCTTACCACATAATTGAGCATCTCATATTTAAAATAAGAATATATGTGATGAATTGATTGCTTTTAATACTAAAACCTATTATTGGAGAGGAAATGTAACCCGAAGAAGAAATGTAATATCAGTGAACTCAGAGGTGAGGGATTAATGTCAGATTGGAGTGAAAGTTGATGATGTGTTGGGATCAAGTTGAATGGGGTCATGAAATACCTCTTGTTTAAGAGTCAACTTCAGCAGTGGGACTAAGAGCTACTGAAACTTAGACTGCATGTTTGTACAAAATAATCAAAATTCAGTTACTTTTTCATGGGAGAGTTAAACACTGAACAGTGCTTACTAGTGTCACGAACAATACAATGAAAGGTAGAACTTACCTTGGTGGGACCAAGTTTACACACACACACACACACACACACACACACGATACTTTGCTAAGCAAATGTAGCTTCAGGATAAGTTTCCTAAGTACTTCCCTAGTCCCCTGATAGCCTGTCCCAACACCAGTGTTTCTTCCATTCAAAAGATTTAGGACCTCTTTAGGTCCTTGTCTATAGGGAATTTCTGGGGCCATGGTGCTAGCAGAGTATTTATAGGAAGGAATACACAATCTGACAAGCAAGAATTTAGGAAAAACTTCCAGAGGAAGTGGTATTTAAACTGTTTGCTGAAATATGAATAGGCATTGACTAAGGCAATAAAAGAAGGCAGGCAGAGACATACAGGTTGAGAACTCCTTGAGGCAGTAAAGAACCAAAGAAGTGAGAGAATCTGATATGACAGGAGTGGTAGAGAGCAAAGAGGAGTAGGGTGAGATGGTGCCATGCCATCACAGATCATGCTAAGAACACTGGACTTCAGAGAAATAGGAAGTGGCTTTTAGGTATGAAAACATTTTGTGATGTAAAAAAAAAAAAAAATCCTAGGTACACATTGTGGCATAGCAGGTTAAGCCACCATTTGGGACTCTGGCATCCCATACTGGAGTGCCTGGATTGAGTCTTGCCTCTGCTTCCCATCCAGCTTCCTGCCAATGCACACTCTAGGATGCAGCAAATGGCAGATCAAGTACATGGGTCATTGCCAACCAAGTGGGAGACCACATGCAGTTTCTGGTTTTGGCCTAGTTCATGCCTGCTGTTGCAGGCCTTTGGGGAGTGTACCATAGATATAAGATCTGTTTCTCTCTCCCTCTCTCTCATTCTGCCTTTCCAATAGAAATAAGTAAAGAAATGAATAAACTTAAAATCTTGACAATGGATTGGAGACTTCTGGTTACTCAATACTGAAGACTAAGATGATTTAAAATTTTGGCCCACAAGATATCCAGAAATACTGTGTAATGCATTTAAGGACATATTTGAACTTACAAAATAAGGCAGTCTGTTGGGGCCCGTCTTGTGGCATAGTGAGTAAAGCTGCCACCTGCAGTGCCAGTATCCCATATGGGCGCTGGTTTGAGTCCCAGCTGCTCCACTTTTTTTATTTTTTTATTTTTTTTTATTTTTATTTTTTGACAGGCAGAGTGGACAGTGAGAGAGAGAGACAGAGAGAAAGGTCTTCCTTTTGCCGTTGGTTCACCCTCCAATGGCCGCCGCGGCTGGCGCGCTGCGGCCGGCGCACCGCGCTGATCCGATGGCAGGAGCCAGGAGCCAGGTGCTTTTTCCTGGTCTCCCATGGGGTGCAGGGCCCAAGCACCTGGGCCATCCTCCACTGCACTCCCTGGCCACAGCAGAGAGCTGGCCTGGAAGAGGGGCAACCGGGACAGAATCCGGCACCCCAACCGGGACTAGAACCCGGTGTGCCGGCGCCGCAAGGCGGAGGATTAGCCTAGTGAGCCGCGGCGCCGGCCCAGCTGCTCCACTTCTAATCCAGCTCTTTGCTATGGCCTGGGAAAGCAGTACAAGATGGCCCAAGTCCTTGGGCCCCTGCACCCAATGGGCGACCCAGAAGAAGCTCCTGACTCCTGGCTTCGGATTGGCACAGCTCCAGCCGTTGCGGCCAACTGGGGAGTGAACCATCAGATGGAAGACCTCTCTCTCTGCCTCTCTCTCTCTAACTCTGCCTTTCAAATAAATAAATCTTTTTAAAAAACTATAGTCTGTAAGTAGTATAACCAAGAGGAAACTAATGTAAGCCTCCTATAGACATTCTGATTCTTTGGTCACCCCAAGAAAGTTGCTATCTCTAAGTAAAGGGCTTAGGTTTTAATATATATGTGGGTTAAATGAAACAAATTATTAACATCTCTTAGCCCCTTCCCCCAGACATATAAAGCTGGAATCTATAAAAGGTCTGTATACATGAGTGAAAGCATAAACAAAATTTTCCTAAGGATTTGAAGCCCTTGAACTTTATTTAAAGCAGGTTTGAGCTTCAAGTTTATATTTCCTACATGGTCCAGGAATCCCTAAAGAAATCTCCAAACAGCATAAAATAAAAATTGATTCTTAGGCAAGTAATCTCTCCAGGGCACAAGGTAAAAGCTAACACAAAATCATTGTACAGTGATGTTTCTACAATCTGATTCACAAACTCTCTGAAGGAAAACTAAACCCCATTAAGGATGAGATTACAATAGAAAATCATAAAATGCTTAAGCAGGCAATTAATCATAATCAAATGTCAACATTTATGTAAATTATCAAGACTAGACACCTAATGTGGAAAACACATCAATATTCTAAAAGAAAAGTGCTTGTACTATAATTGCTTAAAATTTAGAAGAAAACATCAAATGATGGGTTAAATAGGCTATGATTCAGTTAAGGATAGAATGAGTGAAATGGAATATAGAACTGATGAAATGACAAAGAATATAGCTAGAGATGGAAAATATGAACATGGGATTAAGAGAATAGACTGCCAGCAATGTAAATTCCATTAGGGCAGAATATTTGTTTTGTTCATTGAAGCATCCAAGTGCCTAAAACAGTGCCTGGCACAGTTGGGGCTAAATATTCTTTAAATCAAAGCCTAGCAATTATTAGGTATTGCATGAAGAGAGAATGGGGAAAAGGTATTATTCAATGAGCTAAGAATTTTTCACAATAGGTAAAAGGCATGCATATTTATAGTGGCAGTGAATCCTAACAAGACAAATTATTAACTTCCCCTTTTTCCTGAGAAGGCATAACGATTATGCTACTTGTTCATCCACTATAAATGAGAAGATTGGTATCTTAATGAACTGTATTCAATATTTTAATGAATTGTTTTTAGAAGTTGGGCAATAGATACGATAGGATTATGATCCCAGAAAAAAGGAAAATAAGCAGAGTGAGCCCCATGTTCATCTCAGTTTTATTTTATTTTCAAAGATTTATTTATTTGAAAGGTAGTTATATAGAGAGAGGGAGAGACAGAGAGATCTTTCCATCTGCTGGTTCACTCCCAAGATGGGGGCAACAGCCAGCGCTGGGCCAGGCTGAAGTCAGGAGCTAGGAGCTTCTTCCAGGTCTCCCACACACTTGGGCCATCCTCTGCTGCTTTTGCCAGGTCATTAGCAGGGAGCTGGATTGGAAGTGGAGTAGCTGAGATTTGAACTGGTGCCCATATGGGGTGCAGGCTTTGCAGATGGCAGCTTTTACCTGCTATGCTGCAATGTTCGCTCCCCATCCCAGGTTTAGAATTGTAGCACGAGGAAGGAGAATCCAAAGAGTTCAGTAATATCACTTAGTTGAGGAGCTAGAGTTTGAAATTTGGAAAAGCCAGAGAAACTAGAGTTAGCTAGCAGAATACTCGGCAATGGGAGCTTTGCAAACAAGGAGCTCCTGAATTCTCCTTAAGGGTCCCTTGAGTCTTGGTCGAATATGAATCTGTGCCTGTTTATGGTCAAACTTAATGAAACTTGGGGAAAGACCAACTGCAGAGTAAAGAACAATTACAGGAGCCGAAAGCCAAACAGCTCTCCAAACTCACAGGGCTGGAAAGGAATCATTCACGCATCCAGCAACCAGATGGGGAAATTTTGTTTTAATATGTGGGCCTGTTGGTGGGGACCCTGTATGCTTCACATCTTAGTAATAAGGATAAATGAATTCTAGAATAAAGGCTCCCTAGACTTGTCCAATAAGCACTTCAACTCTCATAGGTATTTGAATCAATGGATACAACCTCAACAATTAAAAAGAAACCATTTACACACCTTTTCTTTGTGAATTTTATTGATTGAGAACAGGAAGAGAGAACGAGAATGTGCTAGCCTCCATCTGCTGGTTCATTCCCCACATGCACACATTGGCCCTGGGCTGGGCTGGGCACTGAAATCAGGAGTCAGGAATGCAATGCAAGTCTCCCACATAGTTGGAATCAACCTACTTCAGCCATCAACTGTTGCCTCCCAGGGTCTGCATTTGCAGGAAGCTGGAGTCGGGTACTAGAGGCAGGTGTTGAACCTAAGTACTCTCATATTGGGGGGATATATGTGTCTTCACAGGTATTTTACCTGTCAGTCTAAAGCTCCATCCCAGCTTGGTTAATTTTAATGTCTAACACCACCAAGAAATTAATAATGTGTTGGGACAGTGGAACTTATAAATTGCTGTAGGGAGAGTGATATCCTCCTTATGAAAAGAGAATCGGTACTATCATTATAGAGAATTTGCTAAGCCACAGTAAAGCTAGAGCTCAATATACTCCTGCAACTGGGCAACTCTACTTCTAGGCACCAATCCCACGAAGATATTATGTACATATGCACTAGTATGCGCAGTATCCATTTCAACATTTGTAAACAATGAAAAAAACAGAAACACAATTCAAAAGAACTGTCTGGTTTATTTACATAACAAAATACTGTACAATTATGAAAATAATCTCTTTCTGCCAATATGGATAAATCTCAAAAAGTTAGCTGTAAAAGGATACGTACAATATAACATTCATACACAATGTTAAAATACAAAACAACAGTCTACGATTATACACTATAGCAAGAATATAGAAACATTCAAAGTACAGAAACTTTAACGTAGATTGTAGGATAATGGATGCAGGGAAAGATGAAAGTAAGAGAAAGTGTCAGAAGAACATGATTTACAAAGCAAAAGTGAAGTCAGCCAATGGTTTAGAGTGGCAGTTGCCAAATTTTGGGGTAAAGGGAAACAAAGTGAGTATTTCAGGTTTCTTAGGCTAAGAGGCAAGACCAAAGATATTATATAAGCAATTCATTGGGGTTCAAAGTCAGTGTTTCATACCACCAACATTGATTTCAAGTTCTTGATTTTTTTCAACCATTTAAAAACATCCAAAATCAGGCTGTATTTGACCCAGATACTACAGGGGATAACAAATTTGGGTGATGAGAAAGGATTCTAGGTGTGACTGACATGGAACTCACAGAGCTGGAAATGCAGTCAAGAAAATTTGAGATCAGGATTAGAAAATCCACCTAGTAAAATTACAGTTTCTTGATTACAGACCTGGTGATTGCACAATGAAAAGTTATAAGAAAGAAGAGTAAGGTTGAGAGTATAGAGGGGAAGTTGAGTTTCTTGGCAATGACTACAGAGAACACAGAAGGGGAAGGGAGAGGAAGTGTACAACGATGAGAATAGCAAAGCCTAGAAACTAAGACAACTAGGTAGATATTCTTTTGATATTTAAAGAGCTACAGGAATACATATGTACTATTTTACACAAACTTTATTGCTCTTTAAAAACTGGATAACTTACATTGATTTAGAAGTTTAAAGAGGTATGTACAAACTTTCTGAATTAATCTTCCCTTACATTGGCTAGTCAAAATTACAGAAAAGCCCTTCGGATTCACACATATAACACTTGAGATTTTTAACTAAATAAGGAGCTATCCTGGAATAATATTCATGGTTCTGTTGAGGCATCACTTTGAATAATATACACCCAGAGCCTGGGGGTCAGAACTAGTCACTTACCTAGTCTCTCAGATTAAACAACCATCAATCCTCTAATCATGATCCTAAGCACATTTTATCTGAAACATTAAACTCAACAGTGGTATAAGGGATCCACAAATAACTCAGAATATACTTACTGTGAATGTCAAGACTTATTTTCTCAAAACTATACAGGGACTTTCTAAAGATCTTCATCCTGTCTTAAAAAAAAATCTACTCTAGTATCCCTCCACTTACAGGAAAAACAAAGACGCCAGAAACTTAAAATTAAAACTTAATTTGAATAATAATTAATTTCAAAAATGTAGTATATGCTTTCAACAATTTTAGTGCTCAAGTTCAGTTTACAGGCAAAAGGAAAAATAAATTTATTAAGGCTATGATAAAACATCACATGCGAAACACATCTTTAAAAAATGTGTATGAGCTGAAGTCCTGTTAGGAGCATATTCCAAGGCAAGAGTTTTTCCTACTTGAGTGCTGTGTGAGAGACTCTGTCTTGGAGCAATGGAAAGGGGTGAGGGATGAATTCAAGCAGCAACCAACCCAAGTTTCACTGTGTTTTCCTCATACTTTTCTTTTTAGAATGTCTCGAATCCTTTTTCTGCTTGAAAATAGGAGAATTCAAGAAACACAAGTCTGTAAAAGGGTCCCCTCTTCTCAGTTTCCTAAAAGAGTAAAAAGAGAACTTAGGCATAATTAATTATAAGCTCTTCAGTATAAAATTACTGTAAAACATGCCAAATCTAACATTCCCACTTCAGTTTTCTAATCATATTTTGCATTTCAAATAAGACTCATTCTTGAACAAAGCTCCATGGCTATACTACCCCAAAGTGTATCACTGAAAATGAGTTCCTACAAATCAAGCACTTACGAAGCAAGTGTGGGCTCCTTATAGTTCACGCTGGTTGTGCACCTGCGCTTAGGCAGAGACACTGCCATGCTTTCTGTATTTGCTTCTGGAGAAAGAGAAAGTCTTCTGATTCTCACTTCAGGATTCAAGAGGACATTGGTGATATCCTTCAGGCTAAAATGAGGTGACTGGTGAGTTCCAGATGGTGTGGTACCTACAAAAACACCTTTTACTGAATATGGCTAAAAAAATTTAAAAAAACAAAATAAAAAAAACAGAACTAAAATTGTACTCAATTATATAACGCATTTGTACACAAAATCTGGTACTTTATAACACAGGTTACTTAAACATTTTAATCATTTTCTTCTATTTCTTTCAAACCAGATAATGTTGAAATATTAAATATGTACGACAGACATGAAGAACTAAACTAAAACTTAAAATACTTTTGGGATGGGCTGGGCATTATGAATTAGCTTACATAACCTACAGAATTTCATTTAAAAAATATCTACTTATTTAAAAGACAGAGAGAGAGAGAGAGATACAAAGATATTGACTGTTGGTGCCAGGTCAAAGCAGGGAGTTGGAAAGTTAATCTGGGTCTCTTTTGTGGATGACAAAGACTCAACAACCTAACCTCCCAGGCATGCATTAGCAGGAAGCTGGATCAGAAGTAGAACCAGGAATTGAACCCAGTGACTATGATACAGGATGTGCGTATCCCAAGTGGCAACTTAACTGTTGCACCAAATGCTTGCCCCAAGAATTTTATTTTAGTTCCACCTTGCTATTTAGAATGATTAAGGCCTCTCTTTTTCTTTCAATAACAAAGATTTTCACAAATGGCTTCATATAGTTTTATAAAGTCACTTACATTCATCCTATTAAATTCTAAATCATAGCCTCCGCATAAACCAGGAAAAGAGGGGTTCCTCCTAGTGAAGTTCATATACTGAAAAGTTAACCAGGGTTTTCCTGTATAAACATCCAAGTTATTCAATATTGGAGCTACATCTACATTAGGAGGCAGACGCCTAGCACACAGTGACAACACTGTACCACAATCTATCTTTTTTTAAAGATTTATTTATTTATTTATTTGAAAGTCAGAGTTACAGAGAGAGGAGAGACAGAGAGAGTTCTTCCATCCACTGGTTTACTCCCCAATTGGCTGTAATGGCCAGAGCTGCATTGATCTGAAGCCAGGAGCGAGGAACTTCTTCCGGGTCTCCACATGGGTGCAGGGGCCCAAGGACTTGGGCCATCTTGTACTGCTTTCCCAGGCCATAACAGAGAGCTGGATCAGAAGTGGAGCAGCCGGGTCTCGAACTAATGCTCATGTGGGATGCTGGTGCTTCAGGCCAGGGCATTAACCCACTGCACCACAGCACTGGCCCCCACAATCTCTTTAAATAGCTTTAAACAGAAAGTTATATCCCAAGAAAAATGAAATTATAAATTTGAAATGATTTTATACTAGCTGGTCATATGCTCCAGGGTTATCTGGGTTTCCAACAGTATGGTTTTTTTATTGTTGCCACATAAGTAAATTGTACTAGGTTTATTATTCTAACTTTCAGTTTGTCTAAGCAACAACATCAGATCCATTGCTAGACTCCAGAATAAGGCTTTCCAAACTGTAATGAAAATATGAACCCAGAAGATGCAAATTCTGGGGGCTGACATTGTGGCATAGTAGGTAAAGCTGCTGCCTCTAATGCTGGAATCCCAAACAGGCACCAGTTCATGTCCCAGCTGCTCTACTTCTGATATAACTCCCTGCTAATGGCTGAGAAAAGCAGTGAAAGATGGCCCAAGATAGCCCCATCCACCCATAAGAGAAACCCAAAGAAACTTCTGGCTCCTGGCTCGGCCTGGCCCAGTCCCAGCCATTGCAGCCTTCTGAGGAGTGAACCACTGGATGGAAGAGCTCTCTCTCTGTCTCTCCCTCTCCATAACTCTTTCAAATAAATAAATAAACCTTTAAAAAATGCAAATTTTGATTCATGGAAATGGAACATGGCTTGAGGGTCTATATTTCTGCAAAGTTGACAGGTGATTCCAATGCTGGTGGTTCCAGGGACCAAACACTGGGTAACAGTATTTTAGAGAATATTCTTTTTATTTTAAAAACTTATTATGAACATTTTTAAATGTATATAAAAATGGCTATAACAGTATAATAAATCCTGTTACTCAATTTCAGTAACAATCAGTATTTTGCCAATAGTGTTTTATTTATTCTAATACATAAAAAAAGATTATGTGTATGTTCCTCCTGCTTAACTGATGAACTAGAAAGCTACTTCAAGGACAGATGTTTGGCCTAGTTGCTAGGACACTGCTTGGGAGACCTGCATTCCACATTAGAGTACCTGGGAGGTGGCACGCAAGGCTCACGTGGTTGGGTTTCTGCACCTGAGACCCAGATTGATTTCTCAGACCCTAAATTTTGCCTAGCCTACCCCTGGCTGTTGTGGGCATTTGGGAAGTGAACCAGCAAATGGGAATTCTGTCTCTCTGCCTCTGAAATGCAATAAATAAAATAGAAAGTTCTTTACTTGTTTAAAGGCTTTAGTTTTCTTATAAACAAAACGAGTATGATGATACCTATACTTGACAGTAAAAAAAAAAAAAAAAAAAAAGTCTTTCTTTATTTGAAAGGCAGAATGACAAAAAGAGATTTTCCATCTCTGGTTCACTCCCCTAAATGCCTGTAAGAGTTGAAACCAGGAACAAGGAACTCCATCTGGGTCTTCCATGTGGGCAGCAGGGACCCAAGTACTTAAGAGAACCGCTGCTTCCCAGATCGTACAGGAAGCTAGACTGGAAGTAGAGGTGGCATTTCACCCCAGGCACCTTGATATGGGATAAAGGAGTCCCAAGTGGTACACCATAACACCTGCCCCATAGAGCTGTTTTGCGAATGATACAACCTGACTATATGTGGTTAAGTTTTACTAACTAAAAGTCTCAGAATCTTTGTGGACAGGTGTAGGCTATACTGCTAACATTTGAACTGTTTTTGATAAAATAAGATTTTCTGAGCCAGTTTTTAGATATCTTACAAATGTCTTATAAAAGAATATTTTCTGTAAATTCAGGAAATAATTTTTAGTTCTTTTTAGGCTACCTTCAATAACTAGCAAATTATTTCAAATCATGGTTCTTGTCAAATTAAATATAAAGCAAAAGCATTAAAATTACATTATTAAAGTCAAGTCCAATTTCATTTTCAAGAGAGTTTCAGGTTTGGGTGTAGAGGATCTTTTAATTCAAACCCCCACTTACTGAAAATAAAAATGGGGTCTCCATTACAAAAAATATTTATTGTTAAAGAGGATTTACATTAGCTTGAAGTAGGTCAGAGCAACACAACTGCGATTTCTACCCCCAAACCCTCACGTTAATCAGACTGTAACTTCCCCTAGAGCCAGATGGTGAGTCTCTAACCTCCCCCAGAGAAACAGATGGTAAGTATAGTATATAAGCATTGGGAGCGATCATTTATCATAAACATTAAAAATGCAGGCAAACAAGTAGATCACTTACTGGCAGGAGTTCTCATTGGCATAGAACCCTCCGTGTCTTTTTCATCCACAGAAGCCCCTGTATCTTTTTCATCAGTATATTTTAATGTTCTTTTAGATCGAGGTCTCGTGACTGGTCTATCTGATTTGTCGGAGAGATTTTGAGTGGATTTGCAAGGGGGCAGATAGAGGTCATCAGAGTCATCCCCAGAACCACTTGACTCACACTCACTCACTTCAGTCTTATTGCTATTTTCTTCTTTATTAGAATCATTGTTCATTTTTTGTCGGAAAGGAGTTAGATGAATTCCTTCTTCCAAATTGAAATTGTAAGCATCACTAGAACTGACAGATTCATTCAATTCTTTTTTGGAAACAGTTTTTTTATTTGTAAGCTTGCATCCTTTATACTTTGACAAGGGTTTTGATTTTCTCCTTCTGTTAGCTTTTCGCTTTTCTTCTCTTTTTTTCTGTTGTGTATGTCTATGCTTACTTTCAGTTTGTTCAGATTTGGGTTCCAAAATGACTTCTTTCAGTTTAGTGAACTTTCCTGGGTGAATCAGCTTTGGTGATACATTAATTTGGTCCTTGTTCCACTGACACACATTTTGTTTTACATGTTCAGGCATGTGTATGTTTACTAACTGGTCTACATAGCTAATTTTTTCAATTTCAAAAGTCTGCTCTGCCAAATGACTAGCTTCAAAATCATCCAAGGCATCAAGCTGACTTGGACTGTCAAAATGGCTTTTTAAATGGCGACGGAGAGATACAGTTCTAGGTAAGATATTAAAACCAGACTTAGTTTCAGCTGAATTAAAGTCAATTCCCAGTGTGTCTTGAGGAATCGCAGGCATTTGCTCTGAGAAGTTAAAAAAAAATGAGAAAAAGTTTTATTTTTTAGAAAATAATCTTAGAATTCAACATTAAAAACAGAACTGAAGTCATTTTGTAGTTTCTCTATACTTACTGTAAAAATAGAAATCTGGGAAACTTAATATTCACATCTATTCACATTATCAATGATCAGCTGACTGCTCATATCTGACCTATGAGACAATCTTACATAGTCTTTAGAAATATTCTAACAGAGTTTTGTGTGTTCCTGGCTTAAAGCTTTAAAGAAAAATGAACAGTACCTATTTAAGCATAGATTCAGAGAAAAGGAACCTCATATTCCCAAGTGGGACAAACACACTGAGACAGCAGAGCGAAGCTGTTCTTTGAAAAATGAGTAATATTTGGATAATTGGAAAACCTTTCAGGTATGAAGCACAATCTGTATTTTTAGAAAAAGACAGAATTCATCTGGTTTTGATTACTCAAGCATTATCCCTTTTTCAAAGCTTAGTCTAGTACAACAGATTGATCTCTGAGAACTGAGAAACGTCAATTTAGGCGAAGTATCTAGAAGGACCTGGCTTTGGAGTTCAGCTTTGAATTTAAACTCTAGCTCTTATCAAGTAAGCAACTTCCTGTGAGATGCTTCACTTCTTTGAGTTTATACAAAATGAGACTAACTAGACTTCTATCCTAAGGTTATTGTGAGGGTAAAGTGAGATATTACATGCAAAATGCCCAAGCTTAACCCACAGATAGTAGGGCTCACTGAAATGCAGTCATAGTCATAGCTAAGGTTTCAAACTGGAAATCTGACACAATGGATAGATGTATTTTTAAAGCTATGATTCTGTGTAAAATAAACACATTTGCTTTAAACAGAATACCAGTCAACAGATTTAGAAAGTTAAATAAGTTAGGAATATTTAATTATATTACTTTTCTCTTAAAGATCTTGCCCTTCATAATATTTTTAGAGTTTTACTTTGATTACCTCCAATGTGAAATGATTCTTCTTGTCCTGGAAGGTCAGTTTCTTGAAGAGCCACTTGCCTTAGAAAATATCAATAAAAGGTAACTGTATTTAGCAACTATATAATAAAAACAAACAATATTTTCCTAAATTAGGTTTTTAATCTTTCCTTCAGTATCATTTTATGATTCCATTCCAAATTAATATATCACTTCTGCATCAAAGGAAACCAAACAACTTACAATAATTATAGGCAGGCTGATTTGGTGAGGACAGTCAATTCCAACTGGAAGAATTAAAGTATCAAGTTGAATAGTTCCAACTAAAAAAAACATCGTAATTCAATTTCACTTGACTGGAGGAACAACCAATCAGAATTGACCTACTTTTTAAAAAAATACAGTTTAACTACTCATCTTTTTAGAAGCCTGCTTTATCATTAGTGGAGCTGTGATATGTTGGTAACACATGCCTTTATGGTGTTTAACTATCAAACTTTCCAGAAGTTGCTTAACACTGCTCATTTTCTTCTAAAATCTTATTCTTCCTTGACTCACAAAACAAGAAATTTTCTTTATGATGTAATCCTATTACTGGTAGTTTCATCCTAATTACAATTTTATTTTATTTTTTATTTTTTATGGAGACTTTCTAATCTAGACATTGAAAACTAAATACAGGATTAGTATAGAGTAGAGCGGTAGTAACTAATAACCACTTTAGAAATCTTATAAAAACTTGACTACCTCATCTTACTTTTTGCCCATAACATAAATATCTTAAAGTTCAACAGTTTGAGAACTACTAATGATTAAAAGTAATCAATGGGGACAGAAGTCACATTAGTGGTTGCTTCTGTAAGAAGAGGTTTAGACTTGAAAGGGCTATGAGGGAACTGTGTATGGCAGCCGTTCCAACCAGGCCAATGCTTCCCAGGGGATATTTAGCAATGTCTGGAGTCATTTTTGTCTTTCACAAATGAGGGAGAGGGCTGTCAGCAGCATCGAATGGGTAGAGGCCAAGGATGCTGTTAAACATCCCATAATGCACAGACAGCCCTCTACAACAAGAATTATCTGGCCCAAAATGACAGTAGTACTAAAACTGAGATATCACAGTGAGGGCAGTGTTCTGTTATCTTAATTGACATTTGGGGTCTATAGACGTATATATTAGTCAGACTCATTGAACTGTGTAATAAAGACAGCTGTATTTTATTGTATGTAATTAAATCTCAATAATTCATAAGCAAACAAATAAAGTATACTTGATGCAAAAGAAGAGGAAGAAAGTATATGGGTCTAATGATAAAAGGAAGTGGGTTAGCAAGACAGTTTGATAACTATACTAAATTTGATGTTTTATTGTATATTTTTTTCCAAACCATACTATTTTTGTGGGAACTGAGAAATATCATCACTTCAACCAGCAATTCTCAGAATAAAAGACACATTAGAGAAAAATCTAACTGAAGGGAGTTTAAAAATTCTAGTTAAACTTCTTATCCTTAGCATCAAAGAAGTAACTAAATATAAGAAAAAAAATAAGAATAAAAATGTAATATAAAAATATAAGAATATAATAAAATATAAGAAAAAAAAGCTTTAGCTTGGTTATATATAATACAATTTCATCATGCAAAATTCTCTTGAATATATTCTCTATACAGAGAGTATCAGACTCCAAATATCAATCAGAATAATACAAATTTTCTCATAAATGAATCACAGAATTAAAATCTTAGTATTAATAATCAAAATAGTGAACTGGATACTAACGGTAAATCCATCATAAATAAATCTCTGGAGTTGTCATCACCAACGGAGTCCATTCCAGAGGGAAATATTTCCTGGTTCTGTTAATGTATTAGAACAAAAGAAAACATTGTTAGAATGGAAATATTCAGAGCAAAGTATTCATTTATCCAACAAAATGTGAATGAATTTCAAAAAGTCTGGGGAAAATGGAACTAAGAGGCAAGTTTATTATTGCAAAAAATTTGAAATCAATGGTTTTTTCAAAATATACATTTTCTATGAACTTTTAGGAGACTCCCAGGTATACATGGATTTCAAACTTTTTTTTGGCACTGAAAGCAGCCCATCTTTTTAATTCTATTTTACACAATTTTTTTTTGAAGTACCCTTGTACACACTGGTGTCATGCACTAATCTAGGAACTGAGATTATAACAGCCAAAAAATGAAGTCCTATTCTCCTAAAGGTTACATTCCAGACCAGGGAGAGAAAATCGAAAAAGAACAATGATATAAGTATATTAAGTGTCTTCAAAACTTCATGGGAAATATGCATTAAAAATTATGCAGGATTTCAAATTTTTAAAAAATTTATCCATCTGAAAGGCAGAGTTACAGCGAGAAGGAGACAAACACACACACACAGAGGTATATATTCCACCTGCTTGTTCACTCCCTAAATAGCTGCAATGGCCTGGGTTAGGCCAGGCTGAATCCAGGAGATAGGAACTCCATCCAGGTCTCTCATGTGTGTGGCAGAGGCCACACTTGAGCTATCTTCCACTGCTTTCCCAGGCACATTAGTAAGGACCTGGGACCCTTGGGCTGGCGCTGTGGCACAGTGGGTTAAAGTCCCAGCCTGCAGCACCAGCATCCCATATGGGCACTGGTTCGAGTCCTGGCTGCTCCTCTTCTGATCCAGCTCTCTGCTATGGCCTAAGAAAGCAGTAAAAGATGGCCCAAGTCCTTGGACCCTTGCACCCATGTGGGAGACCTAGAAGAAGCTTCTGGTTTCTGAGCAACTCAGCTCTGGGCGTTGTGGTCATTTGGGGAGTAAATCACTGGAATGGAATCTCAGGCTCTACCTCTCTCTGCAACTTTCAAATAAATAATTCTTTAAAAAAAAAAAAAAAAAAAAAAAAGGAGCTGGGACCCAAATGGCTGCTCATCTGGGATGCTGGCATTGCAAACAGCAGCTTAAGCAGCTATGCCAAAATGCCATCCCCTCAATTTTTTTTTTTTTTTGCAGAAAAATAAACTTATCTTTTAATCCTATTTTTCCAAAACTTTGTGAAGGACCATCATGTATGTATAATTGCACATAGTGGCAAATGCTATGAAGGAAATACAATACTATGAAGGAAATATTACGGTATGAAGGTGAAATGCAAGAGAATAATTGAGGTTGGAGGGCTCTTTTAAAATGAATGGGGGGGGCCTGGTACTGTGGCATAGCAGGAATGCCACTGCCTACAGTGCTGGTATTGCATATGGGCGCCAGTTCGAGTCCTGGCTGCTCTACTTCTGATCCAGCTTTCTGCTATGTCCTGGGAAAGAAGAAGATGACTCAAGTTTGGCCCTGCACCTGCGCTGGAGACCTGGAAGAAGCTTCTGGCTCCGGGTTTTGGACTGGTCCAACTCCACTTGTTGTAGCCATTTGGGAAGTGAACCAGCAGATGGAAGATTTGTCTTTCTCTCTGCCTGTCAAATAGAATGGTAGGGACCAAAGCCAGAGAACAGTGGTTTCAAATGTGAATGGAAGCTGAAGAAGTGAAGGAGTGCCTTTTTCTCTTTGGAAAAGTTCTCTTGTGAAGGGAAGCAGGGAAATAAGGAGAGACTGGGAGAGGTTTCATTTATTTTCACTTGCTCTTAAGGTAAGAGATGGTAAGGTACACTTATGTGATGGCTAACATGATTCAGTAAGAGGGAAACCCATGGAGGAGTCCAGGAGAAAAGTCCTAGAGGAAATGAGAGGGAGGGAATCTGACAGAGGAGGAGGACTTGGCCTCAAATGAGAGTAGGGACACTTCTGCCACTGCAACAAGAGGGAAGATGGAACACAAGTACACATGAGGCCAATTTGTATATCTGTGCTAGGAAGGTGCGATTCCTAAGAAGTCTGAATAAAGCCTGATTCTTAGGAAGCCTTTCTAGGAATCTGGCCAATTTAGTTAAATTGTTTTCTGAGATTTGATGCATATATCATGTTTTAATGTTATAAAAGGCTAAAATTGCTCATATGAAACAAAACAATCAGAAATAATCATTAAAGTTTTAAATTTTGCATCAATATTACGTATTATTGAAACTAGTATTATAACTAAATAAAGGATAAAAGAATAAGTAAACAGTAATATAATTTAAAAATAAATTATTAAAAAGATCTATTATAAAATTTAGGGAACAAAAGCCTATTAGAAATTACTAACAGTTACTAGTAGGCAAAAAAAATTCTTATACTAAAGCACTTCAACCTTCTTTGTTACTGCTAAATTGGATAAACACTGAAGCACAAATACAGAATGAGGGTGAGGAATGACCCATCTAATAACTATATGGGAGAAAATACGTTGTTGTTTTAAATGCTAATAATACAACTGCCCAGCAACTAACATCATATTTAATTTTTTTTTTTAATTTGACAGAGCTTCCACCCATGGGTCATTCCCCAAATGCATGCAACTGTGGGCAAAGCTGAAGCCAATAATTGAATCCAGTTCCCCACATGGGTGGCAAGAACATAATTACTCATAATTACTTGAGTTATCATTGCTGCTTCCCAAAGTGTGCTTTAGCAGGAAGCTGGAGTCAGAATTATTTCTGGGACTGGCACTGTGGGACAGAAGACATCCCACACTGGAGTGCTGGTCTGAGTCCCAGTCGCTCTGCTTTCAATTCAACTTCTTGCTAATGCACCTAGAAAGGAAGTGGAGACTGGACTAAGTATTTGGGTACCTGCCACCCACGTGGGAGACCTGGAAGGAGTTCTGCGCTCCTGCCTTTGGCCTGGCCCATACCTGGCTATTGCAGCCATTTGGGGAGAGAACTAGTGGATAGATTTCTGTCTCTCCACCTTTCTAATAAATGAATAAATCTAAAAAAAAAAAAAAAAAAAAGAAAAGAAACAACAAGAAAAACCCCACGAACACCAGGCACTAGATACTCCAATATTGGATGCAAACATCTTAACTGTTGTCTTTTTTTGTTTTTTAAGATTTATTTATTTATTTGAGAAGCAGAGTTACAGACAGAGAGAGGGAGACACACAGAGAGGTCTTCCATCTGCTGATTTACTTCCCAAATGGCCGCAATGGCTGGAGCTGGGCCAATCTGAAGCCTGGAGCTTCTTCCAGGTCTTCTGTGCAAGTGCAGGGGCCCAAGCATTTGGGCCATCTTCTACTGCTTTCCCAGGCCATCAGCAAGGAGCTGGATCAGAAGTGGAGCAGCCAGGAGTTGAACCAGCACCCATATAGGATGCTGGTACCATAGGTAGAGGCTTAACCTACTATGCCACAACACCAGCCTCATTAACTGGTATCTTAACAGCTAGGCTAAATGTCCAGCCCAAGAAATGTTTTAATACTCAAAAAAGTTATTGATAAATGTTACAGGGCCTGTAAGAATAGGATTTTTCTCTTTTTTTTTTTCTTATTATCTCATTGAGTATTTATTTCATGCTATTTCTGTGTGATGTCAGTGAAAACTTGGGAAAAGGAGAAGAAGATTCAAATGCCTTTGGAGGGATTATTTCTCCCTTAATAGTTGACTGAACAAGGAAAAAAACTTTGAAAGATTACTTTAAGAAAAAAAATTTAAAAATAATCTACTTTCACACAAAGCTGAAGAAATCATACCTATTGAGGCAATTCTCAACTATACTGTATGTGTACACAGTATATATGTGTGTATGTATGTTTGAGGTCATTCCAAAAACCTCATGGAAAAGTGGAATCAAAGGACAAATTTTTTGGTGCAAAAGTTTTTTTCAACCCATGCATATTTTATGAAGCTTTTGAAGACCTCTCCAATATTTACATATTGTATACTATTTTACACATAGTTAAAATAAGGAATCATCTTAGTTATACAGAAGTAAGTACTCTTTTCACTGACTCTATAAATGGAGAGGTGACTTTAATTCCTTTCTAAAGTCCCCTCTTGAACCCCTACTCAATCACCACGATGTGGATTTCTAATCTGGCCTTTTGTCCTAAGTGCTAATACAACTGTCTTTCCTGGAAAAGTGAACAGATGGTCACCAGGAAGAAGTAAACTGTTCTATAACACATGACACTCACCACTGCTTTCCTCTTTCTTTGCCCTATGTAATTTCCCTGGAAACCGGCTCTTCTCAGAATTAATATACAAACAATACCTTAAAGCAAATTTTCTGCATGTGTGTTCTATTCTGGCTGGCAGGACCACAACTGAACCCATTCTTTTAGCCTTGGACACAAACAGCATCCGATTAAAATTCTGCTCACCAACCTCTTCAGGATACTTAAAGTACAGTCCTCCTTATTTAGCTAACTAGTAGGTAACAATGATTCTCCAAAAGCACTTGAATATCCCATGCACAACTAGATATAACCCAACTACACAGAAAAGCTAAGAAGCACTGATGAAAACTTTTGGACTAGAAATTCAGCCTTTTTAACAAAAATACCTGAGCCGATTCTTTGGTTTGTTGTGAATCTAGTTTTTCTTTCAATGCATATAGCTGACATGTAAGGTAGTAACATTGTTTTCTCAGCTGGAAGATGGTATCTTGGGCTTCTTTCACTTTGGATTTTTCATTTGCCAAAGCTAAAACTAACATTCTATTGTTATCTTGGTAATTTTTCAGCAGTGTAGAAGTGTTGCCTATAAGGGGATAAAAAAATTTATCAGTTCTATACTTAAAAAAGTGACGTAAAAGGACAACATAAAAATCTCTTACTGATTATCTGGCATGGTGCAACTGTAAAAGACTTGCGTTTGCCAATCTCAGACAAATTTTTACTCCTTTTCTCTTTCATTCGCTTCTTTATGTCTTCAAGACTATCTTGGAAAGATTTTTTCAGGCACCTTTCCTTTGCCATTTTCTGCCTAAAAATTTAAAACAATAAAAATTTAATCATTCGCAGACAATATTATCAAATATAAAACTTAAGACTGAAAACACAGGTTGTTTATAAAGAGTGGATTACATACAAACTTACCTGGAAATAACTTAAATTTTGCAGTTTTAACATTCCATTAACATTTTTGGTGTAATCTTACCCTACTCAAGTGCTTTATAGGAAAGCTTTATTGAATACAGAGTTCCAACCCAAAGATTCCATAATATGCCACTTACTCATTCTTTAACAACTATTCACTGGGGGCTTCTAATATGGTAGACATTACTGCAAATGCTTATTACACTGATGCATTATTTACTTTTATTATAGACAGTATTTATGAGCAACTCCTAGTGCCTGGGCTTATAGCATTATTTCTAAGGCAATTATATATGTTGCTGGGTTTTGTTTTCAAGCTCTTCTCTCATTTATACTTATCAGACTTGGTTACTCAGTTATAAACTTTGCATGGGAGAGTAATGACCAGGCCCGGCCTGGTTGCCTCTGCACAGAGCTGAGTAAGGAACTGTGGACAGAAAGAAAATATTCTAGTCTCTTTGAATCCAGACCACTTACCCAACTATTATGCACATTAGACTGTCATTCCTGTCTCAGCCCTCTCTGCTTTTACTCATTCTACCATAACCCCTCTTGATTTTTTTTTTTTTTTTACTCTTTTAACCCACCATCACTTAAGATATGTACACATTCTCAAGAAAGTCAAGATAGGGGCTGGTGCTGTGATGTAGCAGGTAAAGCCACTGCCTAGAGTGGCATCATCCCATATGGGTGCCAGTTTGAGCCCCGGCTGCTTCACTTCTGGGAAAGCAGTGGAAGATGGCCCAAATCCTTGGGCCCCTGCACCTGCATGGGAGACCTGGAAGAAGGTCCATTTTGGCCATTTGGGGAGTGAACCAGTGGACGGGAGACCTCTCTCTCTGCCTCTCTGTAACTCTGCCTTTCAAATAAATAAATAAATAAATCTTTTTAAAAAAAAAAATGGTGTAAATATCCTTGCTCTTTAAAAAAAAGTCAAGGTGATCCTCAGGATTATTTAAAAACCTTCTATATGCTTTAACAACTACAACAACGACAGAGTTGCAAAGAACAGGAACATGATGGTATTCTCAAAGTTAGTGCTAAAGCTCAGGACTGCTAACTAGTGCAGGAAATCATGAGCACAGAACACAAGACATTAAATAAAGATTATTTTAAGTATAGTTAAAAGTAGCCAAACATGTAATGACAGAATATATTAACACATAAATAGACTTACTCTTTCATTGCTGCAAATTCAATACTTTAGCATGCTACTAAGCATGCCAAACCACTTTTCATGAACATTTTCACCCTAGATTATATTTTCTCTAAGTTAGTCCAATATTTTCCTAAGTCTTACATTTTTTTTTTATTATTTTCTCTAGGCCTTATTTTCCCATATGCAGTGTCTTGGGTCTTAAATACAGATATTGCAGTTCTCATTTAAATATTTTCTTTCTACCAATGGATATACAACAAATCCTGGCAAGTTTACAGTAGAAAGATAGTAACCTATTTCTGAAAGCACTAATGGTAGGTGCCTACCACACCTACTGCATTGAAGCTTAGGTTCACTATGGAGATGTCTGAATGCCACACACAGGTGGCTGATTCAGTTGCGATATTCTAAATACAAAGACTTATTCAGCTTCACGATTACAGTTAACTAAGCTGCACCTTGCCATCTCAGAGTTTTCTATGTCCGTGGGGAGGGTGTGACACAGGGGGTGTGGTAGAAGGAATAGAAGCAGAGGGCGGTGAGAGAGGAGGGAGCTGTTGCAACGTCCACAGGGTCTGGATTCAAAGGGACTGCTCGAGCTGGGTCCCGAGTGCGGAGGCCGCCGGCCAGGCCTGGCCTTCGCAGGAGCCAGCGACAAGCCGGGACAAGAAGGGAACGTCAGGGAGTCAGAAACAATGGCCGCCTGGAACTTCCGGAAACGCTAAAGAAACACGATTCTCTGGGAAGAAGGGTCGGTCCCCGATAACCGGAGAGGGCAGATGCAGCAGCCGAGCCGCGACAGGCACTCCGTCCGGGCGACTCGCTCCGGGCCCCCCAGTTTAGGACGAGGCTGAGACTCCAAGGGGGGCTGGGCAGGAGTCCCTGCGGCCCCGTCCCGTTCCTGGAAAACCCGCGGTCTCCTCCGGAGCGAAGCGGGAGCGTCCCACACGGTACCTGGGCCGCTGCTTGTGCCGCAGCTAGCACAATCCTGTCATCCCGAGACGCTGCGAGGTTCCCTGCCGCGCGCTGAGCCCCGCGCTCCGGGGCCTCCAGGTCCCTGGCGCCGTCTCCAGCCGCCCGCCACTACCGCGACTCCATTCGAAATTCGCCGCCGCGCTCGCTCATTGGCTGATTGGGGAGGCGGTCACGTGAGGCCAAGACGCAAGCCGAGCCGCGCTCCGGCGGGCGGTGCCACGTGACGCACCTTCCGGGCCCGCCCCTTCGCTCTCCCTCCCGGGGGGCGGAGCCAGCGCTTCAACAAAGGCGGGCCGCGGAGGCTTGGCCGCGCCAGGTGGCTGGCTCCGCAGGGGTGGCTTCACTCCGAGCACGGAAGGCGGGGTCCTCTCGCTGTTCAAAGCTTCCTGTTTAGCCGGTTTGAGGCGCTCCTCCGAGGTTGTGTGCAAGGGCTCCCTCTTGCGAGCAGGCTCTCCTGTGGTGGTGGGTGCTCCAGCAGTCAGCCGGCGTGCCTCAGGTAATCTTTAGGAAAGTTAAAGCAAATCAGGGAGCGCACTTTGAATTAGAAAGGCACATCAGCAAGCCAACTGCGGATGCCTGAACATTGCAGCTTTTCAGGCTACCTCGGGGAATGCCTCCTGCATCCACCCGCTTACCATGCAGAAACGGGGGAATCACTCCTGGTTGTCCGTCCGCAGCCTTTCCGCACCCAGACTCCCAGTCCTGCCGACCACGCCTGCCTCGTCTGGTTCCCTGAACGCACTCCTGCCTGTGTTCTCTAGAGGGTGATCAAATATGCAAAGTTTCAGTGACCACCCACTGCATTTCAGGTGGAAGTTCAGTCTCCCTAAGATGTTTAGTCTTTATTTATTTTTAAAAAATATTTATTTATTTGAAAGGCAGAGTTACTGAGACGCAGAGGAGAGAGATCTTCCATCCGCTGGTTCACTCCCCAAGTAGCTGCAAGGGCCAGAGTTGGGCCAATCGGAAGTCAGGAGCCAGGAGCTTCTTCCAGGTCTCCCATGCTGGTGCAGGGACCCAAGCACTTGGGCCATCTTCTACTGCTTTTCCAGGTCATGGCAGAGAGCTGGATTGGAAGTGGAGCAGCCTGGACTAGAACCAGTGGCCATATGGGATGCCGGGGCTGCACCGGGTGGCTTTACCCGCTATGCCACAGCGCTTGCCCCAATGTTTGGTCTTTAAAGAGCCTAATGGCTCTTCCAGGTTTTCTGTATTTTCATTTGTTTGCCTGAATTTCCTCTTACTGCTTTTGCCCATTCTGTTTTGTCTGCCAAGAGCTGACTTTCCTTTCCCCTCGCTGGGCTTATTCATGTTCGTGTTGATGGTCTCATAGTGGAGGTCAATTCTTCCAGAAAGTCTTACCTGTTCCCAAAGCTTCCTTGGAGCCCTTCTTTGTATTTTCATGGTGCCCTGCACATTCCTCTTGGTATTCCTTGTGACAACGACTTGTCACTTACTACCTAAATTGCATAAGGGAGGAATCTCCGCTGTTTTATTCATAGTTAAATCTTCAGCATCTCATTAGCAATTTTAAGAAATCAGTAAATATTCACTGGGACAGTAAAAAATGAATAAAAGAACATTTACGTTAAGATTTCTAACATTTACCTAGTCACCCTAGGCTCCTTCTGTAGCTCCCACCTCCTTCTATAGCTGCGAATTCCATGTACCCCCAGGCACTCACAACTTCAGTGATTTTTAAAATGAGCCTGTAGATGAAACTCCAGAACACAGCTTCTGTGGCATTACTGGGGTTATCTTTGAAGGCTGTCTTTGCTCTTTGCCATTTTCGTCTCCTGGAACCTCAGTTGGTAGTTATTTACCCTCACAGTAAGCAGCAGCCTCAGATGTCAACAGCTCATATTGGGGGTATTGGGTTCTAATTACAATTACAGCTTCCTGCTAATGTACAGGCTTGGGACGCAGCAGGTAATGGCTCAAGTACCAAGCAGGTACTTGGTTCCACACCACCCATCTGAGAGACCATGATTGAGTTTCAGTCCATTTTTCTTGGTTATATACTAAGAGAATAAGTGCTTGTCATGTACTAGTTATGTTCTAGTACATGTTCATGTACATGTTTAACTGATTGAGGAACTGCCAGACAGCTTTCTGTGAGGCAATCTGTGAGGGTTCCAATTTCTCTATATTCACACCTACATCTATCATTGTATTTCTTTATTTGTCAAAGATTTACTTATTTATTTCAAAGGCAGAGTTACAGAGAGACAGAGGCAGAGAGAGAGAGAGAGAGAGAGAGAGAGAGAGAGAAAGAAGAGAGAGAGAGGTCTTCCATCCAATGGTTCACTCCCCAGATGGCTGCAAAGCCCAGAGCTGTGCAGATCCGAAGCCAGGAGCCAGGAGCTTCCTCCAGGTCTCCTACATGGGTGTAGGGACCCAAGGACCTGGGCCAAATTCCACTGCTTTTCCAGGCCACAGCAGAGAGATGGACTGGAAGTGCAGCAGCTGGAATGCCAGCACTGGAGGCGGCAGTTTTACCTGGTACACCACAGGGCCGGCCCCTATATTTCTTTTGGATTCTAGCTATAGTAGTAGATGTGAAGTAGAATCTCATTGTAATGTTTATTTACATTTCTTTGAAGGCATTTTTTTTCATGTGCTTATTGGTCATTTGTATATCTTCACTGGAAAAAAATGACTGTTGATATTATTTACTCATTTTAAAAAAACTGAGTGGTTTGTTTTTATTTTTATTTTTTAAGTTTTAAGCTTTTTATTCAGTGAGAGAGGTGCATAGGAGAGTGAGGGCCCTGTCTAAAAGAGAGAGAAATCTGGATTCATACTGAGTAGAGTGGTTTGTTTTTAGAAATGAGTTCTAAGAGTTCTTGAAGTTTTCTATACAAAAATCCCTTGCCAGATCTATGATTTATAAAAGTTTCTGCTATTCTGAGGGTTGTCTTTTCCTTTTCTTAGTGGGAGACATCTTTTGAGTTGTTTTGTTTAGTTTTTGCATCTAAAAGAGGTGCAACATAATAGTCATTCTTGCTGGACAATTAAAGAGCCTTCTGTGAATGTAGGAAATTCTTGCAAAAGGCATGTAATCATTTTAGAGTTAGTTCTAAATTCATCTTTAGTATTTTTTCTTTTTCTTTTTTTTTTAATTTTATTTTTTGACAGGCATAGTGGACAGTGAGAGAGAGACAGAGAGAAAGGTCTTCCTTTGCCGTTGGTTCACCCTCCAATGGCCGCCGTGGCTGGCGTGCTGTGGCCAGCGCACTGCGCTGATCCAATGGCAGGAGCCAGGTGCTTCTCCTGGTCTCCCATGCAGGTGCAGGGCCCAAGCACTTGGGCCATCCTCCACTGCACTCCCGGGCCACAGCAGAGAGCTGGCCTGGAAGAGGGGCAACCGGGACAGAATCCGGCGCCCCGACCGGGACTAGAATCTGGTGTGCTGGCGCCGCAAGGCGGAGGATTAGCCTAGTGAGCCAAGGCGCCGGCTAGTATTTTTTTCAATATGGAGTACGGTTGTAACTTTCCCTAAATAGTTTATCACAATGACACTGGTAAGTGAAAATTTGGTGGGTATAAAAAACTTCAGGTGGGTCAATGACTTTATCAAATGTATGTATATTGAAATATACTTAACACATGATTAGAAGTAAATCAAACCGGCTGGCGCCGCAGCTCACTAGGCTAATCCTCTGCCTTGCTGCGCCGGCACACCAGGTTCTAGTCCCGGTCGGGGCGCCGGATTCTGTCCCGGTTGCCCCTCTTCCAGGCCAGCTCTCTGCTGTGGCCCGGGAGTGCAGTGGAGGATGGCCCAAGTACTTGGGCCCTGCACCCCATGGGAGACCAGGAAAAGCACCTGGCTCCTGCCATGGGATCAGCGCGGTGCAGCGGCCGCAGCGCGCCAGCCGCGGCGGCCATTGGAGAGTGAACCAATGGCAAAAGGAAGACCTTTCTCTCTGTCTCTCTCCCTCACTGTCCACTCTGCCTGTCAAAAAAAAAAAAAAAAAAAAAAAAAAAAAAAAAAAGAAAAAAAAGTAAAACCATGTTTTATCAAATTACCTCTTGAATTTTAAAAAATTTTCACAATGACATACTTTCAATTTATTTTTTTAAAAGATTTATTTATTTATTTGAAAGGCAGAGTTACAAAGAGAGAGAGGCAGAGAAAGAGAGAGGTCTTCTATCTGCTGGTTCACTCCACAGATGGATGCAATGGCCAGAGCTGTGCCGATCCAAAGCCAGGAGCTAGGAGTTTCCTCCATGTCTCCCACATGGTTGCAGGAGCCCATGAACTTGGGACATCTTCTGTTGCTTTCCCAGGCCATGGCAGAGAGCTGGATCAGAAATGGAGCAGCTAGGATTTGAACCGGCACCCAAATGGGATGCCCTCACTGAAAGCGGCAGCTTTACTCAGTACGCCACAGCGCTGGCCCCTTCAGTTTATTTTATAATCATAAGACTAACCCTCTACTATGTAAATAATTCAACAAATAGTAAGAAGAAAAACACACTGTTTCTCTACAGTAGAGGCAAGAGTTGCCCTGAAGTATATATTGAAATCTGGTATTGTGTTGCCTACTTCTTGAAATTTTTTTTAATATTTTATTTATTTGAGAGAGAAAGTTATAGACACTGAGAGGGAGAGACAAAGAGAAAGGTCTTCCTTCTGTTGGTTCACTCCCCAAATGGCCGCAATGGATGGAGCTGTGCTGATCCGAAGCCAGGAGCCAGGAGCTTCTTCCGGGTCTCCCACATGGGTTCAGGGGCCCAAGGACTTGGGCCATCTTCTATTGCTTTCGCAGGCCATAGCAGAGAGCTAGACTGGAAGACGGGCAGCCAGGACTAGAACTGGCGCCCATATGGGATGCCGGTGCTGCAGGCGGAGGATTAACCTAGTGTGCCATGGTGCTAGCCTCGAAATTTTTAAATCACATTTTGTCAGGACAGCATTTTTTTTTTTTTACAAAGCTTTAATTTTTTTTCTTAAGGACAGCTGTTAATAGCTGCTTTCTTAAGTATAATGAGAAACACTATCGTGTACCATATTAAAGCAAATTATTTAATAAATGTAAGGCAAAAAGGCATAGTAATCTTTGTGACTATATTCTTTGGACAAGAGTGGGAAATATTTGCTAGAATAATGCCATCTTATCTATTGTATTCTTCTTCTTATTATTATTATTTTTTTTTTTTGATAGGCAGAGTGGACAGTGAGAGAGACAGAGAGAAAGAAGGTCTTCCTTTTCCGTTGGTTCACCCTCCAATGGGCACTGCGGCCAGCGTGCTGCGGCCAGCGCACCGCGCTAATCCAAAGCCAGGAGCCAGGTGCTTCTCCTGGTCTCCCATGCGGGTGCAGGGCCCAAGCACTTGGGCCATCCTCCACTGCACTCCCGGGCCACAGCAGAGAGCTGGCCTGGAAGAGGGGCAACCGGGACAGAATCCGGCACTCTGACTGGGACTAGAACCCAGTGTGCCGGCGCCACAGGCAGAAGATTAGCCTATTGATCCACAGCACTGGCCATCTATTGTATTCTTTAAAACAATATTTATAGGGGCTAGTGTTGTGGTACTTTGAGTTAAACTGTGGTTTGTGACACTGGCACCCCATATCAGTGTGCTGGTTCGAATTCTGGATACTCTGCTTCTGATCTGTCTTCCTGCTAATGTGCCTGAGAAGGCAGCAAAAGATGGGCTAAGTCCTTGGCCCCCTGTCATTCATGAGGATCAGGATGGAGTTTCTGGATGCTGGCTTTGGCCTGGCCCAGACCTGGCTGTTGGGGTCATTTAGGGAATGGACCACATTGCCTTTCAAATAAATAAATAAATAAGCCTTTAAAAAACCCCAATATTTATAAAATTTCCTATGGGACAATCAAAGTATTAATTGGAATGCTAATGGCAGATTTTTCTAATATTTTAAGTTTTTTTAATAATAAATTAGGATATACCATGGAATATAAGAATTTTTTGTTTTTTGAAGTAATGTATAGGAGATCTTTTTGCATCCAAAACCTGCAGAAGATTAGATTATGGTCCTCCACACAGATAACCTTTGTTGACATTATTGAAATTAAATAATAATTTACATATTTATTATCTATAGTAGACATAAATATATATGGTAGGTTAAATTGTGGAGAAGCTTGAAAAAGATTAATAAATGTGCTGGTTAGAAAACTATTCCAGGCTGGCCGGCGCCTTGGCTCAATAGGCTAATCCTCCGCCTGCGGCGCCGGCACACTGGGTTCTAGTCCCGGTCAGAGTGCCGGATTCTGTCCCGGTTGCCCCTCTTCCAGGCCAGCTCTCTGCTGTGGCCCGGGAGTGCAGTGGAGGATGGCCCAAGTGCTTGGGTCCTGCACCTGCATGGGAGACCAGGAGAAACACCTGGCTCCTGGCTTTGGATCAGCGCGGTGCACTGGCCATAGCACGGTGGCCGCGGCGGCCATTGGAGGGTGAACCAACGGCAAAGGAAGACCTTTCTCTCTGTCTCTCTCTCTCACTGTCCACTCTGCCTATAAAAAAAAAAAAAAAGAAAGAAAAGAAAACTATTCCAGCTTATTTTGCTCTTTAGTTTTAGAGCTATTTTAGAAATGGCTGTGTTGATATTATATTATTGATAATAATATAAATGATTCTTATTCATGGAATTGCAAATGAATTGTGGTCAGTGGAATTCAATTGATTAGTGCCCTGAGAATAAATCTACTTTGCAGTTATTTATAAATCATTTTAGTATTCCTGATTTTCCATATGCCTGTTGTTCCTTGAATTCTTCTCTAACCTGGTTATACTGTTTTATTGGTTCTTTCATTAATTAATGAGGTACATAAAATTCTGACACCTATTTATTTTAATTTTTATGAGAGTTATGATTTCAAGTTTTTTAGGAAAAGATTTTATTTATTTATTTGAAAGTCAGAGTTACAGAGAGAGGATATCTTCCATCTGCTGGTTTACTCTCCAGATGGCTGAAATGGCCAGGGCTGGGACAGGCTGAAGCCAGGAGCCAGGAGCTTCTTCAGGTCTCACATGTGGGTAGCAGGTGTCCAAATACTTGCGCCATCTTCTGCTGCTTTCCCAGTCCATTAGCCAGGAGATGGATGAGAAATGGAGAAGCCAAGATGTGAACCTGCGCCTATATGGGATGCTGGCATTGCACGTGGAGGCTTTATCTGGTAAGCCACAAGGCTGGCCCCTATGATTTTACTTTTAAAAATTCTTTAATAGATGGCTGAAACATTGAAACAGTAACAATACAATGTAATGAAAAGTGAGCATCTCTTTTTTCATGCCTTGTAGTGTTCCTAGACTTTACAGTTTGATTGTGAAGAATTATATTTAACATATGATGTAAGATAGGTGTAAAATTACAGTTCTGAGAAGTATGATGAGAAAGATCACAGTACCGTGAGAACATGCAATAGGAAGACTGTCCTTGGCCAGGACCATCTGGGAAGGTTCTTCTGAAGTAGTAGCAGGCAGGCTCAGATCTGACAGTGGGTGGGGACAATCACTATTCATTAATGTGGAATAGAACTCAGTTGTCCTGTCATGCGACATTTTCTGGTAGTGCATGGTTGAAGGATGGTGGGACATGTAGAACAAAAGGAGCTTGGGTTGGTGTAGACCTGGGAGAGAAGGGATGTGATTTTTTTTTGGGGGGGGGGTATTGGCCAGAATATTTTTGAAAGGGTGATTCACAGACTCTAAAGTGGATAAGTAAGGAAGAAAACAATAGAAACTGTTGGGTGGTTAGTAACAATGTCTTGGGAAAAAATGTAAGTATTAATAAATTTGTAGTCCTGATAAAGTTAACAGTGAGAATCAGAAAGAAAGGCTGTTGTTGTAAGAGGCTTGGTTGATCTGAAATTGAAGATTTTGAGAGGAGCTGTTGCAGGAAATGAAAAGTGGGAGTAGTAGCTGGGTGGAATGGAGGGCACTGGAGATGAAGTTAGGGGCCTTGCAAGTGTCTTGGTAGCTTGGTTGCACAAATGAAGTGTGAGGTTCCCTAGCACTTACTGGCAGGTCTTGGTAGCGAGTCTAGTGCCACGTCACAGCCAAATGAGGAGAGTAGCTTGAACAAGGAGAAATAGGGGGCAGGGAAGGATAGGAGTAATGGTCTGCAGAGGCCCAAGCTCGGGGAGTTGAAGAGAATCACCCCTCATCACCTGAGAGGGCTACAGGGTTGGGAGTGCCCATCGGGAGAACCTAGCTGCAGCCAAGCTGTCTTTTTTATTTTCCTGTAAACTGCTCGAGTGTGACTCTGCCTATTTTAAAGTAGATTGTTTGTCTTTTCCTGATTTTTATTAGCTCTTAGTAAATTAAGGAAATTATCTCTTTGACATAGGCATTACCATCAGTTTTTCCCATTAGTTGTTTGTCTTTAACTTTGTGGTCTGTTTGTCATGTGGTGTTTTTAAAAAATTATGCATTGGATTTACCAATATTTCCTGTTTATACTTCTGGTTTTATATTTTAAAATACTAGAGGCCTTTGTCCTCTAATATTTTAAACAATTTCATGTGTGATTTGTCCAAGAAGTTTTATGGATTCAATTTAGTAGTCATGTCTTTGCTTGATCTGGGATTCAGCTTACTTATTTTCCCATATATGTGTTCAGTTGTTCCAAAGCTTTACTGATACAAAATCTCACCTTTGTCATAATAAAATTCCAATATGTATTCGGGTACATTTTGGAAGAAAAAAAGGTTTGTGTGAGACTGCATAGTAGAATCTGGAGGCAAATCTCAAAGTAAAAACTTTTTATTTACTTATTTAAAGAGATGTTCTTTTTATGATTTTTATTGTCATTTTATCTGAAACACATACACAGACATATAGAGAGACAGATATGGAGATCCTCCTTCTGCTGGCTCACTCTCCAAATCCTGCAGCATCCAGGGTTGGGGCAGACTGAAGCCAAGAGCCTGGAACTCCCTCCAGGCCTCCTATGTGGGTGGCATGGGCTCAGGTATTTGAGTCATCACCTGCTACCTATCAGAGTGCACATTAGCAGGAAGTCGAGGTGGGACTTGAACCAGGCACTGTGGCTGTGGCAAATACCCACCACATAAAACAGAATTTAAATCTGGACTGTGGCATTGGCTGTTAATGTTGTTCAAGGAAGTTAACTTCCCTTTGCTCCAGATTTGATCTTCAGAATAAGAGTAGCAATAATCTTTGAGGACTAGTGACAAATAATGAATTACAAGAGCTGGTGTGCTACAGCAGGGTGAGCAAGCAAGAGATTAGAAGAGGTGAGAGAAGTAATGGGAGATATATCTAAAACTTGTAGGCCATTGTAAAGATTTCATTGTAGCTTCTCTGAATTAGATGGACAGTTATGTGGTTGAAAGACTTTTATGTTGAAATTATAATGTGGAAGGAAGGAAGCAGGGTAAAAAATTGCAGCTTTCTGCAGAGAAATACCCACATCTCAGACCAAGGTGGGAGACATGGGTAAGAAACTCTTACCATGGATGGTGTTGGCTCAGCTGAAATAGGAAAGACAAGTGGACAGAGGAGTCCTGGGGCAAAGACTGGGAATTCAGATTTTTTAAAAAAGGATTTATTTATTCATTTGAAAGGCAAGAGTTACAGAGAGGCAGAGAGAGAGAGAGAGAGGGAGAGAGGGAGGGAGGGAGAGAGAGAGGGAAGGAGAGAAGGAGGAAGGAAGGGAGGGAGGGAGGGAAGGAAGGAGAGGTCTTTCATTCACTGGTTCACTCCCTAGATGACTGCAATGGCTGAAGCTGTGCCAATCCAAAGCCAGGAGCCAGGAGCTTCTTTCCTGGTCTCCCACGTGGGTGCAGGGGCCCAAGGACTTGGGCCATCTTCTGCTTTCCCAGGCCATAGTAGAGAGCTGGATCAGAAGTGGAGCAGCTGGGACTTGAATGGGTGCCCATATGGGATGCCGGAACTGCAGGCAGCAGCTTTACCTGCTACGCCACAGCTCCGGGTCCCAGGAATTCAGATTTGATCTCGGTGAGAGATTTGCTACATCTCCAAGTATTGGTGTCAGGTAGGCAGTTTGTGGTTCATGATGGAGATCTGAATTGGAGAAAAAATAAGGGAGTTGTAAGCATATAGATTGTAATTAATGTTTTTAAGGTCACCTGGCTGCAGTGATCATCAGAGGGGATGATATGAACAGAAAAGTTAAGAGGTTTCAGGACAGAGGCTGAAGGCTGGAGGAGAAAGGAGAAATCAGCAAAGGAAGCTGAGGCGCATCAGTAAGGCAGGATAAAGGATATGTAATGGTGTCTCTGCAGCCAAATGGTGGAGTGGGAGGAGCTTCATTGGATTGGATTTAACAGAAATGGGAGGACAGGACTTGGAGAAGGTGAGCCTGTAGAGCTCTTCTGAGCAGGTTGGGTGAGGGTGAGAGTTGGACAGCTGGTGCTGCAGAGGTGAGGAAGAAAAGGTGTGACATTGTTGCTTACGAGAGTCCTGCACTTGTTTACCAACTCCACGTGTTTTCTTGGTGTTACCCAAAGTGTGTCCGTCATACCACTGTTGGTATGGGAGATGGACATTTGTGGTCCTTGAATATATTTTAAAACCTCGAGCCTAAAAATGTCTATTAGAAAACTAAAACTAATATTAAAATAGATATGAAAATAATGGTATAAAGTTCCTTTGAAATAAGTTCAATAGAAAAGGTGACTCAATTTGAAGAAACATTAAAAGCAGTCCAGGTACTTTATAGATGTGATGGGGCTACACAGTAAATTTTAATTCAGGAAGCACAGACTTCAGGCATTCAAGGCCTTGGTCATCTTGCTCCTTACCTGACTGGAGGTCTCACTTTCTTTGTCACCTTTTTAAGAGAATTTCTTCTGTTGATGTTTACCTAATTCCCATCCCAATTGCCTGTAGCTTATTTTCTCTGAATCCTGTATTTTGACTCTGAACTATATTGCTACTTGTTTGTGTATTGTGTCATTTGTGTGTTTTGTTTTTCAACAAGAATTTAGATCCACCTCTACCTCTCCCCACCCCAACACACACACACACATACACACACACACAGCCCTCTGTACACAGCCTGTGGGAACCTCTGCAGTGTTGGGATCTGTGAGAAAGCTGGAAAAGCTAGACGTGGACTCAGGATTAGTAAATGGCACTGAAGCTGCTACAGTAGCTGGTGCAGGCCTGAAGAGCCAAGCAGTTCCAGACGCAAGATTCCAGCACTCAACGAACCAGCTCAGGAAGTAGTCAGCATGCGGAGGTTAGGCCTGGTCACCAGGAAGGTAGCCAAGCAGGGGTACTGTGAAAGCAGAGGAGTCTGCAGGCCCTCAGATCATCACTTGCCAGATGGTTTCAGGAAGGAGGGTCCAGCCTCAGCAAGGAGGCCTACCAGAATAGGTGGGTATCAGAATCTCCTATTACCTCCTAGGAAGACTGGTTCACATTAAGTGGAAGAGGGTTGGCATGAGAACAGATACATTTTAATCCTGGCTTCAGATTCTCATCTATAAAATGGGGATAAAAAGTCCTAATAATTGTTAATTAAGATAATCACACACAAAAAGAACCCAATATAATAAAGAAGAGTATTGCTTATAATACTTTAGTTATCAATATAGTTAAAGGGGAATAGAAAATTCTAGTAAAGAAATTCTATAGTTCAAAAAGACTGGAAATTTATCAGAAGTCAAGACTTAGATTCAATAATTTGGATTTTGGTTAGTGGTAGAATAAGCTACTATATTATTTTAAATCATGAGTGGGATGAGCTTGCAGTCTAAATTACTACATCAGTAATCCAATACCATGAAATGGCATTATTTCTAATGTAAATAAGACCCGAGGGGTTATGGATAAAGTCCCACCGCTGAATTACGATGTTAAACAACTTTTGAGTGGTTTTTCTAGTTTTTCAAATGATATATAAAGGCAGACATTTGAACTGATGATTAAGATGCTGGTTAGGACACCACATTCCACATCTAAGTACCTGGTAAGATACCCAACTGTGGCTCCTGACTCCTGCTTCCTGCTAGTGCTGACCATGGGAAGCTGCAATGATGGCTGAAGTAGTTGGGTTCCTGCCACCCAGATGAAAGATCTTGATTGAGTTTTCAGCTTCTGGTTTCAACCTGGCTCAATCTTGGCTGATGCAGGGATTGAGAGAGTGAACCAGAGGATAAGAGTGCATTTCTATTTCTCACTCTCTCTATCCCTCTCATTCTTTCTTTCTCCCTCCCTCTTTTGTTCTTTCTCTGTTTAATCTGTCTCTTTGCCCCTTAAATAAATAAATATTATGTAGAAATTGAAGACAGCCAAGTCCATAAATTATTTTTTTAAAGATTTTATTTATTTATTTGAGAGGTAGAGTTACAGACAGTGAGAGAGAGAGACAGAGAGAGAGAGGTCTTCCTTCCGTTGGTTCACTCCTCAGATAGCTGCAACGGCCAGAGCAGTGCCGATCCGAAGCCAGGAGCAAGGTGTTTCTTCCCGGTCTCCCATGTGGGTGCAGGGGCCCAAGCACTTGGGCCATCTTCTACTGTTTCCCAGGCCATAGCAGAGAGCTGGATTGGAAGAGGGGCAGCCGGGACTAGAACTGGTGCCTATATGAGATGCCAGCGCTGCAGGCGGAGGATTAACCTACTGCACCATGGCACCAGCCCCATAAATTATTAAATTAATTTTTTATTTGTTCAGCAAATATTCATTTAGTGCCTACCCAGTGAAGGTACTATGTTAAGTAAATCTGAGGGAGTGGTGATGAGTAAGACAGGATCTATTTCTTCTTTTATGGAGGCAAATAAGTAACTCCCATTTCAGTTTTTTAATCATATTTGTGATGTGTGCTAGATGAAGTACAGGATGCTAAGTATGTATATAAAAGGGGAACCTGATCCACTCTAGGGTGTTTAAACTGAGCTCTGGAAGATGGGTAGTGTTGGGTAAAGTAAGAAGGAAAGAGCATTCTGGGATGGAAGAGCACGTGAAAAGGTCCTGAGGTTGCAGGAGCACGAGTGTCCCAGAATTAAAAGACATTTGCGTTACACAGAGAGAGGGCAAGAAATGGAGAGAAAGAGAGAGAGAGGAAAGAGAGAGAGAGAGAGAGAGAGAGAGAGAGAGAGAGATCTTCCATCCACTGGTTTACTCTCCAAATGGCTGCTACTGCTGGGGCTGGGCCAGACCAAGGCCAGGAGCCAGGAGCTCCTTCCCAGTCTTCCATCTGGGTGAAGGGGCCCAAGCACTTGGACCATCCTCCACTGCGTTCCCAGACACATTAGCAGGGAACTGGATCAAAAGTGGAGCAAGCAGGACTTACGTGAGTGCCAACATTGCAGGTGGTAGTTTTACCTGTTACATCACAATGCTGGCTGCTAGATTTTGCCTTTTAGAAAATAGAGGAGGCCAGTGTACATTAGTGAAATAAACTCAGAAGTCATGGTGGCAGCAGTGTGAATGGGAATAGGGAACAGCCCTAGACTGATGAGGGGCAGTTAGGACCTGCAGATGAGAAATGAGAGGGGCTTGTACTAGGGTCATGGTAGGAGCTGGGGAGTCACAGGGATCCAGGGAAACGAGGCTGCTTTCTCCAGAGAAGAGAATGACAAGGTTTGAAATGTTTTAAAGTGCTGTCATGGAGAAGATATTGGCTGGTTGTGGATAGAAGTATCCACACAGAGAAGGAGAGAAGTGACCCTGAGATTTAATGAGGAATATTTTGAAATTCCTTATTATAGTCCTAGACCTACCAATAAGAACTGTATAGTTTTTATATGAAGAAATTTTAAGTTGGGGGTGAGAGATGACCTCTTGAGCTATTCTCACTTAGAATTATGTTATTGTTCGGTACACTTGGCGCTTCGTAATCTCTTATGAACCCTAGGATATATTTTGTGTAAAAGTCATCCAGTCTCAGGCGCTGAGTCTTCACAGAAGTTCTACTGGAACATTTTCACATTCTATCAGTGTAAGAAGGAAAAAGCATACCCTGGTGATGGCTGAAAACAAGACAGCCCAACATCCTCTGTAGCGGCTGATTAGAAAGACTGCCATTTTCTTTCCCAATGACAGCGTTAGCTTTGCTCACATTTTCTCACTTGCTAGATAAGAATTATCAGGACACTCAATCATAATGCTAGCCCACTTCCTGATAAGTCAACCCAGAGCAAAGTCTGGAAGTCTGCTTTCTGGAGCTCTCCCTCCGCTCACCTACCATAAGCCCCCATTCTCTAAGTCTGGTTTTAGCCTTCTTGGTGAGGTGCCCTGTGGTTTGCATTGGTTAACAAGTCAGGAAACATTGCCTGTTCCACCATAGATGTTTTCCCGGTGGTTTTGGATGGAGAGCATTGGCAAATATAAAGAACAGCTTGTGGGTTTTATTCCCTTTTTTCCTTTTTTGAATATTTAAATTTTTTTATTTTTCTGTTCCATCCTATATTATATATAGCTGATTGTCTTCTAATTTTCCATATGATGTCTGATATTTATGAGGTCGTATTCTGATCAAGTTCTTTGTTTAAACCTTGTAACTTCTTTATCTTTTTATATTATTGTTATTTTTTAAAAAGATTTTATTTATTTATTTGAGAGGTAGAGTTACAGACAGTGAGAAGGAGAAACAGAGAGAAATGTCTTCCGTCCACTGGTTCACTCCCCAGTGGCTGAAACTGTCGGAGCTGTGCCGATCCAAAGCCAGGAGCCAGGTGCTTCTTCCCAGTCTCCTGTGCGGGTGCAGGGGCTCAAGCACTTGGGCCACCTTCTACTGCTTTCCCAGGCCACAGCAGAGAGCTGGATTGGAAGAGGAGCAGCCAGGACTAGAACCGGTGCCCATATGGGATGCCAGCGCCACAGGCGGAGGATTAACCTACTGCGCCACAGCGCTGGTCCCTATCATTAAGTTCTTATGGCAGAGAAAACAATGTTTGAAAATAAAAACTTCAGCTTTTTTCTCAATATTCTTCTTAAAAAAATTGCAGGGGTGGTGCTGTGGCACAGTAGGTTAATGCCCTGGCCTGAAGCGCCAGCATTCCATATGCGTGCTGGTTCAAGACCTGGCTGCTCCTCTTCTGATCCAGCTCTCTGCCATTGCCTGGGATAGCAGTGGAGGATAGCCCAAGTCCTTGGGCCCCTGCACCCATGTGGGAGACTCGGAAGAAGCTCCTGGCTCCTGGCTTTGGATTGGCACAGCTCTAGCCGTTGCAGCCAATTGGGGAGTGAACCATCGGATGGAAGACTCTCTCTCTCTCTCTCTGCCTCTCCTGTATCTGTGTAACTCTGACTTTCAAATTAATAAACACATCTTTTAAAAATTGCAGTTATTTGAGAGGTAAAGAGACAGAGAAAGAATGAGATAGGGTGACAGAGGGAGTATGAGGGAGAGAGCATGAATAGAGAATAGAGAAAGAAAGCTCCCATCTGCTGGTTTACTCTTTGTTCCTTTGGTGACTGGGATAGGACTGGGCCAAACTAAAACCTGGCACAGGGAATTCAATTTAGCTCTCTTATCTGGGCAGGAACCCAGTTTCTTGAGTCATCACTGCTACCTCCCAGGGTCTGAATTAGCAGGACTCTGGAGTCAGGAGCCAGAGCTGGGAAATGAACCTCCGCACTCCTTTGTGAGATGCTGGCATTTTAATTGCAAAAGCTTAACTCCCATTCTGGATACTATTATTTCATTTGGAAAAGCCACTATGCAAATTGTGATACAGGAAGTATAACAATATTAACAACTTAGCCAAATTATAACGCTATTTTTAAATTATGAGTTTTTAAATTTGCACCTGAAATATCTTTTATAAAGATCACAATTATTATTTTTATTTTATAATGTTTTAATGTTTTGTCAATTTCACTTAGGATGTGTGTAATACACATACACACACACACACATATATATACTGTTTTTTTCTTTAAATACCAAATGCTATGATATCCACACAATTTTTATACTCCATGTATTAACTTCCATGAATAAGAGAAAATATGTGATATTTATCTTTCTGAGTCAGTCTTATTTCGCTTATCACTTAGCCATAAAAAAGAATGAAATACTAGTATTTGTAACAAAATGGATGGAACTGGAAAGCATTATGCTAAAATTGTCCTTTTTTGTGTGTGTTTGAGATTCTTGGTTTGTCCACATCTGTGAGACATTTCCCAAAGGAACTTTGGCCTTGTGTATCCCTGGATGAGTATTCATGGATGGTGCTTATGGTTCATTACCTGTGCATGGACAAACTGCTGACTAGTGACTTCTTACACTTGTTTCGTTTTTTGTTTTTCCCACATGTGGAGCAAAGTACTCAGCATATCTTGTTCACAGTAGGTTTGAAACAGACTTTTGGAAGATTTTAGAGGTTTGTAGGTATTTAAGTGACTCTCAGGGTTTGAGGGATGTTGCTTTGGGGAGATACTGCAATGTAAGGATCTTGCTTCAGAATTATGTAGGCGCTCACTGCAACTTGTAGTACATACTGAAGAACGATAAATCCTGTTATCAATGTAATCTTTTTTTAAAATTTTTTTTTTATTTTTTTTTTTATTTTTGACAGGCAGAGTGGACAGTGAGAGAGAGAGACAGAGAGAAAGGTCTTCCTTTGCTGTTGGTTCACCCTCCAATGGCCGCCGCGGCCGGCGCACTGCGCTGATCCGATGGCAGGAGCCAGGAGCCAGGTGCTTCTCCTGGTCTCCCATGGGGTGCAGGGCCCAAGCACCTGGGCCATCCTCCACTGCACTCCCTGGCCACAGCAGAGAGCTGGCCTGGAAGAGGGGCAACCGGGACAGAATCCGGCGCCCCGACCGGGACTAGAACCCGGTGTGCCGGCGCCGCTAGGCGGAGGATTAGCCTAGTGAGCCGCGGCGCCGGCCCTCAATGTAATCTTTATTTACATGTGTTCCCTCATCGGCTTGTGTAATGAAAGCAACCGTACACTCCTTATGCCCTTGCTTTTCTTAAGTTTGTGCATGCATAGCCCCACTGGGCATCCCTGTCTGCCATTTTTTTTTCTTCTGGTGGTGGGGGCTCTGTCTTCTGAGTCAGCTTCAGTCAGGAAAGAAAGGTCAGAGGAGCTGAAGGAAGGAGGCGGGGCAGAGTTTTAGGACACTGGTTGCTCAACTCCACTGTCTCATTTTTTGCTGTTCTTTGGGGATCAAATGAGGATGTGGCAAGGGAGAAAGTCTGAGGAAGAACAATTTTTTTGAGCTAAAATATTATCACTTCCCTTACATAATATTTATTTTCTTCTTCTTTTTTTTTTTTAAAGATTTGTTTATTTTACTTGAAAGTCAGAATTACACAGAGAGAGAAGGAGAAGTAGAGAGAGAGAGGTCTTCCATCCACTGGTTCACTCCCCAGATGGCCACAACGGCCAGAGCTGTGCTGATGTGAAGCCAGGAGCCAGGAGCTTTTTCCAGGTCTCCCATGCTGGTACAGGGGCCCAAGAACTTGGGCCATCTTCTACTGCTTTCTCAGGGCATAGCAGAGAGCTGGATCGGAAGTGGAGCAGCCGGGACTCGAACCAGTATCCATATAGGATGCCCACACTGCAGGCGGCGGCTTTACCTGCTATGCCACAGCACCAGCTGCCCTACATAATATTTCATATCTTGAAGACTCTAAATATATTACATCACACTGCCACAAGAAGAAAGATTTTGAATGTCTTATAGGAAATAGTGTATTTTATTTCATGGGAAATACAAACATTGTCTTACTTATTGGAAACTTTTGAACTGTCATGGTTTATAGTTAAATGGATTTATTAAATTTCTTATGATTAATTAGTTTTCAAATATGAAATGTTCATGGTTGGAAAGTTAAATTGTTAAATCTGAAGTTTTTAGAGGTGAATTAGTTTTTTTTTTTTTTTTTAAGATTTATTTATTTATTTGACAGGCAGAGTTAGACAGTGAGAGAGAGACAGAAATGTCTTCCTTCTGTTGGCTCACCCCCCAAATGGCTGCGATGGCCGGCGTGCTGCACCGATCCACAGCCAGGAGCCAGGTGCTTCCTCCTGGTCTCCCATGTGGGTGCAGGGCCCAAGCACTTGGGCCATCCTCCACTGCACTCCCGGGCCACAGCAGAAAGCTGGACTGGAAGAGGAGCAACTGGGACTAGAACTAACACCCATATAGGATGCGGTGCTGCAGGCAGAGGATTAACCTAGTGTGTCATGGCGCCAGCCCGAGATGGATTAGTTTTATAATGTGGAAATTATTTTTTTCATTATTAAAAATATCACTAAAGGTTTTCCTCTCAGTTACATAAAGGACAAAACAAATATCAGTACATTTCAAATGAGAATATGTTAGAAAATCTGTGGAAAATAAAATTAGAAGAGGGGCCTGTGCTGAGGCATAGTGGATAAATCTGCCAGCTGCAGTACTGGCATCGCATATGGGCACCGATTCAAGTCCCGGCTGCTCCACTTCCAATCCAGCTCTCTGCTATGGCCTGGGAAAGCAGTAGAAGATGGCCCAAGTCCTTGGGCCCCTACACCCACGTGGGAGACTTGGAAGAAGCTCCTGGCTCCTAGCTTTGGATCGGCTCAGCTCCAGCCATTGCGGCCAACTGGGGAGTGAAGCAGTGGATGGAAGACTTCTCTCTCTCTTGTCTCTCCTTTTCTCTCTCTCTCTCTCTGCCTCTCTGTAACTCTGCCTTTCAAATAAATTAATCAATCTTAAAAAGAAACTTTTTTGTGATATAGAAACATTTTGTGATATAGAAAATTTAAAACTTGTGTTTAGTTTATTTGGATACTTGATTTTAATGGCTTTCGTGACAAAATTTTTCTAATGAGAGGTAAACGTAAATGGAAAAAAAGTTATCTTTGACTATGCTTTCAAAATTGTAAAAATCATCTTTCAAAGCTAAATTTATGCACATATTTTTTGTTAAAAGATAATAATGAGGTTTTAATTAATGAAGGTTTAGTTTTAAAATTTTAATATACACTGAAACTACTGAAAAAATTTTCACAAATTAAAACAGTTTTGTAGACTTTGTAAGTGTACAAGTAGTAGGATTTTTAAAAGAGATTTATTAGTTTATTTACTTATTTATTTAAATATTTATTTATTTATTTGAAAGGCAGAGTTACCAGAGAAGGGGAGAGAGAGAGCTTCCATCCTCCCTAAATGGCTGTGAGGACCAGTACTGGGCCAGGCAGAAGGTAGGAGCCAAGAAATTTATGCAGGTCTCCCATGTGGGTGTCAGGGGCCCAAACATTTGGGCCATCTTCTTCTGCTTTTCCCAAGCCACTGGCAGGGTGCTGGACTGGAAGTGGAGCAGCCAGGACTGGAGCAGCCAGGACTGGAACCAGTGTTCATATGGGATGCTGGAGTTGAAGGTGGCATATATTTTCCCACACATCACAGTGCTGGCCCCATGAATTTTTTTTTAAAGATTTACAGAGAATTACAGAGAGAGAAGGATACACACACACACACACACACGTACACACACAGATATATATATATCTTTATATCTATCTATCTATTGATCAATCAGTCGGTTGATTTTCCATCTGCTGGTTCACTTCCCAAATGACTGCAACCTGGAACTCCATTGGGGTTCCCCATATAGGTGGCAGGGGCCCAAGTACTTGAGTCATCTTCCTCTGCTTTTCCCAGGTCCATTAGCAGGGAGCTGAAATAGAAGTGGAGCAGCTGAGACTTGAACCAGTGCTCATATGGGATGCCAGCATGGTAGGTGGTGGCTTTACTTGCTGCACCACAACGTTGGCACCAAGTATTACGATTTTTGTGGGCCATCTGAGTTTTGGAAGCAACAGCATGTAATAATGTAAACACTTCTAAACTTCTGTTTTCATAAAACTCTCTTCCTAGCATAAATGTCTTTGAAGAAGTAGTACTTTTCTCACTTACGGTCATATTGATCCTTTTTTCTGGTGTGTTGCATTCTAGTGTTAGCAAATTGTCATTATGGCAAAGCACATTAGGATCACTTGATCTGTTTTCATAGGAGAAAAATGAGTAACACATTTAATACTCTGTTTAGGACTTTGCCGCAACACCAACAGCGATTGTCCATATGATTGGTTTCATGGATGCTGTGGAGCACTGCCCACAGCCCTTCAGGACCATGTTGATGGCTGACAGCTCTTAGCTGTGTCTCTAGCTACTGGGCTCAGGGGAAGAAAGCCACTTCGCCCACAGTCACATCGCTTCCAGGGGCAGCTCTCATCCCATGACTAATCAGTGGTGGATACAGAGGCCAGAGCTCAATGCTGGTGGTAGGAATGTAAGTTAGCACAGCTGTTACAGAAAACAGAATGGAGGCTCCTAAGAAAAGTAAAAGTGGAGCTGCCATATGATCCAACAATCCTACTTCTGGGTGTAAATACAAAGGAACTGAAATCAATGCATGGAAGAGATATCTGTACTCCCATGTGTGTTGCAGCACTACTCACAATAGCCAAGAAATTGAATAAACCTAAGTGTCAGTCAACAGAGAAATGGATTAAGAAAATGTGGCACATATATATTTATTATAAACATATACGTAAAATGGAAATTTTTGTACATATGTAATGGAATACTGTCTAGCTTTAAAAGAAGGAATTTCTGTCATTTGCAACAAGATGGGTGAACCTAGAGGAAATGGTGTTGAGTAAATAAACCAGGCACAAAAAGACAAATATGAGTGGCAGGCACTGTGGCATAACAGGTAAAGCCGCTTCCTGTAGTGCCAGCATCCCATGTGGGCGCCGGTTCGAGTCCTGGCTGCTCTACTTCCCATCCAGCTCTCTGCTTTGACTTGGGAAAGCAGTAGAAGATGGCCCAAGTCCTTGGGCCCCTGCACCCACGTGGGAGACCTGGAAGAAACTCCAGGGTCCTGGTTTCGGATTGGCCCAGCTCTGGCCATTGTGGCCATTTGGGGAGTGATCTAGCAGATAGAAGATCTCTCTCTCTCTCTCTCTCTCTGCCTTTCAAATAAGTAAATAAAATTTTTTTAAAAAAGAGAAATATGGGGGCTGGCACGATGGTGCAGCAGGTTAACATCCTGGCCTAAAGCTCAGGCATCTCATATGGATGCCGGTTCAATACCTGGCTGCTCCACTTCCAATCCAGCTCTCTGCTATGGCCTGGGAAAGCAGTAGAAGATGGCCCAAGTCCTTGGGCCCCTACACCCATGTGGGAGACTCGGAAGAAGCTCCTGGCTCCTGGCTTTGGATCGGCGCAGCACTGGCCCGTTGCAGCCAGTTGGGGAGTGAACCACTGGATGGAAGACCTCTCTCTCTCTCTGTCTCTCTTATCTCTGGGTAACCCTGACTTTCAAATAAATAAATAAATCTTAAAAAAGAGAGAAATATGTATTTCACTTGTATGTGGTATCTAAAAAATTAGGGCTCATAGAAGTTGAGAATAGAATGAGCAAGTTTTCTAGAGGCTTGGGGTGAGATGGTATGGATAAGGAAAGGGAAGATGTTTAAGTTTTACTTAGGAGGAATAGGATCTGGTGATCTATTGTATCTTGCAAAAGATAGTGATTTTAATTAAAATAATACATTATATATTTCAAAGTTGCTACAAGAGTAGATTTTAAATGTTCTTACCACAAAGAAATGATGAGGGTATTTTAATTAGCTTTATTTATCTTTCCACAATGTGTACATATACCATAATATCACATTATACCCATATATAAATAATTATTATTTGTCAATGAAAAACAAAATTAAAGTTAAAACATAACAAAACAAGCCCTGACAGCTTGCTGGAACGTGAGACAACACTGGAGGACCTTCAGTTCGAGTCTCTCCTGGGGTTGGGGTTGCTTGAGCGCGTTGTGGTGTCTGCCCCACAGTTCCATTTGCCCCTCTGCCCAAGTGTGCTGCTTTCACTTCCCCTGGGCTCTTGCTCCCCAGCACAGTTTCTACACAACTCTTTTGCAACTCTCCTTGTCAGAATCTGCTTCCCAAAACTCCATCTTAGACAGGTATTCTCTGGAAAGAATGCACAGCTTTGTAAATTTTAAAGTATACATATGTGTATATACATATATTATATATATTTTAAAAACCCTCATCTATGACATCCCCTAGCTCTCTTGAGGCCTCACTGTCTTTGCTCTTCTAATTTGCCTGAGGATGACAGAGGGAACACATTTCACATGGGGCTCTTATTGGTCCTTTTGCTTGGAAATAAAAAGAATTCCCATCCAAAGAGTTGCCCTATATTTTTCATATATCATAATTTTTCATAATTATTTGTTCCTGATGAAAATATTATTTAGTTCTTTTTTTAGTGGCTCACAAGATCCAGTGCCTCATGCATTTTGTTATTGGAAGCAGAATTTAAAAAATACTCTAGCTGAAATGAGTTAGAAAAATCAGGGTTTCAAGGTTACAGCAAAGCTATAAAATTTGTTCCAACATTTATTTTTTCACTGTTCTGTAAATGCTTTTTGTGTCTCATCCAACAATATTTGATGGTGAAAATGCATTTTAGGTTTCATCATTTGCTTTACTTTATATGATTTCAGCCGTTTTTACTGTGACAGAATAAGTTTCTCCAAAGAATTTCACTGTGCTTTTTAACTTTCGCTTTAAAAGGACTAACCTCAAAAGAAGCTTCTAAATGTTTATTACTGTGCTTTAGGATGCTTTGTAGAATTCTATATGTAGTCTTGATGACTTTCTAAACTCCTGAACAACTGTGGTTTTCTTCAGGTTTGGGCTACTTAGTTTTTACAAATCCTGCTAGTATTTATGGCATCATGTTACCATTTGCTACCTCTGTTTCTGACACTATGGCAAACTAGATTTCCTAAAAGTTTCATGCTATCAAGCACTTAAAGATACTGGATAAAATATAAGAAGTATATTTTTTTCTGTTGTTTTTTGAAGGGCAGAGAGACATCGGAGGAATGGGGGTGAGGAGGGAATGGGAGGGGAGAGGAAGGGAGGGAGGGAGGGAGAGAAAGGGAGAGGAGAAAAAGAGAAAGTTCATATCCACTGATTCACTTCCCAGATGTCCAAAATGGCCCAGGTTTGGTTGGTCCAAAGCTGGGAGCCAGGAACATATGCACGTCTCCTGTGTGGGTGGCAGGCTGCCTCCCAGGATCTGCATTGGCAGGGAGCTGGATTAAGGAGTCAGAGCTGGGATTTGAGCTGAGGCACTTAGTTGCAAGATGCAGGTTAAAATACCTGCATCTTTAACTTTAACCCTGGGCTAAATACCTGCCCTACAATTATCTTTCTTAACTGTACAATTTAGCTAGAAAGCAATTAAGGAAATTCCTGATAGACTTTGAAGTGCAGACTGAGCCACTGAAGTCATAAGCACATGAATTTGGAGTAGGGGTGGGGCAGGCTTGGTAGCCTGGAGGTGGGGGGTAGGAACAAATGGGCATGGATTCTCTTTGTCATAAAGAGCTTTTAGCTTTTGTTGAAAATACAAAGATAAGAGACAATGTCTTGGGAATATATAAATTTATTTATTTTTTAAAGTTTTATTTATTTGAAAGACAAAGTGACAGAGAGGAGAGAGAGAAACTGAGATTTTTCCATCCACTGGTTCATGTCCCAAAATGCCCACAGTGGCTATCCCAAGCAGAGCCTTAATGCACTGCATCACAACACCCACCCATTAATAGAATTTTTAGATATGAAAAGTAACTACTAATATTTTTTAAAAAAGATTTATTTATTTGAAAGGCAGAGTTACAGAGAGGCAGAGGCAGAGGCAGAGAGAGAGAGAGAGAGAGAGAGAGAGAGAGAAAGGGAAAGGTCTTCCACCCACTGGTTCACTTCCCAGACGGTTGCAATGGCTGGAGCTAAGCCAATCTGAAGCCAGGAGCCAGGAACTTCTGGGTCTCCTACATGAGTGCAGGGACCCAAGGATTTGGGCTATTTTCTACTGCTTTCCCATGCCATAGCAGAGAGTTGGATCGGAAGTGGAGCAGCCAGGACTTGAACCGGTGCTCATATGGAACGCCAGCACTGCATCACAGCACCCGCCTCTAATTACTAATACTAAAAACTCATTGGGGCTGGTTGTGGTAGCACAGTGGGTTAAGCCACCATTTATAAACTTTGGCATCCTATATCGAGTCCTGGCTGCTCTGCTTCTGATCCAGCTCTCTGCTAATGTGCTTGGAGAAGCAGCAGAAGATGGCCCAACTATCTGGACTCCTGCTACCCTCATGGGATACTAAGATGGAGTTCTTGGCTCCGGGCTTTGGCCTGGCTCAGCACTGGCTGTTGTGACCATTTGAGGGAGTTAACCAGTGTGTGGAAGTTCTCTGTGTCTGTCTCTGTTTGAGTCTCACTCACTCTCTGTTGCTCTACCCTTTACATACATGCATACATAAATCTTTAGAAATCCTAACAGGACAGATTAGCAGTAGTTTTGATCCAGTTGAAAATGGGATTTATATGCTGTAAGACAGGTCTGATTGGATACTGGGATGTAGTTGCTCTCATCATGCCTTTGGATGTTATACCTTGCTTATTGGGCTGCTGCTTTGATGTGAGAGCTCGTCCCTGTTTTGCTCTTGCATGCAAATTCAGTGCATTTCTTATTCCTTTCCTTCCTTGTCTATCTTGCAATGAGTGGTCATTTTGCCAAAAATAATTCTATATGTGGCAAAAATTAATTTTCTGAATGGTTCTAGAATTCCTTAATACTAAATGATAAATTTTCATAATGTTGAAATATGATGCAGTATATTTTTTAAAAAAAGGTGAAAGCAGCTCTGAGATTTTTTTTTTTTTAGATTTATTTATTTGAAAGGCAGAGTTGCAGAGAGAGAGAGAAAGAGAGACAGAGAGATCTTTCATCTGCTGGTTCACTCTCCAGATGGCTGCAAAACAGCCAGAGCTGGGCTGGTCAGGAGCTAGGAGCTTCTTGTGGGTCTTCCACATGGATACAGAGGCCCAAGGACTTGGGCCATATTCTGTTGCTTTCCCAGGCACATTAGCAGGGAGCTGGATCAAAAGTGGAGCACCTGGATCTCGAGCTGATGCTCATATGGGATGCCGGCGCATCTAAACTGAAGATGCAGTTTAGATCACTGAGCCAGTTCTCATCATCTTAGAGGTAGATTAATAGTAGACAAATAGTCCTTTTTTTTTTTAAGTATAAAGCAGATTGTATAATATAGATAATTGAAATTTCTCATTATCCTGAAAAGATTCTAAGCCAGGTAATTGAAATAAAAAATTTAAATAATTATATTAAGAAGTTAGGGATTTTAGAAGTTAGCCTTGTTTCAAAAGAGCAAATTACCCAAACTATTTTCTTTTCATACACACAATTAATTTGCTGATAGATCAGAGGAATGCTATAGATAGAATAAATGTGAAGTATTATAGGCAAGTGAGATAAACACACATGTCAGTCAAAGATCTGTGTAGGAACTAGAAGCTATCTAGTATTTTAAACAAAAATGAACTCATCATATTTCATCAACCATCAGATATTCTGAGAAATGCAGGATGCCATTAAGCTATGCCAAAATGCCTTATGACAGTCTTGATTGAGTTGGCCACATCAGCTTTTTATTATTTTGAAGTTATTTCACCTGGTTTGAAGGATGTGGATATTTCTACTGCTTTTGGTTGCATGGCTTAATATAAGAGGCAAAACATTTGCATGTATTTCAATAACAATACCGCGAGGCTCTGCTATAAAGCAGGGACTGGCAAACTGTGGCTCCTGGTTGAAATAGTAAACCCTTTTCCTGGAAACACTGCCATGCCCTTTAGTTTACCACTATCCACGGTCCCTTCACACTTCAATGGCAATGTTAAGTAATGCAGCAGAGATTCTATGACTTAAAAGGGAAAGGCTCACTGTTTACAGAAAGCAGGTTTGCCAATCCCTGCTACAGGGAAACACTCTAATACGAGCTATTATTCATTAATGTTGGGTCCTACTATTAACGTACTTTATATGAACTAAGAGTTTCTTGTCAGACACAGCCAGGACTAATGTTAGTTGAATGATTGATTCAATCAACAGACCTGTGTAGAGTGATTTATTCAAAGATTTTGGAATGTGGAATGTGAATGAAACAATACAAAATCATTGTTTTTAGAGAGCTTCTGTTCTAGTTGGCTACAAAGTAAACGGGGCAGGTATTTGGCCTGGTGGTGAAAATGCCTATTTTTTTTAAAGATTTATTTTATTTATTTGAAAGACAGAGTTACAGAGGTAGAGACAGAGAGAGAGGTCTTCCATCCGCTGGTTCACTCCCCAGATGGCTGCAATGGCTGGAGCTGCGCCAATCCGAAGCCAGGAGCCAGGGGCCAGGAGCTTCTTCCAGGTCTCCCACATGGGTGCAGGGGTCCAAGGGCCTGGGCCATCTTCTACTGCTTCCCTAGGCCATAACAGAGAGCTGGATCGGAAGAGGAGCTGCCGGGATTAGAACTGGGTCCCATATGAGATGCCATTGCTTCAGGCCAGGACTTTAGCACGGCTGCGCTGCAGCACCCAGGCCCTGAAAATGCATATTAAAGTGCCTGTTTGCCATACCAGAATGCTTGGGTTAGATACCTGTCTCTAGTTCCTGACTCCAGATTTCTGCTAATACAAACCTTGAGAGGCAGCAGGTGACATATCACTCAACTAATTGGGTCCTTGCCATCCACATGGGAGACCTCAATTTAGTTTCTGAACCCTGGCTTCAAGCCTGGCCTGATCCAGGCATTGCTAACATTTAGGGAGTGAACCAGTGAATTACAGCTTGCTCTCTCTGTGTTTAGCTCTCTCTCTCTCAAATATTTTTTTTTTTAAAGAAAATGAATTAATATAAAAACTAGATACATCATAAAACAATAAGTAGTGTGAAATTAAAGCAAGGAAAGTAATGCTAGAGGCAGGGCTTCAGGTTTAAAATATAGACTCCGGAGGGAAATAATATTTAGAAATTTACTTACATATTTCAGAGACAGAGTTAACCACTACAAATACATTAAGAAGCAGGGAGTGCGGGGTGGTTGCTTCATGTTTTGAACAAAAAGTAAAAAGACTCATGTGCTTACAGGAGAGAACTAAGTAGGAAATAAGACCAAACAGGTAAGAAGAAATGGGTCAGGGGTGGTGCAGAGTGTGGGTCTTTGTGAAGACTGATTTTTCCTATGCGTGAGAAGGGAAGTTGTGAGGGATTTTTAAAAAATGATTATTTTTTTTTTATTTGAAAGGCAGAGTGCCAGAGGGACGGGATGTGGGGAGGGGGAGAGGAAGAGGGAGAAACAGATAGATCTTCCATCTGCTGTTTCCCTCCCAAAATGACTGCAATAGCCAGGTCTGGTCCAAACCGAAGCCAGCAGCCTGGGTCTCTTATGTCAATGGCAGGGGCCCAAGCCCTTGGGCCAATATCTGCTGCTTTCCTAGGTACTTGAGCAGGGAGCTGAATTGAAAGCTGAACAGTCAGGACTTGAACTGGTGCTCCAATGTGGAATGCCAGCCTCCTAAGCAATGGTTTATCCCGTTGCACCACAATGCCAACACCTTCATGAGGATTTTAAGCAGAAGAGTAATATGAACCCACTTGACAGGATATCTCTTTTGCTTTGTTGAGAATGGATGGAAATGGGGGCAAGATGGACTAGAAAGGGCTTAGCATTTTCAATAATCCACATAAGAGCTGATGGTGGCTTAGACCTTCATAGTATTGATGAAAATACATATGCACACTTATCAAGATGAGAAACTTCAAACTTATACAAAAATTGAGAGAATGATATGCGAACCTCTTCCAACTTCAAAAAAATTAGTAACATCAGGGCCAAGTTTCTATTATTTATAACCCATCCATCTCTTCTCTTACTATGTTATTTTAAAAACATTTATGACAATCCTGGATGTATTTTGAAATAAAATCAGTAGAGTTTAATGCTAGCTTGGATGTGGGGTGAGAGGTTCAAGTATGTGTACTTGATCAGTAGGAAGGGTGGGGCTGAGATTTGCTGAGATGAGGGAGCATCAAGGAGGAGCAGAGGTTGTTTTGGGAGTTAGGGTGTATGTCAGGACTCTGGATTTTCATAGTTTTGGGATGCCTGTTGGCTTATCAAGATATGAATTGTGAACAGGCAGTTAGAGATACATGTTTAGATTTCTTTTTTTTTTCTTCAGATTTCTTAACAAGGAAATTTGGGGATGTGATTGGTACCTGCTGACTTCTCCCATGCATTTCTCTCCAGGCATTGTACCCTCATCTGGCACTTTCAAAACCAATGATTTCCAAATATTTCTGTATAGTAGAACCACTTAGGAGAGATTTTAAAAAGCCCAATGTCCAACTTCTATCCATACCCACTGTATCAGAACACATTAAGTGTGGAGCCAGGCAGCAGTACTTTGAAAAAAGTCTGTAGGTTTATGCAACCAATAAAGGATTAATAACCAGAATCTACAAAGAGATCAAGAAACTCCACAACAACAAAACAAACAATCCACTAAAGAGATGGGCCAAGGACCTAAATAGACATTTTTCAAAAGAGAAAATCCAAACGGCCAACAGACACATGAAAAAATGTTCAAGATCACTAGCCATCAGGGAAATGCAAATCAAAACCACAATGAGGATTTCACCTCACCCCAGTTAGAATGGCTCACATACAGAAATCAACTAACAACAGATGCTGGCGAGGATGTGGGGAAAAAGGGACACTAACCCACTGTTGGTGGGAATGCAAACTGGTTAAGCCACTATGGAAGTCAGTTTGGAGATTGCTCAGAAAACTGAATATAACCCTACCATACAACTCAGCCATACCACTCCTTGGAATTTACCCAAAGAAACTTAAATTGGCAAAGAAAAGAGCTGTCTGCACTTTAATGTTTATTGTAGCTCAATTCTCAATAGCTAAGACCTGGAATCAACCTAAATGCCCATCAACAGTAGACTGGATAAAGAAATTATGGGATATGTACTCTATAGAATACTATACAGCAGTAAAAAAACAATGAAATCTGGTCATTTGCAACAAAATGGAGGAATCTGGAAAACATCATGCTGAGTGTAATAAGCCAGTCCCAAAGGGACAAATATATGTTCTCCCTGATCGATGATAACTAACTGAGCACCTAAAAGGGAACCTGTAGAAGTGAAACAGACACTATGAGAAACAATGACCTGATCAGCCCTTGTCCTTACTATTTTACTCTTTTTAGTATTTTCTTTTTCTACTTAATACCATTGGTTGAACTCTTTAATTAACACGTAATTATTCTTAGGCATTTAAATTGAACTGAAAAGTGATCTCTGTTAAATATAAGAGTGGGAATAAGAGAGGGAGGAGATGTACAGTTTGGCACTTGCTCATACGGACTTACCTCTAATGGTAGAGCTAGAAATGTGCCAGGGGATTCCAATTCAATCCCATCAAGGATTACTAGTCAAAGTGATCAGTTTAAGTTTCTAATTGATCATAATGATAGGACTAAGAGTCAAAGGGATCACATAAACAAGACTAGTGTCTGCTAATACTAGCTGATAGAATTAAAAAGGAGAGAATGATCCAACATGGGAAGTGGGATACACAGCAGACTCATAGAATGGCACTCTGGCCTCAGAATCAGCCCTTAAGGCATTCGGATCTGGCTAAAAGGCCTATGAGAGTTTCTCATGCATGGAAAGCCAAGACACTGTGGCAAAAACAAAAAAAAAATGACTTAAATGAAATATCTCTGTGAGTGAAATCCCAGCAGAAAGAACGGGCCATCCAAGAAGGAGGTACCTTTCTCTGAAGGGAAGAGAGATCTTCCACTTTGACTATGGCCTTGTCTAAATAAGATCTGAGTTTGTGAACTCAAGAGGCTTCCATAGCCTTGGCAACTCATGACAAGAGCCTAGGGTGATTACTGACGCCATAAACAAGAGTGTCAATTGTTAAATCAACAATGGGAATCACTGCACTTACTCCCCATGTAGGATCTCTGTCCTTAATGTGATGTACTATGTGAATTTTTGGTAAAACTACTACTCAAACAGTACTTTATACTTTGTGTATCTGTGTGGGTGCAAACTGTTGAAATCTTCACTTAATATATACTAAATTGATCTTCTGTATATAAAGATAATTGAAAATGAATCTTGATGTGAATGGGATGGGAGAGGGAGTGGGAAATAGGATAGTTGCAGGTGGGAGGGAGGTTATAGGGGGAGAAGCCACTATAATCCAAAAGTTGTACTTTGGAAATTTCTATTTATTAAATAAAATTTGAAAAAAGTAAAGGTAATTCAGAAGTACGTAAAGGGATATATATATATATATGTATATATATAAATATCTTATCCAATGGCTCTTTTGTGTACAATGGACTTCAAATTATTTATATTCAGACTGACCTTCTTCGTTTATGGCTTCTGTACAGCAGTACTGATCCTTTTTAAGGACATTACTTTCTTCAAAATTATCAGGTTATTCCTATTTGTCTTGTAGTATTTCTCTACTGTAGCTTCTGTTTATTAAATACCTGTTAAATGTTAAAAAAGAAAAAAAGAAAAAAGTTTGCAGGTAACCCAACATGCGGTACCATTTGGAAACACTGCTGTGGGTCCCAGCAGCTCACAGTGGTCTCCATTCCGCAAGTATAGTCCTTCCAGCAGTAGTATTGCATCACTTGAGACCCTGATAGAAATGCAGAATCTCATGCCCCACCTTGTTCTGAGTTGAATCTGGATTCTATCAAGACCTTCCAGTAATTTATGTCCACATTAATGTCTGAGAAGTGCATTTCTGTGTCTCTTCCTCTTATGCCTTTGCAGTTGCCTTGTTTGCTTAGTTGCCTACCCTCCCTTTTTAAAAAATATTTATTTATTTATTGGAAAGACTGAGTTTTGGGGGGGGTGGAGAAAGAGAGAGAGAGAGGAGTTTTTTTTTAAGATTTACTTATTTGAAAGGCAGAGTTACATAGAGACAGAGGCAGAGAGAGAGAGAGAGAGAGAGAGAGAGAGAGAGGTCTTCCATCTACTGATTCACTCCACAAATAGCTGCAATGGCTTGATCTGGGCCAATCTGAAGCCAGGAGCCAGGAGCCAGGAGCCAGGGGCTTCTTCTCTGCCTCCCATGCAGGTGGAGGGGCCCAAGAACTTGGACCATCTTTTACTGCTTTCCCACTTTCTCAGGCCATAGCAGAGAGTTGGATTGGAAGTGGTGTAGCTGGGACTTGATCCAGCACCCATATGGGATGCTGGTGCTGCAGGCAGCAGCTTTACCTGCTATGCCACAGCACCAGCCCTGAGAGACATTGATCTTACATGCACTGGTTCATTCCCCAAATGGCTGGGTCTGGCCAGGCTGAAGCTAGGAGCCTGGAACTCCATCCTGGGAATGCAACAGTGAACTGGATCAGAAGTGGAGCAACAGGGACTTGAACCAACACTTGTATGGGATGCTGGTGTTTCAGGTGGCAGCTTAACCTGCTGTACCACAGTGCTGGCCCCTGCCTTCCTATCTAGTAAGATAAGCTCATTTTATCCTTTAAGATTGACCTCAGACAGCCCTATCCTGGGCAGCCTTCTCAGCCTTCCCAACTCTTGCTCAAGGTACTCTTTCTAGGATGCCCTCTATTTACCTTTATTACATCACTTACTACAGCTCTCCTTCATTCTTGCTTTAGCTGAGATTGTATTGCTGGTAATAGGTGCTCAGTCAGTATTCATTAAACTGAATGGTGGAGGCAGAAATTGGCCAGGGAGGACTCATGGGCTTAGATGGCAGGGCCCTGAATTTATCTGACCAAACCATGAGAGAAGCTGGCACTAACAGGCAGCCACCCTGATATATTTGAGTTTTGTTGAGCATGACATTGTTGATCCTTTCATTTTCCCTGCTGTGGGGAAGGAGACCGTGGCTTGCAAGATGTGTGCTCATAACCAGTGGGGAAGCATGGAACAAGGGCTAGGATAGCCTAGATTTACTCTACAATTTTATTCAAATTCTTCGTACATAACTTCTTTTCCCTGTTGTGAAACCAGTTCACAAAAAAGAACAAAGAAAATATAAATCATGTAATCCTGTAACTCTGCAAACAACAAAAAGCCAAGTTTCTTTTTAGCTTACACTTACTTCATTGTTGCTGCCTGTGCATGCCATGCCAATTCAGGTGTTTATTCTGTCCACCTTTTCCAAGGGAGACTATCTCCTTCAAATCCCTCCTCACTTTTGCTCAAATCGTACATTCTAAAAGTTGCCTCTCCTGACCATCTATTTAAAATTGCATCTCACTTCCATATTATAGCCTCACAGATAATCCACCACCTGAAGCCACCCTTAGCCTGCTTTTTTTTTTTTTACAGAATTTAGGATTTTCTCACGTTATAGAATATAATTAGTTTTTCTATCTATTGTTTAATCTCATGCTTGCTTCCAACCCCACCTCATTGAAGGTTCAAAGGCAAAGGATCTTTTTAAGTCTAATAGTTATTGGAATATGGTAGATGCCAAATAAATATTTGCTGAAAGAATAAAAGAATATGCAAATGAAGTAAAATAGCAGCATAGCACATGATGTTCTATGGACTTAGCAATATACTGTTGTTTTTAACTTAGTAATATACTGTGTCCATCTCTTCACATTCTTCGATATGGTTCTATCCCTGAGTGTTTTTATGATTCCAAACAATTTCTGTAATCATTATTAAGCTTGAATATCAGTAAATGTTTGAACAAGATTAGGGAGTTGCTGACTCTCACTCCATTCATTTATTCTACATATACACACACATGCACACACATAGCCTATTATATTAGAGAAGGAATCAAAGCCTTCACTGTATGTTGAAATAAAATCCTTGCAGGCAGAAACCACTGTGACATTACTTTTTTTCTCCCCAGTCTTTGATACTGAGTAGTAGCTCTCTCCAGCTGTTATCTGGGGTTATCCAATGTACAGGCTGCTACCCACAGGCCTGGAAGGTGTCAGTGACTGAGGCTCTCTCTCTCTCCTACTTAGAAGAGCAGGACAGCTGTGAGAAGCTGCAGGCCCTGACTCCTGGAGTGACCCTCCCCCTGATTGACAGCAAAATGATTCCAGGCCAAAATGCACTTTTTATTCTTTGATATCATTTTCAGATTTGAGGGGAAAATTGTGAATCATGGGGAAGAAAGAAGCACAGATTGTCATGATTGATGGAAAGAAAGACATCCATTTTATTTCTAGTTCCTTTCTTTGTGTCCTGGTCCAACTTTTCCTCCATGATTCATTGGCCTGCTGCTGGCCATTGTGATTGTGCGACCACCTATGGCTTTTTCATCTATTTACCAGCATGGCTCACACAATCCAAATGACAGCAGAGACATTAGGACTATAACTCAAACAGAGAAAATAGTCAGTGTTTCTTATTGTTCTTCTTTGGCCTCTGTGTTTTGCTTTTAATTACTCAATCTATCTAATTATCTCAGAAGACAGTGAGCATTAAGGGCCTTATACTTGCCTGCAAATGAAGTCAGAGAGGGCCAACATCTTCTGTTTTCAGAAATGAGCGCTTCAGAAGCATACACTACTCCTTTCCCTGAGATGAAAAGTTCTAAAAAAAAAAAAAAAAAAAAGAAAAGTTCTGAGGAGGTTGGCATGCTGAGTGCTACCAAGAAGGACTTCAGTTGAGATGCCAGATGAATGTCTAGCTTAAACAACTGAAAAGTAAGCAGCATCTATTGTTACTAGCCTATCCATTTTTCTCTTTCTCTTTTCTATGTTGTATATTTGTCATTTTTTTCATCTTAAAAACCTATGTGTTAAAAAATGTTACTTGTTTCAGCTCGAAAAGACTTCTGAGAAATCCTGTTTGTGATGGAAAGATTGATTTACGTAATAAAATATAATTCATACAGATAATTTGAACATAAAGTAGACCACAAGACTATCACTTCTAGCATTAAGAAGTATAAGTGTATACATAAAACTCACATAACACATAGTTGTTAGAAATAAGAGTAGATATCAATATTCTTTCTGAGTACTCCAGATAATTAGGAAAAGAAGTAGAAGGGGAAACCACTAAAAGAAAGAAAATTTTATTTCATGTGTAATCAGAGCAAATGTGCCAAATTAGTGCCATCACTAATTCAAATAGTCAAGAAAAATCTAGGAAAAGCCCTAGGAAGCTAATTAGCTATGCAGAGAGTTGAAACGTTTGCAAAATGTCATGGTTGTAAATTGCCTTTTTTTCCCATGAGATATGAGCAATGCTTCCTCAAAAAATCCCAAAAGACTTTTTAGCAAGTCTCAACATGAAATACTTATACTTGATGCAAGACTCTTCACCTAGAAAGAGAAGTGTCTGGCTCTGGAAGATTAGCTTCTTTTTGAAAAGCTTCCTGGAACTCTGCCACTTATACTTTCTGGGCTTCATTTTCTCCTCATGAAAAATGGGAGGAAATGTACCTGTCACCCATTTGTCTCCCAAGGGTGTTGTAGAGCATCTATAGGAAGTTCATTTACCCACAATCCTGTGCTGTGAATGACAGGCCAATGCGCCTCTTTGGACCAATAATGTGTTCTTGGTTTCTTCAGCTTCAAGTAAGGGAGTTCCTTATTATCCCCTAAACTTCTACTGATGATATTTATTTGTTATAGTTTAGGCAGGCTTTGATGGAATACTGTACTCAAAAACTCCTGAGACAGGAGCCTTGGCAAGAGAACGCATTTCTAGGTCTGGCTTTTGTAAGTCCGCTCCACAAGGCATGCCAGGAATGGGTGAAAAGTTCTGTTCACTCTGGCTGCTGTGTTCACTGGGGCTCTTCCTTACATCACTGATTATGTCTGAGACTGTCTAGCCAGAGATTTGGTTGGGCTGGGAGATGGGGGACAGCTAGAACCATGGGTGCTTTTTTATTTCCTGAATTTCCTTCTTGGTGCCTTTGGAGTCACTAGAATCTTACCCTTGTGGCTTTGGATAGTAAGTCTGGATAAATTCTCCTTCCCATTCCTAAAGCTACATCAAGGGAAACAAGTACTGTGGTGTTTGGGGTAAAAACATTCATTTTCACTGGGAAACAATACTTTCATGACAGGTCCTATGGGCTTATTAGTAACAGTACAGTTCATCTATGGTTATGCTAAGTGGATTCCTGTGAGCTATATTCTGTGTTTTCTCTAACGTTTCTGTCCAGAGTACCAAACACTGGACTCAAATGTGTTTGGAATAGAAACCACTTCTGAACAGGGGACTGATGCTTAATGGATGATATGGAAAGAGCAATCCTTGTTGGCACTCTCCATGCTTGCAGATTTCAGTCTCCTATCTTTAAATTTCCTGATAGCTCCTTGCTCCTCCACTTGGTTTTGGTGGTTGAATGGAAACAATTTTCCTGTCAAATGAAAAGGCTGATTTTTCTCTCCACACACTAAAGTTATATTTTTAAATGTAAAAACATTTTATTTTTGTAGATTGGTAAAAATGTTCTTTTTTAGTCATTATGTAATGCCCTTCTTTGTCTCTTTTCAAAGTTTTTGAGTTAAAGCCCATTTTGCTTGATATCAAGGTAGTTACTCCTGCTTATTTTTTTTTTTGACAGGCAGAGTGGACAGTGAGAGAGAGAGACAGAGAGAAAGGTCTTCCTTTGCCGTTGGTTCACCCTCCAATGGCCGCCGTGGCTGGCGCGCTGCAGCCGGTGCACTGCACTGATCTGATGGCAGGAGCCAGGTACTTATCCTGGTCTCCCATGGGGTACAGGGCCCAAGAACTTGGGCCATTCTCTACTGCACTCCCAGGCCACAGCAGAGAGCTGGCCTGGAAGAGGGGCAACTGGGAAAGAATCCGGTGCCCCGACCGGGACTAGAACCCGGTGTGCCGCCACCGCAAGGCGGAGGATTAGCCTAGTGAGTCGTGGCGCCGGCCCCTGCTTATTTATTATTTCTATTTGCATGGAATATCTTTTTCCATCCCTTAACTTCCAGTTTGTGTGTATTTTTATTGGTGAGGTGTGTTTCTTGTAGGCACTATATAGATTGGTCTTGCTTTTTTATCCATTTAGCCAGTCTGTATCTTTTAGTCGGAGAGTTTAGTCCATTTATATTTGAGGTTATTATTGATAAATGATGATTTGGTCTTACTATTTTTCCATAAATCTTTCTATTGTTTGTTTTGGGATTCCTTTGTATTATTATAGAAGGTTTTCTGCATTTGTATCCTTTCATGATGCTGGTTATCTTTCTTTGTTTTTATGTGTAGTAAATTCTTAAGTGTCATTTGTGAGACTGGAAGAGTGGTGAAAAATTCTTTTAATTTTTGTTTGTTTTGGAGGGTCTTTATTTCATCTTAATTTATAAATGAGAGCTTTGCTGGGTATGGTATTCTGGGTTGACAGTTTTTTTTTTCATTAAGGACTTGGACTTTATCTCTTCATTCTTTCCGTATCTGTAGGATATCAGATGAGAAATCTGTCAATCTAACTGGAGATCCTCTAATGATAATCTGGCATTTCTCTCTAGTGCATTTATGATCTTTTCTTTCTGTTTTACTTTTTTTTAAAGATTTATTTATTTATTTGAAAGGCAGAGTTACAGAGAGGTGGGGTGGAGGGGAAGAGAGGTCTTCCTTCCATCTACTGGTTCACTTTCCAGATGGTTGCAATGGCCAGAGTTGCACCGATCTCAAGTCAGAAGCCAGGAGCTTCTTCCAGGTCTCCCACATGGGTGCAGTGGCCCAATGAGTTGGGCTATCTTTTACTACTTTTCCAGGCCATGGCAGAGAGCTGGATCAGAAGTGGAGCAGTTGGGACTTGAACTGGTGCCCATATGGGATACCTGCACTGCAGGCAGTGGCTTTACCCAGTACACCACAGTTCTAGGCCCTGTTTTTTACTTTTTAAAGTTTGAATTTTCTTTTTTTGACAGGCAGAGTGAGAGAGAGAGAAAGGTCTTCCTTCTGTTGGTTCATCCCCCAAATGGCTGCTATGGCCAGCGCGCTGCACCGATCTGAAGCCAGGAGCCAGGTGCTTCCTCCAGGTCTCCCATACGGGTGCAGGGTTCAAGCACTTGGGCCATCCTCCACTGCACTCCCAGGCCACAGCAGAGAGCTGGACTGGAAAAGGAACAACCGGGACAGAACCAGCGCCCCAACCAGGACTAAAACCCAGGGTGCCGGCACCGCAGTTGGAAGATTAGCCTAGTGAGCCACGGCGCCAGCCTGAATAAATTTTTTAAGTCATTCTGCTTTTCCACTCCTTCAGGAATGCCTACGACATGTATATTTTGTTTGATTGTATCCCATAGATTTGAATACTGTTTTTGTTTTTTTCTAATTTTTTCTTCTTCTTTTTCTTTAGTCTGACTGCGATATTTCAAAAGCTGTGTGTTGCATCTCAGATATTCTTTCTTTGGTCTAACTAAGTCTGTAGTTCAGGATTTCCACTGTATTTTTTATCTAACATATTGGATTCTTCATTTCAAATTTTGTTTGATTTTTTGCTTAATATTTCTATTTCCCAGAAGAATTTCTCATTGATGTAGTTCACAGATTTTTTTAACTCTTGTAACTGCTTCTCAGTGTTTTTGAGTAATCTTATATTGAGTCAATCTTTCAAATTCCTTTTCATGAATGTCATCAATCTGGTCATCTTCACAGTCTAATATTGAAGTATTAAAGTATTCCATTTGGAGAGTCATATTGCCTTGTTTGTTCATATTTCTTGTATTTCTACACTTATTTTTTGCATCTAGATAAACACTTGTTGAAATCTCCTCTGAAGTCTTTGTTCTTGGGAAGGTGTCTCTAGGCATAGTGGGGTGCTTACACCTTCAAGGGCTATCCAGAGTGTGTGCTGGATGGGGCCAGTGAGCTCTGGCCAGCATTTGTAGATAGGCAAAAGTCTAGGGCAACACTCAAATTATGCATGGTAACTCTTTTAAGTCAGTAGGGGCAGGGGGTGATTGCCCTGGCTGACGTGCTCACTGCCTCTGCCCTTTGTGCCAAGGTGAATCTCTCTGTGCCTGGACCCCCCCCCCCCCCACTCAGTCGAATGAGCCACACAAAGAATCCATGCACTCTGCAGTGTGAGGGTGGAGCCCTTTGTGATGTCTATTTCCAGCAACAGAGATTTCTGAGCTTCTGGAGTCAAGCTCAGTAATTGTCCAAAGATCCAGCCACACCCTATGCCCTTACCATTTTTTTTTTTTTTTTTTTGGATTCCCATAGTCATAGGCTGCAGGGGATCCACTTTGCCCTGTGAGCCTTCCTGTCCAAAGAGAGAGCTGCTCCATCCCTAGCTGGGTGCCTTCGTTGTCAGAAGGGGGAAAGCAGTGTGTCCGCAGTTCAGAATTAAGTGGGCACCCTGATCCCCCAACTTGTCTGCCTGGAGTCAAAGTCAGTGGGGACTGCAAGTCTCTTCACCAGGTAAGATCGCCAGTGGAGCACGGGCTTCTGCAGATTCCTCTCCCTTCACACGGGGAAGGTGGCCTCCCTGCTAGCTGCCAGCCATGGGAGTCAATGGTGGTGTCCTGTGAGCTGCTGAGAGTCTGGAGAGCCCTTGCTGCTCCATGGAGTCTCCCTTCTTTCTGTAGATTTTTCACTGAAAGCTCCTTTCCAACTATCTCCCAGGAATGCAGAGCCTCCCATTTTTCTGATATTTTCCCATGATCAAAATCAGCGTATCTTTTCCCTATTCAGAAGTCATGGAATCCTGCACATAGCTCTTCTCAGTCTCGACACACTCTTCCCAGAGCCATTGTTCTGGCTGGGCCTACTGTGTGCAGCCTGTGTTCTCAAACCTCTATGTAAAGCTGTGACTCCTCTTAGTTCTTTCAGCTCTTCTCAGATGTCAATTCCTTGGTGAGGTTTGTTCTGAAACTTTACATACCATTTCAACCCTCTACCCCTTCTGGGCATCCTTGCTTATTTTGTCTCCATAGCATGTAACACTATGTGTTGTACTTTGTATCATACTTGTGTGTCCATATAAATACAAACTTCACAGAGGCAATATCTATCATACCTATAGTGCCAGCGATACCTGTAATAGTGCCTTGAACAATAATAGTAGGCACTGATGAAATATTTGTTGAGTCAGTTGAATGAATGAAGTACTTTTTTTATTCTATTGAGATGATTATATGATTATTCTTTCTTAACTGATAGGACAGTGAATTGAATTAATAGATTTTCCAATATGAAACCACTCTTACATTCTTGGGAGGAAACACAACTTGGTTATGTTGTTTTTTTCATTGTATTTTTTAGTGATATTGGCTGGTGACTGCCTTTCTTTTATGCTATCTTTGGTATCGAAATTATATTATCTTCATAAAGTGAATAGAAATGCATACCATCCTTTTCTAATCATGGCATTTGGTCTGCAGTTAAGATGCTACTACCATCTCAGAATGTTGGGTTCAAGCCCTGGCTCCCCTCTCCTTCCACTTTCCTGCTAATATGCACTCTGGGAGCCAGTCAATGATGGCTCCTGTAGTTGGGTTTTTGCCATCCACATGGGAGACCTTAATTGTGAACTAGCTTTCCAGCTCCAGCATGGACCGACCCCTGCTATTGCAGATAGTTGAGGAGTTCACTAGCACATAGAAGCTCTGCCTGTGTTTCTTTCTGCCTATCAATTTTAAAAAAGTAATTTATGTATAGTTGGACCAAAAATACTGAGCTGTTTGATTCAAACTCCCCTGTTGAAATGTGTAAGCATATGTATGTTTGTGTATATAGAAATATTTCGGAGTGTTGACTCTACTTAATAGACTTAGCTTTAAAAAATGTATTCTAGGGGCCAGTGCTGTGGCACACAGCATGTTAAGCTTCTGCATATAATGTCAGCATACCATATGGGCACTGGTTTGAGTCCCAGCTTCTCCACTTCTAATACAGGTCCCTGCTAATGCACCTGCGAAAACATAAGAGGATGGCCCAAGTGCTTGGGTCCCTGCCACCATGTGGAAGATCTGTATGAAGCTCCTGGTTCCTAGCTTCGGCCTGGCTCAGCTGTTGCAGCCCTTTGGGGAGTGAGCCAGTGGATGGATAATCTCTCTCTCTCTCCCTCTCTCTCTCTCTGTAACTCTGCCTTTCAAATAAATGAATAAATCTTAAAGAAATTTCTCCTTGATTCAACTTGGAAGTTTTTTTTTTTTAAATATTCATTTATTTATTTTAGAGGCAGAGTTACAGACAGAGACAGGAAAAGACAGAGAAAGAGAGGTCTTCCATCTGCTGGTTCACTCCCCAAAAGGTCAGAAGCCAGGAGCCAGGAGCTTCTTCCAGGTCTCCTATATGGGTGCAGGGGTCCAAGCACTTGAGCCATCTTCCACTGCTTTCCCAGACCATAGCAGAGAGCTAGATCAGAAGAGGAGCATCCAGGACACAAACCAGCACCCATATGATATGCCAATGTTGCAGGCAAAGGCTTAACCTACTATGCCACAGGGCCGGCCCCCAACTTGGAAGTGCTATTCATATGCGTGGATTCACACATGTACACATGTAGAAATAAAATTTCACACTTCATCTAAATGTGTAAATTTATTGGAATAAAATTATTATTATTATTTTTGGCAGGCAGAGTTAGTGAGAGAGAGAGACAAAGGTTTTCCTTCTGTTGGTTCACCCCGCAAATGGCTGCTATGGCAGGTGCGCTGCGCTGATCTGAAGCCAGGAGCCAGGTGCTTCATCTGGTCTCTTAAGACTTGGAATATAGAGGGATTAGGAGAGGAAGGTGAAGAAAGAGTGGGAGCGTGGGTGGGAGGGAGGGTAGAGTGGGAAGTTTCACTACATCCCTAAATCTGTATACATGAAATATGAAATTTGTATACCTTAAATGAAATTTTTAAAAAAGGCTATTATCTTCTTTGCAAAACATTTGCCCCAAGAATCAACTCACCCATTTTATCTCCATCTGGCTGTGACAGGCTAGTTCTCCTCCACCTCTCATCTCTTTTTAGTCACACTGTGTGGGTGCAAAAGGCCCTGTGCTCTGACCAATGAACAGAAATATTGTTTAAGCCAGTAACACACCCAAAGCCTCAACCCTAGTCCCTGGAGCAGAGGTCACAGAGCTGGAATTGGTTCTTCTTTCTCAGAAAGAGGGAGCCAAAAGCTGACCTTCAGCACATGTCAAAGCCCAATATGGAGAGAGAATAAGGGCTCATAGGCCCAGAGTAGGCTACAAGCAGTGGGCAGGAAAGGCAGGATTTTGCAGTGACTCCATGTTAGAAATGGGGGAAACTGGATCCTTTTCCACCACTATGGTTTTATAAGCTACTGTGCTGCTACTGAGCTCCAAAGGGATCTCTAAGCACGGAAGGATCTAAACAAATCAGGAAAGCTCTGCCCTGGCTGGAAATGAGAATGACAGCAAGAATATATATCAGTGTAATAATTTGTAGGACGATGATGCTAGGAATCTCAGCTCTCCACATAGCTGCCAAAACAACAGAGGACAACCCAGTGAGAACCAAGACAACTACTCCAGACTGCTATACCTGGGGAATCTCCAGGCCTGTTCCTAGGCCCCACACCAAGTGCGGGATGCCATTCAAGGTGTGACACATGAGCGGGAAGATGAGTGCAAACTTAGCTGTGTAGATCAGTGCAGGCCCCAGGCACAGGGACTTTCACAAGTTCCAAATAGGAATCAGAGTTCCCAGGGTCTTAAAGGATTGCAAGCCAAAAAGGCAGTTGCACTCAAGGCAACGCAGGTGCAACATTGGCAAATGGATATTACCATGGGAAGAGACCAACAGTAGGTAGTGATATGGGGGAGTACATGACAATTTGAACTTGTGATCTTATTCCAGAAATGCTCAATGGTTCCCAAAGGAACAGAATTTGTGATACAGAGCTGAATACTATAGTGGGCTTGGAGGTCATGACAACAAGAGTGAAGCCATCTTGAGTTCTGGTGTGGATGGAAGTCAGCTTTTCTCTTTTTTAACAATATAAGTAATTAAACTTTAATAGGTAGCATTTTTCCTTATTATTCAATTCCACGTAGTTTTGGTTTTATTTTGCCATTTTCTTTTAATCTGAATTATTTTTAATTTTTCAAACTTTCAAATATATTTTAAAAATTACTCTGTAATGTCATTTTAACATTGCATTTGGTCTATATAAAAACAATCCTTTGAAAACTACTGAATTTTGATTTAAGGATACCAAATGGTCAAGTTTTTGTATAAATTTTAATGTTCTCAAAAAGTTGTAGATAATTTCATGGAGGGCATTTGGTGCAGTGATTAAAAAGTGTAGTTAATTTTTCTTTGGTACAGTATTCTTTCAAAATAAAATTGTTAATTATATTCAGATTTTCTATATTCTTAACCATTTTTTTTTACTTTTATTTAATGAATATAAATTTCCAAAGTACGGCTTATGGATTACAATGGCTTCCCCCCCATAACGTCCCTCCCACCCGCATCCCTCCCCTTTCCCACTCCCTCTCCCCTTCCATTCACATGAGGATTCATTTTCGATTCTCTTTATATACAGAAGATCAGTTTAGCATACATTAAGTAAAGATTTCAACAGTTTGCTCCCACGCAAACATAAAGTGAAAAATAATAGATGATTTTTTAAATGATGATGAAATCAGATCAGACCTATTGTCATGTTTAATCCCAGCGAGAGTCAAGTTGGCAATTAATAATTTCTTCTCTTTTTTTTTTTTACAGAAGATCAGTTTAGTATACATTAAGTAAAGATTTCAACAGTTTGCACCCCCATAGAAACACAAAGCGAAATATACTGTTTGAGTACTCATTATAGCATTAAGTCTCAATGTACAGCACATTAAGAACAGAGATCCTACATGAGGAGTAAGTGCACAGTGACTCCTGTTGTTGACTTTACAAATTGACACTCCTGTTTATGGCATCAGTAATCTCCCTATGCACCAGTCATGAGTTTCCAAGGCTATGGAAGCCTTTTGAGTTCACCGACTCTTATCTTCTTAACCATTTTTTTGTTAAGAACATCAAGTCTAATACAGTGGAAACCAACAGTGTGTAAAAATTCCCCATTGATTTTCACATGTATATAACATTATCTGTACACACTCCTTGTAAGATGTGAACATCTTTTGCTTCTATCAGTTTTTGCTTTTTTTTTTCCTTTTTCTTTTTGACAGGCAGAGTGGACAGTGAAAGAGAGACAGAAAGGTCTTCCTTTTGCCGTTGGTTCACCCTCCAATGGCCACCACGGCCGGCGCGCTGCGGCCGGCGCACCACGCTGATCCGAAGCCAGGAGCCAGGTGCTTCTCCTGGTCTCCATGCGGGTGCAGGACCCAAGCACTTGGGCCATCCTCCACTGCACTCCCGGGCCATAGCAGAGAGCTGGCCTGGGAGAGGGGCAACCGGGACAGAATCTGGTGCCCTGACCAGGACTAGAACCCAGTGTGCTGGCGCCGCAAGGTGGAGGATTAGCCTATTGAGCCATGGCGCCAGCCAGTTTTTGTTTTTAAACTTATAAAGTAGTGTTTTAGATGTGCATGTGCTTAAAGTCTTTACATCATTTTAATTAAATGGACCTTTTAATAATGAAGTACTAATTATTTTTTTCTTTCTTTTTTAAAAAATTTACTTATTTATTTATTTTTAAAGATTTTATTTATTTATTTGAAAGTCAGAGTTACACAGAGAGAAGAGAGGCAGAGAGAGAGAGGTCTTCCTTCCATTGGTTCACTCCCCAATTGGCTGCAATGGTGGGAGCTGCACCAATCCAAAGCCAGAAGCTAGGAGCTTCCTCCAGGTCTCCCACGTTGGTGCAGGGGCCCAAGGACTTGGGCCATCCTCTGCTGCTTTCCCAGGCCATAGCAGAGAGTTGGATCAGAAGAGGAGCAGCTGGGATTAGAACTGGAGCCTATATGGGATGCTGGCGCTTCAGGCCAGGGCGTTAACCTACTGTGCCACCGTGCTGGTCCCTTACTTATTTATTTGAAAGTCAGAGTTACACCGAGAGAGAGAGAGAGAGAGAGACAGAAATCCTCCATCTGCTCGTTCACCCCTCAGATTGCCGCAACAGCCAGGGCTGGGCCAGGCTGAAGCCAGTAGCGAGGAGCTTCTTCCAGGTCCCCTATGTGGGTAGCCAGGGCCCAAACACTTGGGACATCTGCTGCTGCTAATGCAAGGGATCTGGAGTGGAAGCAAAGCAGCCAGGACTGAAACCATGTGCCCATGTGGGATGCTGGCTCACAGGCAATGGCATAAGTCACTGTGCTGCAATGCTGGTCTTTCAATTTCTTTTTTCTAATGCTTTTTTGCTTTAAAGATTATTTTATCCATTATTGATATAGCTATTCCCTGTAAAATTATATATTTAGGACTCACTGGTATGAAAGTTTAATAATAGGATATTAGATATAAGAAGGATATTTTCACACATTGGAACACTGCATTTATACAAAATAATTTTATACATTATAACCTCCATCAAGAAAAAACATAATACAAAATAGCTTGTATTATATAATTTAAATGTGTAACATGTATGGAAAATAGGCTATTTTTACCCACTAGAATGTAGTTTTTGTTACTTTTTGTATGAGGAATTGTGAATGGTCTTTAAATTTTTGTTTTCTTTTAAAAATATGCTTCCTTATCATGAGTCATTTATTTTAATAGTTAAGATTTTATTTTTATTAACAAATATATTAAAACTTTTTATTTGACAAAAAGACTGTGCTTCATATTCTACAGTTTATAAACAAGAATTCTTTAAAATTTTATATTTATTTATTTACTTTTTATTTATTTGAAAGGTAAATTTACAGACAGGGAGAGACAGAGCTCTTTCATCCACTGATTCACTCCACAAATGGTTGCATCTGGGGCTGGCATTGTGAGTTGCAGGTAAAGCCACAACTTGTGATGCTGGTGTCCCAAATGAGTGCCAGTTCATGTCTCTGCTGTTCCACTTCCAATCCAGCTCTCTGCTAATGGTCTGAGAAAAGCAGAGGAAGATAACCCAAATGTCAGGGCCCTTGCTGCCCACGTGGGAGACCTGGGTGAAGTTTCCAGCTCCTGGCCTTGGCCTGGTCCATCTCTGGCTGTTGTGGCCATCTGGGGAGTGGATCAGTGGATGGAAGATTCTCTCTCTCTCTCTCTGTCTCTCCATCTCTCTGTCTCCATCTCTCTGTCTCTCTGTCTCTCCATCTCTCCGTCTCTCTGTCTATCCCTCTCTTTCTGTAACTCTTACTTTAAAATAAGTAATTACATTTTTAAGAAAAATTGGCTGCAATGACTAGGGCTGGGTTAGAATAAATCCATCTAGATCTCCCATTTGGGTGACAGGGGCCCAAGCAGTTGTGATATCTTCGCTTTTCCGCACACATTAAGAGGGAGCTAGATTAGGAGTAGAGTATCTAGGACTCAAACAAGCACTAGTATGGGATGTCTGCATTGCAGGTATCAGCTTAACCAGCTATACCACAGTGCTGGCCCCTATAAACAGAAATTTTGAACCAGAGAAACTCCTGTTTTTCAAAAGTGTTATTTAAAAAATATTCATGATACTTTCTGGTTTACTGTGTAGATTTTTAAAGAATAAGATGACTATTCTGAGTATATAAACTTTACTTTCTGAAGCACAAATATCATGAAGAATGATAAAATTGTACTCAGTGTTTCTCCAACAAAAGTTATACACTCAGAATGGAATGTGAAATAATGAATTACAAGACATTCTCTTAGTATGATTTTCTATTTCAAATGTATAGTTCAGAAAGAGTGGTAGATAGAATTTTAAAGGCAGTAATGCAGTTTATTTTGTTTGGAGTCATGAATGAGCATAGAGAAGTCTCCTTGAGTTTGCCCAGCTGGATGAACACCTTGTATGTAGAACTTTGTACCCCTCAGAGGTTGGCAGATGGATAACAGCAATAGAGCAACAATTTAAAACTGTCACTTGGTGGAGCTAGAAGACTATATAATTCCAATATACTCTTGCAGCAGATTTTTTTTTTTTTTTGGAAAAATGGTTTCCTGGCAAAATTTAAGACCAATGCCCCTAGTTGCCAAAGATTAGAGCACATAGTCTTTGGGGAATCTGTTTTCATTACTATTGTGCCAGATTATAAGTAAATGCCAGACAATTATTTGGCATAAAGTCTTTCGCCTGTTGCAGTCAATAAATTACAATCTTTTAGTCATGTTGAATTAGATACTGTGAACTTCCTTCTATTCCTCTCGACTCCCAACAGTTCAGGATTAGTTAAATGAATATATTATCTATTGACTCAGTGACTTTTCAGCATATTTGATATGGCACAATAGCTCATGATCATTTCATCTTTTGTGTCAGTTGCTATAAAATCAAAAAGGGCTTTTAAGTAGCTTATGATATCTATAACAAAATGTTCAATTGATATTGTCCAATATTTGTTGGGTACCTGCTTGTGGAATTCTCTGAGCAGGTTGGAGATTTTAGGACCACTCCAAATATTAAAAAAAACCTTTGTGATGAAATTTTAGGGTGGCTTTTTTAAAAGTTTTATTTACTTATTTGAGAGGTAGAATTACAGAGAGATAGAGAGATAGAAGTCTTCCATCTGCTGGTTCACTTGCCAAATGGCAGCAACAGCTGGAGCTGGGTGGATCTGAAACCAGGGGCCAGGAGTTTCCTCTGGGTCTCCCATGTGGATGCAGGGGTCCCGACACTTGGGCCATCTTCCACTGCTTTCCCAGGCCATTAGCAGGGAGCTGTGTTGTAAGTGGAACAGCTGTGACTCAAACTGGCACCCATATGGGATGCCTGGCACTGCAGGTGGAGACTTAACCTAGTGTTACCACAGAGCTGGCTTAGGGTGGCTGTTAAGTGGAAGTGGATGATGACTTCAGCAATCACTCCCTGGAATGAATTGAACTCTCCTGGAAAATTCTGGGTCAGAGACTTTTTTACTTTGATCTTCCCAATATTGAAGAAAGATTTTTTACATTTATATTTATGCATAGGTGGTTATAGTTTTGTACCTTATCAAGATTACATTTTGCCAACTTTCCCTCTCAGTGGATATATTCCACAAAGTTTAATTCTAAAATTAGATTCATATCTTAAATAACTAAGTCATGTGAGCTAACAAATCTTTGCTTACCATGACTTTGCAAATGAAACAACAAAATTAAAGCAGACAGGGACCATTATGTGGAAATATGAAAAATAATGAGGATTTTTGGTGATTTCTCATTTTGGCTTGGTTCTGCTACTTTTATAGCTTTATTTTCTTTTTTTCACAGAAGATTTATTGTTCTTTGCAATTTTTACTTATCAAATGGCTAGTGTCTCTGTTATTGCATGTATAGGGGTAGTAATAATAGGCACTCTGGCCTTGCTTCTCTTTTATCTTTTTTATTAAACATTTATCTATATTTGTATCTATTTGAGGGGTAAGGGGCAGAGATAAAGAGAGAGAGAGAGAGAGAGAGACAGACAGACACACAGACAGACAGACATGCACTATACTCCTATCTGCTGGTTCACTCCCCAAATGCCTGTAACAGCTAGAGCTGGTCCAGTGCCAGAGCTGGGAACCAAAAACTGAATCCAGATTTCCTATGTGGATGGCAAGAACCAAATTATTTGAGCCATCAGTGCTACCTCCTCAGGTCTGCACTGGCACGCAGCTAGAATCAGAAACTTGAGCTGACTCAAATCTGAGCACTCCGATGTGGAACTTAGGTGTCTTAACTGGCAGCTTAATCACTTGACCAAACGCCTGCCCAAGATTCACTCTTCACTTGCAGCACCTGTATTCCTGTCAGCGATCAGGGTAATAAAGATCTTAATGACATGATTCACATTAGAGTACCATACATTCCCAGCTGGATGAGTGAGGAATAATGGTGGGATTTCCAGCATCTACTTTCAGCAGTCAAGAAACTGGCAAATATTTGGCAGATTAGGTCAGAGAAGGTCTTTCTTTTTCCCACGAGGTGTCAAAATTTTGGTAGCCATTAAAGTGGAAGACTCCTCTTGCCTCTTAGAATGACTGAATCCCTTTAAGGAATTTATGTTGCTTCTTACTGGGTTAAAGCTGTCTGTGAGCTTTAACCAAAACTACCTTGTTCTTTGAATCCACAGAACCAAGCCTCTTTGGAAAGAAGGCATGTTTTCTTGGTCCGTTAAGCTGCCTTAACCAGCTGAAACCACAATCTCCAACGTAGTTTCAAGAGGTAACAGTACTGGCTTGCTTGACATCAGTAACATCAGTGGTGTGGCAAATCCTCCATGAGGGTTCAGCCCAACTTGAAGGTAGGAAAGTTCTTGATCATTCTTGCTACTGAGCCACTTCTAAACTTAATACTCCAGTTCTTCTATCAGGGTGCTATGGGTCTTAATCTTCTATGCCTACTTTTTTCCCTTGCTTTGCATAGTGCCTTAATATTTTTCCATAAATATTATTATATGAATAAAAGAATCCCAGTTTTCTAGGTGCTCCATTCTTATCTAGTATCCCTGCTTGATTATTTTCTCCTTCATTTAAAGTAAATTTTAGGGGTAGGCATTTGACCTATTGGCTAATATGTTGCTTGGGATGCCCACATTCCATGTCAAATTGCCTGGGTTTGAGTCCTGGCTCCTTTCCCGATTCCAGCTTCCTGATGATGTGTACCCTGGAAAGCAGCAGGTGCTTGCCCAAGTGGTAGGGTTCTTGCCACTCATGTAGGAGACCTGTATTGGGTTCCTGATTCCTAGCTTTGGCTCCAGATAAAGGCGATTGCAGGCATTCACAGAACGATCCAGAGAATGGGGAGATTCTATCTCTCTGTCTCTCTGTCTCTGTCTCTCTCTCTCTGCATCAGCATCTCTGTAACTTTGCCTTTGTGAGTGTGCGTGTGTGTGTGTGTGTGAGAGAGAGAGAGTTTTTCCTAAAATAAATAAATAAGCAGACATTTAAAAATAAATTTTTGTGTGTACTTCGAGTATACATCATGATGTTATAGGATAGATAAAGTAAATTGGCATATCCATCATCTCAGAGTTACCCCCCCCCCTTTTTTTTGTGGCAAGAGTAACCAAATTCTACTCTTTTAGCAGGAATCTGGTTTACAGGACAATTTATTTAGAATAATTTTTTTTTTTAATTTGAAAGAGAGACAGATAGTGAGAGAGCTCTCATCTGTTGATTCATTTCCCAAATGCCCATGATAGCCAGGGATGGGCCATGCTGAAAGGAGCTGGGAATTTAAAATGGGTCTCCCATGTGGGTAGCAGGGATCCAAGTATTTGGGCAATCATCTGCTGCCTCATGGGTATGCTTTAGTAGAAACCTGGAATTCGAGTGGAGTGAGGACTCAGACCCAGGTCCTCCTGTATGGAATGCAGGTGTTTTAACCTCCAGGCCAAACATCTGCCTCGGAAAACTTGATTTTTTATAGTGCAAAAAATTTCTTTTGACATTTAAGGTGACTGTACAGGCAGGAAATGTGGTTATTGGTTAATCAGCCCTCTATTACAAATTATGGTCAGCGTGGATCCAGGTTTTATGTGCCTTAACTTTGAAGCCTTTGTGGTTTGAAGTTTTTTTATTTAAAAGGACACAAAATACAAATGCAAAATTGGGCAAGAAAATCCATATTTGTTTATTATTAGACATAAGTGGCAAATGGAAAATTTATAATAGCTGAAAAAAGCCCTTAAATATCTAAAAACTCCAGATAAATAATATTTTTATTAATGAAATGTCAACATGTCCCCATAATAAATTCCCACAGGCAAAGTTTGTACTTTGTAATTTGCAATCTCATTTTCTCTCCACTATTCATATAATTTCAGGGTTGAATACTATAGATTTGTTCATACTGTGATGTGACTGCTTTTTTCTCTTTTGCAAAACAAAGCTGAATAATTCACCACAGGGGCGTTAGATGTATTGTTGAACTCCGTTTCTGTATCAGGAGTGCCACTAATATCTTAGCTACATAGGGAGGTGACTGGAAGCCACTTGAAGTTCAAACTCAATGCATCTTTATCTCAATGTCCCACATCCCTGGCTCTGAGAAGGGTCCCATGTAATGAGGGTCCTTAAAAGATAAACTGCATCATCATTATGATCGTTCTACTTTGTTAAGGTCATTCTATCAGTAATATACCTCCCTTTGTTAAAATTGTCATTCTCTTCAGAGTAATTAAGAAGTCAGAAACCAGAAACACTAATGACAGTCAGGAAGGACCTAAGAGATGATAAATTTTGGTAAAAATATTTTTTATTTTTATTTTTAATTTTTATTTAATGTTTAATTTGTTTTAAATTATACAAGTTTCATATATTTCATATCTACAGATTTAGGAATATAGTGACACTTCCCTACCTACCCTTCCTCCTGCCCATGCTGCAATCCTTCTTCTTCCTCCCTCTTACATTCCCACTCTTAAGTTTTACAAAGATCTCTTTTTAGTTTAGTTAATGATTGTATAGTTAACCCTACACTAAGTAAATAGTATGAAGAGAAAAACAAAACAAAGCAAAACCAGTGTTCTTCAATGGGAGAGACAAGGGCCGTAAACAATCATCGAATATCAAAATATCTATTTCATTCCAATGCATTACATTTCAGGTACTCTTATGAGTTACCGCAGATCAGGGAAAACATTTGATCTCTTTCTTTTTGGAACTGGCTTATTCCGCTAAGTATAATGGTTTTCAGTTGTTTCCATCTTGCTGCAAAAGACAGGATTTTATTTTATTTTTTTACAGCTGAGTAGTACTCCAAAGAGTGTATATACCATAATTTCTTTATCAGTCAACAGCTCATGGACATATGGGTTGATTCCAGATCTTAGCTATTGTGAATTGTGCTGCAAAGAACATGGGGGTACAGATGACTCTTTCATATGCTGGTTTCTTTTCATTTGGGTAAATTCCTAGGGGTGGGATGACGGGATCATATGGTAGGTCTATATTCAGATTTCTGAGTTATCTCCATACTGTCTTCTACAGTGGCTGCACCAGTTTACGTTCCCACCAACAGTGGCTTGGGTACCTTTTTTCCCACATCCTCACCAGTGTTTGTTGTTTGTTGATTTTTGCATGAGAGAAATATTTGCCAGGAAGTCAAAGAGGTAATAAACAGGATATTTATTTCAAGACATTGTTTTTTTTTTTTTAAAAGATTTATTATTTATTTGAAAGAGTTACACAGAGAGAAGGACAGAGAGAGAGAGAAAGAGAGAGGTCTTCCATCCGCTGGTTCACTCCCCAATTGGCCACAATGTCCAGAGCTGTGCTGATCCAAAGCCAGGAGCCAGGAGCTTCTTTTGGGTCTTCCACGTGGGTGTAGGGGCCCAAGGACTTGGGCCATCGTCTACTGCTTTCCAAGGCCATAGCAGAGAGCTGGATCAGAAGTGGAGCAGCTGGGACTTGAACTGGTGCCCATATGGAATACTGGGACTGCAGGCGACGTCTTTACCTGCTACACCACAGTGCCATTCCCCAAGTTATTCTTTTCTAAGTAACATTTATTGGGTTTTGGAGAGCGGTGGAGAAGGCATCATAAAATTTATAAAATTCTTACTAATTTTTCTGATTCACTGTCATTCTATATACCATTAGAAAGTATCTTTTAAAAATATTTGGTTTAAAAGGTCTAGCTACTTTCCTATTATTTAATTTGCATTCTTAATCTTTCAGGAATATTTGCAACTCTAGCAATAAGTTCAAGGGTAACATTTCATTGAGTGTATCAATGTTAATGTTTGAAGAAACAAACTAAATTAAAAAAAGCTTGTATCAGGTATGATATTGTTGTGCTTTTTATAATTTAGGGCAATCTCCTGACTCTTTATTAAAGCACTTTGTGCACACCCTTGAACACTAAAACCAGAGGAATAGCAGTAGTCTACATGGACCAGTGCTTGCTATGAGCCACACCTTTAGCTAAGCTCATTATGGGTACTCCTTTTCTTACTTTTGAAAACAGCTTCATGAAGTATTGCCATTTTATGGCTGAGAGTGTCAAATGACAAACCTAGATCCATGCAGTTTCTAATTGGCCAGGAATGGTGTCCAAATGTATACCTTTTAAAAACTGCATTGCAATTTTGCCACAAAAGAGGTCATCAGTAAAGGACAGTAGGAGACTTTCAGACTTGCAAACAGCCCTTGAGTGACTGCAGTTTTGAAAAGAGAGAAACCCTAATTAGAAGATATAGAACAGAAGTGCAGCCTCCTGAGTTAAACTGTGTGGGTTGTATCCTGGCTCCATAAGTCAATAGTTGGTTGACTTTTGGCAAATTGCTTAACATTCCTGTTAGAACAGGGTAACAGCAATCAGGTATGAAGATTTAATGAGATAATAAAAAGCATTGAACTGATATGCATTAACATTTACACTTACTTTTCCTTTGAAATGGGATATGTTACATATGCAATGCTTGGTAAACATAAAAATTTTTTATTATTTTTTTACTTTTCTAACATCTGTATTATTTTGTTAAGGACCCTCGAGATGTTTCAGAGAATATATTTATAGGAATATTAAATTATTAATATGAAATGCATTCTGGTTTTAAAAAATGAAAACACTTCCAAACAAAATGCAATTTTAAAAGTTTATGCCATATTTATATTTTACATTGATTTAAAGATATTGCCAAGATGTGGAAGATTTTCCAGTCCAGGTATTTTCCTGTAGATGTTATGACTTTTCAAAACTTAATCTACTATTTACATTATAAAATTATTAATATCATGCAGCTCAGCAGAAACAGTAACATAACATAATGAGAAAAGTTGCATCTCTACTCCTGATACTGTTAATAAACACATTATTCATTTTTATTCAATTTAACTGCAAATAGCTATATTGAAAACATTGCCACAGGGTAGATTTCTGTTTTAGGGTGACAGAAAAATAACTCCTGAAGAGTCTCAGAAGTGAAAACCAAAATATAAATTACATTGTAGATGGAAAAACATAAAAAGATTCTGATGTCTGTGAATAACTACATTTCCCAAAGGAATAAGCTTTAATGGCTTTAATTAAATTGAAATTACTCATGAGAGCAAGCCCTCAGATGACATAAAATACCTGACAGAGCATTATTACTAAGTGTTTCTGTCAGCGGTATAGGATGGAAAATGTAAATACCTATTGAAGGTGGGGCAGTACCTAAATGTAAATCAAGTATTTAATCAGTGGTAGCATATTGGAAAGCTACTTTCATAATTAGGTCAAATTTTATTTGATCTTAATAGTTTTGCATCATCTTGAGTTTTAGACAAAATCCTATTTGTGGAACATTACAGAATGTTATAATTTACTAACATTTCTTACTTCACAAATGGTATGAACATATACAAATGAGAACACTGTTCTTACCATTCCTTTCATTTGCTGAAGGAACTCTGCATATTTTCAGGTTTAGTATTTTTTTTTGAGTTAAAATTACAGGTTTATTTATTTATTTTTAAAATTTTATTTAAGGTATACAAATTTCATATATAAGATCTGAGAACATAGTGATACTTCTTACCCTATCCTCCCTCCTGCCCATACTCCCACTCTTCCTCCTCCTTCCTTTCTTATTCCCTTTCTTAATTTTTACAATGATCTACTTTCAGTTTACTTTATACTCATAAGATTAACCCTACACTAAGTAAAGAGTTCAACAAATAGTAAGAAGAAAAAACATTGTTCCTCAACAGTAGAGACAAGGGCTGTAAACAATCATTGAATCTCAAAATGTCAATATTACTCCTATACATTTCATTTTTAGTACTCTATTAGTTACCACAGATCAGGGAAAAGTATGGTATTTGACTTTTTGGGGTTGTTGCAAATGAAGGATTTCATTCTCCCAGACTTTTTTTTTTTTAACTTTTATTTAATGAATATAAATTTCCAGAGTACAGCTTATGGACTACAATGGCTTCCCCCCCATAACGTCCCTCCCACCCGCAACCCTCCCCTTTCCCACTCCCTCTCCCCTTCCATTCACATCAAGATTCATTTTCGTTTCTCTTTATATACAGAGTATCAGTTTAGCATACATTAAGTAAAGATTTCAACAGTTTGCTCCCACACAGAAACATAAAGTGAAAAATACTGTTTGAGTACTAGTTATAGCATTAAATCTCAATGTACAGCACACTAAGGACAAAGATCCTACATGAGGAGTAAGTGCACAGTGACTCCTGTTGTTGACTTAACAAATTGACACTCTTGTTTATGGTGTCAGTAATCACCCTAGGCTCTTGTCATGAGCTGCCAAGGCTATGGAAGCCCCCTGAGTTCACTGACTCTGATAATTTTTAGACAGGGCCATGGTCAAAGTGGAAGTTCTCTCCTCCCTTCAGAGAAAGGTACCTCCTTCTTTGATGACCCATTCTTTCCACTGGGATCTCACTTGTGGAGATCTTTCATTTAGTTTTTTTTTTTTTTTTTTTTTTTTTGCCAGAGTGTCTTGGCTTTCCATGCCTGAAATACTCTCATGGGCATTTCAGCCGGATCTGCATGCCTTAAGGGCTGATTCTGAGGCCAGAGTGCTGTTAGGATATTTGCCATTCTATGGCTCTGCTGTGTATCTCACTTCCCATGTTGGATCATTCTCTCCCTTTTTGATTCTATCAGCTAGTATTTGCAGACACTATTCTTGTTTATGTGATCCCTTTGGTTCTTAGTCCTATCATTATGATCAATTGTGAACAGAAATTGATCACTGGGACTAGTGATATGGCATTGGTACATGCCACCTTGATGGGATTGAATTGGAATCCCCTGGTATGTTTCTAACTCTACCGTTTGAGGTAAGTCAGCTTGAGCATGTCCCGAATTGCACGTCTCTTCCCTCTCTCATTCCCACTCTTATATTTAACAGTGATCACTTCTCAGTTAAGTTTCAGCACTTAAGAAGAATTGTGTATTGATTACAGTATTCAACCAAAAGTATTAAGTAGAACAAACAAAAAAAATACTAAGAGGGATAACATATTAAGTTGCTCATCAACAGTCAGAGTGAGGGCTGATCAAGTCACCGTTTCTCCTAGTGTTCATTTCACTTTAACAGGTTTCCTTTTTGGTGCTCAGTTAGTTGTCACCTATCAAGGAGAACAAGTGGTATTTGTCCCTTTGGGATTGGCTTATTTCACTCAGCATAATTCTCCCAGAGTTTAAAGAAGAACTAATTACAATTCTTCTCAAGCTATTCAAAACAATTGAAAGGGAGGGAATCCTCACAAACTCCTTTTGTTAGGGGCCAGCATCACCTTACTTCCTAAACCAGAAAAAGATACAGAAGAAAAAGAGAACTTTAGACTCATATCCCCGATGAACATAGATGTAAAAATCCTCAACAAAATATTAGATAATTGAATCCAACAAAAAAATCAGAAAGATCATCCACCCAGACCAAGTAGGATTTGTCCCTGGCATACAGGGATGGCTCAACATTCACAAATTAGTGTGATACGTCACATTAACAAACTGAAGAACAAAAACCATATGGTTATCTCAATAGATGCAGAGAAAGAACTTGATAAAATACAACATCCTGTCATAATGAAAACCTTAAGAACATTTGATATAGTTAAGAACATGTCTCAACACAATCAAGGCAATTTAGGACAAACGCACAGCCAGCATCTTATTGAATGAGAAAAAGTTGTAAGCATTCCTACTAGATCTGGAACCAGACGGGGATACCCACCATTAGCATTGCTATTTAACGCAGTCCTGGAAGTTTTAGCTAGGGCCATTAGGCAAGAAAAAAGTCAAAAGGATACAAATCGGGAAGGAGGAAGTCAAATTATCCCTATTTGCAGATGACATGATTCTATATATAGGGAAATTAAAAGACTCCACTAAGAGACTATTGGAACTTATAAAAGACTTTGGTAAAGTTGAAGGATATAAAATTAACACACAAAAAGCAATAGCTTTTGTTTACATACACAATGTCATGGCTGAGAAAGAACTTCTAAGGTCAATCCCATTCACAGTAGCTACAGAAAAAGATTAAATACCTCGGAATGCATTTAACCAAGGAGGTGAAGATCTCAATAATGAAAATTTCAAAACAGTAAGAGGGAGGGAGGGAGGAAGAGACAGAGAGAGAGAAAGAGAGAGAGAGAGAGAGAGAGAGAAAGGGAAAGAGATCTTCCATCTGCTGATTCACTCTCCAAATGGCCACAATGGCCAGGAACTTCTTGTAGGTTTCCCAAGTGGGTGCAGGGGCTCAAGCACTTGTGCCATCTTCTGTTATTTTCCCAAGCACCTAAGCTGGGAGATGGATCAGAAATGGGGCAGCTGGGACTCGAACCAACACCCATATGGGATGCCAGTGTTGCAGGTGGTGGCTTTAATCCACTACACTACAATATCAGCCCTCTAGCATAATCTTTTGCCATGCATTTTTTTTCCAGTTAAATTTGATCCAATTGTATTTTAACCACTTATATTTTTATGTGACCAGTAGTGCAATAAAGCAGTGATGATGTGCCATATTCAAAGACGATAGATAAGTGGGAAATTTGACCTCACTGATGACTATCTGGCTATCTGTTAATTTAAACCTTTGGGTGAACACATTTTGGGTGGATAAAGGAACAGATGGGAAGTTGTGATTTAATAGCACAGAGTTTAAGGGCCCATTCTGCCTCAAACTCTGGGCGCCCTTTCACCAAGAAGAAAATAATCATATACTCTAGTATGTTATGTTGAAAAGCTGTTCAAAACAGTGGATACTCTGCCAATGTAAAATGGTTCCTGAAGGCTTTTAAATTGGAGAGGATACAAAAACCAATTTTTTTAATCCTTAAAAAGAACTTTTATGCAGCTAATATAGATGTATGTCTCTAGAGCAAAGTAGACACATGATCATAATGCATGTGGAAATCGGTCTCTATTTGGAATGAAATTCTGAATTACTGTACTATGAATGCTTGATGTAGACTTATGAGTACAAAAAGAAAAGAATGTAGGATCACAATGAAGCACAAAATTGCAAATGAATCAGCAAGCAATGGAAGAATAAATTAACAGGATAAATGGGGAAGATACTGGGGTGGAAGTTTGGCATAGTGGTTAAGGTACTGGTTAAGATGCCCATATCCCACACTAGAGTGCCTGGGTTTGCTACCTGGCTTCATCTCCTGACTCTAGCTTCCTGATACTGCAGACCCTTGGAGGCAGCAGTGATGGTTCATGTAATTGGAATCCTGTACCCAGGTGGAAGACCTGGATTGTGTTCCTGGCTTCCAGATTTGGCCAGGCCTCCTTCCAGCCATTGTGGGCATTTGGGAAGTGAACCAGTGGATGGAAGTCAGTCTCTCTCTCTCTCTCTCTCTCTCTCCCCCCTCCCCACTTCCTCTCCCTCCCTTCCTCTCTCTCTCCCTCTCTCAAATATATAAATAACATTTGTTTTGTAAATTGAAGATACTGACCCAATGTTAGTAACATATATTTTAGTGATTTCCAATATTAAGTAGTGAACTTTTAATCAAAGCAATGATCTCTTTTCAAATAAAAATATAGACTTGTATTTTACTGATTGATTAATATAAATTTTGCAACATGTGACCTTAGAATAAAGTTTTCTCTCATCTCCTATAAGACCAAATATAAATCAAACCCAAGACTCTATTGATTAGCTTGACAGTGGAGGAGCATGGTGTTTAAGGGGTTGGCCTGGAGTCTTCAGCTTGAATTTTACATGAGGTATGAACCTTTGGGAAAAATTTAACATTTAAAACCCTCAGTTTCCTTATCCATAACCAGAGACAATAATAACATTTATGTCATGGAGTCCTTGTAATATTTATAAAAAATAGTCTATGATTCTGTGCTGACAAGAATAGCAAACAAATAGCAAGCACTCAGTAAGTGGTGACTGCAACTAGTATTAGAAAATGAGGATTCCAGCCAGTCCAGATCCAGTCTATGAAGTGTGATGGGAGGAATTTGATCTTGATTAATTCCCTCAAAAAGTGCTTATTGTTACAATCAAGGCAAAGAGCTGATAAACTATTAGAAAACACTACCAAAGGAATATGCCTTGTTTAGCTAGAAAAAGAAAGGCTGTTTTGTGTCCTTATATCTTAAATAAACTTAAAGAGGATCTGAAGAATTATCAAAAGAACAGTCCTATTTATTTGCAAAGTGATTGAAAAGATTGGCACACACAGATTATCTAAGGAGATATATAGGATAAAATTGAAACCTGATGTGTCACACTGAAATGAAGTTATGTGATGGCTTTAGTAATCTGTTTCTCTGCGAAGTTTATCTTTCTTGGGTGGACTGTAGGCTTTGAGAGCTATAATTGTTAACCTTGAGGTCAATAATTCTACCAATATCTCATTTTTGTCCAAGAATGTGTCAGTCTGTTTTCTGTTGCTAGTATCACAATACCACAGACTGGATAAGTTATAGAGAAAAAGCTTTATTTTGGCTCATGTTTCTGGTCCAAGGTCGTGGGATTGCACAGAGTGATGGTGTTCTTGCTGGCAGAGTCCTGTGGTGGCCTAGGGCATCACTTGGCAAGAGACAGGGAGCACACGTGTGTCTGTGCTTTGGGCTCTTTCTCTCTTCTTATAAGGCACCAGTATTAATACAGGGGGTTCTGTCCTGATGACCTTATTGGATCCTAATCACCTCCTGCTATGGTTAAAATAGGATATGGCTCCCAAACTTATGGTGGAATTTAAACCCCAAGGTTATAACTTAATGATACTGAGATAGTGGGAACTTAATGCAATTATTATGTTCAAGAGGTGGGACCAGTAGGAAGTCCTTAGGTCATTTTAAGAATGCTGTTAGAAGGTGGCACTTGTGAGAGGGTTGGTTATAAAAGCCACGTTAGACTCAGCCCTTCTCTGCTTCCTGGTTCTTCATTGTTCCTTCCTCCTCACACTCGGCCATTGCTGTCCCCTGGCCTCACCAGATAGCTGAACCAATGGGGCCTGCCTGAGCTTAGGCTTGGAACCTCTAAAACCCAGGATCAGAAATAAACCTTCTTCCTTCATAGTAAGTAGCTTGTCTTAGACATTTTGTTATAGGGACATAAAGCTGACTAAGACACCTCTCAAAATCTCCACCTCTGGATGGGTTAAGTTTCTGTCCTCCCAATACTTGACAATGGGATCTGATTTCAACATGGATTTTGGAGGGGACAAAACACTGCAAACAGTAAAAATGTAAAATATTAAATGTAAACTTGAGTAACAATAGAAATGCTGTTGAAAAATAATAACTTGATTAAAAGTAAGTTTTAGGGTACTTTATACTTGAAATTATGTAAAGAGTTCTTAGATTCCTATATAGTTTTAAACTTTAATCTTTATGGAAACTTCAAAAGGAAACAAAGGCCATTTGACAGTAATGCGGTTATAAATTCACAGAGTGTGGTTTGTTGGACTAAATGCTTTCAACCTGGGATTTCATAAAGTAGATTCTGGGAAAAAGATCAGAAATTTCTACAAATGGATTTTTTGCATTTTATTTGGCTAATAATACCAAAATGTATAGTAATAGAATAAAGAATATGGAATTTCTTTGGAAACAAATTCCAAACCCAGGACAATTAGAAAATCACAATAACGTGATTTTGCAGTCACTAGTGTGCATATTTAATGGAAGAACCATGGACAGTAACTGCATAGGCATGCATTTTTATTTCTATTTAAGTAAACTAATACAGCATTTCAGTAGGTATACAGAGCAAGACCATAACCAAAATAGTTTTTTATGCTTTGTGTTTGTGAAATGATATATTTTTATTTGAAGAGCTATGCGGGGGAGAGAAGATATTGGATAACAAAAATATGTTTTTAAAATGTAAAAAATTAGGTCATGCATTGTGGTATACTGGGTTAAGCTGCCACTTTGGACACCCTGAATCCATATTGGAATACCTGATTCAAATCCCAGCAACTCCACTTCTGATCCAGCTTCCTACTAATGCAGGAGACAGGAGATGATGACTCAAGTACTTGGATTCCTGCCACCCGTGTGGGAGACTGATAGAGACCCAGGTTCCTGGCTCAGCCTATTCCAGTCCTGGCTATTATGGGCATTTAGAGAGTGAACTAGCAGAGAGAAGAGCTTTCTCATGGTCTCTATCTCTGTCACTTTGCCTTTCAAATAAATAAAAATAAATTTTTTAGTTAAAAAAATTTGACCTAATATTTGGACTTAGGAGGTACAATGTGATGTTTTGACTTATCTATATATTGAGTAATGACCAACCTAGGGTAATTAGCATTATCTTTTTTTGTAGCAAGTACTTTCCAAATACTTCCTTCTGTTTTGAGATATATACAATATATAAGGCATCACTGCTGACTATATTCATCATGCTATGCCATAGAAAGCCAGAACTTATTTTTCCTATCTAGTTGTAACATTGTACTTGTACCCTCTCCTTTCCCCATCTTCCCTTCCCCATATTCCCCCAGTCTTCACTAACCATTGTTTCACTCTTAACTTCTATGAGGTCAACTTTTTAAGCTTTCATTTGTGAGTGGGATCATGTGGTGTTTGTCTTTCTGTGTCTAATTTATTTTACTTAGCATAGTATCCTCCAGGATCCATCTATATTTTTGCAAGTGACAGGTTTTCATGATTTTTTTTTTTTGATCAGGTGCTATTTCATTATGTGTATATACCGCATTTTCTATTTGTGTGTTGATGGAAATTTAGGTTTATTACATATTCTGGCTATTGTGATAGTGGTGTAATAAACATAGGAGTGCAAGTATGTTTTTGACATGTAGATTTTATTTCCTTTAGTTGTGTATATATCCAGTAGTGTGTTGGTAGAATGAATAGTAGTTTTATTTTTAGTTTTTAAACTTTTTTTGAAAAGTTTATGTATTGATTTGAAAGGCAAGTTGAGAGAGAGAGAGAGAGAGACACCTTTTTTTCTACTGATTCAGTCCCCAAAGGCCCACAGCAGTTGGAGTTGGGCCAGGTTGAAACCAGGAGCCAGGTACGCCATCTGGGTCTCTTATGTGGGTGGCAAGGGACCTAAGTACTTGAGCTATCACCCGCTGCCTTCCAGGATGCACGTTACTAGGAAGCCAGATAGGAAGTGGAGGGGAGACTCAATCACAGGCACTCCAATGTGGGATGAAGGCATCCCAAGTGGTGGCTTAGCCTGGGACAACACAACGCCCATCCTCTATTTTTAGTTTTTTTTTTTTTTTTGAGTAATCTCCCCACTGTGCTCCATAAGGACTATACTAATTTATATTTCCAGAAATAGAATGTATGGAGATTTCTTTTTCTCCATGGCTTTACAAGCATCTGTTTTTGTTTTAATAACAGCTGCTCTAACTGGGTTGAAGTAGTATCTTGTCATAGTTTTGAATTGTGTTTTCCTAGAAATTAACGATGTTGAACATTTTTCATATGTCTGTTGACTATTTGTGTGCCTTCTTATGAGAATTGTATATTCATATATTTAACACATTTAATTTTTTTGCTAATAAATTTTATTCTTTATATATCCTGCCGATTCTGGATTTTAACCCCTTTGTCAGATACATAGTTTTCAAATATTTTCTCCCATTATGTAGATTCTCTTCAATTTGTTGATGGTTTCTTTTGTTGTGCAGAAGATTTTTAGTTTTATATGATTGTATTTGTCAATATTTGCTTTTTTAAAATATTTATTTGTTTATTTGAAAGGGTAACTCATAGAGAGGAGAGGCAGAGAGAGAGAGAGGTCTTCCATCAATGGTTCACTCCCCAATTGGCTGCAATGGCCGGAGCTGTGCCGATCCAAAGCCAGGAGCCAGGAGCCAGGAGCTTCTTTCAGGTCCCCAACGCGGGTGCAGCGGCCCAAGGACTTGGGCCATCTTCTACTGCTTTTCCAGGCCAAAGCAGAGAGCTGGATTGGAAATGTAGCAGCCGGGTCTCGAACTCGCACCCATATGGGGTGCATGCGCTTCAGGCCAGGGCATTAACCTGCTGTGCCACAGTGCCGGCCCCAATATTTACTTTTTTTGCATGTGTATTTTGGATGATATACAAAAAAATCTTGCCCAGGCAGGTGTCCTGAAACATTTCTCCTATATTTTAGATGTTTGAGCTGATATTTCTATGTGGTGAGAAACAAAGGATGGGGGTTGGGGAGGAGGTTAGTTTTATTCTCTTGCATATGGATATCAGTGTTCTCAGAACCATTTATTGAAAAGACTGTCCTTTCCCTATTGTATATTTTTTGCTCCTTTGTTAAAAATAAGTTGTCTAACTCTGGCAAAAAGATCTCTGTGAGTGAGATCCCAGTGGAAAGAACAGGTCTTCAAAGAGGGAGGTGCCTTTCTCTGAAGGGAGGAGAGAACCTCCACTTTGACTATGACCGTGTCTAAACAAGATAAGAGTCGGAGAACTCAAGGGGCTTCCATAGCCTTGGAAACTCATAACTGGTGCATAGGGAGATTACTGATGCCATAAACAGGAGTGTCAATTGGTAAAGTCAACAACAGGAGTCACTGTGCACTTACTCCTCATGTAGGATCTCGGTCCTTAACGTGCTGTACACTGAGGCTTAATGCTATAACGAGTACTCAAACAGTATATTTCACTTTGTGTTTCTATGGGGGTGCAAACGACTGAAATCTTTACTTAATGTACACTAAACTGATCTTCTGTAAAAAAAAAAAAAAAAAAAAAAAAAAAGAAAGAAATTTTCAATTCCCAACTTGACTCTCACTGGGATTAAACATGACAATAGGTCTGATCTGATTTCATCATCATTTTAAAAAAATCATCTATTATTTTTCACTTTATGTTTCTGTGTGGGAGCAAACTGTTGAAATACTTACTTAAGGTATACTAAGCTGATCTTCTGAATATTAAGATAATCAAAAATGAATCTTGATGTGAATGGAAGGGGAGAGGGAGTGGGAAAGGGGAGGGTTGTTGGTGGGAGGGACAGTATCGGGGGGGAAGCCATTGTAACCCATGAGTCGTACTTTGGAAATTTATATTCATTAAATAAAAGATAAAAAAAAAAAAAAAAAGTTGTCTACAGCTATTTCTGGGTTGTGTATTCCGTTCCATTGGTTTATGTGTATATATGTGTGTGTGTGCCAAGGGCATCTTAAACAGACTAAACATATATTAGATATGGCAGTACAGTTGAACTTAAAAGTGTTTTGGTAAATGTGAAATGGCAGACAAATTATAGGCCCAGCAATGTCTATAAAATAACCTATAGGACATATCTATGGATAGAAATCAAATCATTAAATCAGTTGAAGAAAGCTTGAATAAACATGTTTTGTAGTCAACATTTATTGAATAACCTATACTCAGCATTAGGGGAAGGAAAACAAATAGTTGGTATGAGTTGCAATGAGAAGTCAATGCAGTTAATGAGTGAGAGTGAAATCACCATGCAGAGGCATTTGAGGGGTTGTCATTTTGAATAAGGCTAAAATTGTTCTTATAATGATGGAATTATTTTAAAATACTAAAACTATAGGAGTGTATCTGTAGGGGTTTTTAAATGATAGTTGTCTCTCTTTTATTTTAAGATTTATTTATTTATTTGAAAGTCAGAGTTACACAGAGAGAGGAGAGGCAGAGAGAGAGAAGTCTTCCATCCAATGGTTCACTCCCCAGATGGCTGCAATGGCCAGAGCTGTGCTGATCCAAAGCCAGGATCCAGGAGCTTCTTCTGGGTCTCCCACACGGGTGCCGGGCCCAAGGACTTGGGCCATATTCTACTGCTTTCCCAGGCCATAGCAGAGACTGGATCGGAAGAGGAGCAGCCGGGACTAGAACCTGTGCCCATATGGGATGCCAGCGCTTCAGGCCAGGGTGTTAACCTGCTGTGCCACAGCGCCAGCCCTTAATAGTTGTCTCTTGTGTTTTTTTTTTCCCCCACAGGCAGAGTGGACAGTGAGAGAGAGAGACAGAGAGAAAGGTCTTCCTTTGCCATTGGTTCAATGGCTGCCATGGCCGGCGCGCCGCGGCCGGCACACCGTGCTGATCCGAAGCAAGGAGCCAGGTACTTCTCCTGGTCTCCCATGGGGTGCAGGGCCCAAGCACTTGGGCCATCCTCCACTGCACTCCCTGGCCACAGCAGAGAGCTGGCCTGGAAGAGGGGCAACCGGGACAGAATCCGGTGCCCCAACCGGGACTAGAATCCAGTGTGCCAGCGCCGCAAGGCGGAGGATTAGCCTAGTGAGCCGCGGCGCCGGCCCAATAGTTGTCTCTTAAAGGAAACTACCATCAATCATTAGAATTTTTTTCCATAGCTAACCATTCAAGTAATATCTTGATGTACTATTTTAAATATTTACATAATAACTATCTTAAAGATTATATTATTTCATCACGAATGTAAAGAAAGTTAGCATGATTTTCATAGATGGAAAAACTAGTGGGGCTGGCAGCCTGGAGGAGTAGTAGTGGAATTTCCAGCATCTACATCCTTCATTGAAGACATCTGTGAATAGTGTTTGGCAGGTGAGGTCAGGGAAGGTCTTTCTTTTTTCCCATGAAATGACAAAAATTTGGCAGTCATGTAAGTGGAAGGCTGCTCTTGCCTCTAAATTTACCTAAATACGGGGCCTGGCACTGTGGTGTTGTAGGATAAGCCTACACTTGCAGCACTGGCATCCTGCATGGGCCTTGTTTCATGTCTCTGCTGCTCCTCTTCTGATTCGGCTCTCTGTTTATGGCCTGGGAAAGCAGAGGAAGATGGCCCAAGTGCTTGTGCCCCTGCACCTGTGTGGGAGACCCAGAAGAAGTGCCTGGCTCCTGGCTTCAGATCGGCCCAGCTTTGGCCATTAAGGCCATTTGAGGAGTGAACCAGCGGGCAGAAGACATATCTCTCTGTGTCTCCTTCTCTAACTCTGACTCTCAAATAAATAAAATAAATATATTTTTAAAAAAGAATAGTACCACTAATCATAAATACTTGATAACCTTACTTAAAAGGGAAAACAATAGAAATGAATTGTTAGAAAATTCTAGCTAAATCCTATGGCTTGTTGAAGACTCTACCTCTGGGGCATATTCTGCATTTATCAAAATCAGTATAAAAGAAATCCTCGTATGGCATCCCATATGAGGACTAGTTTGAGTCCTGGCTGTTCCACTTCTGATTCAGCTCTCTGCTAATATGCCTGGGAAAGCAGCAGAGGATGGCCCAAACTGAAATCTATGTGGGAGACCTCAATGGAGCTCCTGGCCCTTTGGGGAGTGAACCAGTGGATGGAAGATCTCTCTCTCTCTCTCTCTCTGTAAGTGGAAAATCCCCCTCTCTCTGTAACTGTCTTTCAAAGAAAGAAATAAACAAAGAAATTTTCAAAAAATATGAAATAAAAGGTTTGTGAAAGAATGAAATTAAAAGATGAGTTTATTTTTGGTGCAAAACATGAAATTTATGCATACAAGGGGACTTCAAAAATTCTTGACAATGCATATTATGAAAAACTGTGCATGATTTCAGTTATTTTTGCACTCAACCTTATTTTTTAATTCTATTTTTCTGCTAACTTTCTGAAGTACTCTAGTATGAGCAAAATGAGAATAGCTGTCACATTCTGGTATTCAATGTTATATAATGCCAGGTTTGCATAACACACAGCACTTAAAACCATCATTGACACTTTGTAGAAAATGCCATATTGTGATGTTGATTAGCATTTTTTAAAATATGTAGATTAATCTGTCTACATTGACATCTCTATAATACTGAGAGCTTTAATCCGGGACCATGATTTCTCTCAGTAAGGGAGAGAGTCGGATACAGTCTCCAGCCTTGCTGTAAGCTTTTCATTTCCGTTTATAAATTTCAGGAATGACATCTTTTGGTTTTGCTGTACCATCCGTCATGTCCTTCAGTAATATTTTCTTGTTCTCTTCATTTAAGAACTGTTCAGCCGGCGCTGCAGCTCACTAGGCTAATCCTCCGCCTTGCGGCGCTGGCACACCAGGTTCTAGTCCCGGTTGGGGCACCGGATTCTGTCCCGGTTGCCCCTCTTCCAGGCCAGCTCTCTGCTGTGGCCTGGGAGTGCAGTGGAGGATGGCCCAAGTGCTTGGGCCCTGCACCCCTTGGGAGACCAGGATAGGTACCTGGTTCCTGCCATCGGATCAGCGCGGTGTGCCGGCCGCAGCGCACCGGCCGTGTTGGCCATTGGAGGGTGAACCAATGGCAAAGGAAGACCTTTCTCTCTGTCTATCTCTCTCACTGTCCACTCTGCCTGTCCAAAAAAAAAAAAAAGAACTGTTCATTTTTCACTAAAGTTACTTCTGAGAAACTTAAACAATTTTGTTGCTATTATGAACATCTTTTTTTAATGAACTTAAAAATAATTACTGCTGGAATATAGAAAAGCTGTTAGTTTTTTATCCATTTATTTTGTATTTGGCCTTACTGAACTCTTACTAGGTTTAAAAATTTATTATGTATTTATTTATTTGAAGGGCAGAATGACATAATATATATATATATACACACATGTATACATATATATTATATATATTGAGAGAGAAAGACAGAGAGAGAGAGAGAGAGGGAATGCCTTCCATCTGCTGGTTTACTTTTCAAATGGCTGTAATAGCTGGGCCAGGTTGAAGCAAGGAGGCAGAAACTCCATTCAGTTCCTGCCAAGTGGGTAGCAGGAACTCAAGCCCTTGAGTTATCATCCACTGCTTCTCAGGCGCATTAGCAGGGCACTGGTTCAGAAGTAGAGTAACTTGGACTTGAACCAATACTCCAATATATGGCTTAACTTGCTGTACTGAAATGCTGACTCCTCTTAACAGTTTTAATATTTTTTTTCTGATTCCTTTGATTTTTTTTCGATAGTTAATACTTCGTACATTTTTTCTTCACTTACATATATCCATTTCATATCATTTCTTTATTGTATTTTATTGCCTTGCTTAGAGCTTCCAAGACAATAGAAAATAATAGTGATAATCTTATAATGCCATTCCTAATTATGTTTTCAGTCTTGGGACACAATGGAAGGACTAGAAACTGTGATGCTTTTTAGGGCACGTGGAGAAAGAGTTTGAAGAGGCAGGAGGGAGAAGCTGTGTACAGTGCTGCTTCTAGTTCAAGGAAGAAGAGGAAATAGAATTCTACTTTGGATTTAACAGAATGGAGGCCAAAGATAAATTTTGGTGGAATGCTTGGGGTGGTGAACTGATTAGAGTGTTCTATGAAGAAATGAGAGAAGAGAACTCAGAAACATCAAGTACAGACAACATTCTAGGGAGTTTTAGTGTCAAGGGGACAAGAGAAACAGATGCAGCTAGAGAAGAATGTGAGGAGAAACATGATATCCTCTTAGGGAGGGAGAAATATATGAAGATGGGAGACTGAATAATCAGTATGTATGCTGAAAGAAATAATCAAATAGAGAAAAACAGATGCAGGAAGGACAGGGGAGAATTGGTGAAGCAATATCTCATGGCAGAATTGAATTTAGTCCAAAGGGATAGCGATTGACTATTGATTAGAATTAAACAATTCATCTGAGACGGGCAAAGTGTATGGCATGATGCCAGTTGATGGACAAATGTGGTGGGTGCAGCTACTGGAAGTTCTCTTCTGGTTCTTTCTGTATTTTCGTTTAACCAAGGATAATCATGGGGAAATGTGGTATGATTTGAGGCCAGGAAAGAAGACATGATGTAGCTGGCTAGGAAAGCAGGAGTGAGAATGAACTGTGGACAGGAAGCATTATTAATGTATACCACAAATGTCCATCTAGATGCAGTTTGCGAGAGAAAGTCCAGTCTAGTCAGTGTAAGTGATTTTTCTCCATCAGTGTCCAGGTACATAACACAGATGCAGCACATGTAGTCATGGTTGAGGGTTTTCCACAAAATAACATAAAATAAAAGGACAGAGGGGGTGGTTATAGAGATTGACAATGTTATTTAGGTTGAAAGGGATAAGTGAGAACATGAAGGGGATGAAAGACCATAAAGAAGATTGATGGATTCTTGGGTGATCAACTGATTAGATGGTCAACTCTGATTTTTGTTCTGTTTGGAACAGGTGTTGAAACATGAGGGGCAATACAGTTCTCAAGTGACTGCTTACAGAGAATATCAGTCTCACAGTAAAAGCTCCCTGTGTTCTTCATTTTGTGAAACTTGGATCTATGACCAGATACAAGCAATGTAGGGACAATGAATTCTCCATCTGCTTTTCCAAAAGGAGGAATGACTGTCCTCATCTTTTATTTGGTAATGGGGAAAAGTATATAGAGGCCCTAACTTCAGCATGTTTTCCATTATGGTTATGGATATTGGGCACAGAATTTTTAAAAAGATTTATTTATTTTTTTGAAAGGCAGAGTTACAGAGAAAGAGGGAGGGAGGAAGGGAGGGAGGGAGAGAGAGAGAGAGAGAGAGAGAGAGAGACAGAGACAGAGACAGAGACATCTTCCATCTGCTGGTTCACTCCCCAGATGGCTACAACAGCTGGAGCTGGGCTGATGTAAAGGAGCCAGGAACTTCTCCTAGGTCTCCCACATGAGTGCAGGAGCCCAAGTACTTGGGGAATCTTCTGCTGCTTTCCCAGGTGCATTAGCAGGGAACTGGATGAGAAGTGAAGCAAAAGGGACTTGAACTGACGCCCATAAGGGATGCCATTACCACAGGTGGTGGCTTTATCCCTGACATCACAGCGCTGGTCCTGGGTACAGATTTTATAACTAAGTTATATCTATCCAGTCTAGCATTGCTTTGTGTTTCTGTCTTTTCCTGTGTTTTTGTGAATATTTTAAAGGGCAATTAGGTAAGGCTGTATAAGATACTACTAGCCAGGTGTTATGTTAGCCAGATTCCTCAATCTTGTTGCTAGAAAACTAAAATTAATCCTGTAACTTTTTCTCAAATACTTGATTTTGTAAAAAGAGATTATTCAAGACATTTTAGACTTTGTGATAAGCTTTGCAATGACTCTCTCTTATGAGACACTGCTTTATATTTCATCAACATTAAGCACAATCCAAATATTAGAGAGGTTTTAGTCTAATTACAATGTTAGAAATCACAGACTTGACTAAGTTTGGTTTCTGTGGGTTTCTTTAGCACTCTTAGTTTGCTACAAAGGTCTGGACATCTTAAAGCTTAAAGTGTTACTGTGCTCTGTTGGATGAAACATGGCAAGAGAATATATTTGACAGGAAAAAAACCCTTAGAAACTCTGTTCTTTTTAAAATTTTATAAATAATATGGGACTAATTTAGTAGAGACAGCTCTCAGATATCCTATAAAAGTTGTTCAAAGTATTTTTTTCTAATGATTGATTCACTTTTATCTGATCTTTAGGCATACCAGCTCACTTATCTTAGATTTAGCAAAAGATTAATTGGATATCTTGTTCTTACTAAATTAAAAAAATGAAAGTTGCTAATTACAACTTCTGACTTCATCATGAAACAGAAACTCAACTTTGAGTCACTCAACTTAGCCTTGTTTGTATGTCTTCATCAATAAAGCAACTGAATAGATATCTGAAGTCCTATGTTGCTTTAATCTCCTTAGTCTTATTAGTAAGAAAATAACATTTTATAGCTACCTTTTAATACTGTATTGAAAAAACAATATATATTTCTGTAATGCAGTTAGACAATAAACAGAATACAAGGTTAATCACTTGGGAAAATAGAATCGATTTGCTATATAATATTTTATACCACAATAAATTTTTAGATAAATTAAAGGTTTAAATAGTAAAATGCCCATGAAATAAGGTAAAAATATATGAGTGAATTATATATTCATAAGGCTCTCTTTTTTTAGTCATTTTTAAAATTTATATAAGGTGAACAAATTTCATGTATTATTTTCATTGTGAAATGTTTATTTTTTTTAAAGGAAAGGTTGTATTGTCAGGGGTGGGGATCTGACAGGCTGGAGAAAAAAGGCAAGAGAGAGCAAAATGTTCATTTTAATAACTAATTATCAAATCAATTTCTTCTGTATATAAAGATAATTAAAAATGAATCTTAATGAAGAATGGGATAGGAGAGGAAGTAGGAGGTGGGGCTGGAGTGGGGGTGGGAAGGCAGGTATGGGGGGAAGAACTGCTATAATCCAAAAGCTATACCTATGAAATTTATATTTATTAAATAAAAGATTTCTAAAAATTTTTTAAAAAGAGCAAAAAAGTCAATTTATTTAGGTGCTTTAAAATATTTTACTTTGCTTAAAAAATGAATGTACTGGAGCTGTTAATGACAACACTGCAGCTTGAGAGTGTCTTGTTCCCTGCACTGGACATGAGCATCTCATAGTGACAGACGCTGTACAATGGTCACTCTGCAGCATATATTTCATATATACAGATTTAGGAGCTTAGTGATACTTTTGACCTTCCCACCTCTCTTCTCTTTTATTATTATTTATTTTAATTTTTACAGCGACGTACATTCAGTTTAATAAGTTTTTTAATAAGCTTAATCCTCCACCAAGTAAAGGATTCAACAAATAGTAAGAAAAGGACAAAAAAACAAACAAACAAAAAAAACCACTGTTCCTCAACAGTAGAGAAAAGAGCTGTAAACAATACTCAAATCTCAGAATCTCAATGTCACTCATATAATTATATTTTATGGTCCTCTATTAGCTATCAAAGTCAAAGAAAACATGATATTTGTCTTTTTGGGATTGGCTTATTTCACTAAGTATAATTGTTTCCAGTTGAATCCATTTTGTTGCAAAATAGTGTTTTGTTCTTATTCCTATTTGTTGAACTCTTAGTGTAGAGTTAATCATATGAGTATAAATAAAATGAAAGTAGGTCATTGTAAAAATTTGAGAGGGAATAAGAGAGGAAGGGGGAGGAAGGGTGGGAGTATGGGTAGAAGGGAGGGTGGTATGGGAAGTATTACTATGTTCTTAAACCTGCACATTTGAAATACATGAAATTTGTTTACCGTAAATAAAAAAAAACAAAAAATGGGGGTACAGATAACTCTTTGATTTGCTGATTTCATTTCATTTGGGTAAATTCTCAGGAGTGGGATGGCTGGGTCATACGGTAGATCTGTTTTCACATTGCTTAGGAATCTCCATACTGTCTTCCATAAGGACTGTACTAGTTTACATTCTCACCATAGTGTATTAGAGTACCTTCTTCCCCACATCCTCACTTTTTTGATTTCTGTATGATAGCCATTCTAAATGGGGTCAGGTGGAACCTCATTGTGTTTTTAATTTGCATTTCCCTGATGGCTGGTGATCTTGAGCACTTTTTCGTGTGTCTGTTGGCCATTTGAATTTCCTCCTGTGAAAAAATGCCTGTTCAAGTTTTGCCCATTTATTAACTGGGATTTTGTTGTTGTTGTTGTTGAGTTTCTTGAGCTCTTTATAGATTCTGCATATTAATTCTTTATCAGTTACAAAGTTTGCAAATAGTTTCTCCCACTCTGTTGCCTCTTCACTTTGCATTTCTTTTGCAGTGCAGAAGCTTCTCAGCTTGATGTAATCCCATTTATCAACTTTGACTTTGATTGCCTGTGCTTCTATGGGTCTTTTCTTTTTTCTTTTCTTTTTTTTTTTTGACAGGCAGAGTGGACAGTGAGAGAGAGAGACAGAGAGAAAGGTCTTCCTTTGCCGTTGGTTCACCCTCCAATGGCCGCCGCGGCCAGCGCGCTGCGGCCAGCACACCGCGCTGATCCGATGGCAGGAGCCAGGAGCCAGGCGCTTCTCCTGGTCTCCCATGGGGTGCAGGGCCCAAGCACCTGGGCCATCCTCCACTGCACTCCCTGGCCACAGCAGAGAGCTGGCCTGGAAGAGGGGCAACCAGGACAGAATCCGGCGCCCCAACCGGGACTAGAACCCGGTGTGCTGGCGCCGCTAGGTGGAGGATTAGCCTAGTGAGCCGCGGCGCCGGCCCTCTATGGGTCTTTTCCAAGAAGTCTTTGCCCCTGTCAGTGTCTTGCAGAGTTTCCCCAATGTCCTCCTCTAATAATTTGAGAGTGTCTGGTCATTGATTTTGACCCTTGCTCCATTTTCAGTTCATTTCTGTGTCAGGTAGAAGGTAGGGTTTTGTTTCATACTTCTCTGCATGTGGAGATTCAATTTTCCCAACACCATTTGTTGAAGAGACTGCCCTTTTCTCCAGTGATTTATTTCAGTTCCTTCATCAAAGATTAGTTGGTCAAAAATATGTAGATTGATTTTTGGGGTTTTTACATTGCTCCTTTGGTCTGCATGTCTATTTTTGTGCCATACCAGGCTGTTTTGATTAAAACTGCCATGTAATAAATATGTCTTAAAATGTGGTATTGTGATGCTTCTGGCTTTGTTTTTGTTGTTTAAGATTGCTTTAGATATGCAAGTTTTCTTGTGTTTCCATACAGATTCTAGCATCATTTCTTCTATATCTGAGAAGAATGTCATTAGTATTTTGATTGGGATCTCATTGAATCTGTAAATTGTTTTGGGTAGTATGGGCATTTTGATGATATTAATTTTTCAATCAATGAACACGGGAGATTTTTCCACTTTTGTGTATTTCTCCATTTATTTCTTTAATGTTTTGTATTTTTCATTGTAGAGGTCTTTCACCTCCTTGATCAAATTTATTCTAAAGTATTTAAATTTTTTGTAGCTATTATGAATGGTACTGATCTTACAGGTTCTTTTCCCCCATGGCATTGTCTGTGTATATAAAACCTATTGATTTTTTGTGTATTAATTTTATATCCTGCAACTTTACTAAACTCTTTTATGAGCTCCGATAATCACTTACTGAAGTCTTTTGGTTTCCCCATGTAGGATCATGTGATGTGCAAACAGGGATAATTTGACTTCTACCTTTCCAATCTGTAACCCTTTGGTTTCTTTTTCTTGCTTAATGGTCTTGGTTGCAACTTCCAGAATGATACCGAATAGCAATCGTGAAAGTGGACATCTTTTTTTGGTTTTGGTTCTTAATGGGAATGCTTCCAACTTTTCCACATTCAGTATGATTCTGGCTATGGATTTATCATATATCATCTTGATTATGTTGAGGAATATCCACTATACCCAATATGCTTAAGGTTTTTATCATTATGGTATGTTATATTTCATCAAATTCTATGCATCTATTGAGATAAGCACATGGTTTATGTTCTTCAATTTGTTATTGTGATCTATCACATTTATTAATTTGTGTATGTTGAACTTTCTATGCATACTAGAGATAAATCCCACTTGGTTGTGGTGAATGATCTTTATGCTTTTTTTTTTTTTTTTCTTTTTTGACAGGCAGAGTGGACAGTGAGAGAGACAGAGAGAAAGGTCTTCCTTTGCCTTTGGTTCACCCTCCAATGGCTGCGCTGATCCGAAGGCAGGAGCCAGGTGTTTCTCCTGGTCTCCCATGGGGTGCAGGACCCAAGCACTTGGGCCATCCTCCACTGCACTCCCTGGCCACAGCAGAGAGCTGGCCTGGAAGAGGGGCAACCGGGACAGAATCCGGCACCCTGACCGGGACTAGAACCCGGTGTGCCGGCGCCGCTAGGCGGAGGATTAGCCTATTGAGCCACAGCGCCAGCCGAATGATCTTTATGATGTGTTGTTGGATTAAATGGTGTTTTGTTGAGAATTTTCCCATCTATGTTCATCAGTGATAATGGTCTATAGTTCTCTTTCTTTGTTGTATCTTTTTCTGGTTTTGAGTTAACGTGAGGCTAGCCTCTCAATCAGAAAACTTAGTTGTGGTTTAGACACCAGCTTTCTTATGTCCTCTAATAATGATTTTATCTTTTATTCTAGACCCTGTTTAGCCCATTTGGGGCCTCATTCCTTTGTAATCATAGCCTCTACTCTTACATCCCTGGCTCTACTCCTGACTTGTGTGAATTGATAGTCCTCACCCCTCCCCAACTTAACTTTGTATGATTGTTCAGAATTTCTCTATAGACAAACCCCTCTACCTGCAAGAGATGAGCAGCCTTTCTCATTGGTTGGTATTGGTTGGGATCAGCTTCAAACCACATCCATCAGTCTTCACAAGGGTCCAGAGACCCCCATCATTTCCTCTCCTCCATAAAATCATCTCATTACTTGGTTAATGCTACTCTTAGGATCATTGGTTGCTATTCTCACCCTGTCTTTTCTACTACCATGTCTGTTTAATTGTTTAGAAGAGGTTGTAATAGAACAAACCAAAGCCTTCACCATCCAGCTGGTCAGCCAAACTCTGCTACAGGGTTATACTCAGCTCCTTACCTAGGAAACAGTGGCTTGAGACATTGCCCCATGCAATGTCGTACCTCCATCCCTCCTGGACTTTTGGGACTGATGTAATCCCATAAAACACTTGCTTTATAAAAAACAAAACAGGGGGGATGTTAGTAAAATAGTGCTGTCTTGTCTATGTCACCATCTATGCCCCAGATGCCATCTTAGGCTCTAGTCCACATTGCCACCTTGCACAGTAAGCTTTGGTCCTAAGCCCCATTGCCCAACCACAGGTGTAGGCTCCACCCCCACCCTAATGGGATTCATTGCTACTACTTCCCTGCCCCCCAGCAAAGGTATAACAGGACCTGCTTCCAGCACATGTGCTTGTTCTCTCCTGATTCCTCTCTCTCTTACTTTCTTGCCCTCTCCCTGCTGCCCATTGTGTTTCCCCCACCTGACAATAAACCTTTCCCTTAAAGAAAAAAAATTGGGAGAATTCAACAGTGAAACCATCTTGTCCTTTTCTTTGTTTGGTGGTCTTTATTACTAATTCAATCTCTGTCTTGGTTATTGGATTATTTAGATTTCTCGTGGCTTCTTTTTTTAAACTATTTATTTGAAAGTCAGAGTTACAGAGAGGCAGAGGAAGAGAGAGACAGAGAGGTCTTCCATCTGCTGGTTCACAACCAGATGGCTGCAATGGCCAGAGCTATGCTGATCTGAAGGCAAAAGACAGGAGCTTCTTCTGGGTCTCCCATGTGAGTGCAGGGGCCCAAGGACTTAGGCCATCTTCTACTGCTTTCCCAATCTATAGTAGAGATCTGGATTGGAAGTGGACAAGCCAGGACTCAAACCAGCATCCACATGGGATGCTGGCTTTTCCCATTATGCCATAGTGCCGGCTCCTCATTGGCCTCTTGACTAAGTTTGGATAGATTCTGTGTATCCAGGAATCTATTTCTTCTACGTTTTCCAAATTGTTGGCTCATAGCTGTTTGTAGTAATTCATTATGATTCTTTTTATTTCTGTGGTATCCATTTTAACATCTCTTTTTTCACCTCTAATTTTATTGATTTTAGTCTTTGCCCTCCTCTTTTTTTGGTTAGTTGGGCCAACGGTGTATCAATTTTGTTTGCTTTTTCAGAAAATCAGGTCTTCATTTTACTGATCTTTTGTATAGTTTTTTTCCCCTCATTTTTTTTTTATTTCTTCTCTAATTTTGTCTATTCCTTTCCTCCCACTAATTTTGGGGTTTAGTTTGCTGTTGTTTTTCTAGGTACTTGAGATGCATTGTTAGCTCATTTGTTGATGCCTTTCCAATTTCTTAATGTAGGCACCGATTGCTAGAGACTTCCATTGTAGCACTGCTTTTGCTGTGTCCCATGCATTTTGATATGTTGTATTGTCATCTTCACTCATTTCCAGCAATTTCTTGATTTCCCTTTTGTTTCTTCTATGACTCATTGTTCAATCAGAAGCATGTTGTTTGGTTTCCATGGGCTTTTTGTGTTTTCTGGAGTTCTTTAATTGTTAATTTCCAACTTAATTCCTTTGTGGTCAAAAAAAGTATATGGCATCATTTTAATTTTTTAAATTTGTTGTTACTTGCTTTATGGGCTAGCCTATGTTATGTTCTAGAGCAAATGCCATGCACTGATGAAAAGAATGTGTATTCTTCATCTGTGGGATGAAATGTTTTATAGATATCAATTAAATCCATTTGGTCACTAATGTAGGTTAGCCCTGTTGTTTCCTTTGTGTGTGTGTGTGTGTGTAACTGATTTGCCCATTACTGAATCTAGGATGTTGAAGTCTGCCATTATTATTGCATTGGAGTCTGTGTTCTCCATTTAGATAGATTAACATTGCTTTTAAATAGCCAGCACCTTGGTATTGAGAACATATACATTTACTGTAGTTACAACTTCATGTTGAATTGATCACTCAATCATTACATAATGCCTTTCTTTGTATCTTTTAACAGTTTTTATGTTAAAGTCTATTTTGTCTGATATTAGGATGGTTACCCCTGCTCATTTTTGCTTTTCATTACCATTTCCATTACCATATCTTTTTCCATCCTTTCACTTTCAGTCTACCCATATCTTTGTTGGTGAGGTTTGTTTTTTTGTAGGCAGCAAATAGATTGGTCTTTTTAAAATCTATTCAGCTAGTCTGTATGTCTTAATTGGAGAATTTAGGCCATTTACATTCAAGGTTATTATTGATAAGTAATGACTTGATCCTACCATTTTCCCATAAATATTCCAGTAGTTTGCTTTGGCTTTCCTTTGTACTTTTATTGGGAGATTTTCTGCTTTCAAATTTTTTTATTTTTAATTTAAAAAAATTTATTTAAGTTATATAAGTTTCATGTATTTCATATACAGATGTAGGAACATAATGATACTTCTCACCCTATCCTCCCTCCTTCCCACACTCCAACAATTCTTAGTCCTCCCTCTCCCATTCCCACTCTTAATTTTATGGAGATCTACATTCTTTTTTTTTCCAAGTTGAGAAGAAATTTTATTGTAGATTCTGGAGTTAAATTAAGAGAAACAAAGCAAACACATTAAGCAGTTATTAACACCATTGAAAACAAACAGTTATACAAGAAATTATTATATAATTATATTACCTTGCTCAGTTGTAGAAAAGATTTAGTCATAAAATGAATGCTGATAATTAATTCAACAAAAGGATTATATAATTACAGTGGGAGGATATAAATGAATCCATATACATTGAATTCTCTTATGGAGTAATTTCAAGTTGAATGTCAAAATTCAATGAAAGAATTTAAATTTTTAATTTTTGTTGAACTAAAATGACATTAAATAGTGAGCAAAAATAAAGCAGCAGAAAGACCACAGAAGAAAGAAAAAGTCTTTATATCTTAGTGTGCTTATCAGCATGATTTTCCTATTTGTAGATAGAGGGACCCATATTTTTATTTTTCACTAGATCACAGCAGTTATATTTCTGCCACTGCTCTGACAATGAAGAACTGGGAGGATATAGGAGATAATGAAAAGTGGAGTTTTGTTTTTGATATCATACCATTAGATTTTTTTTTCATAACTTCCCCCTCCTGCAAAGAAACTTTTTAAGGAACACAAACTTCATGCATTTCACAAGTACAGCTCTAGGAAAACAGTGATTCTTCTCACCATACCTGCCCTCCCATCCACTCTCCCACCCCTCCTCCTCCTCCTCTTCCCTCTCCCATCCCCAGTAGCATTCTCCACTAAGATCCATTTTCAATTAACTTTATACACAGAAGACCAACTCTATACTAAGTAAAGAGTTCAACAATTTGCACACACACACACACACACACACATACACAAAACTGTTCCTCAACAGTCAAGACAAGGGCTGTTCAAAGTCATTGCATATTGTACTTTTTAAAAGAAATTTAGTTAACTTTAAAGAAGCACACAAGATTCATATATCTTTTGTGAGCACTTAGACATAATTATAATACAACTTTTTGAGGACAGAGCTCCTTATACACGTATGTTTAACTATATAATAAATAAAGAGTTCAACAAATAGTATGAAAAACCCTGTTCTTCAACAGTCAAGACAAGGGCTGTTCAGGTTATTGCTTCTCAAAGTGTCAATTTCACTTCTACAGATTGCCTTTTAGGTGCTCTATTAGTTATCACAGGTCAGGGAGAACATTTGGTATTTGTCCCTTTGGGACTGGATAATTTCACTAAATATGATGTTTTCCAGATTCATTGATTTTGTTGCAAATGACCTGATTTCATTCTTTTTTACTACTGTGCAGTATTCCATAGTGTACATATCACATAATTTCTTTTTTTTTAACTTTTATTTAATGAATATAAATTTCCAAAGTACGATTTATGGATTACAATGGCTTCCCCCACATACCGTCCCTCCCACCCACTACCCTCCCCTTTCCCACTCCCTCTCCCCTTCCATTCACATCAAGATTCATTTTCGATTATCTTAATATACAGAAGATCAGCTTAGTATACATTAAGTAAGGATTTCAACAGTTTGCTCCCACACACAAACATAAAGTGAAAAATAATAGATGATTTTTTTTAAATGATGATGAAATCAGATCAGACCTATTGTCATGTTTAATCCCAGTGAGAGTCAAGTTGGGAGTTGATAATTTCTTTTTTTTTTTTTTTTACAGAAGATCAGTTTAGTATACATTAAGTAAAGATTTCAACAGTTTGCGCCCCCATAGAAACACAAAGTGAAATATATTGTTTGAGTACTCGTTATAGCATTAAATCTCAATACACAGCACATTAAGGACAGAGATCCTACATGAGGAGTAAGTGCACAGTGACTCCTGTTGTTGACTTTACCAATTGACACTTCTGTCTATGGCATCAGTAGACTCCCTATGCTCCAGTCATGAGTTTCCAAGGCTATGGAAGCCCTCTGAGTTCTCCGATTCTTATTTTGTTTAGACAAGGTCATAGTCAAAGTGGAGGTTCTCTCCTCCCTTCAGAGAAAGGTACCTCCTTCTTTGAAGACCTGTTCTTTCCACTGGGATCTCACTCGCAGAGATCTTTTGCCAGAGTGTCTTGGCTTTCCATGCCTGAAATACTCTCATGGGCTTTTCAGCCAGATCCGAATGCCTTTAGGGCTGATTCTGAGGCCAGAGTGCTATTTAGGACATCTGCCATTCTATGAGTCTGCTGAGTATCTCACTTCCCAAGTTGGATCACTCTCCCCTTTATTTATTCCATCGGTTAGTGTTAGCAGGTACTAGACTTGTTTATGTGCTCCCTTTGACTCTTAGTCCTTTCATTATGATCAATTGTGAACTGAAATTGATCACTTGGAATAGTGAGATGGCATTGGTACATGCCACCTTGATGGGATTGAATTGGAATCCCCTGGTATGTTTCTAACTCTACCATTTGGGGCAAGTCAGCTTGAGCATGTCCCAAATTATACATCTCTTCCCTCTCTTATTCCCACTCTTATGTTTAACAGGGATCACATTTCGGTTAATTTTCAACACTTAAGAATAACTGTGTATTAATTACAGAATTAAACCAGTCATATTAAGTAGAACAGACAAAAAACTACTAAGAGGGATAATGTATTAAGTTGTTCATTAACAGTCAGGACTATGCTGATCAAGTCACCGTTTCTCATAGTGTCCATTTCACTTCAGGAGGTTTCCTTTTTGGTGTTCAGTCAGTTGTCACCGATCAGGGAGAACATATGGTATTTGTCCCTTTGGGACTGGCTTATTTCACTCAGCATGATGTGTTCCAGATTCCTCCATTTTGTTGCAAATGACTGGATTTCGTTGTTTCTTACTGCGGTATAGTATTCTAAAGAGTACATATCCCATAATTTCTTTATCCAGTCTACCGTTGATGGGCATTTAGGTTGGTTCCAGGTCTTGGCTATTGTGAATTGTGCTGCGATAAACATAAGGCTGCAGACCGCTTTTTTGTTTGCCAATTTAAACTCCTTTGGGTAAATTCCAAGGAGTGGGATGGCTGGGTCGAATGGTAGGGTTATATTCAGGTTTCTGAGGAATCTCCAGACTGACTTCCATAGTGGCTTGACCAGTTTGCATTCCCACCAACAGTGGGTTAGTGTCCCTTTTTCCCCACATCCTCTCCAGCATCTGTTGTTGGTAGATTTCTGTATGTGAGCCATTCTAACCGGGGTGAGGTGAAACCTCATTGTGGTTTTGATTTGCATTTCCCTGATTGCTAGTGACCTTGAACATTTTTTCATGTGCCTGTTGGCCATTTGGATTTCCTCTTTTGAAAAATGTCTATTGAGGTCCTTGGCCCATCTCTTAATTGGGTTGTTGGTTTTGTTTTTGTGGAGTTTCTTGATCTCTTTGTAGATTCTGGTTATTAACCCTTTATCTGTTGCATAGTTTGCAAATATTTTTTCCCATTCTGTCGGTTGTCTCTTCACTCTCCTGACTGTTTCTTTTGCAGTACAGAAACTTCTCAATTTGATGCAATCCCAATAGTTGATTTTGGCTTTGACTGCCTGTGCCTCCCGGGTCTTTTCCAGAAATTCTTTGCCTGTGCCAATATCTTGAAGGGTTTCTCCAATGTTCTCTAATAACTTGATGGTGTCAGGACATAGATTTAGGTCTTTAATCCACGTTGAGTGGATTTTTGTGTAAGGTGTAAGGTAGGGGCCTTGCTTCATGCTTCTGCACATGGAAATCCAATTTTCCCAGCACCATTTATTGAATAGACTGTCCTTGCTCCAGGAATTGGTTTTAGATCCTTGGTCAAATATAAGTTGGCTGTAGATGTTTGGGTTGATTTCTGGTGTTTCAATTCTGTTCCATTGGTCTATCCATCTGTTTCTGTACCAGTACCATGCTGTTTTGATTACAACTGCCCTGTAGTATGTCCTGAAATCTGGTATTGTGATGCCTCCGGCTTTGTTTTTGTTGTACAAGATTGCTTTAGCTATTCGAGGTCTCTTGTGCCTCCATATGAATTTCAGCATCATTTTTTCTAGATCTGAGAAGAATGTCTTTGGTATCTTGATTGGGATTGCATTGAATCTATAAATTGCTTTTGGGAGAATGGACATTTTGATGATATTGATTCTTCCAATCCATGAGCATGGAAGATTTTTTGATTTTTTGGTATCCTCTTCTATTTCTTTCTTTAAGATTTTGTAATTCTCATCGTAGAGGTCCTTAACGTCCTTGGTTAAGTTTATTCCAAGGTATTTGATTGTTTTTGTAGCTATTGTGAATGGGATTGATCTTAGCAGTTCTTTCTCGGTCATGGCTTTGCTTGTGTATACAAAGGCTGTTGATTTTTGTGCATTGATTTTATATCCTGCCACTTTGCCAAACTCCTCTATGAGTTCCAATAGTCTGTTAGTAGAGTTCTTTGGATCCTCTAAGTAAAGAATCATATCGTCTGCAAAGAGGGATAGTTTGACTTCTTCCTTCTCAATTTGTATTCCTTTGATTTCTTTTTCTTGTCTGATGGCTCTGGCTAAAACTTCCAGAACTATGTTAAATAGCAGTGGTGAGAGTGGGCATCCCTGCCTGGTGCCAGATTTCAGTGGAAATGCTTCCAACTTTTCCCCATTCAATAGGATGCTGGCTGTGGGTTTTTTATAAATTGCTTTGATTATATTGAGGAATGTTCCTTCTATACCCAATTTGCTTAGAGTTTTCATCATGAAAGGGTGTTGAATTTTATCGAATGCTTTCTCTGCATCAATTGAGATAATCATATGGTTTTTCTTTTGCAGTTTGTTAATGTGGTGATCACATTGATTGATTTGCGAATGTTGAACCATCCCTATATACCAGGGATGAATCCCACTTGGTCTGGGTGGATGATTTTCCTGATGTGTTGTTGTACTCTATTGGCCAGAATTTTATTGAGGATTTTTGCGTCTATGTTCATCAGGGATATTGGTCTGTAATTTTCTTTCAGTGCTGCTTCTTTCTCTGGCTTAGGGATTAAGGTGATGCTGGCTTCATAGAAAGAATTTGGGAGGATTTCCTCTTTTTCGATTGTCCTGAATAGTTTGAGAAGAATTGGAGTCAGTTCTTCTTTAAATGTCTGGTAGAATTCAGCAGTGAATCCATCTGGTCCTGGGCTTTTCTTTGTTGGGAGGGCCTTTATTACTGTTTCAATTTCTGTTTCAGTTATGGGTCTATTTAGGTTTTCTATGTCTTCATGGTTCAATTTTGGTAGATTGCATGTGTCCAGGAATCTATCCATTTCTGATAGATTTTCCTGTTTGCTGGCATACAGGTCCTTGTAGTAATTTCTGATGATTCTTTTTATTTCTGTGGTGTCTGTTGTTACATTTCCTTTTTCATCTCTGATTTTTTTGATTTGGGTCTTTTCTCTTCTTTTTTTAGTTAGTTGGGCCAATGGGGTGTCAATTTTGTTTATTTTTTCAAAAAAGCAGCTTCTCGCTTGGCTGATTTTTTGTAGTGTTTTTTTGGATTCAATCCTGTTAATTTCTTCTCTGGTTTTAATTATTTCTCTTCTCCTACTAGATTTGGGTTTGGTTTGCTGCAGTTTTTCTAGGTCCTTGAGATGCGCTGAAAGCTCATTTATTTGGTACCTTTCCAATTTCTTGATATAGGCACCTATTGCTATAAATTTGCCTCTCAATACTGCTTTTGCTGTATCCCATAAGTTTTGATATGTTGTGTTGTTGTCTTCATTTACTTCCAGAAAGTTTTTGATTTCTCTTTTCATTTTTTGAATGACCCAGTGTTCATTCAGGAGCATGTTGTTCAGTCTCCATGTGTTTGCATACTTTCTGGGGTTTCCTGAGTTGCTAATTTCCAGCTTCATTCCGCTGTGGTCTGAGAAGCTGCATGATTCTAATTCTTTTAAATTTGCTGAGACTTGCTTTATGGCCTAGTATGTGATCAATCCTAGAGGGTGCAGTTAACTTTTTCACCTGCTGATTTCATGTCCCTGGGGGTAAATTCCCAGGAGTGGAGTGGTTGGATCATATGGTAGGTCCATATTTTAATTTCTGAGACTCCACAGTGGCTTTAACAATTTACATTCCCACCAACAATGGGTTAGGGTACCTTTTTCCAAACATCCATCTAAGCATTTCTTGTTTGTTGATTTCTGTATGAAGGCCATTCTAACTGGGGTGAAGTGAAATTTCATTGTGGTTTTGATTTGCATTTCCCTGATGTCTAGTGATCCTGAGGATTTTTCATGTGTCTGTTGGCCATTTGGATTTCTTCTTTTGAGAAATGTCTGCTTATGTCCTTTGCCCATTTCTTCACTGGGTTTTTTGTTTTGTTGTTGTTGAGTTTCTTGTTTTCTTCATATATTTTGCTTTTTAATCCTTTATCAGTTGCATTGTTTGCAAATAATTTCTTCCATTCTGTTGGTTGCTTCCATGTAGATTCACTATGTCCCTCTAATTTTTATGAAGTTTCCTCTGCCATTTTCTTCCTAACTCTTCCCTGACACAGCACTCTCTCCACTTTTTAAAAACTGTCTTCTAGTGATCAATTTCAGTTCACAATTGATCATAATGAAAGGACTAAGAGTCAAAGGAAGCACATAAACAAGTCTAGTACCTGCTAATACTAACTGATAGAATAAATAAAGGGGAGAGTGATCCAACATGGGAAGCGAGATACTCAGCAGACTCAGAATGGTGGATGTCCTAAATAGCACTCTGGCCTCAGAATCAGCCCTAAAGGCATTCGGATCTGGCTGAAAAGCCCATGAGAGTATTTCAGGCATGGAAAGCCAAGACACTCTGGCAAAAAAACAAAAAAAACAAAAAAACAAAAAAACAAAACAAAACAAAACCCTAAATGAAAGATCTCTGTGAGTGAGATCCCAGTGGAAAGAACAGGTCTTCAAAGAAGGAAGTACCTTTCTCTGAAGGGAGGAGAGAACCTCCACTTTAAATATGACCTTGTCTAAACAAGATAAGAGTCGGTGAACTCAAAAGGCTTCCATAGCCTTGGAAACTCATGACTGGTGCATAGGGAGTCTACTGATGCCATAAACAGGAGTGTCAATTGGTAAAGTCAACAACAGGAGTCACTGTGCACTTACTCCTCATGTAGGATCTCTGTCCTTTATGTGCTGTACATTGAGATTTAATGCTATAATGAGTACTCAAACAGTATATTTCGCTTTGTGTTTCTATGGGGGTGCAAACTGTTGAAATCTTTACTTAATGTATACTAAACTGATCTTCTGTAAAAAAAAAAAAAAAGAAGAAGAAATTATCAATTCCCAACTTGACTCTCACTGGGATTAAACATGACAATAGGTCTGATCTGATTTCATCATCATTTAAAAAATCATCTATTATTTTTCACTTTATGTTTGTGTGGGAGCAAACTGTTGAAATCCTTACTTAATGTATGCTAAACTGATCTTCTGTATATAAAGAGAATCGAAAATGAATCTTGATGTGAATGGAAGGGGAGAGGGAGTGGGAAAGGGGAGGGATGAGGGTGGGAGAGACGATATGGGGGGGAAGCCATTGTAATCCATAAGCCATACTTTGGAAATTTATATTCATTAAATAAAAGTTAAAAAAAAAGAAAAAAAGAAACCGTCTTCTCCTGGACAAGAACAGTAAACTCCCTCCCTACTTTGACATCTTACCTGAGAGATCTACTTTCACTTTACTTAATGATTATAAAGTTAGCCCTACACTAAAAAAGTTCAATAAATAGCATAAAGGAAATAAACACTTCCTCAATAGAAGAGTGAAGGGCTGTAAAAATCATCAAAAATCAAAAGGTCCATTTCACTCAAATAAATTACATTTTAAGCTCTCTATTAGTTACCTTAATCAGGGAAAAGATATGTTATCTGTCTTTTTGGGACTGGCTTATTTCACCAAGTGTAATGGTTTCAAGTTGCATGCTTTTTGTTGCAAAAGAAAATTTTCATTTTTACAGCTGATTAGTATTCCATAATATGTATGCTATAATTTATTTTTCCAATCAACACATCATTTTTTCTATATCTGAGGAGAATGTCATTGGTATTTTGAATGGTTATGCATTGAATATGTAAATTACTTTCAGTAATATGAACATTTTGGTGGTATAGATTCTTCCGATTCAAGAACATGATTTTTCCATTTTTTACTCTTCTTCCATTTCTTTCTTTAATGTTTTATAATTTTCATCATAGAGATCTTTGACATCCTTTGTTAAATTTATTCCAAGGTATTTAATTTTTTTTGTAGCTATTGTGAATTGGAGTGATTTTTTTTGTCAAAAAAAAAAAAAAAAAAAGACAACCAGAATAATGGAGTGATCTTAGAAGTTCTTTCTCAGCCATGGCATTGTGTGTGTATATAAAGGCTATTGATTTTTCTGTATTGATTTTATATCCTGCTACCTTACCAGCCTGTTTTATGAGTTTAAATAGTCTCTTAGTGGAGAATTTTGTATCCCCTAAATATAGAATTTTGTCAGCTGCAAATAGGGATATTTTGACTTCCTCTTTTCCAATTTGTATCCCTTTGATTACTTTTTCTTGCTTAATGGCTCTGGCTAAAACTTCCAGGGCTAAAATAAAAATGGTGAGAGTGGGTTTTCTTGTCTGGTTTCAGATCTTAGGGAGAATTCTTCTACCTTTTGCTACTTCAATAGGATTCTGGCTGTGGGTTTGTAATAAGTTTCCTTGATTGTGTTGAGGAATATTTCTTCTATACCCAATTTACTTAAGGTTTTTGTAATGAAAGGGTTTTATATTTTATCAAATGTGTTTTCTGCATCTACTGAGATAATCATATGGTTTTTGTTCTTCAGTTTGTTAATGTGATGCATCACATTTTTTGGCTTGTTAGTGTTGAACCATCCCTGCATACCAGGAGTAAGTCCCATTTGGTTGAGTTGAATGATCCTTCTGATGTGTTGTTGGATTTGATTGGCTAGTATTTTGTTGAGGATTTTTGCAACTATGTTTATCAGGGATATTGGTCTAAGGTTCTCTTTCTCTGTCATATCTTTTTCTGGCTTAGGAATTAAGGTGATTCAGGCTTCATTGAAGGAGTTTGGGAGGATTTCATACCTTTTAATTGTTTTGAACTTTGAGAAGAATTGCAATTAGTTCTTCTTTAAATGTCTGGTGAAATTCAGCTTTGAAGCCATTGATTCCTACGCTTTTCTTTGTTGGGAGGGTCTTTATTACTGATTCAATCTCCATCTTGCTTATTTGTCTGTTTACATTTTCTGTGTCTTAATGACTCAATTTTGGTAGATTCTATCTGTCTAGAAATCTATCCATTATATCTATTCTAGATCCCCTAATTTGTTGGGATACTCTTTATAGTAATTTCTGATGATTCTTTTTATTTCTGTGGTATCATTTTTTACATTTTCCTTTTCACCTCTGATTTTTTTTTTTTAATTTTTTTTTTTGACAGGCAGAGTGGACAGTGAGAGAGAGAGACAGAGAGAAAGGTCTTCCTTTGCCGTTGGTTCACCCTCCAATGGCCGCCGCGGCCGGCGCGCTGCGGCCGGCGCACCGCGCTGATCCGATGGCAGAAGCCAGGAGCCAGGTGCTTTTCCTGGTCTCCCATGGGGTGCAGGGCCCAAGCACCTGGGCCATCCTCCACTGCACTCCCTGGCCACAGCAGAGGGCTGGCCTGGAAGAGGGGCAACTGGGACAGAATCCGGCGCCCCGACCGGGACTAGAACCTGGTGTGCCGGCGCCGCTAGGCGGAGGATTAGCCTACTGAGCCGCGGCGCCGGCCCGCTCACCTCTGATTTTTTTTATTTGAGTCTTCTTCCTCTTTTTTTTGTTAGTTGGGCCAGTGGTGTATCAATTTTGTTTATTTTTTCAAAAACCAGTTCTAAATTTCACTGATATTTTGTTTTTTCAATTTTGTTTATTTCTTCTCTAATTTTAATTATTTCTTTCTTCCTACTAATTTGGGGGTTGGTCTGATGTTGTGATTTTAGGTTCTTGAGGTGCATTGATAGCGATAGCTCATTCATTTACTTGGTACCTTTAAATTTTTTTAAGTAGGCATCAATTGCTATATACTTCTCTTTTATCACTGCTTTTTCTGTATACCATGTTTTGATATGAGGTATTGTCATCTTTATTCATTTCCAGAAATGGTATGATTTAATATTTTTGAATTGGTTGAGACTGCTTTATGGCCTATTATATGGTCTTTCCTAGAGAAAGTTCCATGCATTGATGAGAAGAATGTATTCTGCAACTCTAGGGTGAAAAGTTCTATAGATAGCAATTAGGTCTGTTTGGCCCATAATGCTTTTCATTTGTTGAAAATTTGGGGAGAGAGAGAGAGAGAGAGGGAGAGAGGGAGAGGTCTTCCATCTTCTGGTTCACTCCCCATATGACCAGAATGGCTGGAGCTGGGCCAATCTGAGGCCAGGAGTCTGGAGACTCTTCCAGTCTTCCACATGGGTACAGAGGCCCACGGACTTGGCCATCTTCTACTGTTTTTACAGGCCATAGCAGAGAGATGGATCAGAAGTTGAGCAGCCAGGACTTTAACCAGTGCCCATATGTGATGCCAGCACCACAGGCAGTGGCTTTACCCCCAGTGCCACAGCACCTGCCCTGCTCTGTTGATATTCTGTCTAGTTGATCAGTTCATTGATGAAATGGTGTGTTGAAGTCCCCCATTACTATTTTATTGGAGTCTGTGTCTCTCTTTAGATCCATTAACATTTCATTTAAATAGCCAGGCACCCTGTTATTGGGTGCATATACATTTATTGTAGTCACATATTCCTGTTGAGTTGATCCTGTAATCATTACATGGTGCCCTTATTGTCTCTTTTAGCAGTTTTTTTGTTAAAATCTATTTCGTCTGATATTAGGATGGCTACACCAGCCCTTTTTTTCTTTCCATTAGTATAGAATTTATTTTTTCATCTTTAACTTCAGTCTGTGTGTATTTTTGTTGGTGAGATGTGTTTTTTGTAGGCAGCAAATACATCGGGCTTGTTTTTAATCCATTCATTCAGTCTGTATCATTTAACTGGAGAGTTGAGACCATTTACATTCAAGGTTATTATTGATAAGTAATGACTTGGCCCTGCCCTTGTCCCATAAATAGTCCTATTTTTTACTTTGGATTTCCTTTGTACTTTTACTGGGGACTTTCTGCCTTCACTTTATTTCATAATAATGACTATCTTTCTATATTTCTGTGTATAGCACATCCTTAAGCATCTTTTGTAAGACTAGATGGGTGGTGACAAATTCTTTTAATTTCTGATTTTTATGGAAGGTTTTTATTCTACCTTCACTCATAAATGAGAGCTTTGTAGGAGTTAGTATTCTGGGTTGACAGTTTTCTTGTAAGACTTAGACTATGTCTTGCCATTCTCTCCTAGCCTGCAGAATTTCTGTTGAGAAGTCAGCTGTGAGTCTAATTGGAGATCCTTTGAAAGTGATATGGCATGTCTGTCTTACACATTTTAGAATCTTTTCTTTATGTCCTACTGTTGAAAGTTTGACTGCAGTGTGTGGTGTGAAGTCTTTTCTGCTCATATCTGTTAGGAGCTCTGTGTGCTTCCTGTGCTTGATGTTCCTTTCTTTCTCCAAATTGGAGAGTTTTTCTGTAATTATTTCACTAGATAGGCCTTCCATTCCATTCTCTGTTTTTATAGCATCAGGAACTCCCAAGTACCATATGTCATCTCATTGGATAGTGTCCCAAATATCTTGAACACTGTTTGCAGCTTTTCTAATTTTATTTTCTTTTTTGTCTGACAGATATTTCCAAAGATTTGTGTTTCTAGATTTGTCTTCTGTTCTTTCTTTTGACTCACCAAGGTTGTTGTTAAGGCTTTCCACTGTATTTTTATTTGACATATTGAAGTCTTTATTTCTGATATTTTGGATTTATTTCCCTTTAATATCTCTATCTTTTGGAAAATTTTTTCATCCACGTTGTGCATGGATTACTTTAACTCATAAGTTTGCTTCTCATTTTTTTGAGTAATTATTTTGAATTCCTTTTCAGACATTTCATCAATCTCTTTTTTTTCACATTCTTATATTGAAGTGTTCTTGTGTTCCTTTGGGGAGTCATATTGTCTTCCTTGTTCATATTTCTTGTGTTTCTATATTTATTTTTTGGCATTTGTGAAACCACTTGTTGGTTTTCTCCTCTGATGGTTTTTTTTATCATGGAAATTTGCTTCTATGGATTGGTGGAGTGTCTGTTCCTTCTGTGTGTATTTATAGTCGTGTGTTGAGTGGGGCCAGTGAACTCAGTCAGCACTCAGGAGTGGCCCTAGAGTCCAGGGTGGCACACAATTTGTGCATGGTAGGTCTTTTTTGTTGTCCTCAGGAGAAGGGTATAATCATGTCAGCTGCCAAGTTGATCAATGCCCAGGGTGAACCCACAGTGCTTACATATCCCATCCACATAGGTGCATAAACAGCACAAAAGATCTGCAATGACCCGCCCCCCTCCTGCCAAGCAGTCAGGGAACTCTGAGCCCCTTAAAACAAACACAGTGATTGCCCACAGACCCATCTACACCCCATGCCCAATGATGTAGTCATAGAAATCCCACAGTCATAGTGCACAGGGAACAGGAGATCCATTCTTAGCTCTGTGATCTTGCTCCTTCCACAAAGAGAGCTGAAGCATTGCCACGGCCTACTTCCTGTCTATTTCCACCTTTGCAGTTTGAGTATGGTTGCTGGATATAGAGTTAGGGGAGGCAAATGTCTCACTGGCTTAAGTGGGTGCCCTGCCCTCTGACAACACTCTGGGCCAGACTCAGAATTGCAAGGGACTGCAGATTTATCCCTCAGATAAAATCCCCTACTTGCACATGCACAAACTGCACTCTGCACTTGTCTTGTCAAGATGGCACTTCCTCCCTGCTTGTCTCTGGGAGCCCTTGTTGGCAGATGGGAAGGAAGCAATGTGGTCTCCCTGTGTCGGATTGCGTGTGCAGGGTTCCTGCTAGTGCTCCAGGCTGGATTCAAAGTTGATATGTTCTACAAGGTTCTCCCTGAGGCAATGTCAGCATGACATGAGCTGCTGCAGACTCCTTTCACTTCTAAGAATATGGCACCTCCTCCTGACTCCCTGATTTTCCTGGCCAAGTATGGTGTCCTGCAAGAGAGGGGAGGGTAAGGAAGCATGATTTCTTCCTTGCGCCAAGGCCAGCAGTTGCTCAGACCCCAGTTAGTTCTCCAGTAAAGGTTAGTAGGTGACTGTGGAATTCCCTCTCAGCTAAAATTGAGCAGTGGGATATGCAGTTATTTCTTTCTACCTGGATGTGGTAGGATACCACCTTGCAGCCAGCAGTTGGCTGCACTGCATGACCAGCTGCAGCAGTGTCTCTGTCTTCTTTCCTCTTGTTCCATGGAGTCTTTATTGTTTTTTCACTTTGTTGCTGAATTTTTCTGTCAGTCAGATTCCTGGAAACATGGTCCTTCCTTTGTTGTTTTTATATTCCAGAGCAGCTGAAATTAGTTTGGCTACACGTATTCAGCCATCTTCTCTTATCTTTCCACACTAAACTTGATGTATAGACTTTTTTAAAACTAGGAAAAATGTAGGTCCATTTAGTTTAGTAAAATTTTATTTCAATAGGAAACAATATTATTGATAAATATGACTACTTAAATGTTCAATGTCATAAACAAAGTAAGTGGCAAATGATAAAAGTCTTTTATAGTAAGGTTTAAACTCCTTAAAATACAAGAAGCTTTTAAATATTGATTAGAAAAGTACAAATCTATGTAGAAATCTAGTAAAGGAAACTAACATGTGATTTATGACTTTTGGCATTATTGCAAAAAGACAACTAAATAAATGTACAGGAATGTTCAAAGATAATCATTACCATTCTATTAAAAATTGTGAAGATTTTTATCAGTCTGAAGATCTACAACTAGGGTTTGGTTAAACATATTTGAAATGGGTATATCAATGTGAAAGTATGAAGTTCTCAGGAATAAATGGGTAAATCTGTATTTTTGGATGAAGTATGTGTTTGTTGCTGAAGCGTCTAGTAAATTTGTAATCCAGAGTTTGGAAGTTTTCAGAACCCCTTGTTAAGCAGTATAAGAACATATGCTGTGAAGAGACAAGTGTGAGGGAATCTTGGCCCCAGGGAATGTACTTTGTATTATTGGGAAGAAGATTATGATTAAAAATTAGCCTTATCTACTGTTGTATTGTCAGTCATCAAACATTTAGTTAATCATAATCATAATGTTATTCCTAAACTTGCCTGTCACTAGGTAGAGTTATTGTTTCATTGACTAAACTACAGTAATATTATTCAGTAGATGGACTGACCCTCTTGTCTTAAGATATTAGTAATTTATATCGAATGAGTGGTAGTATTGTGGACAGTTAAATTTTCTCATTGTCTCCTACTTGAAAAGTAGGCTACTAAAGTGACATTAAAGGCTAATAACTCTTCAGCAGTGTTCACACGCATGCCAGGCTAAAGGAAACTCCCGTGTGCACAGATCTTGGCATATTGCAGATGAATGTTCACCTTACGTTACTGCCAAGGATATTTAACTTGGCCTTTTAGACTCAGATATTCATGATTTAGGCATTAATTGTGTTCTGCCTGGAATCTCCCTGAGAAAAGTTAAAGATTTCCTTTGTAAGAAGAATTGACCAGTGCTTTTGTGTTAATTATCATGTGACTAGCAGATTCTATTAAGCTTGTAGATTGCCAACAGAATAGAAAAAGAGAAAACAAAGATGGTGCTGGAAGCAATTAAATGAAGATGATGGGGAAATTTTCCTTCAACCAATTACCATTTCTTCGAACTATCTTCCCTGTGGATATATGAATTTTCTATAAGTGCATTAGACTATGTTAAGTGTAGATATATTCACTTATTTAGAAGTATTATTTGAGAAAACTAGTTTTGAGGTCTTTGGCTCTAATTTTCATGCTCCAATCTGTAGAATTACAGTAATTTACAAGGGAAATAAATTAGGGCATTCAGCCCTGGATGATAAATCATTTGACAAAGTTTTTGAATAATTTATTAAAAAGCAGTTTTCAGACATGATCAACAAATGGAACAGACATTTCTGCTCTCTGAGAGCTAGAAAGGTAAGACTTTTCAGAAAATCAGGACCAGAAAGAAAAGTAGAAATTTAATAAGAAAAGATAAATCAGATTGTGAAAACAAAGAAACAGAGATAAGTGTGGCATATATACCTGAGACTGGAACTTCAGTTCCTTTTGTTAGGTTAGTAGGAAAAGGTTGACCAAAGGTATATGCCAGGGCAATCAAAGTAGGCAGAAAATATAACTTTTAGAAGGAGTTTTTTTTTTCTTTGTCTTTCTGTGATGTTAATTTCACTTAACATAGTGACCTCCAGTTCCATACATGTTGTTGCAATGTCAAGATTTCATCCTTTTTATGGCTAAATAGTATCCATTGTGTATATGTAACATATTTTCTCTTTTTCCCCCAAAAGGAACCTTTTATTTAAGGAATAAAGACTTCATGCATTTCATAAGTAAAACTTTCGGAATATGGTGATTCTTCCCACCATATCTGCCCTCCTACCCACTCTCCCACCTCCCTGATCCCATTCCCAGTACCATTCTAGGAGGAGCCTTTAAGGACATGGTCAGGCTACCTTCTTAATTGGATTTACCCCAGGAGGGATGTAGGTAACAAAATGATAAAGGAGACAAGATGTAGCAGTGCCTAGTGTAACAGTGCCCAGTAAATCTTGTAGCTGTCTCATAATCTCCTAAGAAGAGAGTTGGTATTTGAGAGCTAACCAGGAGATTGAATTATTTCTTTTTTCTTTAGCTTCCTGGCTTCATCAGGCTTCCTGGAATTTTAATTAAGATTGCAGACATCTCAGCCATAATTTTCAGAAAGCTTCTGTTAACAATATCAATCTATATGTTTAACTCAATGTAATGAAGTCTATTTTAAAAAATGCCTGTTTGGTTATTATGTTCTGTAAAACACAGACACAATCAATAATTATGGTAAAATACTTTAATTTTAAATGTCACTGGCTCCACTGAATAATGGAAAAATTATCTAATTGTTGTGATTACTTCCAAGAATGTTTCCCTCCCCTTTCCTGGTGTTTTTATTCTGTTGCACAATCTAGAATGCATGCAAAAGATCTGCCAGTTAATTCTCATCTTAAAGTTTGTTCTGAATATTTTCTGGTATTGTGTATGGGTTCCAGCAAACAAACTGTATGATATTTGTGGCGTTTATAGTGAACATTTATTTCTTAACATAGTTTTCAAAAAACAGTTTTAAATAGAAAATCATTAAAAAAACAATTATCTATACATTCTTAAATATACAAGTCACAACTGATATATAAAACAAAGCAGGTGGCATGTTTTCTTAGGAAAGTTGTATATCTACTGTGTTCTAAATTCTAAAATGTGCAACATGCTAAAACAATGCAGAATTATACATAAGTGATTAGAAAATTATATTTGAGATACAGTTGGATTTTTCTAGCCAATTGTCAATTTTAGCCAAAGCCCAATTGTCATTTAAAAAAATCTCCTCCCTGAAGAATTATATAATATGTTTATTTGAAACATCATTCAACTGTATTTGACACAAGAAAAAATGTAAATCAAGACATTCTAGCATAATACACTTTAGCAGAAAAAAATTCTAGAAAAGTGATGATGGACAAATTGTTTTCACAGTTTCAGGAGATAACTGTGAGCTCAGGAAAGTTATGGACAGAGTTAAGAGCTGTAGTGTTTGTTTCTGTGCAGTTGAGTTGCTGAACAATGCAGAATCAAATTTCTAGTATACTTATACTTTCTGTTCTCCTTTTTAAAATTGAATTTAAATTTTAAATTTTTTAAATCATTTGAGTGAAGCTTATGTGCTATATGAATGCCTTTTAGAATTGATGTTATTATAACAATGTCTAAAAATGAGAAGAATTTAAATCTTGTTCATTTAGGTGTATTTAATGATGCTAAATTTGATATTTAAATCTTGACGTTCCTCAAGCTGGGGTTTTACTTGAATCTACTTGACGGTTTACAATTGCTCAAAAGCTTCCATGGTTTATTTGGTTATGAATTTTGGAAAATTTTCAAAATCTTGGCAGAATTAGGATAATTTTAGTTAAATAATCTCTCACATTTGTATTAAGCCAGTCATCATTCTACATCTCAAAGTTAAGTCCAGTGGCTTACTCCAAAAAGTTATTCTCAGTATAACCATTGTGGTAGGTTCTTTGTTTATTATAGCATTGCTGTGGTTTGGCACCTTTTTTTAACACTGTGTGTAGGTGTGCATGTATGCCATTATCTTTTACTTGTAATATTTATTTATTGATTGATTGATAAGGTAGAGAGAGAGAGAGAGAGAGAGAGAGTGGTCCCATCCACTGGTTCCCTCTCCAAACGTCTGCAACAGCTGGGGCTTGGCCAGGCTGCAGCTGGGGACTCAATCAGGTCTCCCATATAGATGATGAGGACCCCACCACTTGGACTATCATCTGCTCCCTCCTACAGTGCATATTAGCAGGAAGCCTGAATTGGAAGTGATAATGGGATGATAGCACCCCAAGCTGCATCTTAACCACTGTGCCAAATGCTTGCTCCTGGAATTGTGTTTTGAGAAAATTCAATTGTGGGTCACATGTATTCTGGGATAGATTCTTTTTTCCTTTTTTCTCAATGTAACTTTTCCTCCAATTATAAAAGTAGTAAAATTTTTAAATACTGGAAAGTAGTATCTTTCATATTGTTTGTATTTTCAATTAACATTGTATTGGAAGCTTTTTTATATAACCATAAAGATTCTTAAAAAATATGATTTAAAAGCATGAATTTTAAGTGGCTGCAGAATAATTTGTTGTGTTTAGGCATGTTCAGGCAGTTTATAATTTTCTGATAAACATTCTAATTTGATGATCTTTGACCACATCTCTGAATCTGTCTTTGATGTTAACTTTTTGAAGGTGAGATTATTGGTCTAGACCTATGAAAGAATATTAAGATTACATACATTGGTTTAAAGTCTCATTAATGGGGGAGCCAGGGGTGGCATTGTGGTGCAGTGGGTTAAACCAAATTCTACAACACAGGCATTCCATATTGGTGCCCATTCCAGTCCCAGCTGCACACTTCTGATCCAACTCCCTGCCAGTGCACCTGGGAAAGCAGCAGAAGATGGCCCATGTTTGGGACCCTGCCACTTAACATGGGAAACTGATGGAATTCCAGGCTGCTAGCTTCTGCCTGGGCTGGCCCTGGCTTTTCCTGTCATATGGGGAGTGAACCAGCAGATGGAAGATTTCTTTCTCCCTCCCTCTCTCTCTCAACTCTGCCTTTTAAATACATAAAATAGTAAAAAAGTAATAATTAACTAATATTTAATAATGACTACTCAATTTGAATTAGATGAACTATTCAGATCCCAACAGATGGGGCAGGAATTGGAAGAATGAAATTTCTTTCCCCTTTCACTTAAAGATTAGGTGATCTTATAGCTTTAATTATTCCCTTGTGTATAAAAATGTCATTACTTGTTCTCCCTTGTCATAGAACAACTTTAGTTTTCCAACAGTTGGTGTGTATAATCTACCTAATTTGGTCTTTTTATTATAGAGGATCTAAAACACACTCCTGGAGAGGAGTAGCCAACTAGGTGGAAGACAACTGGAGATTATAGGATCAGTGAATCCAGGAAAAGAACATTTTGCTTGTGATGGAGAAATCAGGAGTGTCAAATGCATCAAGAAGTTCAGCCAGATAAGAAAGGAAGCTTGGGGCTGGCATTGTGGTGTAGTGGGTGAAGCCACTGCCTGTGATGCCCGCATCCCTTGTGGGCGCATGTCCTGGTGGCTGCACTTCTGATTCAGCTCCCTTCTAATGTGCCTGGGAAAGCAGCAGAGGATGACCCAAGTGCTTGGTCCCTGCACCCATGTGAGAAACGTGGAAGAAACTCTGGGCTTCTGGTGTCAACCTGACCCTGCCTTGGCTGTTGAAGCCATTTGGGGAATGAACCAGCAGATGCAAAACCTCTCTTTCTGTCTCTCCCTCTCTGTCTCTGTGACTTTGACTTTGAAATAAATAAAATAAATCTTAAAAAAAGAAGATTGCTGTGTCAACATACTTCTGTTATTTTCATGAGACTATAGTCCACAGAGAAACATGAGAAATAAATGGGAGACTGAACAGGAGATAAAGGTGAAGGTGTGAACATCAAAAATTGAGGCAATTTCTTCAAAATGCTTGACTTTGAAGTCAGCCTGTGTAAAGAGGAAAGAATCTATAGAAAGGGAATGGTTGAGGACACAGGAAAGGGGAATGAAGACAGCTGATGAATGGAGATTTTTGAGGAAGTGGGAGTGGAATCAAATTTATCTTAGAGGTGAGGAAAGATGCCTTTCCTAGTTTGACAGGAAGAAAGAATCTGAGTTTCCCATAGGTTTGAACTGAGGAGTGAGATAATATTTGAATGAATTCTTGAGTGGTGATTCCCTTTTGTCTCATGAAGTAGGAGTTGATCTTATGGCCTAGGAGTAGGAAGGAAGGGCAAGAAAGAGGAGCTTGCAGAGAGTGAAAGTGTTCTGAAAGATCCACAGTGGGATATGTGGACAGAACTGTCTAGGAACCCTTCGGATGGTTAGATAGAACTGAGAACCCATTTATCCTGGAAATTGTGAGTTTTTTTTAATAAAAGATTTATTTTATTTATTTGAAAGGCAGAATTTCAGAGAGAGAGAGAGAGAGAGATGTATCTTCCATCTGCTGAATCACTTTCCAGATGGCCACAACTCCAGGCTGAAGCCAGGAGTCTTGAATTCCTATGCTGGTGGCAGGAGCCCAAACATCAGGGCCTCTTCTGTGGCTTTCCCAGGAATATCAGTAGGGAGCTGGATGAGAAGCAGAAATGTTGTGACTTGAACAGGTGCTCTGATAAGGGATCTTGGTTTGCAGGTGGGAGCTTAACCTGCTGTACCAAAATACTGGTCCCAAATACCATGAATTTGTATTGACACCAGTTCACAAGTAATGGCCCAAATGTGAGTACTGTGAAGGCTGCATCCGCATCAGTCTTGTTCATTAATATAGCTTCCAGCTCTGCCAGAGAACCTGGCACAGAATTGGCACTCTGTAATTATTTTTGAATTAATAAGTATTTCATAATTTTTTCAGCCTCAAACAGGAGATAATGTAGTAGAAAATTGGCATGATCTACAGAGGTTTCCACATCCCAGATTATTTTATATTATTGGATGCACTAGAAGTTTTTAAAAAATATTTATGAATTTATTTATTTGATCAGTAGAGTGATCAGGGCAGGGGGAGAGAGAGAGAGGTCTACTGTGGGGAGCAACTCGGACTATACTGTTACTGGAATTAAGACTTATTCTATGCATCTGCTCTCCCACAATGTGGCGCTGGGAGAGGAGCGTACAGCTTCTACCCAGCTGCCTCTCACCAACTTGACAAGCTGCAAGAGCCGCTCCTGATTGGAGGAGAGCGGCGCGCTTGGCGTGTGGGTAGCAGAGCACGGATTGGTGGAGAGGACTATATAGGAGGAGAGAGACGGCATGGTGGCATGGGTTGGTTGGAGAGTGCGTTGGAGAGTTCGCGGGGAAGTTCGTTACTTCATTCTTTCTCATTTCTCTCTACTCATTCTTGCTTTGCGAGTTCGCTGTTTGCTTATTCTTACTTTACTATAGAAAGGACTTGTAAAAAAAAAAAAGGAACAACAAGCGTCCGGTCCGGTGCGGCTCCTCCGCGTGCGGAGGAGCAGCAAATGGTGCCGTGACTCGGATATGAAGCCTAGGCAGGGTTTAGTGTCGTTCCTCCACGAAGAGGGGGAGCAACAGTCTACCTTCTGCTGGTTCAGTCCACAAATGGCTGCAACAGTATCTTGGTCTATCTGCTCCCCCCAACCCTGTGTGCCCTCCACTCCCTGTTCCCAACTACCATCTATTGCCCCTGGCTTGAATGTGGGAATTTACTGCTACACATGGTACCACCAGGATGTGTTGCAATCCATTGACCGCACAGAGGCCAAAACAATGAGGTCTACTTCATCTTGAAAACTGAGAAGTAACTAAACCTTTTTTTTTCCCAAAAGAAACCACTTATTTAAGAGTACAAATTACATAAGTACAACTTTAGGAATATTGCTGTGGTGAAGTACAGGAAGCACACAGATCTCCTAATAGAGAAGACAAGAAAAGATCTTCACCACAAAGAAGTAGCCATCAAAGAAGGATGTACTTATCTCTAAAGGGAGAAGAGAACTTCCACTTTTCTTATGGCCTTATCAAAGTACTGATAGAGTTTGTGGATTCAAAGGGCTTCTATTGCCTAAGCAGCTCATTTTAAGAGCCTCTGGTGGTCACTGATGTCATGCATAAGAGTGTTAATTGTTAAATTAACAACAGGAGTCACTGTTTACTAACTCCCCATGGGCCTCGGTCCTCCATGAGTTGTATTGAGAGTTATCTGTAAAACCAGTTCTCAGTTTTGTGTGTGTATGTGTGTGTGTGTGCGTGCACGCAGATTGTTGAAATCTTAGTATAGAGTTGGTCTTCTGTGTACAAAGTTAATTGAAAATGAATCTTAGTGGAGAATGGGACTGGCAAGGGGTGAGGGAGGAGGTGGAGGGGTGGGAGTGTTGGTGGGAAGGTAGATATGTTGGAAAAATCACTATATATTTAAGTAATTTCTTAAAAAGATTTTATTTATTTATTTGAGATTTAGAGTTAGAGAGAGAGAGAGAAAGGTTTTCCATCTGCTGGGTCACTCCCCAAATGACCACAACATCTGGAGCTGAGCCAATCTGAAGCCAGGAGCCTTGACTTTCTTGCAGTTCTCCCACATGGGTGCAGGGACCAAGGACTTGGCTATCTTCAACTGCTTTCCCAGCTCATAGAAGAGAGCTGGATCGGAAGAGGAGCAGCTGGGACATGAACTGGTACCCATATGGGATGCTGGTGCTGCAGGTGGAGGCTTAGCCTACTACACCACAGTGCCGGCCCCAGGATTTAAGTAATTATAAGAGGCAAGAGAAGCCTTCCACTTATATGATTGCTATATTTTTGTCATTTCATGCTAAAAAGAAAGACCTTCCTTGACCCAATCTGCCAGATAGTATTTACAGATTTCTTTAACGAAGTGTGTAGATGCTGGAAATTCCAGTATTACTCCCCATTATTGTAGCTTGGATTGCATGGGACTCTGATGTGAATCATTTAATCAAGATCTTTATTATTTGGGCCAGTGTTGTGGTATAGTGGCTTAAGCTGCTGCTTGCAATGCCTGCATCTCATATGAATACTGGTTCAAGTCCACTTCTTTACTTTTGATCCAGTTCCCCGCTAACATGCCTGGGAAGGCAGCAGAAGATGACCCAAGTCCTTCAGCTCTGCACCCACTTCAGAGACTTGGATGAAGCTCCTGGCTTCAGCCTGGCCCAGCCCTGGTTGTTGGGGAGTGAGCCAACAGATGGAAGATTTTTCTATCTCCCCCTGCTTTGTAACTATGCCTTTCAAATAAATAAAATAAATCTTAAAAAAAAAAAAGACAGCTGCATTCTGTATCAGGGTACCTCTGTTTGATTTATATTTCCACTTCCTGGCTTAAGCTTCCTAATGCAGATCATGGAAAGCAGCATAGATGGCTCGACCAGCGCCGTGGCTCACTAGGCTAATCCTCCACCTAGCGGCGCTGGCACACCGGGTTCTAGTCCCGGTCCGGGTGCCGGATTCTGTCCCGGTTGCCCCTCTTCCAGGCCAGCTCTCTGCTATGGCCCAAATGCTTGGGCCCTGCACCCCATGGGAGACCAGGAGAAGCACCTGGCTTCTGCCTTCGGATCAGCGCGGTGCGCCGGCTGCAGCGCACCGGCCATGGTGACTATTGGAGGGTGAACCAAGGGCAAAGGAAGACCTTTCTCTCTGTCTCTCTCTCTCATTGTCCACTCTGCCTGTAAAAACAAACAAACAAACAAACAAAAAAAAACCAGCATAGATGGCTCAAGTAATTGGTTTTCTGCCATCCAAATAGAAGACCTGGATTGAGTTTCCAGCTCCTGGTTCTAGCCCTAGTGCAGCCTTGGCTGTTATGGGTATTTGGGGAGTGAACTAGCAAATGGGTGTTCTCTCTCTCTCTCTGTCTGTCTCTCTCTCCCCCCTTCTCAAAAGAAACTCCGAAACAAACAATCCAAAAACCAAGAAAACAAAAGGGGAATGATGTAGTATGCCCTAATCAATCTTTGATTATTTTAAAAACTACATTCCTATGAGTGATAGAATCAAAATTCTAGAATGGACTCTATTCATCCTAAATTCCTTTAAATGATAACTATATTTTTGTATTATACCAATGATAGTCTTGCTCATGGATTCCAAATTTGCTGATTAACCTGTTGAAAACTTATTTTGCTGCATATAAAATGATTGATTTCCACAATGCTTGAATGGGGAAGCCCAATTCATTGAATACATTAATAAAATGAATAAATTAGAAATGAGTTGAAACATAATAAATTAATAAAACCTCAACGTAATATGCCTTTTATTGTGTTCAGGAGAATTTCAGTTATTAAATGGATTGCATTAAGTGAATTAAAAAACAAAATAAATTTTAAAATGCTCCATTATTCATTAAGGTACTTTAGTGGCTCATTAATCTATTTTAGATCAGTCAGTCCCATAAGTGCCTATTGTCAAAAGCTGATAAAGTATGAGGAGTTGCTTTTCATACCCTAGAGTGAGCTGCATACAGTAACTCTTTTATAGTGTTAAGGTCAAGTCTACAGGGCATAATGTTAAGAGTCTTGGCAGCCTGAAAACTTTTTAAAAGGAATACTAGGAGTAGTCATTTTCATGTTTAAAGGTGATTGTACTTCAAAAATTTTGACTTAAAAATGAAGTAGAAGAAAGTTTTACATTTTATATTTTTGGAAGGCAGGGTAACAGACAGGTAGAAATAGAGACAGGGAGAGGGACAGAGGAAAATAAGTTGCAATTGAGTTTTAAAATCAAGAAAATTTTTAGATTATTTCATTGATGTGTCTTATAGTGAGAGTGCATTGGGTAAGAAGGAAATGAGGTTAAGATATAGAAGTTTTGGGGCTGGCATTGTGGTATAGTGGGTGAAGCTACAGCTTGCAACAGTGGCATCCCATGTTGGAGTGGCAGTTTCTTGACACTTGGAGCTGGCAGAAATAAAGCTAAACTAAAGGAGAGATGATGAGAGAGGAATATGGATAGGACAGCAGAAGTCTTTGGGTCTAGTCAAGCTTAAATTCCTGCATTTTTCAGTTATGGAAACATGCATAAATTCCCTTTTCATCATAAGCTAGATTGAATTGTTTTATGTCATTTATTCTCAAAAGTGCTATTATTAAAACAGAAAGTAATGTGGTATACCAGACCATATGTTGCATCCATTTTAAGACATCAGTGGTAGAATATGATTATTTAAAATAATTATACTAAAGCACCAATAATTATATTAAAGCACTAATACTGGTAATATAATGTATTTAATACTATTTTAAGGAAAGTGAAATATCTACTATGTTAAATATACATATAATGCTTATACATATCTCTATGTGATGTTGGCATCTATGGAATCTATGACACCTATTTGGATGCCAGTTCCTGTCCTGGATGCTCCACTTCTGATCCAGCTTCCTGCTAATTGCCAAAGTACTTGGGCCCCTGCCACTCATGTGGGAGACCAGGAAGATGTTTCTGGCTCATGGTATCAGTCTGGCTCAGCCCTGGCCTTTGCAGCAGTTAGGGGAGTGAACCAGTGTGTGGAAGATCTCTCTGTTTCCACTTTCTGTAACTCTGGCATTCAAATAATAAGTAAATCTTTTAAAAAAAACAGAGGCAAATATATCTCAGAATAAAGAACTCTGAAAATGATTTTTAACTCATTTTTTATAAGCAAGGCAAAGCCCTTCCGATAACTTTTTTTTGAGATTAAATGTTGAAAACTTTTTAAAAAATTTTCTTAAAGTTATATTAGTTTTTTTTTAATTTTATTTATTTTATTTTTTGACAGGCAGAGTGGACAGTGAGAGAGAGAGAGACAGGGAGAAAGGTCCTCCCTTGCCGCTGGCCCACCCTCCAATGGCCACTGCGGCCGGCGCGCTGCGGCCGGCGCGCTGCGCCGATCGGATGGCAGGAGCCAGGTACTTATCCTGGTTGTATCTCATATATACAGATTTAGGGATGTAGTGATACTCCCCCTCCCCAAGCTCCAACTCTTCTTCCTCCTCCCTCTCACTTTCCCACTCTTAATTTTTACAAAGATCTATTTTCAGTTTACTTAATGATTTTGTAGTTAACCATAGACTATGTAAAAGAGTTCAACAAATAGTATGAAAAAAATTAACTGTTCCTCAACAGAAGAGACAAAGGCTGTAAACAATCATCGATCTCAAAATGTCAACTTCACTCCTAAACATTACGTTTTAAGTGTTCTATTACTTACCTTGGATCAGTGAAAACATGTTATCTGTATTTTTGGGATTGGCTTATTTTATTAAGTATAATGGTTTCCAGTTGCTTCCATCTTGTTGCAAAAGAGAGGATTTCATTTTTTTAAACAGCTGTACAGTAGTATTCCATAGTGTATAAATACCGTAATTTCTTTATCCAGTCAATAGTTGATGGACATCTGAGTTGATTCATATCTTAGCTATTGTGAATTGTGCTGCAGTGAACATGGAGCTACAGATAACTCATATACTGATTTCTTTTGGTTTGGGTAACTTCCCAGGAGTGACATGGCTGGATCATATGGTAGGTCTATATTCAGATTTCTGAGCTATCTCTATACCATTTTCCACAGTGGCTGTACCAGTTTACATTCCCACCAGCAGTGGATTATCGTAAGTTAAAATTTTTATTTGTTTGAAAGGTGGTCATGGTGTGGGGGCAGACAAACAGAAATTCAGAGAGAGAGGTATTTTCCATTCACTGTTTCCGTCCCCAAATGCCTGCAAGATGCATGGCTGGGTTGGGCCAGCTCAACTGGCAACTCAGTCTGGTTCTTTCAAATCTATGGTGGCGACCTTTGCACTTGAACTACCACCTACTGCTTCTCAGCATGTGCATTAACAGGAGGATGTAATTGAGAGCAGAGCTGGGACTCAAATCTGACATTGCAATATGGAATGTATGTATTTGACTGGGCACCTTAACCACGTGCCAAATGCCTGCTTTCATTGTATTAACTGAGATTGTTGCCGGAATATTGGGAGAGTTGAGAGAGAAAGAAGAGTAGAAATTTTGAAACATATTTTTTGTGTGGAATGAGGTACTGTGGAAGGACGTTGGAGGAAGAACTTAGGGAAATTGGAAAGTATCATAACAATGTTGGATAATAGTACTTAAGGTGCTTGAGACAAGCATCATGTGGTTCCTAGTTTCACTGGTCTCACAGTCCAGTGGGTCAGGCTAGTGGATTTATTAACATTTATTAAAATATCCTGATATAGGCCAGCGCCATGGCTCACTTGGTTAATCCCTCTGCCTGCGCAGCACTGGCATCCCATATGGGTGCCAGGTTCTAGTCCTGGTTGCTCCTCTTCCAGTCCAGCTCTCTGCTGTGGCCCAGGAAAGCAGTGGAGGATGGCCCAGGTCCTTCGGTCCCTGCACCCACATGGGAGACCAGGAAAAAGTGCCTGGCTCCTGGCTTCGGATCTGTGTAGTGCCGGCCAGAGCAGCCATTTGGGGAGTGAACCAACAGAGGGAAGACCTTTCTCTCTCTCTCTCTCTCACTGTCTATAACTCTACCTGTCAAATAAATTTTAAAAAATCCGATATATAAAAATCTATAATTAAATACCTCTAGAATGGCATAGTGATAATTGTAAGACTATTACTGGCTGATAAACAGACTAAGTTTCTAATATGATAAACCCTTTCTAGAGTTTGAAATGAGCATTCTTTTTTCTTTTTTTCTTTTGATAGGCAGAGTTAGACAGTGAGAGAGAGAGACAGGAAAGTCTTCGTTCCGTTGGTTCACCCCCCAAATGGCCGCTATGGCCAGTGCACTGCACCGATCTGAAGCCGGGAGCCAGGTGCTTCTTCCTGGTTTCCCATGTGGGTGCAGGGCCCAAGGACTTGGGCCATCCTCCACTGCCTTCTCGGGCCACAGCAGAGAGCTGGACTGGAAGAGGAGCAACTGGGACAGAATCCAGCGCCCTGACCGGGACTAGAACACAGTGTGCCAGCGCCGCAGGCGGAGGATTAGCCTAGTGAGCCACGGCACCGGCGGAAATGAGCATTCTTACAACTGTGCATAGTGGTCTGCTTTGTTTTAGTAGAGTGGTAATTTGGAAGACACTTATGTGTTTTCATTTTTCTGTTTCTTGTGTTGGATGTAAGAACATCAGACCGAAATTTTGTGATTGGTTGCAGTGCATTCTCTTTTTTTCCTCTAGGTTTTCCCTTTTCTTCCTCTGTCACTTTACTTGAGTATTATCTATTCTCTTTAGAAATTCCTTTAAATTTGTGTCTCTTTATTGTAAGATGCTTCAAATTCTTTTTGCAAATAGGCTGGTCATAATGCTCTAGAATGCATCTTGGAAAGTGAATTTCTGTTCTATGTGATTTTGGAAATGATTTTCAATTCTAATTCGGGTGTTTAATCATTCTTTCATGCATTTGTTCATACCCTTCCACATTGCCCCAAGGATATAAAGTGGCCTGTGGGAAGTACTTATAATTAAGCGTAGGGTTTTCCAAACTATACTCTGATCTTATTAGATGTCATGACAAAATTCATTGCTCCACATTCAGATAAGCCTGGAATTTTTAGAGTTTCCTTAAAATTCATTACTAGGTAACTCTTGGGGATGCCATGAGGCTATATTATAGTGAAGTATTTACAAAACACATTTTTGAAAGAATTTTTTCTTAATGTATCTATTAATATATGTAAGAACTAATGTTGTAGGAATTCCCAGCTAGAGGAATGTTTAATTAATTAAATATAAATAGAATAAACAACAGATAAACCAAAATAGAATAGAATATAAAGCACTCAGAGTCTCACAAGATTAACAAGTAAATTTGCTTCTTTTTTATTATTTTTTTATTTTATTTAATGAACATACATTTCCAAAGTACAGCTTATGGATTACAATAGCTTCCCCCCCGCCATAACTTCCCTCCCACCCACAACACTCCCCTCTCCCACTCCCACTCCTCTTCCATTCACATCAAGATTAATTTTCAATTATCTTTATATACAGAAGATCAGTAAATTTGCTTCTAACATTCTTGGAGGTCATAGCAAAAGACAAACATAGTTCTCTACATTATTTTCACTTTACAGGATGGGAAAAATATCCATCATTTTCTTGGATGAAGCCACATTGCTACTGAATTATGATAAATGTGTTGCAGCCAGGTCATATCAGGTCTTTTTTTGTACTTTTCCTACGGTCAAGCTGCACACACAGGGCAAGGGAATACTCTGGGTGAGTCTTTATCAGAACCAGTGTTCAGCAGTAAGACGGTTTCTGCCCATTATCAGAAGTGAGGTCTGGTGAGACCAGCTCACGTGGAGCAGAGAGGGACAATGTTATGTCAGAAAGATCCAGAGAATCACTGCATAATCTATATAACCACCCCCTTCCCATTAGGGTTCAGTTTGAAAATGGTTATCTGAGTTAAAAACAAATGTATGTATGTATGTATCTAATCTATATCATCATTTATGTACCTACCTGTCTTATCTACTTTCTAACCATTCATCTTCTACTTATGTATCTATTATATCTTCTATATATTTATATATCTATTTAAGCCATGATATGTATTTCTTTTAAGAATAATTTTTTAAGATTTATTTATTTATTTTAAAGGAAACTTTACAGAGGTAGAAAGATATAGATAGATAGATAGATAGATAGATAGATAGATAGATACAGAGAGAGAGAGAGAGAGAGAGAGAGAGAGGTAGAGAGAGGTTTTCCATCCACTGGTTCACTTCCTAAATGGCTGCAACTGCCAGAGCTGGGGTGGTCTGAAGCCAGGAGCCTGGAGCTTCTTCCAGGTCTCCCACATGGGTGCAGGGCCCAAGGACTTGGGCCACCTTCTATTGCTCTCCCAGGCCATAGCAGATAGCTGGATTGGCAGAGGAACAACTGGGTCCTGAACAGGCACCCGTATGGGATGCCGGCACTGCAGGTGGTGGCTTTGCCTGTATGCCACAGTACTGGCCCCAAGGAATAATTTAAGATTATTTATTTGAGAAGCAGGAAAAGGGAGAAAGTATGAGAGTGAAACAGTGCTCCTATCTGTTGGTTCTCTCCACAAATGCTCACAAAGGCCAGGGCTGGATTGGGCCAGGCTGAAACCTGGAGCTGAGAAATCAGTCCAGGTCTCCCATGTGGGTGGCAGGAACCCAATCTCTTGAGCATCATTGCTGCCTCCCAGGGTTTGCATTAGCAGAAGGTTGGAGTCAGGAACTGGAGCTGCGCGTGATACCCAGGTTCTCAGATGTGGGATTTGGGTATCCTAACCAGCACCTTAAACTGCCAGGTAAAACACTCTCCTAAGGCATCATTTTAATTGTTTAAAACCAGTCTTTTTTTTTTTATCGTCTGCAAGTTTGTGTGCTAGGTGTCTCAACTACAAAGGAACCCTGAAGTAAAACATTTAATCAAATTATTAATTTGACAGAATTCTTCTTTAATCTAGAACTTGGAACTTAAAACATCTTCTCATGGGAAAGAAAGCTTTTACAATAATTTTCTTTATGAAACTTGTCAGCTTTCTAATACTACTAGGTTGAAAAACCCCATCTTTTCTATCAGCTTAGGAATTTATCACTAGTTCAGTAGTTTATTGTTGATATTTTGAAAGAATAATTACTTACAATATTTCTTTCTGTCATGAACATAATTTCTCATTTATCATAGTACAGAGACTAGTGAAAACTTCAGATATTTGACCAAATTTTCAACATTAAGGAGTATTAAATTTTGATGGACTTGAGCCCAAGTACACCATCAACTTATACTATTTGTATGAATTTAAGAAATATATGAAATCTCTCAAATTTAGTTTCCTTATTTGTCAAATACTAATATATAGTTTACAAGATTGTGGTGAGGCACACATCAGAGAGCATAAGAACATCCTTGGAAACTGGCACATATTCTGTTAATAATTGTGGTCATGAGGATGATGAAGTATTTTGTGTTAATGCATAGACTCGGTGAGTCCTATAGCAGTTTCTGAGATTGTGTAAATAACAGATGATTCATTTATACTCAAATTGTGCAAGGTAAAATCAGCTGTCCCCTTCCCTTTAATTATTATTTTAAAGAACAGCTGGTTACTGTGAAATAACAGAAAATATCTCTAAATAAAAACAGTTTATTTTCAAAGGACTCTGTTTCCTCAGATCTGACAGGCTCACAGCATATTGGTATTCAGCACTAAAATTCTGAAGTCAAACTGCATTTCAGCTATTTATGTAATAGAGATTTGGGCTTTTTCAGAAATTATAGTTTCATTGTTCCTGAATCAAATTCCATTAACAGGGGCTGGCACTGTGGCATAGTGGATTAAGCCTCTGCCTTCTGCACTGGCATCCCATGTGGGTGCCAGTTCTAGTCTTGGCTGCCCTACTTCTGATCTAGCTCTCTGCTATGGCCTTGGGGTCGGTGCCAAGGCTCAGTTGGCTAATCCTCCGCCTGTGGCGCCGGCATCCCATATAGGTGCCGGGTTCTAGTCCCAGTTGCTCCTCTTCCAGTCCAGCTCTCTGCTGTGGCCTGGGAGGGCAGTGGAGTATGGCCCAAGTGCTTGGGCCCCTGCACCCACATGGGAGACCAGGGAGAAGTACCTGGCTCCTGACTTCAGATTGGCACAGTGCTGGTTGTAGCATCCATTTGGGAAGTGAACCAATGGAAGGAAGACCTTCTCTCTCTCTCTCTCTCTCTCTCTCTCTCTCTGTCTGTAACTCTACCTGTCAAATAAAAAAAAAGAATGTCATATTCTTTTAATTTTAAAAGCTACTTTTAGCATTCATAATTATGTTAGATTTGAGGAGAACATTCATTATTTGGATTGAGGAGAAAGTGGCAGCTTTGATACAGCTGGTGGGAAGCCTCAGAAATAGAACAGTGAGAAAGGAAGGAGGCAGCACCTATTATGCCGTCCATGTGTTTTCTGTGAACTTTTAAGAAGAAGAGAGTTGTCACTTAAAATAACCTTATGTATTATTTTAGAGGATATTCATGGAAGAATTAAATCCTCAAGCGGAGGCCAGGTTAAATAATTTATTAGGACAATTATTTTCATCGCTGATGGTTTGTAAGTGGGGAAAAAATCAATGAATTCCTTTTCTATGAAGAAAAGATTCCATAACAAAATGGTCATGGTCATATAGTGCTTGAAGATAATTTATCCAGACTATCAATCCGAACTGGTCCAGGTGAAAATTGCTTTTGGAGTTCAGAAAACATAAATTCTGTAGAGCACATGATTTGACAAAAATATTTTCACTATTGTGTGTGCGTTACTTTTGCACCAACAGCGTTTCTGTGCAGTGTGCACTTCAGGGTACCAAAGAGAGGTACAAATTCTAGTTAATTAAAAGATTTTTTTAAAGGTCCTACAAAATGGTTTGTAACTACTCTCATGAACTGATTTACCTACATACTGATAATGTCTAAATTAAAAACTGAATAAAAATGAAGCATCCTGTCAAAGTGAAAAAAAGTGGTAACTGTGATTATGAGTAAACATTGTGCAAGTGGGTTCTCAATAGGACATTGCACAACTTCTTATTTTTACTGCAGAATTTTTTGAAAAGTAATAATTAATCAACCTTTTATTAATGTTAGCATTTCATTAAGATCGGGAATGGTTCATGCTATTGTGTCCTATAGACCCAGACATCATTTGGGAAAGCCTAATTTACCTGACTTCATTGATCTTTTCCTTTCTTTTAAAAATTTCAGATGGAATCTCAAGTGAAGAAATTAGTAAATTTATCATTTTCTCTGTAATACTGTCATAAGGACAGTTTGATAAAATAGCTCATTATAGTCAATGATGTGAAATATGAGTTCCATCAGCATATTTTCATCAAATGCAGCTACAGAAATTAATTTGCTATTATCAAAAACTGTGGAAAGCAAAATAAAATTAAGCATGCTGCTGTTCCTGGTTATTTGGGATTGACCCAAGTGAATTAAAAAAAAATCTTATAATGCAACAATAGCAGCACAAACAAACAAACAAAAAAAACCAGAGGAACGCTCCAAATTTAATTGGCATATGACAATGCTAGCAATGTAATAAATTTCAGATAAATTGTCATCCTCTTCACAGGTTTCCTTCAGGTCTACCTTTTCTATGCAGTCATTATCTGGAAATGTAATTTTAAAATCTTAGCTATTGTGAATTGAGCTGCAATAAACATGAGGGTACAGATAACACTTTCATATACTGATTTCATTTCATTTGGGTAAATTCCTGGAAGTGGAATTGTTGGGTCATATGGTAGATCCATTGTCAGACTTCTGAGGGATCTCTGTAGTGTCTTCCACAATGGCTGTAGTAGTTTACATTCCCATCAACAGTGCATTAGGGTGCCTTTTTCCCCACATCCTCACCAGCATTTATTGCCTGTTGATTTCTATATGAGAGCCATGCTAGAGGAAGGTGAAACCTCATTGTGGGTTCGATTTGCATTTCCCTGATGGCTAGTGATACTTTCATGTGTTCATTGGGATTTGAATTTCCTCTTTTGAAAATGTCTTTTCAAGTCCTTTGCTCATCTCTTAACTGGATTGTTTGTTTTATTGTCGAATTTCTTGAGCTCTTTATAGTTTCTGGGTATTAATCCTTTATCAGTTTCATAGTTTTCAGATACTTTCTTCCACTCTGTCGGTTGCCTCTTTGCTGAATGTTTACTTTGCAATGTGGATGCTTCTTATTTGATGAAATCCCATTTGTCTATTTTGGCCACGAATTCAAGGCTTGGACCTGGAGCCAGACATCCTTCTAACTCTTCTTTGGACAAGGATCCTCTGGTGCCTGCCTTATTGTGGTCTCAGCTGGCCATGCCCATACCGTTCTCCTACTGAGGATATCAATCTTCCTCTATGGCTCCTTCTCCTATTCCTACATGCCTTCAGTCAGCCACCTTGGCTCCCTGCACTTCTACAGGACCAACTATGACTCCTCCACCTGCTCACTGTACCTCTTCCCTGTTGCCAATGTCTCACTGGCAAAGACTGGACAGCTGTGGTGTGTCACCACCTTAGAATTGGAACTGCCACAGTCCTGTATGAACCAAGATTTGGGCAGGTTCTTGGTCACTGTGTCATGCTACACTAGGGGAGGCCAAATCATCTCCACTTCCTCGTGCTTAGTGATGCTGCATTATTGGTCAGACCTGCTCCAGATGCCTGACACATGGTCTTCTCTAGCCTCACGCTGTTAGGCCTTGCTGAGCAGAAGCAACTGCTGGAGGTAGAGCTGTATGCCGACTATAGAGAGAACTCCTCTGTGCCAACCACCCGTGTGGTTATCAAGATCCAGAGTAAGCACATCTGGGTGTATGGTGCCTACTCCACATCCATGCCCCTTTTACTGGGCTGACACCTTCTGTACAATTTCAAGATGACCTGTGATTTATAGTTGTTGCCAATAACTTCACCTTTCTCAGTGTCATTGCACTCTTCAGCTACATGCAGTGTGTATGGGGTATGGGGACCTCTGGCTCTGATGTTGCTTCTGTTTGCAGATTAGTATCTGAAAAAGGGACAGTTCCCAAAAGGAGGTCCAATGAAGGATCTGTACCCATCAGCCAGGGCTGGAGACAAGGAGGAGTCAGCCCTACAATCAGATGTGAGAGAGGATGAGGAGAGCCCTGAAGATCCCTCAGGGACAGAGGGCCAGCTGTCTGAGGAGGAGAAAGCAGAGCAGCAGAGAGGAGGGACTGGAGCCTGAGGCCAATGATGAATCTGGCTCCTGGGATGATGCAGCCTGCTGACAAAGGTCAGTGTGCCTGTTCTTGTCCCTACCTCTGCCTGGGTACCTCCAAAGCCTCTGGGTGCTGCGATAGCACCTCACTTGTTCTAGTTCTCAAAGAGAGCACAGCAGATTCTCACATTCCAGCACTTCTCACCTAAATGCTCTCCCTTTGTTTTTTTCTCTTAATAAACTATTTTGTGTGTGTGTGAGAGAGAGAGGGGAATATCAAAAGAATCTTGTTTCTTGCTTTCTGTCTTAATCAGAACTTTTCTGAAATCATTTCTAAAGGAAGATTCCATCAAAATATTGGGTTTTAGGATTTTTAGAGTTCCAAGAAGGTAAGGTGGTGGCCAGTTAAAGTAGAAAAGACTTTATTCCAGGAGGGCCAGAATAGGGGGTGAAGAGTGTGGGGGTTCAGGCTGCCTGGAGAGAAGGCAGGATATTTGAAGCCAGATTTCATTCTCACTAAACCTTTAAAAAAGACTTAAGCCCAGAAGTGGTACATGATCCTTTTTCAAAATATTTTTCAAAGCAAGTCATATGACTGAACCCAAAGTCAAAGGTTGGAGAAATATACTTCACCCTTTGAATGAAATAAACTGAAAAATCACATGGCAGAAATCGTGGATATGGAGGGGGCAACGAATTAGGCTGGTGATGTAACTTATTATAGCATCAACTCCTTTAAGATAACAGTTAACGCTTTAAACCAATTCGTGGAGGTATAAAACATACAAAAATCTTTATGGATTTCATGTATACAATGCAAGTTTGGAGATAAGTATATACCTATGAAATCATCACTGCCGTAGAACTATCCATAGTTGTAGGACAAAAGTTACCTCCTGCATTCTTATTTATTATTGCTGTTGTGGTAATAACACTTTATTTTGTTTATTAAGGAGAGAGATAGTGAGAGGGAAAAGGAGAGGGAGTGGGGAGAAGGAGGGGGAGGAGAAGGGGGATGGGAAAGGGAAGGGAGATGGGGAGGGGGAGGGGGAGGGAGAGAGAGTTTTTCTGCTGGTTTACTCCCCAGGTGCCTGCAACAGCTGAGGCTGGGTCAGGCTGAGCCAGAAACCTGGAACTCAGTCCAGGTCTCCCACATGGTCTCTCCACAGGGATCCAAGTACTCAGGCCTTCACTGAATGTTTTCTGGGTATGCATTAGCAGGAAGCTGGGATCAGAAGTGGAGCCAGAACTTTGAACCCAGGCGCTCTGAGATGAGATGTGGGTGTCTGTCGTAGGGGATATCTTTGATATTGGACAGCTGATTAATAATTTTCAATTTTAATAGCCCTGTGGGTTCTTGCCACTTATTCAGAGAAGAATTCTGATTACTGGCTCAAATAGACCAGACAACATGGTATATTTTTAAGCTTTTTAGTCAGTGAGAGAAATGTGCAGAGAATGGGGGATTTATTTAGGGGAGAAAGAGGTTTAGAAACTAAGTTGGGTCCAGGCCAGGCGTGAGCCACATGGAGCAAGCATGCAGGTAGGAAAGCAGAGACTGGATGGCTCAAAGGCCACACACTTGTGGGGCAACAAGGGCAGCAAAGGAAGGGCCCACCGTGTTGCAGGCCTTTTATTTACTCCTAAAGGGGTAGCAGTTACATAATCTGATTGGCAGGTGGGCATACAGGTGGGATCAGGTAGGGGCATGAGATCACAAAGGGGGTGTGGTGATGGGCGTGGTCTACAGCTTATAAATCAAATCCATTTTATCCTATCTGCTTGCCTATATCTTCTTAACTGCTGAGCTAAATGTCCACCTTTTTTTTTTTAAACAAATACTTAAGTATATAATATAGTATTGCCAGCTGTTTGCATTATGCTGTGTAGCAGACATCTAGGACTTATTTTATAAAATGAGATTTTGTATGCTTTGACTATTACCTCCCCATTTTGCCCTCCACTCAGCTTTTAGCAACTACCATTCCACCATCTTCTGTGAGTTTCATTACTTTATAATGTAAGTAGTATCTGTAATATTTATCTTCCGTGCCTGGCTTATTTCATTTAGGATAATGCCCTTCCCTCAGGCTCATCCATATTGTCTCAAAATTCAGGATTACTTATTTTTTAAAGATTTATTTTATTTATTTGAAATGCAGAGTTACAAAGACAGAAGGAGAGACACACAGAGAGAGGTCTTCTATCCCTTGGCTCAATCCCCAAATGGCCACAACAGCTGGAGCTGGGCCAAACTGAAGCCAGGAGCCAGAATCTTCTTCCACGTCTCCTATATGGGTGCTGGGGCCCAATCACTTGGATTGTCCTCCACTACTTTTCCAGGCACATTAGCAGGGAGATAACTGGAAGTGGATTGGAAGTGGAGCAGCTGGGACTTGAACCAGGGCCTAAATGGGATGCTGGTGCTGGAGGTGGCTGCTTATCCTGTTATACCACAATGCTGGGGCCCCAAGATTCTTTTTTTTAATGGCTAAATAATAGAGACAGTTTCTGACTTAAAGTAGTCCAGTTTATAATTTTTAAACTTTATGCTGGTGAGAGGTAATATGCACTCAGCAGAAACTGAATTTTGAGTTTTGTTCTTTCCCTTGGCTAGTACTGGCATATTCTACAGCACCAGGCTGGGGCAGTGAGTGCATGCCAGTCAACAGGGATCATGAGGGAGAAGTAATCTACAGTGATTAGTTGCTGAACTGTTGCATTTGGTGGGTTAGGTGTGTTAAATACAGTTGTGACTTGGCATATTTTCAAGTCCTGAGGAGCATCTGCATTCCACTGCTCATCCACCAAATTAAAATTTTTTGTTAACAGAGAACAGATGTCATGTATTGCCTAGGTATAATTCTAAGAAGATAACCATACTTCTTTCCCTCCCTCACCCCCATCCTTCCTTCCTTTCTTTTTTTTCTTTAATTTTTGAAAAACATAATTTCAGTCCACTCTATAGTCAAGGATTAATGCACCACTAGCCATAATATTCAATAAGTAAAAAGTATAGAGTCTACAATTCCACAAGAGTATAAACAAGGGCTAAAAACAGCAATCAAATTACAAGATGTCTGTTTTATTCCTATACATTTTTGTATTTTATATTGGCTTCTACATATTAGAGAAAACATTTGTATTTGTGTTTTTGGGACTGGCTTATTTGACTAAGCATAATGGTTTCTAGTTGCTTCCATTTTTTTGGAAAAGACAGGATTTCATTCTATTTTATGGCTGAGTAGTATTTCATAGTGTATATATACCACATTTTCTTTATCCAGTTATCAGTTGATGGACATCTGGGTTGATTCCATATCTTACAATTGTGAATTGCAATAAACATGGGGGTATATATAACTCTTTCATTTGCCAATCACATTTCTTTTGAGTAAATTCCCAGGAGCAGGATAGATGGGTAATAGTAGATCTATTTTCAGATTTTTGAGGAATCTCCATGTTGTCTTTCATAATGGCTGTGTTAGTTTACATTCCCACCAACAGTATATTAAGGTACCCTTTTCCCCACGTTCTAGCCAGCATTTATTATTTTTTTGATTTTTGGATGATAACCTTTTTAACTGGGGTGAGGTAAAACTTCATTGTGTTTTTCCCCAAAAAACCTTTTATTTAAAATATATGAACTTCATGCATTTCATAAATACAAACTTAGAAACATAGTGATTATTCCCACCCTACCCTCCCTCCCACCTAAACCCACACCCTTCTTCCTCCTCCCTTTCCTATTCCCATTCTTATTTTTTTACTACGATATATTTTCAATTAACTTTACACACATGAAATAGCTTTACACTAAGTACAGAGGTACAAATAGTATGAAAAAAACTGTTCTTAACAGTGGACACAAGGGCTGTTCAAAGTCATTGCATATAAAAATGTTAGAAAAGTTTTAGCTTCACTTTTTTTTAATTTTTTTATTTTATTTTTATTTTTTTTAGCTTCACTTCTATAGATTATCTTTTAGATAATCTATTAGTTACCACAAATCTGGGAGAACATATGGTATTTGTCTTTTTGGGACTGGCTTATTTCACTAAGTGTAATGTTTTCCAGTTGCATCCATTTTGTTGCAAATGACAGGATTTTATGTGGGTTGATTCCATATCTAAGCTATTGTGAATTCAGCTGCAATAAACATGAGGGTGCAGCTATCTCTTTCATATGCCCATTTCATTTCCTTTGGGTAGATTCCCAAGAGTAGGATGGCTGGGTCATATGGTAGATCTATATTCAGATTTCTATGGTATCTCTATACTGTTTTCCACAGTGGTTGTACCAGTTTACATTCCTACCAATAGTGGATTAGGGTTCCTTTTTCCTCAAATCCTTGCCAACGTTTCTTATTTGTTCATTTCTGTATGAAAGCTATTCTAGGGGCCAGCACTGTGGCATAGCAATTTGAGTCCTGGCTGCTCCACTCCTCATCCAGCTCTCTGCTATGGCCTGCGAAAGCAGTGGAAGATGTCCCAAGTGCCTGGACACCTGCGTCCATGTGGGAGACCTATAAGAAGCTCCTGGCTGGCCGGTGCCGTGGCTCACTAGGCTAATCCATCGCCTGTGGCGCTGGCACCCCAGGTTCTAGTCCTGGTTGTTCCTCTTCCAGTCCAGCTCTCTGCTGTGGCCCAGGAAGGCAGTGGAGGATGGCCCAAGTGCTTGGGTGCCTGTACCCGCTTGGGATACCAGGAAGAGGCACCTGGTTCCTTGCTTCGGATCGGCGCAGTGCCAACTGTGGCAGCCATTTGGGGAGTGAATCAATGGAAGGAAGACCTTTCTCTCTGTCTCTCTCTCTCACTGTCTAACTCTGCCTGTCAAAATAAAAAAAAAAAAAAAAGAAAAAAAGAAAAGAAGCTCCTGGCTGCTGGCTTCAGATCAGCACAGCTCTGGCTATTATGGCCATTTGGTGAGTGAACCAGCAGATGGAAGACCTCTCTCTCTCTCTCTCTCCCCTCCCCCTGTCTCTCTGTAACTCTGCCTTTCAAATAAATAAATAAATCTTTAAAAAAAGATAAAGTTTATAGGTGCCCCTACCCCCTTAAAAAAATAGAAACCCAGGGCTGGTGCTGTGGCATAGTGGGTAAAGCCTCTGCCTGCAGTGCCAGCATCCCATGTGGGTGCCAGTTTGAGTCCCTGCTGTACTTCTTCCAATCCTACTCTCTGCTATGGCCTGGGAAAGCAGTAGAAAATGGCCCAAGTCCTTGAGCTCCTGCACTCTTATGGGACACCTGGAAGAACCTCCTGGCTTCTGGCTTCAGATTGGCACAGCTCTGGCCATTGTGGCCAACTGGGGAGTGAACCAGTAGATGGAAGACCTCTCTCTATCTCTCTCTATTTTTCTCTCTCTTTCTGCCTTTCCTTCTCTCTCTGTGTAAGTCTGACTTTCAAATAAATAAATCTTTAAAAAAATAGAAAGCCATTCTAACTGGGGTGAGTTGAAACCTCATTGTGGTTTTGATTTGCATTTCCCTGATACTTAGTGTTTTTTTCATGTGTCTGTTGGCCATTTGGATTTCTTTTGAAAAATGCTGGTTCAAGTGCCCATTTCTTTATGGATTGTTTGTTTTGTTGTTGAGTTTACTGAGCTTTTTATATATTCTATATATTAATCTATTATCAGTTGCATAATTTACAAATAATTTTTCCCATTCTGTTGGTTGCCTCTTCACTTTCCTCAGTGATTTTTTTTTGCGGCATAGAAGCTTCTCTATTTGATGTAATCTCTTTTGTCAATTTTGGCTTTGATAGCCTGTGCTCCTGGGGTCTTTCCAAGAACTCTTTGCCTATGCCAATGTCTTGCAGGGTTTCCTAATATTCTCTAATAATTTGATGGTATCGGGTCATAGATTTAGGTCTATGATCCATTTTGGATGCATTTTTGAGTTAGGTGTAAGATAAGAGTCTTGCTTTATATTTCTGCATGCAGAGACTTAATTTTCCCAGCACTTTTTGTTGAAGAGATTGTCCTTGGTCCAGGGAGGTGTTTGGATTTATTTCTGGCATTTCTGTTCTGTTCCATTGGTTTATCCTTCTGTTTTTGTGCCAGTACCAGGATATTTTGATTATAACTGTCTGTAGTATTTCTTGATACCTGGTATTGTGTGCCTCAATATGAATTTCAACATCATTTTTTTCTCTATCTGAGAAGAATAACCTTGGTATTTTGATTAGTATTGCATTGAATCTGTAAATTGCTTTTGGTAGTATGGAAATTTTTACGATATTTCTTCTTCCAATCCATGAACATGGAAGATTTTTCCAATTTTTGTGAGGAGAGGCAGAGAGAGAGAGAGAGAGAGAGAGAGAGAGAGGCCTTCCATCCACTGGTTCACTCCCCAGATGGCCACAATGGCCAGAACTGCGCCCATCTGAAGCCAGGAGCCAGGAGCTTCTTCCAGGTCTCCCATGTGGGTGCAGGTGCCCAAGGACTTAGGCCATCTTCTACTGCTTTCCCAGGCCGTAGCAGAGAGCTGGATTGGAAAGGGAGCAGCTGCGACTAGAACTGGTGCCCATATGGGATGCTTCACGGCAGGCAGAGGATTAACCTACTATGCCACGGTGCTGGCCCAGGCCTATTGATTTTTGTGTGCTGATTTTATATCCTGCTACTTTACCAACTCTTTTTTGAGTTCTAATAGTCTCTTAATGGAGTCTTTTGGATCTCCTATATATAGAATTATGTCATCTGGAAATAGGGATAGTTTGATTTCCTGTTTCCCAATTTATATCCCTTTGATTTCTTTTTCTTGCCTAATAGCTCTTGCTAAAACTTCCAGGACTATACTAAATAGCAATGGTGAGAGTGGGCATCCTTGTCTCATTCCAGATCTTAGTGGAAATGCTTCTAACTTTTCCCCGTTCAATAGGATGCTGGCTGTGGGTTTGTCCTATGTTGCCTTGATTGTGTTGAGAAATGTTCCTTCTATACCCAATTTGCTTAAGGTTTTCATCATGAAAGGATGTTATATTTTATCAAATGCTTTCTCTTCATCTACTGAGATAATCATGTAGTTTTTTGTTCTTCAGTTTGCTAATGTGATATATCACACTTATTGGTTTGTTAATGTTGAACTGTTCCTGCATTCTAAGAATAAATCCCACTTGGTCCAGGTGAATGGTGCTTCTTATGTGTTTTTAGATTTGATTGTCTAGTATTTTGTTGAATTTTTGTGTCTATGTTAATCAGGGAAATTAGTCTGAAGTTCTCTTTCTCTGTTGTATTTTTTCAGGTTTAGAAATTAAGGTGATGCTGGCATCATAGAAACAGTTTGGGAGGATTCCTTTCCTTTCAATTATTTTGAATAGCATGAGAAGAATTGGAGTTAGTTCTTCTTTAAATGTCTGTTAGAATGCAACAGTGAAACCATCCAGTCTGACTTTTCTTTATGGGGAGGGTCTTTATTACTGATTCAATTTCCATCTTGGTTGTTGGTTTGCTTAGGTTTTCCATGTCTTCATGGCTCAATTTAGGTAGGTTGTATGTGTTCAGGGATCTGTCCATTTTTTCTAGGTTTCTTTATTTGTTGGTATACAACTCTTTGTAGTAATTCCTGAAGATTCATTTTTATTTCTGTGGTATCTCTTGTTATACTTCTTTTTTCATTTCTAATTTTATTGATTTGGGTCTTCTTCCTTTTTTTTTTTTTTTTTTTTTTTTTTTTTTGTTAGTTGGGCCAATGGTGTGTAAATTTTGTTTATGTTTTGAAATGGTGCCAACTTAAGCCCTGGGCACTGTCTTAGGCTCTGGCCCAGTTGCCATATTGTACAATAAATTCAGCCTCCCCAGCATCTAGCCTCAAGGAGTCTAGTTCACTAGGCCTCTCCAGAATCTAGCTTACTAGGAGTCACGTGACCGAATGGCCCAGCCACAAACGTCAACTCCACTTCCACTCTAATAGGATTTGCTGCTCCACTCCCTCATCTCTGGAAGGCTATAACAAGGCCTGCTTTCCCATACAGGCTGACTTTCTCTCTCACTCTCTCTCTCCAGCATGTCAGATTCCCCGCCCTCCCCCCCCAACATTAAACCTTTTCTCTTACTCCCATGCTTGGTGTGTTTTGTGGTGACCTTTCAGTTTATTTTTTATTTTTTATTTTTTATTTTTTTGACAGGCAGAGTGGACAGTGAGAGAGAGAGAGAGACAGAGAGAAAGGTCTTCTTTTGCCGTTGGTTCACCCTCCAATGGCTGCCGCGGCTGGTGCACCGCGCTGATCCGATGGCAGGAGCCAGGTGCTTCTCCTGGTCTCCCATGGGGTGCAGGGCCCAAGCACTTGGGCCATCCTCCACTGCACTCCCGGGCCACAGCAGAGAGCTGGCCTGGAAGAGAGGCAACCGGGACAGAATCTGGCGCCCCGACCGGGACTAGAGCCCAGTGTGCCGGCACCACAAGGCAGAGGATTAGCCTAGTGAGCCGCGGCGCTGGCCATTCAGTTTAATTTTTCAAAAAACCAGCTCTTCGTTTCACTGATCTTTTGTAATTTTTTTGTTTCAATTTTGTTTACTTCTTCTCTAATTATTTCTTTTCTCCTACTAATTTTAGGTTTGGTTTACTGTTGTTTTTCTAGGTTCTTGAGATGCCTGGATAGTTTGTTTATTTGGTACCTTTCCAATTTCTTGATGTAGGCACCAATTGCTATAAACTTTTCTCTTAACACTGTTTTTGCTCTACCCTGTAAGTTTGGTATGTTGTCTTGTTGTCCTCAATTGTTTCCAGAAATTTTTGATTTCTCTTTTGATTTGTTCTGTGATCCACTGTTCATTCAGAAGCATGTTGTTCAGTCTGCATGTGTTGGCATATGTTCTAGAGATTATTAAGTTTTCAATCTCCAGCTTCATTCCACTGGGGTCAGAGAAGATGCATGGTATGATTTCAACTTTTTGAATCTGCTGAGACTTACTTTATGACCTAACATATGGTCTAACCTAGAGAAAATTGCATGCATTGATGAGAAGAATGTGTGTTCTTAAACTGTAGGATCAAAAGTTCTGTAGATATTAGTTAGGTCCATTTAGTCTATAGTTTTGATTAACTCCATTGGTTCCTTGCTGATTTTCTGTTTGGTTGATCTGTTCTTTTGCTGAAAGTGGAAAGAGTTGTGTATCTGACTTATTATTTTTAAAAATTTTTTAAAGATATATTTATTTATTGAGAGGCAGAGTTACAGATGGAGAGAGGGAGAAATAGAGAGAGGTCTTCCATCCGCTGGTTCATTCCCCAAATGGGCACAGTGGCCAGAGCTGGGCTGATCTGAAGTCAGGAGTCAGGAGCCTCCTTCAGGTCTCCCATGTGAGTGCAAGGGCCCAAGCACTTGGGGAATCCTCCGCTGCTTTCCCAGGCCATATCAGAGAGCTGAATTGGAAGGGGAGCAGCCAGGTCTCAAATCGGCGCCCATATGGGATGCTGGCACTTCATGCCAGGGTGTTAACCCACTGTACCACAGCGCTGGCTCCTTCTGTTAGTTCTTGAGAGAATGGCTTAGAAACAGCGAGACTGCTCCCCCAACCCAGCTTGGCTTCTTGTCTCACAAGTGATGTCCCCTCTTGTACGTGTTCCCACCATTTCAACTCCTTCTGCTATTAGGCTCTTACCAGAGACTGAATTGATGGCATTGCCTAATCTTGAACTTTCAGCCTCTGTAACTATGAGCCAAATAATTTTATTTTACTTATGAAGCACCCAGCCTCAAGTATTTTGTCATAGAAATGTGAAATGGACTTGTACAAATGGCAATCCAGCACAAATAGAATGTGGATCATGTTGCAGGGGTTTCTTTCTTTACCTGGACCTTGGAGTCTATACTCTGAGCACTGACTGGTTTTACATGGCCTAATCTCCACATGATAAAATGTCTTAGAGACTGGAAAATTTATCTCACTTGGAGCATTTGAAGTAGGATATAGTTAATTGTTGAACATTAAGAAGATAATGCCTGGAGGAAGTGATGTATTTTTTAAAAAGATCTTACTATTTTTATTGCTTCTAGAAGCATTTTAATTTATTGCAGTATGCAGAATTTAACTTGAGGAAAGATGAACTGAGACCGGTGATCTATTGAATATCATTTGTGGTTACAGCAAAGGTTCATGGAGAATGCTTATTATGAAAATACATATCATGAGAATTTTTTTGACTGACTAAAGCATGTTTTGATTTCCTTCCTGTTTTAAACCTATTGACAAAATTGTGGTGAGACCTTTAAAAATATAAAGAAGAATTCACCAATTCCTATAGGTATGTGATGATTTTTCTTAAGGGAGTATTTGGAACATTAATCTGTAATCGTCTATTTTGCATTTATTGATTCAATGTTTTTTGCATAATATTTCTGAGAATACCATAAATGAGAAAATAATTAAGAAAATTTCTGTTCACCAGGAGCTCATAGATAGTGAAATATACTCATGTTACTAAATGCAACCAGATCTGTTTTTCCATGCTTACTCATCATCTGAAATTAAAAAAATGAAGTAACACGTTTTGAACTTGAATTTACTCATGAAATACTACTTTCCTGGAGGGAACAGCAAAAGTGTTAGCTATGGTTCTTTGGGTTGGATTACACTCTGTTTGGGGATCGGGAGATGACAGTGGGAGTGCCCACTCCAGTGATTGCAGTTCCTTCCTTAAAGTAACCTACTACATAAAAGGAGCAACATCCTGCTAATACTAACAGGATCAACAGAACAGATACAGTGAGAGAGGGTGGGCTGGAAATTCAGAAGCAATGGGGATGAGGTCAGAATTTTCTAAGCTGACTAGGCTTAATTTAGGGACCACCTAAGCCAGTGTTACCCAAACTTGTCAGCATATTGGAATCACTTGGGGAACTTAACAATTTGTTTATTGTTATACTCAGAGATTGTGATTTAATTGGTCTTAGATGAGGCTTGGGTTTTGATGATTTCAATATGACAACTGTTGGGATCCACTTCTGAACAATAACATAAGCCTACCGCTTCCTGTATTTTTGATAAATCAAAAATAAGCTTTCTACTTTTGTTTTGCAAAAAACCAACAGAGAATTGTACCCTGTAGGTCATGCCAAAACTCACAGAATGTTGGAGTTGAAAGAGAACTAAGATCATCTACTTCAAAAATTACAAATGGGGAAATTTAGGTTAATTATGGCTCCCAGACCTTTTAAGTCTGCATAACATTAAAAAAAAAAAAAAACCTTGAAATTAGTTGCCAACACCTAATTCAGAGCTTTCATACAATTATCTAGATGTTTGGATTCTTTAAATACAACAGAAAAGCTGGTCATCCTGGACGTTTAGAGCAGCAACAGGCAGACCTCAGTTGTGTTTTAGCTCATTAGCTGGAGCACCTGTTCTATGCCACTGTCTCCATCAGCCTGCCCTAGCGGACATTTGATTGGGCTCACCCTACTCTTGGCTTCCACAGAATGGAAAGCTAACTTCCTACAACTTTCACCTGTTGCTCCCAGCGCCACAACACAAAGGAAGCTTATTTGCTCTTCTGTATGTGAAGACCTCAATTTCTCAAGGCTAGGAATGTACATTCTCCCCACAGATGTTCTCTCCCTTAGTTAAATATCCCTAGATACTCCCACTGTTCCTTGTGTGACCACAGTACTGGACTGCTCATCATCCTGGTGTCTTACTCTGGATACACACTTAGTGGTCGATGTCCTGTTTAAATAGTATCCAGAGTGAAATGTGACACCTAAAGGGGGTATCCTGATGATGGACCTGGCACGTCTATTGATAAAACTGGAACTCCACCAATGTTTCTCAGTGCTATCATCTGGTAACAACACAAACAGCTGGTTCATGTTGAGCCAGAGACCAAATGAAATCCCCAAGCCTTTTTTATATGAAATAACATGAAGCCAGATTTGTTCACTCCAAACTTACGTAAATTATTTAATTCAAATACTTATGCTACTTTACAATCTGTTTAATTTCAAGTCCTGTGTCAGAGACAAGCTCTCAAAAGCAGTTTCAGTTGCAGAGAATTATTGATCCTCACAAGCCAAAGGGCACTTGAGACTGCTTTGGGTTGCCAGTGTCATCTACTGTATTAGTTGGGTTGCTGCATCCTCAGAGTTGAAGTTTTTGATGCTTTCATCTAAAATCACTGATTTAAAAAATAGAGTTGAATAAGACCAAACCTTCCTTGTGAACTGTCTATGGAGAACAAAATCACAATTCAGCAACCAAAAATTTGTTCAGTCCCTGAACTGATGTCCATGTACTAGAGAGGAAGAGAGGAAGAGAGAGAGAGGGAGGGAGAGGGTATTCCTCAAATGCCCACAATAGCCAGGGTGGGCCCAGGCCAAAGCCAGGAGCCTAAACTCAATCTGCGTCTTCCACATGGGTTCCAGGGATCCAGGTACTTGAGCCATCACCTAATGTTCCCCAGGGTGCGCTTTAGCAGGAAGTTGGAATCAGAAGACGAGCCAGGCTTGAATCCAGGGATGCTGATATGGGATGTGAGCATCCCAATAGATTTCTTAACTCTTACACTAAACATCTGCTCCAAGGCTTATTTTTCTTACCTATGAGACTTTTAGAAAGTCCTTCCAGGAAACAACTTATATTCTATTCCAATTCTCTGAATAATGTCATGGCACTATCATTAAAGAAGTTAGGTTACTGTGTGATTAACCCCACTGGATTACTAGTGATTATATCCCTTCTTAGGCAAGTATAAATCATTTTGCTACATACTCACTTTAAGCTTGTAAAAATCTAAAATTTTTCTGATTTTGCAATTCAAGATTCTAGGAGACATTAGTTATATTTTTCTGAAGAGTAGTTCCCTTTGAATGTGCACCTCATGTAAGTGAAGTTAAGCTCATAAAGTAATTCTAATTAATTAAACTCAGAACCAAAGATTTGCCAATATTGAGACACCTGATGAAAAGCCTACTATGAAGCAGCAAGTGGCAGACATTTCTCCTTTTAAAAATATATATTTATTTTTTATTTGAAAGGCAGAGTGACAGAGAAAGGGAGGGACATCAGGAAAGAGAGCTAGTGAGTGAGTGAGCAAGCTAGCGGGAGATTTCATCCACTTGTTTACTGCCTAAATGGCCACAACAGATTGATCTGGGCCAGGCTGAAGCCAGGAGCCAGGATTTCCATCCTGGTATCTCACATGGGTAGCAGGGGATCAAGTACTTGGGACAATTTTCACTGCCTTCCCAGGCGCATTAGCAGGAAGCTTGATTGGAAGCGGAGCAGCCGGGCCTTGAACCGGTGCTGTGATAGAGGATGCTGATGTCCTAAGTAGCAAATTAACCACTGCACTAAATGCCTGGTTCTAAATTTTTTTGAAGCCAATATATGGTTGACCACTTGGGAATAAACTATAATATGTGGTTCCAGAATTAATAAACAATACTATTTTGGTAGGACTTGATGCAATCTTATGCATGGGGTCTGTTTACAGGTGTCAGTCAGGGTTCTACTCTTCTGTCTCCAGGTTTTGTGCTTTTTCTGTGTCAACCTGAGCCAGTCAGCTTCTTTACACCCATCCACAGCTCGTTAGTGTTTGCACTTGTCCAGGCTGAGGTAGACAGGAGTTACATGATTATCACTTGGTGTGAGGATTGTCCATGTTCAATCCTTAAAGCACAAATGCCATCATCTGTATAATTACTACTCTGTCCTACAGGGTTTGGTCAGCACATGTTGTGTTCTAAAAGTTTTACATAGTTAATTTATCTAATTCTCACATGAGCTCATGAAATGGGTATCATTGTGCTCATTTTACAGATAAAGACTGAGGCACAAAGTGCTTATTTATTTGATTAAGTCACTTAGCTGTATGTGGAAAAGCGGTCTGGCTGCAGTCTGATTATAATTACTGCACTCCAAACCTTATCCCCCTAGCAGAGCTATACTTGACCCCCTTTATTTTTTATTTTTTTTGACAGGCAGAGTTAGTGAGAGAGAGAGAGAGAGAAAGGTCTTCCTTCCATTGGTTCGCCCCCCCCAAATGGCCACTACAGCCAGCGCGCTGCGCTGATCCGAAGCCAGGAGCCAGGTGCTTCTCCTGATATTCCATGCAGGTGCAGGGCCAAAGGACTTGTGCCATCCTCCACTGCCTTCCCAGGCCACAGCAGAGAGCTGGACTGGAAGAGGAGCAACCAGGACAGAATCTGGTGCCCCAACCAGGACTAGAACCCCGGGGTGCTGGCGCTGCAGGTGGAGGATTAGCTTAGTGAGCAGCGGCGCTGGCCAACCCCCTTTATTATTTCACAAATTGATGACATGTGAGATTTTTGGGAGTTTTTACTATTTGCTTTGTAAAATCTCCTTGCAAATGCCTGGAAAGGATGGCTGGTCTCACCATTGGAGCTATGAGAAAGAAATCTCAAAAACCACATTTAGGAAACATAAAGAATTAACTTTTGGACAGAATCAAAACCATCTTTTCTGTGATTAAAAATTCTTATTGCTTCTTGTCTTTACCTTAACTACACCTTCTCAAAATTCAAGCATGTGCACGCTTACACACACACACGCACATACACTACGTTTAACATCCCTTTTAGTATTTAAAGTTGTGGAGGAAAAGTCTTTAGTTTATTTCTCTAGAAATTCTAGAAAGGGTCCACATATTAAAAAGCTTATACAATTGCTTGTAAATTTTTAAATATCATCTTTCCATCAGTATATGTCTTGAAGTTTTTCAATATTTTTAATAAAGCATTTTGAGTCAGTTCTCATAATATATTGATGTCATACTTCTTTTTCTCTTTTTTAATGATTTATTTGTTTACTTGAAAGTCAGAGTTACACAGAGAGGAGGGGGGGGAGACAGAGAGAGAGAGAGAGAGAGAAAGTGTGTGTGTGAGAGAGAGAGAGAGAGAGTGAGAGAGAGGTCTTCCATCTGCTGGTTCACTCCCCAGTTGGCCGCAATGGCTGGAGCTGCCCCAATCTGAAGCTAGGAGTGAGGTGCTTCTACTGGGTCTCCCATGGGGGTGCAGGGGCCCAAAGACTTGGGCCATCTTCTACTGCTTTTCCAGGCCATAGCAGAGAGCCAGATCTGAAGTGGAGTAGCCAGGACTCGAACTGGTGTCCATATGGGATGCTGGCACTGCAGGTGGCAGCTTTACCTGCTATCCCACAGTGCTGACTCCAATGTCATAAATCTTAAAAGAAGTTTCTTCCCTTTCTTTTTAAAAATACCTTATTTATTTATTTAAGAAGCACAGTTAAAAAGGAGACAGTGAGATCTTCCACCCACTGGTTTACTCCTCAAAAGGCTGCAACAGCCAGAGCTAGGCTGCTGGGAGTTTCTTTCACATCTCCCATGCGGGTGCAGGCACCATGCACTTGGGCCATCTTCCACTGCTTTTCCAGGCCATTAACAGGGAGCTGGATCAGAAGCGGAGCTGGTGGAAAATGAACAGGCACCCATACAGGATGCTAGAGCCTCGAGCAGACGCTTAACCCATTATGCCACAGAGCTGGTCCTGAGAAGTTTTCTTTTCTTTTTTTAAAGTTTTATTTTATTTATTTGAAAGACAATTACAGAGAGAGAGAGAGAGAGAGACAGAGAGAGAGAGGTCTTCCATCTGCTAGTTCACTCCCCAGATGGTGCGACAACCAGAGTTGTACTGATCTGAAGCCAGGAGCTTCTTCTGGGTCTCCCATGTGGGTGCAGGGGCCCAAGGACTTAGGCCATCTTCCACTGCTTTCCCAGGCCATGGCTGGATTGGAAGAGGAATAGCTGGGACTAGAACCCATATGGGATGCCGGTGCTTCAGGCCAGGGCTTTAACCTGCTGCACCACAGCGCTGGCCCGGAGAAGTTTTCTTAAAATATAGCTTAATGTATTACCTGTCCTTCTGGCATAATACTGGTATGTGTATTGTTATTTCCTATATCCATGCTTTGTGTCTGTTATCTTGGTATCTAGTTGCTATTATTCTTTTTTCTCTTAAAGGTTTTTTTTCCTTTACCTGAAAAGCGGAGTGACAGAAGGAGGAAGGGAGGGAGAAAGGGAAGGAGGGAGGGAGGGAGGGAGGGAGAGAGACAGACAGACAGAGACAGAGAGAGAAAGTGATCTCTTGTCTCCTGGTCCACTCTCCAAATGGCTGTAGCAGTTGGGGCTGGGAAAGGCTGAAGCATGGAGCCAGGACTTCATCCATGTGGGTGGCTGAGACTCAAGTGCTTGGGCCATCATCTGCTGCTTTCCAGGTTTATTAGCAGGTAGCTAGAGCAGAATCAGTGTATCTGGGTCTGGAGCTGGCACTCTGACATGGGATGCAGGCACCCCAAGTGGTGGCTTAAACCTGCTGTGCCACAGCACCTACCCTTGCTGCTGTTCTTCTGTATTTCTCCAAAATCGATGTTGTTAATTGAGCTTTCTAAAGTACTAAACCATTTTTGCTTTGTAGTTCAATTTTATTTTCCTTAGCATTGCCAGATACTTTATCTAATTCTGTTGTTTTAAAATTTTTTCTGTGAGTATTTCATGAAGTTCATGTTCTTTTTTATTTATTTGGAAATGTAGAATAGTTTTACCCTAAAAAAATCTTTTTATGTCCTGAAATTAATCTTCCCAGGTGCTATGTTCCTTATTCTTAAATTATGCATTTTCTTTCTTACCTTTCTCCAGAAATTCTGTTGAAGTCCCAAGCTTTTTTTTTTAACTTTTATTTAATGAATATAAATTTCCAAAGTACGGCTTATGGATTACAATGGCTTCCCCCCCATAACGTCCCTCCCACCCGCAACCCTCCCCTTTCCCATTCCCTCTCCCCTTCCATTCACATGAGGATTCATTTTCAATTCTCTTTATATACAGAAGATCAGTTTAGCATACATTAAGTAAGGATTTCAACAGTTTGCTCCCACACAGAAACATAAAGTGAAAAATAATAGATGATTTTTTTAAATGATGATGAAATCAGATCAGACCTATTGTCATGTTTAATCCCAGTGAGAGTCAAGTTGGGAATTGATAATTTCTTCTCTTTTTTTTTTTTTAACAGAAGATCAGTTTAGTATACATTAAGTAAAGATTTCAACCGTTTGCACCCCCATAGAAACACAAAGTGAAATATACTGTTTGAGTACTCGTTATAGCATTAAGCCTCAATGTACAGCACATTAAGGACAGAGATCCTACATGAGGAGTAAGTGCACAGTGACTCCTGTTGTTGACTTTACAAATTGACACTCCTGTTTATGGCATCAGTAATCTCCCCATGCTCCAGTCATGAGTTTCCAAGGCTATGGAAGCCCCTTGAGTTCTCCGACTCTTACCTTGTTTAGACAAGGTCATAGTCAAAGTGGAGGTTCTCTCCTCCCTTCAGAGAAAGGTACCTCCTTCTTTGAAGACCTGTTCTTTCCACTGGGCACTGGGATCTCACTCACAAAGATCTTTCATTTAGGTTTTTTTTTTTTTTTTGCCAGAGTGTCTTGGCTTTCCATGCCTGAAATACTCTCATGGGCTTTTCAGCCAGATCCGAATGCCTTTAGGGCTGATTCTGAGGCCAGAGTGCTGTTTAGGACATCCGCCCTTCTATGAGTCTGCTGAGTATCTCACTTCCCATGTTGGATCACTCTCCCCTTTATTTATTCCATCGGTTAGTGTTAGCAGGTACTAGACTTGTTTATGTGCTCCCTTTGACTCTTAGTCCTTTCATTATGATCAATTGTGAACTGAAATTGATCACTTGGACTAGTGAGATGGCATTGGTACATGCCACCTTGATGGGATTGAATTGGAGTCCCCTGGTATGTTTCTAACTCTACCATTTGGGGCAAGTCAGCTTGAGCATGTCCCAAATTTCCAACCTTTTTTTTTTCTTTTTTCTTCTTGCATTGGGTTTGGATGTAGCTATAATTTAGCCTAGTGTTTGCTTTTTAAATTTTGCATTTAAAATTGAGCTGAATGGCTAGGAGGTGATGGTATATATTCTGTGCTTATATTTTCACTACCTGGGAGCCATACATAGTCTAAGAATTTTGCCTCCTCATGATTTTTTAGTAACTTGAAATGGATTGTTCATGCTCTGCCCCTGCCTCCTGAACTGTGAGAGATAGATTTCTGTTGTTTATAAGCTACTCAGTTTAGGTGTTTTGTTGTAGCACCTTAGAGGGACTCCTGTTTATTGGGCCAGGTAATTGTAGTGTGTCCTATTATGACTATATCTTTGGAGAATTGTTTTAAATACGGATGGTCTCCCTTCTCTTGGTAAGCCATGTTCTCTGGAAAAAATATTTTTACCTGGATTATAATGATGACTGCCAAAGGGTTTGTTTTTTACTTTTTTTTTTTTTTTTGGAATGCTTTGTTGTTAGCACAGGCTACTTGAAACAGGCAGTAGAAAACTTCATGGTCATCAAGGCCCTTTCTCTCCATTGAGAAAGGCAGATTTGAAGGATATGTGTGTGCAACTCCTCTAACTTTTTCTTCATTGGTGATTTTTTAAAAGATATTATTGTTTACTTGAGAGGTAGAGTTACAGACAGAGACAGAGAGACAGAGAGGTCTTCCATCCACTGGTTTACTCCCCAAACGGCCACAAAAGCCAGAGCTGGTTTGATCTGAAGCCAGGAGACAGGACCTCCTTCCAGGTCTCCCACACAGGTGCAGAGGCAGCACTTGGGCCATCTTCCACTGCTTTCCTAGGCCATGGCAGAGAGCTGGATTGGAAGAGGAGCAGCTGAGACTGGAACCGGTGCCCAAACAGGATGCCAGCACTGTAGACAAAGGTTTAGCCCACTACACCAAAGCGCCGGCCTCTCATTGGTGACTTTTTGAAGGAAAACCTGACCAAGTAAGGGTTAAGTCACAGACTGAATTGCCTGCTTCCTGTTTCAGAGTGCTGGCGCAAGTGCTGGCTCCTCTCTTGCGGTTCCAGCCCCTTGCTATGGTGCCTGGTAGGCAGCAGATGATGACCTAAGTACCTGAGTTCCTGCCACTCACTTAGGTGGCCAGGGTGGAATTCCTGAGTCCTGGCTTTGGCTTATCCTGGCTGTTGCTGCCATTTGGGGAGTGAACCAGTGGCTGGAAGATTGCTCTTTCAGTCTTTTTTTTTTTTTTCCTTTTGTCTCTGTCTCTGTCTCTGTCTCTCTCTCTCTCTCTCTGTCTCTCTCTCTGCCTTTCAAACAAATCTTCAGAAAGAGGCCTCTTTCATTCTCATTTGTTGGGTTATAGGTTTCTGGAGCTGATGGTCTGTGGGAACCTTGAGAGCCACTTCTCATCGCATCCCGACTTCTTTCCTGCAATGGTACCCGGTGCTTCTACCCTGGGATTATGGGTTCTTCCCATTACCTGCACTCAGCTTAGTCTGGGTGATGTATAGTTGACAAGTTCTCCTTATGGTTTCTCTATAAGGTTATTTAACACCTTTTGTTACTCATCAGGGGAGGTTTTAAGTAAATATGTTTGTCCCAACATTCTTATTGTGAAGCATTTATGATAAATATTCAAAAGATTTTCAATTAAGACTTGCTAAAATTATTTTAAAAAGTTACAGTAAGCTGTTAGGAAAAAATGATTTTTTTTTTAGTACACTTTGCCAACAGAGTAATTCTCTCATTATCTGAGGTATTGCTGTTTTGCAGATTCATCCTTAAATAAATTCATTGTTATTCTTATGAATATTATTTGTAATTGCTATCATATTCAGAGGCTTCACAAATTCCCAGTTGAAAACTGAGGGCATCAAGGCTTTATCTCTCAGCTTATACTTAAAATTATAACTGAAGATTACTCTAATTAGTTTTCTGCTGTTACAAACCAAATGATGAGTTCAAATAGGGTAAACAGGTTGTTCTTATTTCTCATCGTTTTTTCCGATACTGTATTTCCCCAAACTTAGTATTATATTTAAGTAGATATTTGTGATAGGAATTACTGGGTGCATAATATTCAATTGTTAATTGTTTTAATTTTTCCCACGAATTTTCTCTTTTCATTGGTTACAATTTTCACCATTATTACTAGCCTTTTGATTGATTACAGTTTTCATCATTAAGTTACTACTAGCCTAATGGTCACACAAAATAATCAAATAAAATCTATCATAAATAAAATTTAAAGTGACCTTTTTTAAGGAAATCACGCAACATGTTCCTTCCCGTGAAAAGTTGAAGAGACCTGAATCTTAAAGCTATAGAAATTAGAATAAAAAATAAAAAGAACGTCGATATAAAATGAACTTTTTAGGGGGGAGCATTTCAAATAGTGGTTAAAATGCTGTATAGGACCCTTGCATCTGAAATCAGAGTCCCTGGGTTAGAGTCCTGGATCTACTCCCTGTTCCAACTTCCTGCTAATGCACACCTTTGGAGGCAGCAAGTGTTGGTCCAAGTGCTTGGGTTCCTGCCACCTGAACTGGGGACCTGGACTGAGTTCCCAGCTTGTGACTTTAGCTTGGCCCAGCCCTGGCTGTTGGAAGTGTTTTGGAATTAAACCAATGGATGAAAGGTCTGTCTCCCTCTCTCTTTCTCTCTGTTTTTCTTCTACTCTCTGTGTCTCTCTGCCTATCTGATAAAATAATTGAAAAATTTTGCATAATGATTATTTAGTCTGTAAATCAACATATCAAACTTATATGGACAATTTTGTACTTATTTGGGTGATTTGACGAAGGTAAATAGCCACATTGGATAGTTCAGGTAAAACAGGTGCGTATTTTAATGAACAATACTCTAGATGAAATATCAGTTGAGGAGGACTGAATTCAGCTTCCATTTGGAGCAAGGCTGATGCTGCTCATATATTTCATTTTCAGATGATGGGGCAAGGATGGAATCATCTGAAAAACGCCACATGGTGCTGTCCTCTGAGCCAGAACAAGCCCTCATCGTTGTGCATTTGTGAGCCCAGTTAGCTGTTTTACATTTCCTGAGGTTCCTTGCCTGGATATTTCATGAGACAGTAATTTGACTTTAATAGATCATTTAAAAATGGTCTAAAACATCCCACCAGTGTGTGCAGTCAGTTATGTTTCAGGACTGGACTGTTCTTGTTCTAGAAAATGAGTTACACTTTGTTTAATTTTAAAGATGATATTTTCACAGGGTATCATACTTAGTCCATAAGTCCAGTTTCTCTTCCCATGTAATCTCCTTTCAGTGAGTGGCACCATTTGTTGTTTCATTATCTAGTTAAGAAACACTAAATTCTTCTAGATACTTGCCATCTCTTCACTGCATTTATTTTACCCCTCATAGAGTCCTTTTTATTTTTCAAATGTCTTCTTTTTTTAACTTTTATTTAATGAATATAAATTTCCAAAGTACAGTTTATGGATTACAATGGCTTCCCCCCCATAACGTCCCTCCCACCCGCAACCCTCCCCTTTCCCTCTCCCCTTCCATTCACATCAAGATTCATTTTCTATTCTCTTTATATACAGAAGATCAGTTTAGCATACATTAAGTAAAGATTTCAACAGTTTGCTCCCACACAGAAACATAAAGTGAAAAATACTGTTTGAGTACTAGTTATAGCATTAAATCACAATGTACAGCACACTAAGGACAGAGATCCTACATTAGGAGTAAGTGCACAGTGACTCCTGTTGTTGACTTAACAAATTGGCACTCTTTAGCAATCCACTTTATTATTCTTATTTTTATTTTACTGCAAACACCTTGGTTCAAATTTCTATTATTTCTCATCTGAACGATTAAAATAGATTGTTAACATGGTCTGCCTATCTCCTGTGGTTTGTCTTCAATCTGTTTCTTCCATTCTCCTTTCAGCAACTACAGTGATTTTTTTCAAAATGGAAAAAATCATGATGAGTAGCATGCTTAAGTCACATCAGTAAAAAAAGAAAATAAAAAATAAAAAAAGGCTGGTGCCACGGCTCACTTGGTTAATCCTCCACCTGTGGCTCTGGCACCCTGGGTTCTAGTCCCGGTTGGGGCGCCGGATTCTGTCCCGGTTGCTCCTCTTCCAGTCCAGCTCTCTGCTGTGGCCCGGGAAGGCAGTGGAGGATGGCCCAAGTGCTTGGGCCCTGCACCCCATGGGAGACCAGGAGGGAGCACCTGGCTCCTGGCTTTGGATCGGCGCAGCCCGCTGGCTGTAGCAGCCATTTGGGGGTTGAACCAATGGAAGGAAGACCTTTCTCTCTCTCTCTCTCTCTCTCACTGTCTAACTCTGCCTGTCAAAAAAAAAAAAAAAAAAAAGTCACATCAGTGGCTTCCTGTTGTCTTTAAACCAGGAGTGGACTGGTGTGATCATCTCTCATTCCTTTCTCATGCTCCTGCCAGCCACACCAAACTTCCTGAGTACTGCAGGGACACCTGACTTCTCCAGACATAGGACTTCCCAAATGCTATTTCATTTACATGCAGTGTCACATCTCTATGCTTATGAATATCTAGGTGATTACAGAGGTCTTCAGAGAGGAGATGAAGTCTGAGCATGGAGATAAAAGACAAGTGATGGAAGACCCTAGGATGTGGAATTAATGGAGCCATCACATAGTGAGGCAAGGTTCAGTCATGGAGGACTTCTGTGTTATGCTCAACAGCTTGGATTTTATCGTAAAGATGGTCAGGGACCATTCTAGCTATAGGTTATATCATGTAGAAAGATATAGAGGAGTGAATCAGCGTGTTTGAATTTTTTTTAAAAATGGTAAAATAATGAGTCATACAAATATAGAATGAGTACATTAAAGCTATATTATTTATTAATGAAGGTATCAGTAAGATAGTGCATGTAATTGAAAAGAGAATTTTAAGAAAATATAAGCAGATAAAAGCAACTAAGAGTGATGAGTTGAATTAAAAGTAGATGCAAAATTGGTCGATTTCCAAAGGACAAGAATCAACTGCATCTCCCTAGGACACAATTCTTTTGCATTAATATGGGTAAGAATCATTTGAAATATAATACATTTTCTATAGCTTACAGAGTGGAAAAATAAATCAAATACAGTGAAAGGTAAAGATAATCTAGAAGCAATGTGCTAGATTGTTCCCTCGTCTTGAAATCTTTCAGAATTGTTGCTGTCCCACTTGTGGGGAGCAACCCGGACTAGACTAAGTTACTGGAATTAAGACTTATTCTATGCATCTGCTCTCCCACAATATGGCGCTGGGAGAGAAGAAAACAGCTTCTACACAGCTGCCTCCAGTTCAGCCAATAAACTGTAGGACTTGCTCCTGATTGGAGGAGAGCAGCGTACTCGGCATGTGGGTAGCAGAGTTGGGATTGGTGGAAGAGGACTATAAAGGAGGAGAGAGACGGCATGCACCAGGAACATCTAAGGGGAACACCTGTGCAGTCCCCGAGAGAGCCGGCCGGCGGTGTGCCGCTCCCCTGCGGAAGTGGGGAATGTGGCCAGGGGGAACTGCCCTTCCACGGAGGTGGAAGGGATAGTAGCCAACCCGGGAAGAACCAGCAGCAAACCCGGGGAGGGCCGAGCAGACAGAAGAACAGCGCAGGGTCCTGTGTCGTTCCTCCATGAAGAGGGGGAGCGACACCACTTTATGTCAAAGAAGTATAAATAACTATTTTTGAGAAGCATAACATAGGAAGAGAGGCATGTTGGAAAATAAAGCCTGCTATGTTTGATGAGTTAGGTCATAAGGCCTTTTCATTTTACACTAAATCTTGGATTTCATCCAGAAGGTGATAGAGGAAGCGTGGTAGAGCCCAGGTGGCTTTGGATCAACGCAGCTCTGGCCATTGTGGCCAGCTGGGGAGTGAACCAGCAGATGGAAGACCTCTCTGTCTGTCTGTCTGTCTCTCTCTCTCTGTGTAACTCTTTCAAATAAATAAATCTTTAAAAAAAAAGAATTCAGGTAGAGAGAATTCTCATACTTCATGCATTATTAAAACAAAAATTTACAGCTAAATGCAAAAGTGGTCAATATCCAGAGGACAGCAGTTGACTGCATTGCTTGAGGACACACTTAATTTGCATTAAATAGGCAAGAAACATTGGCATTACTTTGAAAGATATATTTCCAGAGAGTAGTTTAGGTCAGTTGTGAAAATCTCTTGGGTTCAGCATCACAAGGTGAAATGGAGGTTAGGTGGCCATCTGCAAAGATGCTCAATTTTGGAAGCACATCAACACCCAATGTTTAAACAACTCTGATTCTTTAAAATATAAAATGAATATCTACTTTGTATTTGTTGTGTGTCACTGTGTAATAAATTATCCCCAAACTTAAGGACTTAAAATAATAATATATACTTACGTCACTCTTTCTGTGTGTCAGGAAATCAGTAATGACTTAGTTTGGCTGTTCTGCCTTGGGCCCCTCTTGAAGCTGTAGCAAAGACACTTCATCTGCAGTCATCCAAAGCATGAACAAGGCTGAAAGAAACATTTCCACAGTGTCTTACTCATGAAGGTGGCAAGCTGGCTGTTGGTGGGAGGCCTCAGTTTCTCTCTATAAATAGGGACTTCTCCACAGAGCTACCTGAGTGTACTCATGGGATGGCCCAAGATAGAAAAAGCCAGGGGGATGTCATCTTTTTATGACTTGGACTTAGACATTACATGGAATCACTTCTGTTTATTAGAAAAATGTCATTAAGTCTGGCCCATGCAAATTGTGAAGAACGAGGTTACAACTTTGGGAAGGCATTCCAGTCAGATTACAGATATGAGATAACTGTAAAAAGGAAGATGCTGTTGAAAGACACATTTATTTTTGGTTCCAAAAAATTGAAATACATGCAGTTTTTTAAAAAAATAATATGTATTTTCTATGAACTTTTTGAAGACCCTTTATGATTTCAATCCACGATGTGTATGATTATCTTTAACTCCTCCTTACCAATTACTTACATTTCCACTGTTAGAACTGTGTTCGAATGCACTTTTTGATTAATCCCTATTCGAGGAAAGAATACAGGTTACTATTTCAAAATTGCTCCCTGCTGCATGCCTGCTATGGGTTGACACCATTACTTACAGGTAGACTTTTATTGCTGAGCCCACGTAGAGCAATATCCATATTGTATTTATATACACCAGTGCACAGGAACAGACCCACCTCTTTTAACTCACAGAAGTGACAGGTTTATTTACATCAAGCATAGATGCAGAGTGCACTGGAGGTTTTCAACTGTATCTACCCAGCTTTGCGCATCAAACTCCCAGAGACTCTATTAAATCCATAGATTTGTCTTTTTTATTTCATACTAAACTATTGCTGCCATGGAACCTGTGGTATATAATCCTGTAAGTTAATAAAATGAACATGCCTGGATTTAGAAATTCTGCTCTGGATTTTGCCTAAATGGCCTCCATTTTCTTAGATGTTGATGTTTGGATGTTAACCAGCTACCTGCTCACCTTTGTGTACAGAGCTAGTACAGTTTCATTTTGATGTCTTCGTGTTAACTTTCTGAGCAGAGTACCCTTTGGAAGGATGTTGCATCTGTTTAACATGCAGGATTATTACAAGAGGCCACAGGAATTACCCTCTATTTGCTCTTGGGAAAATGTAGCCAGGCATTACCACCCATCGTGTCACCTCCTGTGCAGGGCCCTGATGACAGGTCCCCATGAGCTTGTTGACAGCAGATTCCTGCTAAGAAACAGCCCCCTCTACCATATGTTTACTGCTGGCTGAGAACATTCTTCAGCCAGTGCATCCTAGCCCTCCAGCATGCCTCTAATTATCTGAGGGGAAATAACAAAATTCTCAGTCCAGTCTCTAAAGCAAAAATCCGTCTCATTTCATATTTATGAAAACATACAGAATCAATAATTAATTTATTCCAGAGAAGGAGGATGATGGAGGAGAAGTTTTTAGCAAATGAAGAGAGAAATACTAGTTGGCGCCTATCTTGGAAATAAAGGCCTGAAAGCGAAAAGGAGAGGCAGGCTCTTCAGAAGTGTTTAATCCCAGGCCTTGGTTGTCTTGGTCTCTGAGCTGCATCTGCAGCATTTTCTGGAGGTACTATCTTTTTTTTTTAACCTGAGCAAGAAGTCAGAAATAATTCTATTTGGATATTGCTAAACTCTTGAGTGAGAAGCCTTGTTTAACACCATTATTTAATGTTGTCATATGAATCAAGTTTTGCTGATTAAATTCTGCAAGTCAATGAAAATTACATAGAAATCAAGTTGACCTTCCTGCCTTTGTACATCCAATAAACATATGTGTTGAAATGCAAGGCCAGCGTGCGGCTCACTAGGCTAATCCTCCGCCTTGCGGCGCCGGCACAACAGGTTCTAGTCCCGGTTGGGGCACCGGATTGTGTCCCGGTTGCCCCTCTTCCAGGCCAGCTCTCTGCTGTGGCCAGGGAGTGCAGTGGAGGATGGCCCAAGTGCTTGGGCCCTGCACCCCATGGGAGACCAGGAGAAGTACCTGGCTCCTGCCATCGGATCCCGGCCGCAGCGTGCCGGCCGTGGCGGCCATTGGAGGGTGAACCAACGGCAAAGGAAGACCTTTCTCTCTGTCTCTCTCTCTCACTGTCCACTCTGCCTGCCAAAAAAAAAAAAAAAGAAATGCGATATAAAATGCTCTTTACCGGCAATTTTATAAGCAGGCTGTGATATAGGCTTTAAAAGATCACGTTTTGATTTTAATAATTATTACTGTGTATCTCAAAAGTTTATCCTCCACTTTTATTTATGACATATTTAGTCATATGAATCTAAGCATATATGGCCCTGACAATTGAGTTTCTAACTTTTTGTTTTCTTTGTTGATGATATGTTGACAGAAGATAATCCCTAACAACATGCTGAAGGGAAACATGTATTTATAACCCTCATTCTTTTCTGGGAGCCTGTGTATTAAAATATCTGATACTTCCTTCTGTTTCTTGAGATGTCTTGAGACTCCACCTATCTTCTAATACTTATCTTCCTTAATTCTCCCTGAAATCCCCCAAATAGCCTCTCTGTTAAGGGTCTTTTATGTTTATCATTGTTTAAGGCATTTAGATATTTGGATAATACACTGGAGTTTTTCTGTTTATTTGATTAATCCAGGATTTCCCAAGGATTTAATGGAACAGAGTTTGGAACAGATCAACTTGTAGTGTTAAAAAATAGATTACAAATCAACATCACAGTGTTTATTAATTTTAAATGTAAATTGTTGGAGGATCTGAGACCATCCATATTCCAGATTTCCAGCACTGCTTTTCCTACTTTTAGTGTGTGAAATGTTGAGGGATACTATGTTGAGTATGGTGGAAACAGTTTTTGAGCAAGTAACTATGCCTAGAACCTTCACATTTGTCTTTGATTGGAAAACTCATTAGTGGTGTTATTTTAGGTGGTTAAACCATATAGGATAGGCCATATTTTATGTTTATCCATTTGCCAATTGATGCTTTTTTCCAATTTTAGGCTGCTCCCAATAATGCCATTATGGACATTTGTACAAAAATCTTCCTTATCTTTTACTTTTATTGCAATTTTTTTTTGGTAAATTTCAAACATATAGAGAAGTAAGCAAAACTATAATAAATCCTCATCTGCTCATAATCTACAGCCAATCTTGTTTATTATTTACCTCCACTCATTTTTCCCATGTCTGTATTTTATTGAAGCAAATTTCTGATGTCATGCCATTCCATTCATAACTGTTTCAGTACAAATCTTTAAAAGATAAGCTTCCCCTTTAAGAAACATAACTATAATACCATCAGTATGATGAAAAATAGCATTGATTTTGTAAAAAATATATATTTATTTATTTGAAAGGCAGTGTTACAGAGAGGCAGAGGGGGAGACAGAAAGAGGGGGGGGCGGCGGGTCTTCCATCCACTGGTTCACTCTCCAGATGGCTGCAATGGCTGGAACTGAGCCAATCCAAAGCCAGGAGCCAGGAGCTTCTTCTGGGTCTCCCATGCGGGCTCAAGGGCCCAAGGACTTTGGCCATCTTCTACTGTTTTCCCAGGCCATAGCAGAGAGCTGGATAGGAAGTGGAGCAGGCGGGGCTTGAACTGGTGCCCATATGGGATGCCGGCATGGCAGGCAGCGACTGCATCTGCTATGCCACAGTGCCGGCCCCAGCATTGATTTCTTAATTGATTTATATCTAAAGGTGTCATCAGTATTCACATGTACAATTTTCACATAAAATCTTGCATTTTAAAGTTTTAATTAGTATCAAAATAAGGACCACATACTGTAATTGATTAGTATGAGTATTCTACATATTTTTAAAAAGTTGTAAGTTTCCCATTCTTTCCCCTTCATGGTTCCATCTCTTGCGCTTTCTCAGCATTTGTGTGTCTAGGAGATTGCTTCATTTCTTACGTGGGATTTCCTGTAGTCTAATTTTTGCTGATTCAGCATGTTCCTATCTGCGTTTCCTATAAATTGGTAACCGGGTCTGGAGGTTGGTCAGGTTCAGATTGAGTCAAGTTCCATTTCTTTTTTATTTAAAAAATTTCAGAGTGAGTGTTGTTCTTCCACCTGGAGGCCCATAATGCATAGTTTTGTCCTCCTGTTTGTGATATTTTAGCTGCTTTTGAACTTCATTCATTAATCCTCACATTTGCAACATGATGATATTTCAATGTTTCTTAGATTCTACTTTAAACAAGAGAAATTGCCATGATCTACTATGAGTACTTGGTTATTCAATGGCACAGCCAATAAAAGAATGCAAGGATAAATGATTCATCCCTCCCCATTTATTACCAGTTTTCAAAATGGTGAGCTGCTTCCCCAGTGTTTGCCAAAGGTGACCCCTATAGATCTTTTTAAATATAATATATGGACTCAAACATAATCAACTTGATACAATTCTATTTTAATCTTAGATACATTTATAGCAATTTATGACCCAAATCTACTGCTTTGTCCTAGAGCAACTTGCTCAGCACAATCCAGTGAGTACCAGCAGCCTTCCCAGGAATGTTCTTCCAGAGAAAATAAGAATAGTGCAACAAATTGGGAGTGGAGCAGAGGAGAAATGCAGAACATCTAATTGGCAAACCAAAACTGCTTTCAGAGGAGCAGGAGAGAATTTTTAGGTGATGGTGCCCTTTTGTGGTGGTCACTGTTTTTGTCAAAACTCACAGAACTGTGAATTTTGAAATGTGAATTCCCTATATGTAAATTAAACTCCCCCCCGCTATGATAATTCAAACTTGACTTTAAAAATCAGTCCAGGCGGGTGCCACGGCTCACTAGGCTAATCCTCTGCCTGCGGAGCTGGCACACCGGGTTCTAGTCCCAGTCAGGGCGCCGGATTCTGTCCCCATCGCTCCTCTTCCAGTCCAGCTCTCTGCTGTGGCCCGGGAGTGCAGTGGAGGATGGCCCAAGTGCTTGGGCCCTGCACCCGCATGGGGAGACCAGGAGGAAGTACCTGGCTCCTGGCCTTGGATCAGCGTAGCACATTTGCCGTAGAGGCCATTGGGGCATTGGGGGGTGAACCAATGGAAAAAAGGAAGACCTTTCTCTCTGTCTCTCTCTCACTGTCTAACTCTGCCTGTCCAAAAAAAAAAAAAAAAAAATTAGTCCAAAATAATGTTATGTATTTCCCAATTATTTGTAACGACTCAATAAGGATTATTTTTAAAATGTTTGAATTGGTGTGAGCACAGCAATTAAGGTGCAGCTAGGAACATATGCATTGTATATCAGAGTGTCTGGGTTCAAATCCTGGCTCTGATTTAGATTCCAGCTACCCACTAGTTCACACTGAGAGGCAGCCTTGGACTTCTGGAGTGAGAAACTCAGAAGGTGGGGCCCAGCATTCTGTCTTCTGAATTATCCAGGTGCTTCTGTTACAGTGTGAGAAGCATCACTCAGGCAGATTTGGTGGCTACTGTACAGCAATTGGTGGTGGAGTTGGAATTCTCACTCCTAAAATCTGAAGGAATGAGGTTCCTTTATGGATTTGGGCATTCTAGCATTTGAACCCAGAGTCAGAGAACCTGGAACACTATTTTAATAGTGTTTTGACATATCTTATTGCTTCTGTACTTGAGTGGCATTATGAATGGTGTGGGGTTCTAAGAATAGGTTCCCCATTACTTTAAAACTATAGGAAATATGAACATTAGTATTTTTGGAGCACCCAATTACACTGCATTGCTATTAATGTGGCCTAGTTTTCTATGATTCTGTTTTAGAAACTGCTGGTCTTTGTTGGACTTGCTTTGATTAAAAAGAAAAAAAGGGGCGAGCTCTTTTCGAAAGAACCACATATTTAATAGGAAGTCCAGAGGCTTCAGTGTTTCTTCATCACAATATCCTGTATTTTAACACTGCTCCAATTTTAGGTTTTATTATAGCAAGACTAAAATTTCTAGAAAGACAGTTTGCCCCAGCTGTATTTTATCTTAGAAACACCTACACATGTGCACCTTAGTGTGTGAGAATGAGGGGACATAGATCCAATCATTTTAATTTACTGCACAAGGTGGTAGGGGAGGAATCCAGTAATTTTGAAATGGAGCTATCTCATGATTTGTTCCAAAGAGGCATAAAAATTGACTAAAGAGGAAATAAATAATTATAAAAGAGGAAATAATTATTAAAGAGGAAATAAAAATAAAGAGGAATTGGAAATAAAAAAGTCTCTAATGAGATGTAGAGTAGTTGTAAGCACAATAACAAGACTCACGGGTAGCTGTCAAGCCAGATCTGAGAGAGCGTGTCCATTCATTCAGAGCCGAGAGCTGAGAGTGCAGCCTGCATTAGACTGGAGCTAATAAGGGAACGAGAGTCTAGTTCTTCCCACCATTTCTCCTTCCCTCTACCCTCTTCTCCTGGACACAGGGTTTGAAGGTTGTAAAATTGCTGAAATTCCTCCTAACGTTTTATTACCCAGTGTTATCTGACTGCATAACCCACTTGGCCCAGGGCAGAGGATTCTCCTGGGGGGAAGCCCAAGACCACCTATAGAGTTATTGGGGTCTGGCTAGAACTTTGTAGTGTGAAATACTGAGGCATGCTTCTGAGCTGCTGGAGGCTACTACATTCCTTTCCACAGGTGCTTTGTTTCCCTCAGTCCTTTTCCACACACATGGACTAATTTCTATCTTCCTACCTGACAGTATGGTGCTTCACTTTCTTCCAAAAAGACCTGTGGATTCTGAAACAGAATCACCTTCACCTCTTTCTCTCCCTTAAAATATTTTAATATTCCAGACATAATTACAAGATGAAGTAAAACATTGTTAAATTTAGCCCCAGCCACCTTTCTGAGTATGTCTGCCACCTGTATATTTGGACTTGATGTTTGAATCATCCTAACGTTATCATGTGTCTCTTGCATTTAATCTCAATTCAGTATGCTTCTGTGAGTATCAATAATAATTTTGGAATAAAGGATTTGAATATGAGACTTCAGTGAATGAGCCGGTGATTACAAGGAGATTAAGATTTAGAACTGTTACAATTATACATTTTTAAAAAATCCTGAAAAGGTTGGTTTTGTGATGAATTTTAGTGTTCTAGATAGTTTAATGTGACTATTATCTTTAGGTAAACAAGAGAAAATAACTAACAATTAGACTACTTTGGTGGTAGAATTCAATTTAGGGGTGTGTTTCTGAGTCAGAATAAAAAATATTTGTTGGTCAAAGTTTCTGTTCCATTTATTTCCTATACAGAAGTGAAGTTTTCCAAACTAAATTTTGAGCTGTAATTTCACAGAAATAATCACTTTGTAGCAACTTCACAACTTCTCTGAGTAAAGCTCTAGGATTTGCTGTGTTCCAGCAAAGTTGGGGGTGCTTGTAGGAAAAATTCTCTTGGGTGGCTTGTAGCTCCGGAGGCACTGATGGGAATGTGGCTGTGTAAATAGCAGGTACCAGATCCGCCAACCCTCCTGGGATGTGTGGAACTTAGCAGCCAGTTCTGTAAATATGGAAACCAGTTGTTTTAACAGTCATCAAAGTGATAGGCAGTCTTGTGGGAACTAAAAGAAGATCTACTTTTTGTCTTTGCATTTCGAGATATGGAGTTTTGCTTAAATTTAACTTTAGATTTACTTTTCTTATAGTGTGATATGAACAAAGAATTTGGATTCTCACTTTCCTTTGCTGAACTATGGAAATTTAGTTAGTATGAAGGACGCCAATTTGTGTGTGTATGGATGTGAGTATATGAAATATGCAGTGTAGAGGACTTGAAAGGAAAGTATAAAAAGAGTAATAGAAGAATTTGAAAATTACAACTTTAATATCTTAGAACTTAATGTTCATTAAACTTAGCTAAGGAGATAGATTTTTATGTAAAATTGTGTTCATTTATTTTATAGTGCAGTATTCCATCCCAGTCCTCAGATTCTTTTAAATTTTAATCTCCATTATTCGTAAAGACAAACTTGTGCCTTGTCTAATTTTTATATCTGTAAATTAGATAACATTATGGCATATGAAATGATTCGGGTACCAAAAGCATGGTCTTGCCTGCAGGAAGGAAGCAGTGTTTGTTGGTGGACTGCTTTATGTCTGTACTTCAATAAATGTCTGCACTATCTTTTGAACTCCTTAAAGTCTAGAACTGCTTTTCTGCTCTGTTTCCTTGTGAGATAATAAATTATATTTACAAGGTTTGGGTTAGCTCCTCTGAAACACTCTGACATTTTAGGTCCTAGTTTTTTGTAGTCAGCTTAGCCACCTTTATTATGCTAATATTTTTATCTCAGTTCACAGCAAACAAAGAGGAAAAAAAAAACAAAAAACAAAAAAACAGCTACCTGCAAAGCAAACTCCTGAAATGTGTTAGAAAACAAAAGAAATATGTCTTTGTTTCATGTTTGAGCCTCTGGAAATCACTTGGTTGTCTGTTATTGTTACATAGCTATTAGTTATCTGTTGTTGCATAACAAACTACCCAAACACTTAGCAGCTTAAAACAAACATTTTTTTCTTCCACACAGGGAGTGGTTTTATTTGTTCTGACTAGGGTTTCTCGTGAAGTTGTAGTTTTGATGTTTTCTGGGCTAAATGCTGTGCTGGGACTGAAGTATCTATTTCTATGTGGATGGAAAGGCAGTGCTTTTTTAAAATTATTTTATTTTATTTTTTTAAGATTTATTTTATTTATTTGAAAGAGAGTTACAGAAAGAGGTAGACACACACACACACACACATACAGAGAGAGAGAGAGAGAGAGAGAGAGAGGTCTTCAATCCGCTGACTCACTCCCCAGATTGCCACAACGGCAGAAGCCAGGAGCTTCTTCCGGGTCTCCCATGCTGGTGCAGGGGCCCAAGGACTTGGGCCATCATCTACTGCTTTCCCAGGCCATAGCAGAGAGTTGAATCGGAAGTGGAGCAGCCAGGACTAGAACTGGCGTCCATATGGGATGATGGCACCTCAGGCCAGGACCTTAACACAATGCACCACAGTGCCAGCCCCTTTTTAATATTTTAAAAACTTATTTGAAAGACAGAGTTACAGAGAGAGGAGGGGAGATGATAGATACAGAGATAGAGGTAGATACAGAGATGGAGAGGTCTTCCATCTGCTAGTTTACTCCCTAAATGACTACGATGGGAGGGTCTAGTCCTGGCTGAAACCAGGAGTGTGGAACTCCATTTGGGTCTCCTATATGGGTGAAAGGGCCCAAGGTCGTGAGCTATCTTTACCAGGTGCATCAGCAGGAAGTTAGGAGTTGAAGTGTTGTCCATATGGGATGTTGGCATTGCACATGGTGGCTTAATCTGCTGAGCCATGCCATCCCCAACAGTTCCAGTTTTTGAAAGGTGAGGCAATTTTTGCTTTGGGGACTCTACCATAGGCTGAAGAAACGTCCTTCTCATGGGGTAGCTGGCTGCCCCCAGAGTGAGTGATCTAAGAGAAGCAAAGTGGGATTCCTAATATTGAGAATCTAAATGGGAAAGTCACACACTATTCCTTTTGCCATATCCTCTGGATACACAGAGCAGTCCTATTGCTTGTGGCAAGGTGTGGATACGGGAGGTAGAGATCCCTGGGGACTGATTACCACAATATGAATTTTCAAAATTCAGGAAGAAAAGTGATACTAGGACTGTGGGTTTGCAATTTTCCAGTAAACTATAAAAATAATTTTTTAATGTAAGTACATAGTCCCATTATTTTTCTTTGAGTCTTGATTCAAATCTAGGTGTCTGTGGTATGATTTGTGAATTTCATTGTACCTCATGCGTTGATGGTTAGCACTATCCAGGTATCTGATTCCATTGCTTGCAACCTTCAGTGGTGTAAACAAAATACTTTGTGTGCATATGGTAGGCAACTGGCAGGTATTTGTTGATTAGGTGAAGTGAACTGAAAATAGCTCATGAGATAAATTCAAGACTTCAGAGCTAGCTGAATTATATCCCAGCACTTGGCCCATACTCAGGTGAAATAACGTAAATGTGGCTAACAGTTGCTGATATATATTAGGTTTTCAAAAATAATTTTTTCTCCATTTCCCTATTGTAGAAATTTTGTGCAAGTCATTGCATGATCAAGAAAATGTGTAATTTTCTAAAAAATGAGAGACACATTCTACTTTTTCATGAAAAGGAAAAATGTGGATTCTGAGGACAAATGATTTGGTCTGTACATTATATAAGCAAGATTTTGGAACAGACAAATGCATGGTTTATGTGCTCTTAGAACACAATGACCATTTGGTGTACTGGAAGCCAGCCTCATCCTGGGTTGCCTACTTTTCCCCCACACCCAACTTTTCTTTGTTTTTCCTCTCCACCCTTTCATCTTCTCATGGACCAGCAATGTGTTATCAGCTTGGGCTCTAGATGGCCTGGAGACCAAAGGTCATTGACACAGACACAGTAAACCATATCTACATGACCAAGTCTGCAGAAAGACTCTGGACATGAAGGCTCAGGTGTATCGCCCTTGCTGGCCATACTCCATGCATATTATCACACAACGCTGCCCAGGACTGCACCAAAAGACACAAGTAGGGCTTTCTTCCATTCTTCCCCATGCCTGTCTTCCCTTGGTTGACTTTTAATCTGTATCCTCTCACCATAATAAATCAAAACCTTAGAATAAGTTTATAGTGAATTTGGCTAGTTTTTCAAGTGATTTATTTATTTTTCTTACTTTTTAAATTTTATTTAAGGAATAGAATTTCATGTATTTCATGTTACAGATTTAGGAACATAGTGATACTTCCTACCCCACCTTGCCTCCTGCCCGTGTTCCCACTCTTCCTCCTCCTTCCTATCCTATTCCCTCTCTTAATTTTTACAATGATCTACTTTCAGTTTATGTTATATTCATAAAATTAACCCTATACTAAGTAATGAGTTCAATAAATATTATGAAGGAAAAAACTCTGTTCCTTAACAGTCAAGACCAGGGCTGTAAGCAATCATCAAATCTCAAAATATCAATTTTACTCCTATACATTATATTTTTGGCACTCTGTTTTTTACCACAGATCAGGGAAAACACATGGTATTTGCTTTTTGGGACTGGCTTATTTCACTGACTACAATTGTTTCCAGTTGCATCGGTTTTGCAAAAGACAGGATTTCATTATTTTTTATGGCTGAGTATTATTCCATAGTGTATATATACTATAATTTCTTTATCCAGTCATCAGTTGATGGACATCTTAGCTATTGTGAATTGATCTGCAATACACATAAATCTTTCATATTCTAATTTCACTTCATTTGGGTAAATTTCTAGGAGTGGGATTGCTGGGTCATAGGGTAGATCTATTTTCAGCTTTTGGAGGTATCTCCATACTGTCTTCTACAATGGCTGTACTAGTTTATATTCCCATCAACAATGGACTGGGTTACTTTTTCCCCCACCCACAACCTTACCAGCATTTGTTTTTTGTTGATTTCTGTATAAGAGCCATTCTAATAAGGCGAGGTGATACCTCATTGTGTTTTTTTCTTTTAAGCCAACGAAGGCTGGTCTTTTTTTTCTTTTATTTTCCAGGTAGAGTTATAGACAGTGAGAGAGAGAGAGAGAAACAGAGAGAAAGGTCTTCCTTCTGTTGGTTCACTCCCCAAATGGCCACTAAGGCCGGCGCTGTGCTGATCTGAAGCCAGGAGCCAGGAGCTTCTTCCTGGTCTCCTGTGGGGAGCAGCCCGGACTGGACTGAGTTACTGGAATTAGGACTTATTCTATGCATCTGCTCTCCCACAATATGGCGCTGGGAGAGAAGTAAACAGCTTCCGCACAGCTGCCTCCAGTTCAACCAATAAACTGTAGGACTTGCTCCTGATTGGAGAGCAGCGTACTCGGCGTGTGGGCAGCCGAGTTAGGATTGGCGGAGGAGGACTATAAAGGAGGAGAGAGACGGCATGCACCAGGAACATCTATGGGGAACATCTAAGGGAACCCGTGCAGCCCCCGAGAAAGCCGGCCGGCGGTGTGCCGCTCCCCTGCGGAAGTGGGGAATGTGGCCAGGGGGAACTGCCCTTCCACGGAGGTGGAAGGGATAGTAGCCAACCCGGGAAGAACCAGCAGCAAACCCGGGGAGGGCCGAGCAGACAAAAGAACAGCGCAGGGTCCTGTGTCGTTCCTCCACGAAGAGGGGGAGCGACAGTCTCCCATGTGAGTGCAGGAGCCCAAGCACTTGGGTCATCCTCCACTGCCCTTCCAGGCCACAGCAGAGAGCTGGACTGGAAGAGGAGCAACCAGGACAGAATCCGGCGCCCCAACTGGGACTAGAACCCAGCACCCATATGGGATGCTGGCACTGCAGGCAGAGGATTAACCAACTGAGCCTTGGTGCTGGCCCTCATTGTGATTTTGAATTGCATTTCCCTGATGGCTCATGATCCTGAGCATATTTTTTGTATCTGTTGGTCATTTGGATTTCATTCTTTAAAAAGTGGTTGCCCAAGTCCTTTGCCCATTTCTTAAAGAGGTTATTTTGTTTTATTTATTTGTTTAGCACCTTTGTCAAAGATTAGTTGGTTGTAGATGCAAGGATCGATTTTTGGAATTTCTGTTCTGTTCCATTGGTCTGCATGTCTATTTTTCTGAGAGTACCAAGTGTTTTGGTTACAACTGCCTGTATTATGTCTTGAAATCTGGTATTGTGATACCTCTGGCTTTGTTTTCATTGTTTAAGATTGCTATGAATATTAGAGATCACTTGTGAATACGAATGAATTTTAGCATAGTTTTTTCTGGTTCTGAGAAGAATGCCATTGGTGTTTTGATTGGGATCACATTGATTCTGTAAATTGCTTTCGGTGGTATTGACATTTCGATGATACTAATCCTTCCAATCCATGAGCATGGAAGATTTTTCTTTTTTTGTGTGTCTTCTAATTTCTTTAACTTTTTAAATTTTCATTGTAGAGATCTTTCACCTCTTTAGTTAATTTTATTCTAAGGTATTTAAAATTTTTTGTAGCTATTGTGAATAGTACTGATCTTACAAGTTCTTTCTCAATCAAGGCATTGTTTGAATATACAAATGCTATTGATTTTTGTGTGCTAATTTTATATTTTGTCATTTTACCAAACTTTTTTTTAAAAAAGATTTTTATTTCTTTATTTGAGAGGTAGAATTATAGACAATGAGAGGTAGAGACAGAGAGAAAGGTCTTTCATCCAATAGCCCACTCCCCAAATGGCCACAATGGCCAAAGCTGCACTGATCCAAATCCAGGAGCCAGGTGCTTCTTCTGGGTCTCCCTCACAGCTGTAGTAGCCCAAGCACTCAGGCCATCTTCTTCATTTTTTAAAATTTATTTATTTTATTTTTTAAGGAATACAAATTTCATAAGTACAACTTTAGGAATATAGTTATTCTTCCCACCATACCTGCCCTCCCACCCACACTCCCATCCCTCTTCCTCTTCCCTCTACCCTTGCAAGTCCCCTTCTCCATTAAGATTCATTTTCAATTAACTCTGTACACAGAAGACCAACTCTATACTCAGTAAAGATTTCAACAATTTGCACCCCCCCCACACACAAATTGGGAACTACTTTTACAGTTAACTCTCATAATACAACTCATTGAGGGCAAAGATCCTGCATGGGGAGTTAGTGCACAGTGACTCTTGTTAATTTAACAATTAACACTCTTAATTATGATGTCAGTGACTACCCGAGGCTCCCGACATGAGCTGCCTAGGCTATGGAAGCATTTTGAATCCACAAATCCCATCAGTATTTAGACAAGGCCATGAGCAAAGTGGAAGTTCTCTTCTTCCTTTAGAGCATCCTTCTTTGATGGTCAGTTCATCTTTTAGTACTTTCCTAGGCCATAGCAGAGCTAGATCAGAAGAGGAGCAGCCAGGACTCGAACCAGCACCCTTATGGTGTGCTGGTGCTGCAGGTGGAAGATTAACCTACTGCACTACAGTGTTGGCCCCCCAAACTCTTATATGAATTCCAATATTCTCAGTGGAGTATTTGGTTCCCCTTAGGTAGAATCATGTCATATGCAGAGATAATTTGACTTTCTCTTTTCCAATTTGTATCCCTTTGATTTATTTTTCTTGCCTAATGTCTCTGACTAAAACTTAACAGAGCTGTATTGAATATCAGTGGTGAAAGTGGACATCCATATCTGATTCCAGATCTTTAGTGTAAATGCTTCCAACTATTCCACATTCAAAATGATGCCTGCTGTGCATTTGTCAGATATTGCCTCAATTATGTTGAGGAATGTTGCTTCCTTACTCAATTTTCTTAAGATTTTTTATCATGAAAAGATACTGTATTTTATCAAATACTTTCTCTTCATCTATTGAGATAGCATGGTTTTTATTCTTCAATTTGTTAATGTGATATATCACATTTATTGATTTGCATATTTTAAAGGTTTATTTATTTTAAAGTCAGAGTTACAGAGAGGCAGAGAGAGAGAGAAAGAGAAAGAGAGAAAGAGAGAGAGAAGGAGAGAAAGAAAGGAAGGAAGGGAGGGAGGGAGGGAGGGAGGAAGGAAAGAAAGAAGGAAGGGAGGAAGAAATGTCTTCTATCTACTGATTTATTCCCCAAATGGTTGCAACAGCTGGAGCTGGGCCAATTTAAGCCAGGAACCTGGTCTTTTAGGTCTCATACATGGTTCCATGGGCCGGCCCAAGGACTTAGGCTATCTTCCACTGCTTTCCTAGGCCATAGTAGAGAGCTGAATTGAAAATGGTGTAGCTGGACTCTAACTGTCACCCATATGGGATGCCAGCACTACAGGTGGCAACTTTACCTGCTATGTCACTGCACTGACCCCTGATTTGCATATGTTGAAACATCAGTGCATACCATATATAAATCCCACTTGGTCCTGGTGAATGATTGTGGGGAGCAACCGAGACTAGACTAAATTATTGGAACTGCTAAGACTAATTCTATACATCTGCTCTCCCACCATATGGCGCTGAGAGGGAATAAACAACTTACACACAGCTGCCTCACCAATTCGACTAACAAGCTGCAGGAGCTGATCCTGCTCCTGATTGAATGAGAGCAGCATGCTCAGTGCGTAGGGAGAGAACGCCAGCAGAGTTGGGATTGGTGGAAGAGGACTATAAAGGAGCAGAGAGACGACATGCAGGAGGAACATCGGAGGAACCCCTGAGAGAGCCGGCTGGTGGTGTGCCACTCCTCCGCGGAAGCGGGAAAAGTGGCGGGGGTGCCGCCCCTCCACGGAGGCAGGGGGGAACGGCAGCCAACCCGGGAAGGACTGGGCAAAGAGAACAGCGCAGGGTCCGATGTTGTTCCTCCGCGAGTGGGGGAGTGACGAATGATGTTTCTGATGTGTTGTTGGATTCAGTTAGGTAATATTTTATTAAGGATTTTTTTGCATCTGTGTTCATCAATGATACTGATCTATAGTTCTCTTTGTTGTATTTTTTTCTGGTTTTGGAATTAAGGTGTTGTTGGTTTCATGGAAGGAGTTTAAATAGTTTGAGAATTGGAATTAGTTCTTTTTCTTTCTTTTTTTTTTTTTTGACAGGTAGAGTGGACAGTGACAGAGAGAGAGAGAGACAGAAAGATCTTCCTTTTCCATTGATTCACCCCCCAGTGGCCGCTGCGGCTGGCGTACCGCGCTGATCCGAAGCCAGGAGCCAGGTGCTTCTCCTGGTCTCCCATACGGGTGCAGGATCCAAGGACTTGGGCCATCCTCCACTGCCTTCCCTGGCCACAGCAGAGAGCTGGACTGGAAGAGGAGCAACCGGGACAGAATCTGGCACCCTGAACGGGACTAGAACCCGGGGTGCCGGTGCCGCAGGTGGAGGATTAGCCTAGTGAGCCGCGGTGCAGGCCAGAATTAGTTCTTTAAAAGTCTGATAGATTTGCAAGAACTACACAAAGAATTTGTGTGATCTCAGTGTTAGCAATGAACCCCTCTGCAACCATCCTTCCGAGTCATTTATGGAACTCTGAGCCTCTGAAGCCAGACATAGTTATTGCCCAGAGACCCAACTGGGTTCCTTGCTTTATCATGCAGTCACAGACTTCTCATGGTCATTGTACGCAGGGCTCCCACAGCCACAGGGAGCAGGCAATCTACTCAGCCTTATGAGGCTGCTCTAAGGCAATTCCAGAGCCAGCTGCCTGTCTCTGTTCCACCTTGGCAGTTTGAATAGAGGCACCAGTGATACAGAGGGGAGGGGAGCACTTAAGAGACTGAAGTGGATACCCCAACCCTGCCAACCCTCCAGGAAAGAGTCAAAGAAAGTGATGACTGTGTATTTATCCTTCAGATAAATTCCCCTAGTTACATGTGGACTAGCCGCAGTGGCCTGCACTTGCCTTTAAAGATGGGAATTCTTTCCTGCTCTTTACCTGGAGCCCTTGTAGGAGGGATAGTAAGCATGCCTTGTGCTCTCGCTTCACCGGTTTAGGTGGGCAGCCTGTCCCGTACTAACACTCCAGGCCTGATTGGGTGGTCCACAAGGTTCTCCCTCAGGCAATATCACCAGTGACATGGGCTGTCACAGTCTCCTATTTCTCTTTAAGAAAATGGTGTCTCCTCCTGATGCTGATTCTGATACTCATAGGAGTGGGACAGAGGAGCACTGCCCGACTTTTTGCTGCCGAGTATAGCACTCTGTAGGAGTGGGGCAGGGGCAGAAAACAGGGTGGCTTTGCTGCTCCAAGCCTGGCACTTACCCAGATACCAGTTAGCTCCCCAGGCTGAAGTAAAAGTCAGTAGATGACTGTAGAATACCTCTAAGCTAGAACCGTGAGCTGTGGGGCATACAACTATTCCTTCCTCTTTGTTGTGGTCTGATGGAAGCTGGCTTTGCTGTGTAGCTGGCTGTATTGGTATGTCCATCTTCTCTCCTCTTGTCCCACAAAGTCTTCATTTTTTTTCAAGTTCTTGGCTGAAAATTTCCATCAGTCAGGCATCTGGAAGTGTTGCCTTTCCTTTGTTCTTTTCATATCCCGGAGAAGCTGAAGTTTGTGTGGCTACACTCTGTTCAGCCATCTTGGATCTCCCTCACTGTCTGTTCTTAAAGAACTTCTCATTCACCACACTGCAAATTTTCATGCCAGTTTATCAACCAGTTTTCAGGAATTTGGTTAACAAATCTTGCCTTACAGGAAGGTACCATCTTCAGTGTAGAGAGCTCTAGTCCTCATGGATGAATCAGAACCCAGCTTGGTAAGGGCATGCTTCCTAGGCCCACTGGGCAGCCAGGCAGATCACAGCTCCTAGTGACTCACTGCCCCTGTCTCTGTATTTTCCACACAAATGTCACCTGTGAGAAATATTACACATGAGAAATTTTACACATTGAGAAAACAAACTGGGAGTTAAATAATGTGACCAGGGTTACTCAGTTGGTATGCAAGTGTGAACTGGGACTGTGGTCTTAGAATCAATTCTGGTGAACTTCCCTCCTCCTTGTGTGGTAGCAACCCCTGGTATCCCATAGCATAACCCCTTGTATCCCATAGCAATCTGTGGATTGCTTGAAATTCAGCTTTAGCTGAAATACATGTGAACTCTGACTGTGTTCAGGCTAACAGTGTCCCACAGCAAGGGCATATCACTCATCTTTCTGCCAAAATGCCTTTTGTGACGTCACAGATGTCTGGTCAGCCCATGTACAAGCGTAGTCCAGAGCTTTCTCTCAGGGTAGCCTTCAACCCAAAAGGAAATGAGGAGAGCTGGACAAGTCTCTGATCTGTATCCTACAGGAGCGTATTTTCAGGAAGAAAGTGCTCAGGAGGTCCCAGGAGTAGTAAGTACTTGTTTTCAGCAACCACACTGAAAACCATCCCTTATACTGGACTTTCCTCCCTCCCCTGGTCCCTCATCTTGCTTCCTAGAATGCCTCCCAGATAAACTGTTCCAACATTTTTCTCAAGCTTCATATTGAGGGAAACCAAAACCCACACACAGGCCTTTAATCCTGAGAGGAAACTAAGGTAGATCCTTCTCCCCGAAACCCAGAAGTTACCTCTGTCCGATGAAGACCTCCAGAAAGCACGTTCTTAGTGCTTCCCAAGAGCGATAGAAATAGTCTGGGGAGATCCTTTATGTCCTGTGTTTTCCCCAAATGATCAGATCCAGGACAGAACTTCAGATCAGAGAGAGCTTCCTGGATCCTAACAGAATGTAGAATATGTTCATTCTCAGAGTCCAGAAGAACAAAGTAGATCCTCATGTGTGGACTTCTTGAACTTTCAATAGTCAGAACGAAGAATTACTTGTTATGTAAGAAACTGCCCAAAACTCAGTGGTTTAAAGCAGGTCAACATTTATTTTACTCATTGTAATATGACTTCATAATTGCTGTCTTGACAAGTTTTGAGGCCCAGGGTAGAGACCAGTCAGTTCCCCTTCTTTGAGCAGCCAATTAAATCCATACCCAAGGAGATCCAAGATGTCTGAATTAGGGTATAGCCACACTAATGAAAAAAAAAAAAAACATATGGAAAGGAAGGACCACACTTCTAGTGGTCTAAGGGAAATTTTTGTGGGACGGGAGGAGAGAAGACTGAGACACCGCTGCGGCCAGCCACTCAGAGCTGCCAGCTGTGGGCTGCCATCATACCACGACAAGGTAGGAAGACATTTCTGCAGGCCCTGCCAGTCGTAGATTTAGCTGAGAGGGGATCCTACAGTCACTCACTAACTTTTACCTCATCCTGGGGAGCTGACTGAGATCTGAGCAACTGCCAGACTTGGAGTAGGGAAACTGCCTTGCTTCCTTCTCCTCCCCCACTCCCACAGAGTACTATACTTAACAGCAAAAAGCTGATGTGTTCCTTTGGGGACACCATGTTGTCTTCCTTCTTCCTGTTTCTTGAATTGCTGAGTTTATTTTTAGGCATTTGTGGATATACTTATTGTTTTTTCCCCTGTGATGGCTTTTATCTTTGGACTATGCCTCTATGAATTAGTGGAGTGTCTTCTCTTTCAGCAATATCTTTTTTTTTTTTTGGGCAGGCAGAGTGGACAGTGAGAGAGAGAGACAGAGAGAAAGGTCTTCCTTTTGCCGTTGGTTCACCCTCCAATGGCTGCCGCGGCCGGCGTGCTGTGGCCGGCGCACCACGCTGATCCGATGGCAGGAGACAGGTACTTATCCTGGTCTCCCATGGGGTGCAGGGCCCAAGTACTTTGGGCCATCCTCCACTGTACTCCCAGGCCACAGCAGAGAGCTGGCCTGGAAGAGGGGAACCGGGACAGAATCCAGCGCCCTGACCAGGACTAGAACCCGGTGTGCCGGCGCCACAAGGTGGAGGATTAGCCTATTGAGCCGCGGCACCGGCCCTTCTTTCAGCAATATCTTGAGGTATGTTTGTGCTTGGTGTGGCCAGGGAGCTCTGTTTAGTGCTCCAGGATGAAGGGAGTGTCCAAGGTGATTTCCAAATTGGGCATGGTGAATCTTTTTTTTATTTGAGGGGAGATTTATTTAGCTTTGTTGGCATAGTCTCATGCTCAACCTCTTCTTCTCCAAGGAGACCAATGGCTGCATGATAGCCCCGGTGGGTACAGTATTCATCCACGTTGCCACAAGAACCACACAGAAGATCCAAGCAGTACTCGGTGTGAGCACAGATTCTGTAGCAATGACCCTTACCAGGGAATCAGGGAGCCCAGAGTGTGTGGAGCCACCCACACAGACTATCCAAAGACCCTTCACACATAGCTACTCTGTTTTCACAGTCCCAGCACACAAGACTCCCATAGTCATGAGCACCCAGACCTCTCTCAGTTCTCCCAGCCAGACTCAGGCATGTCTTCTCGGCTGGTAGCTGTGTGCACAGACATGAGCTGGCACAGCTGTTAACATAGATCCAAAACCACGCCTGCCTCCCCTTGCTAGTTATAGGACACTAGTGCTGGGTAGTTGAGAAGAGAGAAATTTGCCCACTCCCTCATCCCCTTTTTTTCCCCTCTAGGTTGGCAGTTATACTGTCTCCCATAGGGCTCCAAACCAGACACATGCTTGTCTGTTCTCGCAGCTTTCTCTCCAGTGGCTTGAGCTGCTGCAGTCCAGTCTCACCTCATTCTTTAGTGTGTAAATTATATATCCTGCAACTTTACCAAACTCTCGTATGAGTTCCAATAGCCTCTTAGTGATCTTTTGGTTCCCCTATTTATAGAATAATGTCATCTGAAAGCAGGGATAGTTTGACTTCCTCCTTTCCAATTTTTATCCCTTTGATTTCTTTTTCTTGCCTAATGTGTCTGGCTAATAGTTCTAGGACAGTATTCAATAGCATTGGTGAAAGTGTGTATCCTTGTATGATTCTGTTTCATAGTGGAAATGCTTCCAACTTTCCCCCATTCAATAAGATGCTGGTTGTGGGTTTGTCATAAATTGTCTTGATTGCATTGAGGAATTCTCTTTCTATACCCAATTTGCTTAAGTTTTTTTTATCATGAAAGGATATTGTATTTTTTTCAAGATTTTTAAAAAATTCATTTGAGAGGTAGAGTTAGAGTTGGAGACTCAGAGATTAAGGTATTTCATCTGCTGGTTCACTCCCCAAATGGCCACCAATATCCAGAGCTGAGATGATTCCAAGCCAGGAGCCACCCAAGGATGTTGTATTTTATCAAATTCTTTGTCTGCACCTATTGAGAGAATCATGGTTTTTGTTCTTTAGTTTGTTGATGTGATGTATCATATTGATTGATTTGCTAATGTTGGATCATCCCTGCATACCAGGAATAAATCTCACTTGGTCCAGCTGAATGATCTTTCTGACATGTTGTTGGATTCGATTAACTAGTATTTTCTTGAGAATTCTTGCATATATGTCACCAGGAATATTAATCTATGGTTCTATTTCTTTCTAGTATCTTTTTCTGGTTTTGGGATTAAATTGTTGCTGGCATCATAAAAGGAGCTTGGAAAGTTTCCCTCTCTTTCAAATGTTTGAATAACTTGAGAAGAATTGGAATTATTTCCTTTTTAAAAGTCTGGTGGAATATTCCTAAAGTTGGATTTTTGAAATACATGAAGTTTCTGGGGACAAAATGTCTGGCAGAATTCAGCAATGAAGCCATTCAGCCCTGTGCTTTTCTTTGTTGATGGATCTTTATTTACTGATTCAATCACTATCTCAGTTATTGGTCTTGTTAGGTTTTATGTCTCATGTCTCAAGTCTTAGTTTTGGTAGATTGTATGTGTCCAGGAATCTTTCCATTTTTCTAGATTTTCCAATTTGTTGGCACATAGTTGTTTGTAGTAATTCCTGAAGGTTCATTTTATTTCTGTGGAATCCTTTTTTATTTCTGGAGTATCTCCTTTTTCATCTGAGTTTATTAATGTTGGTGTTCTTCCTCTTTTTTTTGGTTAACTGGGCCAATGGTACGTCGATTTTGTTTATTTTTTCTAAAAACGAACTCTTCATTTCATTGATCTTTTGCATTTTTTTAATTTCAAATTTGTTTATTTAATTTTAGTTATTTCTTTCCTCCTACTAATTTTGAGTTTGGCTTAGTGTTGTTTTTCTAGGTCCATGAGATGTATTGATCGCTCATTTATTTGAGGCCTTTCCAATTTCTTGTGTAGGCAGCAATTTCTATATACTTCTTTCTTAAACTTGCTTTTTTTTTAATCCCATATGTTTTGATGTTATTGTCATCTTCATTCATTTCTTTTTTTTTAAATTTATTTGACACGTAGAGTTATTGACAGTGAGAGAGACAGAGAGAAAGGTCTTCCTTCTGTTGGTTTACTCCACAAATGGCTGCCATGGCTCGTGCTGTGCCAATCAGAAGCCAGGAGCCAGGTGCTTCTTCCTGGTCTCCCATGTGGGTGCAGGGACCCAAGGACTTGGGCCATCCTCCACTGCCCTCCCAGGCCACAGCAGACTGGACTGGAAGAGAAGCAACCGGAACTAGAACCCGGTGCCCATATGGGATGCTGGCGCTGCAAGCGGAGGATTAACCAAGTGAGCCACAGCGCCAGCCCCATCTGCGTTCATTTCTATGAACTGTTTGATATTCTTTCTTATTTTTTCTGTGACCACTGTTCATTCAGCAGTGTGCTGTTCAACCTCCTTATTTTTGAATATTTTCTAGATATTCTTGAGTTATTAATTTCCAATTTAATTAAATTGTAATCAGAAAAGATGTGTGATATTATTTCCTCTTTTCTGAATTTGTTGAGACTTGTTTTATGGCCGATCATATTGTCTATCCTGGAGAATATTTTTTTGTTGATTTTCTGTCTTGTTGCTCTGTCATTTGATGAATGTGCAGTGTTGAGTCCACCATTACTGTTGTATTGAAGACTATGTCTCCATTTAGATGTATTAGCAATTGTTTTAAAAATGTTCTAAATGAAAGCTCTCTGTAAGATCCCAGTGGAAAGAATGGGCCATCAAAGAAGGAGGTACCTTTCTCTGAAGGGAGGAGAGAACTTCCACTTTGATTATGGCCTTGTCTAAATAAGGTCAGAGTTTGTGAACTCAAGAGGCTCTCATAGCCTTGGCAGCTCATGACAAGAGCCTTGGGTGATTACTGATATCATAAATAAGAGTTTCAAGTGTAAATCAACAACAGGAGTCACTGTGCACTTACTCCCCATGTAGGATCTCTGTCCTTAATGTGCTGTACTATGCAAATTAACGGTAAAACTACTACTCAAGCAGTACTTTATACATTGTGTGTCTGTGTGGGTGTAACCTTGAAATCTTTACTTAGCATGTACTAAGTTGATCTTCTGTATATAAAGATAATTTAAAATGACACTTGGTGAAGAATGGGATGGGAGAGGGAATGGGAGATGGGGTGGTTGTGGGTAGGAGGGAGGTTATTGGGGGACAAAGCTACTATAATCCAAAAGTTGTACTTTCAAAATTTATATTTATTAAATAAAAGTTTTAACAACAACAACAACAAAACAATTGTTTTAAATAGCCAGACACCCTGGAATTGGGTGCATATAAATTCTTTATAGTCACATCTACCTGTTGAATTGATTCCTTAATTATTACACAATGCCATTCTTTATCTCTTTTAACAATTTTTGTATTAAAGTCTATTTTGTCTCATATTAGGATGACTACACCTGCATGATTTTGCTTTCCGCTAGCATGGGCTGTCTTTTTCCATCATTTTACTTTTAATTTTCCTTTATCTTTGTTGTTGAGGTCTGTTTCTTTTAGGCAATAAATAGGTGGGTCTTATTTTTAAATCCATTCAGCCAGCCTGTTTTTCTTATTTGCAGAATTTAGACCACTTAAATTCATTATTGATAACTAAGGACTTGGCCCTGCCATTTTCCATAAAGATTTCTAATGTTTGCTTTGGATTTACTTTTTACTTTTACTAGATTTTCTGGCTCCACATTCTTTCATAATGATGGCTATCTTTCCATGTTTCTTTGTGTAGCAAGAGCATACTTAAGCATCATTTGTAAAGTTGGATTATTGATGACAAATTCTTTGCATTTCTATTTGTTATGGAAGGTCTGTATTTCACCTTTATTCAGAAATGAGAGCTTTGCAGGGTATAGTATTCTGTGTTGACAGTTTTTTTCTCTTAAGACTTAGACTGTGTCTCTCCATCTCTCTTAGCCTGTGGCATTTGTGATGAGAAATCATCTGTAAGTCTAATTGGAGACCCTCTGAAAGTGATCTGGCATTTCCCTCATGCACATTTTACATTATTTTCTTTACATCTTACTGTTGAAATTTTGACTATAACGTGCTGTGGTGAAGATCTTTTGTAGCCATGTCTATTAGGAGTTCTCTGTGCCTCATGTACTTGGGCATCCCTTTCTCCACATTAGATTAGTTTTCTGATATTTTTTAACTGACTAGGCCTTATAATACATTTTCTTTCTATTCCTTCAGGAACTCCTAAGACCTGTTTTTTGGATTGTTCAATAGTATTCTATAAATATTGAACATTGTTTTAATTTTTCTAATTTTTTCTTGTCTCTTTCCCCATCTTTTGGTCTATTTCCAAAGATTTGTCTTCTTTTGACCCTTCAAGTCTGTTGTTGAGGCTTTCCATGCATTTTTATTTGACATATTGAATTCCTCATTTATAATATTTGTTTGATTTCTCTTCAAACTCTCAATTTTGTGAAATTTTTTGCTCCATGTCATGTATGAATTTCTTTAACTCATGACTTTTCTTCTCATTGGTTCTCAGCAATCCTATGATAATTCTTTTGAATTCCTTTTCAGGCATTTCATCAATCTCTTCATCTTCATATTATAATATTAAAGTGTTGTTATATTCTGTTGGGGAGTCACATTATCTTCCTTATTTCTTGAATTTCTGCATTTATTTTTAGGTATTTGTGTAAATACTTGTTGGTTTTCTTCTCTGATGGATTTTATCTTTGGACTATATGTCTATGAATTAGTTGAGTGTCTGCTCTTTCATTAATACCAAGAGGCACATACTGGGTGTGGCCACAGCTCTCTCTTCAGTGCTCCTGGGTTGGTGAGTATCCAGGGTGACACCCAGTTTGGGAGTGGAAGATCTCTTCTGTCAGCTAGGGGGTGGTAATAATCACCAATGTGGCATAATTACACCTTCACCTTTTCTCTTCCAAGTGATCATTGTCCAGGGTTAGCCCACAGTGATACAACCCTTATCTGCACTGCTGCATGAACTGCACAAAAGATTTGTGCATTTCTAAGGATGGACACTGATCCTTCTGCAATTACCCATCCTGAATAATCATGGAGCTCTGAGCCTCTGGCTCCTAACAGTGATTTCCCAGAGACCCTGGTACACCCTGTACCACATTGTGCAGTCACAGATTTCCCAGAGTCATAGTGTCCCACATCCACAGAATGCAGAGAATCTGCTCCGCCCCACTAGCCTGCCACGTCTACGGAGATAGCAGAGATGTTCTCATAGGCAGATGCCTGTGGGTCTCCACCTTGGCAGTTTGATTCCTGGAACCTATGAATAATTGAGAGTATGGGGCCACCTCACTGTCCTATGTGGGTACCCAGCCCCCATCAACCCTATCAGCAAGACTCAAAGTCAATGGGGAATGTAGATTTTTCCTCCTGGTAAAATCCTTTGGTCACACAGATGCACAAGAGCGAATGCAGCTTTTACTGGTGTCAAAATGGCACCTTTTCCCCTCCAGTTGCTGGATGCCCTGGTTGGGGTGATGGGGAGAATGTGCTTTTCTTTCACTGGATCAGGCAGGTACTCGCTTTCTTGGCTAGGGCTCCATGCAGGACTCAAAGACAGTGTGCTCTGTGAAGCTCTCCCTCAGGCAGTATCACCGATGCCAAGGGCTACTGTGATCTGCCCTCACCTTGCTCTCCAAAGCTGGTGTCTCCTCCATTTCCTGGCTGTGGGGTTCATGTGTGGTTTCTCTTTGTTTCTGTTCACTTGTGCTTTCTATACTGGTCCATGGCACCTCTCTTCCTTCTGTAGAATTTCCATTGCGAACTTTGCTCCCATTCTCCCCTGGGAGTGCACATCCTCCACTTTTCTTCTGCTATTTTTCCCTTGTCTAAAGCTGCACATCTTTCCTCTATTCAGTCAACTTGAAATCCTGAAATTCACTCTCTCTTAACAAGTAACACTTACTGAGTACTTACTGTGAGCTAGGTGTGTAATGACAAACCAGATGACCAACCGCCATCTTAGTTTCACCACTCCTTTTCTACATCTCTCTCTCTCTCTCTCTCAAAAGGATTTTAACCCACCTGCCAGTCTACCCGCCATCACTCTCTCACCATAAAATTATAAATATTATCACAAGCATGGCTGATAAGGTCTGCAAAACCAGTAGGGCGCCTGAGAGGCTAACTCCTGAAGAACAGTAAAAAAGATGTTGTGTAACATGAGGATTCTACCTGGCTTCCTATTGGTTGTAAATGTATAAAATCTGGCCTCTAATGCTGTTGTGTTCAGAAGAAAACCTCAATGCAGGCTGTGCCCACATTGCTCTTCTGTCCCATTGTGGAATCCTGCTATACTGGGGAATCCCATATATACATTGCCCCAGTGAACTCTTATTAAAAAAAGAAAACAAAACAAAAACCAAAGCCATAATGTGGGATGAGAATAGGATCTAAATGAAAGAATCTGGTTTCATGGTTGAATTTTGGAGCACCAGAGTAGGGGTAGTCTGGGGTAGTCTTTTCTACTACAGGGATTTTCCCTTTCTTCAATAGGCAAATGCCTCTGATAGATTCCCTGATGTGTCAAGTGATCATTATGAATACCTAGTCACTGATGAGTATGTTCAAACCTTCCTCATGCACAACTGGGACTTATATAAATCAACTTGGAATATTTGATTTTTTTCACAGCAAGTCTCAGAGGGAAGTTTATTTCTTCTGTTAACCAAAATCTACAGGAAGAAGTAATCTTCCATAATGCCTGGCAAGATTTTTATAGATGTTATTAAACTGATACTGTGTGAATTACTGTTGACACTATTAGATCATGGAACCCAGTAGGCAGTAATGGCAGAGCCAAGTACAGGAATGCATTTGTTAACCAATGCAATAGAAACATACTTTTAAAAGTTCATTTTTCATTGTAGAGTTAAAGTGCTTTTAATTTGTGAATAGAAGAGCTTGTGTTCTTTTAAACTTTTAACTAAATTGTACATTTAAAATGAGACCACTATTTTTTAAAAAAATTTTATTTATTTATTAGGGAGGTAGAGTTACAGACAGTGAGAGGGAGAGACAGAGAGAAAGGTCTTCTGTCCATTGGTTCACTCCCCAAATGGCTACAATGACTGGAGCTGCGCCGATCTGAAGCCAGGAGCCAGGAGCTTCTTCCTAGTCTCCCATGGGGGTTCAGGGGCCCAAGGACTTGGGCCATCTTCTACTGCTTTCCCAGGCCACAGCAGAAGCTGGATTGGAAGAGAAGCAGCCGGGTCTAGAACCCGTATGGGATGCTGGCACTGCAGGCGGAGGATTAACCTACTGTGCCACGGCGCCAGCCCCAAGACTACTATTGTTGATTTTATAAATTTATCTCAAGAATGTGGTAAAGGATTTTATTAGAAATTGTAAAATCTAATGAGAGAAATATTTATGAAGGGACCTTCAAAAAGCTCATGGAAAATGTGATTATAAAAAACTATGCATGGATTTAAAAAATTTTCACATCAAAATAAACTTATCTTTAAATTGTTTTGTCGTGAACTTTTAAAAGTATTCTTATAATTTGAGTTTGTGTTGAGCATAAAATTTAAGTTTTAAGCATAAAAATGTTTTAAAGATATTTATTTATTTGAAAGGTAGAATTACAGAGAGGCAGAGGCAGGGAGAGGCAGAATTACAGAGAGGCAGAAAGAGAGAGGTCTTCCATCCTATGGTTCATACCCCAAATGGCCACAACAACTGGAGCTGAGCCAATCCAAAGCCAGGAGCCAGGAGCTTCTTCTGGGTCTCCCATGTGGGTGCAGGGGCTCAAGAACTTGGGCTATCTTCCATTGCTTTCCCAGGCCATAGCAGAGAGCTGGATCAGAAGTGAAGCAACCGGGACTAGAACTGGCACCCATATGGGATTCTGACACTGCAGGCTGTGGCCCTACTGGCTACATCACAGCACCAGCCCCAATAAAAGAATTTTTAACAGCTACATGTAAAAGAAATAGCCCCAAGCTGGCAACTGGGGGAATGGAGCACTTGCTTTCTTTTTATAACCAAAAATATTGTGTGACTTTAGCTAAGTACCTCTCTGGGACTCAAGTTTCCTTGTCTATAGAAAGTGGATGTGGTGAGGGGACTGTGTAGTGGCATGGCAGGTAAAGCCACTTCCTGCAATGCTGGCATCCTATATCAGCACTGGTTTGAGTCCCAACTGCTGCCAACTCCCTGCTAATGTACCTGGGAAATCAGCTGAGGTTGGCTCAAGTTCTTCACCCTCTGCTATCCACATGGGAGACCAGGAAGAAGCTCCTGGTTCTGGCCTTGCCCAGCCCTGGCCGTTGGGGCTATTTGAGGAATGAATCAGCAGATGGAAGACTCTCTCTCTCTCTCTCTCTCTCTTCTCTCTTTGTTGCTGTGGATTCATTCTGAGAGGAGAAGCACGGTGGGGGCAAGAGGTGCGGAGTCACCACACAGACCCTGGGAGTCGGGTGAAAGCAGGCCAGAAATGAGTAGCTCACAGACTCGTTTATTTCAGTTAGTGAAGCAACTCATATAGCCGAGACAGCCAATCTGGTCAAGGAGCAGTTTATGCTGTAACCAATCACTGCCTGTTGCTAGGCAGACTTCTTTGCCAGGTGGGTTCCACCACCATTTCCTGAGTAACTGACACTTGCTCACCAGTGCCATCTTGGCACAGCCTTCTCATTCCACCACATCTCTCTCTCTCTTTGTAACTGTCTTTCAAATAAATAAAGCAAATCTTTTTTAGAATGGACTAGGTTAGTAACTATGTGTCTGTTTTAGCACTAAAAGTAGGGATTCTTGTGAGTGAGAACAGTAGGAGTCAGATAATGTAAAAATTATGAATAGAATATGAATAGAATATTTTGGAAGGAAATGAAGGATAGGAAGAGTTTCAATTGTAAAAGAGAAATTGCTAACCTGTATTTAAGAAAGTTGCAGTCTAAAGTTTTAAATTTTCTGGCACTAAACTATAGGGAGAGTTCTTGAAGAAAAGTTTGTAGTGAGTCCCTAATTATGGTGACCAATCACCCCGATTTCTCTAGAACTGAAAGTTTCTCACAAAGCAGAATCGTACTATTAAATTGGGGAAAGTCTTGGCAAAGTGGAATAGCGATTTCTTACTACTGTCATGAAATCTGAATTATTTCAGTAGTGGATCCAACCTGCTCCCTGTGTTGATGGTGGCCAGGTGATGGATAGTTGTCACCAATAGATCTTTTTTTTTTTTTAAAGTTTTATTTATTTGAAATGCAAAGTGACAGAGACATACGCAGAGAGATCTTCCATCTCTGCTGGTTCACTCCTCAAATGGCCCCAAATCCAGGTCTAGATTTGTCTGAAACTGGGTGTTTGGAATTCCATCCTGGTCTCCCACATGGCTGGCAGGGACCCAAGTACTTGGGCCATTTGCTACTTTCCCAGTTGGGGAGCTGGATTGGAAGTGAGGCAGCTGTAACTTGAGTTGGCACTCAGAGATGGTATCCTGGCATTGAAAGTGGCAGCTTTACTTGCACCATAACACTGGTTCACCATTAATAGACTTTAAGCCTTAGAAATAATGTGTCTTGGGACAGGAGTTTGGCACAGTTTTTAAGATGCCATTTGGAATGTTTTCAGTCCATTATGGAATTCCCGAGTTTGATTTCTGGTTCTTCTTTCTCTAGTTTCTTGCTACTGTGCACCTGGGGAGGCAGTGGGTGATTGTCTGTGCCAGTGGGGTCCTTGCCAACCACATGGAAGATCTGGATTAAATTCCTGATTCCTGGCTTTAGCTTGTCCAAGCCCTGGGTGTTGCAGGCATTTGGGGAGTGAACCACCAGATGGGAACACTCTTTCTCTCTCTCCGTTTGCCCTTTCAAATTTTTTAAATAACCCAAATAATAATTCTACAGGGCACACAATATTTATGTGATGAATGGAGTTTTAAAGTTACAAGCTGGAGAATCTACACAAAGGAAGGTAGACTAAGAGATAAAAAGTGAGAAGCTTCTTCACCTCTGTGCTATATATCTGATTATTTGTTCATTCATATCTCCTGTGTTACTGAGTATACCCTCTGTGTGAAGCACAGCACTAGTTGCCAGGGACTAAAATAAATAAAGACCATATAAAATAACTGGATCAATTCCTTCATGAAATTCATTTCAACCTACCTTGTGCTATTGGATGTGTCTTTCCATCCCTCCTCCAGGGCCTTGTCCTGTAAGTGCCTCATACGTCTTGGGACTGAGCCCAGGCCTGGCACTTGGTAGGCACTCAGCAAATATTTACTGAATTGGATTTCTGTTACCCCTGTGCTCTTTCTGCCTTTTTAAAAAACCTCTTTTCCCTTCTCTGTCTCAAAGGATTCCAGTAATATTTTTTCTATAGGACTCAAAGCACTTGGCAAACATTTTCTGAGATCTTTACAGCCTGTCTGTGAAATAGATAAGAAGTACCCTGATAGCAATTGTACCCATCACTGGCTATGGTCTCTCTTGCTTTTCTTATGTCCTATTACTGATGGTTCATTTGAGCTTTCACAGCAGGTCAAGAAACAGTTTAATAGTTCTCATGTCTCATTTTGGGTATCTGTAGTGCAGTAGTCTCGGGAAATATGTGGACTTCAAAGGTACTTATTGGAAGAAAATCCAGATCAAAGCAAATGGCACAGTAAAACGCCAAGTGCAGGGCTTGTGTTGCACAGTGAGGGCCTGTAAAGGTCTCCTGAGGACATCAGCCTGAAGGAGCCACCTGGAGTCGGAATTTTCCAGTCCTCCTGGAGATTTAGGTGAGGCCATTGCTGTTGATTCCATTTGGAAGTTTGGCAGCAAGAAGCGATCTTAGGATTTCACCGTCTGAGTGTCACACAGTGAAAGTAGGACGAAACAGTAAGACATTTAGGACTGGGCTATTTGCTTTTTGTATGATGTTTGAAATTAAACAGCTAAAAATATTACTATTTAAAAATCCCTAATTCTTACCACATTCTGGTGATATAGATACTCTTTTTCTTTTTATAAAAAGGACACATGGATCTTTTAGCTGTTACTGAGGGCTACACATCAAATTAACCACATCAGCATATTCACAAAGCTTATATAACTACTTGTTGATCTCTGAAGGTCATGTATATTTGAAACTATCCAAACTGTGGGACATTACTCAGTTTATAGGATTATAGACTACATAGCAGGTGCATTGTTTAGTTATTATCAATGTTACCTCATATTTGCATTGTTAAGGGTCCTTATTATATCTGTACATGATTGCCCCAGTTTAGGCAGGCAGTTTGTGGATTTATGGTCCTTTCTGCAACTGGCAAGAAACATCCTTAAATTTGGGAACATCAATTGTAAAATAAGTTAGCTAGTTAACAACACACCCAGACCTTCTGTGTGTGTATGCATGCATTTGAGCATATGTGTGTAGTTCTGTGTGTTGTCTATCTGATTTTATTACAAGCAATCAGTAACTCTTAGAAAAAAGTATAACTACAGTCTTGCTGGGTGTTGATAAGAAAGAAGCAGTAGGAAGAATTTAGCTCAGGTAGCAATCCTTTCTGGAAACTGTCTCAGAGACATACATGCTTGAAAAAGGAGGCAGACTGTATTATAATTTTACAGAAATGGCAACACATTATAGACATTGTTCTGAGCTTGTTTTTTCACTCAAAAATTATCTTAATGCTCTTGCCTTCACATCACATAGAGAGCTTTCTCATTTTCCTTCAAGCTGCATTCATCTTAATTGTTTCAGGCACTGTTTTTCCAATTGTAAAAATATACATAATTACCTGGAGGGCTAGTTAAAATACAAATTGCTGAGCTCCATTTCCAAGTCTGATTTAAGAAGTCTGGGATAAGGTATAAGAATTTGCATCTCTCCTTACATTTGTATATATGAAATGCATGAAATTTATTCACCTTATATAAATAAGAAAAAAATTTAAAAAAAGAATTTGCATCTCTAAAAAGTTCCCAGAAGTTGCTGATGCTGTTTCCTGAAGATCACATCTTGCAAGCCTTTTACTGTAGGTGGACTATGACATGTTTAACCTGTTGATAGATGGCAGAGTACAGGCATTTGGCTTAGCAGTTGAGGCTCTAGTGAAGTCTCACATCAGAGTGCCTGGTTTCTAAACCCAGCTATAGCTCCTGAATCTAACTTCCTGCTAATGTGTACCCTGAGAGTAACGGCTAAAATGGTTAGATCCCTGCCACTCATGTGGGAGGCCTGGATAGTGTTTCTGGTTCCCAGCTTGAGCCTGGCTCAGGCTGGACAGTTCTGGGTATTTGGGACATAAACCAGTGATGGGAATTCATTCTCTATATTTCTGCCTCTTAAAAACACTTACTAACAGTTCTAAAAGATAGCGGAAGCTTTTCTATCCTCTTGAGGTATATAACTATCCGGTACTTGATATTCTTTTAAGATTTATTTATTTGAAAGACAGAGTTAGAGAGGAAGAGACAGGGAGAGAGATCTTCCATCTGGTGGTTCACTCACCAAGTGGCCACAACAGCTAGGGCTGGGCCAGGCTGAAGCCAGGAGCTTCATCTAGGTCTCCTGGTACAGGGACCCAAGCACTGGGATATCTTTTGCTTTCCCAAGCTGTTAGCAGAAATCTGGATTGGAAGTGGAGTAGTAAGCACATGAACTGGCACCTATTTGGGATGCCAGCAATGTGGGCATTGGCTTAACTGGCTATGCCACAACACCAGACCCACAATTGATATTCTTTTTCATACCATTTTAAACATGTATATTTTTTAAAAAGATTTATTTTATTTATTTGAAAGACAGAGTTACAGAGAGAGGTAGAGACAGAGAGAGAGGTCTTCCATCTGTTGGTTCATTCCCCAGATGGCTGCGAAGGCCAGAGCTGTACGGATCCAAAGCCAGGATCCAGGAGCTTCTTCCAGCTCTCCCACGTGGGTGCAGGGGCCCAAGGACTTGCGCCATATTGTACTGCTATCCCAGGCCATAGCAGAGAGCTGGATTGGAAGAGGAGCAGCTGGGAATAGAACTGGCGCCCATATGGGATGCTGGTGCTTCAGGCCAGGGCTTTAACCTGCTATGTCACAGTGCCGGCCCCATGTATAGATATTTTTGTAAGATTAATTTCTAAAGACAGATCTGGTTCAAAGGTTATAAGCATTTGTACTCTATTTGTGTAGTAATGTAATTTACATAGTTTCAAATTTGTCATAGTTTTCCTAGGACAGTGACTATTACACAATTGTAAAAGTCTATTGTAAAGCTTTGTTTTGCCAGTTTGTTAGTTGAAAAAATGGTTTTATTTTATATTTATCTTTTCATATAATTAAGGACAATTTGTTTCTTTTTTTCAAATTTGTAGAGAAAGTTATGCTACTGGTTATTCTAGGCCTCAATTTTAAAATTTGGGGGTATTAGTGATTCGTGGGAATTAGGCATCCCTAACTGCCATGGCCCCATAACTGTATTTAGAATCAAAAATAATCAATTAAAATATATATTTCACTACATCACACAATTTCACTTATTTGTCCATTTATTCATGAAATAATCAATACTTACAGTATTCTAAATATGAGGGATAAGGAGATGAAAATTTTATCCTCAGGAATTCACCATCTACTAGGGGAGGTCAGCATGCAGAGCAGAGCATTATGTTACAATGAAATGATGGCTGAATTGACAGTCCCTACACAGCTCAGAAAAGGAAAAACCTACCTCTTGCTGGGAGAATAAGGGAAATCTTTGCGGAAAACATTGCTTTGAATTGACAATGATGATGCGGAGTTTTCCAGATGGACAAGTGTGGGAGGGTGTTTCAGATAGAACAGCCTGTGGAAAATGAAAGAACCATCATGAAACCACTGTGATGTTAACACTTCAAAAGCCAGCAATGGGAGAGGGGCTTCTCTGAATTTCTAGTTCACATTTGGGATCAGAAAAGAGATCTTGCTCTCTTCAATTCGGCTTGTTCCAAACCCAGACTATGAATGTTCCCCTCATGTTTTTAGTGGCCAGTTTTCTATTAGTTCTCTCATCTGGTCTTCTTCTGACCATGGCATTTGTGGTTGGGACTATTATTTGTCTCAAATGAAGATTTATTTGTGGTATTGCAGCATGAGCTTACAAACTTAATGTTCCAGCCACTACCACATAATTCTTAATGAGAGAGTCAGAGGTTAATAGAAAAATAACATGGAGGGAATATGTCTTGTGCTGTATCTTCAAGTGCATATTATCAAGGACTGTTCACAGAAGTTTGGAAGTGCTCAAAATGTTTTGAAAAAAGGGATGCAAGATGTCTAACAATACAGCAAGTTTTGTTTCTGTTCTTTTATAAATTTGCCTATAATGTGTTTAGCCATCTAATTTTCTTTTAAAAGTCAATTTTCATATATGATGATACTTTAAAAGTTTGTGGAAAATGCATATCATGAAAAAATTATACATGTATTTCAAAATTTACCAGGATAAGTTTGTTTTTTAAAATAAAGATTTATTTATATGAGAGGCAGAGTGATAGGGGATGAGACAGAGAAAGAATTTTTTGTATGACACAGCTGACTTTATTGGATAACTACACTGTGTCAGAGAGATAGGACCAGGCCCACAGTCAGATATCCTCACTAAGGGCATGGTCAAAACTTCCCCTCCCATCTCAGCTTCTCAACAACCATGATCAGTCCTTTATTATGCATTGAGTGAAATTCAGTGGACCCAAAACAACCAAGCAATTGGAAAGGGGAAGCCGGAGGAACCTCAAGGAAAATGGTCCCACTCATAATCATGGCCACGGGGAGAAGACCCCGTTTCACTCTTAAGAATGTCGTCCTTGAGCCGGTGCCGCGGCTTACTAGGCTAATCCTCCGCCTTGCGGCGCTGGCACACCGGGTTCTAGTCCTGGTTGGGGCACCAGATCCTGTCCCGGTTGCCCCTCTTCCAGGCCAGCTCTCTGCTGTGGCCAGGGAGTGCAGTGGAGGATGGCCCAAGTCCTTGGGCTCTGCACCCCATGGGAGACCAGGAGACGCACCTGGCTCCTGCCATCGGATCAGCGCGGTGCGCTGGCCATTGGAGGGTGAACCAATGGCAAAGGAAGACCTTTCTGTCTCTCTCTCTCTCACTATCCACTCTGCCTGTCAAAAAAAAAAAAAAAAAAAAAAGAAAGAAAAAAAAGAATGTCGTTCGGTCAGGAGTTGACTGTAGACAGGCTCAAGTCCTTTGGTGTGAAGGTCAGGATCAGAGATCCTCAGGCACTCCTTCATGTACAGCAGTCACCACTGTGCCTTAGCAGGTCTGGCAATGACCATGCAAGTGTAGCTTGAGGCTGCATAATACCTATCCAGCTGACTTGAGGGTTTTATTGTGAACCTCAATGCACTGAAGGTGCTCGTCTTCTTGGCCAAATACTTGCTTCACGTCTTCAACAACAAGAATTCTCACTGCATCATCCAAGATTTCAGCCCCATTCACAACTCTGATTTCCAAGGGTTTTAGGTGCTATATATCTGGAAACTGGACCAAAGACCAAATAAATGTTTCTTCTCCTTCTTCCTGCTTCCTCCTCTTCCCTCCTCTTCATTCTCTTTCTCCTTCTTATCCTTTTTAAAAATTTATTTTGAAAGTCATAGTTACAGACACCACACACACACACACACACACACAGGAGAGAGAGAGAGAGAGAGAGAGAGAGAGAGAGAGAGAGAGTGTTTTCATCTGCTGGTTCACTCCCCAGATGGCTGCCACAGCTAGGCATGGGCCAGGCCAAAGCCAGGGAGCCAGGAGCTTCATCCAAGTTTCCCACGTGGGTAGCACTGGGCCCAGACACTAGGGCTATCTTTGGCTGCTTTTCCCAGGCCATTAGCAGGGAGTTAATTTGGAAGTGTGGCAGCCAGGACATGAATTGGCATATGGACTACCGGCATCACAGGTGGAGGTATTACCTACTATGCCACAATGCTATCCCACAAATATTTCACAATGTTGCAAGCACCCTTCCCCATATGATTTATGTAAGACTTAGGTGTGAATAAGTTTATCTAAAACAAGGTTATACACAGACCTTCTGAGTTCCCTTTCATTAGTCTCATAAATGATTACCTCAAACGGTAGAGTTAGAAACAGACCAGGGGATTCGAATTCAATCCCATCGAGGTGGCATGTACCAATGCCATCTCACTAGTCCCAGTGATCAATTTCTGTTCACAATTGATCGTAATGATAGGACTAAGAACCAAAGGGATCACATAAACAAGAATAGTGTCTGCAAATACTAGCTGATAGAATCAAAAAGGGAGAGAATGATCCAACATGGGAAGTGAGATACACAGCAGACCCATAGATTGGCAAATGTCCTAAACAGCACTCTGGCCTCATAATCAGCCCTTAAGGCATGCGGATCTGGCTGAAATGCCCATGAGAGTATTTCAGGCATGGAAAGCCAAGACACTCTGGGGAAAAAAAAAAAAACCTAAATGAAAGATCTCCACGAGTGAGATCCCAGTGGAAAGAATGGGTCATCAAAGAAGGAGGTACCTTTCTCTGAAGGGAGGAGAGAACTTCCACTTTGACCATGGCCTTGTCTAAATATGATCAGAGTCAGTGAACTCAGGGGGCTTCCATAGCCTTGGCAGCTCATGACAAGAGCCTAGGGTGATTACTGATGCCATAAACAAGAGTGTCAATTTGTTAAGTCAACAACAGGAGTCACTGTGCATTACTCCTCATGTAGGATCTTTGTCCTTAGTGTGCTATACATTGAGATTTAATGCTATAACTAGTACTCAAACAGTATTTTTCACTTTATGTTTCTGTGTGGGAGCAAACTGTTGAAATCTTTACTTAATGTATGCTAAACTGATCTTCTGTATATAAAGAGAATCGAAAATGAATCTTGATGTGAATGGAAGGGGAGAGGGAGTGGATAAGGGGAGGGTTGCGGGTTGGAGGGACGTTATTGGGGGGAAGCCATTGTAATCCATAAGCTGTACTTTGGAAATTTATATTCATTAAATAAAAGTTTAAAAACAAAACAAAACAAAAAATCTAAAAATTATTTAAGAGAGAAAGCAAGTTCCCATGTGCTGGTTCACCCTCCAAGTGCTCATCCTGACTGACGCTATGCCAGGCTGAAACTAGGAGCTGGAAACCCAAACCAGATCTTCTACATGAGTTGGCATGAACCAAACTACTTGATTTATCACTGCTGCCTCCCAGGGTCTGCACTGGCAGTCAGTTGGAAATGAGAGCTGGAGAGGGAAATCAAATTTGGACACTCTGGTGTGGAACATGGACATTTTAACTGGTGTCTTAACTGCTAGGCCAAATGCCTATTTCTTAATTTTATCTTTAATTGACATTTTTTTTCCAGAAAAGTTTTAGGTTGAAAGAATTAAGGATATACCATTGTAAAATATGCCAAATTGGTATATTGATTACTTCAAGCTGAAATGTTTTGGAAGATCTGTAACTATAGAGTATAGAGTCATTTGGCCCTTTTCCATATATAGCATGCCCTAAATATTCTTTTGGGAGGGATGTCTTGACTATGCAAGGATGAGAACGTGAAATTTATTGCCAGATACTGGCAGGTGGGGCTGCATTGAACCTGAATAAATAAACTCAGAAGTAAGCTTTATCTTCTACTAGCTTCACATTCCCCCAGACATGTTAGTGACTTCCCTAGCGTTTAGTTCAGAGATTCCTTTGTCAGGTCATTTCTTTAAAATGTAATCATTCTTTGTCACAAAAGTATAAAAGCATCTTGGTTTAGCTATTCCTCTGAATTCACACTCTTCTGGCAATCAACATATATATATATATATATATTTTTTTTTTTGACAGGCAGAGTGGACAGTGAGAGAGAGAGACAGAGAGAAAGGTCTTCCTTTGCCGTTGGTTCACCCTCCAATGGCTGCCACGGCTGGCGCCCCACGCTGATCCGATGGCAGGAGCCAGGTGCGTCTCCTGGTCTCCCATGGGGTGCAGGGCCCAAGGACTTGTGCCATCCTCCACTGCACTCCCTGGCCACAGCAGAGAGCTGGCCTGGAAGAGGGGCAACTGGGACAGAATCCGGTGCCCCGACCGGGACTAGAACCCTGTGTGCCGGCGCCGCAAGGCAGAGGATTAGCCTAGTGAGCCGCGGCGCCGGCCTCAACATATATATATATGTGTGTGTATATATATATATATATATTTAACTTTTATTTAATGAATATAAATTTCCAAAGTATGGCTTATGGATTACAATGGCTTCCCCCCAATAACGTCCCTCCAACCCGCAACCCTCCCCTTATCTACTCCCTCTCCCCTTCCATTCACATCAAGATTCATTTTCGATTCTCTTTATATACAGAAGATCAGTTTAGCATACATTAAGTAAAGATTTCAACAGTTTGCTCCCACACAGAAACATAAAGTGAAAAATAATAGATGATTTTTTAAATGATGATGAAATCAGATCAGACCTATTGTCATGTTTAATCCTAGTGAGAGTTAAGTTGGGAATTGATAATTTCTTTCTTTCTTTTTTTTTTTTTTTGGGAATTGATAATTTCTTTCTTTCTTTCTTTCTTTTTTTTTTTTTTTACAGAAGATCAGTTTAGTATTCATTAAGTAAAGATTTCAACAGTTTGCACCCCCATAGAAACACAAAGTGAAATATACTGTTTGAGTACTCGTTATAGCATTAAGTCTCAATGTACAGCACATTAAGGACAGAGATCCTACATGAGGAGTAAGTGCACAGTGACTCCTGTTGTTGACTTACAAATTGACACTCCTGTCTATGGCATCAGTAATCTCCCTATGCTCCAGTCATGAGTTTCCAAGGCTATGGAAGCCTTTTGAGTTCTCCGACTCTTATCTTGTTTAGACAAGGTCATAGTTAAAGTGGAAGTTCTCTCCTCCCTTCAGAGAAAGGTACCTCCTTCTTTGAAGACCTGTTCTTTCCACTGGGATCTCACTCACAGAGATTTTTTTTTTTTTTTTTTTTTGACAGGCAGAGTGGACAGCGAGAGAGAGAGACAGAGAGAAAGGTCTTCCTTTGCCGTTGGTTCACCCTCCAATGGCCGCCGCGGCCGGCGCGCTGCGGCCGGCGCACCGCGCTGATCCGATGGCAGGAGCCAGGAGCCAGGTGCTTTTCCTGGTCTCCCATGGGGTGCAGGGCCCAAGCACCTGGGCCATCCTCCACTGCACTCCCTGGCCACAGCAGAGGGCTGGCCTGGAAGAGGGGCAACCGGGACAGAATCCGGCGCCCCGACCGGGACTAGAACCTGGTGTGCCGGCGCCGCTAGGCGGAGGATTAGCCTAGTGAGCCGCGGCGCCGGCCCCACTCACAGAGATCTTTCATTTAGGTGTTTTTTTTTTTTTTTTTTTTTTTTTTTTTTTTTTTTTGCCAGAGTGTCTTGGCTTTCCATGCTTGAAATACTCTCATGGGCTTTTCAGCCAGATTGAAATGCCCATCCACAGTAGACTGAATAAAGAAATTATGGGATATGTACTCTTTAGAATACTATACCGCAGTAAGAAACAACGAAATCCAGTCATTTGCAACAAAATGGAGGAATCTGGAACACATCATGCTGAGTGAAATAAGCTAGTCCCAAAGGGACAAATACCATATGTTCTCCCTGATCGGTGACAACTGACTGAACACCAAAAAGGAAACCTGTTGAAGTGAAATGGACACTAAGAGAAACGGTGACTTGATCAGCATAGCCCTGACTGTTAATGAACAACTTAATACATTATCCCTCTTAGTAGTTTTTTTTGTCTGCTCTACTTAACATGACTGGTTTAATTCTGTAATTAATACACAGTTATTCTTAAGTGTTGAAATTTAACTGAAATGTGATCCCTGTTAAACATAAGAGTGGGAATAAGAGAGGGAAGAGATGTACAATTTGGGACATGCTCAAGCTGGCTTGCCCCAAATGGTAGAGTTAGAAATATACCAGGGGACTCCAATTCAATCCCATCGAGGTGGCATGTACCAATGCCATCTCACTAGTCCAAGTGATCAATTTCAGTTCACAATTGATCATAATGAAAGGACTAAGAGTCAAAGGGAGCACATAAACAAGTCTAGTACCTGCTAATACTAACCGATAGAATAAATAATGGGGAGAGTGATCCAACATGGGAAGCGAGATACTCAGCAGACTCATAGAATGGCAGATGTCCTAAACATATATTTGTAAAATTAGTAACATGCTTTTCCCTTGTCAATCTGCCTTGTGTTAATTTGATTCCTAGACCCAAAGAGCCCACATAAGAAGTAAGGGTGTGGGAGTCTACAGGATCTCTCCCTCCCCAACAAGGCTCATGGTTGAGCAGAAGTTATAGATACTTCCTGTATTTCTTCTGCCCTTACACACAACTTCTCCCTTTATCAACACCCTCCAACAGATTTGTACATTTGTCGCACATGTGGTATATGGAAACCTTATCACTTAAAGTCCACATTTGACAGTAGGCTCACTCTCGGTGTTTTACATTCTGTGGGCTTGTAAATGTATAATGGTATGTATCCACTATTGTAGCATCACACAGAGTAATTTCACTGACCTAAACATTGTGTGTGTTCTGCTGCTGCTGCTTCTTCCTTTCTTCTTAAGTGCTATAAACTGTTGATATTTGTTTTCAACATAATTTTTCCTTTACAGGAATGTCACGTAGTTGGGATAATGTAGTGTTAACTTTTTCGGATTAGCTTCTTGTGCATAGTAATATGCATTTAAGTTTCTTCCAATATTTATTATAGCTTGATGGCTAATTACTCTTTAGTGCTGTATACTACAACATTATTTTGGTATACCATAGTTGATTCATCCAGTTACTGAAGGGCATCTTAGTTACTCTCAAGTTTTGGCAATTATGAATAAAGCTGTAGTACACATTTGTGTGCAGGTTTTTGTGTGGACGTATGTTTTCAACTTCCTTGGGAAATACCAAAGAGAATGACTGTTGGATAGATTAAGAATATATTTAGTTTTGTAAGAAACTGCCAACTGTCTTCCAGTGTGACTGTGCTAGTTTGCATTTCTATCAACAATGAATGAGAGTTCCTGCTGCTCCATATCCTTGTCAGCATTTGGTGGTGTCTGTTGGCCATTCTAACAACTGAATAGTGGCACTTTCTTTTAATCTCCATTTCCCTGGTGACTTATGTGGAATATATTTTCATATGCTTATTTGCATGTATACATGCAAATGATGAGATATCAAGATATTTGACACATTTTAGAGTTGAAAGTTGAATTGTTAATTTTCTTTGAGTTTAAGAGAGTTATTTATTTATTTATTTATTTGACAGGTAGAGTTGTAGACAGTGAGAGAGAGACAGAGAAAAAGGTCTTCCTTCCATTGGTTCACTCCCCAAATGGCCGCTACGACCGGTGCTGCACCAATCCAAAGCCAGGAGCCAGGTGCTTCCTCCTGGTTTCCCATGTGGGTTCAGGGGCCCAAGCACTTGGGTCATCCTCTACTGCCCTCCCAGGCCACAGCAGAGAGCTGGACTGGAAGAGAAGCAACCGGGACTAGAACCCAGAGCCCATATGGGATGCCGGCACCACTGGCGGATGATTAACCAAGTGATCCACGGTGCCAGCCCCAAGAGTTCTTTATTATGGCATCTATTCCACCTCATCCCATTTGTGAGGCTGCCATGATCCATGTCTCCTGTGTTGGGATCTGAGTAGGCCAAGTCCCATAAGGTTATTCAGTTCCCTTGTCACATAGGGCAGCAGTCCTTTATCAAGTATATTTTGTAGAAATACTTTTCTCTTTCTGGCTGGTGCCATGGCTCACTTGGTTAATCCTCTGCCTGCAGCGCTGGTATCCCATATGGGCACTGGGTTCTAGTCCCAGTTGCTCCTCTTCCAGTCCAGCTCTCTGCTGTGGCCCCGGGAGGGCAGTGGAGGATGGCCCAAGTGCTTGGGCCCCTACACCCGCATAGGAGACCAGGAGGAGGCACCTGGCTCCTGGCTTCAAATCAGCGTAGCTCTGGCCATGGCGGTCATTTGGGGGGTGAACCAACAGAAGGAAGACTTTTCTCTGTCTTTCTCACTGTCTATCTCTATCTGTCAAAATAAAAAAAATAAAGAAATACTTTTCTCTTTGTCGCTCCCCGTCTTCATGGAGGAACGACACTAAACCCTGCCTAAGTTTCATATCCGAGTCACGGCCCCATTATGTCGCTCCCCCTCTTCGTGGAGGAACGACACAGGACCCTGCGCTGTTCTTTTGTCTGCTTGGCCCTCCCGGGTTTGCTGCTGGTTCTTCCCGGGTTGGCTACCGTCCCTTCCACCTCCGTGGAAGGGCGGTTCCCCCTGCCACTTTCCCCACTTCCGCGGGGGAGCGGCACACCGCCGGCCGGCTCTCTTGGGGGCTGCTCAGGTGTTCCTTCAGATAGATGTTCCTGGCGCATGTTGTCTCTCTCCTCCTTTATAGTCCTTCCACCAATCCCAACTCTGCCACCCACACGCTGAGTACGCTGCTCTCCTCCAATCAGGAGCAGGTCCTGCTGCTTATTGGTTGAACTGGAGGCAGCTGCGTAGAAGCTGTTTCTCCTCTCCCAGCGCCATATTGTGGGAGAGCAGATGCATAGAATAAGTCTTAATTCCAGTAACTTAGACTAGTCCGGGTTGCTCCCCACAGATCCCCCTTTCTTTTTATTTTTTGGCGTTGATACGCGCCTGTCTTCGGTGTCCCGCGGCACACACTCTGCTCTGCTTGCTAGAGTTGCCCACAGGTGCTTACAAGCCCTACCAATCAGGCAAACCGAATCCGGGTCCTCTCTTCGCCATATTGTGAAGAGGTTTTTAGGCGCTGATGCGTGCCTGTGTTCGGTGCCCTGCAGCGCATGCTCTGCTCTGCTCGAACTGCCTGCAGGTGCTTACAAGCCCTATCAATCAGGCAAACCGAATCCAAGCCCTCTCATTGCTGTATTGTGGGGAGACTTATTGGTGTTGATAACGTGCCTGTCTTCGGTGACCTGCAGCGGGTAAGCTGCTAGCCGCCAGCAGGTGCTTATCGTCTTACTAATCAGGCAGACCGAATCCAAGCTCTCTCATTGCTGTGGTGTGGGGAGGCCTTATTTTTCTCTATTTCTCTATCTCCGGGCATTCCTATTTCTCCTATTTCTTCTTTCTGCCAGCATTCCTATTTCTCTCATTTTACTTCTAAACTTCTGTTTCTCTTATCCCCGCTGCTTCCCGGCGCCCGCCCCGAGGCTGCTTCTTGGCTCCGCGCGCTCTGCGGTCTCCGCGCCCTTTGCGTCCGCACCACGGCCTCGCGCTAGCCCCGGGTTCCCTATCTACTTGTGCCCCGCGCGCTCTCTCTGCGCGCGGCGGCTTCCACGAGTCACACAGCACAGCTCACGTTTCCGCCACCGGTATTCAGTCCAAGTTCCCCGGGCTAACCTGGCGAATTCAACCCAGCTCACGTCTACGCCCTTCGGCTTGGCTTCCCATCCTTTGCTCCCCGGGATAATCTGACGGATTCCAACCTGGCGGCCCACGTCTCTGCCTCTGGTTCCAGATTTTCGCCTTTTGCTCCCTGGGCTGACTTGAAGAATCCCAAGATAGCTTACGTCTCCGCTTCAACCTGCACTCGCGGCTTCATCCTCCCTAACATATTTTTCTCTACCCGGTATGTTTCCTAACTTTTCTTCCAACAATATTCCCCTCTCACTTCTCCTGGCTTCTCCCCACAGTCCGTATCTGAGTCTAAGTTTCTTCTAGGTTTCACTTTCACTTTCAACCTGCAGTCCGTATCTGAGTCTAAGTTTCTTCTTGCTCTCACTTTAAATCCTAACTTCTTTCCCACAGTCCGTATCCGAGTCTATGCCTAGGCTTTCGATAGCTTCTTCCGGCACCTTTTCCATCCGGCTTTCCCCTAGGCTCTTTGCTAATCTCTCTCTCCGGTATTTTCCCACTTCTTCCTGTTTCTTCCCTCCTAGGTTTGCTATCCGAGTCACGGCACCATTATGTCGCTCCCCCTCTTCGTGGAGGAACGACACTAAACCCTGCCTAGGCTTCATATCCGAGTCACAGCACCATTTGCTGCTCCTCCGCACGCAGAGGAGCTGCACTGGACCGGACGCTTGTTGTTCCCTTTTTTACAAGTGCTTTCTATAGTAAAGTAAGAATAAGTAAACAGCAAACTCCCAAAGCAAGAATGAGTAGAGAGAAATGAGAAAGAACGAAGTAACGAACTTCCCCGCGAACTCTCCAATGCACTCTCCAACCAACCCACACCACCATGCCGTCTCTCTCGGGGGCTGCACAGGTGTTCCTTCAGATAGATGTTCCTGGCGCATGTTGTCTCTCTCCTCCTTTATAGTCCTTCCACCAATCCCAACTCTGCTACCCACACGCCGAGTACGCTGCTCTCCTCCAATCAGGAGCAGGTCCTGCTGCTTATTGGTTGAACTGGAGGCAGCTGCGTAGAAGCTGTTTCTCCTCTCCCAGCGCCATATTGTGGGAGAGCAGATGCATAGAATAAGTCTTAATTCCAGTAACTTAGTCTAGTCCGGGTTGCTCCCCACATCTCTTGGCTTGTCTTTTCATTTTGTTGATGGATTTATTTTTAACTTGGCAGATGTTTTCAGAAAAAACACAAAATTTTGACATGCTTTAAAAATGATTGTCCTGTTAATGCACTTTTCAGAGTTATCTAAGCCTATTATTATCTTTGAGCTTATTTAGAACCCTGTGAAATTTAGAAAATGAATCTTAGAAATGAAAGTAAGTTTCCCACAAAATTGATCATTGCTTTTAAGATAGATAAATTTGTTTGCCCATTTGTGAAAATCAGCTCAGCATTTCTTATTGTCTAGATATGTGTAGTTCTTTGAATTGTGCTTTGAATCAGTTGTAACCTCTTACTGGTTCCTTCATAAATTAATGCACTGGATACAATTTTTTGACACATGCTCATTTTATATTCATTTCTACGAAGGTCAATATTTTGTCTTTAAATCTTAAAAATAGAGAATTTGGTAAAACTTATGCTATACAGATACAGTAGATTTACCTCACATACAGGATTCTTGGAGAATAAAGTAGTTCTTACTTGCCACGTTGTACTTGGATGCAAAAAGACAAAATGGAGAAGCAAAAGTATCGCACTGATTAGGAACAATGTGCTGATGGTTAAAGTCATTATTTCCTATGGTGGGCTCAAATAGAAAGGAACATATAAATAAATGTATTTGTAAAATTTTGCAAAACTTACATTTCACCTAGAGTAGATTCTGCCAAAAAGCCTTTACTACCAGTTGGGAATCAGAGCAATTAGCAAAGAAATCAGGCTGGTCTGCTGGGTTTAGGACATTTCCCAAAGAAAGCTTACTATGAACGTGGAATTCTTAATTAACATTCTGAGAGAGTGGTCACATGGGCTGTGTGCCCACAGTGCTGAGGCAGTTGCTATGTTTTAGTGACGTTCCCAAGTGTTAACAGTTGTATATCTCCAGATTAATTGCAGACAATACTTGGACAGACAATTGAAAAAGTAATTTTTTGATGCTTTCCCCAGCTGCTGCTAACAAATTAGCTGGGATGTCATCCGGGTTCCTGCACTGTAACTGATAAAACTTTATGGGAGGAGCATGTGATTTTTCTACATTATTGTTTATTAAGCCAGGGAAGGAATTTGAAAACTACAGTTTTATGGGTGTGAGTCAACTTGCCTCAGTTTTGCTTGCTGGATATTGTTCTTGTTGGGAGAGAAAATACTATGATAGAAAACCAATCAAAAGAAAGCCAGGTAAAGTGTTTTTGTTGTTGTTGTTGTTGTTGTTGTTGTGTCTCTGGCAGTCAGTCCACCTCATGCCATACCATGCTATGCCATGTGATGGTCTGTGTCTCCTGTGTTCGAATCTGAATAGGACAAATCCCTCAAGGTTATTCAATTCCTTTTGTCACATAGAAAAGGGATTCCTGAGTTGAGTAGAAGCCAGAGTGTAGATGGTGTTGCCTTTGGTCAGTGGTTTTGGGGGTGGTCCAACCAGAGTAAAGCTTAGAGCTTTTGTTCAATTGTCATGGAAGCTGTGCTTTCCTTGACAGAGCTCTTTTGTGCATGGGAAGAGCCATCTGCAGATGAAGTAGATACAGAGGGGTGCCTAATGGATCATAGAGAATCAAAACGAAAGCCTCAGTGAAGTGCTTTAAACCCACTGCATTACAGGACTTTTTAGCGACTTGAATCTGTAAATTTCTTTTACCATTTGAATAATTTTTTTTTCTGGCACTTGCAGTGTAGGGAAGATTGCTGCCACCAAATGCTGGATATTCTTTGGTCCCAACTGCTTCCTGCACTTTTCATGGTGCTATACTAAGTGTACAGAGAAGATTTTAGAACATGTTCCTGGCTTGGATCTCATCCTTGGAATAAGAGCTTGGATTATGTTCATTAGTCCACTCTGAGAACATTTATACTATATCTAATCTTTGGACCTCTGTTCCTTGGTGCCACAGTTCTTGATTGTCCTTAACCTTCCAAGGAGGTGGAACTTCTGAGGACAGAATGCGATTGGCTCCAATTTGGGAAAGTTGGAGACCTTTGGCCAACTAGTGTTTCATGGGACTTTCTCTGGGCAGCAAAATCCCACATATCTGCAGATAATCATAGTCTCTTCTGTGTATCTTTAAGACTAGGCAATCTTGAAGCCCATCTGCTCTACAAGCACTTTTGGTAGATTTCTTATTATACTCTACTAGTAAGATATTTTCATTTTGGAGCCAGTGATAATAAAGTCCAAGGTTTTTCTAAATTAAGCCAATTGGAAATTTTGCCTCTTAGCCAATTTTTAAAAATTCTTTCTTTCCTCCAAGTTCAAATGGAATACATCTTCTGAAAGTTCCTTCATTTGTCACTGTTGAACAAGTGTTGGATTGATGAAATCTCAATGCCATGGATAAATGAATAATACAAAATTACTCAAAGAACTATGTGTCATTGATTTTATTTTTTTGAATCATGAAATACCTGGCAGAGTTGAAGTCTGTTTTTTTTTTAAGATTTGTTTTATTTTTATTTGAAAGGAAGAGTTACAAAGAGAGGGGGAGAGGGGCTGGCACTGTGGCGTAGCAGGTGAAGCCGCCGCTTGCAGTGCCGGCATCTCATATGGGCACTAGTTCGAGTCCCGGCTGCTCCTCTTCTGATCCAGTTCTCTACTGTGGCCTGGGAAAGCAGTGGAGGATGGCCCCTTGGGCCCCTGCACCCACATGGGAGACCTGGAAGAAGCTCCTAGCTTCTGACTTCGGATCGGCTTAGCTCCAGCCGTTGCAGCCAACTGGGGAGTGAACCAGAGGATGGAACTTTCTCTCTCTCTCTCTCTCTCTCTCTCTCTCTCTGCCTCTCCTTCTCTCTGTGTATAACTCTGAGTTTCAAATAAGTAAATAAATCTTAAAAAAAGAGAGGGAGGGAGAAAGGGAATGAGGGAGGGAGGGAGGGAGAGAAGAAGGGGGAGAGAGAAAGAGAAAGAGAGAGAGAGAGATTGATTCTATTTGCTGATTCACTCCCCAAATGGCTGCAATGGCTGAGGCTAGGCCAGGCTGAAGCCAGGAGCCCAGAACTTCATCCAGGTCCTCCACATGAGTGCAGGGGCCTGAGGACTTGGGTCTTCTGCTGCTTTCCCAGGTGTATTAGCAGGGAGCTGGATTGGAAGTGGAACAGCTTAGGCTCAAACTGGTGTTCTTAGGGGATGCCGACATTGTGGGTGGCGGCTTCACCTGCTGTCACAATGCTGGGCCCCAAAGCCTGTGTTTTGGAGCAGTCCTCATGCTTTTTAAAATTACTGGTTCTATTGCATAAAGCTGCACATAGTAAAGATAGAAGAAAGAAAAATGCCACTGTTAGCTTTCTTTCTTTTCTATAAGATATTAGTTGAAATATTAACTTTTTCTGTAGCTAAAGGGACAGAAACTATGAGTCCAATTTTGCTAACTTCCAAAGAAGACCAGATAAGAGCCATTCAATTACAGGTTGCTTATTTATCTAATCCCCCTGGCAGGATTTGCTTTTGGTGAAACAAATCACCTGTTGAAGGGGGGAAAAAGCCATTTAAGTGATTAAAATCTACTTCAGCTAATTTCCTCTTTAACCTATTTGTAAGCTAGCAAGAGCTGATAATTGTAATGAATAGTTCTTATGGGAAGCTTTAGTTGACATTTGGATCTCATTAGACTAAAAAACTTCTGCCATCTTATTCTTTTGCTGAAATTATAGTTTTCAAGGAAGTCTTCAGTGCATGGAATTTAATGCATGAGCTTTGAAACTTCAGAATTTGGAATATAACTCTGCCATTATTAGCTCTGAGAATCAGGACATTTCTGTTTTGTTTCCCTCTAAAATTTTCTTTTTTAAACATTTTATTTTATAAGGTGAACAAATTTCATGTATTTCATATACACAGATTTAATAGTATAGTTATGCTTTCACCCCACCCTCCATCTCACCCATGTTCCCACTCTCCCTCTTCCTTCCTTCCTTAGGTTTTTGTTTAATTTTTATGATGACATACTGTTTTATAGGCTCAGTTTTTGTAGTTGTGATTGTTATGATGGCTAAAGGAGCTCATGTAAAGTACAAAGTTTATAGTTGTAAGGTGCTTAACAGTGTCCAGCATATGGTGGGCAGGTGTTACTGTGTGTTAGGAAGCTCTGAAATGGAAAAGATGAATAGATAAAGCAGTACTAGAAAAAAATAATTTCCTCTCTAAAATTATCAACCTTTAGAAAATAGAACATATGATTAATAAATATTTTAAAGAAAATATGAGAAACAAACATCTTCAATCTTTCATATTTTTCATCTTTCTGGAACCAAGCTATTTCTAAGTTATATGTATGACACATTTAGAATTCCTTTTTACAAAGGACATATTATCTTAGGGAGAGAATGTATAATACTTCTTGAATAAGAACACCTTAGTCCCAGTGCAAAATTAAAATTAGTAACATGAATGCCAACTCTTTAACTCTTTGTGTTTTAAGTATGTATCATTTAAAGGTTACAAAGGTATAATTTAAAGGTTACAAAGATATAAAAGAAGTGACTGCAAGAATGTATATGGTGTAAATGTCTGAGAATGTAATTAGAAGAAAGATTGGGAGCTTACTGGTATGGAGTATATGTAGGGTAAAATTATATTGATCATTGCTAGTGTATAGGGAGGTCATTAATCTAACTTTTACCCCTTTTTCTGAGGTCAGGGAGTATGAGTCATGTTGTTTGACAAATAAGTCAATTTTTGACTTTTTGTACATTAGTGAGAAGGGAGTTTGTAAAAATATGTAGGAATGCACTAGAAATTTTAGTGTGTGTGCATATGACAGGAACAGTTCACTTAGCATCTCCAGATATTTTGCTTCAGGTTAATTTTAAACTTAACTTTTGTTTTGAACACACATTCTTTGTTTCAGCTACTAAGGAGATTATTTGAGGTCAATTTAGTTTCCAAGTATGGAAGTAATCCATAGTTTAAATAATGAACATGTAATAAGCAATAAATAGTACCCATTTTTACCTACTCAACACTTTGGTTTTAGTTTAGATTTAATCACATGTTTATAGTGGAAAGCTAAGGAATTCTTCCCTATTCTGGAAGTGGTTTACCCTCAGATAAAAATAGCTTCATGTTGCTGGAAGAACTGGGTTTGGTACTTCTTTCACTAAAATGTTCCCTAATTTTCTAACAGTGTGCTAATTAGACATAGCTGACATGTGTCTTAGAAAATAAGGTAATATAAGGTACTATAAGATCAGAAATTACACTTGGAACATTCATGGGAGCTGTTAGTACCTTAGAAGTGGACACTCTGGATTTTTGCTGCTTTGTAGTTTCCCTTGTAATAACAACGTATCTCCTTAGATTTGTTTTTGTCTTGATGATTATCCTTGCATTTATCAATACTTCCTCATCCCAGTTCCCTCAAGATCAGCTTCTAGAATGGTCTTCTGAATATCATTTTATTTCTGTGAGTGAAGAGGGTTGGACCAAGGACAGGAAAAAGCATGATGCCTTTTATTGTTCTTCATTGGTTCAACCAGAATTAAAACAGACTTAAAGAATCTTCTAAGAAGTTGTTTATTCTTGTGATGGGAATTTATGGGTCTCTCATCTACTCAAATAGATGTGTTCCCATTTGGGGAAGTGTGTCTTCACACTACCACCCTTCCAGGAAAAAGTCATTTAGTTCCTGCTAAATACACAATGTAGAGGAACTTGCACAGAGTGGGTTACGTCGGCTCTCTGTGTTCTGAGTGCATTCTGTGAAAGGTGTGTTGAGGGCTGTGGAGCGAGAAAGTGAAAAAAGGGATTAGTTGGTATCTGTTGTTTTCACAAACAGCTGGGGCTATAAGCAAAAACTCTTTAAATGGCAGATCTGAAAGCAGCATCTGGCATAGTGGAAACACAATTACAGGGACTGTGGAAGAGGTAAAGTAGGGAACTAGTCAGATTTCTTGTAGTTTTAACTCCAAGCCTTAAGAACAGAATCACCAAGAAGTGGTAATAAGATTTACTCTGGGGTCTCAGGAAACAGTCAATGGGACTTTAGACTGAGCGAAAAGCCTGTAGACTGAAGAAGTGGGAATTAGGTATTGCCACTAATTAGCTCAAAATCTGCGGTTATTGAAGTGTGGTCCCTGGATCGTTGGTACTAATGTTACCTGAGGACTTGGTACACATTCAAATTGTTGATCTCCAACCTGGACCTACTGAATCAGCATCTCTGGGGTTAGGAGCCAGGAATATGTCTTTACCAGTCATTCAGGTGATTCAGATGCATGGTAATAATTAAGAAACATGATTTTAGGGCAATGGGGTTATTCTACCTTAATGTGGAAGTAGCTTTCATTTCCAGTTCTTTGAATGAAAGAACTGATGGGTAACAGATTTAAAAAGTGACAGAACTTGGAAGGACTTATGAAATACTTTATTCTAAGATTTGAAGTGGCCCCTTTCTTGGGTGCTCCACTTCTCAAGCTGCACTTACTTCAATCATGTTCTTAGAAGACGTCATCTCTTGTTATAGCACAGTGGGACCGGCTGTGACTGCTGTGACTGCTGCCCATTGAGACCTAGCCTAGTTTTCCTGCAGACAATGAATGAAGTGTGCCCATTGAAATAAAACCCAGTGTCAAATCACCATTGTTGTTTTACTGGTCTGATATTCTGTTGTTAGCTGGATGGTCTTTATTACAAAGTGTTTTATTTCTCTTCTGTTTAACGGAAAATTTGACTTTGGTGGATATGTGTTTTTCCCTTTTATTTTGCTTTCGAACAATAAAATTCAAGAAAGCACATTGTCTGTGGAATAGATCCTATATTTTCTCACTGTCTCAGATTATGAGCCCAGACTTTCAGCTGAGAAGTGAAAAATTCACTTTGTCAGGTATTTTGACTCCATTCTAGAAATCTTTGGATTATTCGCTAGATTTTCAGCTTTCATCTGATGTTTGTCAAGTTCTCAGCTGCATATATTGAATTTACCACTTTCCAAGCAGTGAGTCCTTTGTAGAAGGAATCTGTTTAAGGTTTAAGTGGCTAATAGGCATGGGGGAGGACTGATGTTTGAGTCACACATGTTCTTTGAATCACTGGAATGGGGAAGCAGCCATTCTGAGTCAGCGAGCCCTCTGTGAAGTTTAGACTGCAGGGATGCATGGTGGGGACTTGGGGATGGGGGAGCAAGTAGAGGAGGGCTCGATACTTTGATCAGCTTTTCTAAGTGACCCCTGCAGAAAAGGGCTAACATTACATTAAAGATGTAACATTTAAAGTGAAACGTTATTTTAAATTAAACATCATTGTTATTAATAAAGGCAAAACTTCTTTGTAACACACATACACAAAAATGGAATGGTGGCCACTAGTCACATAAGGCTGTGTGTTAAAAAATAGCATTAAATATGACTAAAACTCGTTTCTTTAGTCACACTAGTCACATTTTGACTGCTCAGTACTCACAGGCAGCTAGTGGCTGCTGTATTGCACAGTGAAGATAGAAAGTACATTTACCATTGTAGAAGTTCCATTGGACAGAACTTCGGTAGAAATCCTCTTGTCTCTTTAATACCAAAAATGTGAACCTACCTTTCGATTTGTATTGTTTGTGATTTTATGTTATTGACATGATGTCACCAAACATGGAACGGGGAGGAGATGTACACAACTCTTGAGAGTCAGCATTAACTGATTACAGCTGCTCACCCCTGGTTATATGAGATGAATTTTTCCTTTATGACAGAAAGTATTGGTTTTGTTCTTTACATTCTAATTTTATTTTACAATGAGAATGGGCTTCCAAACACAATATTAACACAGTAAAAGCAGCCAATCACTCAACTATTGTAATTACATTTTGGGTATAAGGTAGGAATTTATAATACATGATTGTAGTATTGTGTGTCAATAGAAAAACTACTCAAAGTTAATTGAGGTAGGTGTCTTAGAGTAGCAATATACATGAAACTAAGTCCAATAATATGTTCCGATGAATATGTTCTGGGCAGAATGCTATGCGCGGTCAACAGAGGTGTTCAGTAATCATTGCTATTAGTGGACGTGTTTATAACCTGTATCTGGATGTGCAGAGTAAACCAATAGGAGTGACTTGCTCACTAAAATAGAAGAGTTAGCTTTAACCTTTGAGGTCATGAATGACTTGCAGATGTGCTGTCAGAGGTGAGCAATGTACTTAATTTTAAAAATATTTGATATTTTGAAGTGTTTTGTAATTTTTTTGAACAGAAAATTTTCTTTTAATTGCAAGCTAATAAAACTCAATTTATATGCAGGCAAGGTTACTTTAAGAATCATAATCAGTCTTGGCAGATTATTTTTCCCCCACCAGGGAATTATCTATTTTTTTGTGGTGATAATGGAGATTTATGGTCATGAATAAAGATCCTGCATTACTAGGCAAACAACTGATCTGTTAGAAATAGATTTTAGTTCATGGATTTCACACTTAAAATACTTGACAATGAGAGAGCTAAATGATTCTTATCCTCTCTTGAAAAGGAATGCCCCGGCCTCTGATTGCACCTGTTACTAAAACTGTTTCTTATTTGTGCAATCCCAACTGGATGAGAGCTTTCAGTTAAACTGATGACCCAATTGAGCTCATTTATTTCCGCAGATAGATGAGACACATTTGTGTCAAATTGGGTCATTTTCAGACCCTTGGGTGTCTGCCATTCCAAAGCTAGTCCAGCTGAAGCTGTGTGTCCTTGAATGACAGCAGCTAAAAATTCAATCAATAAGTGGTGTCTAAATGTCACAGAGAGTAGTGCAAAGTGGGGATGGGGTGAGAGAGTCTGCAGGGTTTCATTCTGGGTAGTCAGAGTTTAAATTTGACTTAGGAAAGAAGTCAGCATCTTTAATCCCCAAACATTACCCATCATCTAGTCAGTAGACTTAGTAAAGGGCAGGCAATCAATATGCTTGGCTTCAGCAGAGATAAGTTACAGGAGGTAGTTTTATTTCCTGAAATTGTTTTTCACGTTCCAATATACAGAAGGGTAGGATCTCAGGTGTAGTAAAAGAAATTATACTACACCATGACCAACTGTGAACTGAAACTGATCACCTGGAACAGTGAGATGGCATTGGTACATGCCACCTCGATGGGATTGAATTGGAATCCCCTGGTATGCTTCCAACTCCACCACTTGGGGCAAGTCAGCCTGAGCATGTCCCAAATTATACATCTCTTCCCTCTCCCATTCCCACCACCATGTTCAACAGGGATCACATTTCAGTTAATTTTCAACACTTAAGAATAACTGTGCATCAATTACAGATCTAAACCAGTCATATTAAGTAGAACAGATAAAAAAACTACTAAGAGGGATAATGTATTAAGTTTTTCATTAACAGTCAGAGCTATGCTGATCAAGCCACCGTTTCCCATAGTGTCCACCTCACTCCAACAGGTTTCCTTCTTGGTGTTCAGTCAGTCGTCACCGATCAGGGAGAACATATGGTATTTGTCCCTTTGGGACTGGCTTATTTCACTCAGCATGATGTGTTCCAGATTCCTCCATTTTGTTGCAAATGACTGGATTTCGTTGTTTCTTACTGCGGTATAGTATTCTAAAGAGTACATATCCCATAATTTCTTTATCCAGTCTATCGTTGATGGGCATTTAGGTTGGTTCCAGGTCTTAGCTATTGTGAATTGAGCTGCAATAAACATTAGGGTGCAGACCTCTTTTTTGTTTGCCAATTTAAATTCCTTTGGGTAAATTCCAAGGAGTGGGATGGCTGGGTCGAACGGTAGGGTTATCTTCAGGTTTCTGAGGAATCTCCAGACTGACTTCCATAGTGGCTTGACCAGTTTGCATTCCCACCAACAGTGGGTTAGTGTCCCTTTTTCCCCACATCCTCGCCAGCATCTGTTGTTGGTAGATTTCTGCATGTGAGCCATTCTAACCGGGGTGAGGTGAAACCTCTTTGTGCTTTTGATTTGCATTTCCCTGATTGCTAGTGACCTTGAACATTTTTTCATGTGCCTGTTGGCCATTTGGATTTCCTCTTTTGAAAAATGTCTATTGAGGTCCTTGGCCCATCTCTTAAGTGGGTTGTTGGTTTTGTTTTTGTGGAGTTTCTTGATCTCTTTGTAGATTCTGGTTATTAAGCCTTTATCTGTTGCATAGTTTGCAAATATTTTTTCGCATTCTGTCGGTTGTCTCTTCACTCTCCTGACTGTTTCTTTTGCAGTACAGAAACTTCTCAATTTGATGCAATCCCAATAGTTGATTTTGGCTTTGACTGCCTGTGCCTCCCATGTCTTTTCCAGAAATTCTTTGCCTGTGCCAATATCTTGAAGGGTTTCTCCAATGTTCTCTAGTAACTTGATGGTGTCAGGTCGTAGATTTAGGTCTTTACTCCATGTTGAGTGGATTTTTGTGTAAGGTGTAAGGTAGGGGTCTTGCTTCATGATTCTGCACGTGGAAATCCAATTTTCCCAGCACCATTTATTGAATAGACTGTCCTTGCTCCAGGAATTAGTTTTAGATCCTTGATCAAATAGAAGTTGGCTGTAGATGTTTGGGTTGATTTCTGGTGTTTCAATTCTGTTCCATTGGTCTATCCATCTGTTTCTGTACCAGTACCATGCTGTTTTGATTACGACTGCCCTGTAGTATGTCCTGAAATCTGGTATTGTGATGCCTCCAGCTTTGTTTTTGTTGTACAAGATTGCTTTAGCTATTCGAGGTCTCTTGTGCCTCCATATAAATTTCAGCACCATTTTTTCCAGATCCGAGAAGAAGGTCTTCGGTATCTTGATTGGTATTGCATTGAATCTATAAATTGCTTTTGGGAGAATGGACATTTTGATGATATTGATTCTTCCAATCCATGAGCATGGAAGATTTTTCCATTTCTTGGTATCCTCTTCTATTTCTTTCTTTAAGGTTTTGTAATTCTCATCGTAGAGATCTTTAATGTCTTTGGTTAAGTTTATTCCAAGGTATTTGATTGTTTTTGTAGCTATTGTGAATGGGATTGATCTTAGAAGTTCTTCCTCAGCCATGGCATTGTCTGTGTATACAAAGGCTGTTGATTTTTGTGCATTGATTTTATACCCTGCTACTTTGCCAAACTCTTCTATGAGTTCCAATAGTCTCTTAGTAGAGTTCTTTGGGTCCCCTAAATACAGAATCATGGTGAAGGGACTGGGAGTCAAAGGGAGTACATAGACAAGTCTAGTACCTGCTAACGCTAACTGATGGAGTAAATAAAGGGGAGAGTGATCCAACATGGGAAGTGAGATACTCAGCAGACTCATAGAATGGCAGATGTCCTAAATAGCACTCTGGCCTCAGAATCAGCCCTAAAGGCATTCGGAGCTGGCTGAAAAGCTCATGAGAGTATTTCAGGCATGGAAAGCCAAGACACTCTGGCAAAAGATCTCTGCGAGTGAGATCCCAGTGGAAAGAACAGGTCATCAAAGAAGGAGGTACCTTTCTCTGAAGGGAGGAGAGAACCTCCACTTTGACTAGGACCTTGTCTAAACAAGATAAGAGTCGGAGAACTCAGAGGGCTTCCATAGCCTTGGGAACTCATGACTGGAGCATAGGGAGATTACTGATGCCATAGACAGGAGTGTCAATTGGTAAAGTCAACAACAGGAGTCACTGTGCACTTACTCCTCATGTAGGATCTCTATCCTTAATGTGCTGTACATTGAGATTTAATGCTATAACGAGTACTCAAACAATATATTTCACTTTGTGTTTCTATGGGGGTGCAAACTGTTGAAATCCTTACTTAATGCATACTAAACTGATCCTCTGTAAAAAAAAAAAAAAAAAGAAAAAGAAAAAAAAAAATTATCAATTCCCAACTTGACTCTCACTGGGATTAAACATGACAATAGGTCTGCTCTGATTTCATCATCATTTTAAAAAAATCATCTATTATTTTTCACTTTATGTTTCTGTGTGGGAGCAAACTGTTGAAATCCATACTTAATTTATACTAAGCTGATCTTCTGTATATTAAGATAATCGAAAATGAATCTTGATGTGAATGGAAGGGGAGAGGGAGTGGGAAAGGGGAGGGTTGTGGGTGGGAGGGACGTTATTGGGGGGAAGCCATTGTAATCCATAAGTCGTACTTTGGAAATTTATATGCATTAAATAAAAGTTTAAAAAAAAAAGAAATTAGAAACAAACAAAAAAAAAGAAATTATACTACAGTGAAACAAGATGATCATTAGTTAACAGGCTACATTTAGAGATTGAGTAGAGTTTGCTGCTCCAGCTCTGTCTGTCTCATTGTACCTCCCCCTCCTGCCCAGGAATTTCAAACTTATCTCAGAACCAGTCCTTGTCCAAAGTCTACTCCCCCTGCCTTATCTATGATCCTCTCTAACATCCTCTTCCCCCAGAAGCAAAGGTGATTGGGAATGGGCCATCCTCCACGCATCACATTCCAGACCTCATTCTCCAACTGGTCTTTACACATCCCCCTCCTGTTCCAATTTTACCATAAGAATAGCAAGGGAGTGGCAATTCCATTCTCCTGAGCTCTCCAGTCCCTAACCCATCCTTCTGATGGCTCTTTTGTTTTATCATAAGCAAGCCAGACAGGATAATCAAGTCTTTTGATGGGTTTTGGGCCCCTTAGAGTGTTGGCCAAAACCTAATTGCATTCTGGTCTTTCCTTGGAGAGTAATTTGTTAGTGAGACTGGTCACAGCTTGGAGTGATGCTTCCATACCTTGACAAGTCTCAATTCCTACAAATTCAATTTCCTGGTCCCATTAGTGAGCATTTCCTAGACTGGGCCTTCAAAACAGCTGGCTCACCCGGTTAATTACTACTTCCAGACATATCTCCTTTTCCCTAATTGCCCCTTACTCTTTAACCTAGCAGATTTTCTTCCTTAAAAATCCAAAAAGAGGGGTGGCCATCTACTCTGATGGATGCCCTCTCCCATTAAACCTAACATAATGGTGAACAATCTCCAGTGGACTTCTTGTCCCTGGCACATCAACCCTTAGCCTGCAGTCACGCTTGGGACCTACCTGTCTGGCAGTTGCCTGAACTTTGTGTTTCAAAGGCAGTCCCAAGTAACTGACTGTTGACCAGGGCATCATTGGCCTAGGATGTTCTTTGGGTACAAAGAAAACTAGATTCAAATTCAACTAGAATCTAAAAAGACATCTTTGGTAAATATCAATCTCATGCATGAAAATTTGGTTCAATTGTAGCCAGATATTGGATTTAAAGGAATTTCTCTCTTGAATCTAGGAAGATCACTGCCTTTAAAAATATTGCTTTGTAACTTGCCAAACTTAGTTTGCAATTTGTTTTAACAGATTTCTGATGATATACTAATGGGTAATCAGTACTCGCTATAACTGCTAAGGAGGATTTTGCAGTCTCTGGTTTAATGTCACTGATTTGTAGTTAGAGTTTTATAAAAAAAGTAGAATTACATATGAATGCAATTTTGACCTTAATTCATATAGAGGTATGGTATAATATCAGCATTTTAAGTCATCTGGGTATAATTTCTAAATGTAAATTGGATAAAGCAAATGAGATAAATGTGTCTATAAACTTTGTACTCTTAGCACCTTATATTATATGGAAAAGCTATTTGGGTTTGCTCACATGTCTTCATAAATTGTCTATTAAAATAGTTCAACATTGCTTGAAAGTAACTAAGGTTGAAATTTCATGTGATGTCTTATTTAGAAAATGTCTTAATTTGGAAATTTCTAAAGGGTTATTTCAGAGTGTACATCAAGGAAATCAGCAGGTGGAAAGCAAAAGCTATTTGTCTATTTGACATGGAACTAGAATCTGATCCTCTGCTAAAGCAATGAGGTTTTTGCAACATATATATGTTAGTAAATATTTTCAAATCATCTTAGAAATCTGTTTAAAACCTGCAGCATCTCCTTTTAATAGTTTTGTTTAATTGGTGACTCTCTGCCAGTTTTCTAGTCAGCTCCAGTAAGCTATTTTCTCTTCCCTAGTTCTGAATCCGTTAAAACTGTTCCAAGTTATGGGATATCATTCCATGCACTAGCTCTTAAATTTAAGGTTTTTTTTTTATTCAATTTTTGAAATTTTTTTGGAATTCCAATTTTTGGAATGACCAGAGAGACTACTGACAAATTAATCTATCATGTTCTCTATTGTCCTGTTAAGCTCTGACTGTTTAGGAACAACTGAGTTTTAAAAGAGTTACGGTTTGTTTGAATATACACTCATTCTAAAACATCTGAATAATCACCTTATAACAATGATTAAATCTGGTCTATATTTGTCATGATGTTAAGGGATTGAATTTCTACAAGATTTTTCAAACCTTGGCATTCTTGACAGCCATTCAAAAAATCAAAGTTCCAAAGCATTTGGACTTTGATATTTCAAGGGGCCCAACTGTAAATATCAAAGAATACATGTTTCTCATCTTGTAGAGACTCCAACTAATCAGGTTATTTGGATTATTTTACAGTTACTATCAAAATGTGAAGTGGTGCCAAATTTTAAATTATGATAATATAAAATGCTGCTGATAAAAATGTCTAAACGTGGCCGGCACCGCGGTTCAATAGGCTAATCCTCCACCTGTGGCGCCGGCACACTGGGTTCTAGTCCCGGTCAGGGTGCCAGATTCTGTCCCGGTTGCTCCTCTTCCAGTCCAGCTCTCTGCTGTGGCCCGGGAGTGCAGTGGAAGATGGCCCAAGTGCTTGGGCCCTGCACCCCATGGGAGACCAGGAGTAGCACCTGGCTCCTGGCTTCGGATCAGTGCAGCGCACCAGCCACAGCGGCCATTGGGGGGTGAACCAACGGCAAAGAAGATCTTTCTCTCTGTCTCTGTCTCTCTCTCACTGTCTACTCTGCCTGTCAAAAAAATAAATAAATAAAAAATAAAATAAAAATAAAAAAAAGTCCAAACGTAAAAAAGTCTAAGTATCTTGTGTTACCATACATGATGGTTATCTTAATGAGAAAGGCCCAGAGGCCTAAAAGGGTTAAATGTTTTATAAAATCCTACAGGTAATTTTTTTTTAACCAGCAAATTTTATTTCTTGATATATACTATAAAGAAACACTGTCCCATATCTTTAAGAAAACACATGATACATGTTGTATTAGGGAAAAAAGGCAAAAACAGATTAACTCTCTTTCAGTGAGGAGACTGTAGGAAAGAATAACCATACTTCTGCATAATGGCATGTAATTTGTACTTAAAATCATTGAAGTATTTTTTTTTTCATTTTATACCTTTCTTTTTTTTTAAACTTTTATTTAATGAATATATATTTCCGAAGTACAGCTTATGGATTACAATGGCTTCCCCCCCATAACATCCCTCCCACCCGCAACCCTCCCCTTTCCCACTCCCTCTCCCCTTCCATTCACATCAAGATTCATTTTCGTTTCTCTTTATATACAGAAGATCAGTTTAGCCTACATTAAGTACAGGTACTTTCAAAATACTATATGGAATAAGCAAGTGCCTCTTCTTGTTGGGTAATTAGTTTATAATTTCAAACATGGCTATTTAAAGTCTTTTGTCATCCACAGCTTGTATTCCCCTCCAAACACTAAAATTCAGATTAAGTGCTCATGAAAGCTAAAACATTGTTGGTTCTGTGTTTAACTGTGTCCTTCTATAGGTTTGGAAGGAATTTTTCAAGTGACCTCTATTGTGTTCAGTAATTTGGGATGGCTCTGGAAGCAGAAAAAGCCAATAATGGACTACAGGTTCCAACTGAGAAAATGTATGGTTAATTGAGGTTATTAAGAGCAGAAGTAATTCCAATCAATTGGTAAATTAAAGATTAAAGAGTTTAAGAAGCTATTACTGGAACTGCTTTATTCTGTCTTGTATGTTATACCTGTATACATATTATATGTCTACATGGGAAAATTTATTAAGAACTCTGTTTTAATTGGCTTATAGATAAATAGTGCTTATAAATTTAAACTACTAAATTAATTGAAGCTACATTTTTGGTTCATGTGATCTATGTCTCTGTATCAAACATTTTAAATGTGTTGGTTAAAAAGCCTAAAAATATTTTTACATGTTTTTACTAGAAATTCACTGGTCAAACAAATTATACTTGTGTTAGATATTTAAGTGATGTTTCCAAATATGTGTACTCTTGTCTTGAAATTTATAGAAGGCATTGGGCCTCTGGTAAATGTTTTCATAAGTTGTTATTTAACAGTTGAAATTGCTTGCTATGTTTTCATTTGATATTGTTATTGTCAGTAAATGGTCTGAGAATCCTGTTTTATTCTCTCATTTCTCTATTCGTTTCAAGATGAGAAACTGACTCTAAACTGAAGGACTCTCCAGGATGTACAGTTTTATTTTTAGATCTTATAAAAGGGATGGCTAACATTTTTGTGTAATAATAGGATAGCTAAAATGAGAGCTTAAATTATAATTTTTTTAAAGATTTATTTATTTGAAGGCAGAGTTACAGAGAGGCAGAGAGGGGTGGGGTGGGGGAGAGAGGTCTTCCATCTGCTGATTCACTCTCCAGATGGCCACAATGGCCAGAGCTGTGCCAATCCAAAGCCAAGAGCCAGGAGCTTCTTCCAGGTCTCCTATGTGGGTGCATGGGCCCAAGGACTTGGGCCATCTTTTACTGCTTTCTCAGGCCATAGCAGAGAGTTGGATCAGAAATAGAACAGCTGAGACTCAAACCGGCACCTATATGGGATGCCAGCACTGCAGGCAATGGCTTTACTCACTACACCACAGTACTGGACTCATTAAATTATAATTTCACAGTTAGATTTACTTTGCCATGGGCAAAATAATCAGGCAAAATCTCCAAATTTTATCTATAAGGTTGTCGTCATGTTTGATGTTAAAGTGAGAACATAGCCTTCCTCATGGGCATTTTCTACCTCACAGAAAAACCACTATCAGAACATGCCTGTGACTATAGACTTCTAGTTTGGGCCACCAAAGATTAGAGATGGGACTTGAGCACCCCCTTGCCTTGCATCCTCTTAAAGGTTTCCTCTGGTCTGCTTTAACAAAACCAGGAGGAAGAGAAGGCATCAGAAGTGATGTACAGATAGGTGGCAGGCCAATTAATGGCTGCTCTATAAAGTGACCTGCCATCAAGGAGATCCAACAGGCCAGTCCACTGCAGTGGCTTTTGAAGTGGAAACCCAGGGCTTCACTATAAGTCAGCTTATGAAGAACCCTGGCAGCTCTACCAGCCAAGAGTTGGATCACTGGAAATGGAACTGCCCTGGAGTCCAAGGACGCTCAGGTCAGAGCCGCAGATCTTGTTGGCTCCAGGCTGAAAAGCCCTTCATATAGTCCAGCTTCCAAATTACCACTGCTGCTGAGAGGACAGCCAAGTAGGGTCAGCAACATTGCAGGCAGACTGTAAGTTTCATGTTAGAGATGTCACCTGCCTTTTATTTGCGGTTGTCATTGGGGCCATTTCTTGCTGCTTATTTGTCTGCTAACCTGCTCTTTCATCTGCATGGCCACGTGCAAAGCCTTGATGACATCTGGAAGGGGCAGTGTGGTACACATGGGGTTAGTGGAGTCTCAGAGGACCCTATTCGACCAGGGCAGAATTGCCACTACCTCAGTTTCCTAGGAGTCAGCAGAAGCCACCATGGTCCACTGGCACTCATCTAGCCACACCCACCTTGAAGGGCTGAAAAGTGCTGGCTTGCTGGGCCAGGGCATATTCTGCTTTGTTCACAAAGGTCTCTAGGTCATAGTTTGCTGCTCAGTCATTTCGGAGAGATCAAGCCAGCCTGGTCCTTGCTGCAACAATACAGGAAAGATCCTATCAACTCAAAAACAACCAAACTACTTCTGCACATCATTTGGGGGCTTTACCTGCAACACAGTTGCCTGTGCAAGATGCAACCCTCAAGGGCTAGTTTTGTGGCATAGCAGGTAAAGCTAATGCCTGCAATGTTGACAGCTCTATTTTTTAAAAAAAATTTATTTGAAAGTCAGAATTACACAGAGAGAGGAGAGGCAGAGAGAGGTCTTTCACCTGATGGTTCACTATCCAATTGTCCATAACGGCCGGAGCTGCGCTGATCCGAAGCCAGGAGCCAGGAGCTTCTTCCAGGTCTCCCATGTGGGTGCAGGGGCCCAAGGACTTGTGCCATCTTTTACTGCTTTCCCAGGCCATAGCAGAGAGCTGGATTGGAAGAGGAGCAGCCGGGACTAGAACTGGCACTCATATGGGATGCCGGAGCTTCAGGCCAGGGCATTAACCCACTGCACCACAGCGCCTGCACCGGCAGCTCCACTTTTGATCCAGTGCCCTGCTAATGCTCCTGGCAAAGTAGCAGATAATGGTCTAAGTACTTAGGCTTCTGCACCCATGTGGGAGACCCAGTGAAGCTCCTGGCTTCAGACTGGCCTAGCTTTGGCCATTGTGGACATTTGAGGAGTGAACCAGCAGGTGGAAGATCTCTCTGTCTCTCTCTCTTTCTCTGTAACTCTTTCATATAGATATATTAATCTTTTTTTAAAGATTTATTTATTTATAAGTCAGAGCTACACAGAGAGAGGAGAGGCAGAGAGAGAGAGAGAGAGAGTCTTCCGTCTGCTGGTTCACTCCTCGGATGGCCGCAATGGCTGGAGCTGCACCGATCTGAAGCCAGGAGCCAGGAGATTTTTCCGGGTCTCCCATGTGGGTGCAGGGGCCCAAGGACTTGTGCCATCTTCTACTGTTATCCCAGGCCATAGCAGAGAGCTGGATGGAAAGAGGAGCAGCTGGGACTAGAACCGGCGCCCATATGGAATGTGGCGCTTCAGGCCAGGGCATTAACCCACTGAGCCACAGCGCCGGCCCTGATATATTAATCTTAAAAAAAGAGATTGAGTAGATTTGGGAAGAAATACAAGACTTAAATTGCTTCCACTTTTGTATTTGTTTAGGGGTTTAATATTTTCTGTATGTATCTATCTTTTAGGGAAAATTGCACTGTGTGGTATATCATCAATCCAGGAAGATGGAAATACCTTATGACCCTTCATGGTATTGCTTTTAGTCTTGACCTAGACTAGAGAAATGAAGAAAAAAAGAACAAATTAAGTATCTATGCTTGCTCTTTGCAAATTACTGAGGATATAGCAAAAGAACGAGAATTGTTAAAATATTAGATCTCTCCATAAAATTACATTTATAGATTTACGAACTGAGGAAAGAAGTATCTTGTAATACTTTCCATTTATATAGTATTTCTAGAGAGGTAATAGAATGTTTTTGTAATGGAAAAAGATGAAAAAATTCTGAGAAGACAAGAAATATAAAGAGGTGGTTGCAATATTGTTATGTGAGAACTAAGCAGCCATGATACGAACATTCTGTGGTAAGAGAATTTGGTATGGTCATTCACAAGCCAAAAATGTTCTCTGGTTTCTTCTTACACATTATCTGGAAATTCTTTTAATTGTATGTTTTAATTTTTACTAGGAAGATTCCTATTTCAGTTGATCAGAATTTAACCTGTAGTAACCTAGTTTTAAAAACCTCATTGTACATCACAAAATTAAGAAACTATATATGAGCCGGCGCTGTGGCTCACTAAGCTAATCCTCCGCCTAGTGGCGCTGGCACACCGGGTTCTAGTCCCGTTCGGGGCGCCGGATTCTGTCCCGGTTGCCCCTCTTCCAGTCCAGCTCTCTGCTGTGGCCCGAGAAGGCAGTGGAGGATGGCCCAAGTCCTTGGGCCCTGCACCCACATGGGAGACCAGGAGAAAGCACCTGGCTCCTGGCTTTGGATCAGCGCAGCACGCCGGCCATAGCGGCCATTTGGGGGCGGTGAACCAACAGAAAAGGAAGACCTTTCTCTCTGTCTCTCTCTCTCACTGTCCACTCTGCCTGTAAAAAAAAAAAAAAAGAAAAAGAAACTGTATATGAATATATATTTTTGATTAAAGATTGAAATATAGTCAGAAAAATTAAGGAAAATTTTGTTTTTTCTTAAACACTTCAGTGCTCTTGAATGCGGGCTGGATGAAGTAGCAATGAGAAACTGATGGCAATAGATAACAATACAGGTCAAATCAAAAGGCTCTGATGTGACATCTCTAGTTAGTTGGAATGTTCTAAGACTCAAGAGACAAAAGTTGTCCTTCATGTTCAAGAATATCCTCTTTCCTAAATGTTACCAAGGCAGTCTAGAGGCCAGTTTTGCAGCTCAACCTTTAAGAGTATTTGCAGTGTGTGGGAAAGTAGAGCATTACCTAGTGAGTTTTATTGATTTTTCTTAGCCTGAGGTAGAGCCCAGTGATGGACCCAACTCTTTCCCCATCCCAGTATCTATACTCTTTGCCTCACTTCATATCCTTTCACTAAAAAGACAATCAGTTTCCCTGATCTGGGCTTGCCTTGTGACTTGCTCTGTTAGATAGAATATAGCAGAGATGAGAATGTGCCATTTGCCTGCCTAGGCCCAGGAAGGCATTGTGTGCTTCAATTTTTCTGTGAGAACACTGCCTTGAGACCATTATTGGCCTAGCTTGTTGGATGATGAGAGAGACAGTTTCACTATCCCTAGTCCCTTGAGAAAGCCCTGGCGATATCAGCAGAGCCACTCAGACAACAACCCATGAATGTGGGTAATAAATGTTTAATGCTGTGTTTCACTGATGTTTTGTGTTTGTTACATAGAACTTTTAGGGCAGAAGAAAACTGATATAGGGGACTAGTTCTAGATTGACTAAAGCTGATATAGGGGACTAGTTCTAGATTAACTAAAGCTGTGGATTTCTGATAAATGCTTCATAGAACTCTTGATGCCTCATTAAAGTAAATAAGAAGTCCTTGAATGACAGGCTGGCTTTTCCCATGCACCTCCCAGGAGACATTTATCTACTGTGTTTATTTGATTTAGGGGTAAAGGTTTTAACCCTCTGCCTAGCAGAATTATGCAAATGTGCCTATGTCTCTCTCAACCTGGCAGACAGATAAGCATCAAGAAGTTACCAACTTCATACTTCATAGAACCTTCTCGAGTCAGCATTCTCAAAATTCCAGCAAAGAGCTTATTCCCCTTGGAGGTCAGAAGTGGCTTAATAATCATCAGGTAGAATGAACAAAATTTCCTATAGAAATATAATTCATTCCATTCTCTTCTGGTTTTGCTTTCTCTTCTTCCCTTTACTAGAGAAAACAATGGCATATGGTGGAGGCACCAGGGGTTTCTGAGTCTCAGAGGCACAGACTTGTACCAGCAAAGAGAATGGCAATTTAATTGAAAATAGAGCCTGCTTAGGATTCATTCAGAAGAATTTTCCTCTCCATGATCATGTTTGCGTAGTGATTTGATCTTACCTGGATCTTTAGAGCCCACTGTGAGATAACTTTACTTCAGTTGCACTGGATCCTTTTCAAATATTTTTCAAGTACAAACATCCTCCCCACAGGTTTCCTCATCCGCAATGATTGTCTCATCTGAGGCTTGTATTCTGATTAATTCACCTCTAGCTACCTTACTGCTTCAGTGGATTCCAAATATGTCATGGTTAAAAAAATCCCCTGGGAAGTTTCATAAAGGAAGTTGGTGAGAACAGGGCTAAGGTTTATTTTGCTGAGCAACTTTTAGCATGTGGCGGGATGGGGACTCAAAGAGCAGCAATGGAAGGAATGCCAAATTCTTCCTGATGCCTGCTCATAGGTCAAGCATCATGCAGGAACTATGTAGAAATTTCTGTGATCATTGCTGTGCATGGAGGTTTCCTCTGCACCCTCTATCCGGTTGAGCAGTCAGCCCAAAGAGTGCAGTAAGTGGATGCAGCCAGCAGAGGGTGGGAGTACCACAGCCACAAGCCAAAAGCCACAAGCTCTTTACAGTAGTTTCTTGGCACAGTTACTCACTGGTTCTCCAAGAGACTGGTTCGGATGAGTTGAGTCCTCTTTTTTTAAGCTTTTTGTTTTCACCAGGTCCTTTCTGCTGACTGAATGGGCTGCAGAGTCAGTCTGCTTGCATTTTAACATCTTTTATTAATATAAAGAGAACAGATTTCATGTATTTTACACACAGTTCTGAGAAGATAACCATACGTCATTCTTTCCTTTCTCACTCCCCCTCTTTTCTTCTTCTTTTTTTAATTTTTGCAATAGCGTACTTTCAATTTACTTTATAATTACAGAATTAATGCACCACTAATCTTTTTTTCTTTTTTTTTATTTAGTAAATATAAATTTCCAAAGTACAGTTTATGGATTACAATGGCTTCCTCCCCCCCATAGTTTCCCTCCCCCTCGCACTCCTCCCATCTCCCACTCCCTCTCCCATTCCATTCACATCAAGATTCATTTTCAATTATCTTTATATACAGAAGATCGATTCAGTATATATTAAGTAAAGATTTCATCAGTTTGCACCCACACAGAAACACAAAGTGTAAAATACTGTTTCAGTACTAGTTATAGAATTACTTCACATTGGACAACACATTAAGGACAGATCCCACGTCAGAAGTAAGTACACAGTGACTCCTGTTGTTGACTTAACAATTTGACACTCTTGTTTATGGCATCAGTAATCTCCCTAGGCTCTAGTCATGAGTTGCCAAGGTTATGGAAGCCTTTTGAGTTCACCGACTTTGAATCTTATTCTGACAGGGTCATAGTCAAAGTGGAAGTTCTCTCCTCCCTTCAGAGAAAGGTACCTCCTTCTTTGATGGCCCCGTTCTTTCCACTGGGATCTCACTCGCAGAGATCTTTCATTTAGGTCTTCTTCTTCTTCTTCTTTTTTTTTTTCCCAAAGTGTCTTGACTTTCCATGCCTAAAATACTCTCATGGGCTCTTCAGCCATATCTGAATGCCTTAAGGGCTGATTCTGAGGACAGAGATGCACCACTAATCTCAATGTTCAACAAGACAAAAGTAGAAAGACAGTTGTTCCACAGGAGTATAGGTAAGGGCTATATACAATGAAATCATAAGGTTTCAGTTCATTCTTATACTTTTTTTTTGTAGTCTATATTCACTACCACGTATCAGAGAAAACATGATATCTGTCTCTTTGGGACTGGCTTATTTCACCAAGCATAATGGTCTGCAGTTGCATCCATTTTTTGGGAAAAGATGGAATTTCATTTTTTATGGCTAAGTAGTATTCCATTGTGTATATATAGCAAATTTTCTTTATCCAGTCATCAGTTGATAGACATCTGGGTTGATTCCATACCTTAGCTATTGTGAATTGAACTACAGTAAATGTGGGGGTACAGATAACTCGTTCATATGCTAATTGCCTTTTGTTTTGGGTAACTTCCCAGTACTAGATTTCTAGGTCATATGGTAGATCTATTTTCAGATATCTAAGGAATCACCATACTGTCTTCCATATGGTTATACACAATACATTCCCACCAACAGTGTATTAGGGTACTTTTTGTCCATATCTTTGCCAGGATTTTATTTTTTGATTTTTGGATGATAGCAATTCTTACTGGGGTGAGGTGGTAGCTCATTGCATTCCACTTGAATTTGAATCCTGGCTGTCCCACATGCCAGCCACATCTTCTTTGTGCCTCAGTCTGTCTTAACTAAAAAAATGGGAAAAGAACAGGTGAGGATGTTGTGAGGATAGTGGAAATTAACTTGCATAATGCATTTAGAACAGTGTCTGAAATTTTTTTAACTTTTATTTAATAAATATAAATTTCCAAAGTACAGCTTTCGGATTAAAGTGGCTCCCTCCAAGCCCATAACATCTCCCTCCCACCCGCAACCCTCCCATCTCCTGCTCCCTCTTCCATCTCATTCACAGTGTCTGAAATTTAAGAGTTACTTGATAAATATCTCCCATGTAGGTGGCAGGGACCCAACTACTTGAGCCATCACCTGTAACCCCACATCCCAGGGTCACATCAGTAGAAAGCTGGGATCCTAAGCAGTGCTGAGACTTAAAATTCAGGCACTCTGTTGTGTGATATAGTCACCTAAGTGGCAGCTTAACTCCTACACCAAATGCCCTTCTCTGAGCTTGGAATTTCTTTTGTTATAAAGTACACATTGGGATAGTTTCTGAACTTTGATAAAGGTCTGTAGATGAAATAATAGTACTATATCAATATTAATTTCCTGATTTTGTTACTTGCAGGTTATAGAAGAAAGTGTCCTTGCTTTTAGGATACATACTGGAGGTTTTTGTTTGTTTGTGTTTTGCAGTTTTATTTCAGAGGCAGAAAGAGACAGAGGTCCTGTTCTCTGATTCATTTCCCAAATGCCCACAGCAGCCAGTTCTTGGCAGGGACAAAGCAAGGGACTGGGAACACAATACAAGTATCCCATCTGGTTGACAGGAACCCACTTCCTTGATACATAACCTGCTTCCTCACAGGTAGCCACCGGTGAGTAGTTGGAATTGGAATTAGAGCCAGGGATTCAACCCAGGTACTGTGATGTGGGACACAGGTTTCTTAACTGCTAGGCTTACCACTAACTCTCCATGCTGGATTATTTAAGAATCAATGCAGAACCATCATCTGTGTGTGTGTCTGTGTGTGATGGAGGTAGCATATCAGATAAAACAGCCTTTAGTACATCTGGTTAAAGGGTATATGAGAATTCTTTGTATTGTTCTTGCAGTATTTTTTTGTAAACATGTAATTAAAATAAAATGCAAAGTTGAAAAAGAAAAGCCTAGGTATAACATAAGATCCCTCCCCTTAGATATCTCCTTTTCTTTTTTTTCTTTTTTTTTTTTTTTTTTTTGACAGGCAGAGTGGACAGTGAGAGAGAGAGACAGAGAGAAAGGTCTTCCTTTTGCCGCTGGTTCACCCTCCAATGGCCGCCGCTGCAGCCGGCGCACCGCGCTGATCCTGGCAGGAGCCAGGAGCCAGGTGCTTTTCCTGGTCTCCCATGGGGTTCAGGGCCCAAGCACCTGGGCCATCCTCCACTGCACTCCCTGGCCATAGCAGAGAGCTGGCCTGGAAGAGGGGCAACCGGGACAGAATCCGGCGCCCCAACCGGGACTAGAACCCGGTGTGCCGGCGCCGCAAGGTGGAGGATTAGCCTATTGAGCCACGGCGCCGGCTCTAGATATCTCCTTTTCTAACAAGTTTTACCTGCTGTCCTTCTGCACATCCCCCTGCCTTTTCAAGTGGATTTGGAGCCCTTGCCCTGTGCACTCCTAGCCTGCAGCCTCTTTGTCACAGCCCCTGCCCCTTAAACTGAGTTGTGGCCTGCTGTTTATTTCATGAAACTATGAGTCCAGGCAAAGAAAGCATGGATGCTAACTCATTGTTCATATTTTTATCACGTGAACCCATCTAATGCCTAGCACAGAGAATAAACACAGTAGGATTTTAGAGAGAATAAGGAAGAGGAACTTGGCTTCATATTTAAGGTCTGTTCTTCCTGGGATTGTAAATTTTGGGCTTGGTTTTTAGTTTATGTAGCAAGGATGTAGCACAGGTTTGGGAATCAGCACACCACGAGTGAAAGCTGAGTTCTGTCACAGCATGCAGGAGGGACAGACTCTTCTATTTATTTATAACTTAGTGCTCTGCTTTTCTATTTAGAGACACTGTGAGTTCAGGATTTGAGCTCCATAAACAAAGGCAAATGGACAGTGGACTCCTGTACAGATGTTTAACCTAAGGAAATTCCTTTGTATATGCTCGGTGCTGAAAATAATATTTTTCTTACACCATAGCCTCTGAATACAGATCATGATGGCATGTGGTGTGCAACTGAAGGGGCTGGACCAGGCCGCAGCAAGGAACCAGGAGCTTCTTCCAGGTCTCCCACATGGGTGCAGGGGCCCAAGCACTTGGGCCATCATCTTCTGCTTTCCAGGCATATTAGAAGGGAGCTAGATTGGAAGTGGAGCAACCAGGGCTTGAACCTGCACCCATATGGGTTGGTGGTGTTGTAGGCAGTGACCTTATCTGTTACACCAGAACAGCAGCCATACTTGTTCATTTTTTTCTTTTGACAGGCAGAGTTAAACAGTAAGAGAGAGAGAGACAGAGAGAAAGGTCTTCCTTTTCTGTTGGTTCACCCCCCAAATGGCCACTACGGCCGGCGTGCTGCGCTGATCCAAAGCCAGGAGCAGGTGCTTTCTCCTGGTCTCCCATGTGGGTGCAGGGCCCAAGGACTTGGGCCATCCTCCACTGCCTTCCCGGGCCACAGCAGAGAGCTGGACTGGAAGAGGAGCAACCAGGACAGAATCCGGCACCCCAACCGGGACTAGAACCTGGGGTGCCGGCGCTACAGGCGGAGGATTAGCCAAGTGCGCTGCAGCGCCAACCTACTTGTTCATTTTTAATGGGTGGAGTTAATGATTTTTCATAGGAAGATTGGTCCACACAAGCAAGTTGATGTTATAATATAGAAACATAAACATCCAACTAATGTTCCTGTTTGTGATTTTTATATTAACTTTCTTAAAGGGTATGCTTTCTGATCACTATTGTACCACTATTTTTTTTTTTAAGATTTATTTACTTATCTGAAAGTCAGAGTTACACAGAGAGAGGACAGGCAGAGAGAGAGAAGAGAGGTCTTCCATCTGCTGGTTCACTCCCCAGTTGGCTGCAATGGCTGGAGATGTGCCGATCCGAAGCCAGGAAACTAGAGCTTCCTCCGGGTCTCCAACATGGGTGCAGGGGCCCAAGGACTTGAGCCATCCTCTACTGCTTTCCCAGGCCATAGCAGAGAGCTGGTTGGGAAGTGGAGCAGCCGGGACTCGAACCGGTGCCCATATGGGATGCCGGAGCTTCAGGCCAGGGCATTAACCTGCTGCGCCACAGCGTTGGCCCCACCACTATTTTTAATCTAATGTTAACTGACAAGCTAGATATTTTGCTATTTGAAAAAGATAACAATGCTATAGAAAATCAATATAACTTTTATCTTTACTAGAAGTTGTAAAAGCCTATCTAGACAAATTTCAAATGAGTGCACATGGCTGTAGAGAAGAAATGCCACTACAGATTTTAACACCTGGAAAACCAAAGCAGATATCTTGTTAAAGCTTCTTAATCTATTACCTGGTGACCTTGGGTTTTGGCATGCATCGAATTTAGTTCAGAAGTGAATCTCTGTGAGGAATAAAAATTGAAAGTAAGAGCTCTGGCTAACAAAAACACAAAAGGAAAAACGTGTCAACTCCTTAAGTCTCAAAAATAGGTCTTGCATTCCACCAAGAATCCAATTGGAATAACAGGTTCTTCTAAAAACTGCTGTGAAAGTTAAGCCTCCTATCATTTATGCTATAGCGTGAATTGGTTTAATCAGGCATTTTTATCGCTTTTCTCCTAACACTTATCTCAGAAGATGAAACAGTGGTTTTGTTTAGAGGGAACTGGAGGAGGAGGAGAGAGCAATTTGAGATTAAGGGATATTTTGGAAAAAGTGTTGACCAGGGAGAAGTGGATGCATAGAAAAGTTGGAAACAGTCTTCACATTCTTGGAAATTGGGGAACAGATGTAGAGGAGCAGAAGTGATTAAGGCTTATTGAAAGAACAGAGGGAATATCCAAAACAGCTATTTGCTGCACAACACTGACAACAGGAATCCTACTTGGCACATAGCTAAATAACACCTAGGTCACAGTTCTGAAATTGTCTGCTGTAAAGAATTGTTTGGCTGTTTCTCTTGAAGAATGGCCTCTGTCCTAAGCATCGATCTTAGAATATAGTATATCTATGATAGTGCTCAATAAATATTTATTTAAACATGTAATGCTTTGGAAACATTTTCCGTATCAGAACTTGATTTGCCAATAAAGTTTACAAAGAACTTGTCCAAACAGCACTCTGGCCTTAGAATCAGCCCTTAAGGCATTTGGATCTGGCTGAAGAGTCCATGAGAGTATTTTAGGCATGGAAAGCCAAGACACTCAGGCAAAACAAAAACAAAAACAAACAAACAAAAAAACCACAAAAAACAAACCAACCACCACCACCACCAACAAAAACCTAAGTAAAAGATCTCCATGAGTGAGATCCCAGTGGAAAGAACGGGGCCATCAAAGAAGGAGGTACCTTTCTCTGAAGGGAGGAGAGAACTTCCACTTTGACTATGGCCTTGTCTAAATAAGATCGGAGTCAGTGAACTCAAAAGGCTCCCATAGCCTTGGCAACTCATGACTAGAGCCTAGGGTGATTACTGAGGCCATAAACAAGAGTCTCAATTTGTTAAGTCAACAACAGGAATCATTGTGCATTTACTCCTCATGTAGGATCTCTGTCCTTAATGTGTTGTATAATGTGAATTAATGCTATAACAAGTACTCAAACAGTATTTTTCTTTTTTTAACTTTTATTTAATGAATATAAATTTCCAAAGTACAGTTTATGGATTACAATGGCTTCCCCCCAATAACGTCCCTCCCACCCGCAACCCTCCCCTTTCCCACTCCCTCTCCCCTTCCATTCACATCAAGATTCATTTTCATTTCTCTTTATATACAGAAGATCAGTTTAGCATACATTAAGTAAAGATTTCAACAGTTTTCTCCCACACAGAAACATAAAGTGAAAAATACTGTTTGAGTACTAGTTATAGCATTAAATCTCAATGTACAGCACACTAAGGACAAAGATCCTACATGAAGAGTAAGTGCACAGTGACTCCTGTTGTTGACTTAACAAATTGACACTCTTGTTTATGGCATCAGTAATCAACCTAGGCTCTTGTCATGAACTGCCAAGGCTATGGAAGCCCCCTGAGTTCACTGATTCTGATCATATTTAGACAAGGCCATGGTCAAAGTGGAAGTTCTCTCCTCCCTTCAGAGAAAGGTACCTCCTTCTTTGATGACCCATTCTTTCCACTGGGGTCTCACTCATGGAGATCTTTCATTTAGGTTTTTTTTTTTTTCCATAGTGTCTTGGCTTTCCATGCTTGAAATACTCTCATGGGCATTTCAGCCGGATCCGCATGCCTTAAGGGCTGATTCTGAGGCCAGAGTGCTGTTTAGGACATCTGCCATTCTATGAGTCTGCTGTGTATCTCACTTCCCATGTTGGATCATTCTCTCCCTTTTTTATTCTATCAGCTAGTATTTGCAGACACTATTCTTGTTTGTGTGATCCCTTTGACTCTTAATCCTATCATTATGATCAATTGTGAACAGAAATTGATCACTGGGACTAGTGAGATGGCATTGGTACATGCCACCTTGATGGGATTGAATTGGAACCCCCTGGTATGTTTGTAACTCTACCGTCAAACAGTATTTTTCACTTTGTGTTTCGGTGTGGGTGCAAACTGTTGAAATCTTTACTTAGTATATACTACATTCATCTTCTGTATATAAAGATAATTGAAAATGAATCTTGGCTGGCGCTGCAGCTCAATAGGCTAATCCTCCTCCTGTGGCGCCGGCACACTGGGTTCTAGTCCTGGTTGGGGCGCCGGATTCTGTCCCGGTTGCCGCTCTTCCAGTCCAGCTCTCTGCTGTGGCCCGGGAGTGCAGTGGAGGATGGCCCAAGTGCTTGGGCCCTGCACCCCATGGGAGACTAGGAGAAGCACCTGGCTCCTGCCTTCGGATCAGCGCAGTGCGCTGGCCGCAGTGTGCCAGCCACGGCAGCCACTGGAGGGTGAACCAACGGCAAAGGAAGACCTTTCTCTCTGTCTCTCTCTCTCACTGTCCATTCTGTCTGTAAAAAAAAAAGAATAAAATATTGAAAAAAAAGAAAAAAAAGAAAATGAACCTTGATGTGAATGGAATGGGAGAGGGAGTGGGAGATGGGAGGGTTGTAGGTGGGAGGAAAGCTATGGGGGTAGGGAAGCCATTGTAATCCATAAACTGTACTTTGGAAATTTATATTTATTAAATAAAAGTTTAAAAAAAAACAAAAAACTTGTTCAACTTAACTTTGTTGAACCAAATTTCAGGGCTGCCAATTGAATAATTCTGGTGTAGTAATGATCAATATTAAATGGCTCATTGTTCTAAATGGCATTCAGTCTCATTTGGCAATGAATAATTTTAGGATAGACAACTGCCGATTTTTTCAAACCCTCAAATCCCATAAGACAGGGCTAGCAGGCCAAAAAGCTTTCATTCCTGTCAAAGTAAGTCCTGACTTTGGTTTATCACAATGGCTAAGTGTCAATGTCACATTCATATTCACTCAGGTGATGAATGTATTTGATACAGTTGACCTTGATTCTAGAACTAGGAGCCCAGGGTTGAACAACAAAGGTCAGAGCTCAAAATTGGGAAGAAAGAAATTATTGGGAGATCATGAACACAAACAGGGAGATGCCATTCTGAGGGCATGGCAGGGAGAGAAAAAGGAGAATCCCTGTTGGGAATTAATAACAGGGCCAGTGGCATAGTCTTATTTTAAATTAGATTGCCTAATTATTTGTCATTTGCTCCCAGACCTTCACCAAGAAACTCTCAGGATAACTTCTTAGAAGAAATGAACTCTTACAGGGCAGGGGGATAAAAGGTTTAAATCTGGCTGATTAATTCATTTATGGATCAGTTCAATGTACCTTCACTGCCATGGCCTTTTTTTCAGGTCTGCGTTTTCTCTTTTTCCCCCAACTTTTATTTTATTTTAATTAAATTTAATAAATTCAATATGGTTTGTAGATAAAAATCTGGGAACATAATTATATTCCCTTCTTCCCTCCCTCTCTCCATCCATCCCTCTTATTCTCCTTCTACCTTTCTTCCTAGATTTTGAGAAAACATATTTTAAAATAACATTGCAGTAAAAGGCTTAATACTACACCAAATAATAAATTTAACAAGTAAAAAGCAAAAAGACCCTAGTTAGAATATAAACAATGACTATAAACAATAACTGCATGAAAAAAGGATCATTTTACCCATATACAATTTTGTCAGTCATTCATAATTTCTTTCAATAAAATAGAACCAACAACAATGTAACATCTAAATATTCCCTTTGTTGTTACAAGATAATAATTAAGTTCATTAAATTTTAAGCCATTTCCTCTCAAAAGCTTATGCTAGGAATAATTTTATGCAGATTGCAATACAAATAATTATATATTACTTTTTTGTACTCTATTAGTTACCACATATCAGAGAAAGCATATGGTATATGCTTTTAGGGACTGGCTTATTTCACTAAATATAATGGTTTTCAGTTGCATCCATTTGGTTGCAAAAGACAGGAATTAATTGTTTTTATGGATAAGTAATATTCCATAGTGTATATATACCACCTTTAATTTATCCAGTGATCAATTGATGGGCATCTGGGTTGATTCTGTATTAGCTATTATGAATTGAGATACACTGAACATGGGGATACAGATAACTTATATGCTGATTTCATTTCTTTTGGGTAAATTCTCAGGAGTGGGATGACTGGGTCATATGGTAAATCTATTTTCAGCTTTCTGAGAAATCTCCATACACTATTCTGCCATGCCTGTACTAGTCTGTATTCTAACAAACAGTGGATTAGGAAACATTTTCCCCCACATCTTCATCGGCATTTATTGTTTATTGATTTCCATATGAGATCCATTCTAACTGGGGTGAAGTGAAACCTCATCGTAGTTTTTATTTGCATTTTCAAGATGGCTCATAATCCTGAGCATTTTTCCATGTATCTGTTAGCTATTTGAATTTCCTCTTTGCCTGTTCAAGTCCTTTGCCCATTTCTTAAGTGGATTTTTTTGTTGTTGAATTTCTTGAGCTCTTTATAGATCCTGGATATTAATTCCTTATCAATTGCATAGCTTGAAAATATTTTTTCCCATTCTGTTAGTTGCCTCTTTATTGAGTGTTTCTATTGGAGAATTTATGCCATTTACATTCAAGGATTTTGTTGATAAGTAATGTCTTTGCCCTTTCATGTTCCTGTAAATATTCCTATTGTTGTGCTTTAGATTTCCTTTATACTTTTACTAGGAGATTTTCTGCCTTCACATTCTTTCATAATGATGACTGTCATGTGTAGCAAATCCTTAAGCATCATTTGTAAGGTTGGACAAGTGGTGACAAATTCTTTCGTTTCTTTTTGCTGTGGAAGGTCTTTATTTCACCTTCATTCATAAATGAGAGCTTTGCAGGGTATAGTGTTCAAGGTTAACAGTTTTTTTCTTTTTTTTCTTTTTTTGACAGGCAGAGTTAGATAGTGAGAGAGAGAGACAGAGAGAAAGGTCTTCCTTTTCTGTTGGTTCACCTCCCCAGATGGCCGCTACGGCCGGTGCACTGTGCCGATCTGAAGCCAGGAGCCAGGTGCTTCCTCCTGGTCTCCCATGCAGGTGCAGGGGTCCAAGCACTTGGGCCATCCTCCACTGCCTTCCCGGGCCACAGCAGAGAGCTGGACTGGAAGAAGAGCAACCGGGACAGAATTTGGCACCACAACCGGGACTAGAACCTAGGGTACCGGTGCCGCAGGCGGAGGATTAGCCTAGTAAGCCGCAGCGCCGGCCAACCATTTGTGTGTGTGTGTGTGTGTGTGTGTTTAAGACTTGGACTATGTCTTGCCATTCTCTCCTCATCTGAGGGATTTCTTTCTTTCTTTCTTTCTTTCTTTCTTTCTTTCTTTCTTTCTTTCTTTCTTTCTTTCTTTCTTTCTTTCTTTCTTTTTTTGACAGGCAGAGTGGACAGAGAGAGAGACAGAGGAAAAGGTCTTCCTTTGCCATTGGTTCACCCTCCAATGGCCGCCACGGCTGGCGCACTGTGGCCGGCGCACTGCGCTGATCCAATGGCAGGAGCCAGGTGTTTCTCCTGGTCTCCCATGGGGTGCAGGGCCCAAGCACTTGGGCCATCCTCCACTGCACTCCCTGGCCACAGCAGAGAGCTGGCCTGGAAGAGGGGCAACCAGGACAGAATCCGGTGCCCCGACCGGGACTAGAACCTGGTGTGCCGGTGCCGCAAGGCGGAGGATTAGCCTAGTGAGCTGCGGCGCCGGCCCATCTGTAGGATTTTTGATGAGAACTCAGCTGTGAGTTTAATTGGAGATCCTCTGAATATAATCTTGCATTTCTCTTGTGAATATTTTAGAATAATTTTTAATATATTTTAAAATTTATTTTTAGGAATAAATTTCATAAGTACAACTTTAGGAATATAGTTTTTCTTCCCACCATACCCATCCTCCCACATACACTCCCACCTGCCCACCTCCTCCTTCACCCCTTGCCAGTCCCATTCTCCATTAAGATTCATTTTCAATTAACTTTGTACACAGAAGACCAACTCTATACTAAGTAAATATTTTAATAATTTGCACACACACACAAAACTGATAACTAGTTTTACAGTTAACTCTCATAATAACAACTCATTGAGGAAAGAGGTCCTGCATGGGAAGTTAGTGCACAGTGACTCCTGTTGTTAACTTAACAATTAACACTCTTATGTATGATGTCAGTGACCACCAGAGGTGCTTGAAATGAGCTGCCTAGTCTACAGAGCCTTTTGAGTCCACAAACTCTGTCAGTAATTGGACAAGGCCATAAGCAAAGTGAAAGTTCTTTTCCCTTTAGAGACAAGTACATCCTTATTTGATGGCCACTTCTTTCTCCTGGGGTCTAGCTCACAGAGATCCTTCTATAGAACATTTTTTTTTTTTTTGCCACAGTGTCTTGACTTTTTATGCCTGAAATGCTCTTATGGGCTTTTCAGCCAGACCAGGAAGCCTTAAGGGCTGATTCTGTCAGAGTGTTATTAAAGCAATTGTTATTCTATGAGTCTTGTGTGGACTGCTTCCCATGTTGGAACATTCTCTCCTTTTTAATTCTATCTATTGTTATTACCAGGAAATTGACCCTATTTATATGATCTCATAACACCTAATTGTATGTATATGTTCACTTTAACACTTAATATGATCACTTTAACACTTAAGATGGAATTTTTAGCACCAAGCTTAGTGAGATTTTGAATCTCATGACAAGTTTTTAAATTGTACCCTTAGAAGTAAGTCCGTAGGAATGTATGCAGAACTATGTAGCTTTACAGTTACAAACTTCCTCCTCCCTCTCTGACTCCCACTCTTATTTTTTACTTAGATCTATTTTCAATTTACTTTATATGCATTATTAACTCTGTTAAGAGTTCAACAAATAGTGTGAAGAAAAAAATGAAAAAACAAATAAACTTAAACTGTTCCTTGACAGTTAGGACAAGGGCAGCTCAAGTCATCCCTTTTTGAAGTATCTATTTCACTTCTACAAATTTTGTTTTAGTTGCTGTATTAGTTCTCACAGATCAGGGAGAACATATGATATTGGTTCCTTTGGGAATGGCTTATTTTACTAAGTATGATGTTTTCCAGATTCATCCATTTTGTTGTAAATGACTGGATTTCATTTTTTTTTTACTGCTGTTTAGTATTCCATAGTGTACATATCCCATAATTTCTTTTTTTTTGACAGGCAGAGTTAGACAGTGAGAGAGAGTGATAGAGAGAAAGGTCTTACTTGTGTTGGTTCACCCCTCAAATGGCCGCTACACGCTGCGCTGATCCGAAGCCAGGAGCCAGGTGCTTTCTCTTGGTCTCCCATGCAGGTGCAGGGCCCAAGCACTTGGGCCATCTTCCACTGCCTTCCCGGGCCACAGCAGAGAGGTGGACTGGAAGAGGAGCAACCGGGACAGAATCCAGCGCCCCAATCAGAACTGGAACCCGGAGTGCCGGCGCCGCAGGTGGAGGATTAGCCTAGTGAGCTGCGGCTGTGGCCCCATAATTTCTTTATCCAGTCTTTGGTTGATGGGCATATAGGTTGATTCCATGTCTTAGCTATTGTGAATTGAGCTGCAATAAACTTGGAGGTGCAGATAACTCTTTTGTTTACTGACTTCATTTTCCATTGGTAAATTTCCAGGAATGGGATGGCTGGGTCATATGGTAGGTATTCATTCAGATATTTGAGGTCTCTCCATACTGTCTTCCATAGTGGCTTTACCACTTTACATTCCCAGTGAATTAGGGTAACTTTTTCCCCCACATCCTTCTCAGCATTTGTTGTTTGTTGATTTCTGTATGAAAGCCATTATAACTGGGGTGTGGTGAAACCTCATTGTGGTCTCGATTTGCATTTCCCTGACAGCTAGTGATCCTGAACATTTTTTCATGTCTGTTGGTCATTTGGCTGTCCTCTTTTGAAAAATGTCTGTTTAAACCCTTGGCATATTTCTTAACTGGGTTTCTTGATCTCTTTGCAGATTCTGGTTGTTAATTCTTTATCAGTTGCATCGTTTGCAAGTAATTTCTCCCATTCTGTTAGTCACCTCTTCACTGTCCTGAGTGTTTCTTTTGCAAAGTAGAAACCTCTCAATTTGATGTAATCCCATTTGTTAACTTTGGATTTGACTGTTTGTGCCTCTGGTGTCTTTTCCAAGAACTCTTTGCCTGTGCCAATGTCTTCCAGGATATATAATATTCTCTAATAATGTTGGTGTTGGGTTGTAGATTTAGATCTTTAATCCATGTTGAGTGGATTTTTGTGTAAGGTGTAAGGTAGGAGTCCTGCTTCACAGTCCTGCATGTGGAAATCCAGTTTTCCCAGCACCACTTGTTAAAGATACTATCCTTGCTCCAGGGATTGGTTTTAACTCCTTGGTCAAATATAAGTTGATTGTAGATATTTGGATTGATTTATGGTGTTTCTGTTCTGTTCCATTGGTCTATCCATCTGTCTTTGTATCACAACCAGGCTGTTTTGATTATAACTGCCTTGTAGTATGTCTTGAAATCTGATATTGTGATGCCTCCAGCTCTGTTTTTATTGTATAAGATTGCTTTAGCTATTCCAGGTCTCCTGTGTTTCCATATAAATTTCTGCATCATTTTTTCTAGATCTGAAAAGAATGTCTTTGGTATTTTGATTGCTATCACATTGAATCTTTAATTTGCTTTCAGAAGAATGGACATTTTGATGATGTTGATTCTTCCAATCCATGAGCATGGAAGATTTTTCCATTTTTTGGTATCTTCTTCTATTTCTTTCTTTAATGTTTTGTAATTCTCATTGTAGAGATCTTTGACATCCTTGGTTAATTTATTCCAAGGTATTTGATATGTTTTGTTGCTACTGTGAATGGGATTGATCTTAGAAGCTCAATCTCAGCCATGGCATTGTGTGTGTATACAAAGGATGTTGATATTTATATCCTGCTACTTTATCAAACTCTTCTATGAATTAATAGTTTCTTAGTGGAGTCTTTTGGATCCCTTAAATATAGAATCATGTCATCTGTAAATATGGATAGTTTGACTTCCTCCTTCACAATTTGTATCCATTTGATTTTTTTCTCTTGCCTAATGGCTGTGGCTAAAACTTCCAGGACTATTTTGAATAGCAATGGTGAGAGTGGGCATTCTTGACCTGTACCAGATCTCAGTGGAAATGTTTCCAACTTTTCCCCATTCAATATGACACTGGCTGTGGGTTTGTCATAATTGCCTTGATTGTGTTTAGGAATGTTCCTTCTATACCTAGTTTACTTAGAGTTTTCATCATGAAAGGGTGTTGTATTTTGTCAAAGCTATCTTTGCATCTATTGAGATAGTCATATGGTTTTTGTTCTGTAGTTTGTCAATGTGATGTATCACATTGATTGATCTGGGAATGTTGTACCTTCTCTGCATATCAGGGATAAATATCACTTGGTCTGGGTGGATGATCTTTCTGATGTGTTGTTTATTTGGATTGGGTACAGTTTTCTGGAGGATTTTTGCATCTATGTAATCCTATGATCATTCTTTTGATGTCTTTTGCAGATGTTTCATAAATCTATTCATTTTCACATTCTAATTTTGAGGTGTTATTATGTTCCTTTGAGGGAGTTATGTTGTCTTCCTTATTTTTATATTTCTGTTTTTTTTTTTATTTTAGGCATTTGTGGAAATACTTGTTAGTTTTCTCTGTTGGGTTTTTATCTTTGAACTATGCCTCTGTAGCTTAATGGTGTGCCTTCTCTTTTAGTGAATACTCAGAGGCAGGTACTGGGTGGGACCAGATATCTCTGCTCAGTGCTCAGAGAATCCATGGTGAAACCCAAGTTGGAGTGGTATATCTTTTCTGTTTTCAGTTGGGAGAGACTATCATCATTCCTGTTGGTGTAATCACAATTCCATACCCTCTTTTCCACAGTGATCAATGACTGGATTTAGCTCACCATGGGTATAACCCCCATTCAAGCTGGTGCATGAACTGCACAAGCACCTGTGTCAATCAGTAAGGAATCCACTGCAATGACCCACCATAAGCCATAAATGAGCTCTGAGCCTCTGATGCCAGAAACAGTAATTGCTGAGAAACTCAGTTATACTCTGCTCCTTCCACAGAGAGCACAGAGATGTTCCCTGAGCCAGCTGTGTGTGGGTACTCCACCTTGGCTGTTTGAGCCCCAGAGCTTGTAATATGTTGAGAGGCTTGAGGTACCTCACAGTCCTGTGTGGGTCCCCAGCCAGCTGTCAACCTCCAAGCCAGACTCAGAGTTGGTGGGGAACATGAGTTTTTCCTCTGGTAAAATCCCATGATCACATACATACCCAAGAGCCTTCACAGCCTTTACTGATGTCACAGGCCTCTACTCCCCTGTGTGGAGAAATCTCCCCTCCAGGCAGCAATATCTCAGTGATGAGTCATCATTGTTCACCATTTTTTATTTATTGGTGCTACAGGAGCTGCCACAGTTAGAGAGGCTCACAGCTTGATATCTCAGATATACTCTGTGACCTAGTCTGCAGTTCTTTTGAAGAACGCTTTGTAATGAAAATTCTCAAACTCACAAGATAGATTTTACCCATGACTCAGCATTAACAAGTATCAATATTTTGTGAACTCTTTCATGGAGTAATTTAAAGCAAATTCTAGACTCATTTCATATAAAAGGATATCAGTATACATAACTCACTAATAAGGATATTAAAAAATACTATAACCACAGAGACATTCTCATGTCCAAGGTTGCTGCTCTTAATATGCTATGGTACCTGCTCCCCTTCCTGACTCTTTTATTAGACTGTTTATACTATTATAAACTGTGCCTAAGCTTTTATCTTTGTTAGAGAGGACACCATGTCATTCTCCTTGTGGTTGTAGAGTTTTATTTGCAAAATACCATCTATGAGGAATAAAGTTTCCTGTTTTATTTTTGTATGTGCATTTTTCCAACCTATATCTGATAACTTAATTAGTGGAAAGATGTATAATCCAATCTGTAAATTAATATAGTACCATTTCAAGCCATACCCCTCCTTGCCATGTCATAAGGACCCACTTAAAAAAACTCAGCTTAAGAATTCTTTGAGACTTGAAACTAGTATAAATAATCCATGTTTATAAATATGGAGTTGCTTGTTCCAGCTGTCAGTTTCAGGTAATATAGGAATGTCTTTCTCCTAGTGGTTTCTGAGGTTGCCTGAATTGCCAAATGATCATGGCAGCCAGGTTACTTATTTATGCTTCATTCCTCTTTGATACCAGAGAAGGTTAAATCCACCTGTATGGAGTCAGAGAAGTCAACAGAGGGGTTACAAAAAGTTCTGTCCTTCAACCATTTATGATCTAGTTGGTAATATAAAGTACCTACACACTGAGGCTTAATGCTATAACAAGTACTCAAACAGTATATTTCACTTTGTGTTTCTATGGGGGTGCAAACGACTGAAATCTTTACTTAATGTACACTAAACTGATCTTCTGTAAAAAAAAAAAAAAAAAAAAAAAAAAAAAAAAAGAAAGAAATTTTCAATTCCCAACTTGACTCTCACTGGGATTAAACATGACAATAGGTCTGATCTGATTTCATCATCATTTTAAAAAAATCATCTATTATTTTTCACTTTATGTTTCTGTGTGGGAGCAAACTGTTGAAATACTTACTTAAGGTATACTAAGCTGATCTTCTGTATATTAAGATAATCGAAAATGAATCTTGATGTGAATGGAAGGGGAGAGGGAGTGGGAAAGGGGAGGGTTGTTGGTGGGAGGGACGGTATGGGGGGGGAAGCCATTGTAACCCATGAGTCGTACTTTGGAAATTTATATTCATTAAATAAAAGATAAAAAAAAAAAAAAGAAAAAAAAAAATATAAAGTACCTACAGAGTATCTTCAAAAAGTTCATCTAAAAGTGTATAGTGACAAAATATGCATGGTATTGTTTCAAAGTTTTTCTTCACTAAAACTTTTAATTCTAATTATACTTAATAGTTTTACGTACCTTTGTAAGTAGAGAAAGTATTGAAGTTTAATGTTCAAAGTTAGGGCATTCGTGCTATAGGAATTAAGAGGAATAGAAAGCAGTTTTCTTTGAAAATAGTCACTAGTTTTTTGGGAGGAAGTGGGATTTTACCTGGATTTTGCTGGTTACAAGTAGGTAGGAAAGATGGAGTAGGGTATTTGAGGGTGCAATGGGCAATGGGAAGAAAAATAGGACAAAAATGTGGAGAGTAAGAGCATAGGCCAGGTCCCGGGAAGCATGTTTAACCCAATACAGCATTCATTTGTTGCAGCCTGCACCACATACTGACCCCTTCTCATTTGTTTTAAAGTCAGATGGACTAGACAGTTCCGTACACATTGACAGTGTCCTACCTCAAGTGTCTACTATGATATTGTTCCACTTTGGGGCTTTGGGGCTTTATATGATGCCTAGAAAGTCTGCTCAGAATGGCAGACAGCAGCATTCTCCATGGTTTCTTAGAGTCCTCAGTGGAACTGAGCTTAGGAACCCACTGTGCTCACCAAAGTACCTGTAGCATCATAGAAGTGATTTTTTTTTTCTTTTCATTTTCTATCTTTGCTGCCCCATGTTCCTTCTTCCTGGAAATTACCTGCAAAATAAATTCCCTGTGCATAATCCCTTGTTATAAATTCTGTTTTTAGTAAAAACCCAGACTAAGACAACCAATCTGTAGAAATGAGGTGATATTCCAGGGGAAAAGTATGAAGTAAATGCAGAAGTTGATGAAGACTTCTTATACTTTATTACTAATTAAAAGTCTATTTTTCTATTAACATTTCACGCGCTTTTCTCCTTGATGCTTTTTTGAAAAAATAAAAATGGAAATACTTAGAGATTACAGTTTATGTGGAACTAAGCTAAGTTTAGCCTCTTATTTAATCTTTATGCATTGTTTCCTTGTTGAAATAAATGACAATCCCTTCTTCCTGTTCAGGCCAACACGTTAAGTTCATATCAGACTCTTTTGTTTTTCTAACAACTCACTTCTGATCTGTCAGAAAATCCTATTGGCTCCACCTTCACAATAATGCAGAACCTGGACTTTCTCAACACCTTCATTACCACTGCTCTGTGTGAGCTATGGGTATCTCTCATGCATTTGTTTTGTTTTCTTTTCTTTTCTTTCTTTCTTTCTTTCTTTCTTTCTTTCTTTCTTTCTTTCTTTCTTTCTTTCTTTCTTTCTTTCTTTCTTTTTGACAGGCAGAGTTAGACAGTGAGAGACAGGCAGAGAGAAAGGTCTTCCTTCCGTTGGTTCACCCCCCCCCAAAATGGCCGCTATGGCCGACGCTCTGCGGCTGGTGTACCGTGCTGATCCGAAGCCAGGAGCCAGGTGCTTCTCCTGGTCTCCCATGCAGGTGCAGGGCCCAAGCACTTGGGCCATCCTCCACTGCCTTCCCGGGCCACAGCACAGAGCTGGACTGGAAGAGGAGCAACTGGGACAGAATCTGGCGCCCTAACAGGGACTAGAACCCGGGGTGCTGGCGCAGCAGTTGGAGGATTAGCCTAGTGAGCCGCGGCTCCAGCCTCATGCATTTCTGAAAGTTTTATTTACTTTTTATTTACTTGAAAGACAAAGTGACACACATACAAGGGGGAGAGAGAGAAACTCAGTTATACCCAGAGAGAGAGAGAGAGAGAGAGATTTTCCTTCACTGATTCACTTCCCTAGTGCCTACAACAGCTGGGGTTGGCCCAGGCTGAAGCCAGGAGCCTTGAGCTCCATTTACATCTCCGATGCAGGTGGCAGGGACTTAGGTAGTTGAGCCATCAGCTGCTGCCTCTCAGGATGTACATTATCAGAGAGCAGAGTGGGGACTGGAGCCCAGGCATCCCAGTATGGAATGTGGGCAGCCTGGGTGGCTTCCTAACCACTGCCCTTTGCATCTAGTTTCATTGCAAGAAATTCTGTTTGACCTCACTGCTTCTGCTCTTAACCCCCTCCATAGCCAGAGTGACTCTATTTATGTCAGATTATGTCTTTCCAGCATCCCTCTGTTTTTCCATTCTAAGTTAAATAAAAGGCAAAGAATTTACATGATCTTGCAAGTCTTTTTTTTTTTTTGTGACTCCCCTCCTTGCTTGTTCCACTCCTAATGATTGGTCAACTCAAACAGGCCAACCTGCTCACAACTCAGAATATTTGCATTTATGTAACTACATGCTGGAAAGCTTTCTCCCCAGATAGTCACACAGCTCACTCTCTCACTTCCTAAGGTATTCACACACTCGTTTTCTTCCAGCCAGGCCTTTTCTGGCTTCTATGTCTAAAACTACAACCTCTACTTGAATACATCTTTTCTCTTTTAGCTGCTTTTTTTTCTCTTTAGTACTTTTTCACTATCTATTAAGTATGCACTTATTCAAATTTTTAAAACTTCTTGCCCTTACTCTGTAAGGAAAGTGCCATTAAAGCGGGTGTTTTTTTTCTTCTCTTTAAAAATTGTTTTTCAGGAGCCAATGCTATGACATAGTGGGTTAAGCTAGCACCTGTAGTGCCGGAACCTCATATGGGTGCCTATTCGAGTGCTAGCTTCCACTTTTGATCCACTTCCCTGATAATACACCTGGGAAAGCAGCAAAAGATGGCCCAAGTGTTTGGGCCTCTGCACTCACGTAGGAGACCAAGAAGAATCTTCTGGCTTCAGCCTTGCCCAGCCCTGAGTGTTATGACCATATGGGGAGTGTACCAGTGGATGGACGACCTCTATCTCTTTAACTCCACCTTTCAAATACATAAATCTTTAAAAAGTGTTTTTCAAGGAGTTTTAGTTTTTATTTTCATCTGGAAGATAGGAAGAATGAGAGAAAGAGAGATCTTTTCATGTGCCAGTTCCCTCCCCAAATGCCTGTAGAAGCCAGGTTTGGGTCAGGCTGAAGTCAGGAGCCTGAAGCTTAGTATGGTTCCCCACATGACTGTAAGGGATCCAAGTACTTAAACCATCACCTGCTGCCTCTCAGGGTACACACTAGCAGGAAGCTGGATTGGAAGCATAGTAGCCAGACTCAAACCTGACACTCTGGTACAGGATGTGAGTTTCCCAGGCAGCATCTTCTTTGCTACTCAAAATGCCTGCACAGGAGAGGTGGACTGTATTTTGGTGATGGTTGGGATATGTATGTTCTTTTTTGCTTATTCTCTTTTAACCTTACAAAAACAAATGCATATTGTGATGAATAATTTTCGGTGGTGACTTGACTGTGGTAAGGGGATGCTTGGAGAGCTGGTGAAACACTATTTCTGGGTGTGTCTTTGAGGACTTGTGGAAAAGGTTACAGTTTGAGTCAATGAGCCAAGCAAAAAATATCTGTGCTCACCTATGCAGGTAGGCACTATCTAATCCACTGAGGACTGGAATAGAACAGAAAGGCAGAGGAAGGTCAGATTTGCATGCTTTATCTGGGACATCTTGCCTTCTTCTGCACTTAAATGTGGGTGCTCTTGGTTCTGGGGCCTTCAGACTTAGACTGAATTATACCAAAGGTCTTCTTGGTTCTCCAGCTTGCCTCTGTAATCATATGAGCCAATATGTGTAGTTGACCCCTTGCTATACACATATACATGTGAGTCCACAAAACTATGGTTATATTTATAGTGTTTCAACTTTATGAAATTGTCAAGACATATCCATACAACCATTCTGTTTCTCGCTTCAGTACTGTACTCATTAAATGACATAAGATATTCAATAACTTATTATAAAATAGGCTTGTGTTAGATGTAAGTGTTCTGTTTGTGGTTAAGATATGTTAGCTATAATGTTCAATAGGTCAGAAGGCTGGATGTCTTAAGTGCATTTATGACAATATTTTCAACCATATTCAGTATGTAATCTTACTTTTTGAAAAGGTTTATTTCTTTAAAAGGGAAAGATAAAGATAGAGAATATCTTCCAACTGCCAATTCACACCTGAAATGGGCATGATTGCCAGCTTAGGGTGAGGCTGAAGCCAGGAACCAGGAAGTCCATCTGGGTTGCCACATGGATGGCAGAGGCCCAAGTATTTGGGGCATCTTTTATTGCCTGACTGTCAGATGCATTAGTGGGAAGCTGTATTTGAAGAAAAGTAGCTGGGACTGGAACTGGCACTCCCATATGGGATGCTGGTGATGCAAATGGCGGCTTAACTTGCCTTGCCACAATTCTGGCACTGGAACATAACCTTATTCAGGATATAATTATAGGTTGAGGAGTATCTGTATGCAGACTACTGGTTCTGTTTCTGTGGAGCACTTTAATAAAACATACACACAAATTGTGTTTATAATGGATGCTAAAAATAAATAAATAAATGGAAAAATGGATATGTGAACTGACTTATTTGAGATTCTGTCTTCTTAGCTAAAAAGTGAAGATCCAATATCCAACTCATAGAAGCAAATCAGATAATTTATTTGAGTATTTTAAGAGAGAAAGGAAACTAGATAGATGGTTGGAGTTACTATTTATTAGAACTTGTGTTCTGATTTTTAGTTCAGAAGCTAGGGTATTACGATCCATATCTTTGGGCTGGCACCGTGGCTCACTTGGTTAGTCCTCTGCCTGCGGCACCAGCATCCCATATGGGTGCCGGGTTCTAGTCCCGGTTACTCCTCTTTCAGTCCAGCTCTCTGCTGTGGCCTGGGAGGGCAGTGGAGGATGGCCCAAGTGCTTGGGGCCCTGGACCTGCATGGGAAACCAGGAAGAAGCACCTGGCTTCTAGCTTCAGATTGGTGCAGCGCCAGCTGTGGGTGGCCATTTGGGGGGTGAACCAATGGAAGGAAGACCTTTCTCTCTGTCTTTCCTTCTCTCATTGTCTATAACTCTACCTGTCGAATAAAAAAAAGATTCATGTCTTAAGTCACAGAAGGATCCTTTTGAAAGTTTATATTGATGTTTAATATTGGAAAAGTTACTACTTTTGGGACTGGAGCTGTGGTATGGCAGGTAAAGCTACTGCCTGTGGTTGCCAACCTATATGGGCACCGGTTCTAGTCCTGGCTGCTCTACTTCTGGTTCTGACTCCCTGCTGATGTGCCTGGGAAAGCAGAGGAAGATGGCCCAAGTATTTGGACCACTGTACCTATGTAGGAGATCAGAAGAAGCTCCTAGCTTCTGGTTTCAGATCAGCCCAGCTGCAGCCACTGAGGCCATTTGAGGAGCAAACCAGCAGGTGGAAGACTCCTTTCTCTCTCTCTCTCTCTCTCTCTCTCTCTCTCTCATTTCTCTCACTCTCTCACTCTAACTCCTCCTTTCAAATAAGTAAAAGAAATATAAAAATTTACTACTTTTGCAATTTTCATTGCTAAGAAAATCATGCACAAATCCTTTAGTGTTTTTGACTTACAAAAAGTGAAGTATGGAGATTCCAAGCTAGACCACAAACTCCATCAAAACAGGCAGTTATTTACCTAATAAACTGCAATGTTCTGTTTTATTTAAAATTTCTTTAGTGGCTGCAGCTGGTGTACAGTTGGTTCTCAATAAATGTGATGGATGAACAAAGACCATGTAAAGTTGTTCCTCCATTTAAAGCATCCACTTAGTGAGGCTGAAACCCAGCAAGATCTATGAACTGTTTCTGCCTCACAGCAGGAAGCCACAGATGCTGATGTCATCTAGCAGCCTGAGTTCTTGGCATGGTTGATGTCTCTCCTTAGCAGCTTTTCTATCATACCACTCTCATCCATACTTTTTTTTTAATCAAAAAACCTTTCATTTAAGGTACACAAACTTCATGCATTTCATATATACAAATTAGGAACATTATGATTCTTTTTTTTATTTTTTTGACAGGCAGAGTGGACAGAGTGGACAGTGAGAGAGAGAGAGACAGAGAGAAAGGTCTTCCTTTTGCTGTTGGTTCACCCTCCAATGGCTGCGTGGCCATTGCGCTGAGGCCGGCGCATTGCGCTGATCTGAAGCCAGGAGCCAGGTGCTTCTCCTGGTCTCCCATGTGGGTGCAGGGCCCAAGGACTTGGGCCATCCTCCACTGCCTTCCCGGGCCACAGCAGAGAGCTGGCCTGGAAGAGGGGCAACTGGGACAGAATCTGGCGCCCCTACCGGGACTAGAATCCGGTGTGCCAGTGCCTCAGGCAGAGGATTAGCCTAGTGAGCCGTGGCGCTGGCCGGAACATTGTGATTCTTCCCACCCTGCCACTCACACTCCCACCACCTTCCTCCTCCCTCTCCTATTCCCATTCTTATTTTTTAAAAAGATCTATTTCTGGTAACTTTATATTACTAAGAATAATCCTACATTAAGTAATGAGTTCAACAAATAATATGAAAGAAAAACACTTCCTCAATAGTCAATAGAAGGGCTGTTCAAAGTCATTGTATCCAGTGCCAATTTCACATCTACAGATTACCTTTTCAGTATTCTATTAGTTACCACAGATCAAGGAGAACATATACTATCTGTCTTTCTGGGAATGTTTTTTTTTTTTTTTACTAAGTTATAATAATGGTTTCTGGTTGCATCCATTTTGTTGCAAATGACAGGATTTCAGTTTTTACAGCTATGCAGTATTCCACAGTGTACATACATATACCATAATGTCTTTATTGAGTCTTTAATTGATGGATATCTTAGCTATTATATTGAGCTACAATAAACGTGGGGATACAGATAACTAGTCCATATATAGATTTCATTTCCTTTGGGTAAATTCCCAATAGTGGGATGGTTAGGTCATATGGTATGTCTGTATTCAGATTTCTGAGGTATCTCCATACATCTACAACCAATCCATGCATTTATTGTTTGTTGATTTCTGTTTGAAAGCCATTCTAATTGGGGTGAGATGAAACCTCATTTTGATTTGCATTTCCCTGATGTCTAGTGATCCTGAGCATTTTTTCCATGTGTCTGTTGGCCATTTGAATTTCTTCTTTTGAAAAACACCTATTCAAGTCCTTTGCCCATTTATTAACTGGACGTTTATTTTTGAGTTTCTTGAGTTTTTTATCGAGCCTAGATATTAATCATTTCAGTTGCATACTTTGCAAATAATTTTTCCCATTCTGTCAGTAGCTTCTTCTCTTTCCTGAGTTTTTCTTGTCCAGTGCAGTGTATACTCAATTTGATGTAATCCCATTTGTCAATTTTGGCTTTGATTGCCTGTGCTTCTGGGGTCTTTTCCAAGAAATCTTTCCTTATGCCAATGTACTGTAGAGTTTCCCCAATGTTCTCTGGTAATTTGATTGTATCAGGTTGTAGATTTAGGTCTTTGATCTATTTTGAATGGATTTTTGTGTAAGGTGTAAGGTAGGGGTCTTGCTTCATTCTTCTGCATGCAGAGATCCTGTTTTCCCAGCACCTTTTGTTGAAGAGACTGTCCTTGCTCTAGGGATTGATTTTATGTTTTGCTAGTACCAGGCTGTTTTATTTACAGCTGTCCTGTAATATGTCTTTTTTTTTTTAAAAGATTTTTATTTATTTATTTGACAGGTAGAGGTACAGGCAGTGAGAAAGAGACAAAGAGAAAGGTTTTCCTTCCACTGGTCCACTCCCTAGATGGCTTCAATGGCCAGCACTGCGCCAATCCAAACCAGGAGCCAGGTGCTTCCTCCTGGTCTCCCATGCGGGTGCAGGGCCCAAGCATTTGGGCCATCCTCCACTGCCTCCCCGGGCCACAGCAGAGAGCTGGACTGGAAGAGGAGCAACTGGGACTAGAACCGGCACCCAAATGGGATGCCAGGGCCGCGGCAGAGGATTAACCCAGTGCGCCAGGGTGCCGGCCCCTGTAGTATGTCTTAAAATCTGGTATGGTATTGCCTCGGAATTTGTTTTTGTTTTATAAGTTTGCTTTAGATATTCAGGATCTCTTGTTTTTCCATAGGAATTGTAGCATTTTTTTTTTTTTGCATCTGAGAAGAATGCCATTGATATTTTGATTGGCATCACATTGAATCTATAAATTGTTTCCTTCAGTATGGACATTTCATTTTGATATTGATTCTTCCAATCCATGAACGTGAAGATTTGTTTTCATTTATTGTGTCTTTTATTTCTTTAATGTTTTGTAAATTTCATCATAGAGATCTTTGAGCTATTTGTTGAATTTGTCACAAGATCTTTAATTTTTTTTTTTAGCTATTGTGAATGGGACTGATTTTAGAAGTTCTCAGCCATAGCATTGTGTATGTACACAAAAGCTGTTGATTTTTGTGTGTTGATTTTATATCCTGCCACTTTTTCAAACTCTGTTATGTGTTCCAATAGACTCTTTTTTTTCTTTTTTTTTTAACTTTTATTAAATGAATATAAATTTCAAAAGTACGATTTATGGGTTACAATGGCTTCACCCCATACCGTCCCTCCCACCCACAGCCCTCCCCTTTCCCACTCCCTCTCCCCTTCCATTCACATCAAGATTCATTTTCGATTATCTTAATATACAGAAGATCAGCTTAGTATACATTAAGTAAGGATTTCAACAGTTTGTTCCCACACAGAAACATAAAGTGAGGAATAATAGATGATTTTTTAAAAATGATGATGAAATCAGATCAGACCTATTGTCATGTTTAATCCCAGTGAGAGTCAAGTTGGGAGTTGATAATTTCTTTTTTTTTTACAGAGGATCAGTTTAGTATGCATTAAGTAAAGATTTCAACAGTTTGCACCCCCATAGAAACACAAAGTGAAATATATTGTTTGAGTACTCGTTATAGCATTAAATCTCAATGCACAGCACATTAAGGACAGAGATCCTACATGAGGAGTAAGTGCACAGTGACTCCTGTTGTTGACTTTACCAATTGACACTCCTGTCTATGGCATCAGTAATCTCCCTATGCTCCAGTCATGAGTTCCCAAGGCTATGGAAGCCCTCTGAGTTCTCCGATTCTTATCTTGTTTAGACAAGGTCATAGTCAAAGTGGAGGTTCTCTCCTCCCTTCAGAGAAAGGTACCTCCTTCTTTGAAGACCTGTTCTTTCCACTGAGATCTCACTCACAGAGATCTTTTGCCAGAGTGTCTTGGCTTTCCATGCCTGAAATACTCTCATGGGCTTTTCAGCCAGATCCGAATGCCTTTAGGGCTGATTCTGAGGCCAGAGTGCTATTTAGGACATCTGCCATTCTATGAGTCTGCTGAGTATCTCACTTCCCATGTTGGATCACTCTCCCCTTTATTTATTCTATCGGTTAGTGTTAGCAGGTACTAGACTTGTTTATGTGCTCCCTTTGACTCTTAGTCCTTTCATTATGATCAATTGTGAACTGAAATTGATCACTTGGAATAGTGAGATGGCATTGGTACATGCCACCTTGATGGGATTAAATTGGAGTCCCCTGGTATGTTTCTAATTCTACCATTAGGGGCAAGTCAGCTTGAGCATGTCCCAAATTATATATCTCTTCCCTCTCTTATTCCTACATTTATGTTTAACAGCGATCACATTTCAGTTAAATTTCAACACTTAAGAATAACTGTGTATTAATTACAGAATTAAACCAGTCATATTAAGTAGAACAGACAAAACAACTACTAAGAGGGATAATGTATTAAGTTGTTCATTAACAGTCAGGGCTATGCTGATCAAGTTACCGTTTCCCATAGTGTCCATTTCACTTCAACAGGTTTCCTTTTTGGTGTTCAGTCAGTTGTCACCGATCAGGGAGAACATATGGTATTTGTCCCTTTGGGACTGGCTTATTTCACTCAGCATGATGTGTTCCAGATTCCTCCATTTTGTTGCAAATGACTGGATTTCATTGTTTCTTACTGCGGTATAGTATTCTAAAGAGTACATATCCCATAATTTCTTTATCCAGTCTACCGTTGATGGGCATTTAGGTTGGTTCCAGGTCTTGGCTATTGTCAATTGTGCTGCAATAAACATTAGGGTTCAGACCGCTTTTTTGTTTGCCAATTTAAATTCCTTTGGGTAAATTCCAAGGAGTGGGATGGCTGGGTCAAACGGTAGAGTTATCTTCAGGTTTCTGAGGAATCTCCAGACTGATTTCCATAGTGGCTTCATCAGTTTGCATTCCCACCAACAGTGGGTTAGTGTCCCTTTTTCCCCATATCCTCGCCAGCATCTGTTGTTGGTAGATTTCAGTATGTGAGCCATTCTAACCAGGGTGAGGTGAAACCTCATTGTGGTTTTGATTTGCATTTCCCTGATTGCTAGTGACCTTGAACATTTTTTCATGTGCCTATTGGCCATTTGGATTTCCTCTTTTGAAAAATGTCTATTGAGGTCCTTGGCCCATCTCTTAAGTGGGTTGTGGTTTTGTTTTTGTGGAGTTTCTTGATCTCTTTGTAGATTCTGGTTATTAAGCCTTTATCTGTTTCTGTTGCATAGTTTGCAAATATTTTTTCCCATTCTGTCGGTTGTCTCTTCATTTTCCTGACTGTTTCTTTTGCATTACAGAAACTTCTCAATTTGATGCAATCCCAATAGTTGATTTTGGCTTTGACTGCCTGTGCCTCCTGGGTCTTTTCCAGAAATTCTTTGCCTGTGCCAATATCTTGAAGGGTTTCTCCAATGTTCTCTAATAACTTGATGGTGTCAGGTCGTAGATTTAGGTCTTTAATCCACGTTGAGTGGATTTTTGTGTAAGGTGTAAGGTAGGGGTCTTGCTTCATGCTTCTGCACGTGGAAATCCAGTTTTCCCAGCACCATTTATTGAATAGACTGTCCTTGCTCCAGGAATTGGTTTTAGATCCTTGATCAAATATAAGTTGGCTGTAGATGTTTGGGTTGATTTCTGGTGTTTCAATTCTGTTCCATTGGTCTATCCATCTGTTTCTGTGCCAGTACCATGCTGTTTTGATTACAACTGCCCTGTAGTATGTCCTGAAATCTGGTATTGTGATGCCTCCGGCTTTGTTTTTGTTGTACAAGATTGCTTTAGCTATTCGAGGTCTCTTGTGCCTCCATATAAATTTCAGCACCATTTTTTCCAGATCTGAGAAGAAGGTCTTCGGTATCTTGATTGGTATTGCATTGAATCTATAAATTGCTTTTGGGAGAATGGACATTTTGATGATATTGATTCTTCCAATCCATGAGCATGGAAGATTTTTCCATTTCTTGGTATCCTCTTCTATTTCTTTCTTTAAGGTTTTGTAATTCTCATCGTAGAGATCTTTAACGTCCTTGGTTAAGTTTATTCCAAGGTATTTGATTGTTTTTGTAGCTATTGTGAATGGGATTGCTCTTAGAAGTTCTTCCTCAGCCATGGCATTGCCTGTGTATACAAAGGCTGTTGATTTTTGTGCATTGATTTTATACCCTGCTACTTTGCCAAACTCTTCTATGAGTTCAAATAGTCTCTTAGTAGAGTTCTTCGGGTCCCCTAAATAAAGAATCATATCATCTGCTGTGGGGAGCAGCTCGGACTAGACTAAGTTACTGGAATTAAGACTTATTCTATGCATCTACTTTCCCACAATATGGTGCTGAGAAGGGAGAAACAGCTTCTACACAGCTGCCTCCAGTTCAACCAATAAACTGTAGGACCTGCTCCTGATTGGAGGAGAGCAGCGTACTCGGCGTGTGGGTAGCAGAGTTGGGATTGGTGGAAGAGGACTATAAAGGAGGAGAGAGACAACATGCACCAGGAACATCTAAGGGGAACATCTATCTGAAGGAACACCTGTGCAGCCCCCGAGAGAGCCGGCCGGCGGTGTGCCGCTCCCCTGCGGAAGTGGGGAAAGTGGCCAGGGGGAACCGCCCTTCCACGGAGGTGGAAGGGTCGGTAGCCAACCCGGGAAGAACCAGCAGCAAACCCGGGGAGGGCCGAGCAGACGAAAGAACAGCGCAGGGTCCTGTGTCGTTCCTCCACGAAGACGGGGAGCGATAATCTGCAAAGAGGGATAGTTTGAGTTCTTCTTTCCCAATTTGTATCCCTTTAATTTCTTTTTCTTGCCTAATAGCTCTGGCTAGAACTTCCAGAACTATATTGAATAGCAGTGTTGAGAGTGGGCATCCCTGTCTGGTACCAGATCTGAGTGGAAATGCTTCCAACTTTTCCCCATTCAATAGGATGTTGGCTGTGGGTTTTTCATAGATTGCTTTGATTGTATTGAGGAATGTTCCTTCCAAACCCAGTTTGCTTAGAGTTTTCATCATGAACGGGTGTTGTATTTTATCAAATGCTTTCTTGGCATCTATTGAGATAATCATATGGTTTTTCTTCTTCAGTCTGTTAATGTGGTGTATCACATTGATTGTTTTGCACACATTAAACCATCCCTGCATACCAGGGATATATCCCACTTGGTCTGGGTGGATGATCTTTCTGATGTGTTGTTGCATTCTATTGGTGAGAATTTTATTGAGGATTTTTGCATCTATGTTCATCAGGGATATTGGTCTGTAATTCTCTTTCAATGCTGCATCTTTTTCCGGCTTAGGAATTAAGGTGATGCTGGCTTCATAGAAAGAATTTGGGAGGACTCCCTCTTTTTCTATTGTTCTGAATAGTTTGAGAAGAATTGGAGTCAGTTCTTCTTTAAATGTCTGGTAGAATTCAGCAGTGAATCCATCTGGTCCTGGGCTTTTCTTTGTTGGGAGGGCCTTTATTACTGTTTCAATTTCTGTCTCAGTTATGGCTCTGTTTAGGTTTTCGATGTCTTCCTGGTTCGATTTAGGTAGGTTGCATGTGTTCAGGAATCTCTCCATTTCTGATCGGTTTCCCTGTTTGCTGGCATACAGGTCCTTGTGGTAATTTCTGATGATTCTTTTTATTTCTGTGGTGTCTGTTGTTACGTTTCCTTTTTTCATCTCTGATTTTATTGATTTGGGTCTTTTCTCTTCTTTTTTTAGTTAGTTGGGCCAATGGGGTGTCAATTTTGTTTATTTTTTCAAAAAGCAGCTCCTCGTTGGGCTGATTTTTTGTAATGTTTTTTTGGATTCAATCCTGTTGATTTCTTCTCTGATTTTAATTATTTCTCTTCTCCTACTAGATTTGGGTCTGGTTTGCTGTAGGTTTTCTAGATCCTTGAGGTGAATTGAAAGCTCATCTATTTGGTGCCTTTCCAATTTCTTGATGTAGGTACCTATTGATATAAACTTTCCTCTTAACACTGCTTTTGCTGCGTCCCATAAATTTTGGTATGTTGTGCTGTTATCCTCATTTACTTCCAGAAAGTTTTTGATTTCTCTTTTGATTTCTTCTATGACCCATTGTTCATTCAGGAGCATGTTGTTCAATCTCCATGTGTTTGCATATGCTCTAGGGATTCCTGAGTTGCTAATTTCCAACTTCATTCCTTTATGGTGTGAGAAGCTGCATGGTACGATTCTAATTCTTTTGAATTTGCTGAGACTTGCTTTATGGCCTAGTATGTGGTCAATCCTAGAGAAGGTTCCATGTACTGCTGAGAAGAATGTAAAATCTTTAGCTGTAGGATTGAAAGTTCTGTATATATCAGTTAGATCCATTTGGGCTATAGTGCCGTTTAAATCTACTGTATCCTTGTTGATCTTCTGTCCTATTGATCTGTCTATTTCTGAGAGTGGAGTATTGAAGTCCCCCAGTACTATTGTATTGGGGTCTAAGTCTCCCTTTAAGTCCGTTAATAAATCTTTTAGATAAACTGGTGCCTTGTAGTTAGGTGCATATACATTGAGAATTGTTATATCTTCTTGTTGTATTGATCCCTTAATCATTATATAGTGTCCCTCTTTGTCACTCTTAACAGTTTTTGTGGTAAAGTTTATGTTGTCCGATATTAAGATGGCTACGCCCGCTCTTTTTTCATTTCTGTTGGCATGGTATATCTTTTTCCAGCCTTTCACTTTCAGTCTGTATGGATCTTTGTTGGAAAGATGTGTTTCTTGTAAGCAGCAAATAGATGGGTTTTGTTCCTTAACCCAATCAGCCAATCGGTGTCTTTTAACTGGACAGTTCAGGCCATTCACGTTCAATGTGACTAATGATAAGTGGTAACTTTGCCCTGCCATTTGCCAAAGATAAGTTCTAATATATGCTTTGAATTCCCTGTGATCTTTTGCTGTGAGGTTTCCTTCCTTGGTTTCCTTCCTTTACCTTCTTTCATATTGATGACCGTGTTTCTGTGTTTCTGTGTGTAACACATCTTTAAGCATCTTTTGCAGGGCTGGACGAGTGGCAACAAATTCTTTCAATTTCTGTTTGCTATGAAAAGTCTTTATTTCACCTTCATTCACAAATGATAGCTTTGCAGGATATAATATTCTGGGCTGGCAGTTTTTCTCTCTTAGTACCTGGGCTATATCTCGCCATTCCCTCCTAGCTTGTAGAGTTTCTGATGAGAAGTCAGCTGTGAGTCTGATTGGAGATCCTCTGAGAGTAATCTGACGTTTCTCTCTTGCACATTTTAGGATCTTTTCTTTATGTTTCACTGTGGAGAGTTTAATTACAACGTGTCGTGGTGAGGATCTCTTTTGGTCGTGTTTATTAGGGGTTCTGTGGGCTTCCTGTACTAGGATTTCTCTGTCCTTCTCCAAATCTGGGAAATTTTCTGCTAATATCTCACTAAAAAGGCCTTCTAATCCTTTCTCCCTCTCCATGCCTTCAGGAACTCCTAGAACCCGAATGTTGGGTTTTTTAATAGTATCCTGAAGATTCCTGACAATATGTTTTAGATTTCTAATTTCCTCTCCTTTTCTTTGGTCTGACTATCCTTTCTTGTTCTCTGTCTTCTAAGTCCGATATTCTCTCTTCTGCCTCACCCATTCTGTTTGTAAGGCTCTCTATTGTGTTTTTCATTTGATCTATTGAATTCTTCAATTCATTATGATTTCTCGTCACTATCACAGTTTCTTGTTGTACTAGTTGTTTTGTTTCATTTTGATTCCTCCTTAATATTTCATTTTCACGAGAGAGATTTTCTACCTTGTCCATTAAGGCTTTATGTAGTTGAAGAATTTGTTTTTGAGAACTTCTTAATGTTCTTATCAATTTCTTGAGATCTGCTTCTTGCATTTCTTCTATCTCATCATCTTCATAATCTTGAATTGGGGTGTCTTTTTCATTTGGGGGCGGCATGGTGACTTCCTTGTTTCTATTATCTCGGTTTTTGCGTTTGTTATTTGGCATATTAGAGATATTTGGTTTCTTCACTGTGGTGCTTTTTCTTGTTATACTATGACTCTAGATTAAGTGGACTGTCTGTTTTTGATGGAGCCTTAGAGGCTTGAGATGGGTGTGGCCTGAGAGCTCTGTTTGGTGTGCCAAAGGTGACACTCCCAGGTTAGGTGTGATAGATCTCTCTCTCTCTCTTTCTTTCTTTTTTTGATTCAAAAGGGAAGTAATTCCGCACAGCTGAACGAAGTTGGAGGTAGTTAGCAGGCAAATGATATACCCACAGGAGCCAGAGATCGGAAGCTCTTTCCCAAGGACCACACAGGGAATCTGTTCTGCCCTTAGAGTGGGCTCAAATTCTCCTTCAGTCTCCCACTGGGTTGCCAAAGTTATGGAATTGTAGCGTCTCTGGAGAGTACTCACGTGAATTCTGTGAGTTCTCTCCCCCACCGTCTCTTTTTTCTCAGTCTCAGTTCAGTAGCACCACAAATTTACTAGGTCCTAATATCCTGCTAATTCACCCCGCCCAGAGTCAGGTTTTTCTGCTAGGCTCAGGGCTGGTGCAGACCTGAGGTCGCTCTGCTTATGACGTATGTCCAAGATGGCGCCTGCTCTTTGTCTTGCTCGCCCTTGAGAGGTGAGCGGAGAGAGAAACCCGTGCCCGTACCAGTCACCTTTTTTTTTTTTCTCTCTCTCTCTCTTCCAGTTAGCCTGGTGAACTTTCCCCCACCGGGGGTCGTTCCCTCTAGTCTCCTCTCTCCGCTTGCCTGCCGGTGTCTCAGGCTATTGAGGTTCGGCTCACCTCGCGTTCCAGCGCTGGTGTGTTGAGTCTGCCGCTGGTGTCCTGAACTGTGGGCTCCCACACTCTCCACGCAGGTCCACTGTGAATCACGCATTCCGGAAGAGTTTCCTCTGCTGTTTCTTCCCCTACTCTTCCTTGAACCTGCAGTATCTCCACTTTTATTAAACTGTCTCTCCCCGGACTATCAGTGTGTTCCCTTCCTATTCCGCCATCTTGCCTCCTCCCAAATCCGGAAGTTTTATATAATTATTTCACCAAAAAGGCCTTCTAATCCAGCTCTCTTTCCGCACCGTCAGGAACTCCTATGATCGTATATTTGGTCATTTTATATTCAGTAAATCTTGAGCACTGTTTTCAAGTTTTCTAATTTCTATGTTTTTTGGTCTGACTATAGAAGTTTTCTTATATCTCAGATATTGTCTTCTGCCTCACCATGTCTGTTTTTAGGTTTCTCACTGCATTTTTTTATTTGATCTAGTTGAATTCTTCATTTTTTAATTTTTAAAAAAAATTTTAAAAATTTTATTTTGACAGGTAGAGTTTTTAGACAGTGAGAGCGAGAGAGAGAGAGAGACAGAGAAAAAGGTCTTCCTTCTGTTGGTTCACTCCCCAAATGGCTGCTACAGGCAGTGCTGTGCCAGTCTGAAGCCAAGAGCCAGGTGCTTTTTTCTGGTCTCCCATGCGGGTGCAGGGGCCCAAGGACTTGGGCCATCCTCCACTGCCCTCCCAGGCCACAGCAGAGCACTGGACTAAAAGAGGAGCAACTGGGACTCGGTGCCCATATGGGATGTTGGTGCTGCAGGTGGAGGATTAGCCAAGTGAGCCACGGCACTGGCCCCTGAATTCTTCATTTTTAATATTTCATTTTTGATTCCTCTTTAAAATCTGTTTCATGGGAAACTTTTCATTCTTGTCATCTATGGACTTCTTTAATTTGTGGATTTGCTTATGATTGCTTGTGAGTACTCCTGTGATTACTCTTGAATTCCATTTCTGACATTTCTTCAATCTCTTCATCTTCCCATTCTAATATTTCAGTTTTATTGTGTTCCTTTGGGGACTTCATGTTGTCTTCCTTATTCTTGTTTCTTGAATTTCTGTATTTATTTTTAGGCATTTGTGGTATACTTTTATTTTATTTTATTTTATTTTATTTTATTTTATTTTTTGCTCTGATGGATTTTGTCTTTGGACCATGCTTCTGTGGTTTCGTGGAGTGTGTGCTCTTTCAGTGAATACCCAGAGGTGTAGGCTGGGTATGGCCAAGGTGCTCTGGTCAGTGCTGCAGGGTAGGATGAATATCCAAAGTGACACCCATTAGTTTGACTTAGTCGATCTCCTCTTTTTTTTTTTGTCAGATTGGAGAATTTGATCAGCTCTGTTGGCATAGTCATACTCTCACCTTCTCTCTTCCAAGATGATGAGTGCATGGGTGTTAGCCCACAGTGGGTGCAATACTTATCCATGCTGCCATAAGAACCACCCAAAGGATCTGTGCAGTCCTTAATGTTTGCATGGATCCCTCTGCAGTGACCTACCCCAGGTAATCAGGGAGCTCTGAGCGTATGTAACCACTCACAGTGATTATCTAGATATCCAGCTACACCCTGCGCTCTCTCCTTAGTCACAGTATTCTCACAGTCTCAGCACACTAGGCTCCCATAGTCATGGGGTACCAAGGATCCACTCCACCCAGCTATTCTGTCTCATCCACAGAGAGGCTGAGATGTTCCCAGAGCCAGTTGCCTGTGGGTGCCCTGCCTAGGCAGTTTGAGCCCCAGAGCCTGTGATGATGTGTTGGGAGGCTGGAGGCACCTCACCGTCCTACATGGGTGCCCATGCTCTCTGTAAATCCTTCAAGCCAGTCCCGGGCATCTCCTTTGGCTCATTGCTGGGTGTGTTAACACAAGCTGGCACAGCTGTTACATATGTCCAAAATGGCACCTGCCCTCTCTCAGCCAGTCGTCGGGAGCCATAATCTGCAGGATGGAAAGAGAGAGAGAGATGTTCCCCTTTTTCCACATAGGTAGGTACCCTGTCCCCCACAGGGCTCCAGGCTGGACTCATGCCAGGCTTTCCCTGCAGTTATATTGCCAGTGGCACAGGCTGCTGCAGTCTGAGCTCACCTTACTCTCTGTAGTTGGCACTCAGACTCTTGGCTCCTAGGGTCATGTATTGTGTCCACACTTGTACTGTGCCTTCACACCCTCCATGTGGATCCACAGCATCAGTTTTCCTTCTGTGGAATTCTCACTATACTTCTCTACCTGACTCTTCCCTGAGATTGCACTCTCTCCACTTTTTCTTTCCTATTGAAAGGCAGAGAGATGAGATAGAAATCTGATGGGAGTTAATTTAAAAGTGATCTGACACTTTTCTCTTCCAAATTGTAGGATACTCTCAGTATGTTTTACTGTTGAAAATTTGACCGTAATGTGTCATGGTGAGGATCTTTTCCTATCATGCCTATTTGGGGTCCAATGTGCTTTCTATATTTGGATGTCTATATCTTTCTCTACATTGAGGAACTTTTTTTCTAATATTTCATTGAATATGTTTTTCAGATCATTCTTTCATTCAGGAATTCATAATTCCTTCAGGACTTATGAATGCTCATTTATTAGGTTATTTGATGGTATCTGAGAGATCCCATACATTGTTTTCATTCTTTATAACATTTTATAACATTGCCTCAGATATTTTAAGAAAGGATTTATTTATTTGAAAGTCAGAATTGGAGACAGGGAAAGATATTCCAGCCCCTGGTTAACTCCCCAAATGACTGCAATGGTCTGGGCTTGGTCTGGGCTTTGTCAGGCAAAAGCCAAGAGCTTAGAACTCCATCCAGGTCTCCCAACCAAGTGGCAGGGGATCAAATACTTGGGCCATCTTCTGCTTTTCCAGGCATATTATAAGGGAGCTGGATCAGAAACAGAGCATCCAGGACTTGAACTGGTGCTCATGTGGTATGCCGGTATGAAAGTGGCAGGTTAACATGCTGCACCACAATGCTGGCCTCACTGAGATCTTTCAGAAGCTCTTTGTTCCACATCAGGTATTCCTTCTGCTTCATCTCATCTGTTGTTATGGCTTTCCACTGCTTTTAAATTTCTCTTGCTGAGTACTTCATTTCTAATATTTTTGTTTGGTTCTTTTTCAGTATCTCTATCTCTCTGCTGAGTTTCTCATATATGTCCTGTGCTGATGTTCTAATTTCATTTAGCTATTTTCTGTATTTTCTCGAATATATTTAAGTATCCTTACAATTATTCTTTAAAATTCTTAGGCATTTTGTCAATCCCTCTTTGTTCACAGTCCAGTATTAATGGATTATCCTTTTCCTTTGGGGAGTCATATTGCCTTGCTATTTGCATTTCTTGTGTTTCTACATTGCTTTTTGCAATCTGGAGGATTACTTTTAGAGGATGATTTTTATTGATTGAAGCCTTTTTTTCTTGGAGAAGCACCTCTGGGTATTGGTTTAGTAGAGTGCTTTAGCTTTAGTTCCAGTTAGATTTTGTAGTATGGTCTCCCTATGTCTTTATTCGCTATAATTGATAGTAGCTGTAGTAGGAATCTGGTCTGTTTCTGTGGCTCAGTATAGTCACCAAGATTGCTGTTATGTAGCTGTCTCCTGAGGGAGGGACTTATATGATGAACATCTCATGTATTGGGAGCAGGCTCTTCTGGTGTTGTAGATATGCCCGGCACACAGATTCCAAGGCAAAATCCAAGTCAGTCACTGGAGTTGGGAGGTAATTGCTGGCTCTAGGATTTTGGTAGACTTAGAGACTCCTCGTCACTGCCAAGATCCAGAGTTTTAAGAGCTGTAACAATGCTGGGTGGAGGAGGCAGATACCACTAATACTGAGAGTAATACTGGATCTGTGAGAATGACTGGGGCTATCTACCAGCAGGACAAGCTGTCTTGGGTCATTCTCTGCAGGCTTCTTTCTGTCTTGAGTTGGGTGCAGCTGGATCAGACACAAGCAACAAGTGAATAGAAGCACCCAAATTCTGGCAGCTTCTGTGATATAGGCTGGAGCCCAGATCTCAGAGCACCATGCTGGGCCTTGGAAGAGCATAAAAAGTCTGAGATCTCATCAAGTTGTAGCATTATATTATGTTACATACAGCACCGTGAGCCCATTTCCAAGTCATTATAAGCAAAGTGTTGCAGGGTTAAGTGGAACTCATAAGGCATACACCAGAGTTCCAGGGGTGTGTGCTGGGTGGGGCCAGAGAGCTCTGGCCACTGTTCATGGGAGGAACAAGTGTCCAGAGCGGAATCTTCTGGCTATTGTCAGTGAAGGGAGTTGGGTGTTGGAGCTGACTGCTGAATTTAGACTCCTAGTCCCTCAACTGTGCCAGAGTATACTAGCTGGTAGATTCATTGTTCAGTGTGAATGCACAGTGCCAGTGCATTTTACTAAACCAGCCATATTCCCTGACCAGAGTATATCACCTTAGGTCTCTCCTATCTCTTGCTTCTTATTGGTCAAAGTTTACTCCACAGGGAATAGCTCCTAAACACTACTGATTTGAATTATCCAACACCTTCCACTGTATCTCAAGTGAAAAACCTATGCTCTTTATCATACAAATTGGAGTCAAAGTTTCAGGAGACAGTGTGGAGTGGGACTAGTTCATTTGAAAAAATAATCATGTCTTCCCTAACTAGTCACAGCAGTTTGGAAGACAAGAGATTTCAACACAATCAGAAAATTTGCAAATAATGGGTCTTAAAAGTCATCCCTTGCACCATTCATATCTATTTGTACCCACAAGTTATATTTGGATCACAAGCTAAAATACAAGAAAAATATTTTTGTTAGAAAAGGAGAACATCACAGCTCTCTGAGAAGTGCAAATTAAGCCATCTTCAAGTTGTATTTTCCTACAAGAGTTAATGCAAGATAGTCAGTGAGAAGCCACTAGCTCTGCTGCTATAGCTATTCATGAGACTAAATTGAAACTCATCATTCCCTTCCTGTATCATCCAATATAGGTTTCTCTTACCTCTTGGCTAGTACTTTCTCTGATGTTCTTGCCTCATGGGGTGCATTCTGAGGATTTTAAGCCCTATGTTGCCCTATTATTAATGGGTTGTGGCCACAATTGCCTAGTGACATTTGTTAGTTGACATGGCAATGTTTTTTTCCCCAAAAAACCTTTTATTTAATGAGTACAAATTTTATAAGTACAACTTCAGGAATATAGTGATTCTTTTACATTATGCTCCCTTCCACTCCCATCACCCTTTTCTCTCTCTCATTACCAGTCCCATTCTACATTAAGAAAAAAAAATTGTTCCTGGACAGTCAAGAAAAGGGATGTTCAAGTCATTGCTTCTCAAAGTGTCAATTTCACTTCTGCATATTGCTTTTAGGTGCTCTATTAGTTATCACAGATCAGGGAGAACTGGCTTATTTCACTAAGTATGATGTTTTCCAGATTCATTCATTTTGTTGCAAATGATTGGATTTCTTTCTTTTTTTAACATTTATTTAATAAATAAAAATTTCCAAAGTACAGCTTTTGGATTACATTGGCATTTTCCCCCCTATAACTTCCCTCCCACCCGCAACTCCTCCATCTCATACTCCTCTCCCATCCCATTCACATCAAGATTAATTTTTAATTATCTTTATATACAGATCAGTTTAGTATATATTAAGTAAAGATTTCAACAGTTTGCACCCACAACGAAACATAAAGTGTAAAATACTGTTTGATTACTAGTTATACCATTGATTCACATAGTACAACACATTAAGGGCAGAGATCCTACATGGGGAGAAAGTACACAGTGACTCCTATTGTTGATTTAACAATTGACACACTTGTTGATGGTGTCAGCAGTCACTCTAGGCTCTTGTCACAAATTGCCAAGGCTATGGGAGCCTTTTGAGTTCACCGACTCCGATCTTATTTAGACAAGCTTATAGTCAAAGTGGAAGTTCTCTCCTCCCTTCAGAGAAAGGTACCTCCTTCTTTGATGGCCTATTTCTTCTGGGATCTCACTTACAGAGATCTTTCATTTAGATCATTTTTTTTTTTTTGGCCACAGTGTCTTGGCTTTCCATGCCTAAAATACTCTCATGGGCTCTTCATCCATATCTGAATGCCTTAAGGGCTCATTCTGAGGCCAGAGTGCTATTTAGGCCATCTGCCATTCTATGAGTCTGCTGTGTATCCGACTTCTCATGTTGGATCGTTCTCTCCTTTTTAATTCTTCAGTTAATATTAGCAGACACTAGTCTTGTTTGTGTGATCCCTTTGATCTTAATCCTAACATTATGATCAATTATGAACTGAAACTGATCACTTTGACTAGTGAAATGGCATTGGTACTTGCCACCTTGATGGGATTGAATTGGAGTCCCCAGGCACTTTTTTTTTTGACAGGCAGAGTGGACAGTGAGAGAGACAGAGAGAAAGGTCTTCCTTTGCCATTGATTCACCCTCCAATGGCCACCGTGGCCAGCGCACCGTGCTGATCCGATGGCAGGAGCCAGGTACTTATCCTGGGCTCCCATGGGGTGCAGGGTCCAGCACTTGGGCCATCCTCCACTGCACTCCCTGACCACAGCCGAGAGCTGGCCTGGAAGAGGGGCAACCGGGACAGAATCCGGCGCCCCAACCAGGACTAGAACCTGATGTGCTGGCACCGCAAGGTGGAGGATTAGCCTAGTGAGCCGTGGCGCCGGCCCCCAGGCACTTTTTTAACGCTACCATTTGGGACAAGTCCGATTGAGCATGTCCCAAATTGTACATCTCCTCCCTCTCTTATTCCCACTCTTACATTTCACAGTGATCATTTTTCAGTTAAATTTAAACACCTAAGAGTAATTGTGTGTTAATTAAAGAGTTAAACCAATTGTATTGAGTAGAACAAAACAACATACTAAATGGGATAAAGTATTAAGTTGTTCCTTGACAGTCAGGGCAAGGGCTGATTAAGTCATTGATTCTAATAGTGTCCATTTCATTTCAACAGGTTTCTTTTTGGTGCTTGGTTAGTTGTCACGAATCAGGGAGAACATATGATATTTGTCCCTTTGGGACTTGCTTAATTCACTCAGCATGATGCTTTCTGGATCCCTTCATTTTGTTGCAAATGGCCGGATTTCATTGTTTTTGACTGCTGTATAGTATTCTATAGAGTACATATCCCATAATTTCTTTATAAAGTCTACTTTAGATGAGCATTTAGGTTGATTCCAGGTCTTAGCTATTGTGAACTGAGCTGCAATAAACATTAAGGTGCAGACAGCTTTTTGTTTGCCAATTTAATTTCCTTTGGGTAAATTCCAAGGAGTGGGATGGCTGGGTTGTATGGTAGGGTTATATTCAGGTTTCTGAGGAATCTCCAGACTGACTTCCATAGTGGCTTGACCAGTTTGCATTCCCACCAACAGTGGGTTAGTGTCCCTTTTCCCCCACATCCTCGCCTGCATCTGTTGTTAGTGGATTTCAGTATGTGAGCCATTCTTAACAGGGTGAGGTGAAACCTCATTGTGATTTTGATTTGCATTTCCCTGATGGCTAGTGATCCTGAACATTTTTTCATGTGTCTGTTTGCCATTTGGATTTCCTCTTTTGAAAAATGTCTAGTGAGGTCCTTGGCCCATCTCTTTAGTGGGTTGTTTGTTTTGTTGTTGTGGAGTTTCTTCATCTCTTTGTAGATTCTGGTTATTAATCCTTTATCTGTTGCATAGTTTGCAAATAGTTTTTACCATTCTGTCGGTTGTCTCTTCACTCTCCTGACTGTTTCTTTTGCAGTACAGAAACTTCTCAATTTGATGCACTCCCAATAGTTAATTTTGGCTTTGACTGCCTGTGCTTCCGGGGTCTTTTCCAAGAAGTGTTTGCTGGTGCCTATATCTTGCAGGGTTTCTCCAGTGTTCTCTAATAATTTGATGGTGTCGGGTCATAGATTTAAGTCTTTAATCCATGTTGAGTGAATTTTTGTATAAGGTGAAAGGTAGGGGTCTTGCTTCATGCTTCTGCACATGGAAAGCCAGTTTTCTCAGCACCCTTTATTGAATAGACTGTCCTTACTCCAGGGATTGGTTTTGTATCCTTGATCAAATATGAGTTGGCTGTAGATGTTTGGATTGATTTCTGTTGTTTCTATTCTGTTCCATTAGTCTATCCATCTGTTTCTGTACCAGTACCATGCTGTTTTGATTATAACTGCCTTGTAGTATTTCTTGAAATCTGGTACTTTGATGAGTCTGGCTTTGTTTTTGTTGTACAAGATTGCTGTAGCTATTTGAGGTCTCCTGTGCCTCCGTATGAATTTCAGCATAATTTTTTTCCAGATCTGAGTAGAATGTCTTTGGTATTTTGATTAGTATCGCATTGAATCTAGAAATTGCTTTTGGGAGATCGGACATTTTGATGATATTGATTCTTCCAATCCATGAGCATGGAAGTTTTTTCCATTTTTTGGTATCCTCTTCTGTCCCTTTCTTTAAGATTTTGTAATTCTCATTGTAGAGATCTTTTTTTTTTGTTTTGAGAGATAAGTTTTCTTTTTCTTTTTTTTTAATTTAGTAAATATAAATTTTCAAAGTACAGTTAATGGATTACAATGGCTTCCACCCCCAATTTACTTCCCACTCACACCCCTCCCATCTCCTGCTCCCTCTCCCATTCCATTCACATCAAGATTCATTTTCAATTATCTTTATATACAGAAGATCAATTCAGTATATATTAAGGAAAGATCTCATCAGTTTGCACCCACACAGAAACACAAAGTATAAAATACTGTTTCAGTACTAGTTATAGCATAACTTCACATTGGACAACACACTAAGGACAGATCCCACATGAGAAGTAAGTACACAGTGACTCCTTGTACTCCTTGTACACTCTTGTTTATGGTGTCAGTAATCTCCCGAGGCTCTAGTCATGAGTTGCCAAAGCTATGGAAGCCTTTTGAGTTCGCCGACTTCGACCTTATTCCGACAGGGCCATAGTCAAAGTGGAAGTTCTCTCCTCCCTTCAGAGAAAGGTACCTCCTTCTTTGAAGACCTGTTCTTTCCACTGGGATCTCACTTGCAGAGATCTTCCATTTAGATCTTTTTTTTTTCCCAAGGTGTCTTGGCTTTCCATGCCTAAAATACTCTCATGGGCTCTTCAGCCATATCCGAATGCCTTAAGGGCAGATTCTGAGGCCAGAGTGCTCTTTAGGACATCTGCCATTCTATGAGTCTGCTGTGTATCCCGCTTCCCATGATGGATCGTTCTCTCCCTTTGTTATTCCATCAGCTAGTATTAGCAGACACTAGACTTGTTTGTGTGATCCCTTTGACTCTTAGACCTATCAGTGTGATCAATTGTGAACTGAAATTGATCACTTGGACTAGTGAGATGGCATTAGTACATGCCACCTTGATGGTATTGTATTGGGATCCCCTGGCATGATTCTAATTCCACAATTTGGGGCAAGTCCGATTGAGCATGTCCCAAATTGTACATCTCCTCCCTCTCTTATTCCCACTCTTATATTTAACAGGGATCACTTTTCAGTTAAAATTTAAACACCTAAGAATAATTGCACTGCATTGTAGAGATCTTTAGTGTCCTTGGTTAAGTTTATCCCAAGATATTTGATTGTTTTTGTAGCTATTGTGAATGGGATATATTAGAACTATCTTTGGGAAAATGGCAGGGCAAAGTTACTACTTATCATTAATCACACTGAATGTTAATGGCCTCAACTCTCCATTTAAAAGACACAGACTAGCCGAATGGATTAAGGAACAAATCCCATCTATTTGCTGCTTATAAGAAACACATCTTTCCGACAAAGATGCATGCAGACTGATAGTGAAAGGTTGGAAAAATATATTCTATGCAGACAGAAACCAAAAAAGAAATGCATAGCCATCTTAATATCAGAAAAAATAAGCTTTAACACAAACACTGTTAAGAGAGACAAAGAGGGGCACTATATAATGATTAAGGGATCAATTCAACAGGAAGATGTAACTATTAAAAATTTATATGCACCTAATTACAAGGAATCAGTTTATTTAAAGATATGTCAAAGGACTTAAAGGGAGACTTAGACTCCACTACAATAGTACTGGGGGACTTTAATACTCCACTTTCAGAAATAGACAGTTCGACTGGAAAGAAGATCAACAAGAAATGGCAGATTTAATCTACACTATTGCCCAAATGGATCTAGCAGATCTCCACAGAACTTGCAATCCTACACTTAAAGAATTTACATTCTTATCAGCAGTACATGGAACCCACTCTAGGATTGACCACATTCTAGGCTATAAAGCAAGTCTCAGCAAATTCAAAAGAATTGGAATCATACTATGCAATGTCTCAGAACACAGTGGAATGAAGCTGGAAATTAGCAACTCAGGAATCCCTAGAGAGTATGCAAACACATGGAGACTGAACAATATGCTCCTGAATGAACACTGAGTCATTGAAGAAATCAAAGGAAAAATCAAAAACTTTCTGGAAGTAAATGAGGATAACAACACAGCATACCAAAACTTATGGGATACAGGAAAAGCAATGTTAAGAGGAAAGTTTGTATCAATAGGTGCCTACATCAAGAAATTGGAAAGGCACCAAATAAATGAGCATTGAATGCATCTCAAGGATCTAGAAAAATGGCAGCAAATTGGACGCAAATCTAGTAGGAGAAGAGAAATAATTAAAATCAGAGAAGAAATTAACAGGACTGAATGAAAAAATTACAAAAAATCAGCCAAATGAGGAGCTGGTTTTTTGAAAAAATAAACAAAATGGACACACCATTCGCCCAACTAACTAAAAAAAGAAAATACCCAAATCAGTAAAATCAGAGATGAAAAAGATGAAAAACAACAGACACCACAGAAATAAAAAGTCATCAGAAATTACTACAAAGAGTCCTATGCCAGTAAACAGGGAAATCTATCAGAAATGGATAGATTCCAGCCGGCGTCGTGGCTCACTAGGCTAATCCTCCGCCTTGTGGCACCGGCACACCGGGTTCTAGTCCCGGTTGGGGCACCGGATTCTGTCCCGGTTGCCCCTGTTCCAGGCCAGCTCTCTTCTGTGGCCCGGGATGGCTTGGAGGATGGCCCAAGTGCTTGGGCCCTGCAGCCCATGGGAGACCAGGAGAAGCACCTGGCTCCTGCCTTCGGATCAGCGTGGTGCACTGGCTGCAGCATGCTGGCCACGGTGGCCATTGGAGGGTGAACCAACGGCAAAAGGAAGACCTTTCTGTCTGTCTGTCTGTCTCACTGTCCACTCTGCCTGTCAAAAAAAAAAAAAAAAAGAAAAGAAATGGATAGATTCCTGGAAACATGCAGCCTATGTAAATTGAATCATGAAGACATAGAAAACCTAAACAGACCCATAACTGAGAAAGAAATTGAAACAGTAATAAAGGCCCTCCCAACAAAGAAAAGCCCAGGACCAGATGGATTCATTGCTGAATTCTACCAGACATTTAAAGATGAACTAACTCCAATTCTTCTCAAACTATTCAGAACAATAGAAAAAGAGGGAATCTTCCCAAATTCTTTCTATGAAGCCAGCATCACCTTAATCCTTAAGCCAGAGAAAGTGCAGCATTGAAAGAGAATTACAGACCAATATCCCTGATGAACATAGATGCAAAAATCCTCAATAAAATTCTGGCCAATAGACTGCAATAACACATCAGAAAGATCATCCACCCAGACCAAGTGGGATTTATCCCTGGTATGCAGGGATGATTCAGTGTTCACAAATCAATCAATGTGATACACCACATTAACAAACTGCAAAAGAAAAACCATATGATTATCTCAGTACATGCAGATAAAGCATTCGATATAATACAACACCCTTTCATGATGAAAACTCTAAGCAAATTAGGTATAGAAGGAACATTCCTCAATACAATGAAAGGAATTTATGAAAAACCCACAGCCAATATCCTATTGAATGGGGAAAAGTTAGAAGCATTTCCACTGAGATCTGGTACCAGACAGGGATGCCCACTCTTCTTTAATGTTTTGCAATTATCCTTATAGAAATTTCGACATACTTGATTAGATTTATTTCAAGTTATTTGTTTTTTTTGTAGCTATTGTGAATGGTAATAACTTTAGATGTTTGTGCTCAACCATGGCATTGTGTGTGTATACAAAGGCTGTTGATTTTTATGTATTGATTTTATATTCTACTTTACGAAACTCTTCTATGAATTAATAATTTCTTAGAGGAGTCTTTTGGATCCCCTATATATAGAATTATGTCATTTGCAAATAGGGATAATTTGACTTCCTCTTTCCCAGTTTGAAACCCTTTGATTTTTTTCTTGTCTAATGGCTCTGGCTAAAATTCTAGGATTATATTAATTAGCAATGGCAAGAGTGGACATCCTTGTCTGGTTCTAGAACTCAGTGGGAATGCTTCCAACTTTTCCTCATTCAATTGGACGCTGGCCATATGTTTGTCATAAATTGCCTTGATTGTGTTGAGGAATGTTCCTTCTATACCCAATTTGCTTAGAGTTCTCATCTTAAAAGAATGCTATAGTTTATCATATGCTTTCTCTGCATCTATTGAGATAATTATATGATTTTTGTTCTTCAATTTGTTAATGTGATGTGCCACATTGATTGATCTGAGAATGTTGATCCATCCTGGCATACCAGGGGTAAATCCTACTTGGTCCAGGTGAATGATCTTTTTGATGTGTTGTTGGAATTGATTGGCCAGAATTTTGTCAAAGATTGTTGCATCTATGTTTATTAGGGAAATTGGTCTATAGTTCTATTTTCTGTTGTGTCTTTTCTGAGTTTAGGAATTAAGGTGATGCTGGCTTTATAGAAAGAATTTGGGAGGATTCCCTCCCTTTCAATTGTGTTGAATATTGTGAGAAGTGGAGTTTGTTTTTCTTTCAATGTCTGGTAGAATGCAGTGAAGCCATCTGGTCCTGGGCTTTTCTTTTTGGGAAGGTCTTTATTATTGCTGATTCAATTTCCATCTGGGTAATGGGTCTATTTAGGTTTTCTGTGTCTTCATGGCTCAGTTTATGTAGGTTGTATGTGTTCAGGAATCAATTTCCTCTAGGTTTCTCAGTTTGTCAGTATCTAGCTCTTTATAGTAATTTCTGATGATTGTTTTTATTTCTGTGGTGTCTGTTGTTACATTTCCTTTTTCATTTCTAATTTTATTGGTTTGCATCTTCTCCATTTTTTTTGGTTGGTTGGGCCAATGGTATGTCAATTTTGTTTATTTTTTCAAAAAACCAGCTCTTCATTTTGTTGATCTTGTATTTTTTTTCAATTTTGTTGATTTCTTCTTTAATTATTAATTATTTTTTTCTCCCATTAGTTTTCGATTTGGTTTGCTGTTATTTTCTAGATCCCTGAGATGCATTGATAGCTCAGTTATTAGCTGCCTTTTCAATTTCTTGATGTAGGCACCAATTGCTATAAACTTTCCTCTTAATACTGCTTTTGGGGCTGGCGCCGTGGCTCACTAGGCTAATGCTCTGCCTTGCGGCGACAGCACACCGGGTTCTAGTCCCGGTTGGGGTGCCAGATTCTGTCCTGGTTGCCCCTCTTCCAGGCCAGCTCTCTGCTGTGGCCCAGGAGTGCAGTGGAGGATGGCCCAAGTGCTTGGGTCCTGCACCCCATGGGAGACCAGGATAAGTACCTGGCTCCTGCCATCGGATCAGCGCGGTGCGCCGGCCATAGTGCGCCGGCCGCGGCGGCCATTGGAGGGTGAATCAACGGCAAAGGGAGACCTTTCTCTCTGTCTCTCTCTCTCACTGTCCACTCTGCCTGTACACACACACACAAATACTGCTTTTGCTGTATCTCATAAGTTTTGATATGTTGTATTGTCATCTTCAATTGTTTCCAGAAATTTTTTTGATTTCTCATATGACCCACAGTTCATTCAGGAACATGTTGTTCAGTCTTTATGTGTTTGCATGTGTTCTATAGATTCCTGTGTTGCTGTTTCCAGCTTCATTGTATTGTGCTGCAAGAAGATGAATGATATGATTTCAGTTTTTTAAAAAATTTTCTGAGACTTATTTTATGGGCTAGCATGTCATTAGTCCTAGAAAAGCTTCCATGAACAGGTGAGAAGAATCTGTATTCTGCAACTGTAGCATGAAAAGTTCTGTAGATATCTTCTAGGTCCATTTGGTTTATAGTGTTGATTAAATCTGCTGTTTCTTTGCTGATTTCCTGTTCTGTTGATCTGTCCATTGCTGAAAGCAACATATTGAAATCCCCAATTACTATTGTATTTTAATCTATATCTACCTTTAGATCCCTTAACATATCTTTAAATACCCAGGTGCCTTGTAATTAGGTGCATAAACGTTTATAATTGTTACAGCTTCCTGTTGATCCCTGAATCATTACATAGTGTCTTTCTTTTTATTTTAAAAAATTTATTTTATTCATTTGAAAGACAGAGTGACAGAGAAAGTTCTTCAGCCAGAGCTGTGGCAATGTGAAGCCAAGAGCCAGCTTCTTCTGGGTCTCCCATGTGGTTGCAGGGGCCCAAGGGCTTGGACCATCCTTTACTGCTATCCCAGGACATAGCAGAGAGCTGGATTGAAGAGGAACAGCCAGGTCTCAAACTGGCACCCATATGGGATGCCGGCACCTCAGGCCAAGGCTTTAATCTGCTGCGCCACAGTGCCAGCCTCCTTTCTTTGTCTCTTTTAACAGTTTTTGTTTCAAAGTATATTTTGTCTGATTTTAGAATCGCTACACTAGCTATTTTTGGTTGCTGTAAGCATGGAATATCTTTTTCTGTCCTTTCATTTTGAGTCTGTATGCATCTTTGTTGGTGAGATGTGTTTCTTGCAGACAGCAAGAAGTTGGGTTTTGTTTTTTAATCCATTCAGTCAGTCTGTGTCTTTTAACAGGAGAGTTGAGGCCATTTACATTCAAGGTGACTATTGATAATGACTTTGCCCTGCCATTTTCCAAAAAATATTCTTAATTTTTTTTATTTGACAGTTACAGTTAGACACTGAGAGAGACAGACAGAGAGAAAGGTCTCCCTCCATTGGTTCACCCTCCAAATGGCCAGAGCTACGCTGATCTGAAGCCAGGAGCCAGGTATTTCTTCCTGGTCTCCAACACGGGTGCAGGGTCCAAGCACTTGGGCCATCCTCCACTGCACTCCCGGGCCACAGCAGAGAGCTGGCCTGGAAGAGGGGCAACCGGACTAGAACCCGGTGCCCATATGGGATGCCGGTGCAATATTCCTAAGTTTTTACTTTGGTTTTCCTTTGTATTTTTCCTGGGACATTTCCTTCCTTTACCTTCGCTGTATCAGTGACCATGTTTTTGTGTTTCTGTGTGCAGCACATCCTTAAGCATCTTCTCAAGGCTGGACAAGTGGTGACAAATTCAGTTTCTGTTTGTCATGGAAGGTTTTTATTTCACCTTCATTCATAAATGAAAGCTTTGTAGGGTATAGTATTCACTGACAGTTTTTTTTCCTTTTTATAAAAACTTTTAATAAATATAAATTTCATAAGTACAACTTTTGGATTATAGTGGTTTTTACCCTGCTACCCGCCCTCCCACTGGCAAACCGTCCAACCTCCTACTCCTTCTCCCATCCCATTCTTCATTAAGAGTCATTTTTAATTATCTTTGTACATAGAAGAACAACTCTATACTAAGTAAATATTTCAATAGTTAGTTTCTTTCTCTTAAGACTTGGAATATATCTCGCCATTCTCTCCTAGCCTATTGAATTTCTGATGAGAAGTCTGCTGTGAATCCAATTGGAGATCATCTGAAAGTAATGTTCCATTTCTCTCCTGCACATTTTAGAATCTTTTCTTTTTTACTGTGGAGAGTTTGATTACAGTGTGTCATGGTGAAGATCTTTTCTGGTCATGCCTATTAGGAGTTCTATTGTGCTTCCTGTACTTAGGTGTCCTTTTTTTTTTTTCTCTAAGTTATGGAAACTTTCTGTTATTATTTCATTAAAAAGGCCTTCTAATCCTTTCTTTCCACACTTCCAGGAACTCCTAGAACCTGTATGTTGGGATGTTTTATAGTATCCTATAGATTCCCAAAGTGTTTTTTAGCTTCCTAATTTCTTTTTCTTGTGTTTGATCTGACTATAATTTTCTGTGTTCTGCCTTCTAATTTGGTTATTCTATCTTCTGCTTCACCCATTCTGTTGTTAAGGCTCTCTACTGTATTTTTCATTTGTACTACTGAATTCTTCGTTTCTAGCATTTCATTTCGATTTCTCTTTTAGATCTCAAATTTGTAGGGGAAATGTTCTTTGATGTCATGTATGGATTTCATTAGTTCAGGCATTTGCCTCTGATTATTCTAAGTAATCCTGTGATCAATGTTTTTAATTCCATTTCTGACATTTCTTCAGTGTCATCATCTTCAAAATCTAATATTGAAATTTTGTGTTCTTTTGGGGGTGTCATATTGAATTCCTTATTCTTGTTTCTTTAATTGGTGTGTTTTCATTCAGCATTTGTTGTGATATTCATTGGTTTCTTCACTGGGGTGGCTTTTATCTTTGCAATATGTCTGAGTGGATTAGTGGGGTGTCTGCTTTCAGTGAATAACTAGAGACATGTGTTGGGCATGGCCAAGGAGTGCTTTTCAGTGCTCCAGGGTGGAGGGCATTTCTGAAGTGACATACGCAGGTGTGTGGTGGTGAGTTTCTTTTTTATTTTTATTTTGTTTAATTTGTTTATTTTCTTTATCAGAGGGGAGCTTTCTTCTTGTCTGTTGGTGTAGACTCAGCTGAGCTCCTCCTCTCAAAGGAGATCAATGCCTGGGCGCTAGCCCCAGTGAGTATATTATGCATCCACTCTGTCACAAGAACCACACAAATATTCTGTGCAGTCCTCAGTGTAAGCTCAGATTCCCTAGCAATGTCCCTCTCCAGGTCACCAGAAAGCCCTGATCACGTGGAGCTTCCCACAGTGACTGCCCAAAGTCCCACCACACCTTGAAATCTGCACACAGTGAGTATTTTCACAGTACTGGAACACAAGCTTCCCACAGGCTGAGCACCCAGCCCCCATCGGTTCTCGCCACCAGACTCAGGAGTCTCCTCTTGGCTTGTTGCAAGGTGCAGACCCAAGCTGGTGCAGCTGTTACATATATCCCAAATGGCGCCTGCTCTTTGTCAGCTTGTTGCAGGATGCCTTTACAGCATGATAGGGGACAAAGAAAGTGTGCTTCCCCCTTTGTTTTTTTCTCCTCTAGGTTGGTGGGCACACTAACTCCCATGGGGCTCCAAGGCAGATTCCCTCTAGGCTCTTCTTGCAGCTTTTTCACCAGAGGCTTAGGATGCTGCAGTCTGGTCTTACAGCACTCTCCAGTGCTGGTGCAGTGGCTTCTGGCTGCTGGCGTCCTAAGTTGTGTGGGTTCTTGCCTTCCACATAGGCCCACTATGTTACTTCAATTTGTGTAGTTTCCGCTCCTTTTCTCTCCCTAACTCTTCCCTTGTCATGGTAATGTTAAAGAAATGCTTTAGTAAGTCTCCTGTATTCCTATATATTCCTGCTAGCTCACAGTGTAGAGATGAAATCCTGACTCCCATGGTAATCAAGGTTGATTATTTAGCCTGTGTAGTTGCTTCTTTCTTTGTTGCTGTCATGAAAACTCCAGATTTGTCAAGAGGTAGGTACACCCTCTATTTCAGTGAAACTACCACTGTGTCTCTGATAAAAAGACTCCTCCTTTGAGGATCAGTATCTAGCTCATCAGAGCCTAGATTTGAAGGACAGGAAGCACAAATGCCACAAGTGAGGAATGTAATAATGAGAGAAGATAATTTTATTTTTCTTTGTTCTAGGATTCTTGTATCCAATTATTGGAAATGTAGTATCTCTCAGTCTATTTTGGCTGCTATAACAATGTATTATGCTTGGTTTGTAAAGAAAAATAAAAATTATTATACCAAAGTATGCTTGGGTTGTAACCAATGGAAATTTATTTCTCAGATTACTGGTGGCTAGGAAGTCAATGACAAACTTGCTGACAGGTTTGGTGTTTGGCAAAGGCCTGATTTTTTGTGGAAGAGCCTTCTTTCTATATCCTCATATGGCAGAATGGATGGGACATCTCTCTCATGCCTCTTTTATGAGGACATTAATCACATTAATGAGTGCTTAGGATCATTTGATCTAATCACCCGAGGGCCCTTATCTTCTAATACTTAGAAGGTTCTAATACTTAGAAGGTCTAATTTTAGGGGTTATGATTACAATTAATGAATTTTAGGGAGACACAAACATTTTAACATTGGAGTGCTGTATGTCAAACATTGTTTTAACAGAATATGGGCTGAATCTTATAAGTCAATTTCTTAAGTTCTCAATGTAATGTCCCTAAGCTGTCACCTTATCAAGTGGCTTTTTATCTCATTCTACTTTTATTTTTAAATATTTATTTGAAAGAGTTAGAGAGAAGGCCCACTCCCTACATAGCTGCAACAGCCAGGCCAAATCTAGAGCCATGATTGTTATGTGGGTCTTCCACATAGGTACAGTGGCCAAGTTCTTGGACCGTCATCTGTTGCTTTCCCTTGTGCATTAGTAGGGAGCTGGATAGGAAATGGAGCAGCTAGGACTTGAACCGGTACCCATAAGGGATGCTGGCATTACAGTCTATGGCTTAACATACTATGCCACAATGCCAGCCCCGCTCATTCTACTCTTTTACATCGGCTTATTCTGAGCACTGAACTAGTTTGTTAGAAACACAAAAACAACCTTAAAAATTTATTCTTTTAGTCAACCATAAAATTAACACACAATGCAGGAAAATAGAGGCCAAGAGAAAAAGAGTAACATAATTTTAACAACAGCTAATTAATGGCTCTATCTGTGCTACATCTAGTTTTTCCAATTTCTAGATCCCTCAAAAAATTTAATTATATCAAATCATGCCTTTAAACAAAAACTATGGGTTCATCTGTTGAACATTCAGGGTATATATATATATATAATATATACATATTTTGACAGGCAGAGTTAGACAGTAAGAGAGAGAGAAAGAGAGAAAGGTCTTCCTTCCATTGGTTCACCACCCAAATGGCTGCTACAGCCGGCGCTCTGCACCGATCCGAAGCCAGGAGCCAGGTGCCTCCTCCTGGTCTCCCATGAGGGTGCAGGGTCCCAAGCACTTGGGCCATCCTCCACTGCCTTCCCCGGGCCACAGCAGAGAGCTGGACTGGAAGAGGAGCAACCGGGACAGAATCCGGCGCCCCAACCAGGACTAGAATGCGGTGTGCCGGTGCTGCAGGTGGAGGATTAGCCTAGTGAGCGGCGGCACCAGCCATTCAGGGTATATTTATAAATACAAATTAGATTAGTTTAAAGATTGGAAATGGTTTGTTTATCCTTTGCCACTATATGTAGTAGAAATATGTTTTTTGTTCCTTAAGGTAGCTGAAATTTTTTTTTTTGTAAAAATGCAAGGGAAATGTTTATCCTTAGGCAGTAATCGCTTTCTATTCTTTAAGGGCCTTGCTGTAGATTTACTCCTCCAGCAAGCCTTCTCTAAATTCTTTGGTTTATGGTAACCTCTTGACTTCTATAGAAACAATTGGCTATCTTTTTATTATTTTCACAGCAAAATAATTTTTACAAGAATATGATAAAATATTGTAAAGAAAAAACACCTAAAATCCTGTGATTTCAACAAATTAAACAATTTTTTTTCAAAATTAGTTACTCTTTGTATGCACATGTAATTTGTATAACAATGGAGATTCTTATAATCCTAGCAATGCTATATTTTCAAGTTACTACATTTTTTTCATTCTTTTACTTTTAGTGGTGTTATTCATCACCTCTTGGATATTTCATACACATTTCATGATTAAATGTCTAAGATTGAACTCAACTTACTAAATAAACATAATGCAATTTGAGATGAAAAAAGTTATCAATCTCCTTCTCTTTCTCCCTCATTTACTATCCCCTATTTCCATTCATTCTGTAAGACTATTCCTTTCACTGCCTAAGTACTTTTTAGTTACAAGCTTCTGTAACGTTACCACTAGATCAGGCTCTTTGAGCTCACCAGTCCAATTGCACATAACAGTACTGGCTTCCAGAAGATTTATAGTAGGTCTGTAGGTCTCTATGGTCAGTCCACATTATGTATGCTCATGCAATCTTTTTAAAATGAAAATTTGATCTTATTACTTTTCTGCTTAAAAGAACCACATGATTCTCCTTTGGGAAAAGTTTTCAGTACCTAAAACTAGAGTTATTTTACACAAACATGTAGCTTTCTGCTTTCTCTTGGAGAATGGCAAATGGGCACAATGTGTCAGCATTATGGTAATAACAGGCTAAAGCTGAGTAATGATCATTTCTACCAATAGGGCAAATGATCTTCAATTTGACAGGACACTCCCTAAATCTATTATTAGCATTATTATTCATTTACTCCCCACACACTCACATATATATTCTGGTGACTTCCAGATTTCTATTTATGACTGTTTTAGCTAACACCATTAAGAAAAAGTTCATTGCAATGGCTTAATGTAGCATATCACGGAGCGATTATGAGCCAGATGGTAGAGGAGGCCATGAGAAATAGGCCACTGGGAATTTGTAGAAGTTTTGGAGCAGAATCTTGGCTTTCTACATGGAATTGTTGAGAGCTCAAGATAAGCATTCCTATATCCCCAAAGAGGCAAAGGGTCCCTAGCTGACATCTGATTTACATTTGACTTGATTATACACAGTCAGTACTTCCTATATGAAACTGATATTCTCTGAGAGGTATGCACATGTATAATTTTCTTATTTGTGAAAATACAGCAAACAATTAGTTCTTATTTCAGGACTCAAGACCTTTGAACAGATCTGAAACTGATTTGGAAACAGATTCCAACAAGTTGAATTTATTCAGAGTTCTACCTCTAACTAGGTTCCAGAGTACTTGCTAATGGGAAGTAATTTAGTTTCTCGCTGACCTCATGTTCTTCAACCAGAAAAATGATGAATTTAAGTTTTGCTTTCTGAAATTTGATCCAAATAATAGTAGTTGTGGTAATGTGCATCATTCTATCCACATCCAAAGGTTGATCATAAATAGGATGACTTGTGTCTACGTTTTCCTGATATAGACCCAGTGTATTGCTTGCTTCCTGGTAAAATTATCCCAAGTATAATTTTATACTCAAAAATGTCCAGGTTTGGATAATAGCATTTATAGTTGTCCTATGAATAGGAGTGTCTTGCATGGCACATTTTCTGTTAAATAATTTTAAATAAGTTTCTTAACTACAAAACTTTGCCGATGTGTTATTATGCTAATGTATCTTATGTTTCTCCAAGGGAGGGAAGGTATATTTCCCAGTATTTTGAAGTTCTCATTTTGTTTCTTATGGTAATTAGCTAATCGAAATTATTTTCAGAAAAAATTTTAAGCCATCTTAATTCAACACTTTTCCAAAGTACTGTGTGCCAAGCTCTGGAATAAGAAATTGAAAGATAAAGGGATAGATAGAGCCTAACTCTGCCCCAAAGCAGTGTATGACCATAAGTGAAGGTAATGGTGGTGGCAATTAAGCTAGTACACAAAGTTGCAATTCAAGGTCAAAGCCTATCCATAATTTATGTAATTAAAGACTAAGATAAAACACAATAAATCCAAATGTGAAATGAGTGGTGCAATCTGTAAGCACTGTGTCACTGAAGTTTTCTTAGACTTAATTCTGAATGGATATGCTTGACAAATCTTTTAGAATATTCACGTAGTAGTCCTGCAAATTAGTGTTTTCAGGTCTATGCAGACCATCTAATAAGATTCATGCTTTTGGCTGGTGCCGTGGCTCAATAGGCTACTCTCTGCCTGCGGCGCCGGCACACTGCGTTCTAGTCCTGGTCGGGGCGCCGGATTCTGTCCCGGTTGTCCCTCTTCCAGGCCACCTCTCTGCTATGGCCTGGGAGTGCAATGGAGGATGGCCCAAGTGCTTGGGCCCTGCACCTGCATGGGAGACCAGAAGTACCTGGCTCCTGGCTTTGGATCAGCGCGATGCGCCGGCCACAGCGCGCCGGCCGTGGTGGCCATTGGAGGGTGAACCAACAGCAAAAGGAAGACCGTTCTCTCTCTCTCTCTCTCTCTCTCTCTCTCTCTCTCTCACACACACACACACACTGTTCACTTTCCCTGTCAAAAAATAAAAAAAAAAAAGATTTATGCTTTTAGTGCCAAAGAGGTGATAACTGAGATGATTATTTCTAAAGTGATACAAGGAATATGACTTTGAAGAAGGGTTCTGGGCAGAGACTGATTAGAAAGTTACTGAAAGATTAATTTTCCTTGGACTTATTTAAGCATAACAATGATAGGGGCAGGGTATTTATCATAGTGTTCACTCTTGGGACACCTGCATCCCATATCAGAATGCCTGGGTTTGTCTCCTCTCTCTGATCCCAATTATGGCTTCCTGTTAGTGGGCAGCTAGGGAGGCAGCAGGTGATGACTCAAGTACTTGAGTCTCTGCCACTCATATGGGAGACATGAATTGAGTTCCCAACTGCTGGCTTCAGCCTGGTCCCAGACCCAGCTGTTACAGTTGGAGAGTGAACTAGCTGATGGGAGATCTGTCTGGTCTCTCTCCATATTTCTGCCTTTCAAATAAAAAAAAATTAAACATGTAGTTAGTGATAGAAATACCTTATTCACACAGTAATTAATTTATGCCTTATAACACAGTTTTTTTGGGGGGGGGGTGGGGACGGGTAGAGTTATAGACAGTGAGAGAGAGAGACAGAGAGAAAGGTCTTCCTTCCGTTGGTTCACTCCCCAAATGGCTGCCACGACCGGTGCTGCACCAATCTGAAGCCAGGAGCCAGGTGCTTCTTTCTGGTCTCCTATGTAGATGCAGGGGCCCAAGCACTGGGCCATCCTCCACTGTACTCCCGGGCCACAGCAGAGAGCTGGACTGGAAGAGGAGCAACTGGGACTAGAACCCAGTGCCCATATGAGATGCCGGTGCTGCAGGTGGAGGATTAGTCAAGTGAGTCATGGTGCCGGTCCTTTATAACACAGATTTAGTTAGTATTTTCCATTGTTAAGAAACTGAAACCTGGGTAGATTGAATAACTTACCAAAGTTTTCAAAGCTGATTCATCTTGGAACCAAAATTTAAAACAGTTTTTCTGGCCGGCGCCATGGCTCACTAGGCTAATCCTCTGCCTGTGGTGCCAGCATTCTGGGTTCTAGTCCCGGTCGGGGCGCCGGATTCTGTCCCAGTTGCTCCTCTTCCAGTCCAGCTCTCTGCTGTGGCCCGGTAGTGCAGTGGAGGATGGCCCAAGTGCTTGGGCCCTGCACCCACATGGGAGACCAGGAGGAAGCACCTGGCTCCTGCCTTCGGATCGGTGCAGCGTGCCGGCCGTGGCTGTAGCGGCCATTTGGGGGTGAACCAATGGAAAGAAGACCTTTCTCTCTGTCTCTTTCTCTCTTACTAACTGTCAAAAAATACCCCTAAAAAACAGTTTTTCTCCAGAGCCTGCCTCCTTCACCGCCAAATATTAGCGTCATCATCACGGTTGATCATGAATATATCTTTCCAATTCAGAGTTCAGTGGCCTGACATCAGTACCCTGAAATAAATCACAGTGAGAGAATTTACACCATGGAAATCAATCAGTGTTGTCAATCAGAGCTGACTGTTAGCTACCAGCACACTATGGGTCCTAGTCACATTTGCAAAGCTGTTTGAGTGTTGTAGGTCTTCACTTGGGGAATTTTTGGTGCTGTTCATAGTGTGTTGTCAGCATTTCCAGCAGGCAAGGTTCTTTTTTGGCCTGAATCAGAATGGATTCACAAATGCAAATTCTCATGATCATTATATTATTGGATCTGGCAGTCTTTGCAGAGAATTAAATTCTCTGTCCAGATATTTCATTTCAAGAATATTTGGGAAAGGATATTATCCAGCTGCAATTCTGATGCTTTTACTTACCTTTTGAAACCCATTATTTGCATATTTCTCATGGAAATTATAACACTTTAACTACATGTTCTATTTATTCACATAGGCACATTTTTCTCCCTGTTGGTCTACATGAGCCATTCTTAAATCCATGCCAGGTCAGAATTGCAACCCTAGAGTGTGCCTAGCACAGTGTTTACCTGAAGTGATTGAGCTAGTGATGATTAAATCAGTAACTTTTTTTCTTTGTCGTGCACTACTGGATCATTTAGAATGGTGAAGGAAACAATTTAAGAATTAAATTAAATAATATGGAAATCTAAATATTTTCTTAAGACAGACCATCTCATCTATCAATTGAATGAGACATATTTATGTTTACTATTCATACTTTGAAGATATCATTGTTTCATTTTTCTTGCAAGAAGTAGCCCTGAAAGACTTTTTTGGGGAGGTGGCAGTTTCAAGACCTGTATTGACATCTTGATTGGCTTTTTTTTTACACTTAGCATAAGACTTATCTTTTTGAATATTTCTTATTAATTATGAACTTATTTACAAACCATTGTTTTTTTTCTAGGAAAATATATTTTAATTTCTTTAGATTACAGATTCTCTTTTGAGAGGTCTTTATGTTTTGATAGTTCAGATTTATTCACTTTCTTTACATTTAAAAACAGTTTCGATTTTAAAAATTCCTTTGATAATTTCTTTTGGAATATTATTTACAACAGATAAACTTTAGAACTGGTTTATTATTGCCTGAAATCCATCTTCTTCCTTTTCAGCTATGAGCAAACATCAGTGCAGCCTGGGACTTTGGTAGAAATGCATTTTATTCAGCCCTAGCCCTGACCTACTGGATCATAATATGCTTTTAAAAACATCCATAGGAGGTTTGTGGGCACATTAATATTTGAGAAAAACCAATCAGTTGAGCTTTTATTCTGAAATGCACCCTGCTGCAAAAGTAGCTGAATATAATGTATTCTTCAGTGCTGACCACAGTTTGGAATTCTGATTCATTTTATGGCTTAATGTTTATTGACTGTACCTGGTATGCTAGGTACTGCAGGTAAAATACAAACTACCCAGCCATCATTCTGTATTTACTTTATTCCAAGATGACACAAATAACCTGCTATATATTTTCTCTAATTAGTAGTTAAAAAGTATCTACAAATACACACTGAAAGAAGACACAGAGTTGGGTAGGAGAGATCATTTGTTTAGAATCCCATGGCAGGAAGATGTGGCTCATTGTGAAAATTAGAATAGATGAGGACTGTTCACACACAGAAATGGAAGGAATTCTACCAATCATCTACATATTTGGTCTGGGGAAAGCAAACATCTGGATGTTCAGACAGAGTACGTGGACAATTGTATGCATTTTCCACTTCCCCTCCAGATGTTTTAGCATTGTGTTGATGTAGCTCAAGCCTGCTGCTCTGACATTTCATGAATTTTTAGTAGAAAAAGTTCTGAAAGCATTGATTTCATGTCTATATTCCATTCCTCATGAAAATTGCAGTCTTTTACAACTAATGTATTGTCAACTTTTTTCCCTTTGTTAAATTACCATTTGGTATAGTGGACACAGAAGACATTCTTAGTCACCATCATTAGGGTATGACAAAGTGAAAGTAGGGAATTTAAAGGAGGCCAGGACATGGCATTCCAAAATTTGTTAGGTTGACATATGATGATTTTGAACTGAAGGCAAGTGAGAATAACAAATACAGACGAATTCTCTACTCCCCCTCCTTACCCACCTGAAAGCAGAGCATAAATTTTCCTTTATGAAAGTGTCTTTCACATCCTAAGCAAGAAAGAGAAGAGCAGCTCTTAATAGGGGAGATGGAGACTTGGCATTGAGACAACTCTGCATGAACAAAACTTACTAAATCTGCTCTTTGATTAGCTTCTTTCATATCTTTTTTAGTTTCTTCAGTTAATCATTGCTCTAAGTCCAAATCCCCTTTTCTTCATTTAAATGGTACATAAGTCCCCAGGTCTAACTATTTCTTTGAGTTTCACCTTTTTGTGAACACCTGTGTATATAAAATATAAAAAACACTTCTTTTTTTACTGTTAATGTATTTTTTCATCAGTTAAATTTTGGGGCCCTAAACATTGGAACTAGGAGGGCAGAGGGAAAGTTTTCCTTCCCAACAATTTGAACTCTACTGAAACTTCCTTTCTAAAAGCTTGAAACATAATTTTTAAAGAGGAAAAGAAGAAATAAAGAAGGACAGAAAGGAGATGGATATGAAGCCTGTGGGAAGTCTGAAGCATCGATGGAAATGGAGAGTGCAGAGGGATTAGCTATTTAGTCATCTGTTTCATCTAATCATTACTCAAACTGTCAATGACTGTTAACAGGCACACGATGTGGAGAGATGATTTTGTCACACTCCAAGCTTGCACTGAGGTCAGCTGTTGGATCAATAACAACTAGGCTCCATCACATAACGAATCTAAATGAGAATTGCCACTGTTAATCAGGTATCTTGAAATTCTTGAACAGGGCACTGCGTGATAAATGATCGCTGACTATTCTTCCTTTAATCTCAGTGGACTTTGCTCACCCATATTTTTAATTAACTAATTTAGTTCAGGACATTTAAAATGTTCAAATCCTCTCAAAATGCTCCTAAGCAAAGGTATTCTTGGAGTAGACATCAGGACAAATGTCCTTCCTTTCTTTGTAGAAACAAATTTAGTTCATTTTTAATTTTTTCTCAGAGGAAATTTTTTCTCCAAGGAAGACTTAGGTTTCACATTTCACTTAGCACTTAGCTCTTTATCTCACAGAATGGGAACATTTTAAAATTCAGTAAAAATATATAATGCTCTTTATGGGGTATTAAACAGAAGTCAAAGCTTTCAAAAACTATAACTTTTAGTGCAAAAGGAGATATCTTCTGCTTTTGTAAGTCAAGTAGCAAGATTTGTAAATGGAGCAGCAGGGACATGAACTGGTGCCTGTGTGGGATGCCCCTGTTGTGGACTACAGCTTTACCTTCTATGCTACAACTCCAACCCCTCTACAACATTATTTCTGTTAAGTAATTTTGTGAAGTTAGGATTGACATTATAGTTAACAGAGATAAGGATATTCATTTGCTTTTTCATTTTCCATTCCATTTGTTTCAAATCTTAAGAATGAGATTATGACAGACAAGACAAGCAACTAATGATTATTTTCTCTCATTTGACTGGTAAGTTAGCATATGTAGTTAAAACATTATATTTGCATCCCAGGACATGTGGGGAAAAATGAGTCTTCCAAACAATCTCACTGAAAACATTTGTTGGTGTTAAATTCAGACTTGTATCTCTAGAAACCTTCCTGTCTGTCCACCTGAGCTCTTTTTTTAGGGAAAGAGTTTATTGGGGGAAACCTGACAGACTGGAGGGAAGGGGCAAGGAAGAAAAAGAGGGAGAAGAAGAGTGTGAGAGAGAGGGGGAGAGAGAGAGAGAGAAAGAGAGAGAGAGTCAGGGACAGAGAGAAAGAGAAAGAGAGAGAAATGTGTTCAATAGTAGGTCCTTTTAAAACTTTGCGGGGGGCGGGCATGGAAGTAGGAGCAGCGAATCCCATTAGGATGGGGGTGGGGCTGACACTGGTGGTTGGGCCATGTGTCCACCTGGCTTCCAGCAATGGCTGTGGGGGCTAGAGACTAGGATGGTGTCAGGGTGTAGATTGAGCCATAGAGAAGACTGTACCATTTTACTAACATTCCCCACTTTTGTTCTTTATAAAGCAGGAGCTGTATGGGATTACACTAGTCCCAAATGCCCAGGAGGGGTAGAGGGATGATGATCTGTCTTTAGAGCTACTTCCTGCTGACATGGGGTGATGAGGTACTCTTCGCTGTCATGGCGCCATGTCTCAAGCTGCTGTTTCCTGGGTGGATAGTATATCCCTGTAGCAGCATTTGGTTGACTGCCGGGATGCTGAAGTTCTTGGTCTGTTCCATTATAAACTCCTGTAAACACTTAAACAGACAGAGCAGTATAAAAGACAAGGAGAGAATAGCAACCAATGATCCTAAGAGTGGTATTAACCAGGTAATGAGAGGATTTCATAGAGGAGAGGATATGAGTGAGGGGGACTTCTAGACCCTTTTGAGGACTGTTTGATGGATGTTGTTTAACACTGATCCCAACCAAGACCTGGAGAAAGGCTCCTCAACTTTTGCAAGTAGATGGGTTTGTCTGTAGAGAAATTCTGAACAATCATACAACATTAAGTGGGGGAGAGGACAATAAATACACACAGGTCAGGAATAGAGCCATTGATGTTAGAGTAGAGGCTATGATTACAAAGGAATGAGACCCCAGGTGGGCTAGATAGGGCCTAGAACAAAAGACAGAGACATTATTGGAGAACCTAAGAGAGCCCATGTCTAAACCATGACTAAGTTCTCCAATTGAGAGGCAAATAGAAACCGACAGAAGGGCTTGATAATAATTAGGTGGGCTCCAAGACCTTGCCAGTTATGAGGCCCAGAGCTGTCTATTTTTTCCTGTGGGGTGCATCATAAGGGAGGTGGGAACTTTCTTGGGAAGGCACCCTGTTAACTTCCATTACCTAGCTGGCCTGGGAGGAGAGCTGGCCAGGTAACAGCAGGTGGCAACTCTAACAGGAAAAACACAGTTCTGCCTGCAATGTTACTGACCCTACTTGGCCGTCCCCTCCGCAGCGATGGTCAGCTTGGAAGCTGGGCCAATTGAAGGGCTTTTCAGCTTAGAGCCAGAAAGATCTGTGGCTCTGACCTGGGAGTCTTTTGATTCCAGGGCAATTCCATTTCCAGTGATCCAACTCTTGGCTGGCAGGGCTGCCAGTGTTCTTCATAAGTTGACTTCAGCTGAAGCCCATCCACCTGAACTCTGAGTAGCTTCAAATGTGAAAAAAGTTTATTCATTTCTCTAAATGTTAGACTTTTTCATTGTTACCCTTTATAGCACTTATGAACAATCATTTCTAGTTATTTATTGCTGTGCAACAAAGTACACCAAAATGCAGAAGTGTGAAATAACAAACATGGGTTGGGAATGCAGGCCAGGTAGAATGGTGATAGTGTATTGCTGTTGAGCGAAGTCTGGGGCTTCATGGTGGGACCACTTCAATGGAGCTCTTGAGAGGATAATGTATATGTCACCCTTCTACATGGACTAGGGTTCTCATGGTGTGGTGATTGGGATTTGAATGAAAACATCCCAAGAAAGAGCATTATGAGAAAGAGTTCTAAGAAAGCTTGCTAAAACTGCATGGATTCATGACCAAGCCTCCCTCAGATATTGCAGAATGTCACTTCTATTCTGTCTATAAGAGCAGTCATAGTTGTGCCCGTATTCAAGGGGAGATGATACAGATTTCCCCTCGTGATGGGAATGGCATCATAGATTTTGAGACTGCTCTTTTGTAAGAGCAACATCCAGTTCTGTTTTTTTTTTTTCCTAAAAATTTCCTTACTAATTTTCTTAAAAGGAAGTAGAAGATACCTGGCACTTTATTGTCTGAGATAAGAAGTGAGCCTAGTTTGATGATAAGGCAGCAAACTTAGGAGTCTTAATCCTTTGTATCTTTCACTATTACCCAGTTCACCTCCATACGTAGAGTGGGTCCCAGAAAAATGTTAGAGGAAAAATTAATTTCTATCAGAATTTCACAGGGATTGTTTCTTGCAAGCCTCTTTGCAATCAATCAGGCTGTTGCATTAGTGTTCTTTCAGAGGTAGCCTTCATTAACTACAGCTCTATTAGCTGTTCATTTGCAGTATAAAATAGACCCAAATGCAGAGGATTGCTTTTGATCTGAGCCATTGTTTCATGAATATTAGAACACAAATCAATGTGTATTGACTCAGTTTGTGTAGATGAACGTGATAGCATTGCCCTCAACAAAATATGGTTCATTTCTTCAAAACGATGTGTAAGGCTTAGAACAAAAATAAGCACTTAAGTTTTTTGAGATATTGAACTATAGGCAGTGAGATAATAAGTTCATTTTTTCAAATGCTTAGAGCTGCATGAACAAACACTATATTTTCTAAAGTACTTACTTCTGTGAGGACAGTTGTGGGCAAGAGGCCAGGGAACGATAACTATAAGAACAATCCTATGACACTTTAATGAGAACAATTTGTCTCTATTAACACTGAAAACAAACTTATGAGATAGGTATTATCCCACATTTGCTAATGAGCAAATTGATATTAGATTTTTGGCAACATGCTTAAGTTCACTGCATTGCAGTGGTCAAAAGGAAATTTGGGCTCCTCAGATGTGACTGCCTCTGGAGACTTGCACTTGATCCCTTTCAGTCACAGCTGAAGTACTCTGTGCTCTTACTACACCTTGAAATCTATCTATGTCCATAGTGTGGTGATGAATGTCATCTTCTGTGTTTGTTTTCTCCAACTTGGAGTAGCTTTTTTTATATATTTGCACCCACGAAGGGTTTGATCCAAACTATCCAATGAATGCTTGCAGAATGAATGAGTGAATAATTGAAGCCTTTCAACTCCAAAACTCTTTTTATCAATCCATGGCACACTTCATGAAAAAAATTGTTCTATTTTAATATAATGATGAAAAGCTTGTAGTTGTGTATGGCACACAAAGGAAGCATAGACTTAAAGACCTGTGAATCAGTTGTGGCATTGTTTTGGATCATTACTTAGAAAATACTGGGAACAGAAAAGAGGTCTGTGTACCTGAGCAGAGTGAATAATAGGAAAGTATTAGAAATAATAGGAATTGAGGTCAAGGAGTTAGTGAGGTGAGAGTCAGATAATATAGATTATTGTAGGGCAGATAAAAACCTAGTGACCAATAGCTGAAGTAATTCTTTCAAAACCTGTGATGAGAATAGATGGAGGTGGGCAAGAATATAAGTAGGGAGACCTATAATGACTGGTTTACCAAAGGGATCAAGATAAGAGGTGATAGTTCCCTGGGCAAAAGTAAGAAGTGATTGGATTTTGGATTTATTCTAAATGTAGAACAAACAAGAATGATTAAATAAGGGATGAGAAAGAAAAGTGAAAAATTAAGGTCAGATTTTGTACCTGAGTGCTTAAAGAATAGATTAACTGTCAGTTGAGTTAGAAAAAATATGAGTGAAGCAGGTTTTGAGAGAGAGATAAAAGTTCACTTTTGGACAATGTCAGGCCTGAGATGAATAATAGATAGCCAGTTCCTAATATTAAGAGGTATGACTAGACTCTGTCTTCAGGTTGGAAATATAATTCTAAAATTTAGTAGAGAGATGCCAATGTGGTAGACATAGTGTAGACAAAGTGGCAAATGTTATGAAGCTTAATGATATCACTAAAATATTGAGTGGAGCCAGTGAGAGTCCAAAGTTTGAGTCTTGAAGTTTTCAAGCAAGCCAGTCCAAGAGAGCTAAGGAGACTACAAAAGCAATGAAGAAGAATACCAGAGAAGATAAAAAAAAAAAAAAGGCAGAGCCAAGATGGTGGAATAGTGAGGGTGCGCACCGATAGTCCGGGAAAATTTAGTTTAATAAAAGGGGAGTTACGGTAGCCTCAGAAAAAAGAACCAGGAAAATATTGCAGAGGAAACCCTTCTGGATTCAGTGGTCGTGAATCGGAGGACCTACTGGGAGAACAAGGTCGCCCACCGCGCGGAAGCCAAGCTGCGGGACCGAGCCGCGGAAGCCGAGCCGCGGGACCGAGCTGCACAAGCCAAGCCGTGGGACCGAGCCGCTGGAACGCGAGGTGAGCCGAACCTCAATAGCCCGAGACACCGGCAGGCAAGCGGAGAGAGGAGACTAGAGGGAACGACCCCCCGGGGGGGGGGGACTTCACCAGGCTAACTGGAAGAGAGAGAGAGAGAAAAAAAAAAAAGGTGACTGGTATGGACACAGGTTTCTCTCTCTCCGCTCACCTCTCAAGGGTGAGCAAGACAAAGAGCAGGCACCATCTTGGACATACGTCATAAGCAGAGTGACCTCAGGTCTGCACCGGCCCTGAGCCTAGCAGAAAAACCTGACTCTGGGCAGGGTGAATTAACAGGAGATTAGGATCTAGTGAATTTGTGGTGCTACTGAACTGAGACTGTGAAAAAAGAGACGGTGGGGGAGACAACTCACGGAATTCACGTGAGCACTCTCCAGAGACGCTACAATTCCGTAACTTTGGCAACCCAGTGGGAGACTGAAGGAGAATTTGAGCCCACTCTGAGGGCTGAGCAGATTCCCTGTGTGGTCCTTGGGAAAGAGCTTCCGATCTCTGGCTCCTGTGGGTATATCATTTGCCTGCTAACTACCTCCAACTTCGTTCAGCTGTGCAGAATAACTTCCCTTTTGAATCAAAAAAAAAAAAAAAAAAGAAAGAGAGAGAGAGAGAGAGGTTTACCATGCTTAACCTGGGAGTGTCACCTTTGGCACACCAAACAGAGCTCTCAGGCCACACCCATCTCAAGCCTCTAAGGCTCCATCAAAAACAGACAGTCCACTTAATCTAGAGTCATAGTATAACAAGAGAAAGCACCACAGTGAAGAAACCAAATATCTCCAATATGCCAAATAACAAACGCAAAAACCAAGGTAATAAAAACAAGGAAGTCACCATGAAGCCCTCAAATGAAAAAGACACCCCAATTCAAGATTATGAGGATGATGAGATAGAAGAAATGCAAGAAGCAGATCTCAAAAAATTGATAAGAACATTAAGAAGTTCTCAAAAACAAATTCTTGAACTACAGAAATCCTTAATGGACAAGATAGAAAATCTCTCGCGTGAAAATGAAATATTAAGGAGGAATCAAAATGAAACGAAACAACTAGTACAACAGGAAACTGGGATAGTGACTGAAGTGAAGAATTCAGTAGATCAAATGAAAAACACAATAGAGAGCCTTACGAACAGAATGGGTGAAGCAGAAGAGAGAATATCGGACTTAGAAGACAGAGAACAGGAAAGGATACAGTCAGACCAAAGAAAAGAAGAGGAAATTAGAAATCTAAAATATATGGTCAGGAATCTTCAGGATACTATTAAAAAACCCAACATTCGGGTTCTAGGAGTTCCTGAAGGCATGGAGAGGGAGAAAGGATTAGAAGGCCTTTTTAGTGAGATATTAGCAGAAAATTTCCCAGGTTTGGAGAAGGACAGAGAAATCCTAGTACAGGAAGCCCACAGAACCCCTAATAAACACGACCAAAAGAGATCCTCACCACGACACGTTGTAATTAAACTCTCCACAGTGAAACATAAAGAAAAGATCCTAAAATGTGCAAGAGAGAAACATCAGATTACTCTCAGAGGATCTCCAATCAGACTCACAGCTGACTTCTCATCAGAAACTCTACAAGCTAGGAGGGAATGGCGAGATATAGCCCAGGTACTAAGAGAGAAAAACTGCCAGCCCAGAATATTATATCCTGCAAAGCTATCATTTGTGAATGAAGGTGAAATAAAGACTTTTCATAGCAAACAGAAATTGAAAGAATTTGTTGCCACTCGTCCAGCCCTGCAAAAGATGCTTAAAGATGTGTTACACACAGAAACAAAGAAACACGGTCATCAATATGAAAGAAGGTAAAGGAAGGAAACCAAGGAAGGAAAGCTCACAGCAAAAGATCACAGGGAATTCAAAGCATATATTAGAACTTATCTTTGGCAAATGGCAGGGCAAAGTTACCACTTATCATTAGTCACATTGAACATGAATGGCCTGAACTGTCCAGTTAAAAGACACCGATTGGCTGATTGGGTTAAGGAACAAAACCCATCTATGTGCTGCTTACAAGAAACTCATCTTTCCAACAAAGATCCATACAGACTGAAAGTGAAAGGCTGGAAAAAGATATACCATGCCAACAGAAATGAAAAAAGAGCTGGCGTAGCCATCTTAATTTCAGACAACATAAACTTTACCACAAAAACCGTTAAGAGAGACAAAGAGGGACACTATATAATGATTAAGGGATCAATTCAACAGGAAGATATAACAATTCTCAATGTATATGCACCTAACTACAGGGCACCGGTTTATCTAAAAGATTTGTTAACGGACTTAAAGGGAGACTTAGACCCCAATACAATAGTACTGGGGGACTTCAATACTCCACTCTCAGAAACAGACAGATCAATAGGACAGAAGATCAACAAGGATACAGTAGATTTAAACGACATTATAGCCCAAATGGATCTAACAGATATATACAGAACTTTCAATCCTACAGCTAAAGATTTTACATTCTTCTCAGCAGTACATGGAACCTTCTCTAGGATTGACCACATACTAGGCCATAAAGCAAGTCTCAGCAGATTCAAAAGAATTAGAATCATACCATGCAGCTTCTCACACCATAAAGGAATGAAGTTGGAAATTAGCAACTCAGGAATCCCTAGAGCATATGCAAACACATGGAGATTGAACAACATGCTCCTGAATGAACAATGGGTCATAGAAGAAATCAAAAGAGAAATCAAAAACTTTCTGGAAGTAAATGAGGATAACAGCACAACATACCAAAACTTATGGGACACAGCAAAAGCAGTGTTAAGAGGAAAGTTTATATCAATAGGTGCCTACATCAAGAAATTGGAAAGGCACCAAATAGATGAGCTTTCAATTCACCTCAAGGATCTAGAAAACCTACAGCAAACCAGACCCAAATCTAGTAGGAGAAGAGAAATAATTAAAATCAGAGAAGAAATCAACAGGACTGAATCAAGAAAAACATTACAAAAAATCAGCCAAACGAGGAGGTGGTTTTTTGAAAAAAATAAACAAAATTGACACCCCCTTGGCCCAACTAACCAAAAAAGAAGAGAAAAGACCCAAATCAATAAAATCAGAGATGAAAAAGGAAACGTAACAACAGACACCACAGAAATAAAAAGAATCATCAGAAATTACTACAAGCACTTGTATGCCAGCAAACAGGGAAACCTATCAGAAATGAATAGATTCCTGGACACATGCAACCTGCCTAAATTGAACCAGGAAGACATCGAAAACCTAAACAGACCCATAACTGAGACAGAAATTGAAACAGTAATAAAGGCCCTCCCAACAAAGAAAAGCCCAGGACCAGATGGATTCACTGCTGAATTCTACCAGACATTTAAAGAAGAACTGACTCCAATTCTTCTCAAACTATTCAGAACAATCGAAGAAGAGGGAATCCTCCCAAATTCTTTCTATGAAGCCAGCATCACCTTAATTCCTAAGCCGGAAAAAGATGCAGCACTGAAAGAGAATTACAGACCAATATCCCTGATGAACATAGATGCAAAAATCCTCAATAAAATTCTGGCCAATAGAATGCAACAACACATGAGAAAGATCATCCACCCAGACCAAGTGGGATTTATCCCTGGTATGCAGGGATGGTTTAATGTGCGCAAGACAATCAATGTGATACACCACATTAACAGACTGCAGAAGAAAAACCATATGATTATCTCAATAGATGCCGAGAAAGCATTTGATAAAATACAACACCCATTCATGATGAAAACTCTAAGCAAACTGGGTATGGAAGGAACATTCCTCAATACAATCAAAGCAATCTATGAAAAACCCACAGCCAACATCCTATTGAATGGGGAAAAGTTGGAAGCATTTCCACTGAGATCTGGTACCAGACAGGGATGCCCACTCTCACCACTGCTATTCAATATAGTTCTGGAGGTTCTAGCCAGAGCTATTAGGCAAGAAAAAGAAATTAAAGGGATACAAATTGGGAAGGAAGAAGTCAAACTATCCCTCTTTGCAGATGACATGATTCTTTATTTAGGGGACCCAAAGAACTCTACTAAGAGACTATTGGAACTCATAGAAGAGTTTGGCAAAGTAGCAGGGTTTAAAATCAATGCACAAAAATCAACAGCCTTTGTATACACAGACAATGCCATGGCTGAGGAAGAACTTCTAAGATCAATCCCATTCATAATAGCTACAAAAACAATCAAATACCTTGGAATAAACTTAACCAAGGACGTTCAAGATCTCTACGATGAAAATTACAAAACTTCTTAAAGAAAGAAATAGAAGAGGATACCAAGAAATGGAAAAATCTTCCATGCTCATGGATTGGAAGAATCAATATCATCAAAATGTCCATTCTCCCAAAAGCAATTTATAAATTCAATGCAATACCAATCAAGATACCGAAGACCTTCTTCTCGGATCTGGAAAAAATGGTGCTGAAATTTATATGGAGGCACAAGAGACCTCGAATAGCTAAAGCAATCATGTACAACAAAAACAAAGCTGGAGGCATCACAATACCAGATTTCAGGACATACTACAGGGCAGTTGTAATCAAAACAGCATGGTACTGGTACAGAAACAGATGGATAGACCAATGGAACAGAATTGAAACACCAGAAATCAACCCAAACATCTACAGCCAACTTATATTTGATCAAGGATCTAAAACCAATTCCTGGAGCAAGGACAGTCTATTCAATAAATGGTGCTGGGAAAACTGGATTTCCACGTGCAGAAGCATGAAGCAAGATCCCTACCTTACGCCTTACACAAAAATCCACTCAACATGGATTAAAGACCTAAATCTACAACCTGACATCATCAAGTTACTAGAGAACATTGGAGAAACCCTTCAAGATATTGGCACAGGCAAAGAATTTCTGGAAAAGACCCGGGAGGCACAGGCAGTCAAAGCCAAAATCAACTATTGGGATTGCATCAAATTGAGAAGTTTCTGTACTGCAAAAGAAACAGTCAGGAGAGTGAAGAGACACCCGACAGAATGGGAAAAAATATTTGCAAACTATGCAACAGATAAAGGGTTAATAACCAGAATCTACAAAGAGATCAAGAAACTCCACAAAAACAAAACCAACAACCCACTTAAGAGATGGGCCAAGGACCTCAATAGACATTTTTCAAAAGAGGAAATCCAAATGGCCAACAGGCACATGAAAAAATGTTCAAGGTCATTAGTAATCAGGGAAATGCAAATCAAAACCACAATGAGGTTTCACCTCACCCCGGTTAGAATGGCTCACATGCAGAAATCTACCAACAACAGATGCTGGCGAGGATGTGGGGAAAAAGGGACACTCACCCACTGTTGGTGGGAATGCAAACTGGTCAAGCCACTATGGAAGTCAGTCTGGAGATTCCTCAGAAACCTGAAGATAACCCTACCGTTCGACCCAGCCATCTCACTCCTTGGAATTTACCCAAAGGAATTTAAATTGGCAAACAAAAAAGCTGTCTGCATCTCAATGTTTATTGCAGCTCAATTCACAATAGCTAAGACCTGGAACCGACCTAAATGCCCATCAACGGTAGACTGGATAAAGAAATTATGGGATATGTACTCTTTAGAATACTATACTGCAGTAAGAAACAACGAAATCCAGTCATTTGCAACAAAATGGAGGAATCTGGAAGACATCATGCTGAGTGAAATAAGCTAGTCCCAAAGGGACAAATACCATATGTTCTCCCTGATCGGTGACAACTGACTGAACACCAAAAAGGAAACCTCCTGAAGTGAAACAGACACTATGGGAAACGGTGACTTGATCAGCATAGCCCTGACTGTTAATGAACAACTTAATACATTATCCCTCATAGTAGTTTTTTTGTCTGTTCTACTTAATATGACTGGTTTAATACTGTAATTAATACACAGTTATTCTTAAGTGTTAAAAATTAACTGAAATGTGATCCCTGTTAAACATAAGAGTGGGAATAAGAGAGGGAAGAGAGGTATAATTTGGGACATGCTCAAGCTGACTTGCCCCAAATGGTAGAGTTAAAAACATACCAGGGGATTCCAATTCAATCCCATCAAGGTGGCATGTACCAATGCCATTTCACAATTCCAAGTGATCAATTTCAGTTCACAATTGATCATAATGAAAGGACTAAGAGTCAAAGGGAGCACATAAACAAGTCTAGTACCTGGTAAGACTAACCGATGGAATAAATGAAGGGGAGAGTGATCCAACATGGGAAGTGAGATACTCAGCAGACTCATAGAATGGCAGATGTCCTAAATAGCACTCTGGCCTCAGAATCAGCCCTAAAGGCATTCGGATCTGGCTGAAAAGCCCATGAGAGTATTTCAGGCATGGAAAGCCAAGACACTCTGGCAAAAGATCTCTGTGAGTGAGATCCCAGTGGAAAGAACAGGTCTTCAAAGAAGGAGGTACCTTTCTCTGAAGGGAGGAGAGAACCTCCACTTTGACTATGACCTTGTCTAAATAAGATAAGAGTCGGAGAACTCAGAGGGCTTCCATAGCCTTGGAAACTCATGACTGGAGCATAGGGAGATTACTGATGCCATAAACAGGAGTGTCAATTGGTAAAGTCAACAACAGGAGTCACTGTGCACTTACTCCTCATGTAGGATCTCTGTCCTTAATGTGCTGTGTATTGAGATTTAATGCTATAACGAGTACTCAAACAATATATTTCACTTTGTGTTTTTATGGGGGTGCAAACTGTTGAAATCTTTACTTAATGTATACTAAACTGATCCTCTGTAAAAAAAAAAAAAAAAAGAAATTATCAACTCCCAACTTGACTCTCACTGGGATTAAACATGACAATAGGTCTGATCTGATTTCATCATCATTTAAAAAAAATCATCTATTATTTTTCACTTTATGTTTCTGTGTGAGAGCAAACTTTTGAAATCCTTACTTAATGTATACTAAGCTGATCTTCTGTATATTAAGATAATCGAAAATGAATCTTGATGTGAATGGAAGGGGAGAGGGAGTGGGAAAGTGGAGGGTAGTGGGTGGGAGGGACGGTATGTGGGGGAAGCCATTGTAATCCATAAATCGTACTTTGGAAATTTATATTCATTAAATAAAAGTTAAAAAAAAACAGGAATAATGATGTGTGAGTCCAAGTGAAGAAAGGGTATCAAGGTATCAAGGGGACTTTGTGGTCAAATATCAATGCTTTGGATATGTCAATTGTGCTGTGCACTGAAAATTGATAATTGTTTTTAGTAGTATGAAGGACATGAGTGACTTTGAGAAGATTGTTGGGGGTGAAAGTCTTAGTAGTTGTTGAGGGAAAGCTTATAGAATTTGAAGTCAGGAATTATGTTTGAGGCTTTCAAAGAGTTTTTCTACAAAGATGAGTGAACCAACTAGAGGACATGGAATCTACAAAACTTTTCTGTTTTTTTTTTTTTAATTTTTAAAAAAATATTTATTTACTTGAAAGGCAGAGTGACTGAGAGGAAGAAACAGAGAAGGATCTTTCATCTGCTGGCTCACTCCGCAAATGGCTGTAATGGCTAGGCCAAAACTGGGAACCTAGAACCCCATCAGATCCTCATATATGAGTGGCAGGGGCCCAAGTACGTGGGGCATTTTCTGCTGCTGGTGATATTGCCAGAGGGAGAGCTCTGTGGACCACTCTGTCTTTGAGCCACAACTGGAGCCTTAACTGTGGCAGAGTACTCACCTATTCCAGTGAAAGAAAAGCACATTTCTTTCTCCCCTTCCTCTACAAGGGTGCCTGGCAATTGGTGGGGAGAAATCATCATTTTGATATCAGTAGCAGCTGCAGTGAATCTTGTGTGCACTTATTATACAGGGAGAACTGTGAGGCGCAGCTCATTTCACAATAGCTAAGATATGGAATCAACCCTGATGTCCATCAACTGATTACCGCATAAATAAATAAACATATATATATGTATATGTACATATAGTACGGAATATTATTTAGCTGTAAAAAAAATGAAATCCTGTCTTTTGCAATAAAATGGACACATCTGGAAACTATTACATTTGTGAAATAAGCCAGTCCCCAAAACACAAATACCATATGTTTTCCCATTTTTTGTAATATGTAGGAGTGACATTTACATTTTGAGATTCAATGATTGTTTATAGCCCTCTCTCCATTGTTGGAGAGTGATGTTTTTTCTTACAATTTGTTGAACTCTTTACTTAGTATAGGATTAATCTAATGAGTATGAAATAACTGAAAGTAGATTCTTGTAAAAATTAAGTGAGGGAACAAGAGACGAAAAAGGAGGGAGGAAGGGGGTGTGGGCAGGAGGAAGGAAAGGGTGGAAAGTGTCACTGTATTTCTAAATCTGTATATTTGAAATACATGAAATTTGTTTACCTTAAAGATAAATAAATCTTAAACCAAAATATAAAGTATGTTAAGTGGAATAAATGTGTGGAGTTGCATGTGATCAGAGTTAACTTATTATCAACTTGAAATAGTCTGTTATGAATGTAAAATGTTCTCTGTAGGCCTCATGATAACTCAAAAAGAAAAACATCTACATGGGATTTCAAAACAAAAATAGATATTGAATGCATACTACTACAAAAGCCATTAATCTGCAAAAGAAGATAGAAAAAGAAGAAAGCCAACGTATCTACAATTTAAAAAAATGAACAAATGGGAGTAGAATTTCCTTTCCTATCAGTAATTATTTTGAATATAAATTAAATTATCTGATAAAAAGTGAATAGATTAACACGAATGTCCAACTTTGTGCTGCCTGTGACAGACTCATTTCAGTTTTAGAGACACACATAAATTATAGTGAAGAAATTGAGAAAGATCTCTAATGATGAGAAGAGGAAAAGAGCAAAGGAAGTGATATTTACATTTGATAAAATAACTTCAAAGCTTGAGAAAGAAAAGGACATTATATAATGAAATAATTGATTTACAAAATATAACTATGACCATATGTATCCGATGCTATGTGACCTAAATATATAAAGCATTAAACAATCTAACTATTAAAGGATCTAAAAGGAGAGATTCTAATACAGTAATAGTAGGAGAGTTCAGTACACCACTTTCAGTAAAGGAATGATCATCCAGATAGAAAATTAATTACAAAATTTTGGAATTTTTTTTTGTTTTTGACAGGCAGAGTGGACACTGAGAGAGAGACAGAGAGAAAGGTCTTCCTTTGCCGTTGGTTCACCCTCCAATGGCCGCCGCGGCTGGCGCGCTGTGGACGGCGCTGATCCGAAACTAGGAGCCAAGTGCTTCTCTTGGTCTCCCATGCGGATGCAGGGCCCAAGCACCTGGGCCATCCTCCACTGCACTTCCGGGCCATAGCAGAGAGCTGGACTGGAAGAGGAGCAACGGGGACAGAACCGGCGCCCCGACCGGGACTAGAACCTGGTGTGCCGGTGCCGCAGGCAGAGGATTAGCTTATTGAACCGCGGCGCTGGCCAAAATTTTGGAATTTAATAACAATTTAAACTAAAGAACTTAACAGACATGTAGAACCTTGCAACAAATAGCTGCAGAATATATACTCTTCTAAAGAGCCAGGGGGTATTCTCCAGGATAGTTTATATGTTGGGTCATAAGACAAGTCTGAGCAATATAAGAAGACTGTAATTATATGAAGTGCCTTTTGTGACCTCAATGGTATGAAACTAGAAATCAATAGGAGGTGATTCAGAAAATTCATACATACATAAAAATTAAATAATGTTCTCCTGAACAACAAATGTTAATGAAGAAATTAAAAGGAAAGTTATAAAATATTTCAATACAAATGAAAAGAAAACACAATGTAGTAAATATGATGGAGTATACCAAAAGTAATTCTAAGGAAAAATTACAGCCATCATCACCTACAGCAAAAAGATGGTCAGAAAATACTTAATGTTACACCACATAGAAATAGAAAAAATTAATTTAAGCAAATGTTATCAGAAGGAAAGAAATAATAGACATCCGAGCAGAAATTGAGACAATAGAGAAGATCAACAAAGCTAGCACCTAACAAACAGGGAGATTGGAAGAATAGGGAGATGCTAGTCAAAGAATACAAAGCCCCAGGAATATAGGATGATTCAGTCAGAGAGGGAAGCCGGCGCCACGGCTCACTAGGCTAATCCTCCGCCTGCGGCGCCGGGACACCAGGTCCTAGTCCCGGTCGGGGCGCCGGATTCTGTCCCGGTTGCCCCTCTCCCAGGCCAGCTCTCTTCTGTGGCCCGGGAGTGCAGTGGAAGATGGCCCAAGTTCTTGGGCCCTGCACCTGCATGGGAGACCAGGATAAGCACCTGGCTCCTGCCTTCTGATCGGCGTGGTGCGCTGGCTGCGGCGGCCATTGGAGGGTGAACCAACGGTAAAAGGAAGACCTTTCTCTCTGTGTCTCTCTCTCACTGTCCACTCTGCTTGTCAAAAAAGAAAAAAAAATGGTCAGAGAGGGAGAGAGGGAGAGCCTTTCCCATATGCTGATTTTCTTCACAAAAGGCTGCAATGGACAGGGCTGGACCAGGCCAACACAAGGTGTTTGGAACTCTGTTCAGGTCTCCCTTATAGGTGGGAGGGGCCCACGTAATTGAACCATCTTCTGCTGCTTTTCCAGGCACATTAGCTGAGGGCTGGATTGGAAGCAGAGTTGCTGGGGCTCAATCTAGTCCCCATATGAAATGCTGATATTACAGGTAGTGGCTTAACCTGCTGTGGCACAATGCCAGCCTCCCCTAAGTCTGATTTTAAAGAAGAGTTGCACAGCATGCTGGATATAGCAAATAATCAAATAGTATATATTTCAATATCAAGAGTAAATATCTAATATTTTCACCACAAAGTATTTTAAATATTTGAAGTCAATAATATATGAATTATCTTAGTTTAATTATCTTGCATTATAGTACAAACCCATAACCACTTTGTAACTCATACTTGAAACTGTATTTTCTCTACATATTATTAAAAAGGAGAAAATAAAAATGATACAGTTTCCCTTTTACAATGAGCAATCTGTGGTGATGTTTTAGCAGATATTCTGTTTCATTTAGTACCTAAATGAATAATGTAATTGGAGATTTGAAATGTTCAAATGTTAAAAAGTCTTTTCTAATTTGGTAAAGGAGAGCTTTTATTCATTAACTCAGAATGAACTTCAGAAAGTTTAATTCTTTTCATTTAATCACTAATGAACAGAATAAGAAGTTGCTATAATTCCAATTATGACCAACAATTTTTTGAGTTAGTAGGGTGGATTTTATATGTACATTTGAATATGTAAGTTGTTATTTTTTTTTAAGAAATAGATGTTTTAACAATATGTTTAAAGTTGAAGGAAATGATTAAGCGAATAAATCAGTGTTCTAGAAATTAGAGGAGGGAACTACTGGCTTGAGTTTCTGAACAGGGAATTGAGGATTTATGTGAATACACAAGAAAGGGACTGAATGGGTGGCTCAGTTCCACTAAAACCTAGAAGCAGAATAATTAGGTATCAGTGGTTTTAGGTACTAAGTTGTGATAGAAGGAAATTTATGAAGTTCAATTCTGAGTATTTCAGGTTTCTCATCAGGGTTTGAAACAAAGCATAAAATTGAGATAGGGATTAGGTGTTATTTATTGGTAATGACAAGTTATAGGCAGGACCACTAGCACAGGGGAGAACATAATTCCTGGTAAGAGATGGTCAAAAAACTGAGAAGCTAAAATATTAGACCATTTATGTATTAATGTTGTTAAGAAAGAATGAAATCATTTTAGGCAGGGGGCAGTGAAACAGAAACTAAAGTATCAAATGACGGAGGCACCCAACAGAAATTGATGACAACAATGAGGAGTAGTAGACAGTCAATTGTGATTATATGAAATTCAAGGCTAGGGATTTTTAAGAAAGAATACAAATTAACAGTCCAGAAGTGATGATGGAGTAGCTATCAGAATATTTCCCCACCTTTAGGCCCTGAGAAGTTGGCTGTAGGAAAACAATTTCTTAGTAAACAGTTTTGGATTTTTTTTATTCAAAAATATTTATTTTGTGCCTTTTTATGCTAGGCACAATGGATTTTGATTATTACATGCTTCAGCTTAGATTTCGTTGTGTTACTTGGGGTTTTTTTTTGTATTTGGGGTTTTGTGACTTATTTAAGTATGTGGATTTATAGGTTATCAAGCTTGGGAGATATTTGGCTAAATATTTTTCTGTCCTGTCCTCCTGCTGCCTTCTGGAATTCCAGTTACATATATTTTAAGCCTCTTGAAGCTTACAGCTTTCCAACAGCTCAATGATCTGCCATTTTCCTTTTCCTTTTTCCATTTATTCCCCTGCTTCAGTTTGGATAGTACCTATTGTCTTGTCTTTATTTACTAATCATTTCTGAATAATAATCAGCCATCACTCCCACCCAGCTCTGGTTTTCATTTCTAGACTTGAGTTCTTTTTACATCTTCTGTGCCTCTTTGCCTCGTATTCTAGTTTCCTGATCATGCAGAACGCAGTTACCGTAATGGTTTCTGTGTAATTGCCTATTCTATCAACTGTGTCATTTCTGAGACAATTCAGATTGATTGGCTTTCTCAGTAGGTGTCATATTTTACTGATTTTTGCAAATTTGATAAGTTTTGATTGTATGTAGGACATTGTGATTTTACTTCATGGGGTACTCAATATTTTTCTACTCCTGTAAATGTGGACTTTTACTCTCAAACATGGTTCAGTTACAATCAGATAGTTTGAACTTAGCAAGTTTTAGTTAAAAAGTTTGCTAGGTAGCACCAGAACAATGCTTATCATGGGGTCAATTTTCCCCACTGTGACTCAAAATCTCTCTGAGTAGTTAATGCCCAGTGAAGTATGAGATTTTTCTAACTTGGCTGTAGGAGTCAGGCAGAGCTCCTGGCTGTGTGTGTATTTCTATCAGACACTGTTACTTCTATTTCATTCGAGTGTTTTTTTCCTCTAGCCTCAGATAGTTTCCTCAAAACATGCATGTTCTGATTAGTACTCAGCTAAAGACCAGAGGAAGAGACCTCTGCAGATCTTCATAAGTGTTTGTGTACCTTTCTTTTCTCTACTATTATGACCAGTATTTCCAGCTACCACAGTCTCCTCAACCCTCAGCTTCATTTTCTTGACTCAGGAAGACCACTGTTCTCTGCCTGGAGTCCTCCTCCCTGGATCTAAGCTGGAATATTACTGCAGATCACATACTTTTCTTTGTTTTCCAGGGATAACAACACTTTGTTGCCAGATTCCCATTTTTGCCCTGCTTCGTTTTCATTATCTTTTTGTCTTTGTTGTTTCTGAGAGGATAACTCAGATCTTTGGTATTTTTCCTTGGTCAGAGCAGAAGTTCAAGTAAGTTTGTTCCAATTCAGCTTTTTTACTGTTGGGTTAGTACAATAATCAGATTATGTGAATAAACACAAGATTGTGTGGGAAAAGGTCTTGGAAAGGAGAGGTATGTATAATTAGTGTGAAGGCAGTGGTAGGCAGGAGAGGGCTGATATTAATAATTTCTACACTGTTACGCCAGCCTGAGGAAAGCATTTGACTTTATACCTTTAGTTATTTGAAACAATGAAATTAGTATTATAGCAAATAAATTTGATTACCTTAATGCTCATGTAGGTTTTATTTGTCAACCATGAATCTAGAAGAAAAAAAAACCTATATTTTTCTTATTTATTTGATTTTCTAAGAGCTTTCTTGCAGTATGGTGAAAGCATTGCATTTATAATCAAGTTCAGAATTTTACAATCTTTATCTACCCATCAAAAGCAATTCTCATGAAATGGAGTAAATTAAGGTTTTAAGAGGGTAAGAAAAAGGAGGTTGGATCTAAAAAGTGATAGAATCTCAATATTTTTAGAAATATTTATTTTAAACAAACTTTTTTGAGGCAGAGAACTTACATCTGTTGGTTCATTTCCCAAATATCTTCAGTGACCCGAAGATGTGGCCAAAGCCAGGAGCTGGGAACTCAATCCAGGTCTCCAAGTAGGTGACAGGAATCTAATTACAGGAGCCATCAGTGCTTCCTTTCAAGGTCTGCATTAGCAGGCAGGTGGAGTATAGAGCAAAGACAGTTATCAGAATTATACACTCTGATGTGGGCTGCAGGTGTCTCACTGCTACACCAAATACCTACTCTGAATATCAATATCTTATTGAAGAAAAATCACTAGCAAAATCTCTACCTACTACAAATTTACATTAAGTATTGATTAATTGTTTCTGTTGGAATTTAGGACCTCTGCCACTTCTTATAACTGTAGTTATAATTACTAGCTATCTGATCTGTTATAAAAGCAAAAAAAAAAAGTTATGCTTTTGTGCAGGTTTCAGTGTTGTGCAAAAGGATTTGGAATCTGTTACATTTACAAAACCAGAAATCTACTCCACTCAGGATTCTATGGGATGTGCATTTTTTTTTTCTTCTGTGCTTACATTCCCTCAAATGCAGAATGCCCTATTCACATGTTATATTTCATAAGTGAGGTTTGGGAACTGGTCTCTTCTCTTTGACATAATGAGCTATTCAACACACCTTTTTCTAGGGGAATAAGAGAGTAGGAAATAAACACAGGAAGCTGAATTGAGTATGCCAAAGTGGTTTCACTGATAATTTAGAGTGAAAAAGTTAAGAATTGCAACAAATGTGATTGGTTTTCCAGCTCATGTGTCCTTCTCAGTGAGTGTGAATTATTGGTGCCAGCAAGTTGTTACACAGAAAATTGGTTGAGCTGTTGGGTGTCAAAGAGTGACACAAAATCCCACTTGCAATGGAAATAATATCAGTCTTCAAAGCTCTAGATGAAGCTGCATACCTCCCTTAAATCTGAAAGTACATAGTCACCAATGGTTCTGGTAGAAGCACTATACTCTGAAAAAGACATTTGATGGAGATTTTCTAATGTAAAGTTGGCCAAATCTACATAGCTGTCATCTTCCCGTAAATATACCAAGAGCTTTTTAACTCCAGATGGGCACAATGGGGGCTACATCTGTATTCAAATACAGCAGATAAACCAACATTTTATGGAACAGATGCTGTGTTTGAACAATGTAAAAATCATGTCCTATGTGACTTTATGGCCTGAAATGGACATTGTTCATTTCATTATCATTGGAAAAGTTAGTCTCCAGTGTGAGTGTCTTGTTAGGACTTGGATTCTGAGTGGAGTTGATAGATAGTTGGTATTGTTATAATAGACCAGGCAGTGGTCACGCTGGTATAAATACCCAAGTCATGGTCTGTGTACTTGATATAGAGTGAGAACATAATTTTTGGGGAATGAAATCCAAGCATGAAAACTGGAAGCAAGCTGGAATAATAGTTTTTTTTTTTTTTTTTTTGACAGGCAGAGTGGACAGTGAGAGAGAGACAGAGAGAAAGGTCTTCCTTTGCCGTTGGTTCACCCTCCAATGGCCGCCGCGGCCGGCGCACCGCGCTGATCCGAAACTAGGAGCCAAGTGCTTCTCTTGGTCTCCCATGCGGATGCAGGGCCCAAGCACCTGGGCCATCCTCCACTGCACTCCCTGGCCAGAGCAGAGGGCTGGCCTGGAAGAGGGGCAACCAGGACAGAATCCGGCGCCCCGACCGGGACTAGAACCTGGTGTGCCGGCGCCGCTAGGCGGAGGATTAGCCTAGTGAGCCGCGGCGCCGGCCCGGAATAATAGTTTTTTTAAAGTGTTTTTCTCTTAATGATCCAACATGGGAAGCAGGCCACACAGCAGACTTATAGAATGACAAATGCCCTAAACATCACTCTGGTCTCAGTATCAGCCCTTAAGGCTTTTGGATCTGGCTAAAAACCTCACGAGAGCATTTCAGGCATGGAAGGAAAGACAGTGTGGCAAGAAATGACATACATGAAAAGATCTCTGTGAGTGAGATCCCGGTGGAAAGAAGGGGCCATCAAAGAAGGAGGTGCCTTTCTCTGAAGGGAGAACTTCCACTTTGATTATAGCCTTGTTTAAATGATTTCAGAGTTTGTGAACTCAAGAGGCTTCCATAGCCTTGGCAGCTCATGTCAGGAGCCTCAGGTGATCACTGACATCATAAATAAAAGTGTCAATTGTTACATCAACAACAGGAGTCACTGTTGAATGCAGATCCAAGGCAAGGTTTTCCAAACCAGCATGTCCATCAAATGGAGGACCACAAAGATGCATCTTCTAGGCTCCTACTTGCCAGCCATCCAAAGGTAAACAGATGGGTCTGGGAATAAGATGAGCATTCCCCAGCTGTACTAGTGGACAACAGATGTGAGAATCCTCCCTGTAGGGGAGGGGAATTAGTCTTGCAGATACAGGACCAGAACATCACCCCATGTAGGACCTCTGTCCTTAATGTATTGTACTATGAGAATTAATGGTAAAACTAGTCTTCAGATAGTACTTTATACTTTGTGTGTCTGTGTGGGTGCAAACTTTTGAAATCTTTACTTAGTATAGAGTTGATCTTCTGTATATAAAGATAATTAAAAATGAATCTTAGTGAAGAATGGGATGGGAGAGGGAGTAGGAGGTGGGATGATCTGAGGGGTGGGAGGACGGGTGGGGGGGGAAGAACCGCTATAATCCAAAGGTTATTCTTACGAAATTTTTATTTATTAAATAAAAGCTTTTCACAAAAATATTTTTTCTCTTTAAGTGTATAAACGACCTAATGAAAAATTGTTTTCTAACTTAATATTTTTTGAGATAAAATTTTTAATTTACACTATAACCAAAGGCTTACTTGCTCCACTAGAGTTCAACAAATAAAAAGTACAATAAACAAAAAAATCCCATAGCCCAGTGGGACAATAGGTAACAGGTATAAACAATCAAATGAAAAAATATAATGGGAATTTTGATTTGTAAAATATTTCATGTTCAAGTTATATGACAAGTGAGAGTTCAGGACTTAAATGTCTAATGATTTATGTGTAATGATTCTGAAAAATTGGTTGGGATATAATTTGGTAGCATGTCATACTTGTACACATATACCTACCTATATACAATTAAACACATGCAGGCTTAGGTATTCATTGAAATCCTTTTTTTGTATTGTGTTACATACTGGGTATAGAATTATAAATAAGACAATCTCCACTTTAAAGTTCTTAGATCTAGTAAGATGTAATCAGAATGGTAATTTAAATTGTATGGATTTTTGAAAATTTGAGTTGTGCAATCATAATAAAACATCAATAGAAGATGTGCATTGTGAAGGGAGTTTCAGATTACCTTTCAAGAACCAACACTGAGGTTGATATGAGAAAGCAAAAGATTGGAAGTCATCTTTTTTATTAAGAAATTGAGTTCTGACTGCCTTTGAGGACAAAAGTAATTTGCTTTTGAGGAGCAGGGACAGAGCTGTCTTCCACTCAGCTTAGTTTCGTTTTTTCCTGAGGCAGATGAGATCATCTTGAGATTATAGCTAGTGCACTGGTGTGCTCTCACATCCCTGATGTCGTCTGGCACTCACACCTTCCTTATGAGGAAAGCTAGGCCAATGGTGGATTTATTTTAAACTTACACATCGATATCCAAACACAGTAAGCCACTTGTTCAAGGTCACACAGCTGCAAAAGTTGGATCTGGCTTCTGTGCCCAAACCTACTATCCATATCAAGCAAACAAAAGTTTTCTCAGGTAAATAACTTTCAAGTGTTGCCTTTGAGAATTATGTGAGCAGCAAACAAATATTCCTCCTACAAAACCTTGTCACCTCTTTCCTCTTCTACAGTGGGCATATGACATTCCTGTTATTCTCAATTTTCATGTAGAAAATCTGTGTTGAAAAGAGAAAATATTTCCTGAGCTGCCATCTCAAGAAACCCTCCCAACCACTGTGACCCCAACCCTTATCACAGAACAAAATGATAGAAATCACGATCTCTATTTATAAATGAGGAAACAGTCCTAGAGATTTGAAATAATATTTTCATTGTTATATAGCTCATCAACAGTCGTGCTTAGTTGGTCATGTCAGCCTTCAAGTGTTTTTTATTCTCTGGTGTGTAGACCCACAAGAGGAGCAGGAAAATGGAAGGAAACCTAGGATGTGAAAGGTAAGGCAACTATTATTGTAGTGGCAGGAAGGTGGGAGTGGCAGCAGGGTAGGCGAGAAGAGATGGCTTGTCTTTGCTGTACATAGTATAAAATACACTCTGGATTCTCTGCCAGGCAGAACAATTTTGTCTTTCCTTCACTTCAGGGGTTACATAATTCTATGTTCTATTCATGGATATGAGTACAGTGAACTTTTAAAAAATACCAATTACCGGGGCTGGTTTTATGGCACAGTGGGTTCCCCATATGAGTGCTGGGTCAAGCACTAGCTGTTTTACTGCTGATACAGCTCCTTGCTAATGCAATGGGAGAACAGCAGAGGATGTCTCAAGTACTTAGGCCCTTGCCACCAGTATGAGAGACCTGGATGGATTTCCAGACTCCTGGCTTTAGCTTGGCCCAGCCCTAGGCATTGCAGACATTTGAGAATTAATCAGTGGATGGAATCGCTCTCTCTCTCTCTCTCTCTCTGTGTGTGTGTGTGTGTGCATATTTCTCCTCTCTCTGCCTTTTTTTAGCTTGATTTATTTTTTTTATTTATATTTTTACAATTTTATTTAAGTTATGCAAGTTTCATGTATTTCATATATACAGATTTAGGAATATAGTGGCACTCCCACCCCCTCCCCCCAACCCTTCTTTCTCCTCCCTCTCACATTCCTATTCTTAATTTTTTTAATTGTGTATTTTTTTCTCTCCCATTCACACCCCTCCCATCTCCCGCTCCCTCTCCCATTCCATTCACATCAAGATTCATTTTCAATTATCTTTATATACAGAAGATTGATTTAGTATATATTAAGTAAAGATTTCATCAGTTTGCACTCACACAGAAACACAAAGTGTAAAATTCTGTTTCAGTACTAGTTATAGCATTACTTCACTTTGGACAACACACTAAGGACAGATCCCACATGAGAAGTAAGTACACAGTGACTCCTGTTGTTGACTTAACAATTTGACACTCTTGTTTATGGTGTCAGTAATCTCCCTAGGCTCTAGTCATGAGTTGCCAAGGTTATGGAAGCCTTTTGAGTTCGCCGACTTTGATCTTATTCAGATAGGGTCATAGTCAAAGTGGAGGTTCTCTCCTCCCTTCAGAGAAAGGTACCTCCTTCTTTGATGGCCCTGTTCTTTCCACTGGGATCTCACTCGCAGAGATCTTCCATTTAGGTCTTTTTTTTTTTTTTTTTTTTTCCCAAAGTTTCTTGGCTTTCCATGCCTAAAATACTCTAATGGGCTCTTCAGCCATATCCGAATGCCTTAAGGGCTGATTCTGAGGCCAGAATGCTACTTGGGACATCTGCCATTCTATGAGTCTGCTGTGTATCCCGCTTCCCATGATGGATCGTTCTCTCGCTTTTTTATTCTGTCAGCTAGTATTAGCAGACACTAGTCTTGTTTGTGTGATCCCTTTGACTCTTAGACCTATCAGTGTGATCAGTTGTGAACTGAAATTGATCACTTGGACTAGTGAGATGGCATTGGTACATGCCACCTTGATGGGACTGTATTGGGATCCCCTGGCATGATTCTAACTCCACCATTTGGGGCAAGTCCTATTGAGCATTTCCCAAATTGTACATCTCCTCCCTCTCTTATTCCCACTCTTATATTTAACAGGGATCACTTTTCAGTTAAAATTTAAACACCTAAGAATAATTGTGTGTTAATCACAGAGTTCAACCAATAGTACTAGAACAAAACAAAGAGAAAATACTGTGGCTGCGACATCTGTCACCCCATTGATAGCCAGGGTTGATTCGGCTGATCTGGCTGGCTAGGTGGGTGTCCCCTTCCTCCCTCACCACTCCATGTGCATCCCTCCCGAAGCTGCGCACTCGGTCGAAGAGGATGACCTTCCCCGCTAGAGGAGGACTGGTCTTTGGTCAAGGGTATACGAGTAGCTGCACTCCCCTGCTAGAACCTCCAAGCAAGCTCTCTCTTTGCCTTTTAAATAAATAAATATTTATTTGTTTATAAACAAATATTTCAATATTAAAATGTTTATAACTATAAAATTTATTTAAATTTTCTATATAACATATCATAGAATTAAGTCTTAACATTGAATAATGAGGACTTTTTTATTCACAATTTTATCACAGTTTAATACATGACTGTTGCTTTTAATGGGTTGTATTCATAGTACCCTGGTAATAAGGAGCTCAACTTATTCCACATGGCAACTGCTTAGCTACACAGAGGCGAAGGGTAGAGAGATGGCTTTTGAATTCTGGCTACTGCACAGCTATGTGTCCTTGGGCAAGTTTCTTGACCTCTTTTAACTTACACACTAATCTAAAAAAGTAGGGGCAATTTTGTAAGAATGAAATGATACATGTAGTAAGGGGTTTAATGCAGGGCCACATGTAAAATAAAGGGTCAGGAAATGTCAGTTTTCTTCTATATTTGTATTGTGTTTTTAAAAATTTTATTTAAGTTCTACAAATTTCATGCATTTCTTATATACTGATTATGAACATAGTGATACTCTCTACTGTACCTTCTCTCCTGCCTATATTCCAACTCTTTTTTCTCCTCCCTTTCCTATTCCTACTTTTAATTTTTACAAAGATATATTTTAGTTTTGCTTATGAATATAAAGTATTCCACAATAGTGGTACCAGTTTACACTCCCACCAACAGTGGGTTAGGGTACCTTTTCCCCAAGCATCCTTATCAACATTTATCGTTTGTTGATTTGTGTGTATGAGAGCCATTTTAACTGGGATGAGGTGAAACATCGCTGTGATTTTGATTTGCATTTCCCTGATAGCTAGTGATAGCATTTTTTCATGTATCTTTTGGCCATTTGAATTTCCTCTTTTGAACAAGGCCTGTTTATGTCCTTTGCCAATTTCTTAACTGGATTGTTCCTTTTGTGTTGTTGTTGACTTTCTTGAGCTCTTTAGAGATTCTGGATATTAATTCTTTATGAGTTGAATAGTTTGCAGATATTTTTTCCCATTCTGTCAGTTGCCTCTTTACTTTGCTGAGTGGTCTTTTTCAGTGCAAGAGCTTCTCAATTTGATGTCAATTTGTCAATTTTGACTTTGATTGCCTGTGCTTCTCAGGTCTTTTCTAAGAAGTCATTGCCTATGCCAATGTATGGAGAGTTTCTTCAGTGCTCACTAGTAATTTGATGGTATTAGGTCCTTGATCTATTTCTGGGGGATTTTTGTGTAGGGGTAAAGTAAGGGTCTTGCTTCATATTTCTGCATGTGGAGATCCAGTTTTCCCATCACCATTTGCTGAAGAGACTGTCTTTGTTCCAGAGATTGATTTTAGCTCCTTTGTCAAAGATAAGTTGGTGGTAGATGTGTTGATTGATTCTGGAATTTGTATTCTGTTCCCTTGGTGTATACCTCTGTTTTTAACAGGATTAGGCTGTTTTGATTATAACTGATTTGTAGTATGTCTTGAAATCTGGTATTGTGATGCCTCTGACTTTGTAGCTATTTTACAAGATTGCTTTATCTATTTAGGATCTCTTGTGTTTCCTATATATTTTAGCATTTTTTTTTCCTAGAGCTGAGGAGAAAATAATTGGTGTTTTGATTGGAACAGCATTGGATCTGTAAATTGTTCTTGGCAGTATGAGCATTGTGATGATAGTAATTCTTCAAAGCATGCACGTGGATGATTTTTGCATTTTTGTTTCTTGTATTTCTTTCTTTAATGTGTTGTAATTTTCATCTTAGGGATCTTTGACCTCCTTGGTTAAATTTATTCCAGGCTACTTAATATTTTTTGTAGTTATTGTGAATGGGATTTATCTTAGTTCTTTCTCAGCTGTGGCATTATCTATGTATACATCTGCTGTTGATTTTTGTGTGTTAATTTTATATTCTACCACATCATATAAGTCTTTTATGAGTTTCAATGGTCTCTTAGTGGAGTCTTTTGTTCACCCTATATATACAATCATGTCAACTGCAAATAGGGATTGTTTGATGTCATCCTTTCCAATTTGTATCCCTTTGATTTCTTTTTCTTGCCTAATTGCTTTGTCTAAAACTTCCTAAACTATATTGAATAGCAATGGTGAGTGTGAGCATCCTTATTTGGTCTTGGATCTTAGAGGTAATGCTTCCAACTGTTCCCTATTCACAATGCTGCTGGCAGTAGATCTTTCAAAAATCACCTCTGTGTGTTGAGGAATGTGATGTATCACATTTATTGATTTGTGAATGTTGAATCATCCCTACATACCAGGAATAAGTCCCACATGGAGAAGTCATTTGTGAGTCTAATTAGTGATGCTCTGAAAGTAATCTGGTATTCCTCTTGTGCACATTTTAGAATCTTTTCTTTATGTTTTACTATTGAGAATTTGACTTCAATGTGTTGTGTTGAAGATCTTTCTGGTCGTGTCTATGAGTTCTGTGTGCCTCATGTTCTTGGTTGTCCCTTTATTTTTCAAGATTATGGATTTTCTACAGTAATTATTTCATTGAATAGGCCCTTTAATCCATTCAGTATTTCCACAAATTCAGGAATACCTACAACCTGTATGTTTGGCCATTTGATAGTATCCCACAAATCTCCAATACTATTAGTTTTTCCTATTTTCTTCTTCTTCTTCTTCTTTTTTTTTTTTTTTTTTGGTCTGACTCAGAAATTTCTAGGTTTGTTTTCCAACTCAGAAAATCTTATCTTCTGTCTCATGAAGTCTGTTGTTAAGGCTTTTTACTGTATTTTTTTTGACATTTTGAATTCTGTATTTCTAATATTTCATTTTGATTTCTCTTTAAAATCTCAATTTTATGGGAGAATTTTTCATCCATGTCACGTAAGGATTTCTCTAACTAGTGAATTTGTTTCTCATTGCTTCTGATAAATACTATGATTAACCTTTTGAATTCCACTTTCAGCATTTCATGAATCTCTTCTTCACATTCTATTATTGATGTGTTGTTGTATTCCTTTGGGGGAATTCATGGTGTCTTACTTATTCTTGTCTCTTGAATTTCTGTGTTAATTCTTAGGCATTTGTGTAAATATTTATTGGTTTTTTCCTCTGATGTCTTTTATCTTTGAACTATGCCTCGGTGGCTTAGTGAAATTTCTACTCTTTCAATGAATACCCAGAGGTTTATGCTTGGTGTGGCCAGGGAGCTCTTGTCAGTGCTGCTGTATGGGGTGAGTATCCAGAGTGACACCCAAGTTGGATGTAGTAGATTTCTTACTAGCAGAAAGGAAGGTATCTTCACCTCTGTTGGAATAATTACACTCTGACCTCCTCTTTTCCAAGGTGATCAGTGTCTGGGTGTTAGCACAAATTCAGTGCAGAACATATCTGTGCTGCCTTATGAACTGAAGGAAGGATCATTGCAGTCCTTAGAGTGAAGATGGATCCCACTGCAATGACCCAACACAGGCAATCAGCGACATCTGAGTGTGTGGATCCACACACAGTGATTGCCCAGAGACCCAGTTACACTTTTGCCCTCTAGTGTAGTCACAGATTTCCCAATGTCTTAGCAAGTCTCCCACAGTCACAAGGTGCAGAGGATCTGCTTTGCCCCGCTAGCCTTTCCAGTCCATGGGTAGGCAGATCATTCCCAGAGCCAGCTATCTGTGGGTTTTCTGCATAGGTGGTTTCATCTCAAGGTCTTTGATTTGTTGAGAGGCTGGGAGAACCTCATAGTTGTATGTAAGTGTCCAGTCCCCTGTCAGTCCTCCTAGCCACACTCAAAGTCAGTGGGGAATGTGAGTTTTTCCCTCTGGAAAAATCCCTGCATTGAATGTGTGCCCAAGAACTGCTGACATTGTCTGTACTTGTTTCACAATAGTACCTTCTCTATGCTGGTTGCCAGGCATGCATAATCTGTAGAGGTGAAATTGACACTTTGAGAAGTATGACTTGAACAGCCCTTGTCTTGACTGTTGAGCAACGGATTTTTTATATTATTTGTTAAACTCTTTACTTATAAACATATGTGTATAGAGTCAATTGAAAATAGATCTTAGTAAAAAATAAGAGTGAAAATAAGAGAGAGAGGAGGAAGAAGGATAGGAGTGTGGGTATGGTGGGAAGGATCACCATGTTCCTAAAGTTGTAATTATGAAATGTATGAAGTTTGTAACTCTAAAGCTGTACAGTTCTGCATACATTCCTATGGACTTACTTTAAAGGGTACAGTTTAAAAATTTGCCATTGGACCCCAAATCTCTTTAAGCTGGGTGGTAAAAATACCATCTTAAGTATTAACATGACCATATAGATATGATTAATGGTCTAGTAATAATAATAGACAGAGTTACAAAGGAGGGAATGCTCCAACATGGGAAGCAGTCCACACAGTAGACTCATAGAATAGCAATCATTTTAAGTGACACTCTGACCTCAGAATCAGCCCTTAAGGCATTCTGGTCTGGCTAAAAAGCCCATGACAGCATTTCAGGCATGGAAAGCCAAGACACTGTGGCAAAAAAATGTCTTACATGAAGGACTTTGGTGGATGAGTCTCCAGTGGAAGAAGTGGTCATCAAAGAAGGATGCACTTTTCTCTAAATGGAGGAGAGAACTTCCACTTTGCTTATGGCCTTGTCTAAATATTAATGGAGTTTGTGGATTCAAAAGGCTTCCTTAGCCTAAGCAGCTCATGACAAGAGCCTCAAGTGATCACTGATGTCATATGTAATAGTGTTAATTGTTAAATTAACAAGAATCTCTGTGTACTAACTTCTGATGTAGGACCTCTGTCCTCAAAGAATTGTATTATAATTATGCCTAAGTGCTCACCAAAGATGTAACATTCTTGGGTCCTTCTTTAAAGTTAATTAAGATTCTTAAAAAAAGAAGTTAAATTAACTTCAAGATGCAATGACTTTGAACAGCTCTTATCTAGACTTTTGAGGAAGTTTTTGTTTTGTTTTGCATACAAATTGTTGAACTCTTTACTCAGTATAGAGTTGGTCTTCTGTGTATAAAGTTGATTGAAAATGAATGGATCTTCATGGAGAGTGGGACTAGGAATGGGGGGGTGGGAGAGTGGGTGGGAGGGTGGGTATGGTGGGAAGAATCATTATATTCTTAAAGCTGTACTTATGAAATGCATGAAGTTTTTATTACTTAAATAAAAGGTTTCATTGAGGGGAAAATAAGTTAAAAAAAAAGAGCCTTTGCAACTGGTACTGATGTCAGAATGGCTCCTTCTCCCTGATGGTTCCCGCGTATGCAACTGAGTTGCTGTTGTCAAGATGGTGTCTTGTCCCCACCAGTTGCTGTGTGCATGCACAAGAGCTGCCACAGCTATTATTTATGTCCAAAAATGGTGCTTGCCCTCTTTCATCCAGTTTCCAGGCATCATTGTGGAGGAGATGGGGAGAGAGAACCGTGATCCCTTTTTTAACTGGGTTAATGGGTATCCTGTTCTCCTTAGGGCTCCAGATCAAACTCAAAGCCCGTATAGTCTGCCAGGACTCCCTCCAGCTATATGACCAGTGAGATAGACTAATGCAGTCTCACCTTGCTCTCCAGAGCTTGGAGCTTCAGCTTGTAGCTCTCAGCTGTCGGAGTCATGTGTTTTGTCTGTACTTGTTCCTGCCCATCTGTGCCTTCCACACAGATCTGTGCCTTCTCTCTTCCTTCTATAGAAGTTCCACTGCAGTTGTCTCTGTAACTGTAACTGTTTCTTGAGAATGTACTCCCTCTTTTCTTTTTTTTTTTTTGCTATATCCCCCTAGCCTAGAGCAGTATACACTTTCTCTATTCTTCCATCTTGGAATCCTGTCAGTTTTCTTACAATTCCCACCCCACAAAACAAACAATTGGCATCAACATTGGTGCTTCATTTTGTAGATAGAGAAATAGAAGCAGAAAGTAAAGGATTCACCAAATACCCCAGCAGGATCTAGTTGTATTAGCTTCCAATTTTCTGTTCTAGGTACTGTCTATTAAACTTGCATTTACAGGCAAATCTGTAGGAGGGAATGACCCTATTTTCAAGTTGTTAGAAAGTGCTGATTCTGTGTCAGTCTGACATTCCCTGGGGCTCAGAAAAAAAGTATTTTCTCTGTTTCTAACTCTTCCACTGATGAGTTGTGGGATGCCCATTTTTGCCATTTGTCTGCACTATGCCTTGATTCTTCCATATAAGTTGGATTTCACTTTTCTTCTAGCACCTACTTCCCTTATTTTACTACCATTACTATATGTTTGCCTGTTTCTAAGTGTGTGGGGGACTGAGATGCATCCAGCATACCTGATATTCTGTGCAGTAACTTTTCCAGGGCCTCATAGATTATAGGTCAGAAAGCTGGACATGCTTGGTATGAAATAGAATGAGGGTGTTGAAGTTTCTAGTGACATTACTAATTTGTTAGAGTAACTAAACACACACACATGGCACTACTCAAATACACTTACCCATTCAATATATGCCATAAAATGGTATGTATGTGCTTGGTATGGTAATCTGTACTCTTCCCAAGTAAACTAGGTCTCCTCGTCAATACTGTGAAAATAGCCCTTATTAGATGATTTGCTTGCTTGTTTTGCTTTCCTACTAGTATGTTAGCATTGTCAGAACCATGGCCTTTTTATATTGTACTCCATTGTAGACTCTCTGCAAGAATAGTTCTTAGATATGAGAAGACTTTAGCATATATTTGCTGAATAAATTTAAGTGAGTAAGCAAAAATTCATCCTTTCCTTAATCCTGGTTGTCTGCATAGCAAGAGCTCCAGGAACAAAATGTTATTCTAGTTACTGTTGTGACTAGGTTGTTGGTACAGGAAAATTACTAAATCCCTTGGGAAGTAAGAGGATACTGTTAGAATTGTTATGGGTATTGATATCCAGAGCACCGTGAGTGGCTACCTGCACAGGCTGGGGAATTCCAGTAGTGTCCATGTAATGGGAGGCCTCAGTACTAATGTAAGAGTTGATGAAAATTGAAGCTTGATATAAGAGTTGTAAATCAGTTCAACAGAAATTAGAAGTAACAGCTGAAACCCAAGATTATAGAAGATGTCTTTCTTTCTCCTCCAAACCTGCTTGAGCTTAGATTTTACTTTGTTACCTTAATTGCTTCCCGACTCCATGCTGCAGTCACCCAAGTCACCTCTTATGTCTTCTGCTATCTTATTCATTAGTCCACATTTTCTTCTCTTTTGCCCCAGGGCACATTCTTACTCTTATTTTCATCCTACTCCCAGTTGTTCAAGGCTCAGCTTTTACTCAGTACTAACAAAGGAATAACGTCTCTGTTTAAATGGAAACACCTGGAATTCTGCACAACAGTTGTCTTTGGTGTGGCATTTAATACCTATTAGTGATATAATAATTGATTTCAGTGGACACACATTCTAGACAGATGCAACTCCTCCAAAAGGGAAGAAAGCTTGTCTACATGGCTGTCATGGCAAATTTTTTACCTACTGTGAAAAATAAAGTGAAAAAAAAGTGCAAAATAAAGAACTAAAACATTATAAAGAATATTTTTTTAACTTTTATTTAATGAATATAAATTTCCAAAGTACGATTTATGGATTACAATGGCTTCCCCCCCATACCGTCCCTACCACCCACTACCCTCCCCTTTCCCACTCCCTCTCCCCTTCCATTCACATCAAGATTCATTTTCGATTATCTTAATATACAGAAGATCAGCTTAGTATACATTAAGTAAGAATTTCAACAGTTTGCTCCCACACAGAAACATAAAGTGAAAAATAATAGATGATTTTTTTTAAATGATGATGAAATCAGATCAGACCTATTGTCATGTTTAATCCCAGTGAGAGTCAAGTTGGGAGTTGATAATTTCTTTTTTTTTTCTTTTCTTTCTTTCTTTCTTTTTTTTTTTTTTTTTTACAGAGGATCAGTTTAGTAGGCCTTAAGTAAAGATTTCAACAGTTTGCACCCCCATAGAAACACAAAGTGAAATATACTGTTTGAGTACTCGTTATAGCATTAAATCTCAATACACAGCACATTAAGGACAGAGATCCTACATGAGGAGTAAGTGCACAGTGACTCCTGTTGTTGACTTTACCAATTGACACTCCTGTCTATGGCATCAGTAGTCTCCCTATGCACCAGTCATGAATTTCCAAGGCTATGGAAGCCCTCTGAGTTCTCCGATTCTTATCTTGTTTAGACAAGGTCATAGTCAAAGTGGAGGTTCTCTCCTCCCTTCAGAGAAAGGTACCTCCTTCTTTGAAGACCTGTGCTTTCCACTGGGATCTCACTCGCAGAGATCTTTTGCCAGAGTGTCTTGGCTTTCCATGCCTGAAATACTCTCATGGGCTTTTCAGCCAGATCCGAATGCCTTTAGGGCTGATTCTGAGGCCAGAGTGCTATTTAGGACATCTGCCATTCTATGAGTCTGCTGAGTATCTCACTTCCCATGTTGGATCACTCTCCCCTTTATTTATTCTATCGGTTAGTGTTAGCAGGTACTAGACTTGTTTATGTGCTCCCTTTGACTCTTACTCCTTTCATTATGATCAATTGTGAACTGAAATTGATCACGTGGAATAGTGAGATGGCATTGGTACATGCCACCTTGATGGGATTGAATTGGAATCCCCTGGTATGTTTTTAACTCTACCATTTGGGGCAAGTCAGCCCGAGCATGCCCCAAATTATACATCTCTTCCCTCTCTTATTCCCACTCTTATGTTTAACAGGGATCACATTTCAGTTAATTTTCAACACTTAAGAATAACTGTGTATTAATTACAGAATTAAACCAGTCATATTAAGTAGAACAGACAAAAAAACTACTAAGAGGGATAATGTATTAAGTTGTTCATTAACAGTCAGGGCTATGCTGATCAAGTCACCATTTCCCATAGTGTCCATTTCACTTCAGGAGGTTTCCTTTTTGGTGTTCAGTCAGTTGTCACCGATCAGGGAGAACCTATGGTATTTGTCCCTTTGGGATTGGCTTATTTCACTCGTCATGATGTGTTCCAGATTCCTCCATTTTGTTGCAAATGACTGGATTTCGTTGTTTCTTACTGCGGTATAGTATTCTAAAGAGTACATATCCCATAATTTCTTTATCGAGTCTACCGTTGATGGGCATTTAGGGTGGTTCCAGGTCTTAGCTATTGTGAATTGAGCTGCAATAAACATTAGGCTGCAGACCGCTTTTTTGTTTGCCAATTTAAATTCCTTTGGGTAAATTCCAAGGAGTGGGATGGCTGGGTCGAACGGTAGGGTTATCTTCAGGTTTCTGAGGAATCTCCAGACTGACTTCCATAGTGGCTAGACCAGTTTGCATTCCCACCAACAGTGGGTTAGTGTCCCTTTTTCCCCACATCCTCGCCAGCATCTGTTGTTGGTAGATTTCTGCATGTGAGCCATTCTAACCGGGGTGAGGTGAAACCTCATTGTGGTTTTGATTTGCATTTCCCTAATTGCTAATGACCTTGAACATTTTTTCATGTGCCTGTTGGCCATTTGCAACCTACCTAAATTGAACCAGGAAGACATCGATAACCTAAACAGACCCATAACTGAGACAGAAATTGAAACAGTAATAAAGGCCCTCCCAACAAAGAAAAGCCCAGGACCAGATGGATTCACTGCTGAATTCTACCAGACATTTAAAGAAGTAACTCCAATTCTTCTCAAGCTATTCAGAACAATCGAAGAAGAGGGAATCCTCCCAAATTCTTTCTATGAAGCCAGCATCACCTTAATTCCTAAGCCGGAAAAAGATGCAGCACTGAAAGAGAATTACAGACCAATATCCCTGATGAACATAGATGCAAAAATCCTCAATAAAATTCTCGCCAATAGAATGCAACAACACATCAGAAAGATCATCCACCCAGACCAAGTGGGATTTATCCCTGGTATGCAGGGATGGTTTAATGTGTGCAAGACAATCAATGTGATACACCACATTAACAGACTGCAGAAGAAAAACCATATGATTATCTCAATAGATGCCGAGAAAGCATTTGATAAAATACAACACCCATTCATGATGAAAACTCTAAGCAAACTGGGTATGGAAGGAACATTCCTCAATACAATCAAAGCAATCTATGAAAAACCCACAGCCAACATCCTATTGAATGGGGAAAAGTTGGAAGCATTTCCACTGAGATCTGGTACCAGACAGGGATGCCCACTCTCACCACTGCTATTCAATATAGTTCTGGAGGTTCTAGCCAGAGCTATTAGGCAAGAAAAAGAAATTAAAGGGATACAAATTGGGAAGGAAGAAGTCAAACTATCCCTCTTTGCAGATGACATGATTCTTTATTTAGGGGACCCAAAGAACTCTACTAAGAGACTATTGGAACTCATAGAAGAGTTTGGCAAAGTAGCAGGGTCTAAAAGCAATGCACAAAAATCAACAGCCTTTGTATACACAGACAATGCCATGGCCGAGGAAGAACTTCTAAGATCAATCCCATTCACAATAGCTACAAAAATAATCAAATACCTTGGAATAAACTTAACCAAGGACGTTCAAGATCTCTACGATGAAAATTACAAAACCTTAAAGAAAGAAATAGAAGAGGATACCAAGAAATGGAAAAATCTTCCATGCTCATGGATTGGAAGAATCAATATCATCAAAATGTCCATTCTCCCAAAAGCAATTTATAGATTCAATGCAATACCAATCAAGATACCGAAAACCTTCTTCTCAGATCTGGAAAAAATGGTGCTGAAATTTATATGGAGGCACAAGAGACCTCGAATAGCTAAAGCAATCTTGGACAACAAAAACAAAGCCGGAGGCATCACAATACCAGATTTCAGGACATACTACAGGGCAGTTGTAATCAAAACAGCATGGTACTGGTACAGAAACAGATGGATAGACCAATGGAACAGAATTGAAACACCAGAAATCAACCCAAACAGCTACAGCCAACTTATATTTGATCAAGGATCTAAAACTAATTCCTGGAGCAAGGACAGTCTATTCAATAAATGGTGCTGGGAAAATTGGATTTCCACGTGCAGAATCGTGAAGCAAGATCCCTACCTTACACCTTACACAAAAATCCACTCAACATGGATTAAAGACCTAAATCTATGACCTGACACCATCAAGTTACTAGAGAACATTGGAGAAACCCTTCAAGATATTGGCACAGGCAAAGAGTTTCTGGAAAAGACCCGGGAGGCACAGGCAGTCAAAGCCAAAATTAACTATTGGGATTGCATCAAATTGAGAAGTTTCTGTACTGCAAAAGAAACAGTCAGGAGAGTGAAGAGACAACCGACAGAATGGGAACAAATATTTGCAAACTATGCAACAGATAAAGGCTTAATAACCAGAATCTACAAAGAGATCAAGAAACTCCACAAAAACAAAACCAACAACCCACTTAAGAGATGGGCCAAGGACCTCAATAGGCATTTTTCAAAAGAGGAAATATAAAGAATATTTTTTTTAAGATTTATTTATTTATTTGAGAGTGTTACATTGGCCGGTGCTGTGGTCACTAGGGTACTCCTCCGTCTGTGGCACTGGCACCCGGGTTCTATTCTCGGTCAGGGCGCCAGTTCTGTCCCAGTTGCTTTTCTTCCAGTCCAGCTCTCTGCTGTGGCCCGGGAAGGCAGTGGAGGATTGCCCAAGTGCTTGGGCCCTGCACCCGCATGAAAGACCAGGAGGAAGCACCTGGCTCCTGGCTTTAGATCGGTGCAGTGCGCTGGCCGCAGCATGCCGGCCATGGTGGCCATTTGGGGGTTGAACCAACGGAAAAAAAAGAAGACCTTTCTCTCTGTCTTTCTCTCTCTTACTGTCTAACTCCACCTGTCAAAAAAAAAAAAAAAGAGAGAGTTACACTGAGAAAGAAAGAATGAGAGGCAGAGAGAAAAAGAGAGCACTCTTCCATCTTCTGGTTTCACTGCCCAATGGGCTGCAATGGCAGAGCTGCATCTATCCAAAGGTAGGAGCTTCCTCCAGGTCCTCCCACGAGGGTACAGGAGTCCAAGGACTTGGGCCATCTTCTACTAATTTCCCAGGCCATAGCAGAGAGCTGGTTCAGAAGTGGAGCAGCCGAGACTCGAAATGGCACCCATATGGAATGCCAGCACTGCAAGCGGTCGCTTAACCCGCTGTGCCACAGCACCAGCCCCAACAATATTTGTTGTTATGCTTTTATAAGTATATAGACAAAATTTTAACTCATATTATTTTGCTAAACATTGTAATATAAACATAATCCATGTTAACATTTAAGGCTTCATAGTAATTATTTTTAATAAGTGCATCATGTTCCACTGGGCAGATAAACAACAACTGATTTGCCTATTTCCTTATTATTGCCTTCAGTTTTTCATTAATTATTCTTCTAGTTTACTTTATGTATATACTTTTTATATTTTGTGTTTATTTTCTATAGGTGTTATTAGTTTTATAAAATTGATGAATATTAATTTAAAAAGGATAAACAATATTGAGGAGAACAAAAGCAAAATTTGTTACCCTAAATCTTACTATCATAGAGCACTTGTTAATATTTAGTGAATATTATTCCAGATATTGTTCTAGGCCAATATGGAGCTTCTATTACATAAATATTAGACATCTAATTACTTTCTTAAAGTGTCTCTATGTAGTACTCTGGCTCTCCATGGAGGAGGCCCATGTCAGCAGGGAAGAAGCAACCGAACTTAGTGATTGTTGGCTCTCTTCTGGGTTGGAATTCCTTCACAACCTTTGAAAAATTGATACTGATGCTGAGGTACCTGAGATTTTTAATTAATGAATCAATTTTATATTTGAGAGGCAAACAGAGCATGAGTCAGAGGAGAGAGAGTGAGCCCCCATCTACTGGTTCATTCCCCAACTGCCTGCAGTCAGTCAGGAACAGCAAATTCAATTCAAATCTTCCATGTAGGTTTCAGGAAATTCATTACTCACACCATCACCACTTCCCCCCAGGATCTGCATTGTCCAGAAGCTGAAGTCAGGAGAAGGAACCAAGTATTGAACCCCAGCACTCTTATGTGGGACACAGGCACTTGTTCTGGTTAACCACTATGCTAAACAGCCCTGAGAGGCTTTTTAAAGGCTCTGAAGTAAACTGGTTAGCATGGAATCTTAGTGCTGATATCACTTTTAAAATATCCATGACAAAATAATAGGTTTAAAAGCTAGATCTGTTGAAAGAATTTTATCATATGTCAAAATCCAGGCCTAATGGACTTGATAATTGAAGTAGATAATAGGGAGAGAATAATGGCTACACAAGACAGAAAAAGTCAGTGTTCCTTGTATTCCCTGATCTGACTCTCTAGGGTCTTTGCATGTGAGAATGGCTTCAGAAATATCCAAAGAAGTAGTGAATCCCTGAGAACCTAAGATCAAGTTGACCGTTTTCCTGGGGAAAGTCAGTGGAAGACAGTCAGTTCCTGTTGGAACTTCTGCCTTCAGCTCAGTATTACTTGCAGTTAGGCTAGGAACAATGGTAAGGAGATGTTGGCTGAAGGCAGAGACATGGGTAAGCCTGGGTAGGACTCCAGTTCCTCACGTTCTGTGCTTGAAAGCAGAAGACAGAATATTCCTGAATGGCCTGAAGAACAGATGCAAATGGATCAAGAGAGCTAAGATCTTTTTTACGATGTGAGAACAGTGGTAAATGGACAGGATCATGGACTCCATCCAAGGTTGCATGCCTGAGTGTTAATGCCTCTCTTATTCACAGGCATTCGTCATAGTACAGGGAAAGGTGTAGACCAATTTCTTATAGCAGAGAATATTCTAAGTCATATAATACTGTAAATATATCAAATACTGTCTTGGAGAAACAAAAATGGAAAAAAACCTTAAATATATGAGTATTTACCTAGATCATTGAAGCTGGGGCTAGGTACAGATTAGCACTCCTTTCACAACTGAATTTCACTGAATGGACTTAGTTTGGGCAGGAGACAAAATCTTTTCATAGACTGTCATATTGCAATCTTTTAGCTTTTGAGAAGATGACTTCTGGGGATAATTTTAAATTGGGGCATGTAAAGGTCAAAGTGTTTCATAAATTATATGACTATTTCCTTGGGACAATCTGTTTCTGTTTATTTATAATTTTTAAATGTCTCAGCTTAAAATAGTCATTAGTTCTGACAGCAATGGATGTTCTTGACATTTGACCTCTGTGAAAGCTACAATTTTCCTTAAAAAGCTTTCTTTTTCTGAATATGTCGCTTGGGGTTCAGTTTCTAACACACTAATGATCTTACAAAATACCAACCATAGAACTACCAAAATACATTAGCTTTATGTCTGACTGACATCCTTGTTTCATTATAACTACTACATCTATGGAGAGCAAGGGTTATAGTCTCAGCTATCCTGGGAAGTTTTAAAGAATTAAAAGAGATTGGACTTTGGTAAATTTTTTTTTACTCTTAATCTTCATTGCTTGCAAACATTTTTGGGCCATAGAGTTGTTTCTTAACATAGTCTAAGGATTGATGTGATGCTTTCATGCCCTTTAGATCAGAAACTTCTGCCTTTAAATCCTCTAACATATACTTTTGGATTACAGCTGAAGTTCAGTGCATAGCCCGTGACCACCCAGTGCTGGGTCACACTTCATAGGTCAAATCAGTGATTACTCAGGTGCAATAAGGGCCTGGCATCTTGAAAGGGTAAGCTTCAGACCTCCCCATCTCGGTGGTGTCTGCTCTCCTCCCTCACTGAATTGGGGATAAAACATGTCAGTATAACAGTAGCATGGCAGATGAAGGCTGTGTGGCAGGCATTAAATTTAAAACTTTAGAGAGAATGGAAGGAACAGTGCAACACTGTAATTCTCCTTACTTGCAAGTCTCTATTTTGTTGTAAAAAATCCAGGCAGCCACATATGGAAATCATCCTGTCTAGTGCAGAACACATGGAAGCAATGGAAGCAGTGCCTGCTTGTGTGATTTTGGTATCTAGTCTCTGGTTGCAACGCTATCCATTTCCATTTTATAATAAAGTTCAGGTCATTTCAATTAATGAATCTGTAGAGGGCAAAGGGGGTAATTTGTCAACATGTTCATCAAGCAAGGGATTAGAAGGTGATAGAGATGATAATATTTTCCTGGTCACAAGAGCTATGATGTGGAATCCTTGGTTATCACTGCTTTGTTTCATTTCAACAAGTTTTTGAACATACTGGAATACATGCTTTGTTTTTTATTTGTTTGTTTAAATCTAAAATATCTGAAAGACACTATATTATTGCGACATAAAAGATTATTTTTTATGTTTTATGGCATGTGTGTTTGAAAGAACTTAAGCAAGACTGTGAGTTGATTTGGCCATGTATCGCATAAGTCTTACACTTTATTACCATCTAGATTTAATTTGTTAGATAATATTTTCTGTTCTATTTTTATATCCTGAATGACACATGCAAACTGCATAATGCAAAATTCTCTATATATTTGTGATCTTGATATGACATATAATCATTTCCAAAGATGACCATAATATTCAGAATAACACGTGGCCATGTATTCTTAAAACATGGCTAAAATTCCTTTCATAAAAAAAGAGGGTCTGTGTTCCTTGCCTTTTTGTCTGGGATGCTCGTGACTACTCTAACAGTGTGCATGAAAAATGATGCTATATGTCTTCCAGAGCTAGGTCACAAAAACAATACATTGTCTACCTGGCTCTCCCTCTTGGGACATAGACCCTCAGAACCCAACAACATGGCTGTGAAAAAGCTCCATTAACCCATGCAGACAAACCACAATGAGAGACATTTATAGAGAAGAGCTCACGCACCTGGCTGATGATCAGCACATCATCATTCACACTTGAATGAATCATCCCCATCTTGATCTTTAAGTCTTCCCAATGATTCCCCAGACCTTCCCTGATGTGTCTAGTCCAAATTCCTAGCCTACAGAAACCATGAGAGACGTTAGTGATTATTTTAAACCACTGTGCTTTGTGGTAATTTTTTAAAATATAGCACAGTAACTAGGACACCAAAATTTTATCAAGGCTTTTCATAATTGTGGTATAATACATTGAACTGTGAGTTTCTCCTGAGTTCTGATTTTAATAAATGGTCATCTTCAGACTGGGTATAGGTTGCTAAGTCCTCTGGCCACCTGACCTTTTGTACATCTGAGACGGAAATTTTTCATGCTTCCTCAGACAGAGCTTTCTCAAAAAACAAAAGCAAAAACAAAAACAAACAAAACCTTTTCTTGAAACTCCATGTTTGATTTACTTGCCAGTTTTCTAGGATCTTCTAGAAAATCTGTAGACAGTGATCATAAGGCTCTTTCATTGTTGTACTTGCCTTTTCTTACAAGATTGCAAAGCCCAGACCTCATGGGCCCTTTTGCCTCATTTTTGTATTTACATGAGGATACTTCAAAAAGTTTGTGGAAAAACATAATTAAAAGACAAGTTTATTATTGTGGAAAATTGGTAATTCCATGTAATAATATCTATGTACATGAACTTTTTGAAGATCTCCTGTATACATAGATTTCAAAGTTTCTTTTGGTACCAAAATCAACTTGCCTTTATTTATTTTCTTTCTTTCTTTCTTTTTTTTTTTTTTTGACAGGCAGAGTGGACAGTGAGAGAGAGAGACAGAGAGAAAGGTCTTCCTTTTTGCCATTGGTTCACCCTCCAATGGACGCCGTGGCCGGCGCACTGCACTGATCCGATGGCAGGAGCCAGGTACTTATCCTGGTCTCCCATGGGGTGCAGGGCCCAAGGACTTGGGCCATCCTCCACTGCACTCCTGGGCCACAGCAGAGAGCTGGCCTGGAAGAGAGGCAACCAGGACAGAATCCAGCGCCCCGACTGGGACTAGAACCCGGTGTGCTGGCGCCGCAAGGCGGAGGATTAGCCTAGTGAGCCACGGTGCTGGCCTGCCTTTATTTTCTATGAGCTGGAAGTACCCTTATAGTGCTTAACACCATTTTTATCAAATGACCAGTGCTCAATACATTTTTTGTTATGGAATTGCCCAATTAGAACTTAATGTACCCACATCTTAGAGAATGATGGAAGATAGGAGCTTCATGAAGTGATGATTATGAAATAGAATTTCCAAGTAAAACTCTAGATAAAAGATTTTTAGTAATGTCTTGGAAAGAAATTTCCCTTCTTTGAAAGTGTGTGAAACTTCAGCTACCCTCAGGAAACATAATAGAGCCATGATGATGAATTGGATCTAGAGGGAACAATGATCTGCTCACTACTTGGATTTCTTCAGAAAGTGTGGGAATCTTCAAAGACGGCATCACAGAAGCTACAAACCACAGAGAGGCTACAGAAGTATCCTGTTGCCTTTTCCATGTTAGGTCAAGTGGAGGGGAAACTTTCATCTTCAGTTTTTTATTCATCTCAATGGTTTCTCAGATGTACTTGGAGAGCTTGAAATGGAAGCAGACCCCCCAGCAAACAGGGTAAGAGTTCTGCAACACTGGATCTTGGTTGAGCATGGAATGTGTGTTTTTTAAGCTTTACAAAATTGATATTCAGATGTCAACAACCAATGGAGCCTATTTTGAAACAAAGGAAAACATGGTAAACTGAAGAACCAAAGATCCTACCATGGGACTGGCATTTTGGAGCAGTGGGTATAGCACTGGCATCAGATATTGGAAGGCCAGTTTGAGTGCCAGTTCTGCTCCAACTCCCTGCTAATAGTCCTGAGAAGGGAATGGGGGATGGCTCAGGCTCCTGGCTTTGGCCTAGCCCAGCCCCAGCTGTTGTGGCCATTTGGGAAGTAAACTGGCAAATGGAAGATCTCCAATTCTCTTTTTCTCTCTCTTGTTCTGAATATCTATCACTCTGCCTTTTCAAATATATAAAATAAATTTTTAAAAATTTCCCTCCAGATCCTTCTGGAAATTAGGCCCTAGAAACTCTGGAAGGACATTGAAACTGTTGCCAAAAGTGCAGAAAATTTATCCATGAATTTCTTAATGTAAGTATGTTCAAATTATTTTAGAAATTATAACTGTTTGAGATTTCTGGGTTGAATTTAAGATATAAATCTATTCTTGCAATGGTGTGGGATGTGTTCAAGGTGTGCATGGAGAAGAGAGGAAGATCCTTGGAACACAAACTCTCTTGAATGCTGGGGATCTGTCTCTCAGTTCATCTTTGTATTCACCTTACTCTGTTTTTAAAAATTTTTAAATTTATATAAATGGAACAAATTTCATGTATCTCATACGTATAGTTTCTTAAAGAGATTTATTTATTTTTTGAAAGGAGGAGTTATAGAGAGGCAGAGAGAGATCTTTCATCTGCTGGTTCACTCCCCAAATGGCCGCAGTGGATGGAGTTGGGCCAATCCAAAGCCAGGAGCCAGGAGCATCTTCCAGGTCTCCCACACAGGAGCAGGGGCCTAAGGACTTGGGCCATCTTCTACTGCTTTCCCAGGCGACAGCAGAGAGCTAGATTGGAAGTGGAGCAGCCAGGTCTCGAACTGGTACCCAAATGGGATGCTGGCACTGCAGACAGTGGCTTTACACTCCGTACCACTGTACCAGTCCCAACATACAGTTTTAAGTACATCATGACACTTCCCAACCCATCCTCCATCCCTCCATCACTCCAACCCTTCCTCCTGTTTCTTTTATTATTTTTTCTTTTAATTTTTGCAATGATATACATTTTTTCTTTGAGAACATGTTTTATCATTAATCGAAGAAGCACCTAAGGAAGCAGGCAATGGAGTTAGGCAGTAAATCTTTGAGAACAAGCTTTATTATTAACTCTCATAATATAACTCAGTGAGAACAGAGGTCCTGCTTGGGGAGTTAGTACACAGTGACTCCTGTTGTTAATTTAACAATTAACACTCTTATGTTTGATGTCAGTGATCCTCTGAGGTTCTTGAAATGAGCTGCCTAGTCTATGGAAGCCTTTTGAATCCACAAACTTTGTCAGTATTGAGACAAAGACATAAGCAAAGTAAAAGTTTCTCTTCCCTTCAGAGAAAAGTACATCCTTCTTTGATGACCACTTCTTTCCACTGGGGTCTCACCCATGGAGGTCCTTCATGTAGAACACTGTTTGCCACATTGTCTTGGCTTTCCATGCCTGAAATGTTCTTGTGGGCTTTTCAGACAGACCAGAATGCCTTAAGTGCTGTTTCTGAGGTCAGCGTATTACTTAAATCGATTGTCTTTCTATGAGTCTGCTGTGTGGACTACTTCCAATGTTGGAGTGTTCTCTCCTTTTTAATTCTATCTATTATTATTACCAAACACTTAATCCTATTTGTATGATTTCTTTAACACCTAATCCTATATATATATATATATATATATATTTATATATGATCACTTTAATGCTTAATCCTATCCCTATTATCACTTTAACACTTAAAATACTTTTTTTTATCACCCTTCCTATAAGGGATTTGGCATACCATGACAAGTTTTTAAACTGTACCCTTAGAAGTAAGTCCATAGGAATGTGTGTGGAACTTTACAGCTTTATAGTTACAAACTTCATACATTTTATAATTACAGCATTAGGAACATGGTGATTCTTTCCACACTCCTACCCTTTTTCCTCCTCTATTATTTTCATTCTTATTGTTTACTAAGATCTATTTTCAATTAGCTTTACACACTTATGATTAACTCTATGGTAAGTGAAGAGTTCAACAAATACTATGAAAAAAAAGTGTTCCTGAGCAGTCAAAACAATGGCTGTTCAAAGTTATTGCTTATTAAAATGTTAATTCACTTCTGCAGATTGCCTTCTAGGTGCTCTATTAGTTATCACAGGTCAGGGAGAACATATGGTTTTTGTCTCTTTGGGACTTACTTGTTTCACTGAGTACAGTGTTTCTGTTTCATCCATTTTGTTGCAAAACACCATATTTCCCTTCTTTCCACTGTATATTATTCCATGTGTTTATATCCCATAATTTTTTTAGTCTTCATTTGATGGGCATTTGGGTGTGTTTTTATTTCCCTTGACCCCCTGAAGCATATGCCACTCACTTGCATCTTTGTTTCCTTTCAATCTGTCGTCTGCTTTGTGTAAAATCCAGCCTAATAATTTCCAGGGGAAATTTATTGCCAGAAAGTTCTGAGGTTTCCAGAATTTCAGCCCCATTTCAGCAGACTTAGGTAGATTTCAGAGCCCTAGAACCACAATGTTGTCAGCACATCTGCTTTTAGAACTTTTTGCTTTGAACCACAATAATTAAAATAGTAAAAAAAAAAAAATCCATGTTAGCTATAATTAAATATCATTTGTTAACTCTATTTTATAGCTTCCATAAAATTAGCTTTCTGCTTTACCAGCTAAAGCACTTAGCAAGTATCACATTTCCAACATGATTCATAAATGACTGCATTCGTTCCTTCAGCTTGATTTTTTTTCTTAAAATATTCTCATCAGCATTTGTTTTTTGTTGATTTCTGTATGAAAGTCTTTCTAACTGGGGTTAGGTGAAATATCATTGTGGCTTTGATTTGCATTTCCCTGATGGCTAGTGATTCAGAGCATTTTCTCATGTATCTATTGGCCATTTGGATTTCCCCTTTTGAAAAATGCCTGTTGGGGCCGGCGCTGTGGTGCAGCAGATTAATGACCTGGCCTGAAGCACAGCATCCCATATGGGCACCGGTTTGAGACCCCGCTGCTCCACTTCTGATCCAGCTCTCTGATATGGCCTGGGATAGCAGTAGATGGCCCATGTGTTTGGGCCCCTGCACCATGTGGGAGACCCAGAGGAGGCTCCTGGCTCCTGGCTTTGGATTGGCACAGTGCTGGCTGTTGCAGCCAACTGGGGAGTGAACTATTGGATAGAAGACCTCTCTCTCTCTCTCTCTCTCTCTCTCTCTCTGCCTCTCCTCTCTGTGTAACTCTGACTTTCAAATAAAAATGAATAAATCTTTAAAAAAAAGAAAAATGCCTGTTTAAGTCCTTTGCCCATTTCTTAACTGGGTTGTTTGTTTTACTGTTGTTGAGTTTCTTGATATCTTTATATATCCGGGTTACTAATCCTTCATCATAATTTGCAAACAATTTCTCCTATTCTGTTATTTGCCTCTTCAGTTTTCTGAGTGTTTCTTCTGCTGTGCAGAAGCTTCTAAATTTGATGTAATCCCATTTGTTAATATTGTCTTTGATTGCTTGTGTCCCAGGGATCTTTTTCAAGAACTCTTTGCCTATGCCAAATTCTTGCAGGGTTTTCCCAATATTCTCTAATAATTTGATGGTATCAGGATGTAGATTTAGGTCTTTTATCTCTTTTGAATGGATTTTTGTGTAAGGTGTAAGCTAGGGTTATGCTTCATACTTCTACATTTGGAGATCCAGTTTTCCCAGGACCATTTGTTGAAGAGACTGTCCCTGCTCCAGGGATTGATTTTAGCTCTGTTGTTAAATATAAGTTGGTTGTAGATGCATAGGTCGATTTCTGGCATTTCTATTCTATTCCATCAGTTATCCATCTGTTTTTGTTAACAGTACCAGGCTGTTTTGATCATAACTGCCTTGTAGTAAATCTTGAAATCTGGTATTGTGATGTCTCTGGCGTTTTGTTGTTGTTTTTGTTGTATAAGATTGCTTTATGTCTTCGGGTTCTCCTGTGTTTCCATATGAACTTCAGCATCATTTTTTTCTGTATCTGAGAAAAATGTCCTTGTATTTTGATTGGTATTACATTGAATCTGTGAATTGCTTTTGGTAATGTGGAAATTTTGATTATATTCACTCTTCCAATCCATGAACATGGACGATTTCTCCATTTTTTGTGTCATGTTATATTTCTTTAATGTTTTGTAATTCTCATCATAGAGATTTTTGACATCTTGTTTAATTTTATTTCAAGGTATTTTTGTAGGTATTGTGATTGTGATTTGTCTTAGAAGCTCTTTCTCAGAAATGGTCTTATCTGTGTATAGAAAGGCTATTGATTTTTGTGTGTTGATTTTACATCCTTCCACTTTACCAAACTCTTCTGTGATTTCCAATAGTCTCTTAGTGGAGTCACTTGGATCCCCTATATATAAAATCATGTCATCTGCAAGCACAGATAATTTGACTTCCTCCTTCCCAATTTGTATTCCTTGATTTCTTTTTCTCACCTTATTGCTCTTGCTAAAACTTTCAGGACTATATTGAATAGCAGTGGTGTGAGTGGGCATCTTTGTCGTTACACTTCTTAGTGGTAATGCTTCTAAATTTTCCCGATTCAACAGGATGCTGGCCATGGGTTTGTCATAAATTGCCTTGATTGTGTTGAAGAATCTTCCTTCTATACCCAATTTGCTTAAAGGTATATTATGTAAGTGTGTTGTGTGGCCGGCACTGTGGCATAGTGGGTAAGGCTGCTTCCTGCAGTTCCAACATCCCATATGGGGGCCGGTTTGAGACCCAGCTGCTCCACTTCTGATATACCTCTCTGCTATGGCCTGGGAAAGCAGTAGAAGATGACCCAAGTCTTTGGGCCCCTGCACCTGCATGGGAGACCCGGAAGAAGCTCTTGGTTCCTGGCTCCTGGCTTTGGATTGGCACAGCTCTGGCCATTGTGGCCAATTGGGGAGTGAATCAATGGATAGAAGACTCTCTCTCTCTCTCTCTCTCTCTCTTTCTCTGCAGCTTTGACTTTCAAATAAATGAATAAATCTTTTAAAAAAAGAAATTGTGTTGTATTTTATCATATGCTTTTTCTGCATCTATTGTGATAATCATATGGTTTTTGTTCTTCAGTTTGTTAATGGAATGTATCACATTATTGTTTTTTGAATGCTGGACCATCCCTCCATTCTGGGGATAAATCCCACTTGGTCCATGTGAATGATCTTTCTTATGTGTTGTTAGATTCAAATGGCTAGTATTATGTTGAGGCTTTTTGCTCCTATGTTCATCAGAGAAGTTGGTCTATAATTTTCTTTCTCTGTTGTATCTTTTTCAGATTTTGGAATTAATGTGATGCTGGCTTCATAGAAGGTGTTTGGGAGGATTCTCTCTCTTTCAATTATTTTGAATAGTTTGAGAACAATTAGATTAATTATTCTTTAAGTAACTGGTAGTATTCAGCAGTAAATCCCTCAGGTCCTGGGCTTTCTTTTTTAGGAAGATCTTCTTTACTAATTCAGTTTCTGTCTTGGTTATTGGTCTGTTTAGGTTTTTTTGTGTCTTCATGGCTCAATTTTGGTCACTGGATGTGTTCAGGAATATGTCCATTTCTTCTAGGTATCCTGATTGTTGGCATACAGTCATTTGTAGTAATTTCTGATGATTCTTTTTATGCCTGTGGTATCTTTTGTTACATTTCCTTTTCATCTCTAATTTTATAAATCTATGTCTTTTCCTTCATTTTTGGTTATTAGGGACAATGTTGTGGTGTATAATTTTGTTTATTTTTTCAAAAAACCAACTTCATTTTGCTGATCTTTTATGTTGTTTTTTGGTTTCAATATTGTTTATGTCTTCTCTAATTTTAATTATTTCTTTTCTCCTAATAGTTGTGGATTTAGTTTGCTGTTGTTTTTCTATGTCCTTGAGATTCATTGATAGCTTATTTATTTGATGCCTTTCCAAAATCTTGATGTAGGCACCAATTGCTATAAACTCCCTCTAAAACTTTTTTGCTGTATCTTATGTTTTGTTATATTGTGTTGTCATCTTCATTTGTTTTCAGAAATGTTTTTATTTCTTCAATGACCCACTGTTCATTCAGGAGCATGTTGTTCAGTGTTCATGTGTTTGCATAGATCTAGACATTCTTGAGTTGTTGATTTTCAGCTTTATTCCATTGTGGTCAGAGAAGATGCATGGTATGATTTCAATTTTTTTTTTTTTAATTTGCTGAGACTTGCTTTATGGCCTAGCATGTAGTTAATCCTAGAGAAAGTTCCATGCACTAGTGAGAAGAATGTGTATTCTGCATCTGTAGGATGAAAAGTTCACTTGACATCTGTTAGGTCCATTTGGTCAATAGTGTCATTTAACTCAGTTGTTTCCTTGTTGATTTTTTTGTCTGGTTGATCTGTCCCGAAAGTGGGGTGTTAACATTTCCCATTAATATTGTATTGGAGTCTATGTCTCTCATTAACATTTATTTTAAATAGCCAGGTGCCCTCTTATTAGGTACATATACAGTTACAATAGTTATATTTTCCTGTTGAATTGATCCATTAATCATTATATAGTGCCCTTCTTTGTCTCTTTTAACAGTTTTTGTGTTAAAGTCTATTTTGTCTGATATTAGGATGACTATATCAGCTCTTTATTGGTTTCTGTTGGCAAGGAATATCTTTTTCTATCCTTTCACTTTCAGTCTGCATGAATCTTTGTTGGTGAGGTGTGTTTCTTGTAGGCAGCAAATAGCTGGGTTTTGTTTTTTAATCCATTCAGCCAGTCTGTGTCTTTTTATTGGAGAGTTGAGGCCATTTACAGTCAAGATAATTATTGATAAGTAACAACTTTGCCCTGCCATTTCTCCATAAATTTCCTATTGTTTGCTTTGGATTTCCTTCTTTCATAGTGATGATCATATTTCTGTGTTTCTGTTATAGCACTTCCATGAGCATCTTTATACATATATATATATATACATATATACATATATATATAATTTATTTTTTATTTAGTAAATATAAATTTCCAAAGTACAGTTAATGGATTACAATGGCTCCCCCCCCAATAATTTCCCTCCCACTCACATGCCTCCCATCTCCCTCTCCCATTCCATTCACATCAAGATTCATTTTCAATTATCTTTATATATAGAAGATCGATTCAGTATATATTAAGTAAAGATTTCATCATTTTGCACCCACACAGAAACACAAAGTGTAAAATACTGTTTCAGTACTAGTTATAGCATTACTTCACATTGGACAACACACTAAGGACAGATCCCACATGAGAAGTAAGTACACAGTGACTCCTGTTGTTGACTTAACAATTTGACACTCTTGTTTATGGCGTCAATAATCTCCCTAGGCTCTAGTCATGAGTTGCCAAGGCTATGGAAGCCTTTTGAGTTTGCCAACTTCAATCTTATTCCGACAGGGTCATAGTCAAAGTGGAAGTTCTCTCCTCCCTTCAGAGAAAGGTACCTCCTTCTTTGATGGCCCCGTTCTTTCCACTGGGATCTCACTTGCAGAGATCTTTCATTTAGGTTTTCTTTTTTTTTCCCAGGGTGTCTTGGCTTTCCATGGCTAAAGTACTCTCATGGGCTCTTCAGCCATATCTGAATGCCTTAAGGGCTGATTCTGAGGCCAGAGTGCTATTTAGGACATCTGCCATTCTATGAGTCTGCTGTGTATCCCGCTTCCCATTATGGACGTTCTTTCCCTTTTTTATTCTATCAGTTAGTATTAGCAGAAATTAAATTGGTAAACAAAAAAGCAGTCTGCACATTAATGTTTATTGCAGCTCAATTCACAATAGCTAAGACCTGGAACCAACCCAAATGCCCATCAACAGTAGACTGGATAAAGAAATTATGGGACACGTACTCTATTGAATACTATACAGCAGTCAAAAACAATGAAATTCGGCCATTTGCAACAAGATGGAGGAATCTGGAAAACATTATGCTGAGTGAATTAAGCCAGTCCCAGAGGGACAAATATCATATGTTCTCCCTGATCGGCGACAACTAACTGAGCATCAAAGGGTAAACTTGTTGAAGTGAAATGGACACTGTGAGAAACAGTGACTTGATCAGCTCTTGTCCTGACTGTTGATGTACAATGTAATACTTCATCCATTTTAGTATTTTTTCTTTGTTTTGTTCTAGTACTATTAGTTGAACTCTGTGATTAACACACAATTATTCTTAGGTGTTTAAATTTTAACTGAAAAGTGATCCCTGTTAAATATAAGAGTGGGAATAAGAGAGGGAGGAGATGTACAATTTGGGACATGCTCAATCGGACTTGCCCCAAATGGTGGAGTTAGAATTGTGCCAGTGGATCCCAATACAATCCCATCAAGGTGGCATGTACCAATGCCATATCACTAGTCCAAGTGATCAATTTCAGTTCACAATTGATCACACTGATAGGTCTTAAGCATCTTTTATAAGGCTGGACTAGTGGTGACAGATTCTTTTAATTTCTGTTTGTTATGCAAAGTCCACATTTTACCTTCATTCATAAATGAGAGCTTTGCAGGGTATAATATTCTGGGTTAACAGTTTTTTTCTCTTAAGAATTAGAGTATATCTTACTATTCTCTCCTAACCTATAGGGTTTGTGATGAGAATTCAGTTGTGAATCTGTTTGTAGATCCTCTAAAGTAATCTGGCATTTTTCTCATGCATATTTTAGAAGCCTTTCTTTATGTTTTAATTTGGAGAGTTAGACTACAGTGAGTTGTGGTGAGGCTCTATTTTGGTCATGTCAATTAGGAGTTCTATGTGCTCCTTATACTTGAATGTCCTTTTCTTTCTCTAAATTAGGGAAGTTTTCTGTAATTATTTCACTAAAAAGGCCTTCCAATCCATTCTTTTTTTCATGCCTTTAGGAACTCCTAATATCCATATATTGGGTCATTTGATAGTATCCCATAAATCTCCAACAATGTTTTTTAGTTTTCAAATTCCTTCTTCTTCTCCTTCTCCTTCTTTTTTTTTTTTTTTTTTTTTTGGTCTGACTATAAAATTTCCAGAGATTGGTCTTCTAACTTAGATATTTTTTCTTCTGCCTTACTGAGTCTATTAAGGCTTTCCACTGTATTTTTATTTGATCTATTAATTCTTCATTTCCAATATTTCATTTTGATTTCTCTTTAAAATCTCAATTTCATGGGAAAAATTTTCATTCATGTCATGTATGGATTTCTTTAATTTTTAGATTTGCTTCTGATTACTTTCAAGTAATCCTATGATCAATACTTTAATTCCATTTCTGGTATTTCTTCAATCTCTTCATTTTCACATTGTACTATTGAAGTGTTGTGTTCCTTCGGGGGCATTTATTTTTAGGTATTTATGGAGATAGTTTTTGTTTTTTTTTCCTTCTGTGATGGCTTTTATCTTTGGACTATACCTCTGTGGATTAGTGGAATGTCTGCTCTTTCAGTAAATACCCACAGGCATGTGTTGGTTGTGGCCAGGGAACTTTCTTCAGTTCTCTAGGGTGAAGGGAGTGTCCAAGGTGACACCCAAACTGGGCATGGTAAATCTCTCTCTTTTTTTAATCAAAGGGGGAGTGTTTGGTAAGCTGTTTGCATAGTCTTATGCTCAATACCTCTCCTCCAAGGCATCCCAGTATGTGCAATATTCATCTGTATATCCACAATAACCACAAATGATCAGTGCAGTCCTTGGTGTGAACACAGATCCTGCAGCCATGACCCTCACCAGGAAATCAGGGAGCCCCAAGTGTATGGAGCCCCAAGTGTATACCCTCCCACACAGCCACAGTGTTTCCACAGTTCCAGCACACAGGGCTCCCATAGTCAGCCAGCCCTCTGTCAGTTTTCCCAGCCAGACTCAAATGTCTCCTCTTGGCTCATTACTGGGTATATGGATTCAAACTGGCTCAGCTGTTGTTTGTCCAAAATTGTGTTCACCCTCTCTTGCCTAGTTACAGGACACCAGTGCAGGGTGGTTGGAGAGAGAAAAACGTGCCGCCACTTTTTCCTCTAGGTTGGTAGATACACTGTCTCCCACAGTGTTCCAAGCTGGACTCATCCACACTCTTTCCATAGCTTTATCACCAGTGGCTTGGGATAGTGAGTCTGGTCTCACCTGTGGTCTTGAGTTTTGCACATCCAAACCCTCTATGTATTTCCACATTGTCCTTCTAATTTATGTAAAGTTTCCTCTGCAGTTTTATCTCTAAGTCTTCCCTGAGATCCTGAGATTGCACTCTCTACTTTTTTATTTTTTTTAGTTATCTTCCCCTAGACTATAGCAGTAAGCTCCCTCCCTATTTCATCATCTTGGAATCTGTTCTGATTGCTAGCACATTTAGGTATCTTACATCCTTTTTTTTTAACTTTTATTTAATGAATATAAGTTTCCAAAGTACGAATAATGGATTACTATGGCTTCCCCCCCATACCGTCCCTCCCACCCACTACCCTCCACTTTCCCACTCCCTCTCCCCTTCCATTCACATCAAGATTCATTTTCGATTATCTTAATATACAGAAGATCAGCTTAGTATACCTTAAGTAAGGATTTCAACAGTTTGCTCCCACACAGAAACATAAAGTGAAAAATAATAGAAGATTTTTTTTAAATGATGATGAAATCAGATCAGACCTATTGTCATGTTTAATCCCAGTGAGAGTCAAGTTGGGGAGTTGATAGTTTCTTTTCTTTTTTTTTTTTTTTTTTACAGAGGATCAGTTTAGTATGCATTAAGTAAAGATTTCAACAGTTTGCACCCCCATAGAAACACGAAGTGAAATATATTATTTGAGTACTCGTTATAGCATTAAATCTCAATGCACAGCACATTAAGGACAGAGATCCTACATGAGGAGTAAGTGCACAGTGACTCCTGTTGTTGACTTTACCAATTGACACTCCTGTCTATGGCATCAGCAATCCCCCTATGCTCCAGTCATGAGTTTCCAAGGCTATGGAAGCCCCTTGAGTTCTCCGACTCTTATCTTGTTTAGACAAGGTCATAGTCAAAGTGGAGGTTCTCTCCTCCCTTCAGAGAAAGGTACCTCCTTCTTTGAAGACCTGTTTTTTCCACTGAGATCTCACTCACAGAGATCTTTTGCCAGAGTGTCTTGGCTTTCCATGCCTGAAATACTCTCATGGGCTTTTCAGCCAGATCCGAATGCCTTTAGGGCTGATTCTGAGGCCAGAGTGCTATTTAGGACATCTGCCATTCTATGAGTCTGCTGAGTATCTCACTTCCCATGTTGGATCACTCTCCCCTTCATTTATTCCATCGGTTAGTGTTAGCAGGTACTAGACTTGTTTATGTGCTCCCTTTGACTCTTAGTCCTTTCATTATGATCAATTGTGAACTGAAATTGATCACTTGGACTAGTGAGATGGCAAGGTCATTAGCAATCAGGGAAATGCAAATCAAAACCACAATGAGGTTCCACCTCACCCCAGTTAGAATGGCTCACATTCAGAAATCTACCAACAACAGATGCTGGCGAGGATGTGGGGAAAAAGGGACACTAACCCACTGTTGGTGGGAATGCAAACTGGTCAAGCCACTATGGAAGTCAGTCTGGAGATCCCTCAGAAACCTGAAGATAACCCTACCGTTCGACCCAGCCATCCCACTCCTTGGAATTTACCCAAAGGAATTTAAATTGGCAAACAAAAAAGCGGTCTGCACCCTAATATTTATTGCAGCTCAATTCACAATAGCTAAGACCTGGAACCAACCTAAATGCCCATCAACGGTAGACTGGATAAAGAAATTATGGGATATGTACTCTTTAGAATACTATACCACAGTAAGAAACAACGAAATCCAGTCATTTGCAACAAAATGGAGGAATCTGGAACACATCATGCTGAGTGAAATAAGCCAGTCCCAAAGGGACAAATACCATATGTTCTCCCTGATCGGTGACGACTGACTGAACACCAAAAAGGAAACCTGTTGAAGTGGAATGGACACTATGGGAAACGGTGACTTGATCAGCATAGCCCTGACTGTTAATGAACAACTTAATACATTATCCCTCTTAGTAGTTTTTTTGTCTGTTCTACTTAATATGACTGGTTTAATTCTGTAATTAATACACAGTTATTCTTAAGTGTTGAAATTTAACTGAAATGTGATCCCTGTTAAACATAAGAGTAGGAATAAGAGAGGGAAGAGATATATAATTTGGGACATGCTCAAGCTGACTTACCCCAGTTGGTAGAGTTAGAAACATACCAGGGGACTCCAATTTAATCCCATCAAGGTGGCATGTACCAATGCCATCTCACTAGTCCAAGTGATCAATTTCAGTTCACATCCTTTTTTTTTAAAAAATAAAGTTGCCATTTACTCTTTAAGATTTGTTTTATTTATTTGAAAGGCAGAGTTTCAGAGAGAGGTTGATCCAGAGAGACAGGAGTCTTCTTTCCACTTGTTCTTTCCCTAAATGTCTACGACAATTGGGACTGGGCCAGGCTGAAGCCAGGAGCCAGGAGCTTCCTCTTGGTCTCCCACATGGGTGCAGGAGCCCAAACTCCTGGGCCGCCCTCTGTTGCCTTCCCAGGAATATCAGCATGGAGCTGGATCAGAAGTGGAGCAGCAAGGACTTAAACTGGTGCCCATATGGGATGCCATGCTTTCACCCACAGTGACACACCACTGGTGCCACATCCAGTGTCCTAACCCCTCAGTTGAATTCCAATCTAGCAAACCCTGGTGTTTGTTATTCTTTGCATTTCAGCAGAAAGAATGAGATGCTTTGCTGGAGTGGACTAATGAGTCTATGTAGGCCAAACATTTCAGAGTTATTGAAGAGGAGGAATTTTGCTCACAAATTGCTTTGGCTGTCAAGTAGTGCTCCGGGCATGTGTTTCTCTTACAATGTCAAATAGCAAAGCTAACTACCAGGCTGCTCTTTCTCTTTGTGCTTTAGTGAAGGAGGTTCCTAAGTTCTGGCACCAGTTGGTTGTTGATGAAAATGATCTCCATCAGTCACTGGTAGGGAAGATAGCCACAACAGTGAGTAATGGACTTCATGATCAACTTTGGTCCTGCAGCAGATACTGGGTTGTGTCATTATAGCACTTTGCATTATCACTTACTGCCACATGACCAAGGAAGTGATGAGCTTTGTGGCACAAAAGAAGGCATCCTCAGGGATGATTCTTTCTGTTCATACTGATGCCCATGGGGAGGTAGGTACTTGGCAATTCTCACAGCTATTTGCCTTATTTTACATAATAATTAGATAATTATGAAGTACAACAGATTCTGCTTCATTATATCATGTAAGTTTGCAAAGAATCTCAGTTAACCTTGCAAAGTAGTTTCAATAATTCTAAAATATTGGAATAGTTAGCTAAAGTACATTGGCTTTGAAGAAGTGTATCATATTTAGATGCATAGTAAAAAAGAAAAGAAGAGATGGAGAAAGCTTTAATGACAGCCTATGAAATTATACATCTTCTGTGGTAGAGTGTAAGCTATGAATGTGCCTTCCAAACTTTGTGAGCAGGGGAACAGAGACTAATTGTTTTATATACTTAATGCCTATTTGTTACTGATGGAGAAGAGTATGGCTTGACCTTAATATTAGGGAAATAATGCAGGATTTCTCTTATTCCCAAATCTTGAAGACCTTTTCTCAAAGCTTGAATGTATCCTCATAAAATTTTTTTTTGGCCAGTGCCGCGGCTCAATAGGCTAATCCTCCACCTAGCAGTGCTGGCACACCGGGTTCTAGTCCCGGTCGGGGCGCTGGATTCTTTCCCAGTTGCCCTCTTCCAGGCCAGCTCTCTGCTGTGGCCCAGGAAGGCAATGGAGGATGGCCCAAGTGCTTGGGCCCTGCACCCCATGGGAGACCAGGAGAAGCACCTGGCTCCTGGCTTCGGATCAGCGCAGTGTGCCGGCCGCAGCGTGCCAGCCGTGGTGGCCATTGGAGGGTGAACCAGTGGCAAAAAGGAAGACCTTTCTCTCTGTTTCTCTCTCTCTCACTATCCACTCTGTCAAAAAAAAATTTTTTTTCCTCAATCATGGTGGAGTAAGATTAAATTTAATTTACTATTATAATATTCAATTTTTATAAATAGGCAAATGTACTTTGAAAAGTTCATGGGGAACTGGAATGAAAATAATTATTTTAGTGCAAAGAAATTTGAAATTATTTTGGTACAAAGAAATTTGAAATCGATCAATAGTTTTGTCATAATATACATTTTCATGAACTTTTCGATGACTGCTTATATGCATGGATTTCAATTTTTCCCCCAAGTTAACTTATCATTCTTATGTTTATATTTATTTTTTAAATTTATTTTTTATATTTTAATTTATTTTTAAAGGAATACAAATGTCATAAATACAATTTTAGGAAGATAGTTATTCTTTCCACCATACCTGCAATCCCACCCACACTCCCAAACCTCCTCCTCCTCCCTCTTTCCTTGCCAGTCCCATTCTTCTTTAAGATTCATTTTCTGTCTTTTTTTAAAATAATTATTTATTTATTTGAAAGTCAGAGTTACAGAGAGGTAGAGGCAGAGAGAAAGAGAGAGAGGTCTTCCATCCAATGGTTCACTCCCCAGTTGGCTGCAATGGACAGAGCTGCACTGATCCAGTAGCCAGGGAGCCAGGAGCTTCCTCCAGCTCCCCCAAATGGGTGCAGGAGCCCAAGGAATTGGGTCATCCTCCACTGCTTTCCTAGGCCACAGCAGAGAGCTGGATCAGAAGAAGAGCAACCAGAACTAGAACTGGTGCCCATAAGGGATGCCAGTGCTTCAGGCCAGGGTGTTAACCTGCTGAGCCAGTGCTGGCCCCTAAGATTCATTTTTCAATTAACTTTGTACATAGAAAACCAACTCTATACTAAGTAAATATTTCAACAATTTGTGTGTGCACACACACACACACACACATAACTGTTTGAGAACTAGTTTTACAGTTAACCCTCATACTTCAACTCATTGAGGACAGAGGTCCTGCATGGGGAGTTAGTGCACAGTGACTCCTGTTGTTAATTTAACAATTAACACTCTTGTGTATGATGTAAATAACCACCTGAGGTTCTTGACATGAGTTGCCTAGGCTTTGGAAACTTTTTGAGTCCACAAACTCCATCAGTATTTGACAAGGCCATACACAAAGTGGAAATTCTCTCCTCCCTTTAGGGAAAAATACATCTTTCTTTGATGACTTCTTTCCACTGGGGTCTCATTCACAGAGATCCTTCATGTAGAATATTTTTTGCCTCAGTGTCTTGGTTTTCCATGCCTAATATACTCTCACAGGCATTTCAGCTAGACCAGGAAGCCTTAAAGGCTGACTCTGAGGTCAGAGTGTTACTGAAAGTGATTACTTTTCTATGAGTCTACTGTGTGGACTGCTTCCCATGTTGGAACATCCTCTCCTTTTTGATTCTATCTATTATTATTACCAGGAAATTGATCCTATTTATATGATCTCCTTAGCACTTAATCCTATCTATATGTTCACTTTAACACTTAATATGATCACTTTAACATAAGATGGTGTTTTACCACCAAACAATAGGATTTGAAGCACATGACAAATTTTTAAACTGTACTCTTCTAAGTAAGTCCCTAGAAATGTATGCAGTACTATACAGCTTTATTTTTTTTTTATTTTTTTTTTGTTTTTTTTTTGATAGGCAGAGTGGACAGTGAGAGAGAGAGACAGAGAGAGAAAGGTCTTCCTTTGCCGTTGGTTCACCCTCCAATGGCCGCCGCTGCAGCCGGCGCACCGCGCTGATCCGATGGCAGGAGCCAGGATCCAGGTGCTTTTCCTGGTCTCCCATGGGGTGCAGGGCCTAAGCACCTGGGCCATCCTCCACTGCACTCCCTGGCCATAGCAGAGAGCTGGCCTGGAAGAGGGGCAACCAGGACAGAATCCGGCGCCCCGACCGGGACTAGAACCCGGTGTGCCGGCGCCGCAAGGTGGAGGATTAGCCTATTGAGCCACGGCGCCGGCTTATACAGCTTTATAGTTACAAACTTCCTCCTCCCTCTCTTATCCCTACTCTTATATTTTACTGAGATATATTTTCAGTTGATTTTATATACATATGATTACTCCATGTTAAGTAAAGAGTTCAGCAATTAGTATGAAGAAAAAAACAAAAAACTGAAACTGTTCCCTGACAGTCAAGAAGACAAGGGCAGCTCAAGTCATCCCCTTGAAGTGTCAATTTCACTACTACAGATTTCATTTTAGGTGCTGTACTCTCACAGATAAGTGAGAACATATATATTTGTCCCTTTAGGACTGTTTTATTTCACTAAGTATGATATTTACCAGATTCATCCATTTTGTAGCAAATCACTGGATTTTATTTTTTTTTGACCAGTCTGTAATTTTCTATAGTGTACATATCCCATAATTTCTTTATCCAGTCTTCTGTTGATGGGCATTTAGATTAGTTATTGTGAATTGAGCTGCAATAAATGTGGAGGTGCAGATAACTCTTTCGCTTACTGATTTCATTTCTCTTGGATAAATTCCCAGGAGTGGGACGGCTGGGTCATATGGTATGTCTTTATTCAGATTTTTGAGATCTCTGCATACTGTCTTCCATAGTGGCTTTACCAGTTTACATTCCCTCTAACAGTGGATTAGGGTACCTTTTTCCCCAAATCATCAACAGGTTTGTTGTTTGTTGATTTCTGTATGAAAGCCATTCTAATTGGGGTGAGGTAAAACCTCATTGTAGTTTTGATTCGCATTTTCCTAATGGCTAGTGATCCAGAGCATTTTTTCATGTGTCTGTTGGCCATTTGTATTTCTTCTTTTGAAAAACGTCTGTTTAAGTCCTTGGCATATTTCTTAACTTGATTGTCTGTTTTGTTATTTTGGAGTTTCTTGATCTCTTTATATAATCTGATTATTAATCCTTTATCAATTGCATAGTTTGCAAATTATTTCTTCCATTCTGTCTGTTGCTTCTTCGTTTTCCTACTGTTTTTTTTTTTTTAACAGTACAGAAGCTTCTCAATTTGATGTACTCCTATTTGTTAATTTTGGCTTTAACTCCCTGTGCCTCTGGAGTCTTTTCCAAGAATTCTTTGCCTGTGCCAATGTCTTTCAGGGTTTACAATATTGTCCAATAATTTGATGGTGTCAGGTCATAGATTTAGATCTTTAATCCATGTTGTGTGCATTTTTGTGTACGGTGTAAGGTAGGGGTCTTGCTTCATACTTCTGCATGTGGAAATCCAGTTTTCCCAGCATCATTTGTTGAAGAGACTGTCCTTGCTCCCTGGATTGGTTTTAGCTCCTTGGTCAAATATAAGTTGGTTGTTGATGCTTGGATATATTTCCGGTATTTCTATTCTGTTCCATTGGTCTATCCATCTGTTTTCCTACCAGTACCAGGCTGTTTTGATTACAACTACTTTGTAGTATGTCTTGAAATGTGGTATTGTGAACCTACTGCTTTGCTTTTGTTGTTTAAGATTGTATTAGCTATTCCAGGTCTCCTGTGTTTCCATGTGAATTTCAGCATCATTTTTTTCTAGATCTGAGAAGAATGTCTTTGGTATTTTAATTGGTACTGCATTGAATCTGTAAATCAATTTTGGAAGAATGGACATTTTGATGATATTAATTCTTCCGATCCGTGAACATGGAATATTTTTTCCATTTTTTCATATCATCTTCTATTTATTTCTTTAATGTTTTGTAATTCTGTTGGTAGAGATTTGATCTCTTCAGTTAAATTTATTTCAAAGTATTTAATTTTTTTTGTTGTTATTGTGAATAGGATTGATCTCGGAAGCCTTAGTATTATCTGTGTATGCAAAGGCTATTGATTTTTGTGCATAGACTTTATATCCTGCTGCTTTACCAAACTCTTATATGAGTTCCAATAGTCTTTTTTTTTTTTTTAAGAAATGTTTATTGTCAGTTGGGTGAAGCCTGATGGGCTGGGGGGAGAGGGCAAGAGAGTACAACTGAGTAACGGAGCATAAGAGAGAGGTCCTGTCAAGTCTTTGCCAGGGGGTGGGTAGGGTAGTTGGAGCACTGAATCCCATTAGGGTGGATGTGGAGCTGACACCAGTCGTTGGGTCATGGGGCTTAGGTCCGATGCCCACCATGCAAGGTGGTGATATGGGCCAGGGCCTAAGATGGCATCCAGGGTGTAGATGGAGCCACAGATAAGACTGTGCCATTTTACTAACAATCCCTCATTTTGCTTTTTTATAAAGCTATAATTGTATGGGATTACATCAGCCACAAATGTTCAGGAGGGATGGAGGGATGATGATCTGTCTTTAAAGCTACTTCCTGCCGACATGGGGTGATGAGTTACTCTCTACTGGCATGGGGCAGTGTCTCAAGCTGCAATCTTCTGGGTGGGGATCTGAGTATTGACTTTATATCCTGCCACTTTACAAAACTCTTGTGTGATTTCTAATAGTTTCTTAGTGGAGTCTTTTGGATCCCCTCTGTATAGAATCATGTCATCTGCAAATAGAGATAATCTGACTTCCTCATTCCCAATTTGTATCCCTTTGATTTGTTTTTTTTTTCTTGCCTACTGGCTTTGGGTAAAACTTCCAGGACTATATTGAACAGTGATGAGAGTGGGCATCCTTTTCTGGTACAGAATCTCAGTGAGAATGCTCCCAACTTTTCCCCACTCAATATGATGCTGGCTGTAGGTTTGTCATAAATTGCCTTGATTGTGTTGAGGAATACTCCTTCTAGACCCAGTTTGCTTAGAGTTTTCTTCATGAAAGGGTGTTGTATTTTATCAAATGCTTTCTCTGTGTCTATTGAGATAATCATATGGTTTTTGTTCTCCAATTTTTAATGTGATGTATCAAATTGATTGATTTTTTAATGGTGAACCATCCCTGCATAGCAGGGATAAATCCCACTTGGTCCGGGTGAATATTATTTCTGATATGTTTTTGGAATCAAGTGGCTAATATTTTATTGAGGTTTTTGTGTCTATGTTCATCAGGGATCTTGGTCTTTAATTCTCTTCATCTGTTCTATCTATTTCAGTTTATGAATTAAAGTAAAGCTGGATTCATAGAAGGAGTTTGGGAGGATTCCCTCCCTTTCAGTTGTTTTGAATAGCTTGAGATGAATTGGAGTAAGTTCTTTAATTGTCTGGTAGAATTCAGCACTGAAGCCAGCTGGTCCTGGGCTTTTCTTTCTTGGGAGGGTCTTTATTTCTGATACAGTCTCCTTCTTGGTTATTGGTCTGTTCAGGTTTTCTATGTCTTCATGGCTCAATTTATGTAGGTTGTATGTGTCCAGGAACTTATCTGTTTCTTGTAGGTATCCTAATTTGTTGGCATACAGCTCTTTGCAGTAATTACTGATTTTTTTGAATATTTGTTGATCTGTTGTTATATTTCGTTTTCATCTCTAATTATATTGATTTTTTTCTCCCTCTTTATTTGGATTAGTTTGGCCAATGATGTGTCAATTTTGTTTATTTTTTTCAAAAAACAATCTCATTGTTTCACTAATCTTTTGTATTCTTATTGATTATTATTATTATTTTTTTTTTTTTTTTGCTGTGGGGACTTTTATCTTTGTACTATGCCTCTGTAGATAAGTGCTTTCAGTGAATATTTAGAGGCTTGTAGTGGGTGTGGCCAGGGAGCTCCACTCAGTTCTCCAGGGATATGGGCTTGCCTAAGGTGACACACCCAGTTTTGGTGCAGTAAGTCTCTCTATCTCAGTGTTAACTTCAGATTCCCCAGCAATGTCTCTCACCAGATAACCAGGAAGCCCTGAACATGTGGAATCTCCTACTGTGACTGCCCAAAATCTCAGCCACAGAATGAGTCCTCCCACACACCCTCATTTTTTTCACAGTCCTGGTATGGAAGCCTCATACAATCACAAGCTCCCAACCCCCTGTGAGTTCTGCCCACCAGAGTCAGGAGTCTCCACTTGGCTGGTTGCTGGGCATGGACACTATCTGGCGCAGCTGTTACATATGTCCAAAATGGTTCTACACTGTTGGCTTGTTACAACACACTGTTGTAAAGTGATCAGGGAGAGAGAAATATGTCCCTCCTTTTTTTTTTTTCATCTTCTAGTTTGGCAGGTACACGATCCCCCATGGAACTCTAAGCTGGGTTCGCTCTAGGCTCTTCCTACAGTTTTATTGCCATTGGTTTGGGCTGCTGTGGTCTGGTGTCACCTCACTTTCTAATCTGGTGCATAGGCTCTCGTTTGCTAGAGTCTTGAGTTGTGGGCATAGACGTCCTCCACATAGGTCCACCATATCTGTCTAATTTCACTTGAGTTTCCTCTGATGTTTTCTCCCTGACTCTTCTCTGAGACTGCACTCTCTCCACATTTTTAAAACCATCTTTCCTGGATTAGAACAGTAAGCTCCCTCCCTACTCTACCATCTTGGATCCTCACTTATCTTTAAATTCCATTTTGCATGAAATTTTCAAGCATCCTCATATAATCATTAATTTATTGGGATGAGTCTAACTGACCTTTTTTTTTAGGAAGAAAAAATTAATTTAATTAATTTCTAAGCATTCCTAGTGTAGCCTTCCCTGTGATCTTGAAAGAACACGAAGTTCTTACACATTCTTGTTGTTGATAAGTGTTTTCCTGGGCTTAAGTTAAATATCTGGATCCCAATTAAGCTATTTAAGTTAGAGGATAGCTCATACTAAAGGTATGTTGGTGTCTATGAAAATGCTGTATTTACAGTGAATGATAGTTATAAATAATTTAATTTACTTAACTAAGCACCTTGCTAAAAAATTATCACTAAATATATGTAAAAGTTGAAAGGGACTAATCAAGGAAAGTAGAACAACGATACAATAAAGATAGAACATGAGGTAAAGCTAGTGGAAAATTAGAATGCAAAATGTATAGTGTGAAATCCTGAGGGAATGGTCAAATAATATTTGCCTGTGAACTTGTTGGCAATCAGTAAAAGCAGAAATCAATCAAGGTACATAGTTCAGATATCTGTAAGTTAAACAAGCTAATTGTTCAAAAGAAGCAGTCTATTGTTAATTTTTGAGGGAACTGATACCATCCCTAGGATGTAAAAGGTGATGTCCTAATTGATGTTCTCATCAATATCCTCACACTTACATCTTCAGTTTGTGCAGATGGTATAGCACCAGCATGATTCAGTAGAAGCAAAAGCAGTTTTAAAATTTTTCCTTGGGGAGAAAACATACTGACAAAAAGAAGTTCTATGTATATAGCTCTAGAGTGGTGTGGTTCAAACTGAGGACACACTGTTTAGAATGTTAAAGGGTTAGCTGGAGTATTTTTCCTTCAGGCAATTTTCCAGAAATATTATTTCCCTTGCTCCAAATCTTGATAAATCTTGAGTGTCAGTGAGTTTGAGGTTATACTCTCTGACAAGCCCTTCGACTGGAAATATTCTCTTTTACTTTCTATGGCTTTCAAATTCTGCTGGAAGGATTATACTGATGCCCTCTTATGAAGTTTGAGAAACTTCATGGAAGAAAAAAACCCACTTTTTACCACAGTGGGTTCATTATGTACCCAAGATCAGTGACATGATTGGAAGCTAAAATGGAATTTACTCCAACTCATAGACAAATGGTTACCCAGGATCTCTGAATGTTATGTCAAAAAGCATGGCCCTTATAATTTTATTCTAGAAAAGGTTTCCAAATGCCTACTTCAGTAATAAATAATTAGTAAAAAAGTTATCATAGAATAGTTAAAATTTTTTAACTTTTATTTAATAAATATAAATTTCCAAAGTACAGCTTTTGGATTACAGTGGCTTTTTCCTCTCCTTAACTTCCCTCCCACCCGTAACCCTCCCATCTCCCACTCCCTCTCCCATTCCATTCACATCAAGATTCATTTTTCAATTATTTTTATATACAGAAGATCAATTCAGTATATATTAAGGAAAGATTTCATCAGTTTGCACCCACACAGAAACACAAAGTGTAAAGTACTGTTTGAGTACTATAGCATTAATTTACATGGTACAACAATTAAGGGCAGAGATCCTACATGGGGAGTAAGAGCACAGTGACTCCTGTTGTTGACTTAACAATTTGACACTCTTGTTTATGGCGTCAGTAATCTCCCTAGGCTCTTGTCATGGGTTGCCAGGGCTATGGAAGCCTTTGGAGTTTGCCAACTCTGATCTTATTTAGACAAGGTCATATTCAAAGCAGAAGTTCCCTCCTCCCTTCAGAGAAAGGTACCTCCTTCTTTGATGGCCTGTTCTTTCCACTGGGATCTCACTTACAGAGATCTTTCACTTAGGTTTTTTGTTGTTGTTGTTGTTGTTTTGTTTTGTTTTGTTTTGTTTTTGCCACAGTGTCTTGGCTTTCCATGCCTAAAATACTCTCATGGGTTCTTCAGCCAGATCTGAATGCCTTAAGGGCTGATTCTGAGGCCATTCTATGAGTCTGCTGTGTATCCTACTTCCCATGTTGAATCGTTCTCTCCTTTTTAATTCTTTCAGTTAGTATTAGCAGACACTAGTCTTGTTTATGTGATCCCTTTGACTCTTAATCTTTTCATTATGATCAATTGTGGTCTGAAACTTATCACTTTAATTAGTGAGATAGCATTGGTACATGCCACCTTGATGGGATTGAATTGGAATCTCCTGGTATGTTTCTACCTCTACCATTTGGGGCAAGTCTGATTGAGCATGTCCCAAACTGTGAATCTTCTCTTTCCTTCTCTTTTTCTCACTCTATGTTTCACAGGGATCACTTTTCAGTTAAATTTCAACACCTAAGAGTAATTGTGTGTTAATTAAAGAGTTCAACTAATAGTATAAAGTAGAACAAAAGAAATACTAAAAGGGATAAAGTATTAAGTTGTTCATCGACAGTCAGGAGAAGGGCTGATCAAGTCACTGTTTTTCATGGTGTCCATTTCACTTCAGCAGGTGCTTTTTGGTGTTCAGTCAGTTGTCGCCGATCAGGGAGAACATATGATATTTGTCCCTTTGGGACTGGCTTAATTCACTCAGCATGATGTTTTCCAGATTCCTCCATCTTGTTGCAAATGACCGGATTTCTTTTTTTTTTTTAACCACTGTATAGTATTCTATAGAGTACATATCCCAGAATTTCTTTATCCACTTTACCGTTGATGAGCATTTAGGTTCATTTCATGCCTTAGCTATTGTGAACTGAGCTGCAATAAACATTGAGATGCAGACAGCTCTTTTGTTTGCCAATTTAATTTCCCTTTGGTAAATTCCAAGGAGTGGGATGGCTGGGTCATGTAGTAGGGCTACAGTCAGGTTTCTGAGGAATCCCCAAACTGACTTCCATAGTGGCTTTACCAGTTTGCATTCCCACCAACAGTGGATTAGTGTTCCTTTTTCTCCACATCCTTGCCAGCATCTGTTGTTAGTTGATTTCTGTATGTGAGCCATTCTAATAGGGGTGAGCTGAAACCTCATTGTGGTTTTGATTTACATTTTCCTGATGGCTAGTGATCCTGAACATTTTTTCATGTGCATGTGTTTATAGGCCGTTTGGATTTCCTCTTTTGAAAAATGTCTATTGAGGTCCTTGGCCCATCTCTTAAGTGGGTTGTTTGTTTTGTTGTTATAGAGTTTCTTGATCTCTTTGTAGATTCTGGTTATTAATCCTTTATCAGTTGCATAGTTTGCAAATATTTTTTCCCATTCTGTTGGTTGCCTCTTCACTTTCCTGACTGTTTCTTTTGTAGTATAGAAACTTCTCAATTTGAAGTAATCCCAATTGTTGATTTTGGCTTTGACTGCCTGTGCCTCTGGGGTCTTTTCTAAGAAGTCTTGCCTGTGCCTATTTCTTGCAGTGTTTCTCCAATGTTCAATAATAATAATTTGATCGTGTCAGGTCGTAGATTTAGGTCTTTAATCCATGTCGAGTGGATTTTTGTGTAAGGTGTAAGGTAGGGGTCTTGCTTCATGTTTCTTCATGTGGAAATCCAGTTTTCCCAGCAACATTTGTTGAATAGATTGTCCTTGCTCCAGGAATGGCTTTCAGATGCTTGATCAAATATAAGTTGATTGTACATGTTTGGGTTGATTTCTGGTGTTCTATTCTGTTCCATTGGTCTATCCATATGTTTCTGTACTAGTACCATGCTGTTTTGATTATACCTGCCCTGTAGTATGTCTTAAAATCTGTTATTGTGATGCCTACTGCTCTGTTTTCGTTGTACAAGATTGCTTTAGCTACTCGAGGTCTCCTGTGCCTCCATATGAATTTCAGCAGATCTGAGAAAAATGTCTTTGCTTTCTTGATTGGTATTGCATTGAATCTATAAATTGCTTTTGGGAGAATGGACATTTTGATGATATTAATTCTTCCAATCCATGAGCATGGAAGATTTTTCCATTTTTTGGTATCCTCTTCTATTTCTTTCTTTAAGATTTTATAATTCTCATCATAGAGGACTTTGCCATCCTTGGTTAAGTTTATTCCAAGATATTTGCTTTTTTGTTGCTACTGTGAATGAGATTGATCTTAGAAGTTCTCTCTCAGCCATGGCATTGTCTGTTTATACAAAGGCTGTTGATTTTTGTGCATTGATTTTATACCCTGCTACTTTGCCAAAATCTTCTATGAGTTCCAATAGTCTCTTAGTGGAGTTCTTTGGATCCCCTAAATAAAAAACCATATCATCTGCAAAGGAGGATAGTTTGACTTCTTCCTTCCCAATTTGTATCCCTTTAATTTATATTTCTTGCCTAATGACTGTGGCTAAAACTTCCAGAACTATATTGAATAGTAGTGGTGAGAGTGGGCATCCCTGTCTGGTACCAGATCTCAGTGGAAATGCTTCCAACTTCTTCCCATTCAATAGAATGCTGGCTGTGGGTTTTTCATAAATTGCCTTGATTGTGCTGAGGAATGTAGTGAGAGAAAGCTGTAAACTGTGGACATAGCTGTCCTCATGGGCATCTATTGAGATAATAATATGGTTTTTCTTCAGGGTTTGTTAATGTAGTGTATCACATTGATAGATTTGCGAACGTTGAACCATCCATGCATACCAGGGGTAAATCCCACTTGGTCTGGGTGGAAGATCTTTCTGATGTGTTGTTACATTCAATTAATCAGAATTTTATTGAGGATTTTTGCATCTATGTTCATCAGGGATATTGGTCTGTAATTCTCTTTCAATGCTGCATCTTTTTACGGCTTAGGAATTAAGGTGATGCTGGCTTCATAGAAAGAATTTGGATGTGAAGTAATGCTATAACTAATACTGAAACAGTATTTTATACTTTGTATTTCTGTGTGGGTGTAAAATGATGAAATCTTTACTTAATATATACTGAAATGATCTTCTGTACATAAAGATAATTGAAAATGAATCTTGATGTGAATGGAATGGGAGAGGAAGCGGGAGATGGGCGGGGTGTGAGTGGGAGGGAAATTATGGGGCGGGGAGCCACTACAATCCATTAACTGTACTTTGAAAATTTATATTTACTAAGTTAAAGAAAAAAGAAACCACAAAAAAAAGAATTTGGGAGGATTCCCTCTTTTTTGATTGTTCTGAATAGTTTGAGAAGAATTAGAGTTAATTCTTCTTTAAATGTCTGGTAGAATTCAGCAGTGAATCCATCCGGTCCTGGGCTTCTCTTGGTTGGGAGGGCCTTTATTACAGTTTCAATTCCTTTCTCAGTTGTGGGTCTGTTTAGGTTTTCTATTTCTTCATGGTTCAATTTAGGTAGGTTGCATGTGTCCAGGAATGTATCCATTTCTGATAGATTTCCCTGATGATTCTTTTTATTTCTGTGGTGTCTGTTGTTACATTCCTTTTTCATCTCTGATTTTATTGATTTGGGTCTTTTCTTTTTTTATTTAGTTGGGCCAATGTTGTGTCAATTTTGTTCATTTTTTCAAAAAACCAGCTCTTCATTTGGGTGATTTTTTTGTAATGTTTTTGGATTCAATTCTGTTGATTTCTTCTCTGATTTTAATTATTTCTCTTCTCCTACTAAATTTGGGTCTGGTTTGCTGCAGTTTTTCTAGATCCTTGAGATGCACTGATTGCTTATTTATTTGGTGCCTTTCCAATTTCTTGATGTAGGCACCTATTGCTATAAACTTTCCTCTTAACACTGCTTTTGCTGTATCCAATAAGTTTTGATATGTTATGTTGTTATCCTCATTTACTTCCAGAAGTTTTTGATTTCTCTTTTGATTTCTTCTATGACCCAAGTTCATTCTGGAGCATGTTGTTCAGTCTGCATGTGTTTGCATATGCTCTAGGGATTCCTGAGTTACTACTTTCCAGCTTCATTCCACTGTGGTCTGAGAAGCTGCATGGTAGAATCCAAAAATCTACAGCCAACTTGTATGTGATCAAGCATCTGAAAGCCATTCCTGGAGCAAGGACAATCTATTCAACAAATGTTGCTGGGAAAACTGGATTTCCACATGAAGAAACATGAAGCAAGACCCCTACCTTACACCTTACACAAAAATCCACTCGACATGGATTAAAGACCTAAATCTACAACCTGACACGATCAAATTATTATTATTGAACATTGGAGAAACACTGCAAGAAATAGGCACAGGCAAGACTTCTTAGAAAAGACCCCAGAGGCACAGGCAGTCAAAGCCAAAATCAACAATTGGGATTACTTCAAATTGAGAAGTTTCTATACTACAAAAGAAACAGTCAGGAAAGTGAAGAGGCAACCAACAGAATGGGAAAAAATATTTGCAAACTATGCAACTGATAAAGGATTAATAACCAGAATCTACAAAGAGATCAAGAAACTCTATAACAACAAAACAAACAACCCACTTAAGAGATGGGCCAAGGACCTCAATAGACATTTTTCAAAAGAGGAAATCCAAACGGCCTATAAACACATGCACATGAAAAAATGTTCAGGATCACTAGCCATCAGGAAAATGTAAATCAAAACCACAATGAGGTTTCAGCTCACCCCTATTAGAATGGCTCACATACAGAAATCAACTAACAACAGATGCTGGCAAGGATGTGGAGAAAAAGGAACACTAATCCACTGTTGGTGGGAATGCAAACTGGTAAAGCCACTATGGAAGTCAGTTTGGGGATTCCTCAGAAACCTGACTGTAGCCCTACTACATGACCCAGCCATCCCACTCCTTGGAATTTACCAAAGGGAAATTAAATTGGCAAACAAAAGAGCTGTCTGCATCTCAATGTTTATTGCAGCTCAGTTCACAATAGCTAAGGCATGAAATGAACCTAAATGCTCATCAACGGTAAAGTGGATAAAGAAATTCTGGGATATGTACTCTATAGAATACTGTACAGTGGTAAAAAAAAATGAAATCCGGTCATTTGCAACAAGATGGAGGAATCTGGAAAACATCATGCTGAGTGAATTAAGCCAGTCCCAAAGGGACAAATATCATATATTCTCCCTGATCGGTGACAACTAACTGAGCACCTAAAAGGAAACCTGTAGAAGTGAAACTGACACTATGTGAAACAGTGACTTGATCAGACCTTGTCCTGACTGTCAAGGAATATGATTTCTGTTTTGTGTAGAGTTCTGTTTAGGGCATTTGCCGCTATTGAATTTGTGAATTCAAGATGCTTCCATAGCCTTGTCAGCTCATGAAAAGAGCCTCGGGTGAATACTGACATCAAAAATAAGAGTGTCAATTGTTAAAGCAACAACAGGAGTCACTGTGCACTTACTCCCCACGTATGATCTCTGTCCTTTATGTGTTCTACCATGCAAATTAACAATAAACTAGTATTCAAACTGTTCTTTATACTTTGTGTGTCTTTGTGGGTGCAATCTGTTGAAATCTTTACTTAGTTGTTATATACTAAGTTGATCTTCTCTATATAAAGATAATTAAAAATGAATCTTAATGAAGAACATGATGGGAGAGGGAGTAGGAGATAGGATGGTTTGTAGGTGGGAGGGTGATTATGGGAGAAAAACTGCTATAATCCAAAAGCTGTGCTTTCAAATTTATATTTATTAAATAAAAGTTTCCTAAAAACCAAAATAATGAAGGTCTTTATGGTCTTAAAGCTGTATCTACAAAGACATTGAATCTGTTAAAAACTGATTAAATATTTAAAAATTAAAATTTGAAAAAAATGTTACTAACATAGTTTCTAAAAAGCTTTCAGGATTCTCATAATCTAAAAAATAATAAAGCAGGTATTTCAGCTGACTCAAAAAAAATAAGGCTCTCTCTTCCTTTGTTTGGTTTGAAAGGGAGGTTTTGCCTATTTACTGTGCTCATAGCAAAGTAAATCTAAGCATGAAATCGTAATTTAAGCTTTCATTTTGGCAATGCTATTAATACAGAAAATGTTATGCATCCCTTTTATAATATCCAAATGTTATATTGTACATCCGGAAGAGTCCTTTAGTATAGAATCAGTTTCCCATATGGAAGAGAATAGAGAAATGTAGTAAAAAGTCAGGCTTCCGAGATAGCTTACTGCCCATAACAATATCAAATGAAAACTTAGCAAGCAATTTCAACCATTAAATAATAACTTATGAATACATTTATCAGAAGGTCCAATGCCTTCTATAAATTTTAAGAATACATGTATTTGGAAACATCTCTTAAATGTGTAACTTGATGTAGCTTGTTTGACCTGCAACCTGAAGCACAAACATGTAAAAACAGTTTTACTTTCTTTCTATCAACAAATTTTGCTTTTTTGTATTTGTTGAGACTTGCTTTATGGCCTGGCCTATGGTCTATCCTAGAGAAAGTTCCATGCTCTGCTTAGAAGAATATGCATTCTGCAAATGTAGAATGAATAGTTCTAGATTTCTGTTAGGTCTATTTGGTCTATAGTGTCGATTAACTCTGCTGTTGCCTTGCTGATTTTCTGTCTGGTTATCTGTCCTTTGCTAAATGTGAGGTATTGATGTCCCCTTTACTATTGTATTTGAGTCTATGTCTCCCTTTAGATCCCTTAACATTTCTTTTAAATAACCAGATGCCCTGTAATTAGGTACATAAACAGTTAGAATAGTTACATCTTCCTGTTGAATTGATCCTTTAATCATTACATAGTGTCCTTCTTTGTCTCTTTTAACAATTTTTGCATTAAAGTCTATTTTATCTGATATTAGGATGTTTACACCAGCTCTTTTTTGGTTTCTGTTGGCATGGAATATCTTTTTCCATCCTTTCACTTTCAGTCTGTGTGCATATTTTTGGTGGGATGTGTTTCTTGTAGGCAGCAAATAGATGAGTTTTGTTTTTTAATTCTTTCAGCCAGTATGTGTCTTTTAACTGGAGAGTTAAGGCCCTTTACATTGGTGGCTATTTATAAGTAATGACTTTGCCCTGCCATTTTTCCAAAATTATTCCTATTTTTTATTTTGAATTTCCTTTTAACTTTTACTGAGAAATTTTCTCCCTTTACCTTCTTTCATAGTGATGATCATGTTTCTGTTTCTTTGTGTAACACATCCTTAAGCATCTTTTGTAGGGCTGGATGGATGGTGACAAATTCTTTTTATTTCTGTTTCTTATGGAAGGTCTTTATTTTACTTTCATTCATAAATGAGAGCTTTGCTGGGTATAATATTCTTAGTTGACAGTTTTTTTCTCTTAAGACTTGAGGTATATCTCACCATTCTCTCCTAGCCTATAGGGTTTCTGATGAGAAATCCACTGTGAGTCTAATTGGAGAGCCTCTGAAAGTAATCTGGCATTTCTGTTGTGCACATTTTAGAATCTTCTCTTTATGTTTTACTGTGGTGAGTTTGATTACAATGTGCCATGGAGATATTTTCTCCTCATGTCTATTAGGAGCTCTATGTGCTTCCTGTACTTGGATGTTTCTTGCTTTCTCCAAATTTGGGAAGGTTTCTGTTATTATTTCACTAAAAAGGCCTTCTAATATTTTCTCTCTTTCTACACCTTCAAGAACTGCTGGAACCTGAATGTTGGTTCATTTTATAGTATTCTATAGCTTCCAAGCAGTATTTTTTAGTTTTAAATTTCCTCTTTTTATCTTTGGTTTGGCTATGTAATTTCCTGTGCTTTGTCTTCTAAGTCTGATATTCTTTCTTCTGCTTCACCCATTCTGCTGTTAAAGATCTCCACTGCATCTTTTATTTGTTCTATTGAATTCTTCATTTCATTTTGGTTTCTCTTTCAGACCTCAATTTCATGGGAGAAATTTTCTTTCATGTCCTATACAGATTTCAGTAGTCTGTGCATTTACTTTTATGTAATCTTATGATCAATTTTTTGAATTCCATTTGTTATATTTCTTCCATCTCACAGTCTTCACAATCCAGTATTGAAGTATTGTGTTCTTTTGGGAGTATCATGTTGTCTTCCTGGTTCTTGTTTCTTGAACGGGTACATTTGTTGTTCAACATTTGTGGAGATACTCCTTGATTTCTTCTTCTCCTCCTCTTTCTCCTCCTCCCCGTACCCCTCTCCCTCCTCTCCTCTCCTCCTCCCTCTGTAGATAAGTGGATTGTGTTTCAGTGACTATTTAGAGGCTTGTAGTTGGTGTCCCCAGGGAGCTCTGTTTAGTTCTCCACTGTTAAGGGTGTGCCTGAGGTGAAACACCTAGGTTTGGTGTGGAAAATCTCTCTTTTTTTTTAATCAGAAGGGAAACTTATTCCGCTCAGCTGAGCTCCTCTTCTCAAAGGAGACCAGTGCCTGATTGCTAAACTCAGTGGGTATAATATTCGTCCGCTCTGTCCTGAGGACCACACAAAGGATCTGTACAGTGCTCAGTGTAAGTTCAGATTCCCCTGCAATGTCTCTCACTAGGTAACCAGGAAGCCCTGAGCATGTGGAGTCTCCTAGTGTGACTGCCCAAAATCCCAGCCACATGTCAGTCCTCTCACACATCCTCATTTTGTTAAAGTCCTGGTATGGAAACCTCATACAGTCACAGCTCCCAGCCCCCTGTTTGTTCTGCCCACCAGAGTCAGGAGCTTCCATTTGGCTGGTTCCTGGGCATGGACGCGAGCTGGCACAGCTGTTAGGTATGTCCAAAATGGCGCCTGCTCTATCAGCTTGTTACTGGATGCTGTTGTAAAGTGATCAGGGAGAGAGAAACATGTCCATCCTTTTTTTTTCTCCCCTAGTTTGGCAGGAACCCTACCCCCCACTGGGCTCCAAGCTGGGTTCTCTCTTGGCTCTTCCTGCAGTTTTATTGCCATTGATTTGGGCTGCTGTGGCCTGGTGTCACCTCACTTTCCAATGCTGGTGTGTAGGCTCTTAGCTGCTGGAGTCCAGTTGTGTGTATCCACGCCCTCCACTTAGGTCCACCGTGTCCCTTTAATTTCAGTAGAGTTTCCTCTGACATTTTCTCCCTCTTTCCTGAGCTACACTCTCTCCACTTTTTAAAAACTATCTTCTCCTGGACTAGAGCAGTAAGCTCTGTCCCTATTCCACCATCTTCACACCATCACTGATTACTTCTAAGTAATACTATGACCAATTTTTTTGAATTTCATTTCTGATATTTCTTCCATCTTCATTTTCACATTCTAATATTGAGGTGTTGTTTTGTTCTTTTGGAGGCATCATGTTGTCTTCCTTATTCTTGTTTCTTGAATTGCCACATTTATTTTGGGTATTTATGGAAATAGTTGTTGGTTTTTTTCCCTCTGTTGGGTTTTATATTTGGACTATGCCTCTGTAGATTAGTATGGTGTCTGCTTCTTCAGTGAATACCCAGGGGTATGTGCTGATTGTGGCCAGGGAGCTCTGTTCAGTGCCCCAGGGTGAGGAGAGTGTCCAGGTGACACCCAAATTGAGCATGGTAAAGCTCTTCTTTTTTTCTTTTTTCCATCAGAGGGGAAGTTTGATCAGCTCTATTGGTGTAGTCTTATGCTCACCTTCTCTCCTCCAAAGAGACCAATGCCTGGTTGCTAGCCCAAGTGGTTATAGCATTCATTCATGCTGCCACAAGAACCACCCTAAGGATTCATGCAGTCCTTGATGTGAGCATGGATCCCACAGCAGTGACCCTCACCGGAGAATCAGGGAGCCCCAAATGTGTGGAGCTGCCCACAGTGACTGTCCAAAGACCCAGCACCTTTCACCCACCCATGCAACCACAGTGTTTCCACAGTCCCAACACACAGGGCTCCCACAGTCACAAGCACCCAGCTCCCTGTCAATGCTCCCAGCCAGACTCAGGCGTCTCCTCTTGGCTCCTTACTTGGTGCACAGGCACAAGCTGGTGTAGGTTTTACTTATAGCCAAAATGACACCTCCCTTCTCTTGGCTAGTTACAGGACGCTAATACAGGGTGGTCAGGAGAGAAAACTGTGTCCCCATTTTGTTTCTCTAGGTTGGCAAGTTCTCTGTCCTCCACAGTGCTCCAAGCCAGACACACACCAAGCTTTTTCCGTGGCTTTGTCACCCGTGGCTTCGGCTGCTGCAGTCTGGTCTCACCTCATTGTCCAAAACTGATGTTGAGGCTCTAGGCTGCTAGGGTCCTGAGTTGTGCACACCCACACATTCCACATAGAGCCACATTGTCCCTCTAATTTGCATGGAGTTTCCTCTGCCATTTTCTCCCTAATTCTTCCCTGAGATTGCATTCTCTCCATTTTTTTTTAAACTATCTTCCCCTAGACTAGAGCAGTAAACTCCCTGTCTATTCTCCCATCTTGGTCTCCTGAAACATATGTTTATGATTGGCCTAAATTTTGTTGACACTCATAGTAACCATTCATTAAACAATCAGACAACCAACCAGCTGTTGCATCTTGGTGTCTCCTTTAGTGTTCTCCATATATGTCATAGATAAGCAGTTCTGCTACAATTAGAAAAACTGAAATTAAAAATACGTTTGTGAAATTCTTCTATTATGTTTGTAACTATGCCAGTTTTTATTTGATTTGTCAAGTGTTAGCTATTAATGATCAGGAACTGACATTAGAGGAAGTCCAGAATGGTTTTCTCCATTTCCCATTCTTCTCCCAAGTGGCACATGAGTCCAGGCCTTTTAGTCACAAATAGACCAAAAACAAAAGAAATTTTAGGTTAGTAAAAACTCAGGAACATCTCTCCAGACGTGTTGGTTGGATATAGTTTTCTTTTTCTGCCTTGTTCCCAAGGGAAGCTGCTAGATGATACCACAAATATGATCTGGCTAAAAGATCAACTGAAACTTAGCATTTTGAGGACCTCAATCTCCCTGTCACAAGCCTACTGATTTGACCTGGCTTAGTCTTCTTCTCCTTCATGTCCTTTCATCTCTCTAATACCTGAATTCAGTTTTCTTTGTTTTGGGTGATGTGGTTGTACTCAGAGCTATGCCCAGTAGCTGCCCATCTGACAGCCTGCTTCTGCCTTCATTCAATAATTTACCCCCTTACATTTGGCCTCCTCTCAAATAGGAAGAACCAATGTCCTGGAATTAATGTTATGCTTTAAATATGGGAAAAGTATGCATATATATATATATATATATATATATATATATATATAATTGGGTGAAGCAATACATAATTACTTAAATAAGGTTCAGAGAGAAGTGGTAAGTAGGGAAATATCATTCTTGTGTGTAGACACCATTGAATATTGGTAGGTAATTATTTTATTAAAAAAATGCCTGCTGGTATTAGACATTAAAACCCAAAGATAAACTATTCAAAAAGCAAATTGTACCCTTGATATCATCCAGTATTTTTCTTTTAATGCTACACATTGATGTGAAGAACATCCCAATGCCTCTGCATAGGAACAGAAATGAATACAATAAAAATTGTCTGGGACAGAAAATCACTCCTGCAAGTTTGGAAATTTCCTTGTTCCAAAGGAAGAGTGGACTTTGGTAACTGTTGGTGAAGTGATGGTGGTTAAAAGAGATGGGAGAATTAGAATTTCAAAGTGGGTGGGCAGGAAATAGAATCTGTCCATTAAGAAATCATAGGTGGAGAAGAGGACATTTGAGAGGAACACTCTGTGGCATAGACACAATAGTTCTGTGTAGTGAGACCTCAAACTTTTCTACAGAGAACAAATACCAAGTGCCAGTTAGCAATGCCAGGAGACACTGTGTCTGGGCTTTCAATTCCCTACCAGTTTCTTTGCTTGGAATTTTCTCTCATGGATTAGCATAGGGAAAACATCCAGCAAGGGAAGCATGTAAGTTTGTTCCATGGGCTGTCTTTCCCACACCTCAAAACAAAACTCAGTAAAAGTCTTCAGAGGGAAAGGGCCCAGTGCTTGGGATAGCTGAAGATTGGGACAGTGAAGGGATCACCACTATCTTGCTGTCTACATTTCCTCAGGCTATGATTGTCATTAAACTAGTTTTTTAACACCCTAACGCTGATTTATTAAGTTGGCTGAACTTTTCCAGCCGATCTCTGAATTAAGAGTCACTCTGCATTAATAGGACTTCCTCTAGTCAGGCATCTCTGAGCATTCTGTCTCTGTTACCTAGTCGTGCCATCTGTCACTGTACTACCTGTGTCACTGAGTTGTGAACCATAATACTTATACTTCGTCAGCTTCCAAATGGTTCCATGATCTGTCAGCAATGATCGAGGCAGTGCAATGAGACATGACAGGACATTTCCAAGTAATTTTTTAGGAAGGCCCAGGAAGGAAAATTTTGAAGCCTGGGGACATTTGAAGTCACTCCACCTTGAGTCACTCTCTTGAGGTCTCTAAATTTTCAGTAGTAGGTCTATTTTAATTTTTTTATACCCTGAAGCAAAAGTTCATATATCTGATTTTAATTTGGCACGATAGGCTGATACAGGCATGCTGTATAAAACACTAGTACACACTCTTCTGCACATCCAGGAGGTTGTCTGTGTGTGTGGGACAAAGCAAGAGAAGGGTTAAGGTAAGAGATAGTGTGTGGTGGGAGTGTAGTTGTCTGTGTTTGAACAAGTGTTTGAGTGAGGGTGAGAAATTTGGGAGGTAAATTGCTTTGAATGGTAGAAAGCTTTAGAGATGTGGGTAGAGGAAGGTCACATTTACTTATTTAGAATTTGCTATCTTCCAGGTGTCAGGCTATTGCTTACATATACATTATGTTATTTATCTCTTAAGAGAGCTCCTTGTGATTAAGTAGCAGGAGGTCTATGCTTTCAAAAAATAGATAAGGATGTAAACATTTTTATAGACAGTTTGGACTTGAATCATGTTCATATATACAATCAGTGGTATTGTATATGACCTTGAACAATTTAAGATAGGTCAGGTTCTAGAGTATATGCTATTCCATAATAAATTAGTAGTGTGAGTTTTAATAATTTTTTGGCTGTCCCTTTGAATCCTACATCCCCCAGAATGGTTTTAGGATGGGTCCAATTCTTAGAAACTATTATCTATAGCTAAAGAGCAAGATTTTTTTTTCTAGCCTTATTTCCTATCATTTGAAAACCATTTATTCTCTCTTTACCGCTGTGGCACTCTGTCTGGAAATAGACGCAATGTATCATTTTCCACAATAATGGAAGGTGGGCCAGGAATTACCTATAATTTGTTTCTCCATCCAGGCACATCAAACTAAGTTATGATGAAAGTGGAGCAGCAACCTTGATCACCTACCATTTTATAGCTGATGTGATTGTTTTTATGAAGCCTATAACGTTTTTAACACTATGGCTATGATGATCCTGATTCTTGTCTCAGCGGAATAATATTGTAAAAGTTGTCTATTCTGATTGCAGAGGATGAGAGAATGACTTGCTAGTGACAGGGTTTGAGATAAAATTGCACAAATTCTACTCCTGTTGCCCTCTATGGACTGACCATAAGGAACCTTTGGCCACCATTCTGCTACCTCTGAATTATTCAGTTTTCTGTTTGGCAGGGGGTTGGGAAGGTGGGGCATGTGGTACAAGGGAGCTGTTATAAGATAAGCAGCATTTTAACATGAAATTTCTCCTAGGCCAATATTTTCAAAGAGAAGACATTGGTCAAATATGTTAGTGGGCACAGCCTCATTATTTGAGGAGAATGTAGAGCAAGATACTAGTTTGCTGTCCTTTCCCTAACACTGATTTACTTTAGAAATAGCATATAATCTAGATTCTGACCCATCTTAAATTGTTGAAGGTCATATATAATCCCTGTGATAGTACATATGAACTTGATAAAGTTTTAGTCTCTGGTAATTAAAATACTTACATCCTTATCCATTAAAAATTAGGCATCCTGCTACTGAACCTATTACAACTATTGTTTCCCTTTTAGTGAAGCCTTGTAGCAGAAGGAAGAGGCATGTAGGGAAGTATGGACTAGCAAAAGCATCCCAGTCATGGAGTTTAGTATCTAATTTTCCCTTCACAAATGGTAACAGAACATTCATTATTGGTCATATTTATACTAGGGTCCATAGGGATGAATAAGGAGATGCTATCCTCAGCAAAATCCAGGGACATGGACCATTAAAACCTCTAATACATCTTGATAACTGTTATAATAATATTAACATACAATGATGAAACTTCTAGGAAATGTGATCAGGAAAGACTTTCTAGAGAGGTGCTATAATTTGACATTATTAACAGAGGTTGAATAACAGTTTACAAGGCAAAATAAAGATGAGGGGGGTTCTCTAGGCATAAAAAGCAAACAGAAACAAGCAGAGACATGACAAGTGATAATGAGGGCACATGGTAAGTATTTATGGGAGGGATGTATCTGGGAAGTAGATCTGAAAATTTATGCTGGAACAATTTTGTGAAGAGGTTGGAATGGCATAATAATTTGGACTCAATACTGTAGGTCTTAAGTCATAGATTTAATCATCTACACGGAACAAGGGAGTAATATGAATGAGTGGCACTGATCAAGCAGTGGTGGTGGTCCCTTGAGCAGTAACGTCCCTTCTAAGGAAGGCAGCTAGGATTCTATTTTCATGGGTATTGATATTACTAGTGCTTGAATCCTGTATTTCCAAATAATTCCAATTTTCCAAGAGAAAACTGAAATAGCATTTTTATATGAGCTCTCATAATAACTGAATGTCAGAAACAAACAAACAAAAAAATTGGAAGCACCTAGGGGTCAAGCAAACCCAGTTTTAAGATCCATTTCTGCTTATAAGCCAGTAGCTTCTCACTGTAGCTGGAGACAAATAAGTCCCATAGACATTTCTACTCAATAAACCAATTCAATTCTTTGTGCTTTTAGAAAACCAATTCTGGAGCAGATCAGGCAAAGGAAGATGATACTTCAGGTAAGAATTCAGCTGGACAGCCAGAGTCAGAGAAGAGGTAAATCTTGATCTCAGGCAGTTGCTGGGTGGCAAATGAGTGGAGTGGAAAAAATGGAGTGAAGCCTTGAAGTACCTGGTCCCTGTGATGTGGAGGCGAGGATGTGAATGCCTTCACGGGTATACCAGTGAGGATGCAAAGCTGTTAAGTGTGGGTAGAAAATGAAAGATGTTTCTGTCGTGTATCTACTGGGTAATGATTCCATTTTGCTACTTGTGTATTCTACATTTCATTTTTAGCGTATATTTGTGCTTCCTACTTGCTACTCCATCAGTCTGGTAGAAATTATCTGGAATAAAAGGAATACATTTTGTCTGAATCCAAATAAATTACCCTTTTCCCTTCTTTCCATTCATACTCCAACTGCCAGATTTCAGACTCTTTCCCTGTGTAGTATTAAACACATTGATGTGGTTGAAGCAATGAGCTGAAAGTATTTTAATCTTTGATGGATAGCAGCAGCCAAGAATTTATGAGTCAAATTCTTTTCAAGTTTGAACATAATGACTTTTGCCTTTTCTGCCTCTGTTTGTTCTCTTGCATTTTACATTTTGCGACAGTGAGTCAGACACTCTATTATTCTATTCAGCAGCCTTGACATCAGCAGAAAATTTGCATGAACTACAAAAGGGATGATTCTATATTATTGTCTTCATTTTGAAGTGATGTTTTATTGGACTGGAGATTTTCAGCAGCTTCTCCATTAGAAATGAATTTGTACAGGCCTTGTATGCTGTCCATTGATTGACTTAAAGATAATTGGAATAGAAGAGAGTAGTTTTTTGGATGGTGGTGGTTGTGACATGGAGAGGTGAATGGATTGGATGCTTCTCAGTGCACTAAGGAACAAGCTGACTCTACAGTGGGATCCCACCGAATGTGATGAATTTACTAGAGAAGTAGTTCTCAAATGCCTCCTGTGCAGAATGATTTTTGTTTTCTCACCAAGGCCAAGGTTAGGACCCACCCTGTACCTGACAGACTGTTCAAGGTCCTTTCTGTTTTTCTTTTCCTGTTGCTCCATGCTCTGGCTTTTTAACAACCATGTAAATTGGGTAAACTTGAGTTAGATAGAGCAATTTATCAATGTGCTTGATGTGGTGAATTGAGTCAGTCTGTTAGGTCACTTGCAACACTAAAAGCAAGCAGATGCTTCAGTAATTTTCATAGGTCTCTAGACTGTTACCAACAGTTGAGGATTCCTGCCCATTTCAGTTTCAACTGCCAGGTATCCACACCATCTTAAAGATTCTCCATGATATGTCACAGCATCATGTTCTTTATGCTTTAGCAGAAAATAATCATTTATATGGGAGCTTTACTTAGAAATTAATAGAGGGGCCAGCAATGTGGCATAGCGGGTAAAGCTGCTTCCTGCAGTGTCAGCATCCCATATGGGCGCCAATTTGAGTCCTGGCTGCTCTACTTCTGATCCAGTTCTCTGCCTTGGCCTGGGGAAAGCAGTAGAAGATAGCCAAAGTCCTTGGGCCCATACATCCATGTGGGAGACCCAGAGGAAGCTTCTGGATCCTGGCTTTGCATGGGGGCAGCTCCAGCTGTTGAGGCCATCTGTAGAATGAGCCAGTGGATGGAAGACCTCTCTCTCTATCCCTCTGCCTCTGCCTCTCTGTAACTTCATCTTACAAATAAATAAATAAATAAATCTTTTTTTTAAAGAAACTAATAGAGCCTTCTTAGCTGTGTAAGAATTTTCAGGTAGTAAGTGTCTGGTTCTTTTGTTGGATCCTTGACAAGTTGGCAGAGAATTGATAGAAGAGTTCATTCCTTCTCTTTTATTTTTTTAAAGATATATATATATATATATATATGTATGTATGTATTTGAAAGGCACAGTCACAGAGTGGCAAAGGCAGAGGCAGACAGAGGAAACAGAGAGAGAAAGAAGACTTCATTCCACTGGTTCACTTCCAAGATGGTCTTGAGGGTCAGAGCTGCACCCATCCAAAGCCAGGAGCCAGGAACTTGGAGCCTCTTCCTGGTCCTCCACGTGGGTCCAGGAACCCAAGGACTTGGGCCATCTTCTACTGCTTTCCCAGGCCTTAGCAGGGAGCTGGATCAGAAGTGGGGTAGCTGGGACTTGAAGCAATGCCCATATGGTTTGCCAGTACTGCAGGCGGCAGCCTTACCGGCTACACCACAGCACTGGACCCCATTGCTTCCCTTTTAAAAAGCCTACATATTCCTTCAACATTGTCGTTGTGAATTTTCAAATATGTCAACATTAAGATTTTTGATCAAGTAATGTGTGATTGAAAATTAAAATAGTATAAATTATTATTTAGTTTTTCTTAAATAGCAGCAAGGGGCTTAAGAAGGGAATAATAGATTTTTACTGTTTCTTTGTTTGTGAAGTCTAGAAATGGAAAACCTTTCTTAATGCCTATAGGATTGTTTTGAGACCCCCAATAAAGCTAGTATGTGGAAATGCTTTACATGTATACAGACTGAAGGATTTTGTTGTATTTCCTCATCTAGTTGATTAGACAGCTAGTGTCTATTATGTGCTTGCTATCTGCTGGGAAATGATGAAAATGTTTTCATTTATTAATTCAATCCTCAAAATAATTCTACCAGGTAAGTACTATTATTTTCTCATTTTTACAGTGAGAAAATTGAGGCACAGAAAAGGTAAATAACTTGTGAAAATTCACAAAGCTGGTAATTAGTAACAAAGTTACAGTTTGAACCCAGTCTCTTTAGTGATCATGAATATATATTTATACATACATAAAAACATACATGTATATATGTATGGATCTATCTATTGTTGTAACCGCCTGCTCTTTTATTTAATATTTTATGCTGAGACTTTTTTTATTTTTTTATTTTTTATTTTTTTTATTTTTTTTTTATTTTTATTTTTTGGCAGGCAGAGTGGACAGTGAGAGAGAGAGAGACAGAGAGAAAGGTCTTCCTTTGCCGTTGGTTCACCCTCCAATGGCCGCCGCGGTCGGCGCGCTGCGGCCGGCGCACCGCGCTGATCCGATGGCAGGAGCCAGGAGCCAGGTGCTTTTCCTGGTCTCCCATGGGGTGCAGGGCCCAAGCACCTGGGCCATCCTCCACTGCACTCCCTGGCCACAGCAGAGAGCTGGCCTGGAAGAGGGACAACCGGGACAGAATCCGGCGCCCCAACCGGGACTAGAACCCGGTGTGCCGGCGCCGCTAGGCGGAGGATTAGCCTAGTGAGCCGCGGCGCCGGCCGAGACTTTTTTTATTAACCATTCTTTTAAAACATTCCAATCACTTCAAAATAAATGTTTACAGAGGACTTACTTAACCGATTCCTACCTACTAGACATTTGTTTCCATTTCATGTTATTATATATAAGACACATTTACTCATTCATAAATGTTTCTGTATATCTGTGGTTATTTCTTTAGAAAACTCCTCCCACCCCCAAGATGGAAAGATGGAATTGCTATATCAAAAACTTTGGACATTTTTAAGGCTCATGATATATATATATATATATATATATATATATATATATATTTGTGTGTGTGTGTGTGTGTGTGTATATATCTCAAAGTTGTCCTCAGGAAAGGTGCCAATTTATTCTTCCCCCAGTACTCTATATTCTATTTTCATCACGTTGACAGAACAATTATAGAATCCTGGATTAGGATGGAACACTAAGGATCAGCATATCTTGTTACCATACACTGCAGACAAGGAAATAGGAAGTGTATTACTTGATCAAAGACATAAAGCAAATTAATGGTTATTCCAGATATCTTGGTTCCTGATTTGGAGATTTTTTTTTCATGTCATATAGAAAATGGTCAGTGATAGTGGTTGATGATAAGCAATAGATGAGGTAGGAAATGCCTACATGGGAGTGGGAAAATTATCTTTCAGGCATCTTACGGTACTATTATGAAATGTCACTCCCTCATTTGCTGTTTGTTTAATTCTGAAGACCTCAGAAGCTAGTCCATATCACTAGATAAATCTTGTGTGAAACAGTAGTTTCAAATGGCAGGAAAAACTGACAGTGGGAGATGGAGAGAGCTCAAGTCACATTTACAAAGCTCTCAGTAACTGTTTTGGGGCTGCATAGCTACTGGGTGAATATGAGTGGTTTACAAACGACAATTTATTGCTCAAATAATGTAGTATGATTGAAAAATACAACATGTATAATTGTTCCACTGTGAATGTTTTTCCATGTCTTTTTTTTTTTTTGACAGGCAGAGTGGACAGTGAGAGAGAGACAGAGAGAAAGGTCTTCCTTTACCGTTGGTTCACCCTCCAATGGCCGCCGCGGCCGGCGCGCTGTGGCCGGCGCACCATGCTGATCCAAAGGAAGGAGCCAGGTGCTTATCCTGGTTTCCCATGGGGTGCAGGGCCCAAGCACTTGGGCCATCCTCCACTGTACTCCCTGGCCACAGCAGAGAGCTGGCCTGCAAGAGGGGCAACTGGGACAGAATCCGGCACCCCAACCGGGACTAGAACCCGGTGTGCCAGCGCCGCAAGGCAGAGGATTAGCCTAGTGAGCCACGGTGCCGGCTCCATGTCTTAATATTAATATATGTTTATAGTTTCAATTATATCATAGTTTTTTTTTTTTATATTTGACAGCTAGAGTTATAGACAGTGAGAGAGAGACAGAGAGAAAGGTCTTCCTTCCATTGGTTCACTCCCCTAATGGCTGCTATGGCCGGCGCTACGCTGATCCAAAGCCAGGAGCCAGGTGCTTCCTCCTGGTCTCCCATTCGTGTGCAGGGACCCAAGAACTTGGGCCATCCTCCACTGCCCTCCCAGGCCACAGCAGAGAGCTGGACTGGAAGAGGAGTAACTGGAACTAGTCGGAGCCCCAACTGGGACTAGAACCCCAGGATGCTAGCGCCGCAGGTGGAGGATTAGCCAAGTGGCTCCGGCCAATTATATCATAGTTTTAAAACCTTTTAAAACTATCAAATCATATTTTTGGAAAAAACATATTGTTAATCCTGCCTGAAGAATTGTTTTTGAAATTGACTTCCCAGTGAAGTACTCTATTTACTTAGCAATTCACCATTGCTGGCTTTCAGATTATTATTCAATGTTTAACATCATTAAATGATTTGGATAACACACATAGATTATGTATATATATTATGTATATATGTATATATCTGTATATATTTATATATACAAATAAGTTATAAATAATGTAACTAAAAGGAAATATATTTATAACTTCCCAGAATGGGCATTACTGCCTTAAAAAAAGTATGAGCACTTTTATCTATTTTAAAAAGTATGCTGTGGGGTCGGTGCTGTGGTGTAGCAGCTAAAGGCACTGCCTACAGTGCCAGTATCCCATATGGGCACTCCATATGGGCAATTCCTGGCTGCTCCTTTTCCGATCCAGGTCTCTGCTATAGCCTGGAAAAGTAATAGAAGATGGTTCAGGTCCTTGGGTTCCTGAATCTGTGTGGGAAACTGGAAGAAGCTCCTGGCTCCTGACTTCAGATTGGTGCAGCTCCGGCCATTGTGGCCATCTGGAAAGTGAACCAGCGGATGGAAGACCTCTCTCTCTCTCTCCCTCTCTCTCTCTCTCTGCCTCTGCCTCTCTGTAACTCTGACTTGCAAATAAATACATAAATCTTTTCAAAAATGTATACTGCAAAATATTTTTCCAAAATGGTTAAATAACTAAATTATATCAATACACATTGCCAGATTTTTCAGATATAATATTCAATAATTTGTTTTAAAAAATTTACATCATCCAAGCCAACTCTATTTCTGCCTGGGGAGTCATGGCTGCTCGCCTTCAAGAGGGCTTGCTCAAAGCCTGTTTAGTCAGTGAATTTGTCATTTTTTCATAGCTTTCAGGTAATGCTACAAGATGAATGACTGTTTAACCAGCTCCATTCCCAGATGTGGCAGGATGTTAGTGGAACTCTTTTTTTTTTTTTTTTTTCCCATAACTAAATTTAATTTCCACCTCCAATACCTGTTTCTGTCTGATGGCAGAAAGCTTTGTCTTGTTATTTGGAGTACGTTCAGGCAAGCACAGTAATTTCTGTCGTTTAGGTTTACATATAGTCCAGTTCAGAGCATTCTCCTTTCTTCCTGTCTCCCCAGGGTGGCGTATTCTTTCAGGATGGCATCAGGGGCTGGAAGAGTCATTCTTGGCATCAAGGCCTTGGCTAAGCTGAGCTTTGCGCCCTGGAATCCACTGAGGAGGCAGGTCGTTGCTCATGCTCACATACATCACATCTGCCTTGGTTTCCTGTTTGCACAGTCCACATTGTATCTCTTTGAAGAACTGTAAGGTCTTTACACCCCTGTTTCCTTCGTGTAATTTATTTTCTACAACAGCTGGAATCTTTGGCTTTTGCCCCTTACCTCCCTGGGGCTATGGGTGACTCAGAGCTGACCCTGACCACCCTGTCCACTTTTCTGCATCTCACTGGGGCCCAAGCACTTCTTTGAAATCGTACTTTACTTGCTGAGCTCTGTGTATGAAACAGACTCAAGTTCCTTCTATAGAATCCCTCAAAGTTTATTTGGTGGGCCAATTATCCACCACCCTTCCTAAAGATCAGCTTTTGTTGGGACAGGAAAAGGCTCTCATAAGAAGCATTCAGTGACTAAGATTTCTCCGTTCACCCTTTTCCTCTTTTAGTCAATTAATTTATTTGAAAGGCAGAGTTACAGAGAGAGAGGGAGAGACACAGAGAGAAAGGTCTTCCTTTTCCATTGGTTCACCCACCAGATGGCCGCCATGGCTGGTGCGCTGCGCTGATCTGAAGCCAGGAGCCAGGTGCTTCCTCCTGGTCTCCCATGTGGGTGCAGGGTCCAAGCACTTGGACCATCCTCAAATGCCTTCCTGGGCCATAGCAGAGAGCTGGACTGGAAGAGGAGCAACTGGGACAGAATGCGGTGCCCCAACCGGGACTAGAATCCTGGGGTGCTGGTACTGCAGGTGGAGGATTAGCCTAGTGAGCCTTGTTGCTGGCCATAGTGAAACTCTTGGAGGCATGGCTTTTTGTTTGTTCGTTTTCTGGCCTGGAATTCCTGAGTTGCAGAAGCTGTGAAAGACCTACTTAATTTTTATATTTTTCTTCCTTTATTCTGGACAAAGTTTGAAGTCCTCTAATTGTTTGAGTTGGAATTAGTTTAATGCTTTTTAGGGCCATCTAGCATTTTGAAAATAGTTAACAACTAGTTGTCTGGCTAGGTACCATTTTGATTACTTTCTTTCTAATAATTTTATATTTATAAAATTAACATTTTATATTAATTAATAATTTTATATTAATTAGCTAAATTTGATGAGACCCTATTTTTATGATGAAATAGTACAGCTTTAAAATATACCTTAGCAACTTCCATCATGGAGTAAATACTATTAACAGAAATGGATTGGAAGGATAAGGAGGGGAAGAAAATGAGCTCAATTTTTATCATTCAATTTTAAGGTTTAGAGGAAATTCAAAGGAAGTTCTAAGACTATAAAAAATGGGCTTGTGACTCTAAAAATCTGTGGCAAGAGGAAATACGACTTTTTAAAAAATATTTATTTCATTTATTTCACAGGCAGAGTTAGAGAGGGAGGGAGGGAGGAGGGGGGGAGGGAGAGAGAGAGAGAGAGAGAGATATCAAGATCTCCCATCTGCTGGTTCACTCCACAAGTGGCTAAAGCCAGGGGCCAGGATCTTCGTATGAGTCTCTCACATGGGTGCAGGGTTCTGAGGACTTGGACCATCCTCCACTGCTTTCCCAGGCACACTAGCAGGGAGCTCGACCAGAAGCAGAGCAGCCATAAATCAAACTGGCACATATAAGGGATGCTGGCGTTGGAGGCAGCAGCCCAACCTGTTACCCACAACACCAATCCCAAAAATAGGGCTTTTAATTCAGAGAGATAGTAGCTAAAGTAGTTGTGAGTCTTAAAAAGTGAAAAAGAGGCATATGGTATGTAGGTTAAGATTGTGAGCTCAGAGTACAGGTGGACTTGGGTTAAAATCTTGATTCACTTCTAACTCTGGACCCCTGAACTTGTTATTTAATCTTCAGACATCAGTTTATTAATCTATAGCTGTGGCATAGACTGTATGTGGGGATTGAATGAGAATAATGCAGTTAATTAAGAATCAATGGATATTAGTTATTGTTAATATAAGACTGAGGGCAGCACATTTGTAGGAGCCACAGGAGGTGTCATTAGAAAACAAGAAGAACAAATGGTCAGCGGGAGATCAACAGATAAGTATAGTCCAGGAAGCCAGTCAAAAGGGGATCTTAAGAAGAAGAAAAGAGCAAATATGAGACAGAAGGCAAGGAATGTCAAAATCATAAAAACCCTTTGAATCTAATGATTACTAGGTCTCCTATGACATCCAAGAGGACATTTTCTTCATAGCAAAACTGGGGAGAAACAGCATTGTAGGGCATTATTCATTGGTAGGCAATACTTCCTAGGACCTCCTGAGCTCAAAATGGATAAGGTATGTTGCTAAAGATAGAGAAAATTATTAGCTATGTGAATATCATTGGATATTTACAGCATGGATTCCCTGTGTACTCTCTTGTCTGCATACACTGAAAAGTGATGTAATGGTCATATGAAGTTGAGATGTTGTACTGGTTGAAGCTTTTGTTATAGGCCTGACTTATATGTGAACTTAAGATTTAGTGGCAGATGCATTTCTTTGGAAACATTTCTGTTGCTTAAAGGGAAATAGGATGAAACTGGCCTGCATAAGTTGGGTTCAGCACACTTACAAGAGGTTAATGGCATTTAGCTATTAGGTGCCTACCACACATTTTCCTCCTAGGATGAGTTTTCAGTTAAATAGACCCAATTCTCCCATTATATATGCCTACTAAAATGTTATATGTTGGGATTAGTTTTCAATCCTGTTTTGCCTTTGGTTTCTAATTTGGGTTTCTTTCTGATATTTTGCTGAATGTTTTAGTTGGACAAACCTATTCAATTCTACATAGAAACTAGAGTTTAAAGAAAGTGTAGGGTTGCCTAAATAACTCAGGACTATGACAGGTGTACTATCATAATTTCAGAGAATTTTCTCTAACCATAAACAAATAAGAAACCAATCAGAACCAATTTAGTTCGTGAGAAACAATTGAAAATGGCTTTTCTCTCTCTCCCTCCTTGTGTTCATGACTAGAATTTCATTCTGTGAACAAAATAGTCTAGCCTTTGGGCACTTGTTTGCACAAGCATTTGTTAAGATATGTCCCTGTTTTGGGTTATTTTTGGAGCTGGTTCAATATTTTGCTGACCATGAGCCATAAGATTGGCTATATCTTTGTGCAGATGCCATCATCTAGAGAAAACACAAGAGGAGGGGTTTGATACTGACAGAACATGTAATTGGTGTCTATCTTCTGGAAAAGATGCTGTCTACATCTCCTGCATAGAATGATTGACATTTCAGATGGAGATTATACCTTCCCTCATATGCAGGAGAGGGAATCTTGGTGGCGCAGCTCTCTCTCTGTAGCTAACAAAGGTATGGAGTTTCAGACTCCATGTCATCTGGTGGGCTGAGTTCTGGTATGTATTGGTCTAATGAAAAAACATCTTACTAATTTAGTAATCAAATAAATAATGAATCTCCAAGCTGATCTAATAAATGGTTTATTGGGGAACCCATACATTTCTTTTCCAGAAAGAGATTTAAATAGTGACTTTCAAAGAGTGATGGGAAGGTGATGATAATATCTCAAAGAAGGTGCTAAACAACCACTTCTATCGCATATATATGATATTATTAAGTACTTTGTGGCAGGATTTCTCTTGACATTCAGTAGGATTATGACAGTAAGTTTTGTAAAGTTTAGAACCAAGAACACCTTTAATTCTCAAGAATTGTGCGGTTTCACTGGAGAGTAAGAGGCACTTCTTCTGGCAGTATTTGATAAATTTATTGCTTTATAGTACACCCAGGAGTCTTTTCATACCTAGATCAGAGGAGTAAATCTTTTAAACAGATGATATCTGAGATGGCACCTGGTGTTGTTAGACTAAATTTGACCTGCAGACATAAGTATTTGGTCCTAACAATACTAAAAAATATATATTCTAGATGTCTGCCAATACTTAAAACATTGATTTCCCACATAAATTTTGATTTGTGCCTCCTGAAAAAAGTGCATAATCTGAGAGTGTCAGGCTTACATTCTCCTAGGTCACTAATAATCAGGGTTGAATACAGCTATCTCTAGTAGACATCTCAAGTGCCTTCCAGGTAGCATTGGTGTTGGAACTCATTATTTATGTGGGATTTGTCCACCTAACTCAGAGAGAAAGAGAAAGAGGTCTTTCATCAGCTGGTTCACTCCCCAATTGGCCGCAATGGCTAGAGCAGTGCCAATCTGAAGCCAGGAGCTAGGAGCTTCCTCCAGGTCTTCCCATGCAGGTGCAGGGTCCCAAGCACTTGGGCCATCTACTACTGCTTTCCCAGTCCATAGGAGAGAGCTGGATCAGAAGTGGAGCAGCCAAGACTTGAACTGGCGCCCATATGGGATGCCGTCACTGCAGGCAGAGGCTTAACCGACTATACCACAGTGCCAGCCCCCTAACTCAGTTTTTTCTATCATCATGTCCTAACCACCAGTGAGAAGCATAAATAAGTAAAGAAAAAGTGTCAGAATGTAATTATTTTGAGAGTTATATTCAAGATATTATCTTTAGGTCTTTGAGGTAACAAAATATTTTCTATAGCCAATCACTACATTAAATATTTCCTTTGGGATCAAGATGCTCTTGAATTCATGGCTCTGGGGATAATACTAAGGGCATTGATGTCTCCTCCATTATATAGCATCAATGCATCAAAAATAGAGCTATTACTAAAATCACATTTGTCCCACAGAACAAATTATTGGACCACAAACCAAATCCTAAGCACAAAACTCCATAAAATTTCCTGTGATAGCAGGTTGTAGGTTATCACACAAAATACAGAGTAAACTTGTGGGTTAAGGAAGGTCTGTGCTACTATGGTTAAACAAAAAGTATTTTTATTTTTAAGCCCTTTTTGTATCATAGTTACCATAATTTTCATTTTATAAATTAGGAGGTTAGGTAGTATGTGTAACCTGACCTGGAAACTGTAAGCTAGATTTTGAATCCTGACAATACATGCCTATACATCTGTATCTTTGTCTATATTATACACATGCATGGCACATCATTTTCTATTTATTTGAATTGCATTCATTGCCAGAATTGGACTTAAAAGTATTATTACCTCTAGCACTATTTTCCTTACTTTAGTATCTGTAGATATGAAGTTTCCTGGATCAGTAAAATAGCTGTACAGCCATTTAGAATACTTTATTGGAAATGACACCCACTGGCATCCTGAGAGTAGGCAATGTGCTGTGTAGATGAAAGCCTAAAGAAGAAAACTTGAATAAAGTGCCAGAAATGAGCTTGCAAATGGGGCTCTTTCCACCTCTATTATAAAAGTTTTCTTAATAGATACATTACTGGATTATCTTCTTGCGACTTTGACAGTTCTACACAAACAGCATTTGAAATTCCCATCTGTTTCAGGATTTCTGTTCAGGGTCTCTTGTGCCTAAAGCTTAATCATCCAGATAAACAATTCTACCTTTATCTACTATACCTTAAAGTCAAAGACAATCTAAGATAAATAGAAAACAGGCCCATAGTGAGTCATGAGAGAATACTGTTTAGGGTAACCAAATGAGGAAACAGGCTGGCCCTCAAGTGGGGTGCCCAATAGAGCTTAAATAAGTTTTTTAGAATATACTTTTTGTTTTTAAAATAAACCTTCCCAACACCAAGGAGGATATCAAACTCTGTCTGGAAAGGATAGCATTTGAGCCTTAATATTGCCTTTGGTTTTTTGTTTGTTTGTTTGTTTATTTTTAGTGATCTAATGTCAGGTATAGCCTTAAGCTTTCATTTTAAGTTACCTCATCTACAAATGAGAGTGATAACACATATTAACTCATGATTTTTGATTGTGGGATTAATCTATATGTACAATTAGTCTTAAAAGTGTATAGTAGGGTATAGTGATTCCAAAAACAGTTTTCTACTCTCTCTGTAGAGTTGTTTATCTCTACAGTTAGTTTCATTTCATGCAATACAATATTTTAATGAACTGGGTTCACATAATGAAAAATGTATTTTGTGTTTCAGAATGTATCCAAAAGAAAGTGGTTTCAGGATTGGATATTCAGTAACTAAACATTGTCAGGAGTGTAGATAGTCTACTCACAGTGATCACATTCCCAAGATGGCTGTATCATAGCTTTCCACACACACTATTCATGGGCAGAGAGAGGAGAGTGTTTAAACACTCTTCTTTTCACAAAAAAGGTAAAACTTTCCCAGAAAATACTACCTTGTCTCTGGCCAGGATAGTAGCTACATGCTCATCTCTAAACCAATCATTAGCAAAAGGTATGGAATCAGCATGATTGGCTTGGGCTGGTCACTATTCAGTTCTTGGAGCTGGAAAATGAGCCAACTTTACCTCTATACAGAAAAAAGATAGGGGTCATGGCAGATAATGGCTGTAGAACAGTTATCTAGCAAGGCAGTCCATGTAGTTATGTAAGAGGTCATTTTTATAACCACCAGCCAACTGTTTTTTAGAAAATTATAAATAATCTCCTTTGTTTTTCAAGGTGTTTTTGGAAAACACTGAGGGGTACATGAACTTTCACACCTGACTTTCCATAGCAGCATGTGGTTGATACAATTGAACTCACTTTTTTAAGGTCAGTTCCATTTTTGGAAAAATCATAAAGAGATTCAGCAGAACAGCAGTGATAGAATGGACAATGTGTTGTAAGATGACAATTAACTGTCCCAGCAGCCCAAACTGAACAGCTACTGTTATAAGCTGGATGATAAAGCCAAATGAACTCTGCTAATGTCTCCTGAAGATCCTTAGAACCTGTTTCTACATTTTGTATAACTTCTCTCAGTTTTTCAAGGTGATACTATCTGATATCTCTACTTCTCCATGGTGCTAAGCTAGAAAAGCTGATGCTTGCAAATGGAGAGTGTTTCATTTTCAGAAAGATCATATTTTTTTACTTAAACCATGATCTATTTTGGGGACTAGAATAAATATGTAGGGACCATAAGCTTCCAAGGAGGGGGAAACTTTATATAGAAAATGCTTTAAAACCCATTTGGAAAGCAAGAACTAAAGTAGAAAATATAGAGTATGATTTTGAGTGATTGCAATAAGGAAGCCTTGTATTTATTTATAAAGGTTAATTTAAAGTATATTTTTCCTTCAGTGTATCTTTTAGTCAAATAGGATGAGTTTCAAATTTTAGTCCAGAGTTCTCAGAGACTTTAGGAGCAAATCAAGCAATCATTAAATAGTGATTGAGTGTAATATACAATCTTGTGAGAGGGACCATTAAACAAGAAGTATGGTTATGTTTCATAGAATTGGAATGTGGTTTAAGAGTGAATTTTGGAATCAAATTACTTAGGCTCAAATCCTGGCATTAGAATAGAATATTCTTTATTTTTCTATTTTATAAAGGGAATATACTTTTCATGTACTATGTACAATTTTAAGAGCATAATGTTATTTCCCATTGTACCCTTCCACCCTCTCTCTTCCTTTTTATTTTCTTTTAATTTTATAATGACATATTTTGTATTTTCTTTAAAATCACAAGTATTTTTGAAAGTTTTTTTTTTTTTTTTTTGACAGGCAGAGTTATAACAGTGAGAGAGAGAGAGACAGAGAGAAAGGTCTTCCTTTTCCGTTGGTTCACCACCCAAATGGCCACTACGGGCTGGTGCACTGCGCTGATCTGAAGCCAGGAGCCAGGTGCTTCCTTCTGGTCTCCATGTGGGTACAGGGGCCCAAGGACCTGGGCCATTCTCCACTGTACTCCCAGGCCACAGCAGAGAGCTGGACTGAAAGAGGAACATTTGGGACTGAATCTGGCGCCCCAACCGGGACTAGAACCCGGGGTGCCAGCGCTGCAGGTGGAGGATTATCCAAGTGAGCCAAGGCGCCGGCCTATAATCACAAATTTAACCCTCCATTAAATACAGAATTAAATAAGTAGTAAGTAGATACACCACCGTTCCTCATGAGTATAAGCAAGGGCTGTAAACAGTCAAATCTCAGAATGTCAACATTGTGTCTTTGTATTCGAATTCTGTGCTTCAATTCCTTTATTTGTAAAGCATATAATTGTAGTACATATGCTTTTCACATAATAAGAATTCATTAATTTGAGTTGCTATCATTTTTATTGACCCTAAGGATAGGAGAAAAATCTCCAAATCCCTGAATGTTGTACTTAAGGCTATGCAGGCTGGCTTTTACAACTTCTCTGTTTAAGTAATGACTAAGATAGAATTCTAGGGTCTCATGTAGAAGTCATGAGGTAGAGAAACTACACTGCCACCCAGTGGGCTGAGAGAAGCCTTACACTGACTCTGCACCATCCACATCCTTCATCTTGCTGGATGCTGAGGCCAAAGCTTTGTATGGGTACAGGGTCAGGGTTTGTATCATTCTTTGTCCCATGTACCTCAGATAAGTTTCCTTTTGCTTGAGAATACCAGGTGTGACAATTTTTTTAAAAAATGTTAAAAAGATTTATTTATTTATTTGAAAGGTAGACTTATGAGAGACAGAGAGAGAGGAGAGGAAGATAGCTAGCTAGCTAGATAGATAAAAGATAAATAGATAGATAGAAAGATCAGTCTTCCATCTGCTGGTTCACTTCCTGAATGGCTGCAATAGCTAGGACAGAGCCAGGCTGGAGCCATGAGCTTTAGGCCTACCACATGGATGCAGGGGCTCAGGTACTTGGGCCATCCTCTGATGCTTTCACAGGCACATTAGCAGAGAGCTGAATGGTAAGTGGAGCAGCCAGGACACAAACTGGCACTTGTATGGGATACCAGCACTGCAGGCTGGGGCTTTAACCCACTGATCCACAGTGCCAGCCCTTAGGTGTGAGATCTTCATGGGAGAAAAGAGAATGAATGAGTTGTGTCCACTTCTTTGAAGATTAGTCTTTCCTATCAGTCTAGTTCCCCGTTCAAAATTTTAAGTTCTAAAGCCTAACACCACAGTACCTTAATCCTGCTTAAAACAGCAACTCTTGGAATTGCACTAGTCATGAAAAAAAAAAAGTCCATTTTGAGGGAAGAATATAGAGTGTTGGGCTAGGAGAGAGATGTCCAAAGTGTCTTACGTGCAGTTTTACCAGAGGTGGCCTCTGCCACCTTGCATGAACTTCACATTTTATGAGCCAAGGATTCCCTTTCCTATTTCTCTTGGTCAGGGCTTACCATTACGTAAGTAAAAAAAAAGAAATAAACCAGCAAAATAGGCTGACAATACCAGCGAGGTAGAGGGAAAGAGAATGGAAAAGTGGACCAAATTACAGGATCCAATTGAAAAAAATCATTAAGACATAGAATATTAGTTTTTAAATATTATTTGGCCAGTCCTTTTAGATTAATGAGGACACCAAGGAATAAAGAGATTTAGTGAATGATTGATAGTTATCTCACCATTTAGACTTTAACATAGATGACCTCCCTTCACAATCCCATAGCCTTCTGTTGATAGACATTCAATCCATCATACAACAATTTGGTAGATTAAATAAGATGATTAATATGAAAATATTTGTCCAGTAGGGCCTGGTTCATAATAGATGATAACAGATTATTTCCTCCATTCCCCTCTCTCTGCAAGCCTTCCCTCCTTTTCCTTTTGTTCCTTCTTTTTTTCTTTCCATCCAGTGTATATTGAAGCTATGAGGGCATCTAATATTAAGTAAGAAACCAACCAGACTTATTCCCCTGCCAGTTTCAGGGAATTGGAGTTCCTCATCTCTGCCAAAGTCAGTTGATTCTAGCAATATTAGTAAAGTTCCTTCATTTCATTTTTGCAGAGGCTTTGAAAACCTCCTTACCAGTATACTTTCTTTGCTATTTCTCCCAATTTAGCTAGGCCAGAAACTTCACTCACCGGTCTCTCAGCTTTTCTACAATGTGGAAAATGTGCGGTGGTATGTTTGGAGTTGTAGAGTAACAGATGTTATGTAGATGACAAGGAATGTTCTGTCTTGAAGAGTGAGGAATAAAAATACTTTCTCATGGCCCTAATAATATCCTTAAAATGTTTTATGCAGGGATGAGAATCCTTAACCTTTGAAGAGAAATGGATCTGACTTTGCTCTTGCTTGTAAATGGTTTCTAGAAGGGCCAGGTGCCAGTTTATTGAGAGAAATCATTGGTTTACTTCATCAAGATAGTTGATGGCCTGTTTCCCAGCAGGGTTAAGAGACATTTCCTTCCTCCCTACCCATTTCCTTCTTATTTATATTGAAGCTTTGATCTATTTAGGGAGTTTGGGAGAAGAAGTAAGACATCTGGTTATCTCATTTTTTTTTCCAGCAAAGAGTGAGAATTTTATCCAAGAAATCTTCCTAGCCCAATTTTAAACTGCCTATATCTCTTCACCAGAAATAGACATTCTTAGGGGAGATAGAAGCCAGATGTGAACACTTTGGTTCATACTCACATTTTATTTCTTCTTGGAATTTTCTTTCATCTTTAATAAGGCACAATTTTAAAGTGTCTTGCATTCAGAGCAAGCCAGTTAGTTGAGAAAACAAGTCTACAATTCCTCACTTGTCCCCTGCTCTTAGGAGATTGTAATATTTATATTTAGAAGAACTAATTCTAAGGCACTATGCTGTCATTTCTTGCTCAAATCTAATTTGTAGCATGCATTAATGGGCCAGTATATGAAAACAAGCTACTTTGCAGGGATGAAAAGGAGGGAGTTAGGAGAGAAATAGATTAAGACAAAGGATAATAGGAAACCAGAGAGCAAGATGGCCATTTTTATTTTGGGTCTGAAATGTGTTCTTGGTTGTTAGAGTTAGCAATTAAGCTATATGGAAAGAGATTAAAAGTGGATTCATTGATAGTGTTTATAAAAGAGACAGAAACTTGAGTACTTACAAATATTTCCCAGAAAATGTACTATGAATGTCAGAATTCTTGGGCCTAAAGGAAATTAGATGTGGTCAAAACAGCACACTTTAGGTAGCAAAAATTTAGTGAATATAAAAGTATGTATGCTGAGTATAAGTATTTTCTTCCTTTGGATTATAGTTCTCTTTGCTGTGAGCTACACCTGAACTCTTCTGTGAAATATGGGATGAGCTGTTGAATCATGAGTGTAATTCTGTGTCGTATACTCAGCCCCACTTCTTACTCCAGGCAGCACTGCAGAAACCAGGTCCCAACAGGTTTTGACTGGTTCCGTAGGAGCAACCAAGCAGTGTCTTGTTTTGGACCCATACTAAATACCTCTTGCTCCTTTGTTATAGCTATCGACATCAAAGCATTCACATATGTATAGCATGGGAGTATGGCTGAGTTAATGCCCATAGTGTCATCTATAAATAACGGGGTTCTGGAACTCACACACAAATGCTTTTCTCTTTCCTCCAGGTGAACAGTTCAGAGATGTATTTCATAAACATTCTGAGGTGGCCCCAGAGAGTTGAGCACAAGGTGATGCACAGAAGGATCCTTGCATTGCTTTTTTCCCTCTTTCTTTGTCTTCTTCCCAAATCCACTACATAGCTTTTCCTTGGCTCTGCTTTCTGAGAAATCCAAGTTTAAATGATATATCAATAGTGACCTTTTAGTTTGTCTTGTGCCAGGTGCTTTGTAAATATTTTCTCATTTTATTTTTATAGAAGCACTGTGAAATAAATGTATTTGTTTCCATAGCATTGATGATCAAATTGAGACACAATAAATTTGCCTGCCAAAAATTGTGACAAAGCTAATATGTGAATCTAAGAATCAGGTATTCATTTTTGTGGATACAAAAGCTAATTTTTATTTGCTCCAGGCATTTCAAAGTCAAGTGCCTTGGGAGCAGATGGATAATGTCCATGCAAGATAGAATTTGTATGTAAGATAATAAAGCTTGGTGGAATTGTGGCAAACATGAAGTTTACATGTGATATTCAGATACGTTTAAAGGCAATCTCAAGGTAATAAAGCTGGTCAACAATTGTGGCTTGAAGGTCACCTATTATTATCTCTTTAATTGATTCTTATTTATAGGAGTATAATAAAAATGTAGGGCTTTCAGGAATTAGTATTTTTCATTCTTAGAATTGGGATTAAACATATTACTATCTTTTAATGCTTATTTTCTGTCACTAAACACTATCCTTACAGGTAAACACAGGATATGGTGTTAGAAATAAGTGAATCTGGCATTTTTAAAAATTTTATTTTTTTTAGATTTAATAAGATTTATTAGAATCAAAGACCTCCAGCCAGACTGGCATGGGGGGGGGGTCTTCTTTGTAGCACTGGTGTGTTTTAAGTACAATTTCGAAGGAAAAAAAAAACTTGACAATCAAATTGGCATTCAGTTACCAGGCAGGGAAAAAAACCCATCAAAAGATCTGATTTACAATTCTCCATCCTGTCTGGCCTGCTCATGATAAAACAAACAAACAAACAAAAAATCCAGAACGGTGGGATAGGTAACTTGTTTTCACAATAAGCTGGGGCTCATCAAAGCTCCCTGGCTATTTTTATGGCAAATTTGGAGATTCTGATGGAGGGTGGCTTGTTAGTTCTTGCTAGAGATAATGTTTTTTGGGGAAGAAGCTAATATTTTACACCCCACATTCTATTGGGACCACCCTGACTACCTATGAACCCATCTGACTCCTCACATCCCCCCCTTAACAAGAATGTACCCTAACAGCTGTTGGGGGAACTGGGCAATAATCATTCTAACTGCTTCATGCTAAGGAGGGGATCTTTGGGAAGGAGAGTCGAGACAGTGTTCCAGCAGGAGGTGGCTTCTCAGAAGGAGGTGGCTTCTCCAGGGGGATGTAATGCCAGCTTTCAGAAACGGCTTCCATCAGAGGTTTCATGTGCATGGCCACCTAGAATTTTACTTTTTCAAGTCTGGAGAAAACTATTCTAACAAGCAGTTTAAACTCACAGGTTCTAAAACTGAGGACAGGGTCATTATTAGAGGCCCTAAGAAAGGTGTCTAAACCACAAGCAAGTTTCCTCATTGAGACACAAATAGAAACTGACAGAAAGAGCTTGAAAAAATCAGGTGGGCTTTAAGGCCTTGCCAGTTATGAGGCTCAGACCTATCTATCTCTTCACACGGGGTACATCATAAAGGAGGTACCCTGTTGAGTTTCATTACCTAGCTGGCCTGGGAGGAAAGCTGGCTTGAAAAGAAGGTAGGTGGCATTTCTAAAAGGAAAACATTTTTTAGTTAATATACAGCTCTGCCTGCAATATTGTTGACTCTATGTGCCATCCTCTCGACAGCAGTGGTTACTGCGGAAGCTGGGATGAGTGAAGGGCTTTTCAGCTTAGAGCAAACAAGGTCTGTGGCTTTTATCTAGAGCCCTTAGACTCCAGGACAGGTCCATTCCCAGTGACCCAACTCTTGGCTGGCATAGCTGCCAGGACTCTTCACAAGCTGACTTCTGCTGAATCCCTGGCTTTCTACATCAAAAACCAATGCAGTGGACGGCCTGTTTAGTCTCCTTGATGGCAGATCACTGCATTAAGCAGCCATTACTTGGCCTGCCACCTATCTATATATTGCTTCTGCAGCCTAGCTTCCTCTTCTTCTTGTTTTTTTTTTTTTTTTTTTTTTTTTTTTTGTAGTAATTCTCTCTTTTTTTTGTGCTTTTTTAACTTTTATTTTAAAAATATAAATTTCCAAAGTACAGCTTTTGGATTACAATGGCTCCCCCCACCCCATAACTTCCCTCCCACCGGTAACCCTCCCATCTCCCGCACCCTCTCCCATTCCATTCACATCAAGATTCATTTTCAATTATCTTTATATACAGAAGATCGATTTAGTATATATTAAGTAAAGATTTCAACAGTTTGCACCCACACAGAAACACAAAATGTAAAATACTGTTTGAGTACTAGTTATAGCATTACTTCACATTGGACAACACATTAAGGACAGAGATCCTACATGAGGAGTAAGTGCACGGTGACTCCTGTTGTTGATTTAACAATTGACACTCTTGTTTATGGCATCAGTAATCACCTGAGGCTCTTGTCATGAGTTGCCAAGGCTATGGAAGCCTTTTGAGTTTGCTGACTTCGATCTTATTTTTTTTTTTTAAGATCAATTGATTTTTTTATTTGTTTTTAACTTTTATTCAATGAATATAAATTTCCAAAGTACAGAATATTGATTACAATGGCTTCCCCCCCCATAACGTCCCTCCCACCCGCAACCCTCCCCTTTCCCACTCCCTCTCCCCTTCCATTCACATCAAGATTCATTTTCGATTCTCTTTATCTACAGAAGATCAGTTTAGCATACTTTAAGTAAAGATTTCAACAGTTTGCTCCCACACAGAAACATAAAGTGAAAAATACTGTTTGAGTACTAGTTATAGCATTAGATCTCAATGTACAGCACACTAAGGACAAAGATCCTACATGAGGAGTAAGTGCACAGTGACTCCTGTTGTTGACTTAACAAATTGACACTCTTGTTTATGGCATCAGTAATCAGCCTAGGCTCTTGTCATGAGCTGCCAAGGCTATGGAAGCCCCCTGAGTTCACCGACTCTGATCATATTTAGAAAAGGCCATGGTCAAAGTGGGAGTTCTCTCCTCCCTTCAGAGATAGGTACCTCCTTCTTTGATGACCCATTCTTTCCACTGGGATCTCACTCGTGGAGATCTTTCATTTAGGTTTTTTTTTTTTTTCCCAGATTATCTTGGCTTTCCATGCCTGAAATACTCTCATGGTCATTTCAGCCAGATCCGCATGCCTTAAGGGCTGATTATGAGGCCAGAGTGCTGTTAGGATATTTGCCATTCTATGGGTCTGCTGTGTATCTCACTTCCCATGTTGGATCATTCTCTCCCTTTTTGATTCTATCAGCTAGTATTTGCAGACACTATTCTTGTTTATGTGATCCCTTTGGTTCTTAGTCCTATCATTATGATCAATTGTGAACAGAAATTGATCACTGGGACTAGTGAGATGGCATTGGTACATGCCACCTCGATGGGACTGAATTCGAATCCCCTGGTATGTTTCTAACTCTACTGTTTGAGGTAAGTCAGCTTGAGCATATCCCAAATTACACATCTCTTCCCTCTCTTATTCCCACTCTTAGATTTAACAGGGATCACTTTTCAGTTAAGTTTCAGCACTTAAGGAGAATTGTGTATTGATTACAGTATTCAACCAAAAGTATTAAGTAGAACAAACAAAAAAGATACTAAGAGGGATAACATATCAAGTTGCTCATCAACAGTCAGGGTGAGGGCTGATCAAGTCACCGTTTCTCATAGTGTTCATTTCACTTTAACAGGTTTCCTTTTTGGTGCTCAGTTAGTTGTCACCTATCAAGGAGAACAAGTGGTATTTGTCCCTTTGGGATTGGCTTATTTCACTCAACTTAATGTTTTCCAAATTCCTAACAGGGATCACTTTTCAGTTAAAATTTAAACACCTAAGAATAATTGTGTGTTAATTACAGAGTTCAACCAATGGTACTAGAACAAAAAAATACTAAAATGGATAAAGTATTACATTGTACATCAACAGTCAGGACAAGAGCTGATCAAGTCACTGTTTCTCATAGTGTCCATTTCACTTCAACACGTTTCCCCTTTGGTGCTCAGTTAGTTGTCGTGAATCAGGGAGAACATATGATATTTGTCCCTTTGGGACTGGCTTAATTCACTCAGCATGATGTTTTCCAAATTCCTCCATCTTGTTGCAAATGACTGGGTTTCGTTGTTTTTGACTGCTGTATAGTATTCTATAGAGTACATGTCCCATAATTTCTTTATCCAGTCTACTGTTGATGGGCATTTGGGTTGGTTCCAGGTCTTAGCTATTGTGAAATGAGCTGCAATAAACATTAATGTGCAGACTGCTTTTTTGTTTGCCAATTTAATTTCCTTTTTTTTTTTTTTTAAACAGACCTAAGGAAACCTTTAAGAGAATGCAAGTCAAGGGGGTGCTCTGTCCCTAATCTTTGGTGGCCTAAACTAGAAATCTGTAGTCACAGGCATGTTCTGATATTGGTTTTTCTTTGAGGTAGACAATGCCCATGAAGAAAGCTATGTCAAAATGATGACCACCTTATCTATAAAATTTTAAACTCTCTCCCTTTGTTTGGTTGAAAAACAGAGATTTTGCCTGTTTACTTTGCCCATGGCAAAGTTGTCTGGCTGTGGAATCATAATTTAAACTCTCATTTTGGCTATGCTATTATTACAGAAAAGTGTTAGCCATCCCTTTTATAAGATCTAAAGTTCGAATTGTACATCCTAGAGAGTCATTCAGAATAGAATTAGTTTCCCATCTTGAAGAGAACAGAGAAATGAGGGAATGAGTCAGGCTTCCCAGATCATTTACTGACAATAACAATAGCAAATGAAAACTTAGCAAGCAATTTAACTGTTAATTAACAACTTATGAAAACATTTATGAAAAGGTCCAATGCTTTCTATAAATTCCAAGACTACATGTATTTGGAAATGTTGTTTAAATATCTAACACTAGTGTAATTTGTTTGACCATCAAACCCAAGTACAAACATATCAACAAACTTAAAACATCTGGTACAGAGATTTAGGTCACATGTACCAAGAAGGTATCTTTGATTAACTTAGCAGTTTGAATTTATGAGCAATATTTTATCTATAAGCCAATTAAAACAGAACTCTTAAAAATTTTCACATGTAGACATACAAAATATGCACATGGGTAGCATAACATGTAAGACAGAACAACAAAGCAACTTCAGGACACAAAATCTGTCTTTGGTCATCATAAGAATCACAAATAAAAACTTAAATTAATTCTGTAACTTAGAGCAATTTTAACAGAGTCAGAACTATGGAAGAGAAAATAGCTTACCGGAGCTAGCTAGAAAACAGACAGTCACTGATTAGAAAAAAACTATTAAAAAAGAGATGCTGTAGTTTTTAAACAGATTTTTAACACTATTTCAGAATATTTATTAACATATATGCGTTGCAAAAACCTCATTGCTTTAATAATACAGGGTCAGATTCTAGTTCTATGTCAAATAGACTAATAGCTTTTGCTTCCCATCTGCTGACTTCCTTGATTTACATTTTGAAATAATCCTTTAGAAATCTCCAAATTAAGACAACATTTTTAAAATAAGATAACACAACAGATTTCAGCCTTCATTACTTTTAAGCAACTTTTAATAACTATTTTCATATGGGAAAGTTATGAAAGCATGTTAGAAACCCAAATACTTTTCCCCTAGAATATAAGGTTCTAAGAGTACCTAAGTTTACATTCAGACACATTTATCTCATTTGTTTTACCCAGTTTACATTTAGCAATTACACTTAATGATTGAACATGCTGATATTATATCATACCTCCATCTGAATTATGGTCAAAATTATATTTATGTGGAATTCTATCCCTTTTTACAACACTCTAGCTATAACTCAGTGACATCAAACCAGAGATTGCAAAATCCAACTTAGCATGTGGATGGGAGGGGGCTTTAACAAGCAATGATTGCCCATTGCTATCTGAAACCTATTAAACCAAGTTGTAAAGAAGTTCAGCAAGTTACAAAGCAATATTTTAAAGGCAGTGATCTTCCTAGATTCAAAAGAGAAATTTCTTTTTTTATTTTTTTTAACTTTTATTTAATGAATATAAATTTCCAAAGTACAGCTTATGGATTACAATGGCTTCCCCCCCATAACGTCCCTCCCACCTGCAACCCTCCCCTTTCCCACTCCCTCTCCCCTTCCATTCACATCAAAATTCATTTTCAATTCTCTTTATCTACAGAAGATCAGTTTAGCATACATTAAGTAAAGATTTCAACAGTTTGCTCCCACACAGAAACATAAAATGAAAAATACTGTTTGAGTACTCGTTATAGCATTAAATCTCAATGTACAGCACACTAAGGACAAAGATCCTACATGAGGAGTAAGTGCACAGTGACTCCTGTTGTTGACTTAACAAATTGACACTCTTGTTTATGGCATCAGTAATCACCCAAGGCTCTTGTCATGAGCTGCAAAGGCTATGGAAGCCCCCTGAGTTCACTGACTCTGATCATATTTAGAAAAAGCCATGGTCAAAGTGGAAGTTCTCTCCTCCCTTCAGAGAAAGGTACCTCCTTCTTTGATGACTCGTTCTTTCCACTGGGATCTCACTCTGTAGGTTGTCTCAACAAGTATTGTTTCTTTTGTTATGCCAAAGCTCTTCAGTTTGTGGAAATCCCATTTATCTTTTTATTTTTTTCCCTGTGATTTGGGGTATGATCTAAAAAAAGAAAGAGAAAAAGATCCTTGCCTATTCCAATATCTTGATTTAAAAAAAAGAAAGAAAGAAGATCCTTGCCTGTTCCAATATCTTGAAGCATTTCCCTTATGTTTTCTTCTAGTCCTTTCAAGGCTTCACATCTTGCATTTAGGTATTTGATCCATTTCGAATTGATTTCTGAACATGGTGAAATCCAAGGATGTAGGGGCTCACTTGGTTAATCCTCCGCCTGTGGCACCAGCATCCCATATGGGTGCCGGGTTCTAGTCCCAGTTGCTCCTCTTCCAGTCCAGCTCTTCACTGTGGCCGGGAAAGGCAGTGGAGAATGGCCCAAGTGCCTGGGTGCCTGCATCCGTGTGGGAGACCAGGAGGAAGCACCTGGCTCCTGGCTTGGGTCGCGTAGCTCTGGCTGTAGCAGCCATTTGGGGGGTGAACCAACAGAAGGAAGACCTTTCTCTCTGTTTCTCTCTCTCACTGTCTCACCCTATCTGTCAAATAAAAAAAAAAAAAAGAAGAAGAAGAAGAAAAAAAAAAAGAAATCCATGGATGTACTTTCATTCTTCTGTTTGTGAATACCAAGTTTTCCCAGCACTGTTGAAAAAAACTATCAGTTGGCCAAAGATGAGTGAGTTTACTTCTAGGGTCTCTATCCTGTTGCACTGGTCTGTGTATTTGTTTTCAAAGGGCAATATCGTGCAATTATACTCATGGTAACTTTGAAATATATTTTAAGATCAAGGAGTGTAATTTCTTCTGGTTTGCTCCTCTTGATCAACATTTCTTTGGCTATTCACTGTCTTTTGTGGTTCCATACAAATTTTTGTAGTGTTTTCTTCCAGTTCTATTTAAAGAGTCATTGGTATTTTGATAGAGATGCATAGAATCTGGTAATATGGACATTTGAATGATGTTGGTTCTTCAGTCCATAAACACAAAAAGTTTTTCCATTTGTTTGCCCTTAAATTTCTTTCATCAATGTTTTACAGTTTTCATTGTAGAGATCTTTCACCTTTTTGGTTAAATTTATTCCTGGGGCTGACGCTGCGGTGCAGCAGGTAAGGCTGCCGCCTGCAATGCCAGCATCCCATATGGACACTGGTTCGAGACCCAGCTGCTCTACTTCTGATTGAGCTCCCTGCCAATGTGCCTGGGAAGGCTGAAGTAGACAGCCTAACTCCTTGAGTCCCTGCACCCACGTGGGAGACTGGGAAGAAGTTCCTGGCTCCTGGCTTCAGATTGGCTCAGCTCTGGCCTTTGTGGCCAACTGGGGAGTGAACCAGCCAATGGAATATTCTCTCTCTCTCTCTTTCTCTACCTCTAACTCTACTTTTTTAAAAAAAATAAATCTTTAAAAAAATTATTCCTAAAGGGACTGGTGTTGTGGCACAGTTTAAGCTGCTGCTTGTGGCACTGGCATCTCATATTGGAGAGCTAGTTCAAGTCTCAGGTACGACTCTTCCAATCCAGTTTCCTGCTGCTGGGAAGTCAGCGGATGACCCTCATGGGTGGATCCCTGTCACCCACATGGCGTTTTGGGCTCTCAGCTAGGGCCAGACCCAGCCTTGGCTGTTACAGGCCTTTGTGGAGTGAACCCATAGGTGGAATAAGTTGTAGCTCTTTCTAATTATCTTGAAATATTTTTGCCAAATCAAATGAAGATATTGCAAAGTAACAGGACTACTCTTACTCGTTTCTTCCAGTGAAGCATATAAGTATATTCCCAAAAACAGAAGTCCATCAAAAAATTCTAAACACAAGTTGAGAGTAAAAACACAATTTACTATTACACGATAATCATGGGTTGATTGAAGAGGGAAAAATGAATGCCAACAACACAAGAAAACGTACCAGTAAAGTTAAACCAACGAGGAGGGGTAGGAGGCCTGCAGAAATGCTTTTTCATTTCTTCTGGAAAACATGCAATGGTTTCTCCTAAGCTTGCATTGGATAACACACACTGCCACAATCTCTGACACGACGCAGGCTTCTGCCAAATTACCAAGGAGACCAAAGATCTAGAGCGATGCACACAGCCAATAAACCGAAGAATGAGGACATTAAGAGAATTTTTAGGGCACTTTTGTCGGGGACCAGACCGTCCATATCTCAAAGTCTATACCACTCTACCCCCAGTAGAGTGCAAAGACCGCTTTCCCCCCAACACCAGTCTTTGTTTCGCAAAATGCGCCCAGCATTCTGCCAAGTTCTCTTGGTTGCCGAGAAATTTCTTTAAACCCAATGTCCAGTACAGCTGAGCCAATTACTCATGCATGAGATTGTTATTTACCAAAGACATTCTTTTAGATTCTAATTGAATTTGAGTGTTTTATTTTTTACCCAAAGAGGGGAAAAACACCTTAGGCCAGTGATCCTAGTCAGCAGTCAGTTACTTGGGACTGCCTCTGAAACAAAGGTTCAGCAGCTGTGAGATGAATCTCAAGGGTGAGTAGGCTAGGGACTCATGTGCCAGGGACAAGAAGTCAACCTGAGATTGTTCACTATTGTGTTAGGTTTAATGGGAGAAGGCATCCACCAGAGCATGTGGGAACCCCTCCAGAGATTCCTAAGGAGAATCCGATAGGTGATAGAGGGAGATCACTACAAGGAGGCTCCTGCCCCCTTGAAGAGGCAGGCTGGAGGAAAAAGCTGGAGACCATGCAAATAAACAATAACATATACTCCAAAACCAATAGCTAGTACTGAAAGTGTCTAATTGTCAGGCTGTCAGTCAAACCAGTCTCAGAGGTGAGGCATCAGGTTGGGAGGTGTCTAAAGAAGTCATCATGTGGATTAATCTATATGTATTCAATAGCATCTGAAGTTCTTGGGCCTAGGTTCTTGCCTAGAAACCCCCAGGCAAATTAAAACAATGGAGGCAATGGTGACCTGATTTAAAAACAAAAAAACTCCTCCACTGGAATTAAAATCTCAAGAACAGTCACAAGCTATAACAGAAGAACCCTGGTGGCTCCCTGAATGGACTCTGTGACCCTCTGGAAAGAATTTAATGCAGGGAAATAGAGGCAAGAGGCCAACTGCGAGACAGAGTTCTGAGATGGGGAGTCACAGCAGAGGGGCCGGCACTTTTTACAACTCACTTAAGCTAACTTCTCCTTCCTTTAGCTTGTAAACAGGCCAGGAGGTGGTGCAGAAAATGATGAGGCATTTTTCTGTAAGCTCAGGGGTCAAAGAAATAAAGTAGATGGTTTGCCTCCTGGCTGGAATGAGAGCATAAAAATAGAAGCGTACTTCACTTGTAGGTCCCCTGAGTTTGAGAGGTCTCTCAAAACTCTCTTGCTACCTGTGGTGTCCGGACATGCACTGAAGCCCACAACGAAGGGAAGAAGGTGAGGGTGGGATTAGCACATGTCAACCACTCTCACTCAGCCTTCCACACCTGTAACCTAGGATATATATTTGTCAGAATAGCACATACAGGGTGTTATATATTAATGTTAGCCATCACAAAACACACTGAACACCGGAGTAAGGGTAAGGGTTTATTGGGAAACATCCAACAGACCGGAGTGAAGGGGCGGTGATGGGAAAGAGAGAAGGAGACTGTAAGAGAGAGAGACTGAGAGGAGAGAGAAGAGAGACAAGAGGAGAGGAGCCAAGAGAGCAGGAGAGGAGAGCCAAGAGAGAAGAGCCAAGAGAGCACGTGTTCAGGAACAGGCCCTTTTAAAACTTTGCCCGAGGGCAGGTAGAGAAGCAGGAGCAGCGAATCCCATTAGGATGGGGGTGAAGCTTGACAACAGAGGTTGGGCCATGTGGCCACCTGGCTAAAACTGTGCCAGTTTCCTAACATTCCCCCCTTTTGTTTTTTATAAAGCAGGATTTGTATGGGATTACATTAGTCCCAAAAGTCCAGGAGGGGTAGAGGGACGATGATCTGTCTTTAGAGCTACTTCCTGCTGACATGGGGCGATGAGGTACTTTTTGCTGGCATGGGGCGATGTCTCAAGCTGCTGTCTCCTGGGTGGGGAGCTGAGCATCTCCCTGTAGCAGCATTTGGTGACTGAGGGTTGCTGAAGGCCTTGGTTCCTTTCATTTTCACCAGCTGTAAACACTTAAACAGACACTGTAGTATAAAAGACAGGGTGAGAATAGTAACCAATGATCCTAAGAGTAGCATTAACCAGGTAATGAGAGGATTTCATAGAGGAGAGGAAATGAGGGGGGTCTCTGGACCCTTGTGGGGACAGTTAGATGGATGTGGCTTAAAGCTGATTCCAGCCAGGACTGGGAGAAAGGCCACTCAACTTTTGCAGGTAGCGGGGTTTGTCTGTAGAGAAATTCTGAACAACCATACAACGTTAAGTAGGGGAGAGGACCATCAGTACACACAGGTTGAGAGTAGAGCCATTGGTGGTAGAGTAGAGGTTATGATTACAAAGGAATGAGGCACAATGGACAGAGTTGTTCTTAGAGGAGCTAAGAAAGGTGCTGTATAAGCTCCAAATAAGTTTTCTGATGGAGAGGCCAATGGAAACTGACAGAAGGGGCTTGATAATAATCTGGTGGGCTTTAGGCCTTGTAAGTTAAGAGGCCCAGACCTATCTATCTCTTCACATAGCGTACATCCTAAGGGAGGTGTGAACCTCCTTGAGGAAGGCACCCTGTTGACTTCCATTAACTAGCTGGCCTGGGAGGAGAGCTGGCCAGGTAAAGGCAGGTGACAACTCTAACAGGAAATTTACAGTTCTGCCTGCAGTGTTGCTCACCCTGGTTGGCTGTCCCCTCAGCTGCAGGGGTCATTTTGGAAGCTGGGCTGAGTGAAGGGCTTTTCAGCTTAGAGCCAATAAGATCTGTGGCTCTGACCTGGGCGTCCTTCGACTCCAGGGCAGGTCCATTTCCAGTGATCTAACTCTTGGCAGAGCTGCCAGGGCTCTTCACAAGCTGACTTCTGCTGAAGCCCAGGCTTTCCACATTGGAAGCCACTGCAGTGGACTGGCCTGTTGGGTCTCCTTGAGGGCAGATCACTGTACAGAACAGCCATTAATAGGCCTGCCACCTATCTTTACATTGCTTCTGAGGCCTAGCTTTCTCTTCCTGCTGGTTTTTGATAAAGCAGACCAGAGGATGCAAGGCAAGGGGGTGCTCAAGTCCCATCTCTAATTTTGGTGGCCTAAACTACAAGTCCATAGTCACAGGCATGTTCTGGTAGTAGTTTATGTTGAGGCAGATAATGCCCATCAGGAAAGCTATGTCATTACTTTAAAACTTTCTCTCCCTTTGGTCTGAAAGGGAGTTTTTTCTATTTACTGTTTACTTTGCTGATGGCAAAGTAAATCTAGCTATGAAATTATAATTTAAGTTTATTTTAGTTATGTTATTACAGAAAATGTTAGTCATCCCTTTTATAAGATCTAGAATCGAAGTTTGCATCTTGGAGAGTCCATCAGAATAGAATTAGTTTCCTACCTCAAAGAGAATAGAGAAATGAGAGAACAAGTTGGACTTAGAATAGAGAAATGAGGGAGCAAGTCCTAGATTGCTTACTGACAATAGCAATAGCAAATGAAAACTTAGCAAACAGTTTCAACCATTAGATAAGAACTTAAGAAAACATTTACCAGAAGGCCCAATGCCTTCTATAAATTTTAAGAATACATATATTTGGAAACATTTCTTAAATATTTAACATGGTGTAGCCATGCAAATTCAAGCACAAACGTATAAAACATATAAAATGTTTTTAGTTTTTTCCACCAATAAATTTAAAACATCTGATACAAAGATTTAGGTCACATGAATCAAATATAACTTCGATTAATTTTAACTGTTTAAATTTATGGGCAATCTTTTATCTATAAGCCAATTAAAAGAGTTCTTATTAAATTTTCCCATGTAGACATACAATATGTATACAAATATAACATAATAGAATAGCAGATTCAATAATAGCTTTTTAAACTCTTTAACTGTTTTTTAATTTACCAATTGATTTGAATTACTTTCTGCTCTTACTAACCTCAGTTAACCATAATTTCTCTCAGTTGGCACCTTTAATACATTATTGGCTTCATCTGTTTACAGAGCCATCCCAAAGTACTGAATACAATAGAAGTGGGTGGAAAAAGTCCATCGGAACCTATAGGATGCCTAAACACAGAACCAACATGCTTTAGTTTTATGAGCAGCATAAACAGATATATATTGTTTTATATATATGTATATATATATATGTTTTATATATATGTGGCATTTGACTTTCTCTTGGTTGTAATGTAATTCTTTTATTTCAAACATAATTGATTTAAGGATTTGAATTTTAAAAACAATTAATGGCAAAGAAAACTGCACTTTCTTGGGTCACTTGCTATAATTGTTTCCAGAATTTAAAAATAGTTACAGCTTAACTGAGTTACAGATAAAAAATATGTTATCAACATTTGCATGATGTATCCTCACAAGATTAAACATAAACATGGATGGAGTTCTAGAACTTTGTAGTGACTAAGACAATATGTACAACAGATGTGCAGGTAGGTTTTCACATGAGTTGTTAGACACTATGTTAGCAGTTGGGGATATAGAGGTGATTGTGACAGTCTTGTTCTTGAAGAATTTTTGGTTTGGGGGAGGAGACGGATAAGCAAAGCAAAGTTAGATTTTTTTTGACTTGTACCTTGTTAGACATGCAGATAATTAAAAGCAATTAACAAGAATATTTTATTTTAGTGAGCTTTCTCCAGTTCACTACAGTACCAATTTATTGCTTTTGCCTTTACTGTGTTGCTCTTTTGCATTACTTGCCTGATTTCTGGAGCTGTGTCTCTAGGAACTGTGGCTGTGTGCAGAAGCCAGCTTAGGATATAGGGGAGGAACATATGACACAGGAATCATTTCTTTCACTTTGGATCAAAATGGTTTTATTGATGAGGCATTGCCTGCCATTAAAAGTGTATTGATACATGAGTAGGGTAAAGGTGTCAATGGTAAAATATAAGAGTTATTTTTGGCAGAACACACAGTATAAACTATGTTATATAGACTTGGAATAGAACTTTTGGGGGCTAATTATGAGCACTTCTGTAATTGTATAACATAAATAGAATGATACAGTGAATGACAAAGTTGGAGTACTGGGCCTCATGGTCTATGCCCTTTTTTACAGAAATGTTTTGTTTTCAGTGCCACATTGTAAGTTCTACAAATACAGGAATCGTATTTTATGCCTACTTTAACTTTTCAGTATGTAGCACAGAGCCTTGGGCAGGAGATGGCTCAAACAAATCAAAATTGGGTTACTTGTCAGTCAGAATTAAGCAGTAAGTAAGCATTACTTACTGATGGGTACTAAAGAAAAGGTCTAAGAATGTTAATTTTAGTCTTTTGGTTCAACTTAAATGCAGAAAAGTGAGACAAATATAAAAATACTATCTTGATAATTACCTTCTATTTTACAAAAAAAAGTAACATTCATTAAAATGGAACATCTTAAATGAATACTTGAAGCACTCTTTAATATTCATCACATGGTAAAAAATGAAAGAATCAATTAAGAACTGAATCCATTCTAATAAACTGCATGTATTTTTATGCTGCTAAACTGATAACAGTTAGACATAGACCATTTAAGTTGTATAATCAATGTAGTTTTAAGTAAGAAGTTCAATATAGTTTTATTTCAGAAGACTTGCCTACTGAAATTCTTCCATGGACCAGGAGGCCCAATGTTGAGTGTGGAATTGGAATTGACCAGTGCTCTCTTGTGACTGGGTTATGGTTCAAAAACTTTGAACTAGATTATATATAGTATATATATAATATCTATATATAAATATATAGATATATAAATATCTATAGGGTATAATGTGGTGTTTCAATATATACATTGTATATTGATTAAATCAGGATAGTTAGCATACTCATTTATTAGTGGTTTTTATCTTTTTTTTCCCCTGTTAGTTTGGCTAGAGGTTTAACTCTTTTGTTTACCTTTTCTAAAAACCAGTCAATAAAAGTTTTGATCTGTTGTAATTTTTTTAGCTTATTTTGTTTATTTCTATTCTAATCTTTATTATTTCTTTCCTCCTGCTGATTTTGGGCTTGGTTTATTCTGTTCTGTAAGTTTTCAAGATGCATAATTAGCTCTCTAATTTGAGACATTTCTGTTTTCTTGATGTAAGCACTTAATGCTATGAACTTCCTTCTTCATACTGCTTTTGCTGTATTCCACAGATTTTGATGTTTTCATTTTCATTTATTTCAAGTAAATGTTGATTTCCTTTGTAATTTCTCCAATGATCCATTGATCATTCAGTAGCATGTTGCTTAATTTCCAAGTATTTGTGAGTGTTTTCTTTTTCTTTTTGTTGATTTTTCTTTTTTTTTTTTATGATCTGAGAAGATACATTGCATGATTTCAGTCTTTTAAAATGTTCTGAGACTTGATTTGTGGTGTAATAGTCTGCTAGAAAATGTTCCATGTGCTGATGAGAAGAAAGTGTATTTTGTATCTGTTGGGAGAAATGTCCTGTAAATTTCTGTTAGGTCCATTTGTTTGATAATATGTTTCCACTCCAATGCATCTTTATTGGTTTTCTGTCTGGATGACTAGTCTATTGATGAAAGTGGGGTGATAAAGTCACCCACTATTATTGTACTTGAATCTATCTCTCCCTTTAGGTGTAGTAGTAATTGCTGTAGTTGCTGTATATATCTGTGTGGTCTTGTGTTGGGTGCACATATATATGATTTATTTATTTGAAAGGCAGAGTTACAGAGAGGCAGAGAGAGAGTACGAGAGAGAGAGAGAGAGAGAAGTCTTTCATTTGCTGGTTCACTCTCCAGGGTGAATGATGGCCAGAGCTGTGCCAATCCAAAGCCAGGACTCAGGAGCTTTTTCCAGGTCTCCCATGTGGATGCAGGGGCCCAAGGACTTGGCCCTCTTCCACTGCTTTCCTGGGCTATAGCAAAAAGCTGGATCGGAAGTAGAGGAGACAGGACTGAAACCGGCACCTATATAAGATGTTGTAACTGCAGACAGCGCCTTTACCCATTATGCCACAGCGCCAGCACCAAGGTGCATTTATATTTGTAATTGTTATTTCTTCTTGCTGATTTGAAACATTTATCAGAATATAATGTCCTTCTTTATCTATTTTTACAATTTTTATTTAAAATCTGCTTTATCTGATATCACAATAGCTACTACTGGTTGCTTTGGTTTCCTATGGCCTGTTATATATTTTTCCAAACCTTCAATTTCATCCTGTGTGTGTCTTTGTTTATGAAGTGAGTTTCCTGTAGGCAGCAGCATAGAGTAGATGCATGTTTTTTTTTTTTTTGTTTTGTTTTTTTGTTTTTTTTTTTAATCAATTCAACAAACCTAATTCATTTGTTTGGTGAATTTAATCCATTTAATTTCAAGTTATGTGTTGAGAGATAAGAACTAAGACCCGCCATTTTGTAGATTGTGTGATGATTCCACATCTTCTATCTGTGAATTTGGTGGTGACATGTTTCATGTTTACCTCGAATGTAGGGCCACCTTCAGAGTTTCGTGAAAGGATGGTCTTGTGGTGGTGAATTCCCTGTTTTTGTTTAACTGGACAATATTTTTTCTTCACTTTTTTTTTTTTTTGGTTTCTAAGTGCCTTTTATTTATTTTTTTATTTTTTTATTTTTTTTAACTTTTATTTAATGAATATAAATTTCCAAAGTACGGCTTATGGATTACAATGGCTTCCCCCCATAACGTCCCTCCCACCCGCAACCCTCCCTTTCCCACTTCCTCTCCCCTTCCATTCACATAAAGATTCATTTTCGATTCTCTTTATATACAGAAGATCAGTTTAGCATACATTAAGTAAAGATTTCAACAGTTTGCTCCCACACAGAAACATAAAGTGAAAAATAATAGATGATTTTTTAAATGATGATGAAATCAGATCAGACCTATTGTCATGTTTAATCCCAGTGAGAGTCAAGTTGGGAATTGATAATTTCTTCTTCTTCTTCTTCTTCTTCTTCTTCTTCTTCTTCTTCTTCTTCTTCTTCTTTTTAACAGAAGATCAGTTTAGTAGGCATTAAGTAAAGATTTCAACAGTTTGCACCCCCATAGAAACACAAAGTGAAATATACTGTTTGAGTACTTGTTATAGCATTAAGTCTCAATGTACAGCACATTAAGGACAGAGATCCTACATGAGGAGTAAGTGCACAGTGACTCCTGTTGTTGACTTTACAAATTGACACTCCTGTTTATGGCATCAGTAATCTCCCTATGCACCAGTCATGAGTTTCCAAGGCTATGGAAGCCCCTTGAGTTCTCCAACTCTTATCTTCTTCAGACAAGGTCATAGTCAAAGTGGAGGTTCTCTCCTCCCTTCAGAGAAAGGTACCTCCTTCTTTGAAGACCTGTTCTTTCCACTGGGATCTCACTCACAGAGATATTTCATTTAGGTTTTTTTTTTTTTTTTTTTTTTTTTTGCCAGAGTGTCTTGGCTTTCCATGCCTGAAATACTCTCATGGGCTTTTCAGCAAGATTGGAATGCCTTTAGGGCTGATTCTGAGGCCAGAGTGCTGTTTAGGGCATCCGCCATTCTATGAGTCTGCTGAGTATCTCATGTTGGATCACTCTCCCCTTTATTTATTCTATCTGTTAGTATCAGCAGGTACTAGACTTGTTTATGTGCTCCCTTTGACTCTTAGTCCTTTCATTATGATCAATTGTGAACTGAAATTGATCACTTGGAATAGTGAGATGGCATTGGTACATGCCACCTTGATGGGATTAAATTGGAGTCCCCTGGTATGTTTCTAACTCTACCAACTGGGGCAAGTCAGCTTGAGCATGTCCCAAATTGTACATCTCTTCCCTCTCTTATTCCCACTCTTATGTTTAACAGGGATCACATTTCAGTTAATTTTCAACACTTAAGAATAACTGTGTACTAATTACAGAATTAAACCAGTCATATTAAGTAGAACAGACAAAAAAAAACTACTAAGAGGGATAATGTATTAAGTTGTTCATTAACAGTCAGGGCTATGCTGATCAAGTCACCATTTCTCATAGTGTCCATTTCACTTCAACAGGTTTCCTTTTTGGTATTCAGTCAGTTGTCACCAATCAGGGAGAACATATGGTATTTGTCCCTTTGGGACTGGCTTATTTCACTCAGCATGATGTGTTCCAGATTCCTCCATTTTGTTGCAAATGACTGGATTTTGTTGTTTCTTACTACGGTATAGTATTCTAAAGAGTACATATCCCATAATTTCTTTATCCAGTCTACCGTTGATGGGCATTTAGGTGGGTTCCTAAATCTTGGCTATTGTGAATTGTGCTGCAATAAACATTAGGGTGCAGACCGCTTTTTTGTTTGCCAATTTAAATTCCTTTGGGTAAATTCCAAGGAGTGGGATGGCTGGGTCGAATGGTAGTGCTATATTCAGGTTTCTGAGGAATCTCCAGACTGACTTCCATAGTGGCTTGACCAGTTTGCATTCCCACCAACAGTGGGTTAGTGTCCCTTTTACCCCACATCCTCGCCAGCATCTGTTGTTGGTAGATTTCTGTATGTGAGCCATTCTAACTGGGGTGAGGTGAAACCTCATTGTGGTTTTGATTTGCATTTCCCTGATTGCTAATGACCTTGAACATTTTTTCATGTGCCTGTTGGCCATTTGGATTTCCTCTTTTGAAAAATGTCTATTGAGGTCCTTGGCCCATCTCTTAAGTGGGTTGTTGGTTTTGTTTTTGTGGAGTTTCTTGATCTCTTTGTAGATTCTGGTTATTAACCCTTTATCTGTTGCATAGTTTGCAAATATTTGTTCCCATTCTGTCGGGTGTCTCTTCACTCTCCTGACTGTTTCTTTTGCAGTACAGAAACTTCTCAATTTGATGCAATCCCAATAGTTGATTTTGGCTTTGACTGCATGTGCCTCCCGGGTCTTTTCCAGAAATTCTTTGCCTGTGCCAATATCTTGAAGGGTTTCTCCAATGTTCTCTAGTAACTTGATGGTGTCAGGTCGTAGATTTAGGTCTTTAATTCATGTTGAGTGGATTTTTGTGTAAGGTGTAAGGTAGGGATCTTGCTTCATGCTTCTGCACGTGGAAATCCAGTTTTCCCAGAACCATTTATTGAATAGACTGTCCTTGCTCCAAGAATTGGTTTTAGATCCTCGATCAAATATAAGTTGGCTGTAGATGTTTGGATTGATTTCTGGTGTTTCAATTCTGTTCCATTGGTCTATCCATCTGTTTCTGTACCAGTACCATGCTGTTTTGATTACAACTGCCCTGTAGTATGTCCTGAAATCTGGTATTGTGATGCCTCCGGCTTTGTTTTTGTTGTACAAGATTGCTTTAGCTATTCGAGGTCTCTTGTGCCTCCATATAAATTTCAGCACCATTTTTTCCAGATTGGAGAAGAAGGTCTTTGGTGTCTTGATTGGTATTGCATTGAATCTATAAATTGCTTTTGGGAAAATGGACATTTTGATGATATTGATTCTTCCAATCCATGAGCATGGAAGATTTTCCCATTTTTTGGTATCCTCTTCTATTTCTTTCTTTAAGGTTTTGTAATTCTCATCGTAGAGATCTTTAACGTCCTTGGTTAAGTTTATTCCAAGGTATTTGATTGTTTTTGTAGCTATTGTGAATGGGATTGATCTTAGAAGTTCTTCCTCAGCCATGGCATTGTCTGTGTATACAAAGGCTGTTGATTTTTGTGCATTGATTTTATACCCTGCTACTTTGCCAAACTCTTCTGTGAGTTCCAATAGTCTCTTAGTAGAGTTCTTTGGGTCCCCTAAATAAAGAATCATATCATCTGCAAAGAGGGATAGTTTGAGTTCTTCCTTCCCAATTTGTATCCCTTTAATTTCTTTTTCTTGCCTAATAGCTCTGGCTAGAACCTCCAGAACTATATTGAATAGCAGTGGTGACAGTGGGCATCCCTGTCTGGTACCAGATCTCAGTGGAAATGCTTCCAGATTTTCCCCATTCAATAGGATGTTGGCTGTGGGATTTTCATAGATTGCTTTGATTGTTGAGGAATGTTCCTTCCAAACCCAGTTTGCTTCGAGTTTTCATCATGAACGGGTGTTGTATTTTATCAAATGCTTTCTCGGCATCTATTGAGATAATCATATGGTTTTTCTTCTGCAGTCTGTTAATGTGGTGTATCACATTGATTGTGTTGCGCACATTAAACCATCCCTGCATACCAGGGGTAAATCCCACTTGGTCTGGGTGGATGATCTTTCTTATGTGTTGTTGTATTCTATTGGCGAGAATTTTATTGAGGATTTTTGCATCTATGTTCATCAGGGATATTGGTCTGTAATTCTCTTTAAATGCGGCATCTTTTTCCAGCTTAGGAATTAAGGTGATGCTGGATTCATAGAAAGAATTTGGGAGGACTCCCTCTTTTTCGATTGTTCTGAATAGTTTGAGAAGAATTGGAGTCAGTTCTTCTTTAAATGTCTGGTAGAATTCAGCAGTGAATCCATCTGGTCCTGGGCTTTTCTTTGTTGGGAGGGCCTTTATTACTGTTTCAATTTCTGTCTCAGTTATGGGTCTCTTTAAGTTTTCGATGTCTTCCTGGTTCAATTTAGGTAGGTTGCATGTGTCCAGGAATCTATCCATTTCTGATAGGTTTCCCTGTTTGCTGGCATACAAGTCCTTGTAGTAATTTCTGATGATTGTTTTTATTTCTGTGGTGTCTGTTGTTACCTTTCCTTTTTCATCTCTGATTTTATTGATTTGGGTCTTTTCTCTTCTATTTTTAGTTAGTTGGGCCAATGGGGTGTCAATTTTGTTTATTTTTTCAAAAAACCAGCTCCTCGTTTGGCTGATTTTTTGTAATGTTTTTTTGGATTCAATCCTGTTGATTTCTTCTCTGATTTTAATTATTTCTCTTCTCCTACTAGATTTGGGTCTGGTTTGCTGTAGGTTTTCTATATCCTTGAGGTGAATTGACAGCTCATCTATTTGGTGCCTTTCCAATTTCTTGATGTAGGCACCTATTGCTATAAACTTTCCTCTTAACACTGCTTTTGCTGCATCCCATAAGTTTTGGTATGTTGTGCTGTTATCCTCATTTACTTCCAGAAAATTTTTGATTTCTCTTTTAATTTCTTCTATGACCCATTGTTCATTCAGGAGCATGTTGTTCCATGTGTTTGTGTATGCTCTAGGGATTCCTGAGTTGCTAATTTCCAACTTCATTCCTTTATGGTCTGAGAAGCTGCATGGTATGATTCTAATTCTTTTGAATTTGCTGAGACTTGCTTTATGGCCTAGTATGTGGTCAGTCCTAGAGAAGGTTCCATGTACTGCTGAGAAGAATGTAAAATCTTTAGCTGTAGGATTAAAAGTTCTGTATATATCTGTGAGATCCATTTGGGCTATAGTGTCGTTTAAATCTACTGTATCCTTGTTGATCTTCTGTCCTGTTGATCTGTCTATTTCTGAGAGTGGAGTATTGAAGTCCCCCAGTACTATTGTATTGGGGTCTAAGTCTCCCTTTAAGTCCGTTAACAAATCTTTTAGATAAACCAGTGCCCTGTAGTTAGGTGCATATACATTGATAATTGTTATATCTTCTTGTTGTATTGATCCCTTAATCATGATATAGTGTCCCTCTTTGTCTCTCTTAACAGTTTTTGTGGTAAAGTTTATGTTGTCCGATATTAAGATGGCTATGCCCACTCTTTTTTCATTTCTGTTGGCATGGTATATCTTTTTCCAGCCTTTCACTTTCAGTCTGTATGGATCTTTGTTGGAAAGATGTGTTTCTTGTAAGCAGCAAATAGATGGGTTTTGTTCCTTAACCCAATCAGCCAATCAGTGTCTTTTAACTGGACAGTTCAGGCCATTCACGTTCAATGTGACTAATGATAAATGGTAACTTTGCCCTGCCATTTGCCAAAGATAAGTTCTAATATATGCTTTGAATTCCCTGTGATCTTTTGCTGTGAGGTTTCCTTCCTTTACCTTCTTTCATATTGATGACCGTGTTTCTGTGTTTCTGTGTGTAACACATCTTTAAGCATCTTTTGCAGGGCTGGACCAGTGGCGACAAATTCCTTCAATTTCTGTTTGCTGTGAAAAGTCTTTATTTCACCTTCATTCACAAATGATAGCTTTGCAGGATATAATATTCTGGGCTGGCAGTTGTTCTCTCTTAGTACCTGGGCTATATCTCGCCATTCCCTCCTAGCTTGTAGGGTTTCTGATGAGAAGTCAGCTGTGAGTCTGATTGGAGATCCTCTGAGAGTAATGTGACGTTTCTCTCTTGCACATTTTAGGATCTTTTCTTTATGTTTCACTGTGGAGAGTTTAATTACAACGTGTCGTGGTGAGGATCTCTTTTGGTCGTGTTTATTAGGGGTTCTGTGAGCTTCCTGTACTAGGATTTCTCTGTCCTTCTCCAAACCTGGGAAATTTTCTGCTAATATCTCACTAAAAAGGCCTTCTAATCCTTTCTCCCTCTCCATGCCTTCAGGAACTCCTAGAACCCGGATGTTGTTTTTTTTAATAGTATCCTGAAGATTCCTGGCAATATGTTTTAGATTTCTAATTTCCTCTTCTTTTCTTTGGTCTGACTGTATCCTTTCCTGTTCTCTATCTTCTATGTCCAATATTCTCTCTTCTGCTTCACCCATTCTGTTTTTAAGGCTCTCTATTGTGTTTTTCATTTGATCTATTGAATTCTTCACTTCATTATGATTTCTCGTCACTATCACAGTTTCCTGTTGTGCTAGTTGTTTCGTTTCATTTTGATTCTTCCTTAAAATTTCATTTTTCACGAGAGAGATGTTCTATCTTGTCCATTAAGGATTTCTGTAGTTCAAGAATTTGTTTTTGAGAACTTCTTAATGTTCTTATCAATTTTTTGAGATCTGCTTCTTGCATTTCTTCTATCTCATCATCTTCATAATCTTGAATTGGGGTGTCTTTTTCATTTGGGGGTGGCATGGTGACTTCCTTGTTTTTATTACCTCGGTTTTTGCGTTTGTTATTTGGCATGTTGGAGATATTTGGTTTCTTCACTGTGGTGCTTTTTCTTGTTATACTATGACTCTAGATTAAGTGGACTGTCTGTTTTTGATGGAGCCTTAGAGGCTTGAGATGGGTGTGGCCTGAGAGCTCTGTTTGGTGTGCCAAAGGTGACACTCCCAGGTTAGGCATGGTAGATCTCTCTCTCTCTCTCTCTTTCTTTCTTTTTTTGATTCAAAAGGGAAGTAATTCCACACAGCTGAACAAAGTTGGAGGTAGTTAGCAGGCAAATGATATACCCACAGGAGCCAGAGATCGGAAGCTCTTTCCCAAGGACCACACAGGGAATCTGTTCTGCCCTCAGAGTGGGCTCAGATTCTCCTTCAGTCTCCCACTGGGTTGCCAAAATTACGGAATTGTAGCGTCTCTGGAGAGTACTCACGTGAATTCCGTGAGTTCTCTCCCCCACAGTCTCTTTTTTCACAGTCTCAGTTCAGTAGCACCACAAATTTACTAGGTCCTAATCTCCTGTTAATTCGCCCTGCCCAGAGTCAGGTTTTTCTGCTAGGCTCAGGGCCGGTGCAGACCTGAGGTCGCTCTGCTTATGACGTATGTCCAAGATGGCGCCTGCTCTTTGTCTTGCTCGCCCTTGAGAGGTGAGCAGAGAGAGAAAAACCCGTGTCCGTACCAGTCACCTTTTTTTTTTTCTCTCTCTCTCTTCCAGTTAGCCTGGTGAACTTCCCCCCCCCCGGAGGTCGTTCCCTCTAGTCTCCTCTCTCTGCTTGCCTGCCGGTGTCTCGGGCTATTGAGGTTCGGCTCACTTCGCGTTCCAGTGCTGGTGTGTTGAGTCTGCCGCTGGTTTCCCGAACTGTGGGCTCCCACTCTCTCCACACAGGTCCACTGTGAATCAGGCATTCCGGAAGAGTTTCTTCTGCTGTTTCCTCCCCTACTCTTCCTTGAACCTGCAGTATCTCCACTTTTATTAAACTGTCTCTCCCCGGACTATCAGTGTGCTCCCTTCCTATTCCGCCATCTTGCTGAGTCTCTATTTTTTCTTCACTTTTAAAGAATAGCTTCAATGTATATAATATTCTTGGTTAGAAATTTTTCTTTTAAGATCTTGAATATATCGTCCTTCTCTCTTCTGGCCTTTAGGATTTCTGCTGAGAGGTCTAATGTTAATCTAATTGGTAGCCTTCATATGCAACTTGATGCTTTTCTCTTACACCCTTTAGGATTCTTTGCTTATCTTTAACTTTTGACATTTGACCACAGTATGCCTTGGAGAAGACCTTTTTTGGATTGAGTCTCCTTGGGAGTTCTTTGAGCTTGTATGCCATGTCCATATGCCTTGCAAGACTTGGGAAATTGTCAGCTATCATTTCATTAGGAGGTTTTCAAAGCATTTTTCATTTTCTCCTCTTTGGTTTGAAATTAGGCCATGTAATGGTATCCTATATTGCTCATAGAGTTTCTTCATTCTTTTAAATTCTTTTCTCTTTTACTAAAATTTTTAAGGTAAACAAATTTCTGATATTTCATATATACATATTTAGGAAGTTATTCATATTTCCCACTCTAACCTCCCTCCTACCTACATTGCCACCCTTCCTCCTCCTTCCTCTCTTATTCCCTCTCTTAGCTTTTAAAATGATCTATTTTCAGTTTGCTTTATACTCATAAGATTAACCATGCACTAAGTAAATAGTTTAACAAATAATAAAAAAAAAACCACTGTTCCTCAACAGTATAGACAAGAGCTGTGAACAATCATCAAATCTCAAAATATCAATTTCACTCCTGTACATTACATTTTTTGTACTTTATTAGTTACCACAGATCAGGGAAAAGAAATGGAATTTGTCTTTTTGAGACTAGCTTATTTCACTAAGTATAATGGAGTCTAGTTGCATCCATTTTGTTGCAAAATATGGGATTTTATTCTTTTTATGGCTGAGTACTATTCCATTCTCTCTCTCTCTCTCTCTCTCTCTCTCTATATATATATATATATATATAAAATAATTCCTTTATCCATCATCAGTTGATGGACATTTGAGTTTATTCCATATCTTAACTATTGTGAATTGTGCTGCAATGAACATGGGGGTACAGATAACTCTTTAATGTGTTGATTTCATTTCCCTTGGGTAAATTTTCAGGAATGGGATTTCTATCTCATATGGTATATCTAAATTCAGCATTTTGAGAAATCTCGATACTGTATTCCACAATGGATTTACTAGTTTACATTTCCACCAACGTTGGATTAGGCTACCTTTTCCCCCACATCTTCCTCAGCATATATTGTTTGTTGATTTCTGTATGGCAGCTATTCTAACTGGGATGACGTGAAACCTCATCATAGTTTTGATTTGCATTTATCTATTGGTTAGTGATCCTGAGCATGTTTTCATGTGTCTACTAGCCATTTGAATGTCCTCATTTGAAAAATACCCATTCAAGCCCTTTGCCCATTTTTTGATTTCTTTTTAATATTTATTTATTTATTTGAAAGGCAGAGTTATGGAGAGGCAGAGGCAGAGAGAGAGAGAGAGATACTGAGAGAGAGGTCTTCCATCTGCTCGTTCATTCCCCAAATGGCCACAGTGGCCAGAGCTGTGCCGATCTGAGAGCCAGAAGCTTCTTCCAGGTCTCCTACCTGGGTGCAGGGATCCAAGCCCTTGGGTCATCTTCCACTGCTTTCCCAGGCCATAGAAGAGAGTTGGATTGGAAGTAAAGCAGCTGAGACTCAAACTGATGCCCTTAAAGCTACAATAAAGCTAGGTAGATGCTACTTAGGTACCTACCATTAGTGCTTTCAAAAATAGTTTATTATTTTTCTACTGTAAATTTTCTAGAATATATTTTATATCCATTGGTAGAAAGAAAATATTTAAATGAGAGCAGCAATATCTGTATTTAAGACCCAAGACACTGCATATGGGAAAACAAGGCCTAGAGAAAATAATCAAGAAAATGTAAGACCTAAGAAAATATTTGGCTAACTTAGAGAAAATATAATCTAGGGTAAAAATGTTCATGAAAAGTGGTTTGGCATGCTTAGTAGCATGCTAAAGTATTGAATTTGCAACAATGAAAGAGTAAGTCTACTTATGTATTAATATATTCTGTCATTATATGTTTGGCTACTTTTAACTAAGAAAATCTTTATTTAATGTCTTGTGTTCTGTGCTCATAATTTCCTGAGGGAGTTAGCAGTCCTGAGCTTTAGCACTAACTTTGAGAATACAATCATGTTCCTGTTCTTTGCAACTCTATAGTTGTTATAATTGCCTGTTAAAAAGCATATAGAGGCAGGCGCCACGGCTCACTAGGCTAATTCTCCACCTTGTGGCGCCGTCACACCGGGTTCTAGTCCCAGTCGGGGCACCGTATTCTGTCCTGGTTGTCCCTCTTCCAGGCCAGCTCTCTGCTGTGGCCAGGGAGTGCAGTGGAGGATGGCCCAAGTGCTTGGGCCCTGCACCCCATGGGAGACCAGGAGAAGCACCTGGCTCCTGCCATCGGATCAGCGCGGTGCGCCGGCCGCAGCGCACCAGCCATGGCGGCCATTGGAGGGTGAACCAATGGCAAAAGGCAGACCTTTCTCTCTGTCTCTCTCTCACTATCCACTCTGCCTGTCAAAAAAAAGCATATAGAAGGTTTTTAAATTACCTCTGAGGATCACCTGAACTTTTTCAATTTTTTTTTTTTTAAGATTTGTCTATTTATTTGAAAGGCAGAATTACAGAGATGCAGAGACAGAGAGAGAAAGTCTTCCATCCACTGGTTCACTCCCCAAGTGGCTACAACAGCCAGAGCTGGGCCTGTCCAAAGCCAGGAGCTACTTTTGGGTCTCCCACATGGGTTCAGGGGCCCAAGGACTTGGCCATCTTCCACTGCTTTCCCAGGCCATGCCAGAGAGCTAGATCGGAAGTGAAGCAGCCAGGAATTGAACTGGTGCCCGTATGGGATGCCAGCACTGCAGGTGGTAGCTTTACCTGCTATGTCACAGCACTGTCCTTTGCCCATTTCTTAACCAGATTGTTTGTTCTGTTGTTGAGTTTCTTGAGCTTTTTCAATTTTGAATATTAATCCTTTATCAATTACATAGTTTGTAAATATTTTCTCTCATTCTGTTGGTTGCCTCTTTATTCTACTGAGTGTTTCCTTTGCAGTGCAAAAACTTCTCAGCTTGGTGTAATCTTGTTTGGCAATTTTTGCTTTGATTGAGCTTCTGGGGTCTTTCCCAAGAAGTCTTTGCCTACACCAGTTCTTGCAGAATTTCCCCAATGTTCTCCTCTGGTAATTTGAAAGTATCTGGTCATATATTTAGATCCTTGATCCATTTTGAGTTAATTTTCATATAAGGTGTAAGTTAGGGTTCTTGTTTTATACTTCTACACATGGATATCCAAGTTTCCCATTTATCTGTAAATATTCCTTTGTTCTGTATGTTGTTGATTTAAAGTTTCATTCCTTTATGGCATGAGAATATACATGGTATTATTTCAGTCTTTTCAACTTTACTGAGACTTGATTTGCTGCCCAATAAATGGTCTATCCCAGAAAACATTTGTAATTTGAATTTTTATTTTGTACCTGTTTGGTGAAATGTTGTGAAATCTGTTAGGTCTTTTTGCTCAATAGTATCATTCAACTCCGATGTAACTGTGTTGATTTCTGTTTGGATAATCTGTACATTGGTGACAGTGGTGTGTTGAAATCTATTAGTATTATTGTATTGGAGTCTCTCTCTTCTTTTAGTTCCAAAAATATTTGCTGTATATATCTGTGTGCTCTTGTGTCTGGATGATATATACTTTTGATATGTATTCCTGCTGAATTGATCAACTTGTCAATATATAATATATAATGTCCTTCTTGTTACAGTATTTGATTTAAAGTCTGTTTTTTTCTAAAGGGAATTTGCTCAGGTTTTTTTTTTTTTTTTGTTTGTTTGTTTGTTTGTTTTTTTTTTTTTTTTAGATTTATTGATTTGTTTAAAAGGCAGAACTAGAGGGAGAGGCAGAGACAGAGATATTCAGTATGTTGGTTCACTCTGCAAATGATTTCAATGGCCAAGTCTGTGCTAGACCAAACTAAGGAGCCAGGAGCTTCATCTGAGTCTCCTATGTAGGTGCAGGGGACCAAGCAATTGGGCCAACCTCAACTGCTTTCCCAGGCCATTGGCAGGGAGTTGGATTGAAAATGGAGCAGCCAGGACTTGAACAGGATTACTTATGGGATGAAAACTTTCACCCACTGTGGCACTGTACCAAACCCTACAGTGTATCTATTTTACTTGATGTGAAGATAGTTATTTCAGCTCATTTTTGCTTTCCATTTTCACTCCTAACCCTTCACATTTAGTGTGTTTATTATAAGGAGCATATGTTTGAATCTTATTTTTTTATTTATTCAACCAAACTGTATTTTTGACTTGGGGATTTAATCCATTAGCTTCCAAGGTTAGTATTTATAGATATAAGTTACTCCTGTCATTTTATTGGTTAGGAACTAAATGTATCTTTTTTTATTAACTTTGGTACTGTTTTGTGCTTTCATGATGATTACTTCTAAAGTAGGACTCCCTTCAGGATTTCCTGCAGGATATTAGTTCTCCTTCATTTCTGAAGCATACTTTCACTAGATATAATATTCTTGGTTCAAAGTGCCTTTATTTGAAGACCTTCAGTATACCATCCCACTCTCTTCTGGCCTGCAGGGTTTCTGCTGAGAAGTCTGCTGGTATTCCATTATGTAACTTGGCATTTTCTCTCATTTTTTTTTTAGGATTACCTCCTTGTCCTTAACATTTGACAATTTGACTATAATATGCCTTGGAGAGAGTCATTTTGTTTGAATCTGACTGGGGTCCTTTTACTTCCTGTATCTGGATGCCTGTATCTCTTTCATGATGAAAAATTTTAACTGTTAACTTGATTTTGTAGGTTCTAAATGTCTTTTTCCTTATATTCTGCTTCAGATATTTCTATAATATGCCTTTTTGTTCACTTGATGGTATCACATGTGTTACATAATCTTTCTTAATTATTTTAAATTATTTTTTCTTTATTTTTGTCTCTGGATTATTTCAAAGGTCTTGTCTTATATATCAGGAATTCTTGGTGTCTTCTGTTGTTGAAACTCTCCTTTGTATTTTTACTTTAAGTGACTGACATTTTCTGCTCCAAAAATCAGTAAAGGGATAAAAATTATTTAAAAGAATGAAACAGAATTTTTCACTCATATAATGTGTTCTTCTCATTTCTCTCTATCTATTATTTTACTTCTCATCAAATTACCTTAGTACCATGATTTTGAACTATTTTTCAGGCATTTAAATTTCCTTCAGATTAGAATCTATTTTTGGAAAACTACTGTTTTGTTTGGAGGCATTATGCATCCTTCTTCATGTTTCTTGTGTCTGTATGTCTGGTATAATAGTTCCTTCATTTTATGGAGTAGGTTTCCTTAGGAAATTGTTTTTGTTTGGACAGAATTTGAGGTATCACTTGGATTGTTGCTTCTAGATGAGCCCAGAAATGTTACCTCTGAGTGATTTCTTTAGCTTTAGGAAATGTCTCCAGTGGTTCTCCTGGAGAACCTTGCGGCGCCAGCACACCGGGTTCTAGTCCCAGTCGGGGCACCAGATTCTGTCCCGGTTGCCCCTCTTCCAGCCCAGCTCTCTGCTGTGGCCAGGGAATGAAGTGTAGGATGGCCCAAGTGCTTGGGCCCTGCACCCCATGGGACCAGGAGAAGCACCTGGCTCCTGCCTTCGGATAGGCGTGGTGCGCCGGCCACAGTGCGCCAGTCGCGGCGTCCATTGGAGGGTGAACCAACCTTTCTCTCTGTCTCTGTCTCGCTCACTGTCCACTCTGCCTGTCAAAAAAAAAAATTTCATACTTACGTTTGCTCTGTTATTATTTTAAGCCTATTAAATGTTGGGGATCACTCTCCTTTCAAGTGTGTACTTTATTTTCAATTGCTGGATACCTGAAATAATAAGACATATAGCAGTGATATTGATAATCACATTTCCTGAATGAAGTAAAATATGAGAAAGTCATATCTTTTAAAAATCACTATGCAAATGCAACTTTTAATGACAATAACTACTGATATACAATGAGATTTAGTATATGAAATTACTTATTCTTTGATTCCAGTGAATCAACTCCACATTTTTGTGATATTTATAGTGAAGTATCAAATGTTTCAATATGAATAATAGTAAAAACAATGACAATTTTCATTATGGCATTTAATGATTGCACAACAGAGCTTTCTACAATTACAAAGATGTTATTTGAAGCCAGATTGTTAAGTGTTTACAGTTTTGTCTCTTAAACAACACATAGAGCTTGTATGATAGTTATTTGTACTTTTTTGAACTGGCAGGTTTAGAGATGACACATAAATATCCCTACCCTTGTCTTATTTTGAAGCCTTTAACGGAACATTAAAAAAAAACAGCTGACAGGAAGAAATGGAAATCAAGGGGAAGCAGAGGAGGCATCAGAAGTGCAAGGACCTACCTTATTTAGCCACATAAAAAAGACTTCCTAATGATCCCCACCAGGGACTCTAGGCCAAGTAGATTCACTTGTTCCATTTCAGCAAAGTGGAAACTTACCCTTGTATTTATTTTGAACTTTTTCCTTATAAAAAGGGAACAAATTTTATATATTTCATATACAGTTCAAGATCATGATGATACTTCCCATCTAACCCCCCAACTTCCTCACTCCCACCCTCTCTCCTCCTTTTTTAATTTTTCTGTTAATTTTTATAAGGACATACTTTCAGTTCTCATTAAAATCACAAGCTTAACCCTTTAATAAATAAAGAATTCAGTTACTTTGGTTTAAATGACTTAATGTCTTTTTTTTTTAGTGTGTTTGTACTATTGATATGAGGTATTCTTGGACTGCAGGAGCTATTGTCAACGTGATTTGTGTTTTTGTTTTATAGAATCATGTAATGTGGTATACCAATTTTTATAAGTGATATTTAGATATTTCTAATAACAGTATACTTGACATCCTATTAAAATGTTTTGCATTGGAAAAAAGAATTCAACAAATACTAAGTAAAATATAGAAAAGAGCTATAAACAGTAATATCTCACCGTTTCAATTTTGCTCATACACACTACTTTTTTTTTAAAGATTTATTTATTTATGAAAGTAAGAGTTACACAGAGAGAGGAAAGGCAGAGAGAGAGAGAGAACCATCTTCCATTTGATGGTTCACTTCCCAGCTGGCTGCAATGGGCTGGAGCTTCTCTGATCCGAAGCCAGGAGCCAGGAGCCAGGAGGTTCTTCTGGATCTCCCACATGGATGCAGGGGCCCAAGGACTTGGGCCATCTTCTACTGCTTTCACAGGCCCTAGCAGATAGCTGGATTGGAAGAGGAGCAGCTGGGACTAGAACTGGTGGCACCCATATGGGATGCTGGCACTTTAGGCCAGGGCATTAATCCACTGTGCCACAGCACCAGCCCCGACACATTATTTTCTTTTTGTATCAGGGAAAACTAGTGATATTTTTCTTTAGGAGATTGGTTTATTTCACCAAGCATATTAGTCTTCAGTTGTATCCATTTTGTTGCAAAAGATAGGATTTTTTTACAGCTAAGTAATATTCCATTACATATGTTTTTTATATATATTATATATATTTTATATATATATTATATAATACATATATTATATATATATGGCACAATTTCTTTGTCCAGTCATTAGGTGATGGACTTCCGGGTTTATTCCGTATCTTAGTTATTGTGAGTTGAGTTGCTATAAACATGAAGGAACAGAACTCTTTCATATGCTGATTTCATTTTCTTTGGGTAAATTCCCAGGAGTGGAATGACTGGATAATATGGTAGATTTATTTTTAGGTTTCTGAGGAATCTCCATAATTTCTTTCATTATGGCTAGTTTTCATTCTCACCAACAGTGTTTTAGGGTACCTGTTTCTCACATCTTTGCCAGCATTTGTTATTTGTTGATTTTTGAATGATAGCCATTCTAACAGGGATGAGATAAAACCTCATTGTGATTGTTATTTTCATTTCCCTGATAACTTGTGATCCTGAGCATATTTTTCATGTATCTGTTCACCATTTATATTTCATAATTGAAAAAATGCATGTTCATATCTTTGCCCATTTGTTGATTTGATTGGTTGTTTTGTTGTTGTGGAGTTTTGTGAGCCTCTTATATATACTGGATATATATGTATTATTTGTAAATATTTTCTTTATGTCAGTTGCCTCTTTACTTTGTTGAATGTCCCCTTTGCTGTGCATATTCTTTTTAGCTCGATGTAATCCCATTTATCTATTTTTGCCTTTATTTCCTGTGCTACTGGTTTCTTACCCAAGAAGTCTTCACATAGACCAATCTCCTTCACGGTTTCCACGATGCTTTCTTCCAGTAATTTGATGATTTTAGGTCTTAGCTTTAGATCTATGATTCATTGTGAGTTGATTTTTTTATGGAATGTAAAGTACAGTTGTTCTGTCATACTTTTACATGCAGAGATCCAATTTCCCCAACACCATTTGTTGAAGGGACTTTCTTTTATCCAGTGAGTGACTTTAGCTCATTTGTCAAAGATTAATCTATCTGTTCCACTGGTCCACCTATCTATCCTTGTGTCAGTACCAAGCTGTTTTGATTATGAATACCCTTTCATATGTCTTGAAATCAAATATTCTGATGATGTCCACAGCTTGATTTTTATTGTTTAGGAATGCTTTAAATATTTTGAGTCTCTTATGGTTTCATATGTATTTTAGGGTCATTTTTTCCCAGATCTGAGAAGGACATCTTTGATATTTTGATTGAATTCACATTCAATCTGTAAATTGCTTTTGGTAGTATGGACATTGAGATGATATTAATTCTTCCAAGCCATGAACATGACAGATTTTCCATTTTTGAATTCTTCTATTTTTTTTCTTTAATGTTTTGTAATTTTCTTTGTAGAGATCTTTCATTTCCTTGGTTAAGTTTATCCCAAGGTATTTAAAGTATTTTTGTAGCTATTGTGAATGGGACTAATCTTAAAACTTCTTTCTCGGTCATGGCATTGCTTGTATATGCAAATTCTATTGTGTTTGTGTGTGTGTGTGTGTGTGTGTGTGTGTGTTGATTTTATTTCCTGCAACTTGGGCAAACTCTTATATGAGTCCCAATAATTTCCTGGTGGATTCTTCAGCTTCTCTCTGTGTACAATCATATCACTTGCAAACAAGGTTAATTTGACTTCCTCCTTTCTCGTTTTTATCTCTTTCATTTCTTTTTTCTTGCCTAATGGACCTTCCTAATACTTCCAGAACCATATTAAATAGTAATGTGAAAGGGAACATCCTTATCTAGTTCCAAATCTTAGTAGAAATGGTTCCAGCTTTTCCCCAATGATACTAACTGTGGTTTTATACTGCTTTGGTTGTGTCAAGGAATGTTCCATCTATAACCAATTTGCTTTAGGTTTTTATCATGAAAATGTTTTATATTATCAGTTGCTTTATTTGCATTTATTGATATAATTATATGGTTTTTATTCAATTTATTAATGTAATATATCACATTTATTTATTTGCATATGTTGAACCATCCCACATACCATGAATAAGTCCCACTTGGTCCAGGTGAATGATCTTCCTGATGTGTTGTTTTTGATTTGTATTAGCTAGCATTTTCTTGAGGATTTTGCAGCTATGTTCATCAGGGATATTGGTTGATAGTTTTCTTTCTCTGTTGTATCTTTTTCTGGTTTGGAGGTAAGGTGATGCTGGCCTCATAGAAGGAGTTTGGGAGGATTTCCTCCCTTTCAGTTGTTTTGAATAGTTTCAAAAGGGTTGGAATTTCTTCTTCTTCTTCTTCTTTTTTTTTTTTTTTTTTTTTGACAGGCAGAGTTAGTGAGAGAGAGAGAGAGAGAGAGACAAAGAGAGAAAGGTCTTCCTTCCATTGGTTCACCCCCAAATGGCCACTAGGGCCAGCACACTGTGCCGGTCTAAAGCCAGGAGCCAGGTGCTTCCTCCTGGTCTCCCATGCGGGTACAGGGCCCAAGCACTTGGGCCATCCTCCATCCTTCCTGGGCCACAGCAGAGAGCTGAACTGGAAGAGGAGCAATTGGGACAGAATCTGGCGCCCCAACCAGGACTAGAACCCAGGGGTGCCGGTGCAGCAGGCGGAGGATTAGCCAAGTGAGCTGCAGTGCTAGCCTATTTGTTCTTTAAATGTTGCTAGAATTCAGCATTGAAGCTGTCTGGACCTTGGCTTTTCTCTGTTGGGAGAGTCTCAATTACAGATTCAATCTCTTAGTTATTTGTCTATTTTGGCTTTCTTTGTCTTCATAACTCTGATCTTTTGTATTGCTTTTTTGGATTCAATTTTGTTCATTTCTTTTCTAATTTTAATTATTTCTTTTTTTCACTAGTTTTGGGTGTGGTTTTCTGTTGTTTCTTTAGATCCTTGAGATCCATTGATAGATCATTTATTTGGTACCTTTCCAATTTCTTGATATAGGCACCAATTGCTATAAACTTTCCTCTTAACACTGCTTTTGCTGTATGCCATGTTTTGATATGTTTATTGTTCTCTTCATTGCCTCCAGAAATTTTTTGATTTCTCTTTTGATTTCTTCTATAACCCACTGTTTATTCAGGAGAATATTTTTCAGTCTCTGTGTTTGCATATGTTCTAGAGATTCCTGAACTGCTGATTTCCTGCTTCATTCCATTGTGGTACAAGAAGATGCATGGTATGATTTTGATTTTTTTTTGAATTGCTGAGACTTGCCTTATGGCCTAGAAAGTGGTCAATCCTAGAGATATTTCCATAGACTGGTAAGAAGAATGGGTATTCTGCAACTGTAGGATGAAAAGTTCTATAGATATCTGTTAGGTCCATTTGGTCTATAGTGTCAATTAACTCTGCTGTTTGTTTGCTGATTTTCTGTCTGGTTGATCTATTTATTGCTGAAAGTGGGATATTGAAGTCCACCATTGCTATTGTATTGGAGTCTATGTCTCCCTTTAGATCCCTTAACATTTCTTTTAAATAACCATGTACCCTGTAATTAGATGCATATATATTATTAATAATTACATCATCCTGTTGAATTGATCTCTTAATCATTACATAGTGTCCTTCTTTGTCTCTTTAAACAATTTTTTGTATAAAAAATCTATTTTGTCTGATATTAAGATGTCTACGACCAGCTCTTTTTTAGTTTCTGTTGGTGTGGAATATTTTTTCCATCCTTTCACTTTCTGTCTGCTGCATCTTTGTTGGTGAGATGTATTTCTTGTAGGCAGCAAATAGATGGATTCTGCTTTTTAATCCATTCAGCCAGTCTGTATTTTAATTGGAGAGTTGAGGCCATTTACATTCAAGGTGACTGTTGATCAGTAATGATATGCCCTGTCATTTTTCCATAAATATTCCTATTGTTTACTTTGCCTTTCCTTTGAACTTTTACTGAGTAACTTTCTTCCTTACCTTCTTTCATAGTGATAACCATGTTTTTGTGTTTCTGTGTGCAGTGCATTCTTAAACATCTTTTGTAGGGCTGGGCAGGTAGTGACAAATTCTTTCAATTTCTGTTTGTTATGGAAGGTCTTTATTTCACCTTCATTCATAAATGAGAGCTTTGCAGCATATAGTGTTCTGGGTTGACCATTTTTTCTCTTAAGACTTGGAATATTTTTTGCCATTCTCTCCTAGGCTGTAGGGGTTCTGATGAGAAGTCTGCTGTGAGTCTAATTGGAGAGACTCTGAAAGTATCTGGCGTTTCTCTTGTGCAAATTTTAGAATCTTTTCTTTATGTTTTACTGTAGTGAGTTTGATTACAATGTGTCATGGTGAAGATCTTTTCTGGTCATGTCTATTAAGAGTTCTGTGTGCTTACTGTACTTGGGTGTTCCTTTCTTTCTCCAAATCAGGGAAGTATGCTATCATTATTTTGTTAAAAAGGTCTTCTAATCCTTTCTCTCTTTCCACACCTTAAGGAATTCCTAGAGCCCATTTGTTGGGTGTTTGATAGTGTCCTGTAGATTCCCAATAGTGTTTTTTCAGTTTTCTAATTTCCTCTTCTTGTTTTTCATTTGACTGTATAATTTCCTGTGCTTTGTCTTCTAAGTCAGATATTCTTTTCTGCTTTATCAATTTTGTTGTTAAGGTTTCCACTGAATTTTTCATTTGTTCTATTGAATTATTTATTTCATTTTGATTTCTTTTTAAGATCTCAGTTTCATAGGAGAGATTTTCTTTCATGTCATGTACCAATTTCAGTAGTTCGTGCATTTGCTTCTGATTACTTCTATGTAATCTTATGATCAATTTTTTGAATTCTATTTCTGGAATTTTTTCAATCTCATCATCTTCATAATCTAGTATTGAAGTGTTGTGTTCTTTTGGGGCATCATGTTGTCTTCCTTACTCTTGAATTGGTGTTTTTGCATTTGTAGAGATACTCATCGGTTTCTTTGTTTTTTTGCTGTGTTTGCTTTTACCTTTGGACTATGCCTCTGTCAATAAGTAGAGTGTCTGCTTTCAGTGAATATCTAGAGGGATGTGGTGGTTGTGACCAGGGAACTCTGTCCAGTTCTCCAGGGTGATGGGCATGTTTTAGGTAACATACTCAGTTTTGGTCTAGTAAATTTCCAATTTTTTTTTTTATCAGGATGGGGTTTGTGGAGATACTCCTTGGTTTCTTCTTTTTTTTCCTGTGGTGGCTTTTATCTTTGTACTTTGCCTCTAGATAAGTGGAATGTGCATTCAGTGAATATCTAGAGGCTTATAATGTCTGTGGCCAGGATACTCTGATCAGTTCTCCAGTGTTAAGGCTGTGCCTAAGGTGACACACCCATGTTTGGTGTGATAAATATCTCTTTTTTTAATATCAGAAGCAAAATTTATTCTGCTCAGCTGAGCTCCTCTCTTCTAGGGAGACCAGTGCCTGAGCTCTAGCCTCAGTGTGTATAATATTCTACTGCATTGCCCCAACGACCACATAAAGGATCTGTACAGTAGTTGGTATAAGCTTAGATTCCCCAGCATGTCTCTTACCAGGTAACCAGGCAGCCCTGAGTTTGTGGAGTCTCCCACAGTGACAGCCCCAAAATCCCAGCCAGACCATGAGTCCTCCCACACAGCCTCAGTTTATTTCACAGTACTGGCACACAAACCTCCTACAGTCTTGAGCTTTCAGCCTCCTGTCAGTTCTGCCCACCAGAGTCAGGAGTCTTCATTGGATGGTTGCTGGGCATGGACACAAGCTGGCACAGCTGTTATATACATCCAAAATGGTGCCCCCTCTATTGGCTTGTTAAAATATGCCATTGTAAGTTGACTAGAGAGATACATGTCCATCCTTTATCTCCTGTAGTTTTCCAGGTACACTATCCCCCATGGGGCTCCAAGCTGGGTTCCCTCTAGGCTCCTCCTGAAGATTTAGTGCTGGTGGCTTGGGCTACTGAGGTTTGGTGTCACCTCACTCTCCAATGCTGGTGCTTAGGCTCTTGGCTGCTGAGGTCTTGGGTTGTAGGCATCCATACCCTCCATGTAGGTCCACTGTTCCCTCTAATTTCCAGAGAGCTTCTTCTGCCATTATCTCCCTAGCTCTTCCCTGAGACTGTACTCTCTCCACTTTTTAAAACTCTCTTCTAGACTAGAGCTGTAAGCCCCTCCCTACTTTGCAATCTTGGAAGCTCTATCTAAAGCTTTCCTCTTAGACTATTTTTGCTGTATCATATAAGTTTTGATGTGTTCTGTTGTCCACTGATTTCATTTCTAGGAGTTTTTTAAATTTCCTTTTCTATTTCTTCCATGGCACACTCTTCATTCAGGAGCATGTTGTTCCATCTTACATTGTTTGTAAAGTTGTTAATTTTCAGTTTCATTTCTATGCGTAGAAAAGTTATATTTTATGATATTACTTTTTTTTTAAATTTGTTGACACTTTCTTTATGGCTTAGCATAAGGCATATCTTATAGAAAGTCCCATTCATTGATGAAAATGATGTATTCTGAAGTTGTAGGATGAACTGACATGTAGATATCAACTGGGTCCATATGGCCAATAGTATAAATCAACTCTGTTGTTTATTTGTTGATTTTTTTGGTCCAGTTGATCTGTCCACTGATGAAAGTAGGGTGCTGAATCTTCTATTATTATCCTATTGTAGTCTGTATCTCCCTTTAGATACATTCACTTTTGTTTTAACTAGTCAGGCACCCTATTATTGAGTGCATTTACATTTACTATTGTCACATCTTCTTTATTAACTGACCCTTTAATCATTATATAATGCTCTTATCTCTTTTAACAGTTTTTGTGTCAAAGTATATTTTATATGATCTTAGGATGGCAACATCTGCTCATTTTTGCTTTCTGTTAGCATGGATTATCTTTGTTCATCATTTCAATCTCAGTCTCTTTGTATCTTTTTTGGTAAATTGTGTTTCTGATAGACAATAAATAGATGGGTCTTGTTTTTCATTCCATTCAGCAGTCTGTGTCTTTTAATTGGAGAACATAGGTAATTTACATTCAAGTTTATTATTGTTAAATGACAATCTGACTGCCATTTTCCAATAAATTTTCCTATTGTTTGCTTTCTATTTCCTTCGTACTTTTACTGAGATATTTTCTGCCTTCACATTTTTTCATAATGATGACTATCTTTTTCTCTTTTTGTATGTGTAGTACATTCTTAAGAATCATTTGTAAGGCTGGGTGAGTGATAAAAATTGAAAATTCTTTCAATTTCTGTTTGGTAAGATCTTTATTTCACATTCACTTATAAATGAAATCTTTTCTGGGTACAGCATTCTGGGTTGACAGTTTCTTTCTTTTAGTGCTTGGACTATGCCTCTCTGTTCTGTCCTACTCTGTAGAGTTTCTTATGAGAAATCAGCAGTCAAATTGGTGATCACTTGAATGTAATTTCACATATTTCTTGTTCACATTTTAGGATCCTGTGTTTTACTTTTGAACATTTGATCATAATTTGTTGTAGTAAAGTTCTTTTCTGATTATGCCTATTAAGAATACTATGTGCTTCCTGTATTTGGGTGTCCCTATCTTTCTCCACATTATGGATGTTTTCTGCTATTATTCCACTGGATAGGTCTTCCAATCCATTCTCTCCTTCCACACCTTCAGGTACTCCCAAGGTACATGTGCTTGGTTACTTGATAATATCCCATAAATCTAAAACACTATTTTTAGTTTTTCTATTTTTTCTTTTTTGTCTGAGATTTTGCTAAGAATTTGTATTCTAGGTCAGATATTCGTTCTTTCATCTCACTAAATCTATTGTTAAGGCTTTCCACTGTATTTTTTTATTTTTAATTACTGAATTCTTTATTTCTAATATTTCTGTTTATTTGTTTTAATACCTCTATATCTGGCACAACTTCTCATGAATTTTATATATGAATTTCTTTAACTCCTATATGTGCTTCTCTGTGTTTTTGAGAAATACTATGATCATCTTTTGAATTCTTTTTCAGGCATTTCTTCAATCTCTTTGTCTTAACATTCTAATATTGAAGTGTTGTGTTCCTCTGGCAATTCATATTGTCTTTCTCATTCATGTTTCTTGTATTTTTATGTTTGTTTTTAGGCATTTGTGGAAATATTTGTGAGTTTTCTCCTCTTATGGCTTTTATATTTGTAATATGCCTTTATGGCTTAGTGGAGTGTCTGCTCTTCAGCGCATATCCAGAGTCATTTACTGAGTGTGTTTAGGGAACTCTGGCCAGTGTTTGAGTATGGAGCAAGTTTCCAGAGTGACACCCTAGCTGGGTGTGATAGATCTCTTCTGTGGGAGGGGAGGTTATGATCATGTTGTCTGGCATGCTCATCATCTCACCTCCTCTCTTCCAAGGTGAACCAACTATCTAGGGTATACAACAGTGGCTACACACTTCACCCCTGTAGACAAATGAATCATGTTGAAAGATTTATGCACTTCTCAATGTGCGTACAGATCCCTCTGCCATGACCACACCAGACACCTAAGGAACTCTGGATATCTGAAGCCAGACACTATGATTGCCTAGAGACCAGACACACCACACTCTGTATCCTGCAGTCACAGAATTCCCACATTCATAGTGCACAGGTTTTTCATGGTAAATAGTAACAGGGAAATCCCTCTCAGCTCCATGAGCCTCTCCTGTCCAAGGAGAGAGCTGAGGTATTTCCAGAGCCAGCTATCTGCCAGATAAAAGTTTTTCAGTGCACTCCATTGATAGGTTGAGTCCTGGTGATTTGACAGAGTGAGGGTAATAAAGTACTTCAGAGGCTTAAGTGGGTAGCCCATCTACCACTGTCCCTTCATGCCAGAATCAAAGTCAGTGGGGACCATGGATTCATGCCTCTGATAAAATCTCCCAGTCTTGTGCAGGCTGCATCAGTTCTACTCACCTTATTAAGATGGTGCTTCCTCCTTGCAAGTCACTAAGGGCCCTCTTAGAGGATGGGAAGAAAGCAATGTGTTCTCCCTTCATGGGGTTAGGTGAGTACCCTGTCCCTAACTAACACTCTAGAAAGGACTCAAAGTCAGCATGGTCCACCTAGTTCTCCATCAGGCAATATCACCAGTAATATGGGCTGCTGAGGCTCTTCTCACCCTGGTCCATGAAGATGGCATCTCTTCCATCCACTGACCCACTGATTGTAGGAGTCACTTTTGATGTCCTGCTTGCTGCATGATTGTCTCTCCTGCTCCACTGCACCTCTCTTCTTTCTGTAGCATTTCCACTGCAGTCTTCTCTCCAATTGTCCCCTGGGAGTGGAGTTCTATCCCTTTTCATCTGTTACCTTACCATGGTCAAAATGATCATGTCTTTTCCCTATTCACCTTGGATCTTCTTATCCTTGCATTTCTAAGTAACTCACAGAGATGGTGAATTATCACAGAAAGGATATAGATTTTGGTGTGAGACTATCCTATGTCCAAAATCCAGTTCTACCACTATCTATTCATTGCCTCTTTACATATCACACTTCTTGAGTCATTAGTAACTAGAGATCCTTTGTTCCACTTTCCTCAAGTTTATTATTGCATTCTGAATTCTCACTCTCTTTCAGGTTAGCTAAGACCTCATGGTGGCTTGCTTCAGCTACTCTTATTAACACATTTAGCATCCTGACCTTGGTATTCACCCTATACACTTGGGTCCATCCAGACTTCTACTTCTCATTCCTTTTATTACTGTAAATAGAAAAGAGAAAAGCCTGGTTCATCACACTGTCATGGAGCTTGCTATTTCACTACTTTGCTCCCCAACTTCAGCAGGACTCTCTGGATGACTTAAAAATTCATCTAATGCCTTGGTGTGTTCCTACTCTTTTTTTTTTAACTTTTATTTAATGCATATAAATTTCCAAAGTACGACTTATGGATTACAATGGCTTCCCCCCAATACCGTCCCTCCCACCCACAACCCTCACCTTTCCCACTCCCTCTCCCCTTCCATTCACATCAAGATTCATTTTCGATTATCTTAATATACAGAAGATCAGCTTAGTATACATTAAGTATGGATTTCAACAGTTTGCTCCCACACAGAAACATAAAGTGAAAAATAATAGATGATTTTTTTTAAATGATGATGAAATCAGATCAGACCTATTGTCATGTTTAATCCCAGTGAGAGTCAAGTTGGGAATTGATAATTTCTTTTTTTTTTTTTTTTTACAGAGGATCAGTTTAGTATGCATTAAGTAAGGATTTCAACAGTTTGCACCCCCATAGAAACACAAAGTGAAATATATTGTTTGAGTACTCGTTATAGCATTAAATCTCAATGTACAGCACATTAAGGATAGAGATCCTACATGAGGAGTAAGTGCACAGTGACTCCTGTTGTTGACTTTACCAATTGACACTCCTGTCTATGGCATCAGTAATCTCCCTATGCTCCAGTCATGAGTTTCCAAGGCTATGGAAGCCCTCTGAGTTCTCCGACTCTTATCTTGTTTAGACAAGGTCATAGTCAAAGTGGAGGTTCTCTCCTCCCTTCAGAGAAAGGTACCTCCTTATTTGATGACCTGTTCTTTCCACTGGGATCTCACTCGCAGAGATCTTTTGCCAGAGTGTCTTGGCTTTCCATGCCTGAAATACTCTCATGAGCTTTTCAGCCAGCTCCGAATGCCTTTAGGGCTGATTCTGAGGCCAGAGTGCTATTTAGGACATCTGCCATTCTATGAGTCTGCTGAGTATCTCACTTCCCATGTTGGATCACTCTCCCCTTTATTTACTCCATCAGTTAGCGTTAGCAGGTACTAGACTTGTCTATGTGCTCCCTTTGACTCCCAGTCCCTTCACCATGACCAACTGTGAACTGAAACTGATCACCTGGAACAGTGAGATGGCATTGGTACATGCCACCTCGATGGGATTGAATTGGAATCCCCTGGTATGCTTCCAACTCCACCACTTGGGGCAAGTCAGCCTGAGCATGTCCCAAATTATACATCTCTTCCCTCTCCCATTCCCACCACCATGTTCAACAGGGATCACATTTCAGTTAATTTTCAACACTTAAGAATAACTGTGCATCAATTACAGATCTAAACCAGTCATATTAAGTAGAACAGATAAAAAAACTACTAAGAGGGATAATGTATTTAGTTGTTCATTAACAGTCAGGGCTATGCTGATCAAGCCACCATTTCCCATAGTGTCCACCTCACTCCAACAGGTTTCCCTCTTGGTGTTCAGTCAGTCGTCACCGATCAGGGAGAACATATGGTATTTGTCCCTTTGGGACTGGCTTATTTCACTCAGCATGATGTGTTCCAGATTCCTCCATTTTGTTGCAAATGACTGGATTTCGTTGTTTCTTACTGCGGTATAGTATTCTAAAGAGTACATATCCCATAATTTCTTTATCCAGTCTATCGTTGATGGGCATTTAGGTTGGTTCCAGGTCTTAGCTATTGTGAATTGAGCTGCAATAAACATTAGGGTGCAGACCTCTTTACTCTTATTACCCACAGTGTGCTTTTTCCTTAAATGTTCAGCACTCGTCTGTGTTCCTGTGACAACTACACTGCCAGCCGATGACCTTGCCTCTAACTGTGTAAGCAGTATGGGACCTCTCAAGCAGGAACTATTAGTTTCTATAGGAACCTGAAAAATTACCTATATCTGAACCCACCTCACCTCTCCCACTGTGCCTTGGAGAAAGAGTAAGGCAAGTCCTCCTCTGCTATTTATGTAATCTTTTTTTCTTATAGATTATGCTCTTTGTCTTTCTCTTTGCCTCTTTCTCCCTCCCTCACTGCATCTCCTGCACATACACACATACATTTATACCCTCTTCCTAGTAATATTTCTTTCTTAACTAAAAACATATCCAAAGACCTCTTCCATCAACTGTGTATCTACCTGAGCTGCTATCCCATTTCTCTCCCTTTAATCTCTGTTAAGTTTCTAGAAAGTGGAGTTGATTCCAAAGGTAACCATCTGGAATGTCTGTTGCAGACCATAATGTAATAATCACTGAAGAGTGTTGAATTAAGGGAATCATTGGCTCACTTTCATTTGAATCTCAGTCTGTTCTGTCTTGCTGTCATATGGGAATGGAGTTCCAGTTTCATGACAACTTCTGATATTTTCTCAAGGAAAACATGAACTCTGGATTTTTATTTTAACTTACTCAGTGCTTACAATACTATAACGTCTGCCTAAAACACACATGTGGGCTGAATTTGGATTATGGACTCCAGGTTTTAACTCCTGGCCTGTATGATCTATTTTGATTTCTCATCTCATTTGATTAACCCACTGCAATCAGTTTTTCTGCCTTTAACAGTCCTCTGAACCTGCCTTGGACCAGTACTTATCAATGGTTCAGTGCCTGTGAATCATCTGGGGATCTTGTAAAAATGTAGGAATGCGATCTGATTCAGTAGAACTGGGATGGGTCCTGAGTTCTGCATTTCTAGCAAACTACCACACTGGTCCATGAACCACACTTTGAGGAACAAGGCTTCTGAGGTCCTGCTTATCTTTAAAGATTTATCTCATAACCCATGGAGGACTTCCTCCTCCTTCTACCACCAGTAGAATCGATCATTTCCTTTTCTTTGTACTTGCTGCCTCTTAAGCCAATCTCCATAAAGATGCCTGACATTCTTTCTTTATATTTTTATGTGCCTACCTAATAATTCTTTCATGGCCAGGATCATGTCTTATTTAATCCTCCTTCCCCTCAAGCACTCCTGCTGTGCTGAAAACTAAGTATTTAACAGTTTTGTCCATCTGCTCTTGCTTATCACCAGGCAGTCTCTAGAACTGTATGTGAATGTGTCGCTCCTCATAGGAGTTAGATTGCAGGGTCGAGGACACTTGATGTTAAAGGAGACAGTCTCTTTCCACAAAGACTTCTTGCTTCAATGGGTACCTAAAGAGGGATTAAATGCAATATTTTGATAGATTTTTCTTTTCTATGTTCAAGCTTGTCTCATAATATCATCCTTTCAATTTATGTTGCCAATTTGGAAAAAATACTAAATTTCTTCAGTTTTTATCTTTCAAGTATTTTTAACACTTCCATTCGCCAATATGAAAGACATCTGGAAGCTGTATGTTATCTCTTATTACGGCTTGGTAAATATCACCCAGGATTTTTGTGCTTTAAAGGCAGTCTGCCAGGTGTTTGAAGAGACCTGATTGCATTTAGAAGAAGGAACACACAGATTGTGGGCTTGGTAAGGAGAGCAAATGTTAATGCATTTTATGGAGTTGTTCTTTCAGTGGCAATAGCTTAAACTTTCTTTTCTCTCAAGTGATTTTAGATGTGGTGAGGTTCAAAGGACTGGCTATAACCCTGCTAATCAATCAGTCAATCATCTAGTGTTTATTTATTGTCTAGCATGAACCAGACACTACAACAAATACCAAAAATGGTGAGATAGGCTTTGCATTAACTTCTTTGCACCTAAGGATAGATGAAATATCTTAAGAAAAGCAGCAGTGGCCAGCGCCGTGGCTCAATAGGCTAATCCTCCGCCTTGCAGCACCGGCACACCGGGTTCTAGTCAGGGCACCGGATTCTGTCCCAGTTGCCCCTCTTCCAGGCCAGCTCTCTGCTATGGCCCAGGAGTGCAGTGGAGGATGGCCCAAGTCCTTGGGCCCAGCACCTGCATGGGAGACCAGGAAAAGCACCTGGCTCCTGGCTTTGGATCAGCGCGATGTGCCAGCCACAGCATGCCAGCCGTGGTGGCCATTGGAGGGTGAACCAACGGCAAAAAGGAAGACCTTTCTCTCTGTCTCTCTCTCACTGTCCACTCTGCCTGTCAAAAATTAAAAAGAAAAAAAAGAAAGAAAGCAGCAGCGAGCTAAGGAAAAGGGAGTAATAGTTATTGAGGATCTAATGTGTACCTAGTACAAGGAACTTTATAGACTTCATATTGTTTAATTTACTCCTTAAAACATTGCAGATAGGTATCCTTAGTCTCATCCCATCGAAGTGGTAATTAATGCCCAAGGAAGTTAAATAATATGTTCAAGCTGGTTAGTGAGTAATAGAACCAGAATTTTTCCACAGTTCTACTTACCCCAAGAATCCACACCTTTTCAGTAAACACCTCCAGCAGGGATCTTAATATAATTTGAGAAGTGAAATTCAACAAACCCTTTGCTACTTTCCAGTTTCTTTCCAGGTTTTGTTTCCAGAGAGAACTGGGACCACAGGTGGAGTAGGTCTCTACAGAGACCGCAGTTTACTCTGATGGTAAAGACAGAAATAGGAAAAAATGTTAAAAGTAGAATCAAGCTGAGAGATTGAGTTTTGAAGCCTGTATAGCTCAGTGCTTCACAAATTTTAATGCCTATCAAATCACATGGAGGGCTTGTTAAAAATAGTTTCATCTGCCCCATCCCCAAATTTGTGATTAACTGGACTGGGCTGGAATCCCAAAGTAAGCATTTTTCCAAAACTCCTAGGTGGTGCCCGTGCTGCCCATCTATGGGCCTCATTTTGAGGAGAACTAGTTGTTAAGTGAACATTCACTTATATACTGGTTTTTAGTCAGTTAACAATTTTTTTTTGAGATTTTACTATATGCCAGATTTTGTACTGGGTACAGTGCTTGCTCTGAACCGTCTTTTTGATTACTAATAATGTCCAATTTCTTAGAAATTGAATGATACATAAGTAATATACTTGAAAGTCACACATCAGTATTTTTACCATTTTTTTTTTTTTTTTTTGGTGAATGCATAGATGTGAAATCACTTCATCATAAGCTAAACATTTGAAAAGATCTTGATGGGAAATTGAATTACTTCCCAGAAAGGTTTTTATAATTTACTGCCTGATAGAAAAGGATGAGAATTTCTGTTTTAATAAGCTTGCATTAGTACAATGTATATAATTATAAGTTATATTTCGGTTTTTGTCTCATCTTTATTTATTTGTAAGTGTTCTTTATCAAAGATATTGACCCCTTATAAAACTGGGTGATTTCTGAAAATTATACCTAAGTTTGTGCTATGTGACCTTGACAAATTTGCTTTGTGATTTCTTGAACCAGAAAACAAAAAAACATCTCGGCAGAAATAATTTGCTTTCTTTGAGAAACAAGTTAGTAAATGATGGTTAAATCATGAACTCTTTGAAAGTGTACCAAGAAATGCTGAGTCGGCTCCAATGGTCATTCTGATATTTGGGTTGCTGCTTTTGCTCAAGCAGCATTTGAATGGAAGATGTAAGACACTGAATACAGGGCAAAATAGAATACCAATAGTATAGTACTGACAAGTCTGAACACGAGAACGGTTATTTTCTGCTTACATTCAGTAATGCAAGCAAACTGAAAGAGACAGCAAGCAATGACACTAATACATCATTGAGCTGTTTTATATTCATAACTTCTCAATGATAGCACCTTCCTTTAATGTAGTATTGATTTGGCCAAGAAATGTTACCCTATTACTTTCTTGGGCTGCTGAATTAGGTTAAAGGACACTGTTATGCTTTTGAACTGGATATTGAGAATTTTTATGAACTAGTATTGTTACAATTTCCAAAGGTCGCTGGCCAGAAAGTTGATTTTTTGTTTTTCAATAGTCTCTTTTAAAATCAGAAACTACCTCTCTCACAAAACAAAAATGTTTTCCAATCACATACAGAAAGAGTATATGTGTGTGTGGGGGGGTGCTTGTCCATTTAGCCCAAGCCCATATTCCATGTAGTTTTGTAGCAATCAGGGATGTGTGATAATGGCTCCCAATTGAAAATGGTACATGAGTATGTATGTGAAGAAGAGTAGTGCAAAAATTATGGGGAATGGTGGGAAGAAGAGACAAATAATGTCAGTTTGTGACAAATGATGGAGACAGTGGGCTAGCTACAATGACAATGGTATTTTAGTTAGCAACATACTGATAAAAATGTTTCTGGAGAAGAGAGCTTGAATAATCATGAAATTAGTATTAGCAAGCATTTGCTAATTTTATCCACTTAAAAGTTTGATAAATTTTTTACAGTCATAATGTATGCTACAAGAAGCAGACCGTAGAACTAAACACCTAACAAATTTTTAAGTGAATATCAGTTTAAGATTTTATTTTGATATATAATTATTCATATCTATGGAGTGCAATATTAAGTCAGATATGTGTATTCACTAAGTAATGATCTAATTAGATTAATTAGCATACACATCACCTCAAATATTTTTTGTGGTGAGAATATTAAAATCTATTTTGAATATACAATAAATTATTAACTATAGTTATCCTCTGTGCAATAGAACATCAGGACGTATTCCTTTAATCAGCTGTGACACTGTACTGACTGACTAACCTGTTCCTATTATCTATCTCCCCCTATTCTTCCCACTCTCTGGTAACCACTAGTCTACACTCATCTTTTATGAGATTAGCTTTTTCAGATTCCTCATGAGTAATATTATGCAGTATTTGTCGTTCCATGCTTGGCTTATTTCACCTAACATAATTTTGTTTAGATTCATTCAGGTTATAACAAATGGCAAAATTCCATTATGTGTAAAGAACAGATTTTCTTTATTCATTCATCAGTTAATAATCACATTACTAGGGGAAAACATAGGAGAAACACTACAAGACATTAGCTTAAGCAAAGATTTCTCAGATAAGATCCCAGAGCACAGGCAATAAAGTCAAATATTAAGCAAAGAATACACTCAAAACACACAACATAGAGGTAACCAACAGAATGGGAGAAAATATTTACAAATTGTACTTCTAAAAAAGGATTAATATCCAGAATATATAAGAGGTTCAAGAAAAGCAACAAAAATAAAATAAACAATCCTTTTAAGAAGCTATGGATATGAACAAACATTTTTCTAGGGATGAAGTATACATGGCCACCTGAAAAGATGTTCAGGATCACTAGCCATCAGGGAGATGCAAATCGAACGTCAGTGAGGTTTCTACTTCACCCTGTTTAGAATGACTGTCATCCAAAAATCAATAAATAACAAATGCTGGCAAGGATGTGGGGGAATAGGTACCTTAATACACTGTTAGCGGGAATGTGAACTAGTATAACCATTATGGAAGACAGTATAGAGATTTTTCAGTAACCTGAAAATAGAACTATTCTATGACCCAGCAGTCCCACTCCTGGGAATTTACCCTAAGAAAATGAACTCAGCATATGAGAGTTACCTGTACCCTTATATTTATAGCAGCTCAACTCCCAATAGCTAAGTTATGGAATCAACCCAGATGTCCATCAACTGATGACTGGATAAAGATACTGTGGTGTAAAACACAGTGGAATACTACTTGGATGTAAAAAAAGAATGAAAACTTCTTAACAAAAAGGATGCTATTTGTGACCATTATGCTTAGTGAAATAAGCTAGTCCCAGAAAGACAAATATTACATGTTTTCCCTGATTTGTGGTAACTAATACCCAGAGTACAAAAATGTGTAATGTATATGAGCAAAATTGACATTTTGAGATTTGATTATTATTTATAGCCTTTGTCCGTACTCTTTAGGAATAGTGGTTTTTCTGTTTACTATTTGTTGAATTCTTTATGTAGAAAATGGAAATTTTCTTTATAAAATTTTCTTTATAAAGAAAATGGAAAGTATGTCATTATAAAAGTTCATAGAAAATTAAGGAAAGAAGTTGCAGAAAGGTTGGAATTATGGGGGGGGTAAGGTGGGAAGTAATATTATGCTCTTAAAACTGTATATATGAAATACTTGAAAATTGTTCCCTTTATATACATCTTAAAAATTTAAAGGATTCATCTATTTATTCAAAAGGCAGAGTAACAGAGAGAGGGGAGAAGGGAGAGAGAGAGAGAGAGAGTATGAATCAATCTTTCATCCTTTGCTTCACTCTTCAAATGGCTATAATCACTTGCCCAGGCTGGGCCAGGAAGAAGCCATGAACTTCATGAACTTCTGCTGGTTCTCTTACACTAGAGGCAGGAGTCCATGCACTAGGGCCATCTTCAGCTGCTTTCCCAGGCACATTAGCCGGGAGCTGCATCAGAAGTAGAGCAGCTGGGGCATGAACCGCAACCACATGGGATGTTGGCTTTGCAAGCAGCAGCTTAATGTGTTAAGTCACAGTGGCAGCCCCGATTTACCAGTTAATTGACACTTAGGTTGTTTTATTTCTTAGAAATGTGAATAGTGAATGTGAATGTGAATAGTGCTGTCATAATCATGAAGGGAAGATGACTCCTGATTGATTTAATTTTCTTTGGTTATATATTCAGTAGTAGAATTGCTAGATCATAGGGTAGCTCTACTTTTAATTTTTAAAGATTGTTAAATAATTTTAAGACAAAAATTTTGCTGCTGTGTGAGATGAACATATATTAGGGGCTTCAAAAGGTTAAATTTTTTTTGATATCCTCTCATGTTTCTTAAAAGCTCAAATTCAGAAAACTAATATGGACTGAAGAAAAATTTTGAATGGCCCCACATTCAAGAAATTAAATTCAATTTTAAACATTCCCAAAGGTAACTAAAACCCAAACTCAGCATATGAGAGTTACCTGTACCCTTATATTTATAGCATAAATAAATGATAGTATAATGATAAATGAATAAATGATAGTATAATGATACTTTTTTCTCAATAAAAGGTCAAAATTTACACATTTTCTTAAAATAATTTGAGAGGCAGAGTTATAGACAGAGAGAGGGAGAGACAGAGATAAAGGTCTTACATCCACTGGTTCACTCCTGAAATGTCTGCAATTGCCAGAGCTAGGCCAGTTGGAAGCTAGGATCTAGGAACATCCTCCAGGTCTCCCACGCGGGTACAGGGGCCCAAACAATTGAGCTATCTTCTGCCTTCTGTGCCACAGCACCGGTCCTTGTCCAACACATTTTAAGAGGCCACTAAAACCTGTATGTAAAAATTTAATGAATAAAAGGAAAGAAATACAGAATTATAGTCCTAATTAATAAAGTGAAAATTCCTTAACTAAAGCTAAATTGAATCAAAAGTATAGAAAGGTAAAAATGTAAACATAAAATATGAATCACATTTTCCTTGTATTTCACTAATTTATATCTGCTCTTATTGAGATTATACATTGTTTGCTTATTTAAAGGTGTCCCGGAAGACTGAAAGACTTCATTTTTGTTGTTGTTGTTGTTTTGACAGCAGAGTACACACTGAGAGAGAGAGAGAGAAAGGTCTTCCTTTTTCTGTTGGTTCACCCCCTCATGGCCACTGTGGACCACGCACTGTGGCCAGTGCACTGTGCTGATCTGAAGCCAGGAGCCAGGTGCTTCTCCTGGTCTCCCATGCGGGCGCAGGGCCCAGGGACCTGGGCCATCCTTCACTGCCCACCTGGGCCACAGCAGAGAGCTGGCCTGGAAGAGGAGCAACCAGGACAGAATCCGATGCCCCGACCAGGACTAGAACTCGGTGTACCCGCGCCGCAGGTAGAGGATTAGCCTATTGAGCTGCGGCGCTGGCCAGACTGCATGCTTTTTAAAAAAGATTTATTTGAAATGGGGGGGTGGGATAGAGAGAGAGATCTCTTCCATCTGCTGGTTCACTAACCAAATGGCCATAACACCAAGTCTGTGCTAAACTGAAGCCAGGAGCTGGGGACTCCACTCTGGTCTTCTGCATGGCAGCAGGCCATCTACTAGTGTACCTTCTCAGGCGCACTAGTAGTAATGTGGATCAGAAAAAGAGCAACTGGAATGGGGCTGTAAGATAGGATTCTGCATTGTAAACGTGGCTTAACCTATTGCACCACAACAATGACCCCATTTTTTCATTCTTAATGTGTTTTATCTTTTCTTCTGACAGAGATGTTTCAAAAGACATCTTCAAGTTGAGCAATTGTTTCTTCTACCTGCTCAGTTTCACTATTGAGGCTCTCAACTATATTTGTAATTGCATTTTATTGAGTTCTTTAGCTCATATATATATATATATATATATACATATATATATAAGCTCCAATATATTTTTTTTATTTGACAGGGAGAGGGGAGAGTTATAGACAGTGAGAGAAAGGGACAGAGAAATCTTCCTTCCATTGGTTTACCCCCCAAAATGCCCGCCACGGCCAGTGCTATGCCTATCCGAAGCCAGGAGCCAGGTGCTTCTTCCTGGTTTCCCATGTAGGTGTAGGGCCCAAGCACTTGAGCCATCCTCCACTGCCCTCCTGGGTCACAGCAGAGATCTGGACTGGAAGAGGAGCAACTGGGACTAGAACCCGGCGCCCATATGGGATGCCGGTGCCGCAGGCGCAGGTGCAGGATTAACAAAGTGAGCCATGGCACCAGCCCCTCCAATATATTTTTAAAAATTTTTTTTATTTATTTGAAAGAGAGAGTCACAGAGAGAGGTAGAGACAGAGAAAGAGGTCTTCCATCTGCTGGTTCACTCCTCAGATGGCTGCAACGGCTGGAGCTGCGCCGATCCAACGCCAGGTGCTAGGAGCTTCTTCCGGGTCTCCCACATGTGTGCATGGGCCCAAGGACTTGGGCCATCTTCTGCTTTCCAAGGCCATAGCAGAGAGCTGGGTCAGAAGTGGAGCAGCCAGGGCTAGAACCGGCACCCATATGGGATGCCGGCACTTCAGGCCAGGGTGTTAATCTGCTGCACCACAGTGCTGGCCCTGGCTCTAATATTTTTAGATTGGTTCTTGTTATGATCTCTGTCTTTTTGTTAAACATCTCATTCATGTCCTGAATTGTTTTTCAAATGTTGGCTTGTCTGTCCATATGTTGTTGTATCTCACTGTTTCCATAGATTCCTCTGAATCCTTTTCAGACAATCCATTAATTTTCATTGTGTTGGGGGTGGTTCCTAGAGATATTTTGTGTTCCTTTGGAGGCATCATGTTAATTTAGGGCTGCTTTATTCCTACTTTGATTATTATTATTATTATTATTTTGCATCTGGTGTGTCAGTTGCTTCTACAGACTCTATAAGGAAAACTTTTTTTTTCTAAAAGATTTTATTTATTTATTTAATTGAAAGGCGAGGTTACAGAGAGAGAAGGGAAGAGAGAGAGACAGAGAGATCCTCCATCTGCTGGTTTACTCCCCAAATGGCCTCAACTGCTGGAGCTAGGCCAGGCCAAAGCAAGGAGCCAGGAGCCCAATCTGGGTCTCTCCTGTGGGCGCAGGGGCCCAAGAACTTGTGTCATCTTCTGCTGCGTTCCCAGGCATATTGGCAAGAAGCTAGATTGGAAGTAGAGCAGCCAGTTCTTGAACCGGCACCCATATGGGATGCTGGCACTGCAGGTGGTTGCTTAACCCAGTAGGCCACAACAGCAGCCGCAGAGCAGCTTTCATAGTAAAAGGTTTTCTGCTAATAGTATGTTCCTTGGGTATTGGATGGATATGCTGTGTTAGCATTGTTTAAGAGTGAACAATTTAGTGTTTTGTCCTAAGAAGCACAGCTTCTTTTGCTGTAATCAACATTCGAAGTGTTGGTGGGTATCTCAGTAGCCTAGGTTGCAAGCTTTGTAGGATTGCATTATGTATTGGGATGCAGCTCCCTTAGAACAGGTTTGCTGGCAGCTGTGGGCATGGTGTACTTTGCTGTAGTTGTCGGGTGCTCATCAGCTTCCATGGGGTCTGTGAGGGTGGAACACCCCTATGGACACCTAGGTTGGTGTGGCATAGCCTGCTTAGTAGTCAGGTGGGGTGGCGGTCAGGGCTGCAGGTGGATCAGATCACCTGTGTGCCCAAGTAGGGAACTTGTTATTGTCAAAGGCTGCAGAGTTAATTCCACTGGACCTTTTGGGACTGGTCTATTCTGAGAAATCTTCCAAGCTGCTTTCTCAGGCTAAGACTGAGTGTTTGGGGCTGCCTACCTGTTTTCTACAGGCCTACATAGGCCTAGCTGTTTGGGTTGTGCCACCTAGGGTTTTCACAGGACCTGCGGGTAGGAAGAGCTTTAAGGTGATTCCATGCAGAGAGTCTTGGTGAGGCAGGGGACAATGTTGACATGGCTTTTTCCCCAGGGGGTTACAATAGTGTGGTAACTTGGCAGTTCCCCAAACTGGGCTCAAGGCATGTGAGGGAGCAGGGTTTCTGCAGTGTCGAGTGCTTCCGGTATCAGAGGAATGACAGGGACTGCCTGGGGTCCCCTGCCTACCCTGTATTCACTGAGCGCGTAAGTCCCTCTGTGTTCAGAGTTGATCTCCAGGGACAAGAGACAGAACTGCGAATGCTGTGTACTTACTTTCCTTCTTTGTACAGCCACTGTGTATCTCCGTACTGTGCAAGTCCTATACTCATTTTCCTGCCCCTCTCTCTACACCCGCAGCACATCTTCATGTCTTAAAAAAGGGGATTCATGAGGGTTACCCCACAAAGTGTGATTTCTGGATCTCATACCCTGGAGTGTCCAAAATGACAGAGAAAGCTACGTTAGTGTGAAGATAGATAATCAGAAGAAAAGTGTGCTAGTTTGGGTAAATCAAGTCTACAATATTAAGGCAAATACTATACTTTTCTGTAATATACTTTTATATTTGGTCTGTACTTTGTACAGCTCAGAAAAAATGTATGCTGGTTTAGGAAAGTGCAAATCTACAATATTATGGTAAATATTTATACTTTTCTGCAATACACCTTTATATTTGATCCATAATAGATATATTCATAGTCAAACAAATTCCACAAACATAACTTCTTGTTGGCTAAACCTAAATTTTTCATTGTTGACTACCAAAATAATAACTTGATTTGCAGAATATACTCTATGATTTCTAGAGAGGCCCCTTTGTCAACCCAAAGAGTATTTGCATTTCTTTTCCATTTTTAAAAGATTTATTCATTTATTTGAAAGGCAGAGTGACAGAGAGGCAGAGAGAAAGAGAGGGGTCTTTCATCCACTGGTTTACTCTCCAAATGACTGCAATGGCCGTTGCTATGCAGATCTGGATTGTGTTCCTACTTCTTGGCTTTGGTCTGGCCCAGCTGCTGTTGTCCTGGGCATTGGGCAGTGTGAACCAGCAGACGTGAGCCTGCTTACTTGCTCTCTCTCTCTCTGTCTCTGTCTCTCTCCCTGTCATTCTGCATCTCAAAATAAATAGATACATACGTAAAATTTTATAAAAGCTATGCTTCAGACTCCTGTGTTGATTACCAACAGATTGATTACTGATTGTTTTATCTTCTGAATGAATTATTATTATTATGTGGTATGCCCTATATCCCTATTGATGATTGTTACCTTAAATTCTACTTTATCCACTATTACTTGTCGCTCCCCCTCTTCATGGAGGAACGACACTAAACCCTGCCTAGGCTTCATATCTGAGTCACGGCACCATTATGTCGCTCCCCCTCTTCGTGGAGGAACGACACAGGACCCTGCGCTGTTCTTTTGTCTGCTCGGCCCTCCCCGGGTTTGCTGCTGTTCTTCCCGGATTGGCTACCGACCCTTCCACCTCCGTGGAAGGGCGGTTCCCCCTGCCACATTCCCCACTTCCGCGGGGGAGCGGCACACCGCCGGCCGGCTCTCTCGGGGGCTGCACAGGTGTTCCTTCAGATAGATGTTCCTGGTGCATGTTGTCTGTCTCCTCCTTTATAGTCCTCTTCCACCAATCCCAACTCTGCTACCCACACGCCAAGTACGCTGCTCTCCTCCAATCAGGAGTAGGTCCTACAGTTTATTGGTTGAACTGGAGGCAGCTGTGTAGAAGCTGTTTCTCCCTTCTCAGCGCCATATTGTGGGAGAGCAGATGCATAGAATAAGTCTTAATTCCAGTAACTTAGTCTAGTCTGAGTTGCTCCCAGTTGCTCCCCACATTACTGTTGTCAATTCAGCTTTTCCTTGGTTATCATTTGCAAGATATGTTTTTCCTTTTCAGATTTTCTTTGCCAATTTAAATGTGATTTTTTAAAATTTTATTTATTTGAAAAAGTTACAGAGAGAGGTAGAGACAGAGAGAGAGGTCTTCCGTCTGCTGGTTCACTCCCCAGATGGCTGCAATGGCCGGAGCTGAGCTGACCCAAAGCCAGGAGCCAGTAGCTTCTTCCGGGTTTTCCACATGGGTGCAGGGGCCCAAGGACTTGGGCCATCTTCTGCTTTCCCAGGCCATTGCAGAGAGCTGGATCAGAAGAGGAGCAGCCAGGACTAGAACTGGTGCCCATATGGTATGCCAGCGCTTCAGGCCAGGGCTTTAACCTGCTGTGCCACAGAGCTGACCCCTAAATGTGATTTTTAAAAGCAGCACAAAGATGGATGAAAAAATCCCACCTAATACCTAATTTTTAATAGGGAGATATTGACACTTTGTATTTATTGTAGTAATATTTTTGATATTTTATGATTTCTGATTCATTTCATTGGATCTTATTTTGTCCTTTTTTCAGGTCTTTTTTAAAATTTCTTTTAAATTTTTAATTAATAAATATAAATTTCCAAAGTACAACTTTCGGATTATAGCGGCTTTTTCCCCCCATAACCTCCCTTCCACCCGCAACCATCCCATCTCCCGCTCCCGCTCCCATCCCACTCACATCAAGATTCATTTTCAATTATCTTTATATACAGAAGTTCAACTTAGTATATACTAAGTAAAGATTTCAATAGTTTGCACCCACACAGAAACACAAAGTATAAAGTACTGTTTGAGTATTAGTTATACTGTTAAATCACATTGTACAACACATTAAGGACAGAGATCCTACAGGGGGAGTAAGTGCACAGTGACTCCTGTTGTTGACTTAACAATTGACACTCTTATTTATGGCATTAGTAATCACCCTAGGCTCTTATCATGAGTTGCCAAGGCTATGGAAGCCTTTTGAGTTCACCAACTCCTATCTTATCTAGACAAGACCATAGTCAAAGTGCAAGTTCTCTCTTCCCTTCAGAGAAAGGTACTTCCTTCTTTGATGGCCCATTCTTTCCACTGGGGTCTCATTCACAGAGATCTTTCATTTAGGGTTTTTTTTTTGGGGGGGGGGCCACAGTGTCTTGGCTTTCCATGCCTGAAATACTCTCATGTCCTTATTTGAGTGTCTCTGAGTTAAAAACATTTTCTGTATTCCTTTTTATTCTCTGCTGGTTTGAAACATGTATATTATATATCTATTCTGTTAATAATTACTCTTAAATTTATAAAATATGTATGCTTGTATATATGTATGAGTGCATATATATGTATATATTTACTTTTAAAATATTTTGAAGTAACAGCTTCTTCTTGCATATAAAAGGAACTGTTGTACATTTTACTCCCCACTGTATGCCTTTTTTCTTGTTTCTGTTCACTAGTATTTTGTTTTGGCTAAATAAAAACTTATAAAAGATAGTGCCATGTTTGCTTTGTAATATTAATTACACTTAGAAAGTAGTGAAAAGGGCAAAGTAGCAAATCTAAAACACATATCATAAAAAGACTTAATTGTTTTCCTAATTTCCTTCTTTATTTATCAGTCCATAGAATTTTTATGTGTGCTGTGTCATCCCATTGAAAGGAAAATAAGAATGGTCTGATTTATTAAAGTTTGAAAGAATCCTCTCCCCAACAGGAATCTTTCTGTCTCTCTTTCTTGACTTTATCTGTTTCTATTTTTAGTTTTTAAGGCTATACCTGATCATTTTGAGTAATCAGGACCACCATATTAGAAGGATTTTCCACATCTGTTACAATGAAAGCAATCAAGGATATGTCATCAAGGTCTCAAATTATTCTTTTTCTTTATTGTTGTCACTTTTGAAAGTGTTTTGTAAAAATAATCTCTATATTAATGGAACATATTTCAAAAGAGTGGAAATGAAAGAATACTGATTTATATTCTGACTAAATATCATGAAACATCTCTTAATTCAATTTTTACTCACCTATGTTCAGAAATAATCTCAGAAATGTACTCATCTTTATGGCTACCAACTACCAGCATCAGCAATTTAGTGGTAATTCCAGTGAGGGCTGGCGAGAACACAATTTGACTATGCTTTAGGAATTATACGTGTTCTATAGAAGTGGTATAGAATGATACTTGCATTTTTAATCGTGACATTAATTTTAATTATAGCTTCAGAGATATATGTCTAAAATTGGCTTCAACACTAATAAAACCCCACACATAAGAATCTGAATAAACAGGTTAAAAAGAAAGAGATATCTGTCAAAGTATTACCTAAGTGCATTTATTTATTCTTTTATCACATATAAGAAGTTAATCAAGGGCCGGCGCCACGGCTCAATAGGCTAATCCTCCACCTAGTGGCGCCGGCACACAGGGTTCTAGTCCCGGTCAGGGCGCCGGATTCTGTCCCGGTTGCCCCTCTTCCAGTCCAGCTCTCTGCTGTGGCCGGGAGTGCAGTGGAGGATGGCCCAAGTACTTGGGCCCTGCACCCCATGGGAGACCAGGATAAGTACCTGGCTCCTGCCTTTGGGTCAGCGTGGTGCGCCTGCAAAAGGAAGAACTTTCTCTCTGTCTCTCTCTCACTATCCACTCTGCCTGTCCAAAAAAAAAAAAAAAAAAGTTAATCGGGGGGATTCCACAACAGAGGAAGAGTGAACAATGTACCGTGGTAGGCTATGGACAAAATAATAATAAACAAGTGCAGGAAGTGCACTCTCAGGAGAGAATTGGAGAGAGAACTGCACTAGAAATTCTACAAAAGGAAAAGGAATGGCATGGAGCTGTGTGGAAGATGCAGATGAACAGCACGACCATGGACACAATACACAGCGGTAACAGCCGAGAGCCAGAGTGTGTGGCAGCTTGGAGATGCAGGTGAGACCACGCTGCAGCCACCGTGGTAATAAAGCTGAAGGGAGAGCATGGCGAAAGTCCAGTCTGGAGTCTTAGGGGTTAGCAGTCTCCTGAGGACACAGTGGAAGTCAAAGGGGCACATTTATCTCCCCCCATCCTCCACACAGTGGTGCCTGCTGCCTGGCTAAGAAACAGCAGGCACCATTTTGGGCTTGGTGGCAGCTGCAGAAGCCTTTGCATATGTGTACAACTGGCTGAGATAAGACACCGTCTTTTCAGCAGGACAGGTGGCAGTGGCAGGGACAGGGCGACATCTGGCCAGTGGCTCTTGTTTATGTGTGTGTTCCAGATATTGTAACAGAGGAAAAAATCCACAGTTACCACTGACTTTGAGCCTGGATAGAGGATTGAGAGATGGCTGGGCATCCATGTAGGACTGAAAGGTGCACCCAGCCTCCTAACCCGCTATGGGCTGTAGGGCTCAGGCTGCCTAGGTGGAGCTAACTCAGGGAACATCTCTCTGTGCCCTAGACAGGCTGGCAGGGCATAGCAGGTCATGCACCCAATGACTGTGGAGCCTTGTGTGCTGAAATTGTGGGGACTTGGTGGCTGCATGAGAGGGTGTAGTGTCTCTAGGCAATCATTTGGTGTGGGTGCACATGCTTGGAGCTCCTTGGTTGCGTTGAGTGGATCATTGCAGTGGAAACTGCTCAGAGAGAGAACTGTGAAGATCATTTTAGTGGTTCATTTGCCTGCAAGGATGAGTTAAACACACAGTGGTGTGGAGGGCTAACACCTGGGCATTGCTCAGCTTGGAGGAGAGGAGGTGATGGGGAGATAATACCAACAGAGGTGGCCATTTCCCCCCTCTGTTAATAAGAAGAGATCTACCATGCCCAACTTGGGTGTTACCCCACGCTAGAGCACTGACCAGAGCTCTCTGGCCACACCCACCACACACCTCTTGGTCTCACTGAAACTGCAGACATTCCATTAAGCGACAGAGATATTGTTCACAGATAAAAGCCACTGGAGAAGAAAGCCTATAAGTAACTCCACATATGCCTGAAAATATGTGCAGAAATTCCAGAACAAGAATAAGGAAAACATCATGACTTCTAACCCCCAAGGAAATGCAACAACATAATAATATTTCAATATTAGAATGTGAAGATGAAGAGATTGATGAAAAGCCAGAGGCAGAATTTAAAAGATTAATCATAGGATTACTTAGAAGAAATAAAAAACAAATACATGAATTAAAGAATTCCATACATCATATGAATGAAAATGTATCCCATGAAATTTATATTTTAAAGAGAAATCAAAATGAAATATTATAAATAAAGAATTCAATAGATCACATAAAAATGTATTGGAAAGCCATAGAAATAGACTTGGTGAAGCAATAGAGAGAATGTCAGAGCTAGAAAACAAATCTTCAACAACAACAAAAAAAGAAATTAGAAAATTTAAAAATAGGGTTAGACAACAACAAAACAAACAACCCACTTAAGAGATGGGCCAAAGACCTCTATAGACATTTTTCAAAAGAGGAAATCCAAATGGCCAACAGGCACATGAAAAAATGTTCAGGATCACTAGTAATCAGGGAAATGCAATTAAAAACCACAATGACTGTTGATGTGCAACTTGATATGTTATCCCTCTTAGTATTTTTTTTGTTTGTTCTACTTAATACTTTTGGTTGAATACTGTAATCAATACACAATTGTTCTTAAGTGCTGAAACTTAACTGAAAAGTGATCACTGTTAAATATAAGAGTGGGAATAAGAGAGGGAAGAGATGTGCAATTCGGGACATGCTCAAGCTGACTTACCTCAAACGGTAGAGTTAGAAACATACCAGGGGATTCCAATTCAATCCCATCAAGGTGGCATGTACCAATGCCATCTCACTAGTCCCAGTGATCAATTTCTGTTCACAATTGATCATAATGATAGGACTAAGAACCAAAGGGATCACAGAAACAAGAATAGTGTCTGCAAATGCTAGCTGATAGAATCAAAAAGGGAGAGAATGATCCAACATGGGAAGTGAGATACACAGCAGACCCATAGAATGGCAGATGTCCTAAACAGCACTCTGGCCTCAGAATCAGCCCTTAAGGCATGCGGATCCGGCTGAAAAGCCCATGAGAGTATTTCAGGCATGGAAAGCCAAGATACTCTGGGGGAAAAAAAAAAAACCTAAATGAAAGATCTCCGCGAGTGAGATCCCAGTGGAAAGAACGGGTCATCAAAGAAGGAGGTACCTTTCTCTGAAGGGAGGAGAGAACTTCCACTTTGACCATGGCCTTGTCTAAAAATTATCAGAGTCAGTGAACTCAGGGGGCTTCCATAGCCTTGGCAGCTCATGACAAGAGCCTAGGGTGATTACTGATGCCATAAACAAGAGTGTCAATTTGTAAAGTCAACAACAGGAGTCACTGTGCACTTACTCCTCATGTAGGATCTTTGTCCTTAGTGTGCTGCACATTGAGATTTAATGCTATAACTAGTACTCAAACAGTATTTTTCACTTTATGTTTCTGTGTGGGAGCAAACTGTTGAAATCTTTACTTAATATATGCTAAACTGATCTTCTGTATATAAAGAGAAACGAAAATGAAAAAAAAAAAAAAACACAATGAGGTTTCACCTCACCCCGGTTAGAATGGCTAACATACAGAAATCTTCCAACAACAGATGCTGGCGAGGATGTGGGGAAAAAGGGACACTAACCCACTGTTGGTGGGAATGCAAACTGGTTAAGCCACTATGGAAGTCAGTCTGGAGATTCCTCAGAAACCTGAATATAACCCTACCATACAACCCAGCCATCCCACTCCTTGGAATTTACCCAAAGGAAATTAAATTGGCAAACAAAAGAGCTGTCTGCACATTAATGTTTATTGCAGCTCAATTCATAATAAATAAGACATGGATTCAACCTAAATGCCCATCAACAGTAGACTGGATAAAGAAATTATGGGACATGTACTCTATAGAATACTATACAGCAGTAAAAAACAATGAAACCTGGTCATTTGCAACAAAATGGAGGGATCTGGAAAACATCATGCTGAGTGAATTAAGCCAGTCCCAAAGGGACAAATACCATATGTTCTCCCTGATTGGTGACAATTAACCAAGCACCAAAAAGGAAACCTATAGAAGTGAAATGGACACTATGAGAAACAGTGACTTGATCAGCCCTTGTCCTGACTGTCGAAGAACAACTTAATACTTTATCCCTTTTAGTATTTTTTTGTTCTACTTAATACTATTGGTTGAACTCTTTAATTAACACACAATTATTCTTAGGTGTCTAAATTTAACTGAAAAGTGATCCCTGTTAAATATGAGTGGGAATAAGAGAGGGAGGAGATGCACAGTTTGGGACATGCTCAATCAGACTTGTCCCAAATGGTAGAGGTAGAAACATACCAGGGGATTCCAATTCAATCCCATCAAGGTGGCATGTACCAATGCCATTTCACTAGTCAAAGTGATCAGTTTCAGTTCACAACTGATCATAATGATAGTATTAAGAGTCAAAGGGATCACATAAACAAGACTAGTGTCTGCTAATACTAACTGATAGAATTAAAAAGGAGAGCGGGATACACAGCAGACTCATAGAATGGCAGATGTCCTAAACATCACTCTGGCCTCAGAATCAGCTCTTAAGGCATTTGGATCTGGCTGAAGAGCCCATGAGAGTATTTTAGGCATTGAAAGCCAAGACACTCTGGAAAAAAAAATACCTAAATGAACGATCTCTGTGAGTGAGATCCCAGTGGAAAGAATCAGCCATCAAAGAAGGAAGTACCTTTCTCTGAAGGGAGGACAGAACTTCCACTTTGACTATGGCCTTGTCTAAATAAGATGGGAGTTGGCGAACTCAAAATGCTTCCATAGCCTTAGCAACTCATGATAAGAGCCTAGGGTGATTACTAATGCCATAAATAAGAGTGTCAATTGTTAAGTCAACAACAGGAGTCACTGTGCACTTACTCTCCATGTAGGATCTGTGTCCGTAATGTGTTGTACTATGTAAATTAACGGTATCACTAACACTCAAATAGTACTTTATACTTTGTGTTTCTGTGTGGGTGCAAACTATTGAAATCTTTACTTAGTTTATACTAAGTTGATCTTCTGTATATAAAGATAATTTAAAATGAATCTTGATGTGAATGGAATGGGAATGGGAGATGGGATGGTTGCGGGTAGGAGGGAAGTTATGTGGGAGAAATAGTGTTAGAGATTTATGGGATACTATCAAATGACCCAACCTAATGGTTTTAGGAGTTCCTGATGGTGTGCAAAGATAATGGACTGGAAGGCCTATTTAGTGAAATAATTACAGAGAACTTCCCTAATTTGGAGAAAGAGAGGGACATCCATGTATAGGAAGCACATAGAACTCCTAACAGACACGACCAGAAAAGATCTTCACCATGACACATTATAGTCAAACTTTCAATAGTAAAACATAAAGAAGAGTTTATTAAATGTGCGCTAGAGAAATGTCTGATTATTTTAAAAGAATCTCCAGTTAGACTCACAACTGACTTCTTATCAGATACCCGACAGGCTAAGAGAGAATGGTGAGACATAGTCCAGGTTTTAAGAGAAAAAAAAAGCTGTTCAAACTAGAGTACTATATCCTGCAAATAGAAATTGAAAGAATTTGTCATCACTCATCCAGCCTTAAAATATGCTTAAGGTTGTGCTACACACACAAACACGGTCATCACTATGAAAGAAGGTGTGGGCAGAAAATATCCCAGTACAAGTACAAAGAAAATCCAAAGTAAATAATAGGAATATTTATGGAAAAACAGCAGGGCCAGGTTGTTATTGATCAATAGTCACTTTGAATGTAAATGCCCTCAACTCTCCAGTCAAAGATGCGCACTGGCTGAATGGATTAAAAAACAAAACCCACTTATTTGCTTCCTACAAGAAATACATCTCACCAAAAAGGATACATACAACTGAAGGAATAGAAAAAGTTATTCCATCTAATGAAAAGCTTAAAAAAAGGGCAATTGTAGCCATCCTAATATCAGACAAAATGGATTTTAAGACAAAAACTGTTAAAAGAGACAAGGAAGGGCACTATGTAATGATTAAGGGATTGATTCAACAGGAAGATGTGACTACAATAAATGTATGTGCACCCAATTACAGGCCTCCTGGCTATTTAAAAGAAATGTTAATGAACCTAAAGGGAGATTCCAATACAATAACAATGGGGGACTTCAACACCCCACTTTCATCAATGGACAGATCAATTAGAGAGAAAAAAAAAACAACAGAAGTAATCAACATATAGACCAAATGGACCAAATGGAGGAATTTTTTTACTTAGTGTAGCATTAACTTTACAATCATTAAGTAAATTGAAAATATATCTTTGTAAAAATTAAGAGTGGGAATGGGAAAGAAAGGAGGAAGAAGGATTGGAGCATGGGCAGGAGGGAGGATAGAGTGGGAAGTATCACGATGTTCCTAAATCTGTATATATGAAATATGTGAAACTTGCATAATTTAAATAAAATTAAAAATAAGAATGAATCAGATGTATAATTAGTCCATAAAATCCTTGTATATTTATAAAAAAACCACCCAGTTTATTTCCTTTTCTATTAGAAGTTCTTAGTGGTTAATAGGAGTTAAAAGAGTTTTGATGATTGCATTGGAAGGATGCTCTAATGACAGAGTACAACTGTCTGAACACAGAAATGATTGTTAAGTATTTTAATATCTCACCTAGGGTACTGCTATGGCCTCAAAATATGCTATCTGTATCCACTCCTAACATCCAACCACCACATAGCAGTCAGAATAATTCTCCTGCCCAGAAATCACCCATGTCTAACAACTAATGCCTTTCTATTATATTTGGATTAAAGTAGAAATTATTCATCATGGTCTAGAAAGAAAAGAATTCTTTCTGTAAAGGGTCAGAATATGGTAAATATTATTCAGAATGAAGAGGATATTATGTAGATGCATATGTAATAATTTCAAACATACTTTAAAAATATAAAAAAGGTTTCACTGGTGGGTCTATAAAAACTATCAGTAGTCCACATTTGGCCTGTGGATGATAGTTTGTATAACGGTGCTTAGGAACTCATTACCTCTTTGTCTTGATTCCCAGCTACACATTCCTCTCTTGCTCACCATCTTCAGACAGGTTGGCCTTTCTGGTCTGGCTATCACACATAAAAACTCCCTTTCACCTCAGGGCTTCTGCATGTGCTCCCTACACCAAGGATGTCCTCCCCTGATTTTTCTTTTCTTTTCTTTTCTTTTTTCTTTTTTTTTTTTGACAGGCAGAGTGGACAGTGAGAGAGAGAGACACAGAGAAAGGTCTTCCTTTGCCATTGGTTCACCCTCCAATGGCCGCCACGGCCGGCGCGCTGCGGCTAGCACACCGCACCTATCCGAAGGCAGGAGCCAGGTGCTTCTCCTGGTCTCCCATGGGGTGCAGGGCCCAAGCACTTGGGCCATCCTCCACTGCACTCCCGGGCCACAGCAGAGAGCTGGCCTGGAAGAGGGGCAACCGGGACAGAATCCGGCGCCCCGACCGGGACTAGAACCCAGTGTGCTGGCGCCGCAAGGTGGAGGATTAGCCTAGTGAGCCGCGGCGCCGGCCCCCTGATTTTTCTTGTGTGCTGCTTTCTCATTGTTTTGTTCCCAGTAGATGTCCTCTCATTTGAGAGGCTCTTGTAGTAATCTTATCTGATGTTGCAACTCCTGGCACCTGGTATTTTTTAATACATAATCCTGAATTTCATATATATATATTTATATATATATTTCATATATGTATATATAAAATCACTGTATTTATCACTCTCAGAAATTACCTTGTTTATTGATATTTACTGTTTTATTATCTTTTTTCCCTCACTAGATTGTGACCACCATGAAAATGGAGATCTTGAGATCTTATTTATTTTAATCTCTTACTATGATTTTGTTGAAGTTTTTGTTTCTACCTATGATCATTACAATGCTTTGTCTCTGGAAAAGTGGAGTATTCCTTGTTTTAAAATTCTGGATGGTGGTGGCCGGCGCCGCGGCTCACTAGGCTAATCCTCCGCCTAGCGGCGCCGGCACACCGGGTTCTAGTCCCGGTCGGGGCGCCGGATTCTGTCCCGGTTGCCCCTCTTCCAGGCCAGCTCTCTGCTGTGGCCCGGGAGTGCAGTGGAGGATGGCCCAGGTGCTTGGGCCCTGCACCCCATGGGAGACCAGGAAAAAGCACCTGGCTCCTGGCTCCTGCCATCGGATCAGCGCGGTGCGCCGGGCCGCGGCGGCCATTGGAGGGTGAACCAACGGCAAAGGAAGACCTTTCTCTCTGTCTCTCTCTCTCTCTCTCACTGTCCACTCTGCCTGTCAAAAAAAAAAAAAAAAAAAAAATTAAAAAAAAAATTCTGGATGGTGCAGCTTTTGGTTTTGGAGTATTAATCTCAAATATTTTAATCACGATTTTCCAGGTACATTTCTTCATTCAGCATATACCATTTCTCATCCATCAAAATTTATTTAAAATAAATGTTTTTTAAATAAAGATTTAGATAGGTATAATTTAATTACCCCTTTCAATGGACAGCATTATACATGGCCATGTTCTCACATACCTCCTCTATTTAATGCCAAATTTGCATCATATTTACATTATACCCATCCATGGTCTTACTTATGTTTTGGGGTGCTGGCCATCTTTTCTTAGTTTTTGAAGATGTTTCTTTATTTTTCCAAGGTGATTCGTGTGTATATGAGAGAGTGATAGAGCAAGAGCTTAGAGTGAGAGTGAGAGAGAGAGAGAGAGAGAGAGTTAGAGTTGATATAAACTTTCAGCAAAATATATTAAACTGTCAAATAAAATTGTAGAAAGCAGGGAAGGGCTCTAGAGAAATGCTGTTCTCTTAGATATTTGTGAGATACAAATTTCATGTTTAATTCAAAAATGAAAATATAAAGTACAGAGTGACATATGTGTAAGAATGTTAGAAAAATTTGTAAAAGTATTCAAATTTCTATCACTTAGATTGCTCTTATCATTGTGATACAACTATAAAATATAGTAAAATGATTATGTAGATCTATATTAATATGGGAAAAGTATTCATTATATATTAAGGAAATAATAGAATACACATAGTCCATCTCTTAGCCTACATATGTACATAGAGAAAATTACATAAAAGATTATATTTCTAATCTAGTATGTAAGTGATAATACTGAGAGTTTGGTTTGACCCACAATCTTATTTTAATGTTTTGCATCATTTGTTACATTGTGAATAGAAATAGTAAAAAGTTAATAACTATGCAGTATCATAGCAAATTTCATATAAAAATGAAATATTTTGTGAATTAATTAAAAATCCCTATTATCTGCTGGAGACACTTAATTTGATTCTATTTTCATTTGGAAGCTAAAGGATTGTCCTATAGGTTGAGAATGGATGAATTGTTGTGTACAGTTAACCAATTTTACCAAACCTAATACTTAGTTTATAAAAGTAAGGAGATTCAGTATATTTTGCAAAAATAATACTTGGCCTAGGGAAATGCAGTAGTAGTTAACTTGAATTTCATTCCTTATTTTTCTTATGCAGTCTTTGTATGCTTAGCAGTTATCCAAGAGGGTGGACAGTTGGCTCAGTGGTTAGCCCTCCACTTGGGATGCCTGCATCCCATATTGGTGTGCCTGGTTCAAGTCCCAGCTACTTCATATCTGACCCAGCTTCCTGCTAATGCACACCCTGGGAGGCAGGAGGTGATGGCCCAAGTACTTGGGTTAATGCACTGACGTAGGAGACCGCTGGAGTTCTGGCTCCTGGCTTTTGCATGTCCCAGTCCTGGCTGTTGCAAGCATATGGAAAGTGAATCAGTGAAAGACCTTTGTCTCTCTACCATTGAAATAAAATGAATATAAATAAAATAGTATCAAATTTTACTGAAAAATTTATCCAGACTCTGGTTTTATTTTATGTATTTATTAGTATCCTACTGAGTCACATCTCCCAGATTAGCTTCCTGGATGAATATTCACAGTAATTCACTGTTGAGCCTATATAATGCCTTCTCAATACAGTATATTGAACTGTATCTCAAGAGAGGAATCTTTTTCTGACATATTGACATCCATTTTTGTTGTCACTCATACTGACATATTTGTCATTCCATTTCAGACTTTGCTAATCTTTTAAAAAACTCTATTTCAATGGAATTCTCTGCTATATACAATTATGAATGTTGCTTAATGCTTTATATATCTAGAAATCATCTTCAGGGTTAGAAAACCTGAAGGAGAGGGAGCACTCAGGTAGGGAAGAAGGAAGACAGACAAAAATTCAGAGAGACATACTAGATATTTCCCAAGGCTGTAAATATTACCTTGTATCACACTATATTCTATTATATGATTTTATTTCATGGTCATGCCTTCACTATATTTCTATATAAATATAGTATTTTAAGATGGATCAATCTTTTATATTTTTGTTGAAAGTCATATTTTTGGTTTAGTTACTGTGGTACATTTTTTTCCTATTTTTCATCTTAGATATGGTAGCACCTTTTTAAAATTAAAAATGCAAATTTAGATACTTGATTTCCTTCTTCTTAAAAGAATAGAGTGGCTGGCGCCATGACTCAATAGGCTAATCCTCCGCCTGAGGCGCCGGCACACCAGGTTCTAGTCCCGGTCGGGGTGCCGGATTCTGTCCCGGTTGCCCCTCTTCCAGTCCAGCTCTCTGCTATGGCCCGGGAGTCCAGTGGAAGGCCTTGCACCCCATGGTAGACCAGGAGAAGCAACTGGCTCCTGGTTTTGGATCAGCGCGGTGCGCCGGCCGCAGCGGCCATTGGAGGGTGAACTAATGATAAAGGAAGACCTTTCTCTCTGTTTCTCTCTCACTGTCCACTCTGCCTGTCAAAAAAAAAAAAAAAAAAAAAAGAATAGAGCTACTTATTTTTCCAAAAATAAATGAGTTTATAGATTGGGGAAAAAATCTTAAGCAACTGAAAATCAGACATTTTCTTTTAAGTGAAAATACTGGGTTTATTGAGGAAAGGGGAGAGAAAATAGGAGCAAGGGGTAGGGAGGTAATATGTAATTGTCTAAGGCAGGCAAGGGTAAAGGAGGGCGTGAGCATCTCATGTTAAGGTGTATTTTTCTGGCACAGAACAAAGTTGGTCTTAACTTTTTAGGACCCTGAATCAATCTCTCCCCAGCATCACTGGGTGGCTGCTAATTAAATGATACCACATCTCTTTATCTCAGACTTCCACAGCTCTACAGCGAAGTGCTGAACTTGCTTTTTCAGCAGATAAGATTTCCCTTTGACAGCGACCTGTAACTTAGGATGAAAGCTTAAAGCTTCAGCTGCTTTCATGTTCTTTTCCTTCCATTTCCAAGCAAATAAAATTTGCTTAATTTTGCTGACTAAAATTAGCTAACCAGTTACAGAAAAGATTAGGAGCTTCCTTCTGACTTTGTTTTTTTTGCCAGTTTAATGAAGTAGGATTTTAAAGCCTGTCTTATTTTGCAGAAATTTCCAAGCCAGGGCTTCTTTTTTGTTTCTGTTCTAATTTGCTTTTTTTTTTTTTTTGTATGAATCATCTTTAATTGAGAAAGCAAGGAGTGGATGGAGACCGAGTCCCCTGGGAACAGAGCCAGGGGATGGGTGGAGCATGAGCAGGGTTTGTGTGTGTGGGGGGGGTATCTACGCCTCCTGCAACAAGCCCAAAGTACAGGAGCCTGAAGAAAAGTGCCTGCCTTTGAGCACTAGCCCCTCTCTCAGTCTCTCCTGTTCAGGTCCACGTGGAGTCTCCCTCCTAGTGGTCTCCTGACCTTTCCCAGGCCCATGCCTAACTCCACGTTTTTCTGAAAAATCCAGTCAGGCCCTTTTTGGAGGGTACCCGAAACCCAGCTGAGGCTAGAAGCTGCAAGGGAAAGCAAGTTTATTCAGTTAGAAGCTCTGAGGGTGTACGTGGTCTTAGCCCAAGAAGCCCTTCCCTCCTTGGGATGTCTGACCTGTAGGGAAAGAGAAAGGACTTCCTGCTGAATTGGGGTCTCCTCACTGAGCGGGGGGACACAAGGCTTTTGTCCTTTCTTTCTAGACCCATTACTCTAAAGACCTCAGTTTTAAAGGGGGCCTAGAAGGAATTCCTGCTAAGGAAGCTAAGTGTTCGTGCCCCTCCCCCTTCAGGTTCAGCTGTGCCAGGAAGAACACGCTTTTTAGAAATTTGTCCAGGGAAAACCAGAAGTGGCTCTCAATTCATCCAGAACGTAGTTCTTTATGTATCATAGCTGGGTCCTTTCCAAAGCTCGTCTCTGATATGTATCACTAGGGGGTGGGGGTGGGGGTCTAGAACTTACTCTAGGCTAGAGCAATAGTATGGCTATATAGGCCCCAGTTCCATGCCGGAGAGAACGGCTGAGAGTCACGGTCCATGTCCTGGCGCTGAGAGTCAGGAGAAAGTATGGCTCCATAAAGGTCTAGAACAGCATGCTCTAGAACTGGGTATCTCTGGGATAAGAAGGTTAAACCTGTGGAGATCTGAGGTTGGTCCTGGTTGGGGCCAAGGCCAACAACGACACAGGGCTCCATTCCAGCCTCTCTGTCCTTGGAAGTCAGGGTCCATCTGGGTCAAGGATAGAAGCCTGAGGGAACCAGAACGGAGCCTGGCAGCACGCCTGGGTTCCAGCACAGAGCCCTGGTACAGAAGTGGCCCTGGCTGGGGGTGTCTGATGCTCCAGAGTCTGTGCAGACCAAGGCAGAAGGTAGCAAAGGGACAGAAGGAAACGAATCCTGACTCCAGTGGACCTATGCATCTATGGCTCAGTGGCAATGAAAGGGACACGGGGCTCCAGGCACCGGCTGAGCCAGGGCTCTGTCAGTTTCAGAAACCCCAGTGCCATCTCAGGAAAAGGCTTTGGTAGGGGGAGGAGGGAGTGTGTAAAGAAAGAAGCAATTAGCCATTCCTGTTTTCAGGTGTCCCCTCTCTCACCCCCTCTCTGGCCCCTCGGGTCTAAGCATCTCAGCAACCCAGGAAGTCGCAGTCAACTCTTAGGGGTTCCTCAGGGCAGAGCACCTGGTGGGACCTGGCTGCCCAGGGCATGTGTGTGGCAGCAGCAGTGGGTGGGGAGCAGGGCTGGGAGACAGGCTTGGCAGTAGCTGGCTCTCTGGGAGTGTAGGGAGCCTGAAGTCCAGGAACTACCTTCAAGGTGCAGGGGGACTGGACAGGGACATCCTGGGGACACTGTGGAGAGAAGGTTCTCAGTCCATGGGCAGCTCCAGGAGCTTGGACACAAAGTGGGCAGCAGCCTTGGTCTAATTCACTCGGTTTCCCTTCATGATCCAGCACTCCTTATCCAGGCCTAGGTACCAGGCCCGGCCATAATGCCACTGGCGGTAGAGAGCAGAGGTGTACAGGACATAGTAGTTCTCAAAGACATACTCCTAAAAGCGACACTCAGCTGTGAAATATGGTGAGCTGTAGAGCAGCCGCTCGGCCATCATGACCACGTGGTGACCCAGCTTGGCACTCTGGATGGGGACCGCCCAGAGCCCCACGGGGATCAGGTTGAAGTGGGTGAAGGAGCTGATGCCCTCTGGGATGCCCTGGACACTCCTGGAGGTAGAAACCCTGGCGGCAGAAGAGTTTGATGAGATGCCTTTGAGCTGAGGTTCTAGGCCATGGTCCAGCCGCCTGGGCCACCCCCAACCCCACCCCCTACAGTCGCACCTTGGACAGCAGCACGAGGAGCTGCTTCTGGCAGAGGGACTTGGTACCCGAGGGACACACACACCGCTGCACCGACACGGGCCGGCTGCTCCCTGGACTCAGGGACCTCCTGATCAGGCTACTGGCCAGTGCCACCATGGTGCTCCAGGAGGAGTCACCCCCAAACCAACCTGCTCACCAGGGCATGCTCTCGTCTCTCTGGCCCCAGCTCACGGCCTCACCCACAGGACCTGAGGCAAGCCCCAGACTCCTCACTGGGGCCACCAGCACTCACCCTTGGGCCCCACCCTGGCTTCATCTGATCTGGCCGCCTATGCTCTCCTCAATTTCCCTCACCTCAAATTGTGCCCCTCACTGAAGATCCCCCTCTTCACTCCTCTCTGGTGTGTGTCTCCACGCCCTCAGTTTCAAAGCCAATATCCCCAGGCACCTTGTCCTTTCCACTCTGTTTGGGAGCTCACGCTCCTACCAGATCTACTTTGGTAATATAGAAGGTGCGGGTCCCAGCTTCAGGGCCATCAACTCACCCCAGCCCCACAGGACAACTCTCACTGTCAGAGAGGAGCCCAACGCTGGTGCTGCTTCCTTTGCTACTTTCCCAATGGAGATGAAATCCTACATTTTTATTTTTTTCTCTTTTTTTCACTGAGCCCCTCCCCCCAAAAAAATATGTCTGGGAAAACACAGGCTGTCCAGGTTCAGTGAGGAGTGGGCCCCAGATCCCCTGGGTAGATGCTGCCATCACATCCATTTCGAATAGCACAGGGTTCCAGCTGCCTAGAGACCCTTTCCTCACCTTGTCACCCTCCACTCCTTTCCAAGTCACCTCCAAAACCGCCCTTCCTAATTGATACTGCAGGTGGTAGTTTGAAGGCCACCTGTCACCTCCGAATGAGCATTTTCCCCTCTGGGCTTCTCCTTATGACAGCTTACACTGTTTTTAGATCTCATGCCTTCCCACCTAATCAGCCCCCCAAAAAGGAATGCACCCACATTGTCACCAGTCCCCAAATGTGAAGAGGCCTCCAACAAGTCAAAGCTCATTAGAGGGGCTGGAGCCGTGGCACAGTAGGTTAATCCTTCACTTTCGGAGCTGGCTTCCCATATGGGCTCGGAGTTCTAGTCCCAGCTGCTCCTCTTCCAATCCAGCTCTCTGCTGTGGCCTGAGACAGCAGTAGAATATGGACCAAATGCTTAGGCCCCTGCACCTGCATGGGAAAGCAGGGAGAAGCACCTGGCTCCTGGCTTCGGATCGGCGCAGCTCTGACCGTCGTGGCCATTTGGGGGGTGAACCAATGGAAGGAAGACCTTTCTTTCTCTCTCTCTCTCTCACTGTCTGTAACTCTACCTCTCAGATAAACAAATAAAATCTTTAAAAAAAAAAAAAAGCTCACTAGAGCTTCCTGCAAAGGGCTTCCTCATCCTCCCAGGGACTGCCTACAGCACCTTCTCTTCTTTTTCCTGATGCCCCTCAACCTGTCCTGTCTTGTTGATCTCGATGACAGGTAGTGCAGGCTTCGGCTCCAGGCTCCTCCCTCCGTTTCCTGTAAGCTTAGCTTCTCCCCATGCCCAGCTAGGCATCTCAGATCCCCAGGAAGCAGTGAGGGTGTCTCTTCAAAGCACCCCAGTCAGGTGAAATCACAGCACCGGGCCTGGAGGCTGGCCAGGTGCAGAAGGTGTCTCCAATTGGCTTTTTTCTTTTTAATTTATTTGACAGGTAGAGTTTTAGGCAGTGTTAGAGAGACAGAGAGAAAGGTCTTCTTTTCATTGGTTCACCCCTCAAATGGCCGCTACAGCTACTGTGCCGATCCGAAGCCAGGAGCCAGGTGCCTCCTCCTGGTCTCCCATGCGGGTGCAGGGCCCAAGCACTTGGGCCATCCTCCACTGCCCTCCTGAGCCACAGAAGAGAGCTGGACTGGATGAGGAGCAGCCGGGACTATATGGGCCCATATGGGATGCTGGTGCCACAGGCGGAGGATTAACCAAGTGAGCCATGGCGCTGGCCCCTGTAATTGGCTTTTTATTTAACTTTGTTTTCTCCCTTATATCTTTTCCCTTGCTGGAGGCTGAAAAATATGCAACCCTAAATTGCTTATCCTATCACTTAGGGAATGCGGTCTTTAACTGTGACCCACTGATGCTCTGGGTAAGTTGCAGAATTCCCAGAATTCTGTTAGGGAACCACAGTAAGACTTGGGGATGTTTGCTGGCTTATCTGTGCTGTGCCTGCTCTGTTTCATTGAGAAATTGGAATGTATGATAAGGATGAGAACCAGGTGACATTTTAAAATATGGTGGCTTTGTGGGATCTACACTCTGTCCTTCTACTTATCTCTGGATCTCCCAGGCCAAGTTACTAGGAAGATGTCTGGGTTGAGATTGAAGTAACCTTTATTCTCTGGTTGTGTTCACATCTTGCTTTGGAGGCTTTTACTATGATTTCTAGACTATTTTTTTTCCCCAAACTCTCCAAAAGTGACTTTGTGGTTTTGTACTTAAATCTTTGTCCATTCTTCCATTCTATTCTATTATTTGTTACTTCAATAAATTCATCCCATAGAATATTTTTATTCTAAAATATTTTGTCTCAAAGTGTCAATTTCAGTAAAGCAATTTTATTGGGCCCTCATACATGTACAGCCCATGCTTACTGGTCCTTGTTTGCTGTGAGATAAAAAAACATTGCATAGCACATAAAAACATGCTTCAGACTAATAAAGACATATATGATACATGGTATACTAGATACAGTCTTGGAGTAGGAGTGATTAATTTGGACTAGGGAGAAGAAGGAAGATTCATGAGTGAATACTTTTTGCACTTTTACTCTGGACAGGGAAATGGGGCTAAATCTGTTGAATCCTATGTAGGAGCATTACGTAAGTGCTCTCCCTTCAGAGACGATATGGTGGACAATAGACACACAACCTATCACAAATCAAAGCAGGAAATAATAAAGTCAAATCAACGATGGAGGCAGAAGGATGAGAAGACTTGAGAAAAGGGAGGATTTAAGTCAATAAGGCGTCCTAAAGGATTTGAGACTCCAATGATGGATTCCAAGAGAGAGAAAAACCTGGATAGAAGAGGTAGGAGAAATGGGGAGATGTTGGCCCAAGGGTAGAAACTTTCCCTTATGAGATGAAATAGTTCTGGTGATGTAATGTACAACATGATGGTTATAATTAATAATGCTAAATTACTTATCTCAAATTTAGTAATAGAAAATTTAAGTATTCTCAGTGTGTACACATTCCCACAGTACTTGTGCACACAAATGGCAACTACAGATGATCATATTAATGATTATATAATACTCATGTCTATTAAATTACTACATTGTACAACTTGAATATGTACATTTTTCTTAAATATTTTTAAAAATATGAATATACTTCTGTGAGTTGGTAAGTAAGCCAATGAGAATAGAATATTTCCATTTTCTGATTTAAAAATCACTCAGACAAAATGCGAGAGTTTTGAAAATCTTCTTGCACTTCCAAAATGAACACACATGAGAACTATGCTTTATATCACTTTTCAGGCTCTTTATCTAGAAGTCTTTCTTAGTTAGCAGAGTCAGCTTAAATTCTGCACGAGTAACATTCTACCTGCTAATGGCTGGTCTATACATGAGGAGCTCTTTGCTGATGAGCAGACAGTTTCCTTCATGGTGTTTTTCAGAGGATGGCTTTTTGCCAGCTGACTCTCAATTCTTTTGGGGTTATACATCCTAAGTGACTTGCAAAGAGGGGATTGTGCTTAACACATTGAGTGGGGCTGGAAGTAAAGAGTGGAATTTATGTTTTCAAAAAGCATCCACCATTGGTAACAGTGCTGTGTTACTTAAAATGAGTATGCGAAATAGAACACCTTAGGATAGGAGGAAAAGACAAAATGAATTGTCCAACATTGAAGACAACAAAAACAAAGAATAAAAGGTTAATTGTAGGCAGTAGACTGATAATAAGAGTATAGAAATGTGCCCTTTGGGGGATAACATCTATCATGGGAAATGAATTACATAGATTCATAATCATGAAAACAGGGCAGAAATTAACTTTTCTCTGAGATGCCAGAAATCCTGAGTAATGGTGCACTGTTAGTTTGTTAGAAATATATTTGTTGAGTCCAGTGAAGCATAGGCTATAAGCAGGTGGAAATGTATTAAAATGTGTGGAGAAAATGATTTACAACAAAAACCAAATATTCAGCAAAGCTAAGTGATGTTAAGTGCAAGTCCATCGGTGACAGCAACTATGACAGTATGACAATGAATATTCTTGAGTAGTAGTATGCCAAATGGATGAACTTTAGACAGCATCCCCTGGACCAGTTGCATTTTTTTAAACCTTAACTCATAGTGCTAGTCAAGGATTTATTCAGGAGCTCAGAGATTATATTGCTTCCTACTTTGACCCAAAAAGTTCTGGAAGTGATTTAGATAAGTGGTAACTGAGTCATAAGCCTGTAAGAATTAAATTTCCATGTTGTGAGATTAAATTTGCCTAGTGAATATTCACTTTGTCAGACGATGCTGTGAGAATAAGGGTCAATATTAAAGTGTAGTCAGGAGGACAAGGCAAACATTGGATATGATCAGTAATGCAAAGGCAGTGAAGAGAAGTGCCAAACACCATCTAGGGAAAGTATTTGCCATGGAGTTAAAAGGTAAAGGAAAGATTCCCTCTGGAGTACACTTAACAGAGAAGACTTTGAGCATACTTAGTGTTTATAAACAAAAGTATACAAGATTGGGGGGAATGGAACAGCAGAATATAACCAAGTGAGTTTTATAAAGCAAGAGAATTTTTCTTAACTTGGCAGTTTGCCATAGAAGTAAGTATGAGTTTGGCTAGAAATACAGGAAAAATTCTTACCATGAGGGGTTTTCTTTTTTTCTTTTTTAAAAGATTTATTTATTTGAAAGGCAGAGTTAGAGAGGCAGAGGCAGAAAGAGAGAGGTCTTCCATATGTTGATTTATTCCACAAAAAGACACAATGGCTGGAGCTGGGCTGATCAGAAGCCAAGAACCTGGATCTTCTTCCAGCTCTCCCCCATGAGTGCAAGAGCCCAAGGACTTGTGCTGTCTCTGCTGCCTTCCCAGGCACATTAGTAGGGAGCTGGATGAGAGGTGGAGCAGCTGGGACATTAACCAGTGCCCATATGGGACCAATTACTCCACAACAGTGGCCCTGAGGAATTTTTAATATCAAGATAAGAAGTTAGGATTATTATTTTTGAGTCTATGAGACACCAGAAAAGAATCTGAAGTAAAATCCTATTTCTAGAAAGGTTTTGTTGTGTAGAGAAGCAGCTAGATAGAACTTGGGGGACCTATTAGAAAGTTCTTGTGGCAGATGAGACATGAACCATAGGGAATGCTGAGAAAAAGGGACAGATAGAGGAGTCATGCAAGATGAATTCACAGGAGTTGTTGAGTAGAGTGCAATGCAAGTAATGCAAAATCCTAGAAGATGCGTGTGTGAAGTGAAATGTATCTGACACAAAAGTACAAACAATGTGTATTCCACTTACATGAGCTTCTAGAACAGTTGAATCCATAGAGACAGGGAGTAGTGTAGTGATTACCAGGGGCTTGGTTGGGGTAGGAAAGTGGAAAATTGTTTACAGGGACAGAGTTTCAGTTTGGGATAATGAATAATTTCTGTTGATAACTAGTGGTGATATTTGCAGAACATATAATATTGCCTGACGGAAGAAACAAAGAGCAGTAGCTAGCTTTCGGGATTTCAGTGTGACTCATTTCAGTCATGCTATTTTGGGAGAAGAGTATATTCAAATAGCAGTATTTTTTCATTATTATGCAAAATACTCCATGGTCACAGTGAGTTTAGAATAATGACTCTTTGCACTCTGGCCTCAGAATCAGCCGTTAAGGTATTTGGATCTGGCTAAAAGACCCATGAGAGCTTCTTAGGCATGGAAAGCCAAGACACTGTGGCAAAAAAAAAAAAAAAAAAAAAAAAAAAACCAAACACAACCTAAATGAAAGATCTCTGTGAGTGAGATACCAGCGGAAAGAACGGGCCATCAAAGAAGCAGGTACCTTTCTCTGAGGGGAGGAGAGAATTTTCACTTTGATTATGGCCTTGTCTAAATAAGGTCAGAGTTGGTGAACTCAAGAGGCTTCCATAAACTTGGCAAGAGCCTTGAGTGATTACTAATGTCATAAACAAGAGTGTCAATTGTTAAATCAACAATAGGAGTCACTGTGCACTTACTCCCCATGTAGGATCTCTGTCCTTTATGTGTTGTACTATGTGAATTAACGGTAAAACTAGTATTCAAACAGTACTTTATACTTTGTGTTTCTGTGTGGGTGCAAACTGTTGAAATCTTTACTTAGTCTATACTAAGTTGAACTTCTGTATATAAAGATAATTGAAAATGAATCTTGATGGGCCAGTGCCACGGCTCACTAGGCTAATCCTCTGCCTGTGGCGCCAGCACCCAGGGTTCTAGTCCCGGTTGGGGTGCCGGTTCTGTCCTGGCTGCCCCTCTTCCAGTCCAGCTCTCTGCTGTGGCCCGGGAGGGCAGTGGATGATGGCCCAAGTCCTTGGGCCCTGCACCTGCATGGGAGACCAGAGGAAGCATCTGGCTCCTGGCTTTGGATCCATGTAGCATGCTGGCTGTAGCGGTCATTTGGGGGGTAAAACAACAGAAGGAAGACCTGTCTCTCTGTCTGTCTGTCTTTCTGTCTCTCTCTCTCACTGTCTAACTCTGCCTGTCAAAAAAAAAAAAAAAAAAAGAAAATGAATCTTGATGAAAAATGGGATGGGAGAGAGTGGGAGATGGGATGGTTGTGAGTGGGAGGGAGTTTATTGGGGAGGAAGCCGTTATAATCTGAAAGTTGTATCCTCAAAATTTATATATATATATATGTATATATATATATATATATAGACAGGCAGAGTGGGGAGAGAGAGACAGAGAGAAAGGTCTTCCTTTTCCATTGGTTCACCCCCCATTGGCCGCTGCGGCTGGTGCACTGCACTGATCCAAAGCCAGGAGCCAGGTGCTTCCTCCTGGTCTCCCATGGGGTGCGGGGCCCAAGCACTTGGGCCATCCTCCACTGCACTTCCGGGCCACAGCAGAGAGCTGGCCTGGAAGAGGGGCAACCGGGACAGAACCGGCACCCTGAATGGGACTGGAACCCAGGGTGCTGGCGCCGCAGGCGGAGGATTAGCCTAGTGAGCCGTGGCGCCGGCCTAACATTTATATTTATTAAATAAAAGTTTAAAAAAATAATGGCTCTTTGGGATGAAAACTTGTTGAAGCAGATTGTTTCTAGCCAGCTCTTTCGCACAGGTGGAGAATCTCTGAACTCCTAAAGTGAGGTGATGTGAGTCCTCTCTAGAATTCTGTCAGGATAAAGTGGAGAAATAGTTTGAAGAGGGCTTCAGTAGAAGCTTAAAACCTTCAACAAGTTCAAGTAGGAGAGAAGGAAGCTCTAGATCAGAACAGGGAACAGGGTTATGTGTAGACTTTTTTGTTTTTTTTTTAATATTTATATTCAAGTATATTTTTGTGTGTTTCGTGGATGTGCTGATTGCCAGTGCATATGTTTTGAGAACCTTGTGCTATGTCATTTCTTCTCTGTATGTGAACAGTGCAGTTGTCCCCTGAATGAACTAGTATTATTCCTCTCTAATATAGCTAGAAGATCCCTTTTTTAGCTCTAACCTTACTGAAAAGGAAAATATATTTTCTCAAAAGAATCTATGGTTGACTTCTGAAGTGACTCATGAGATTAAAAATCTTTGATCTTTTAATAACTATAGATTTTGAATTCTTGTTAAAGTTATAAGAGGCCATAGAGAAAGGTATGTACCAGCCCAGAAGACTGGCGATTTGTAGTTTTATATTGTGTTGAATATTTTGAGGGCTATCTCCTATATGTGGAGGATGTTATTAGACATTGAGAGAATGAATTCATCTCTGTGCTTTGTGTATGCTCTTTCAGCATATTGTTTAAAATATGCACAATTTGCATTGTTGGCATATTTTATTTTAGGCAATATGGAATTTTAACAACTGTACCATCACTTTGCAATTGTTTGATTTTAAATTTAACTTTAAATAGATATTCCTCAACTTAATGATGAGGGAAGCTCCCAATAAACCCATGGAAAGTTGAAAATATTTTAACTATGGCTGGCACCCTGGCTCAGTAGATTAATCCTCCACCTGCAGTGCTGGCATGTCATATGGGCGCCGTTTCGAGTCCCAGCTGCTCCTCTTCCAATTTCGCTCTCTGCTGTAGCCTGGGAAAGCAGTAGAAGATGGCCCAAGTGCTTGGTTCCCTGCACCCACGTGGGAGACCAGGAGGAAGCTCCTGGCTCCTGGTTCTGGATTGGCACAGTTCTGGCCATTTTGGCCATTTGGGGAGTGAACCCATGGAAGGAAGACATTTCTCTCTGTCTCTCCCTCTTACTGTCTGTAACTCTACCTCTGATAAATGAATAAAATAAAATAAATATTTTAACTAAAATGCCTTTAATATAGCTAATCTACTAAATGTCATAATTTAACCCAGCTTACTTTTAAACATGCTTACAACACTTATATCAACAGTTGGGCAAAACATATTTTATAGTAAATTGCCGAATGGCTCATTAAATTGGTTGAATATGTTTATCCAGAGCATGCTGGCAGCCCATCACACTGCGGAGTTTTGCTTTTTCACCCTCATGATTCCAGGGTTGACTGGGAACTGCAGCTCATTGTTGTTGCCCAGTATTGAAAAACTCATGATATTGTACATCGTTTGCCCAGGGAAAAATCTAACTTCAAAGTTTAAAGCATGATTTCTATTGAATATGTCTCTCTTCTATACCATTATAAAGTTGAAAAAACCAGAAGTTGAACCATATTTCATAGAATATCTGAATCTATTTTTATAATTTAAAAACCATTGCTTTTTATTTGCATTGGTATTTAAGACACTGATATTCAAAAAGCAGTAACATTTTTAAAACAAGCCTCCTACTAGTTAATCTGCAGGCAATAGTTTAAAAAATATTATTGACAGTGTATCACAGATGAATAACCTAAGACTCTTAATTTAAATAGGTGGTTCAACATTAATAGGTATCGTAACAGATTCAAACACTGGCCCCCTATTGTGAACCCAGTCTTTTATTTGGTATGCTTCTCTTTCACATGATCAATAGGTAAACTATTGAAGTTACCTATGTTTTTGTTAATATTAAAGAAAAATCATAAGTAGATATTTCCTAAGTCTTTATCTTTTAAATCATTGTAAATTTTAAAATCTAGAGATGTATTTAACAATTTGGATTTTGAAAATTTTTCTGAAAGTCAAAACAGTTGACAATACTTGCATATATTCTTGTATGGCAAAATTTGGATGGAATGGAATAGTAATTCCATTTCTGGCTCACTGGATTCACCAATACACTTATATCCCTCTGTTTTTCCCATTTTTGATATTTGTTTAGTCCATAAAAGCATTATAAAGGCTTTTATCATAAATATTATAGAAATAAAATATTAAGGACTATTAACTGAAGCATAAATACAGAGTTTAGGAAAGGAGTTTAAGAAGTGCTTAACCGAATTTGAGCTCTCTTCTCTTCTCAATGTAAAATTGCCTGCTGTATTTCCATATCACTGTTGCTAGGATTGTTTTCATTACAGAAGAAAATGGAGTTAAAGGATCCACAGAGATTTTTATTTTTTATTGTGTCTATAGCACCAAAGTGCAAATTTTTCTCATGGATTGAGGAAGTGGTAATAGTTTAGGAAAGTCAAGCAGATCTCTCATCAATAGATATCAATTGTTTACAACAGTAGCCATCCACAGAAGGAAATCCAGTTAAATAATCTTTGTACATCATTTGTGTTCCCTGAGCAACTTGGATCTCATTTTTCCTCTTATTTTTGCCTTTTAAGTTTATATTTAAAATACTTCACATAATATAGAAAAGTACAGAGTTCAGTGAACACAGGTAGATTTAACAGTTTTTGACATTTTGCCATATTTAATTCATATGTAAATATTTTAATACACACATACATAAATTTCTAGAAAGGAAGGGTGGATACATTGGTTTTACATAACATGAGTCATGACTTTATGACAAAGGGCATTAATTCATGCAAAGAACAGTGATGCTTTCAGGGCACAATAAGATTTGTTCTCTGAAGTCAATGAAATAGAAAAGGCTATGGTACCAACTGTTCTTCCATGAACACAGATCACTTGTGTAGCATGAATTACATAGCTTAGTTCAATTGTCTCCAAATCTGGAGATACCATTTTTTTGGAGGAAGAAATAAAGGAGGAGGTGTGGAGGCTGGAAACATACACTAGCCTTTCTTTCCTCCCCAGAGGACAGTAAACATATGCAGCTTATTTTAGAGCCAGAGTTATTTTTATGTTTGTGCAACTCAATGCTCTGACTCCCTCCTCCCCGGCAATTCCACTCCAGCCCACAGGAGCCAGGTGGTGCTACTGGGAATGATGCCCTTGGTTCAGATAGGACAATTTGGCTCCTTACACTTGCAGTAGTGTCAGATATTTTGCCTTCCAGAGAAGGGGTTTATGTGAGATCCAGCACTACTGTAACATTTATCTGAGTGTTTGCATTTGAAAATATATCTCAAAGTTTGGGTCCCGATCTTGCTGTGCACTTGAAAGCTAAGAGAACACTGTAGTCATCTGAGTTTCCTTGTAACTTATTGGATTTGTCATGATGCTCTCTATTATCTAATTATTCTTATGTCCAATAGAATTCCCCAAGAAAAAACATAGCAGGGAAGAAAAATAATCATATGCATCAGAATTATGTCTTAACATAGAAGATTCTTGAATTATTTACATTGTTTCTATCCAGTGATGTTAGAATGTGCATTTACATGACATAGAAGAAGTAAACTCTCAGTGCCACAGTGGTTGCCTGTACATTTTAATTTTAGGGTTCTTGGCCCAGATGATTTCACAACTCTGCCAAGTTTGGAATTTCTAGCTCTACTTATATAGACAGTCGTATGTTGGGTGGCTTTCATCTTCTCTTGGTATTTAGTTCCCAAACAATGCAGGGAACAAATGTACCTATGAGGCAGTCCATTGCTCTCCATTTGTGGGTAATCTTAATTATGCATCCCAAAGGGGCTGGCACTGTGGCTCACTTGGTTAATCCTCCGTCTGCAGCGCCAGTATCCCATATGGGCATTGGGTTCTAGTCTCGGTTGCTCCTCTTCCATTCCAGCTCTCTGCTGTGGCCTGGGAAGGCAGTGGAGGATGGCCTAGGTGCTTGGGCCCCTGCACCCCGTGGGAGACCAGGAGGAAGCACCTGGCTCCTGGCTTCAGATCAGCACAGCGTGCAGGCTGTGGCAGCCAATTGGGGGGTGAACCAATGGAAGGAAGACCTTTCTCTCTGTCTCTCTCTCTCATTGTCTTACTCAATCTGTCAAATAAATAAAAAAATTTTAAAAATTATGCATCCCAAAAAAGCTTAATAGCTAGAGTACAGCCTTAGCTGTATTTGAATGTAAACTTCTACTGAAGGAATCAGCAGTCTTGTGGGAGAGACAGACACATCAGCAATAGCTTAGATACAGAATATGATGCATGCTCTAAAATTCAATGTAGTGATATTTTATAAGTATAGAACAGGAAAACACATAACTATGGGGTAAGGATTGGAAGAATTGGTTTAGAAGAGGACTTCATAGCAGTCTTTTTTTTTTTTTTTTTTTTTTTTTTTTTTTTTTTTTTACAGGCCGAGTGGACAGTGAGAGAGAGAGAGACAGAGAGAAAGGTCTTCCTTTGCCGTTGGTTCACCCTCCAGTGGCCACCACGGCCGGCGCACTGCGGCCGGGATCCAATGGCAGGAGCCAGGTACTTTGACAGGTGGAGTGGACAGTGAGAGAGAGAGAGACAGAGAGAAAGGTCTTCCTTTGCCATTGGTTCACCCTCCAATGGCCGCCGAGGTTGGCGCACTGCGCTGATCCAAAGGCAGGAGTCAGGTGCTTCTCCTGGTCTCCAATGGGGTGCAGGGCCCAAGCACTTGGGCCATCCTCCACTGCACTCCTGGGCCACAGCAGAGAGCTGACCTGGAAGAGGGGCAACTGGGACAGAATGCGGCGCCGGCACCCCGGGTTCTAGTCCTGGTCGGGGCACCCTGGGTGCCGGCGCTGCTAGGTGGAGGATTAGACTATTGAGCCGCGGCGCTGGCCCATAGCAGTCTTTAACTTATTAAGTTGTCCTGGCAGATGACGGAAGCCCTAAGCAGAGAAGCAGGCGCAGGAGCAGAGTCACAGATGAAAGGGATCCTTCTTTGGGAAACAGCCCAGAGTTCAGTTTGACTGAAGCCAAGGGGGAGGTAGAACACCAATAGGAGCTGGAAACGTAGGTGGAGCAGATCCTAAAGCACTGTCAGCAGTTGAGATGCATTATGCAGAATTATTGGAGTTTTGGAAATGATATAGTGAGAAAATAGGAAAGGGGAATGTGACTAGAAGCTAGTTTATCTTGCTTGTGTAGACACTTCTGGGGCACCTCTAAACACCCATCTTTCTGCTCCTTTCTAGATTGACTATCAACTGCTTTTCTGGAAGTTCCTCTTTTTGAGAAAATCAGAGGGAGGAAAAAAATTTCTTTCCAGGTGAAATCACTGTTTAAGTTGGCGTAGCTTTTTTTGTGTATTGGAGGTGGTGGGAGAAGTTTGCTTCTTTAGGTCAAGACCCATCTCCCATTAACCTTATCAAGGGCCTTATGCATGGTAAATATAAATGCCCAACAATTTTCAGTGATTATTGCAAGATGGACATTGTCTTTTTACTGAAAGTATTAGATTAAGTGGCAGGACTAAGAGCTCATGCCCATTGCCTGTTTTCCCAGTGTCTGAGCTTTCTGGTTTTTGAAATAAATTGTCCTTCATATGACACAAGAATTAAGCAAGCAGAATGAAATATAATAATATCCCTTTCTTTTCCATGAAGAGTACTTTGATTTTGTTTAATTAAAATATATTATTAATTAGTAGATAACACTCATGGAGATTAGCACAGCCAGTCAATTTATTTTTCCTTTCCATCAGAAATGATGTTTTTAAACTTCTTACTGTGGTATTTATCTTTGTCCAACTTCAAATCCCTCTCATCTCTCTTTGAAGTCTCATGGAAAAGTGTTGCTATCATGCTTCAGAGCTCAGAAATATTCTTACAAATCCCTGATCAATTGGGTTACCAAAGGGTAACAGTAACTAGCATTTACATGGGATTTTCAGCCTTTGACATGGATCGTCTGATTTTACCTTCAAAAACTTGTGAGGTGGTTGCTCTCCTTACCTTCTCACAAGTTGGAAATGCAGTTTTATGAAGTTTACTGCTTGCCTCAAGATATCTTATTAAGTGCAGAGATCAGAATCAAAATGCTGCCTTCAGAGACCTCGCATTATAAATTCTCCTAGACTGATTGTATTAGTCCATTTGCTATTACCATAATTGAAAGCTAGAGTCAGGGTAATTATAAATGGAAGGATTTTATTTATGTATGTCATGGTTCTGGAAATCTAAGAGCCTGGTGCTGGCCTCTGCTGAGGACATTCCTGTGGAGCCATAACATGTATTATATGGTGAAATAAGGTAAACTTGCTAACTTCGGTATCTCTTTCTCTTGTTATAAAGCCACCATTGTACCCACATGACTTCATCTAATGCTAATTACTTTCCAAAGGACCTGTGTCCAAATACAGGAACATGTGGTTTAAGGCGATTAAATCCCAAGCATTTGAATTCAGGGGACAAACCACAATAGCACTCATTTTTTTTTTTTTAATTAATTTATCTTTTAAATTTTCTTCTCCCTCTTTGAATGTTTGGCTCTGGGCAAGCTATAGGCTCAGTTTAAGTGTTTATTTTTGTTAATTAAATTGTATTTTAACTAAATTCAATTACATTCAACACAAGTAACCATTGTGGAGCACCTGTAACATCTTAAAAAAATAAAAAAAGCAAAACTTTACAAGATGGTCCAGATGGAGAATTAAATAAAAGAGTAGGTTTACTGTAGGCTCCTGATATTTAGAAAGCTACCATTTTAGCTGCCAATCTTGGTCTTGGACTCATCTGGACAATTCTGATCTGTTGTAGTCCACTTTCCCGTACAACAGTGTTAGTGACGCTAGTCGTGGAAAGTCTTGGTGCTGACAGCTGCCATCGGCTGCCATCAAAGTGAGGCCTTTTCAGATATTTATGAGTCAACAGACTGTGAGAATTTTATTATAAATTATCTTCATACTTCATACTCTGGTTTTAGGGAGGGACTATTAGCACTGGAAAGGAGACAGCCTGTTTTCTTTTTTCTTTGGTCTTTTCACCCTGACTTGCTAGTTCAGTTTATCTGAAGTGCTTGTTTACAGACCAATGTTTCTGTGACTAAATTATCTGAGTCTTGGGAAAAAGAAGAAAATTTAAATTCTTAAGAAATTATAATCATTAATTTAAAATTTATGGTATATGAGTAAAAATGACATCTTTCCATTTGATTATTAGTTATAGCCCTTTCCTATATTCCTGGTCTTTTTATGTTCTTTTTACATTTTTTAAATAAAGCAAATTTTTATTGAAGTTTAAATTGTGGTACAGAAATACATTTCAACTGATTTAAGTCCAATACCAATGAAGGGAGAAATTGTGTCACCAAACTTTCTCTCCTCTATGATACTGAGATTAGATTACTATTCAGTCTATAGTTTTCATGTTTGTAGACTTTGTTCCACAGAAAGCTGTGCAAATTTTCTACAATAGAATTCTTAAATCTGTTAGATAAAAAAGAATCAGACTTCAGCCAACAATCATCATCAAATCTACTGGGATACCGTTCAAGCACAAAATGCACTTTCAGCACTGGTCCTCTGAATAGCAACTAAAATATTAGCTGTTGTGCTTATTACAAAATCATGCTGGTGAAACTGATTGAAAACTCCCTCAAGGAAACTTTCAATCAGTCATGTGCTTAAACATGAAGAATATCCAAACCAGTTGATTTCAAACCAAGTGGATTTTATGTTTAAAATCCTAAAAGGGAGGGTTTCATTTATAATTATGGAAGGAACAAAAGATCACTGCAACAACCCATTGATCCAGACATTATTTGAGCACAACACTGTGAGGATAAGAAATAGAAATGTTACTCCATGTTCATGTTCTGTCAGTTGTTAAAATCCCACAGCAATTGTAAATATAGCTAAAAGATGCCAAGTATTGAAAGCTTGTATTTCTAGTCATTTCCTTTTGACTACAGAATTTTATGTTACATTTCATTCATTTATTTGTATGTTTCTTTGTGGTATATCTACATTACCTGGACAGTCAGTCATTCATTTGATCCCGTAAAAGCTATTGTGAAAGGAACAGCACAGACGAACATGTGAAGTCAGAACATTCATATCCATTATAAAGTCACAGAACTTTAAGGTGCAAGATGGAAAAGACGCTGATTTGGTTTTGAATCAAACTTTACACTATGCTATTAAATGTTAAGTTGATGATCCAAACTGACATTGAATTCAGGTCAACCTTTGTTAATTCTCCTTGCTAATCAACTTAATGACAAAAATCCCTGATACCAGGACTTAACAAGATAGTCAAGGTATGATACTCATTAAAAGCTCATCTCATTCACTGTGAAGCACAGAATTGCTTATGTTTTCCACACAGGTGGGCCAGGACACTCTAGACTCAATCTACAATTCTCTATAGGTCTTCTTTGCTAATCAAAACTGGATAGGTTTATTGTACTATCTTCTAAAACAGTCCAGGCAAATAAAAATGAGGTTAAATTTTCATGCACTTACAAGAAAATTTTACCAGGGACCACCCTCTGCTTCCCTGTATGTGGCACAAGATTAGTATATAAACCTACAGTGCGAAAATGTATTGCCTTGTTTGGGCAGATGGGGACAGATACCATAGTAAGGGAAGAAATCAATTAAAGAAATAAAATTCAGGGAACAATAATTAAAATAGAAATACACAAAAAGTGTTACTGCAATCAGTTTCTGACGAGGAATCAACTTGTAAACAAAAACTTTAATTGCTGTTTTACAAAAATTTGTATTAAGTAGAAATTGATTTCAATAACATAGTACAGAATACGTTCTAGAAGGTAGAGATAACTAGATGTAAAATCCTGGGAGCAATATAATATACTAGTCCCAGTGGTTAGGCTGAGGCTAACACCTAATCACAAGTCTTGTCCATGGGGAAATTTGGACGATACCTGCAGAAATACTACACTGAGTATAAATCAAATTAAATTGTTTTCACAAGTGTTTTAAAGTTTCATATAATAAAGAGATATTTTTCTACATGCACTTCAATTTCACAGCAAGAGTGGCATAGAATACCTAAACAACAGAACAGAGCATTCATGCAAGGTATCTAACTCCTTGATATGATAATATGTATAATTCAAAATGATTGCACTATCATTACATCTGTGGCTTTATGCAACTACAAGGTGATGATTATGGAAAGCCTGGTCCCCAGTATCAACATCGAGAAAGCAGCCACCTTCTTCTATGTGTGTTCTCTTTTTACATCATTTCTTTATGTTTCCTAATCAACTCTGCTATTGCTGCTGCTTAGCAAAACTGGTGAAAAAAAATTGTAATTGTTGAACATGGAATACTGGCATCAAGACATTTAAAACCTTCAGCCTTCTGGGGGCAAAGAAAGCACTCTGCAACATTTACAACTCTAACAAACAAGGTAAGGCCGGCTCCATGGCTCAATAGGCTAATCCTCCGCCTGTGGTGCCAGCACAACGGGTTCTAGTCCTGGTTGGGGTGCCGGATTCTGTCCCGGTTGCCCCTCTTCCAGTCCAGCTCTCTGCTGTGGCCCAGGAGTGCAGTGGAGGATGGCCCAAGTCCTTGGGTCCTGCACCCGCATGGGAGACCAGGAGAAGCACCTGGCTCCTGGCTTCGGATCCGTGCGGTGCACCAGTGGAGCGCACCAGCCGCAGCAGCCATTGGAGGGTGAGCTAATGGTAAAGGAAGACCTTTCTCTCTGTCTCTCTCTCTCACTGTCCACTCTGCCCGTCAAAAAAAAAAAAAAAAAAAAAAAGCCAAACAAAAAAACCAAAAATACACAAATTTTCCTGGTTTGAATACTTCCAGAATTTTCCTGATCAGATCATCATAGGTGGTCTGACTCAAGTTTGTTTCCAAGCTACCATTTGAAAGTTCTATTTCTGGAATGATGTAAACAGTTCAATAAGTTTCATTCAACTTCACTCCATTAACTGAGTACACATGAGGATTGAACAGTGTGTCATCAAATGACAAAGCCAGGTATCAAGACAGGAATTCCATTCTCATGAGCAATGTCCTGTCCCTTGCAGTGTCCCTTGCAGTAACACTGTTTGTCATGTAGAACTGGTCTGTTGGGTCAGGCTCACTTATCAAAATCTCCAGGGTTTGATCTGGCTATCTAATTACCCAACTCTCTGTGAAATCCAGAGTATGCAAGTACCAACAGTCGGAAATCATAGATCCTATATGATACGCTACATTTGGGAAAATTGCATTAAGAAGTGATTTCTTCCTGCAAATCCTGGTTTGGGTACCCTTGGTGAGAAGGTGTCACGAAATGCTTTGAGAATAAAAGAAGATTTGAATTGATTCAAACCCACTGTAGTCCCTAGCAAGCTTCTGAAGGGGAACTGGTACCACACGTCTTCAGAATGAAACATCTCTTGAAGACAACAGGCTACTCTGAGCATGTGAGCTTCCTGCTTGTCAGCTTTTGTCACACTTAGGATTAAACATCACACATCCTTCAAAAGCATGCCTCACAGATCTTGGGATAATATGAAAATCCCCAGATTCTTCGTTTGCGTTGGGGTGCTGCCTGGAGAACCAAACCTCCAGCAGTCTCTCTGTTCCTTAGGAAAAAATGCACAGCTTCCATCACTGTGAGACTAGTGAACAATCAACAACCACAGAAAACCAACTAAATTAAATGTTTTCTCCCAGACCTGAGAGTTGTTCCAGCAGTTACTGAAGTTCAGATTCCTTTTTTCCCTGCTATATTTTATACTAACTTTTTAAAAAGTATTAATAAAAATGTCCCAGCTTTTTTATTGAGTGTGTGTGAGCAAAAATTAAAGATGAGTTGAGTCTGTTGGAAAAAGAGGCAGATAGAATTCATTCTCTTTTAGTCTGTTTCTTCCCGGTTAGAGAGAGTTGAGCGAGGCCAGTGCTGCTGGCCATATTGTGTAAACTGTGCTTTTTACTTTTCACTTGTTGAACTTTTTATTTACTGTAGCTTTATGCCTTTGACTATATTGTAAATTAAAAATGTGTTATATCAACAAATAATTAAATGGGAGGGAGGGATATATCATATATTAGAATTGTATCTATGAGCTACATTCAATCTGTTCTTATATTTTAAATCTGTTTTCATATATATATACACCATAATTCTATATACATATATACTAATATGTAATATACATGTAACATGTAATATACATGTATGTATGTAATAAACATATATGTATGTATTAATATATTATAAATCTCTATATAGAATTATGATGTATATATATTGCAAAGGGACATACATTTTATATAAATATGTAATTATGGTGATGGCCTTGCCTGTTTTCCTGCTGAACTATGGTCTTTTTAGTTGTTGACTTTTTATGTAGTGCAGCATTAAGCCTTTGACTATAATGTAAATTGAAAATATGTTATCTCAAAAAAAAAAAAAAAAAAGAAGAATCCCCTACGGTTCCATCAGGGTAGAAAGCCTTTGTTGAAGTGCAGGGGTGGGGAAATCTCTCTTCTGCCTAGGGCCATTTGCATAGTTATAACATTAATTGTGGGCCATATGAAGTCTTCAACTTTTAGCCTGTTTTAGATTTATTGAATTTCAAGTCCTGTAGTTGCCTTGGCAGGGTCAGACCAAATGATTTTGAGGCCTTATTGGGCCTGTGGGTCAGATGTTTCCTAGCCTGCAGGCGTAACAGGTTAGCCCTCACTATGATGAATGTTCCTCTGCAACACACAAGCAAATATGTTTTATCCATGTTTAATGAACAAATGAAATTGAATTTTTATTTTGAATGAATATTTCCAAATAAATACATTAATAAGCAACTAAAAAGAAAAATTGTGGTGACCATGAAAGGAAAATAGTTGATTGGTCAAATAAATTTTGCAATAGATTGTTCAAACTTTCAAGGCACTTACCCTGGTGTATTGTATACAATTAAAGCAGGGGGCAGCTAAGAGTTATCTGGGGAAATTGAGATTAGAAAATTTCCAAACTCTATCTCAGACTGTTTCTCTGGATCTCTGCCTCTGTTATCCTTGGCCTTGAGGCAGGAGCCACAATTTTCTGTGACTGAAAAAAAAAGAACAAAATGTTTAAACTGATATCTCTGCTTATCTAATATCTTAGTTTCCTAAGTCATCTAGGTACGATTGTTAAGTACAAATTGAGCAAAGGTAGATCAATGTTTCTAAACCTAAAATACTCTTAACATCTTAAATTCTATTTAAAAAGCCTATTTGGATCTATTGACAAAAATGTTTTTAAAACTTGTTATGTGAAAAACAATTCAAGACTACTTTAAAGTAAGTAAGTGTTAAGATTCCATGTTCTTTTATTAAAATATTTTTCTCTTAATGTAGAAGCATTAAAGGATTATTCAAAATAAAATTTAAAAATCAGTAAGTAGGAGAAGAAAAGTGTAAAAAATGCTATAAACATGATATGTGTCTTGGTAAGTGAAGCTATGGAGTGTGAGAGTGTTGGTTAAGGGGAAAGGCAAGTTATATTTGTCCTAAAGTAAAATAGCTGATGTTCTTCAAGAAGATATAAAAACAATGTAGGACACACAATGAGGAAATATGAGAGTGTTTAAAAAAGTTTGAAAAATGACCATTATTATCAAAGGTGCACTGGCATAAAATAAAAATTTGGTCCTCGATCAAGCAACAAGGGTTTATTAAAATATTTCTGTTAGAAAACATTTGTAAGAGATTTTGATCTTTAATTCTAAAATCTTCAAAAAAATTGCAACATCTTTTATAATTTCTGCCTTACTGGTGATTCTCTCACCTTCCTAATGGGCTCCTGTACTCCTTCCTGATTCTGGCTTTATTATGAACTGGTATTAAAAGATTTAGCTTACAAGTCTAGGATAACAGGATAATTTGATTTTTACTTCTGAATTTTCTAGGTGTATTTACATTGTTACAAATAATGAAATTATTTCTTGTGCTAACTCTTCTGTTCAAAGTTTTTCTTTTCCTTTTTGATGAGTGACCAAGAAAATGTTTATTTTTGTTTGGATGATCTCCTTTGTTCTCACCTTTGTCAAGTTCTGATTGCTTGGAAAAAAAGTAAATCTTGGCCAGCGCCGCGGCTCAGTAGGCTAATCCTCTGCCTTGCGGCGCCGGCATACCGGGTTCTAGCCCTGGTTGGGGCACCGGATTCTGTCCTGGTTGCCCCTCTTCCAGGCCAGCTCTCTGCTGTGGCCCGGGAGTGCAGTGAAGGATGGTCCAAGTGCTTGGGCCCTGCACCCCATGGGAGACCAGGATAAGTACCTGGCTCCTGCCTTCGGATCAGCGCGGTGCGCCGGCCGCAGCGGCCATTGGAGGGTGAACCAACGGCAAAGGAAGACCTTTCTCTCTGTCTCTCTCTCTCTTACTGTCCACTCTGCCTGTCAAAAAAAAAAAAAATCATTTTAATTCCATAAATGTTTATTGTTTTTCAGAATGACCAGGGATCCTATTTTGACCAGCTCTCTTCAACAAATTTTTGATGCTTTTGTCAGGCTTTCTGAAAATCAAAGTTTCAAATTAAATCTTTGACCTTGGAATTTCCAGCTGGGTCTCTGGAGTTTTCCAAAGATATGGTTCTCATCTTATATGAAGAGTAGCTAATTAGGCTCTATATAAAGACTATTGTCAAGTTGTAAGCCAGCAAACTTTAAGTTACAATTGTGGGAAAACTGGTGAGAGCAGTCTGGGCTGGTGTCCCAGTGTTTGGTGATGACATTTTTTGAGACTGGACGTGATGATGACAAGAAAAGATGCAAAGTTTTATTTGAGTAGGAGACAGAGAAGCTCTGAGTAAATGGAGGGGCTGATAGAGAGAGAGACCAAGCTGCTGAGATCTCACAGTCTAGGGGTATCTGTATGACTTTAACACATCACCTCCAAACCGCAAATGCAGTGGTTACACATTGGCCGTTGTGTAGGCAGGGAAATCTTAATGGAACCTTTCCTAAATTGTTTGTGTTAAAACATAAATCTTGCTGTTCATTGGCAAATATTTGTTACAGAGGGCTTCCATCCCGCTTTGTTTAGTGTGTATGTCTTGACAAGTAGCTGTGGGATGGAGTTAGTCTGGTGTGCTTCTCATCCAGGCTCCCTCATTATATTTATGTAGGCATGTTATTGATATAAAGGCTGTAAAGGTTATATAACATTTGTAAAGGTCTGATGATCCTGATGTGATGTCAGCAATGATCGTCATCATAATATAAAAAAAGACATGGGAACTCTTAAAAGTGCCCCTGCCCTGGTGCTGTGGCACAGAGGGTTAAAGCCCTGGCCTGAAGCGCCAGCATCTCATATGGGCGTGGGTTCTAGTCCCGCTGCTCCAGTCCCAATCCAGCTCTCTGCTATGGCCTGGGAAAGCAGAAGATGGCCCAAGTCCTTGGGCCTCTGCACCCACGTGGGAGACCTAGAGGAAGCTCCTGGCTCCTGGCTTCGGATCAGCACAGCTCCGGCCATTGTGGCCATCTGAGGAGTGAGCCAGTGGATGGAAGACCTCTCTGTCTGTCTCACCTCTCTCTGTAACTCTGTCTTTCAAATAAATCTTTAAAAAAAAGTGCCCCTCCCAGCACAGACCCAAACACCTGAAAGGATGAAATAGCTTACATAACTCTTCTTTGTTTTAGAAAAATGTTAAATATACTAAAAATAACTGTGACCTTGTTAATTGCTAAGCTGTTATCTCAATTTAAATCATGATTGTTTTAAATTTTTGTCATCCACAGTTCTAGTTCAGCTCTAAAGACACATCTAAAATTTGTCTAACAAATATTTGTAAATACAGATTTCTGACAGATCAACAGATTAAAATTTTCAAAAACTGATAAAAAGAATGATTGTATTTGTGAGCTTCTATGTCTTTTATTGAAAATAGTATTGATTTTGGAAGCAGATGTTTTCTCTTCCAGGTTCAGGAAGACATTTTCTTGATATTTCTATTGTTTTCATTGCTTTTGGATAGTTTTGTAAACAGACAAACAACAGACAAAAGTGTGTGTTTGTTCTTCTACTCAATTTCTATAAATTACAATGTGATTGTTTACAAAAAATCTGTTCTCCTCCTAATAGGATATGGTTAAAAACATTGGCATACCTACAGTGAAACAGCCATACTTAATAATAATAATCACCAAACTATAATATACCTGCTTTTATAGTGTAATTCTATTCATTATTTTAAGACTTGCTTTCTTGAGAGTTTTCTATGTGTGAGATTATGGTTAAAAATCCTTTCCTAGCCGGCGCCGTGGCTCAATAGGCTAATCCTCCGCCTTGCGGCGCCCGGCACACCGGGTTCTAGTCCCGGTTGGGGCACCGGATTCTGTCCTGGTTGCCCCTCTTCCAGGCCAGCTCTCTGCTATGGCCAGGGAGTGCAGTGGAGGATGGCCCAGGTGCTTGGGTCCTGCACCCCATGGGAGACCAGGAAAAGCACCTGGATCCTGGCTCCTGCCATCGGATCAGCGCGGTGCGCCGGCTGCAGCGGCGGCCATTGGAGGGTGAACCAACGGCAAAGGAAGACCTTTCTCTCTCTGTCTCTCTCTCTCACTGTCCACTCTGCCTGTCAAAAATAAAAAAATAAAAAAAAAATCCTTTCCTGCTATATTTATATAACAGTCAATAATATGTCTGCATTAGATTGTTACCTTATTTGTTGTTTTTGAGATACAGTGTTCTCGTTCATTTTGTTATGTGTTTTCCCTTTTTGAGCATTGTCCCTTTTGTCTGCTCAAATTCTACAGAATTACAATATCAAGATAATGCTGGCCTGGTATTTTGAAATGGTGACCTGTGCCTACAGATGTGCATGTTATCCCTAACATGTGGGGACTAAAATTTAAAAAAAAAAAAAAAAGTAAACCAAAGCCAAACCAAAAATAATAAAAAAAGGAAGGCCTGTATGTATCAATGTTTTGTCAAGCAAATTAAGAGTTATATTCTACTATAGTTTTAATGATCTGTGACTGTTTTCAAATTTACCTTGTAGGAATGAAAAACAAAAATAAAAATATCAGAATCCAAGTAAAATCTGTCTAAGGACCACTCCTTGTAAACTTCTTTGTTGCTCAAATGTGGCTAAAAGGGTTATTGACACTGACTCCTGGTCATCAAATAGTTCTGTTCCTACCTATCTGAGACCCAGATCAGCGGCCAGGTCAAATCTTACCTGGCGATTAAGGACAAATAAAAACTGGATACAGGATGATTGATTGATGATGTGCTCAGAAAAGAATCTTAATCACAAAGAGAGAATAAAAATCAAGATGGGTGGCATTGCTGAGAGGTTATAGACTAAGGGTTCATATGTATGGTTGCCGGGTAATAACTGCGATAAATGACTCTGCTAAAACTACACCCTCTGGAGAGTGCCCACATTTCAAAAGAGAGAGGCTAATAAGGTAAGATACCTGGTATTGTCGCACCTGATCCTAAAATCCATTTACAGCACCCCACAGTGAGTTGTTGAAGAAGATCTTTGATCTCTTTGTACCTGAGATTTAAGGATAAGACTGGGAGTAGCAGCTGAAAATAACTATATGTAATAAAGTGACAGATAGTATACATTTCAGAAATCTTGAGGTTGTCTCTCAAGGCTGGCTGATACATTTGAGAATAACAGCTACTTTGTATTGTAGGAGACAGATTAGTTCACTACTGGGTAGCCCATTGTAACATGTCTCACCATGTGTGCAATTTCTAGTCAGAAAATTTTCTTTGTTTCCCCAAAATAAAGTGATTTTAGATGTCCTTATAGCTGCTCCAAAAAAAGTTCCATCATTAAAATAAAATTCTATATACATATCTCTCTAGCTTTTTGAGATATATACTATGGATGCTAGGTTTGATCCCAATGATCCCAATGACTTGACTTCTGATATGACTAAAGCCCCCCCCCAAAAAAAAACCCCAAAACTAGTGATTTTTCTGGTTTTAATTATAGTGATATTTCTGGTTTTAATTATAAACACTAAAAAAATAATTTCCATCAGGTATCTTAGCCCAAAAGGCTAAACTAAAGGCCCTGATGCCTTTGTCTCAGTCCAGGTGACTCTAAAATCCCACTGAGTTCCTCATCTAAGACTCAATCCAATAAAATCACAGCCTCAATTATCCTTAGAGCCTTGAGTCTCCATCTCATGGCTTAGATTCTTGGCCTGCTTCTACTCTCTTAAGAAATATCCTTTTTTTCCCCTATAATAAACCTTTGCTGTTATACTTACTGTCTGTGTTAGCTACATTCAATTCATTGTCTAAGAACCTGGTCTATGCCTTCCTACTCTCCACCCCTACAACGCAATTGTTTCAGCATTGCTACTTTTGCTTTTTAAAGGTTTAGTTTCTTTAGGTAGGACAGTTGTTTCTGCCCTAACATCCAGTGCATAGACAGACTCTAATAAAATCTTTCTAGCCTAGCAGGCTTGAGTGTGTGACTTCCAGACACAAAATTGCCATCAGGGATACATGTATCAGAGACAAATGAACAGCAAGGCATGTTGTGGACTCTGACTTGTAGTTTGTTAGTCTACACGAATAAGATCCCAGGATTTGTATAGTCCCTAGCTTCTCCAAACTTGTCTGGCAGCATTCACTCACTTGAGGATCACTATGGCTATGATGTGACATCATCTTCACGATTAGCCATATCCTGCCCAGACTCTGCTAGTTCCCTTGTTGGACTTGATAACGCCTATAGGATCACTTAATTTCTAAAATTCATTTATAATCCAGTGTTTGTTTCACTACTAAGAGATGTTCTGAGGCTATATGGTAGAAGAGATGTCAGATTGCAGTGTTGGATGCCCACACTACATATTTTCTAAGTGTTTAAAAATGAGTCTTGATGGTAGCAGAATAGAGAATGAAAATAACAAAGCCTAAGGATTTCTAACTTTGTGGCCTTGGGCAAGATGCTCAAACTTTTTGGAGCATTTACCTATTCTTGTACAGAATGAAGACAACAGTGCAATGGCTTCTTTTGGTTATGATTAAAATAATAGACCTAAAGCGTTTGAAAAATGTTTAGCACACATTCGCAACATGTATGAACTATTTAAAACTCTTTTCTGCTCTCTCTGTAACTCTGACTTAATTACCTAAACCTTTAAAGAATTCATAAGTTATCTTTCCCCTATCCTTTCGCCTTCCTGAAGCTCTGTTAGTAGATGCATTATTACAAGAGGTTATCATGTCTTCTTGGTAGACTGAGTGTTGTCATATGTAGTGCTTCTGTATCTGATGATTTTCTACTTTATCTGACTCTAATATAGCCATGCAACCTATTTTGGTATTTTTATGGTTTATTTTCCCTATGTCTTGTCTTTTTTTTTTTTTTTTGACAGGCAGAGTGGACAGTGAGAGAGAGACAGAGAGAAAGGTCTTCCTTTTGCCGTTGGTTCACCCTCCAATGGCCGCCGCGGCCGGCGCGCTGCGGCTGGTGCACCGCGCTGATCCGATGGCAGGAGCCAGGAGCCAGGTGCTTTTCCTGGTCTCCCATGGGGTGCAGGACCCAAGCACCTGGGCCATCCTCCACTGCACTCCCTGGCCACAGCAGAGAGCTGGCCTGGAAGAGGGGCAACCGGGACAGAATCCGGCGCCCCGACCGGGACTAGAACCCGGTGTGCCGGCGCCGCTAGGCGGAGGATTAGCCCAGTGAGCCGCGGCGCCGGCCGTGTCTTGTCTTTTTTTAAAAGGTTTATTTATTTATTTGAAAGCTAGACTCAGAGAGAGATCTTTCATTCACTGACTCACTCCCAAAATGTTTATAACAGCCAGGGCTAGGCAGGCTGAAGTTAGAAGCGAATATTTTCTTCTGTGGCTCCTACATTGTGGCAGGTGCCCAAATACTTGGGCCATCTTCTGCTACTTTCTCAGGTTCATTAGTCAGGAGCTGGACTGGAAGTGGAGTAGTGAGGGCTTTAACTGGCACCCATTTGGGATGCTGGCATCACAAGCAACAGCTTTAATAGCTACAACACAATGCTAGCTCCCATCCACTTTCTTTTAACCTACCTATATCATTATATTTGAAATGTTTTCTATAAATAGCAGATAGTTGAATTATTTCAAATATATTTTGATGACTTCTGTGTTTGTAAGTTAAGTCATTTATATTTTAACTGGTGACTTTAATCCACTAATAGTTAGTTATTTTTGATATCTTAGTATTTAAGTCTGTTTTATTATTTTTTCTCCCCTTTCCTACCTTTCTGTGGATTATGCAACTAATTTTGAGTGTTTATTTTCCTTAGGTATAATGTGAGTAAATCTGGATAGTTTTTGAAAATTTTTTCTCCATAGTTTCTCTAAGGATTACACTATATTCCCACTTAAAGATACTTTAACGCATATACCTGAGCTTCAAATTGGCTTGCTCCAAACATTACCCTCACATCCTCGTTAGCTCTTGTGGGAGAAGAGTAACCATTCAAGGATACTGATAAGTCTTTTCTTCAGGTAATTGGGTAAATTTCATACTTGAATGTGTATTTTAAATAACAAAATTATGTTTTAATATAAAGTGAATTTTCTTCTCTATTTGCTATTTTCCATTCTTTTGATTTTTTTTTCTCTTGGTTGATATATATAATCATTGTACATATTTTTGGAATATAGTGTGTTATTTCAATACATGTGTATGATTTATAAAAATAAAGTCAGTAAATTATCATTTCTATCTCCTAATCATTTCTCTGTGTTTGAATACTTGTAAGCATCACACTATTATGCTGTAGAACACTAGAACTTTTTGACCTTTGAGTAAAATTAATCATACTTTATTTTTGTATCTTGATGCTTTTCCCCAATATTATGGCTGTGAAATTCATTCATGTGGTTTTGGGTAGTTGTAAGTGAAAAGGAAAAAATATGTACAAATAGTAGAAGAATTGGCAAAAATAATGGAACAGTAATTTCAAAAAATGAGAAAATTCATGGGAGCAAATGTCCATTGAAGGAACAGACCCTCCCCTAAGTCACAGAGGCACAGTTCAGAGATAAAAGACATCAGAGGAGAAAACAAAAAAGTGTTTCCACAAATATCTAAAAGTCAATACAGAAATACAAGAAACAAGAACAAGGAAGACAATATGACTCCTCCAAAGTAACACAACACTTCAATATTAGATTGTGAAGATGAAGAGATTGATGGAATACCTGAAAACAAATTCAGGAGAATGATCATAAGATTACTCAGAAATGCTGAAAAGCAAATTCAGGAAATAAAAAAATCCATAGATAATATGGATGAAAAATTTTTCTGAGAGATATAGGTATTGAAGGAAATCAAACTGAAATATTGTACATGAATAATTCAATATGTCAAATAGAAAAATACAGTGGAAAGCCTCAACAATGGTTTCAGTGAACAAAAAGAAAAGCAAATCCTTGGAAATATCTGTCAGACCAAAAAAAAAATTAAAAACCTGAAAATAGTGTTTGAGACTTATGGTATAATATCAAATGATTAAACTTTTGTGTCTCAGGCATGGAAAACCATGACACGGTGGCAAAAAACAATCTAAATGAAAGATCCTGGTGAACAAGACCCCAGCAGAAGGATCAGGCCATCAAGGAGAGAGGCGCCTTTCTCTGAAGGGAGGAAGGAACCTCCACTGTGATACGGCCTTGACTAAACAAATTCAGAGTTGGTGAACTCAAGGGGCTTCCATAGCCTAGACAGCTCATAGCAAGAGTCTCGGGTGATTGCTGACATCATAAATAAGAGTGCCAATTGTTAAATCAACAACAGGAGTCACTGGGTTCATGCTCCTCACGTAGGATCTCTGTCCTTAATGTGTTTAACTATGAAACTCAAAAACAACACTACTAGTCGAACAATACCTGGTTCGGTTGTGTGAGTGCAGCCTGTTGAAATCCCTGCTTAGTATATACTAAGTTGATCTTCAGTATATGAAGGTAATTGAAAATGAAACGTGATGAAGGGCGGGATGGGAGAGGGAGTGGGTGAGGGTAGGGCCACGGGAGGGAGGGAGGTTGGGGGGGAAGCCACAACAATACAAAAGTTGCATTTTATATTCTACTTAAAGCCATTGGTTGAACTCTGTAATTAATACACAATTACTCTTAGGTGTTTAATTAATGCTATAACTAGTACTCAAATAGTATTTTACACTTTGTGTTTCTGTGTGGGAGCAAAATGTGGAAATCTTTACTTAATACATGCTAAATTGATCTTCTATATATAAAGATAATTGAAAATTAATCTTGATGTGAAGGGGAAGGGGAGAGGGAGTGGGAGAGGGGAGCGTTGTGGGTGGGAGGGAAGTTATGGAGGGAAGGAAGCTATTGTAATCCATAAGCTGTACTTTGGAAATTTATGCTGATTGAATTAAAAAAATGAATAGTACTGTAAATTTTTGAAAATGAAAAAAAAAAAAAAACTTTTGTGTCTTAGGAGTTCCAGAGGATGTGGAAAGAGAGAATGGATTAGAAAGCCTATTCAGTGGGCCGGCGCCACGGCTCAATAGGCTAATCCTCTGCCTAGTGGCGCCGGTACACCAGATTCTAGTCCCAGTCAGGGTGCGCCAGATTCTGTCCCATTGCCCCTCTTCCAGGCCAGCTCTCTGCTGTGGCCAGGGAGTGCAGTGGAGGATGGCCCAAGTACTTGGGACTTGCACCTCATGGGAGACCAGGAGAAGCACCTGGCTCCTGCCTTTGCATCAGCACGGTGTGCTGGCTGCAGCACGCCGGCCACGGTGGCCATTGGAGGGTGAACCAATGGCAAAGGAAGACCTTTCTCTCTGTCTCTCTCTCTCTCTCACTGTCCACTCTGCCTGTCAAAAAAAAAAAAAGCTTATTCAGTGAAATAAAAGCAGAAGAATTCCTACTTTGAAAAAATAGAGAGACATTCAAGTACAGGACATTCAAGTTCAGGAAGCACATAGAACTCCTAATAGATATGATCAGATAAGGTCTTCCCCATGACACATATAGTACACTTTCAATAGTAAAACATAAAGAATAAATTATAAAATGTGACCATGATTACTTTCAGAGGATCCTCAATTAGACTAACACCGATTTCTCATCAGAGACCTTAAAGGCTAGGAAAGCATGTAGAGGCATAATCCAAGATCTAAAAGAAACAAACTGTCAATGCAGAATACTGTACCAAGTGAAGTTCTCATTAATAAATGAAGTTGAAGTAAAGATCTTCCATACACAAATTGAAAGAATTTGTCACCATTTGTCCACCTTGCAAACGCTTCCTAAGGGTTTGCTACACACAGAAACAAAGAATGATAGTCATTATTATGAAGGAATTTGAAGGCAGAAAATCTCCTATTAAAAGTACAAAGGAAATAAGAAGAAAATAATATCCAAATCAAACAGAAAACAATATTTATGGAAAAACAATATTTATGGAAAAAAGTCATTACTTATCAATAATCTTGATTTTAAGTGGACTAAATTCTCCAGTTAAAAGTTACAGACCAGCAGAATGCACTACAATACAGGACCCATCTGTTTGCTGCTGACAAGAAACACAAATTTCCAACAAACATAAAAACATACTAAAAGTGAAAGGATGGAAGAAGATATTCCATGCTAAGGGAGAGCAAAAACAAGCAGGTGTAGCCATCCTAATATCAGACAAAATAGACTTTAACACAGAAGCAACCAAAAGAAGAGCACTATGTAGTGATTTTTTTTTTTCGACTGGCAGAGTGGACAGTGAGAGAGAGTGAGAGACTGAGAGAAATGTCTTCCTTTGCCATTGGTTCACCCTCCAATGGCTGCCATGGCTGGCGCGCTGTGGCCGGTGCATTGTGCTGATCTGAAGCCAGGAGCCAGGTGCTTCTCCTGGTCTCCCATGTGGGTGCAGGGCCTAAGGACTTGGGCCATCCTCCACTGCACTCCCTGGCCACAGCAGAGAGCTGGACTGTAAGAGGGTCAACCGGGACAGAATCTGGCACCCTGACCGGGACTAGAACCCAGTGTGCTGGAGCCACGGGCAGAGGATTAGCCTATTGAGCCATGGCGCCGGCCTATGTTGTGATTAAGGGATCAATTCAACAGGAAGATGTGACTACAGTAAATGTAGATGAACCCAATGCCAGGGTGCCTGGCTATTTAAAACAAATGTTAATATATCTAAAGGGAGAAATAGAATCCAGTGCAATAGTAATGGGAATTTCAACACCCCACTTTCTGCAATGGACAGATCAACTAGAGAGAAAATCAACAAAGAAAAACAGAACCTAATGGACCTAATGGACCTTATGGATTATTTATAGAACCTTTCATTCAACATTTGCAGAATATCTATTTTGTTCTTCAGTACATGGAACTTTCTCTAGGAAAGACCAAATGCTAGTCCATAAAGCAAGTGTCAGCACATTCAAAAAAAATGAATTCATACCAGGTATCTTTGCTGACCACGATGCAATGAAGCTTGAAATTAACAACTCAAGAATCTCTAGAAAATATGCAAATCCTTATTGAACTGTACAACATACTCCTGAATGGACAGTGTGTTATAGATGAAATCAAAAGAGAAATAAAAAAAACTTTTTGAAATGAATGATGATGATACAACATATCAAAACTTACGGAATACAGCAAAAAAGGAAGTTTATAGCAAGGTGCCTACGTTAAGAAATTGGCTAGGTACCAAATAAATGTGCTATCAATGCATTTCAAGAACTGAGAAAAAGCAACAGCAAACCAAACCCAAAATTAGTAGAAGGAAAGAAGTAATTAACATTAGAGAATAAATAAAATTGAAAGCAAAAATCATTAAAAAAGATCAATGAAATGAAGAGCTTGTTTTTGAAAAAGTGAATAAAATTGATATACTATTGGCCCAACTAACCAAAAAAAGTGGGAAAAGACCCAAACCAATAAAATCAGAGATGAAAAATGAAATGTAACAACAGATACCAAAGAAATAAAAAGAATCATCAAGATTAACTACAAAGATCTGTATGCCAACAAATTGGAAGAGCTAGAAGAAAAGGATAGATTCCTAGACATATCTAATCTACCAAAACTGAGTCATGAAACATAGAAAACATAAACAGACCAATAACCAAGACAGAAGTTGAATCCGTAATAAATACCCTCCCAACAACAATAAAAAAACCCTGTACCAGATGGTTTCCCTGCTGAACTTTACCAGATGTTTAAAGAAGAATTAATTCAAATTCTTCTCAAGCTATTCAAAACAATTGAAAATGAGGGTAACCTCCCAAACTCCTTCTATGAAACCAGTACCACCTTAATTTCTGAAACAGAAAAGATACAACAGAAAAAAGAGAACTATAGGCCAATATCCCTGATGAACATAGATGTAAAAATCCTCAACAAAATATTAGTTAATTGAATCCAACAACACATCAGAAAGATTATTCACTCAGATCAAGTGGGATTCATCCCTTGTAGGCAGGAATGGCTCAATATATGCAAGTCAATAAATGTGATACATCACATCAGCAAATTGAAAAATAAAATCCATATGGTTATCTCAATAGATGTAGAGAGCATTTGATAACATACAGCATTCTTTCATGATTAAAGTTTTAAGCACATTGGATATGGAAGGAATATTTCTCAACACAAGGCAATATACAACAGACCCACAGCCAGCATCATAATGAATGGGGAAAATTTGGAAGAATTTCCTCTAAGAATCAGAAGCAGACAAGAATGCCCACTCTTGCCACTGTTATTCAATACAGTCCTGGAAGTTGCAGCCAGAACCATTAGGCAAGAAAAAGAATTCAAACAAATACAAATTGGAAAGGAGGAAGTCAAATTATCCCTATTTGCAGATGACATAATTCTATATATTGGGGAACCAAAAGACTCCACTAAAAGACTATTAGAAATTATAAGAAAGTTTTGTTAATTTGCAGGTTATAAAATCAACACCAAAAAATCAATAGCCTTTGTATACACAGAAAATGCCACTGGGGAGGAAGAACATGTAAGATCAGTCTCACTCACAATAGCTACAAAAATTTGAATACATTAGAATAATTTTTTAAAGATACATTTATTTATTTGAAAGGAAGAGATACAGAGTGAAGGTGAGAGAAGCAGAGAGAGAGGGCAAAATCTTTCATCTTCTGCTTCACTCCCCAGATTGCTGCAATAGCAGCAGCTGGACCAGGCCAAAGTCAGAAGCTTCTTCCATGTGTCCCACATTAGTGCAGGAGCCCAAGTACTTGAACAAACTTCAGCTACTTTCCCACACACATTAGCAAGCAGTTGGATCAGAAGTGGAGCAACTGGATCTTGAACTGACACCCATATGGGATGCTAACACTGTAGATAGAGTTTAAGCATTTCTATGCTGCAGTGCCAGACCTTGGAATAAATTTAACCAAGAATGTGAAGGATCTTTGCAATGGAAATTTAAAAATGTGAATTGACTTTATCCCTTTCTTATCTATTTAATCAGTTTTCTACTCTATCTAATGATATTTTAGGAATTCATGTGAACTAGCATAAACTATAGAAATGTTTCAGTTTACATGTTAGAAATCCAATAGTTCACCATGTTTATACTCACTTCTTATTCCAATAAGATCTAAATGGAATATGGAATTTTGCTGCAGTTCAAAGAAAAGAAGCAAAGTGTGGTGCATGGTCTATTCCCCTTGACAGGTCAACCCAAATGTAATTCTACCTGCCTGGCACTTGAATCCCTAGTTTTTCAACATGGTCTTTGAGAATCTCAGAAAATAAAATGCAGGCAGATATTAAGGAGGAAGAGTTCAAATGAAAGGGAAAATATCAGCCAATTTAGTGTCATTTTAAGACTCTATATCTCAGACCATTCAAGAATAATTTTTAAAAATTGGTGATAGGACATTAAAGCTGCAAATGGATTTTGCAATATTATGGTCTTTCTTTCCCTCTTTTTTCAGTCATGAACTGAGAAAAAGATAATCACTCCATCTCTAGCTTATATAGGTTTTGGTAGAATGTAGCACTCTGCAGCTGGTGTGGACTTAGGAGATCTCATGCAAAGGTTATGGAAAGTAACGCGATGTAAACTGCAGCTCCTTGGCACCAGTCTACAGTTGTAGCTCAAGCAGCAGTGTGTGTTTTCAAGGATGGTTTTATATAAATAGGCGCTGCAGGCTTGGCAAAGCTCTGACATGATGCCTTCTCAGTTCTAACCCATCAGTAGGAGGAACTGTAATAGCAGCAAATGCTCACCTGCTCATGACAGCATTTGCAAAGTTTTCTAGGCTTAAGTACCAGGCTTAAATGGCAGTATATCAGGATTACAGGTCCATTGGAGGATTTAAATGATATTTCCAAGGGAGAATTTGGCTTTCCGACTCAGCCTTCCTTTTTCCTCCAGGTATAAAATCATTGTACTGCTGAGTTTGTCATTGTATCTTCAGGAGGGGAGGATAAAAATTCTGCAATCTTAATCTGAATGTTTTATCAGTGTTGAATTTGTAGCCAGTGTGCTCTAAGCAGCTACTGGGCCTTCGGTTTTTAGATCCGTAGTATGAAGTTAGACTAACTGGCTTTAATATGTAAGTTGACCATGTCTTTGGACAGATGACTTTTACCCCTGTCCTGGCCTAGACAAATTGTTGCTTTGAAGCTGGGACCCTTCAGCCTATACAAATGCCCCAAAGAAAAAATACCTCATTAGTTTGCTTAATCTTGGCTAAATATCTCATTTCTTCAGGACTACAAAGCTGTGCACTAGAATCTACCATTAATATTTAAAATGACAACTAACCCAGACAGCTGTTTAAAATGTAATTTTAAAATATTTTTGTGGGAATAACTTGTTTTTAAAAGACATTTATTTATTTAAAAGGCAAAGTTACAGAGAGGCAGAGGCAGAGAGAGACAGGGAGACTGACAGAGAGAGAGGTCTTCCATCCATGGTTCACTCTCAAATTGGCCACAATGGCCGGAGCTGTGCCTAACCGAAGCCAGGAGCCAGGAACTTCTGGGTCTCCCAAACAGGTGCAGGGGCCCATGAACTTGGGCCATCTTCTACTGCTTTCACAGGCCACAGCCGAGAGCTGGTTCAGAAGTAGAGCAGCAGGAACTCAGACCAGTGCCCATATGGGCTGCCGGCACTGCAAGAGAGGTTTTATCTGCTAAGACACAGCACCAGCCCCGGGAATAACTTTTTTACTTTAGGTCCATAGACTGAAATTTGTGTCTCTGTGAGCACAAATATCCATTTTCTTTGTGTAAATGGAGACCAATGCTTTTTATCAGTTTCTTTACTGAGAGACTTGAGAATCTTGGATTTGAGGTGTGAGTTTTTACCTATTAAAAAGGTATTCATTTAGGTGAAGATTCCAATTTAATGCAGTCTACACTGAGTTATGGGTATACATGTTAAGCAAAATCTTACTTTCTTCTAAATCTTGAATACGTAAATGTCAGTTGTAGGACAGCACGAGTTTTATGATTGTGTTTATTTCCCATCAGTGTTGGCTTCCATCAGCATTCTTCTGCACTTCCTCTCTCTGCCTTTCCCATCTCTATTTTCCTTTCTCCCACTGTTTCTTTTACTTCTTTTTACCTTCTTTTTCTTTATTCTTTTTCGTCTCCCTCAATTTGTTTCCCTCCTTGCAAATTGTTTTAAGTCAGAACTGATTCCTTCCTCACCACTGTATTCTCAGTCTTCAGGAGGGTTCTAGCCCCTAAAGCCTGAGTATTTATCAAAGGAGTACATGAATGAAACACCAGAGCTAATGTTCTACTGTTTTGATTTGGAGTCAGATTTCATAGAGGGACGTGTGGAAACTGTTCTTCAAGCAGAATTGTTACAAGTGATCTATGGATTAGAAAACTAAGATTTGCTAAAATCCTTCTATGTATGAGCAAATACCAGGGGTTTGTGGTGGTAGCCAGTATCCAAGATGGCCTCCGATGGTCTTTGCCTGATATTCACCCTTTTCCTGTCCCATTCCTGTTGTTTGAGGATTAGACTATGTGACCCATAGCATATCTGGAAGTTGCTTCTATGAATAATTTATAAAACAGGGAATGATTCTGCTTTAGGATCTCTGTCTCTTCTAGATCACTAGCTGCTCTGGAAAAGCTGTGTTATGAACAACTGTTAATAAAGAGAATTGGGACCAGTGCTGTGGCTCACTTGGTTAATCCTCCGCCTGCAGTGCCAGCATCACATATGGGTACCAGGTTCTAGTCCTGGTTGCTCCTCTTCCAGTCCAGCTCTCTTCTATGGCCTGGGAGGGCACTGGAGGATGGCCCAAGAGCTTGGGCCCTTGCACCGCATGTGAGACCAGGAGGAAGCACTTGGCTGCTGGCTTTGGATCAGCACAGCGCCGGCCATGGCGGCCATTTAGGGAGTGAATCAATGGAAGGAAGACCTTTCTCTCTCTCTCTCTCTCACTGTCTATAACTATACCTGTCAATAAAATAAATAAATAAGTAGGACTATGTTGAGGAATTGATGCCTCCTGCTAATGGTTTTATGAATGAGATAGGATACTGCAGGCTCAGTTGAATCCTAGATAATGTGGTCCAACTGACACTATGATTGAAGTTGCTAAAGGAATAGTAGTCTGTTATGCAACAATAGATAACTAATACCATTGTTGAATGACTACTTTGGGGTGGTATTAGAGTTAATGAGCTGGCATTAGCCTATGAAGTTGAAGAACATCTATTTTTGTTTTGCTGATTGAGATGCAGGTTGGAGTAGTCACAGATCAAACAGCTAGTTTTTGTCCATGAAGAAATAAGTTTCCTCTTTGGAATTTCTTCTTTTCCAATCATATGTATCATTTTATCATAACAAGAAATTGACATCCTGGCTATACATTTATGTATATTTCTTTATGAAATAAAACAAGTTCTACATCTCCTAATGATGCCAAAGTCAAATTGTTGCTAGGAACAAAATTTCTTTTCCTCCAACTACAGGCATATTAACTTACCACTAACATAGAATCTCTTTCATTTATACAAAGATGTTTCCCATTTGCAAATTCACTACCCAAATATCTTCATTGGCTGAAGCTGGACAAGGCTGAAAGCAGAAGCCAGGAGCTCCATCTGGGTCTCCCATGAAGGTGGTAGGGACTCAACTGCTTAAGCCATCACCTGCTGCCTCCAGAATGCACATTACCAGAAAGCTAGAATCAGAAACAGAGCCAGGAATCAAACCCATTCACTTCCATATGGCATATGTGCATCCCAAGTAGTTTATTAATTTCTGTCAAATACCTGCCCCCTTTTTCATTTAAAAAAAGGCACTAAGCAACTTAGTTTCTTATTGAAAGACTTGAGAGTTGCAGATTTGTGCTGTGAATTTCTTACCTCTTAGGAAGGTATACATTTGAGACAAAGTTTCTAAATTAATGCAGAGTACGTTGAGCATATGGATATATATGTTAAGCAAATCTTCTTACTTCTAAATCTTAAAAATGTCATTGTCAATGTAGGACAGCACAAGCAAATGCTAGACTTCTTTTGTATTTCTATAGCTCCTTTCTAGTGTAATAAATGATATATATATATATATAATTTTGTAATATTTTACTGAAAATGTTAATTACTAGGAAATAGGAGAATATTAAGAAAAGGGAAATTGACACTGGGTTGATCACTCATTTTAATGAGTTTAGCTGGCTGATTCTTTATCTTATCTATATATGTATATGTGTATGAATATATATATATATATATGGACATCTGCTTTATCCTTTAGATATCTCATCCACCTACAATGTCATTTTAATTGTAGAACATTTCTCATAAACTTCAGTAGACAGTCTTTGTTACATGGATACCCATTAATCTACATTTTAGAAGTTTCAGCAATGTGAAGTATCCATCTGCTACTTACAGATAACCAAATCAAAACAAACATAACTTGCAACATCACCTTTTAATCTTGAAAACCTTTATCAATAAGTGATATTGTTGTTTTGGAATGTGTATGTTGTAAATGTACTTTTTTGGCAGCTAAACATTAGGCTCTCACAAGGGCAAAGGAAAATGAAAGTATCTTTCTAATGGACCGTAAATCTTGTAAATGATCATGGATTGAATGTCAGCTTTGGAAGCATTTCCTGATTTATCTTGAAAGTTAAAAGAAATAATATTTCTATTTCAAATAAAGTTAGTACATTTTCATGTTAGGTTGTAGTATTCCAGAATGACATTCTTCAAAAAATGATAGAGATTTTTCCTATTAAATAAAAATTGAAACTCTGTTAATTAGAAGACCCTTGGGGATTAAGACTATGCAACTAAATTTTAAATTATAATATAGAGATTATGATTAAAAATAGTGGTAGTACCTTAAGACTACCAGATTCAATCACTTAGTGAATGGCTTACTTAGCTACACCAGGTGACTGAGGTAAGATCAAAACTCTTATATAATTTCTTTAGTATTTCTCTCTTCTATTCACTTCTCATAAGAAGGAACTTGTTTCTGCTTTCTTGAATTTTGAATGACTTTGGTAACTTTAGCATGTCTTTCCTTGCTCAAGTTCAAATTGAAAGCATTCTGTGAAAACAAGCAGCTTCTCCTTTGGCCCAGGGAATTGCTCTAGGCACAGCCTCCCATCCTTTAATTAGAAATCTTTAATTCTCTCTGAATCCCTGGTCTCTTTTGTGTTAATTCACACATTTATACCATCTCTTTCCAGAGTCTCTGCAGACTGACAACATTTTCTGTCTGGTGTGTTGCCTGGGTGTTGATAAAGCTTTTTTTTTTTTTTTTTTCCTAAGGATCTTTTTCAAATTTCATCCTCCTTGACTCTCACCTTGCAGCCTGAGGCAAAGTTATGCCCAATTCATGTCTGACACTTTTCCGGACACTTTTGTCTGAACAAAAGCCCAGGGCTTCAATGCATTGCTGGCTTAAATAAGAGCACAGTATGAACTTTGGGGGTTAGTTTCATAGCCAGATGGCCATGCTGCCATTTCCAGGAAGACTTAGGATATGGTACACATTTTTTCTTATAGTTGGAATTTAGTGACAGCCCAAGTTTTGGTGATAAGATATATTTAAAATTGCTAGGTTTTAAAACAGTCTTGCATTATGGATATTCTGTAGGATTTTAAAAAAGATAAATTGTACCTAAATTTTGTTTTAAGGATCACATTGAGCTATCTGATTCCATGGCGCTTCCATAGTTAATCAGGTGTCTGCTCTTCATTAGGATACTTTAACTATATTGCTTCTAGAGTGAGTAGTTTCCACTGCTTTTTAAGTAACAGTGTCTTATTTTGTCTAGTGCATCTTACCTTTCATGTCCCTTGATGACAGTAATATTAATCTACTTATGTGTAAATAAAGGGGTATGATACTGATCTCCATATTCTTCAATTCCAGAATGGCACAGTTAAGTCAGGTTTTTAATTCTATGAGAATGAATTGAGATGTGCAGACTTTGTTATCCTTAATACCTAAATTTAGAAAATGGTGAACTGTGTACCATCTCTTTGGTTCACTTAGAATATTAGATCATCATTACTAAATGTCCATTTGTCTATATTGTTACTGTTGAGAAACTATTTTCTTACTGGGTGTTCTATCAATAGGAACACTCTGAAATGAGAATATTTGTATACATTTATTAAGAGATAATTTATATATTAAAAACTGTGGCCGATGCCGCGGCTCACTAGGCCTCTGCCTGTGGCGCCAGTACCCCAGGTTCTAGTCCTAGCTGGGGTGCCGGATTCTGTTCTGTCCTAGTTGCCCCTCTTCCAGGCCAGCTCTCTGCTGTGGCCAGGGAAGGCAGTGGAGGATGCCAAGTCCTTGGGCCCTGCACCCACATGGGAGACCAGGAGGAAGCACCTGGCTCCTGGCTTTGGACCGGTGCAGCGCACCAGCTGCAGTGGCCATTTGGGGGGTGAACCAACGGAAAGGAAGACCTTTCTCTCTGTCTCTCTCTCTCACTGTCTAACTCTGCCTGTCAAAAAAAAAACTGTACACATTTAATATACACAATTTATTGAATTTGGACAAACATATGCTTGTGAAATCATCATCACAATCAAGGTTATAAACATATCCCTGATCTCTCAAAATTTCCTCTTGCCCCTGCCCCTTTATTTTAGGAACTCTTTATTAAGTAATGTTTCCCTTCCACTATGATGCAGGCTGACTGATCTATGATTTATTTTATTTTTAAAGATTTGTTTATTTAAAAGGCAGAGTTATAAAGAAGCGAGGGAGGGAGGAGGGGTTTTCTGCCCACTGGTTCACCTCCGAAATGGCTACAACAGCTGGATCTAGGCTTATCCAAAGCCAGTAGCCAGGAGCTTCTTCTGGGTCTCCCACCTGGATACAAGGGTCAAGGACTGGGATCATCTCCTGCTGCTTTCCCAGGTGCATTAGTAGAGAGCTGGATTGGAAATGGAGTAGCTGGGAGTTGAACCGGCACCCATATAAGATGCTGGCACTGCAGATGGCAGCTTTACCTGCTATGCCACAGTGCCACCCCCTCATTTACAGTTTCTTACATTTAGCTGCTGTTGCTCTGGTCTCACTCCACTACTATCACTACTGCATTAATTCAGTCTTTCATTCATAGCCATCCTTTGAATACGTCCAATAACCAGGTCTCATTCTAGGTTCCAGGGATAGAGTAGTGAGCAAAGCAGATGAAACTATCTGCTCTCATGGAGGTTACACAGCAGCAGCAACTTCGACTCCCTAAACTCATCCAATACAGACCCTGTTCCTGCCCTTTTTCTGTTTTCAGTTTTGACCTAGAGGTTTCAATCTTAGGCTGTTTATATAAACTCTAACCACTGTTACTAGAATCCCTATGAGACGGTTTCTCTTCCACCAGCCTGACCCTCCACAAAAACACCTGTGCCTGCACCTACCATAATAAGGGATACATGTTCTTGTGTTTCAGTTGGTCAAGTCAAAGCTTATTTTCTTTTTGGAAGCCTTAGTACCATATGAAAAAATGTTGGAGAGGGACTTCAGTATCATTAATACTTTTCTTCAGTCATATTATGGGCAAAAAATATCTGTGTGTGCTTGTCTAGAACCCTGAGAACTATTTTTTTTTTTTACAAATACACCCCTGGTTTTTAAACCAGGAATTGTCCCAGCTGATTGTTAGAACCCATGTGGTCAGTGAGACATTTATTATGCGATGGTCACTGAGGACTGTAGTTAACAACCATGAAGCACTTCACATTCAGCCATGGTTGCTGCATCAACAAAGAATGACCTTTTATGTCATCTATTTTTAGATGTATTTTTCTATACTCTATTTCTTGTGTTTCACTATTGTACTCTATTTTATGCATTCATTTCTCTATTATACTCTATATAAAGTATACTGTTTCTTATAATCTGTCATAAGGGGTAGATATGTTAACTCAGTTGCTTGTTCCTCAATGAAGCCTCTATCATTTGATGAGATGAAATAACAAAAATGTTTACTGGTCTCAGGAGACTCTTTTGGTAAAATAAAAAGCCTATGGATTCTAGGTTATCATCCAAGACTGGGAAAAGTAACAGGGGTGAATTTTTTCATTTTTCTATCCAAACAGCAAAAAAACCTACACTTTTTGAAAAATGAGACAAAGTAGTGGCTAGTGAGCCATAATTTTAGGTTAGTGCTATGGATTTGCTCTCAGGATGATCTACTTTGTTTGTTTTCAATTAGCAGCACTCATTCATAGGATTCCTTCTGTTTCCTTAGTGGAATCCCACACTCTGTTACCTAATCCTTCCAATGACCCCATCAGGCGCGACATGGGGTAGAGAAGATTCGGCCAGCCTTAAGAAAGCAACTTTGAAATTGTGGAGAACATCTATCTACCTGCTCAGCTCAGAGTCACTGGCATGTTCCTTCTTCTTTTTTTCCCATTTCTCCCTCTGCTAAGGCTATAGGAAGTATGTGTAGAGGATATTCTTTAAGGGATTAGGGGCTGGATGAATGGGTGCTGGTTGATGGTGAAACTTGAATTTCAGGAGCCTCTTTTCTTTTGGGTGTTTTTTCCCTTAAACTTTCCCTGTTAAAGGAAGCTTTGGAGGAAACCAAAGGAGGGAGGGACAACAAGTGTTAAGATCTCTTTTGCTTAAACTGTTGCACATTCCGTTTCTCACTGCAGGCTGAAGTGTGCTGTGTATAATGAAATGGAATTATAGATCTCCTGTTAGGGTGACTGAGAGTGAGTTTTTGGGTTGGATAAGCAAAGCTGTGGTTCTCGTTCAGTACGATTAGATCTGATGTTGGGTTCTGAGCAATTTCACTTTAAAAAAACATAAAGAAGCAATGCTCATGGAGATTGACTTATCTGTAAATCTGTAGAAATACTATAAGAGTTCAGAATAAAGTGCAGTGGTTAAGGGTTTTTTTCTGGAATCAATACAGCCAGGTTCAAGTCCAAGGCCTGCAATTATATAGTATTGTGTGTGTGTGTGTCTGTGTATGTATGTGTGTTCTATTTCTAAAGGGAGGATTTTCATTGTACTTATATCATATAATTGTTGTATACACTAAATTTGTTAAAAGTTATAAATTATTTACCACAATCCATGGCATATAAATATAAGCACTAAATATTAGCTATTACGTGGTTTATTACAGCCTTGTTTATAATGAAAAATTGGAGTCACACAAATATCTATTGGTAAGAAGCTAATTAAAGAAATCATTATTCTTCCACATAATGGAAGACTATGTAGCTATTAAAGATGTTGCTCCAGGCCGGCACCGCGGCTCAACAGGCTAATCCTCCGCCTAGTGGCGCCGGCACACCGGGTTCTAGTCCCGGTCGGGGCACTGGATCCTGTCCTGGTTGCCTCTCTTCCAGGCCAGCTCTCTGCTGTGGGCTGGGAGTGCAGTGGAGGATGGCCCAAGTGCTTGGGCCCTGCACCCCATGGGAGACCAGGAGAAGCACCTGGCTCCTGCCATCGGATCAGCGCGTTACGCCGGCCACAGGGCGCTAGCTGCAGCGGCCATTGGAGGGTGAACCAACGGCAAAGGAAGACCTTTCTCTCTTTCTCTCTCTCTCTCACTCTCCACTGTGCCTGTTAAAAAAAAAAAAAAAAAAAAAAAAAAAAGATGCCCATGTATTGACACAGGAGTACTTGGGTTTAAGAAAAAAAAATAGATGCTGCTCCAGGAAAATTCATTAATGACATGGGAAAACATCACTTTAAAGAAAAATTTACAGATGTTATGTGTAGGGCATTTCTGGTGGTGACTGTAATATATGTAAATAAACAGAAAAAGAAGGCAGAAAGTAACACAGTGTTAGCCCCTACAGTATGGATGACTTATTTTTTTTTTATCCTTAACTTTATTTTCTATTGTCTCCAGTGACACTGGACAACACATGCATTTTATGAAAGCAATGATGTGTTTCAAGTGACTTACTGGTTTGGTGAAAGTGAAACCCATGTGCTATGGGTTGTTGTTTTTGAAGTTTCAACACATGGACTTTTCTTACACTGACTTGCTGGGACCACCCGAGTTAGCCTCACAGTCATCTTCCAACAATTTGCCTCACTTAAGTTGCTTCATATCATTTATCCCAGTCTGAAATTAGCTTGTTTATGTTTCTTTCTTCCTTTTATCTTATCCTTGTGCAATGAAAGCTACCTATCTGGTGGGCCATATCAATTTTGATCAGCTATCCGGCAGATCTGGTATTCAATGAATGATTGCTGAATGAAATATGAATATCAGTAAGTTGTGCAAAGTAGTCCATAGAAATGCTGTTATTAGAGAGATATATTTCACTCCAAATGTATAAAAATAAACTAGACTAAAAGTATTTGTCCAATGCAGTAAACATAAAATATCACATCACGACCTGGCACTTAGATTGGCTTGATTTCATGGCTCATGGGGTTCTCAGTTCTCAATTAAGATAGTTACTTGTTTAGTTAATTGCCTACTTATCTTGTTTAACCCATTATGTCCACTATCCTATTTATATGAACTTATAAAGAGTTAAATTGAGCAAGAAGTAAACCACATATGGTAACTTTGAAATAAATACTATGTCATTGAAATATTTGCAGAATTATAAACTTGGTACTTAATGAGTTAATCTTTATTGCAGTACTATGAAGTCTCTTCCTTTTTTCAAATAGTGTAATTTTTCAGATAAGGAGACAAGGTAGATGAGATTTAGCAAAGGTGAAGAACTTGCTCACGTTTACACAATTAGCAGGGCACGTACTGTGACTGACACAGGGATGCCACAGGGAGAATCTGGCTCTCTATATTGTGCCTATGATCTCCACACTGTACTGCTAATGTTAAGGAAATTTAAAGATATTTTTATCCATACATCCCTCTGTCTACTCAGACTCAATTTCTCAATTCAGTTAGGTATAGTTGTTCAATTATATCACAGGATAATCAAGAATTATACAAATCCAAAAATTCAAAGGTTAAAAAAAGATAAATCAATAAACCAAAATTAATCATATAGCATTTTGTCTTTTTTAACTTTTATTTAATCAATATAAATTTCAAAAGTACAGCTTTTGGATTACAGTGGCTTTTCCCCTCTATAACCTCCCTCCTACCCACAACCCTCCCATCTCCCACTCCCTCTCCCATTCCATTCACACCAAAATTCACTTTTGATTATCTTTATAAAGAAGATCAATTTAGTATATATTAAGTAAAAATTTCAACAGTTTGCACCCACACAGATACACAAAGTGTAAAGGACTGTTTGAGTACTAGTTATAGCATTAATTCACATGTACAATACATTAAGGACAGAGATCCTACATGAGGAGTAAGTGCACAGTGACTCCTGCTGTTGAATTCTGTTGTTGATTTAACAATTGACACTCTTGTTTATGGTGTCAAAAATCACCTGAAACTCTTGTCATGAGTTGCCAAGGCTATGGAAGCCTTTTGAGTTCACCAACTCCGATCTCATTTAGACAAGGTCATAGTCAAAGTGGAAGTTCTCTCCTCCCTTCAGAGAAAGGCACCTTGTTATTTGATGGCCAGTTCTTTTCACTGAGATCTCACTCACAGAGATCTTTTTTTTTTTTTTTTTTTTTTTGACAGAGTGTCTTGGCTTTCCATGCCTAAAATACTCTCATGGGCTCTTTAGCCAGATCCGAATGCCTTAACAGCTGATTCTGAGGCCAGAGTGCTGTTTAGGACATCTGCCACTCTATGGGAATGCTGTGTATCCCACTTCCTATGTTGGATCTTTCTCTCCTTTTTAATTCTATCAGTTAGTGTTAGCAGACACTTGTCTTCTTTATGTGATCCCTTTGACTCTTAATCCTATCAATATGATCAGTTGTGAACTAAAACTGATTACTTTGACTAGTGAGATGGCATTGGTACATGCCACCTTGATGGGATTGAATTGGAATCCCCTGGAACGTTTCTAGCTCTACCATTAGGGGTAAGACCGAGTGAGCATGTGCCAAATTGTGCATCTCCTCCCTCTCTTATTCCCACTCTTATATTTAACAGGGATCACTTTTCAATTAAGTATAAACACTTAAGAATAGTTGTGTGTTAATTAAAGTGTTCAACCAATAATATTAAGTAGAACAAAAAAATACTAAAAGGGATAAAATATTAATTTGTTCCTTGACAGGACAAGGGCTGATCAAGTCATTGTTTCTCATAGTGTCCATTTCAGTTCAACAGGTTTCCTTTTTGGTGCTTGGTTAGTTGTCACCAATCAGGGAGAACATATGATATTCGTTCCTTTGGGACTGGCTTATTTCACTCAACATGATGTTTTCCAGATTCCTCTATTTTGTTGTAAATGACCGGATTTCATTTTTTTTTACTGCTGTATAGTATTCTATAGAGTACATATACCATAATTTCTTTATCCAGTCTACTGTTGATGGGCATTTAGATTGATTCCAGGTTTTAGCTATTGTGAATTGAGCTGCAATAAATATTGAGGTGCAGACAGCTCTTTTGTTTGCCAATTTAATTTCCTTTGGGTAAATTCCAAGGAGTGGGATGGCTGGATTGTATGGTAGGGTTATATTCAGGTTCCTGAGGAATCTCCAGCCTGACTTCCATAGTGGCTTGACCAGTTTGCATTCCCACCAACAGTGGATTAGTGTCCCTCTTTCCCCACATCCTTGCCAGCATCTGTTGTTGGAAGATTTCTGTATGTGAGCCATTCTAACCGGGGTGAGGTGAAACCTCATTGTGGTTTTTAATTGCATTTCCCTGATTGCTAGTGATCCTGAACATTTTTTCATGTGCCTGTGGCCATTTGGATTTCTTCTTTTGAAAAATGTCTATTGAGGTCTTTGGCCCATTTCTTAAGTAGGTTGTTTGTTTTGTTGTGGAGTTTCTTGATCTCTTTGTTAATTCTGGTTATTAATCCTTTGTTGGTTGCATAGTTTACAAATATTTTTTCCCATTCTGTTGGTTGCCTCTTCAATTTCTTGATTGTTTCTTTTGCAGTACAAACTTCTCAATTGGATGTAATCCCAATTGTTAATCTTGGCTTTGACAGGCTATGCCTCTGGGGTCTTTTCCAAGAAGTCTTTGCCTGTGCCTACATCTTGCAGGGATTCTCCAATATTCTCTAATAATTTGATGGTGTTGGGTCATAGATTTAGGTCTTCAATCCACGTTGAGTGGATTTTTGTGTAAGGAGTAAGGTAAGTGTCTTGCTTCATGCTTCTGCACTTGGAAATCCAATTTTCCCAGCACCATTTGTTGAAGAGACTGTGCTTGCTCCAGGAATTGGTTTTAGATCCTTGATCAAATATAAGTTGGCTGTAGATGTTTGGGTTGATTTTTGGTTTTTCTATTCTGTTCCATTAGTCTATCCATCTGTTTCTGAACCAGTACCACGCTGTTTTGATTATAACTGCCCTGTAGTATGTCCTCAAATCTTCTATTGTGATGCCTCCGGCTTTGCTTTTGTTGTACAAGATTGCTTTAGCTATTCAAGGTCTCCTGAGCCTCCATATGAATTTCAGCATCATTTTTTCCAGATCTGAGAAGAATGTCTGGTATTCTATTTGGTATCACATTGAATCTATAAATTGCTTTTGGGAGAATGGACATTTTGATGATATTGATTCTTCCAGTCCATGAACATGGAAGATTTTTCCATTTTCTGGTATCTTCTTCTATTTCTTTCTTTAAGATTTTGTAATTCTCATCGTAAAGATCTTTAACGTCCTTGGTTAAGTTTATTCCAAGGTATTTGATTGTTTTTGTAGCTATTGTGAATGGGATTGATCTTAGAAGTTTTTCTCAGCCGTGGCATTGTCTGTGTATACAAAGGCTGTTGATTTTTGTGCATTGATTTTATATCCTGCTACTTTGCCAAACTCTTCTGTGAGTTCCAATAGTCTCTTAGTAGAGTTCTTTGGATCCCCTAAATAAAGAATCATATCATCTGCAAAGAGGGATAGTTTGAGTTCTTCCTTTCCAATTTGTATCCTGTTGATTTCTTTTTCTTGTCTGATGGCTCTGGCTAAAACTTCCAGAACTATGTTGAATAGCAGTGGTGAGAGTGAGCATCCCTGTCTGGTACCAGATCTCAGTGGAAATGGTTCCAACTTTTCCCCATTCAATAGGATGCTGGCCGTGGGTTTTTGATAAATTGTTTTAATTGTATTGAGGAATATTCCTTCTATATCCATTTGCATAGAGTTTTCATTATGAAAGGGTGTTGTATTTTATCAAATGCTTTCTCTGCATCTATTGAAATAATCATATGGTTTTTCTTCTGCAAATGTGGTGTACCACATTGATTGATTCGCAAACACTGAGCCATCCCTGCATACCAGGGATAAATCCCACTTGTTCTGGGTGGATGATCTTTCTGATATGTTGTTGCATTCTATTGGCGAGAATTTTATTGAGGATTTTTGCATCTATGTTCATCAGGGATATTGGTCTATAGTTTTCTTTCAATGCTGCATCTTTTTTAGGCTTAGGAATTAAGGTGATGCTGGCTTCATAGAAAGAATTTTGGAGGATTCCCTCTTTTTCGATTGTTCTGATTAGTTTGAGAATAATTAGAGTTAGCTCTTCTTTAAATGTCTTGTAGAATTCAGCAGTGAATCCATCCATTCCTGGACTTTTATTTGTATAGAGGGACTTCATTACTGATTCAGTTTCTGTCTCAGTTATGGGTCTGTTTAGGTTTTCTATGTCTTCATGTTTCAATTTAGGTAGGTTGTATGTGTCCAGGAATCTATACATTTCTGACAGATTTCCCTGTTTGCTGGCATATAACTCTTTGCAGTAATTTCTGATGATTCTTTTTGTTTCTGTGGTATCTATTGTTACATTTCCTTTTTCATCTCTGATTTTATTGATTTGGGTCTTTTTTCTTCTTTTTTTTGATAGTTGAGCCAATGGTGTGTCAATTTTTTTTTTATGGTTTCAAAAAACCAGCTCTTCATTTTGCTGATATTTTGTATTGTTATTTTAGATTCAATTCTGTTGATTTCTTTTTTAATTTTAATTATTTCTCTTCTCCTACTAGTTTTGGGTCTGGTTTGCTGCAGATTTTCTAGATCCTTGAGATGCATTGAAAGCTCATCTATTTGGTGCCTTTCCAATTTCTTGATGTAGGCACCTATTGATATAAACTTTCCTCTTCACACTGCTTTTGCTGTATCCCTTAAGTCTTGATATGTTGTGTTGTTATCCTCATTTACTTCCAGAAATTTTTTAATTTCTCTTGATTTCTTGAATGACCCATTGTTCATTCAGGAGCATGTTTTTCAGTCTGCATGTGTTTGCATATGCTCTAGGGATTCCTGAGTTGCTAATTTCCAGCTTCATTCCATTGTGGTCTGAGAAGCTGCATGGTATGATTCCAATTCTTTTGAATTTGCTGAGACTTGCTTTATGGCCTAGTATGTGGTCAGTCCTAGAGTAGCTTCCATGTACTGCTGAGACAAATGCAAATTCTTTAAGTGTAGGATTAAAAGCTAGTAAATATTGTTAGATCCATTTGGGCAATAGTGTCGATTAAATCTGCTGTTTCCTTGTTGATCTTCTCTCCAGCTGATCTGTCAGTATCTGAAAGTGGGGTATTTAAGTCCCCCAGTACTATTGTATTGGAGTCTAAGTCTCCAAGTCCCTTAACATATCTTTTAAATAAACTGATGACTTGGAATTAGGTGCATATACATTTATAATAGTTACATCTTCCTGTTGAATTGATCCCTTAATCATTATGAAGTGCCCCTCTTTATCTCTCCTAAAGGTTTTTCTGTTAAAGTTTATTTTGTCTGATATTAATATGGCTATGCCAGCTTTTTTTTTTTTCTTGGTTTCTGTTCGCATGGGATATCTTTTTCCAACCTTTCACTTTCAGTCTGCATGCATGTTTGTTGGAAAGATGTGTTTCTTGTAAGCAGCAAATAGATGGGTTTTGTTCCTAAATCTATTCAGCCATCTGTGTCTTTTAACTGGAGAGTTGAGGCCATTAACATTCAATGTGACTATTGATAAGTATTAACCTTGCCCTGCCATTTTCCCAAAGATATTTTCTAGTATATGCTTTGAGCTTCATGTGATCTTTCACCGGGAGGTTTTCTTCCTTTACCTTCTTTCATATTGATGATCATGTTTCTGTGTTTCTGTGTGTAACACATCTTTAAGCATCTTTTGCAGGGCTGGATGAGTGGCGACAAATTCTTTCAATTTCTGTTTGCTATGAAAGGTCTTTATTTCACCTTCATTCACAAATGAGAGCTTTGCAGGATATAATATTCTGTGCTGTCAGTTTTTCTCTCTTAGTGCTTGGGCTATATCTCGCCATTCACTCATAGCCTGTTGTATTTCTGATGAGAAGTCAGCTGTGAGTCTAATTGGAGATCCTTTGAGAGTAATCTGACATTTCTCTCTTGCACATTTTAGAATATTTTCTTTATGTTTCACTGTGATGAGTTTGATTACAGTGTGTCATGGTGAGGATCTCTTTTGATCAAGTTTATTGGGAGCTCTATGTGCTTCCTGTACTAGGATGTCTCTTTCCTTCTCCAAACCCGGGAACTTTTCTGCTATTATCTCACTAAAAAGGCTTTCTAATCCTTTCTCTCTCTCCATGCTTTTAGGAACTCCTAGAACCCAAATAGTTTTTAATAGTATCCTGTAGATTCCCAACAATATTTTTAGTTTTCTAATTTCATCTTCTTTTCTTTGGTTTGACTGTATACTTTCCTGTGCTCTGTCTTCCAAGTCCAATATTCTCTTTTCTATCTCACTGATTCTATTTTTAAGGCTCTCAAATGCATTTGTCATTTGTTCTATTGAATTCTTCATTTCATTTTGATTTCTCTTCAATATCACAATTTCTTGTTCTACTAAATTCCTCATTTCATTTTCATTCCTCCTTAAAATTTCATTTTCATAAGAGAGCTTTTCTGTCCTGCCCAGTATGTATTTCTGTAGTTCATGAATTTGTTTTTGATAACTTATAAATGTTCTTATCATAAATTTTTTGAAATCCATATCTTGCATTTCTTATATCTCATCATCTTCATAATCTTGTATTGGAGAGTCATGTTCATTTGGGGGTGTCATAATGTCTTCCCTGTTCTTGTTTCCACAGTTTCTGCGTTTGTTGTTTGGCATTGTAGAGATATTCTTTGGTTTCTTCTTTTTTGTTTTCCTTGCTGTGGTGTTTTTTTCTCGTTATACTATGACTATAGATTAAGTGGACTGTCTGCTTTTGGTGAATCTCTAGAGGCTTGTGGTGGGTGTGGCCAGAGATCTCTGTTCAGTTCTTCAGGTTTAAGGGTGTGCCAAAGGTGACACACCGAGGTTAGGTGTGGTAAATCTCTCTCTCTCTCTTTTTTTTTTTTTATTCAGAAGGGAAGTAATTCCACTCAGCTGAGCTCTTCTCCTTGATGGCAATCAGTGCCTGAGCACTAGCCCTAGTGGGTATAATATTCATCTGCTCTGTCCCAAGGACCACACAAAGGATCTGTGCAGTCCTCAGTGTAAGCTCAGATTCTCCCGCAATGTCTCCCACCTGGTTGCCAAGGTTACCAAGTTTGTGGCATCTCCCACTGAGACTACTCACTTCTCAGGCACACCATGAGTTCTCCCACACACCCTCAGGTTTTTTTTTTTTTTTCACAGTCCCAGTTCATAAGCTCCACACCTTCACTAGGTCTTACCCTCCTGTTATTTCTCCCCACCAGATTCAGGTTTTTCTGCTTGGCTGAGGGTGGGCACAGCCCTGAGGTGGTGCAGCTGCTATGTATGTCCAAAATGGCACCTGCTATATTGTTTTCCCCACCTTTGTAATGTGTGTCGAGAGAAAGAATCATGTCCATACCGATCCCTTTTATTTTTTTTTTCTCTCCTCTAGTTAGCCTGGTGAACTTTCTGCCACAGGGCTTCAAGCCTCATTCCTTCTAGGTTCTTCTTGCTGCTTTTCCGTCAGTGTCTCCAGCTATTGTGGTCTTGCCTCACCTCCCTTTCCAGCACTGGTGCATATACTTGGCTGCTGGGGTCCAGAGCCGTGGGCACCCGTGCCCTCCACATAGGTCCACCGTGTTCCACTAGTTCCAGAAGAGTTTCCTCTGCAGTTTTATCCCTAACTCTTCCCTGAGACTATAGTATCTCCACTTATATTAAGCTATCTTTTCCGGGACTATCAATGCGCTCCCTCCCTATTCCACCATCTTGGAGTTCCTCACTAGCATTTTATGTTTTGAAAGTAGCTTTTTGTGTATAGTCTTCCTCAGTCTAATGTTATCCCAACTGAGCCATTTCGGCAACTGCTTCATATATAGTTTTTTTTATGGACTTCAAATACCTTTCTTAATGTTTATTTTTCATTTGAAAGACAGAATTAGAGACAAGGAGCGAGACATAAATTGATTGGTAGATCTTACATCTGTTGGTTCCCTCTTCAATTGCCCATGATAGCCAGGGCTAGGCCAGCCCAAATCAGGAGCCCAGAATTCTATCCAGGTCTTTCATTTGGGTGGCAGATGCTAAACACTTACGTCATCATCATTGCCTACCAGGATCGGAATCAGAGTGATGGGAGCTGACCTAGCAATCTGATATGGAATTCATCAGCTTAACCTGTTGTACAAACAACACCTGCTTCCAAAAGTGAAAATCCAAAGCTAATCTGGAAAATATTTACATTCAAAACTTAATATGAGTGCTTAGGCTCTTCCCACCATGTGGGAGACTAGGCTGGGATTCCTGGTTTCCAGCTTTGGTCAGGCCCAAATCTTCCCATTGTGGGAAGCAAAGCCTCTCTCTTTGTTCTATATGTTGCTTTGCCTTCCAAATCAATAAATCTTCATAAACATGAAAGCAAATAATATATGATTATAATCTACAATGCAATTTTGAAAGTAGCTTTCAGATTTTTAGTTGATGTGTTAAAAATTGTGCCATGTGATGTTTCCATACCTGTATATATCATACAATATTCATGCAATGCCGTTTTTGCCAAATTGCTGTTTTTAAAAGATAATTTTCATGCTAACCATTTGTAAGAATATAAATTCATATAGACTTTATAGCAACTAATTTTTCATGTTATTTTAGGAATCCTTAAATGTCCATATTCTTTGTCTCGTTAGTTTTATTAGGAAATAATCAGAAATTTGGAAAGTTTTTATGTTCATTATATTACTTATAATTATTATTAAAAGAGGGCATGCATGGGGGAAATGGAGCTCTTAACCTACAAAAATAATTGGAAAAGAACAGATTAAATAATTTTATATATTTTTAAGATTTTTTTTAGTGTTCTGGAATAGTTCTCATAATTAAATGCATTGTGAAGAAAAAAATCAGGGTCTAAAGAAAAATTCATACTAAACACATGCATCAAGAAAGGATGGATTTTCATTAGAGTGGCCATTTTAATTTCTCCTGAGTATGAGTTTAAGTATTTTCATTTTTATTCTCTATGTTGTTTCTGTTCCCATATTTGGGAATAATTATTTTAAAAAGCATTATTAAAATTAAATATAGAACCCAAAAATATAGAACCAAAAGGAGGTGTAAAAAGGTATTGCTTTGCTTCAATGAGCTCTGTGCCATGTAGCAGAACTCTTGCAAATATGAATTTGGAGATGTCAGACCTTGAGATGACCTTGAGTTAAAAGTTACAGGCATTATGGAAAGCCATGTGGAAATTCCTCAAAAAGCTTAACAATGAACTATCATGGATTTAGAAATCTCACTCCTGTATATATATATATCCATATGAAGTGTAATCAGTAGCTCAAAGTAGCGTCTGTACCTCTGTGTTCATGGCCACTTTATTCACAAAAGCCAAGACATGGAATCAACCTGTGTCTATTCAAAGATGGATAGTTAAAGAAATTGTGATACATATATTATATTATTCAGCCACAAAAAGAAGAAAATTCTACCATTTTCAACAACATGGATAAACTTTATGGTAAGTGAAAAAAGAGAAAGAAAAAATCTATATAATCTCATATTTATACAAAAAGAACAGTGGTTGCCGGGGGCTGGGAGATAGGAGAAATGGACAGATACTAATAAAAGCATACACGTTTTCCTGTTATAAGTTAAATTTTTAGGATATAATGTCCAGTATGCTTGATGAGGAATGTATTAGTATTTTCAAAAAGATTTATTTACTTGAAAGGCAGAGTAACAGAGATTGGTCTTCGTCCACCGGTTCACTCACCAAATGGCTACAATAGCTGGGGCTGGGCCAGGCTAAAACCAGGAGTCTAAAGCTCCATGTCGGTCTCCTATGTGGATAGTAGGTACCCAAGCACTTGCACATCATCTGCTGTTTCCTAGGCATATTATTAGGGGACAGACTGGATTGGAAATGGAGCAGCTGGGACTAACTGGTACTTGGATATAGCGTGCCAGTGTCTCAGGTGATGGCTTAACCCACTGCACCACAATTCTGGCCCTTGGATGTCTTCATCATCATTATATATATATATATATATATGCATTATACATATGTAAACATATATATAAATATATCACATCAGATCATACACTGTGACTATATAAAACTTTTGTTTGTCCAAACCTTTGTTTGTTTGTTTGTTTTTGCTTTAAAAACCCAAGAAACAAAAAAAAATCTTAGTAATTCTAGACTTAAGGTGGCAGCTAAATCCAGGCATTCCAGATGTACTCAGGATTTTATGTAAATGCTATAGGAGTAATAAATGACCACAACAAAAAAATAAAGTCCTGAAATCTGCAGAGAATTTTATCAGGCAATCTCGTTTGATACCAGATACTAATGGAGGGGTGCACCCTTTTTGGTCTATTGCTAAATCTCTTTTCTGCCTCATTGCTTTCCTTTTAAAGCTTCATTGCTTTTATGCATACAGTTTTAAACACTATTGTTACCTCTGTTCTGCCAAAAATTAATGCACCATTTACACCAGTATCTTCCTATGGCCTGCTGTTTCTAACAATTTGGCTCACACAGGCAAGCACATGAGCAGATGACCCATCCACACACGGGTTTCAGCTCATCACCTCTATGTTCTCATGAGTATGAGCTACCTAATCCCACTCTCAATGTATTGATTTTCAGTTCCTATTTTTCCTTCTTCAATAATCTGTACATATCATTTATTTATTTATTTGAAAGATTCATTTTATTTATTTGAAAGACAGAGTTACAGAGAGAGGTAGAGCCAGAGAGAGAGGTCTTTCTTTTTTTTTTTAAATTTTTGACAGGCAGAGTGGACAGTGAGAGAGAGAGACAGACAGAAAGGTCTTCCTTTGCCGTTGGTTCACCCTCCAATGGCCGCCGTGGCCGGCGCGCTGCTGCCGGCGCCACACTGATCTGAAGGCAGGAAGCCAGGTGCTTCTTCTGGTCTCCCATGGAGTGCAGGGCCCAGGTACTTGGGCCATCCTCCTCCACTGCACTCCCGAGCCATAGCAGAGAGCTGGCCTGAAAGAGGGGCAACTGGGACAGAATCTGGCGCCCCGACTAGGCGGAGGATTAGCCTGTTGAGCCACGGCGCCGGCCGAGAGAGGTCTTTCATCCACTGGTTCACTCCCCAGATGGCCGCAATGTCTGGAGATGCACTGATCTGAAGTCATGAGCCAGGAATTCCATCCTGATCTCCCATACGGGTGTCAAGGGCCCAAGTACTTGGGCCACTTTCTACTGCTTTTCTAAATTCATTAGCAAAAAGCTAAATCAGAAGCGGAGAAGCAAGGACTTCAACCACCTGTCATGTGGGATGCCAGGGTCAGGGGTGATAGTTTAACCCACTTCCTATAGCAATAGCTCCTGCCTACAAATTTTTAGCCAGGAAATCTTTTCACTGACTGGTGGAATACACTTTCATTGGTAGTTATATGTACCAAAGACCTGTTTTGCAAGGAAGACTCTCTAGATTGTATGTGAAATAGTCTTTGCAATGAAGATAATTCTGGCAATGGGAAAAATTAGAGTGAAATTGTCAGTGAAAGCGATTTTACAGCAAAAAGTGGTAAGAATTTCTGGTACTTCAGAACTAAAATGTTTTTGCTAAAGACCCAGCATAAGGCAGAGATACCTTCGTTTGTGTGAAACAAGGAGCAGGGCAAACAGAGAAAAGAGAAAGTTCAACAAAAATAGAGTGGAAAGAAACAAGAGAAAGTTCAACAAAAATAGAGTGGAAAGAAACAAGTATTTGACATTATGTACAATTGATTATGTATTTTTACAATGGGAAAATATAAGGAAATTTAATACTCAGACCAGAAAAGATATCTAACATATAATAACTATATCATGAAATAGTAGACAATATTGGTTATGCAATCCAAGCCATCTCCAAAAATATTTCCCTCTCTGTTTTAAACGATTATAAAAAGCCAGCATTGTGGCACACCAGGTTAAGCCAATATTTACATCCCATATCAGAGTGCCAGTTTGAGACCTGGCTACTCTGCTTCCAATCCAGCTTCCTGCTAATACACTTGTGATGGCCCAAGGACATGGTGGCCCCTTCTGCTCATTTTGGAGACCAGGATGCAGTTCCTGGCTCCTGGATTTGGTGTGGCCCAGTCCTGGCTGATGTGGCCATTAGCGAAGTGAATCAGTGACTGCAAGATCCACACACCCCCCTTAACCTACTAAACCTTCCTCTCTCTCCCATCATACCCTTTCTCACTGTGTCAACCTGCCTTTCAAATACATTTAAAAAAATTAAAAGGCATATATGGATATTTCTAATACATAGAGCAGTTAAAATATATTAAAAGGTGATTTACATTAGGTATTTAGAGAGCATGGAACAATCTTTTATGGCACTGTGAAATATATATCAATTAGTTTCTTTTTTTTCCCCAAAGAAACCATTTAATTAATGAGTACAAATTTCGTATGTACAACTTTAAGAATATAGTGATTCTTCCCATCACACCTGCCCTTCCACCCACAATCTCAACCCACCTCCTCCTCCCTCTCCCATTCCCAGTCCCATTCTCCATTACGAAAACAGCAAAAAACAGTTTCTCAACAGTCAAGACAAAGGCTGAACAAGTCATTGCTTCTGAAAGTGGCAATTACAGTTCTACAGATTTCCTTTTAGGTGCTCTATTAGTTATCACAGATCAGGGAGGACATATTGTATTTGTCCCTTTGGGACTGGCTTATTATAATAAGTATGATATTTTCCAGATTCATCCATTTTGTTGCAAATGACCAGATTCTTTTTTCACTGCTGTGTAGTATTCCATAGAGTACATATCTCATAATTTCTTTATGCAGTCTGCAGTTCATGGGAATTTAGGTTGATTCCATGTCTTCACTATTGTGAATTGATCTGCAATAAACATGGGGGTTCAGATAACTCTTTTATTTGCTAATTTCATTTCCCTTGGATAAATTCCCTTGGGTCGTATGGTAGGACTAATTCAGATTTCTGAGGTATCACCAAACTGTCTTCCATAGTGGCTTTACCAATTCACAATCCTACCAACTGTGGATTAGGGTACCTTTTCCCTACATCCTTGCAGCATTTGTTGTTTGTTGATTTCTGTATGGAAGCCTTTCTAACTGTGGTGAGGTAAAACCTCATTGTGGTTTTGATTTGCATTTCTCTAATGGCTGGTGATCTTGAGCATTTTTTTGTGTGTCTGTTGGCTATTTGGATTTCCTCTTTTGAAAAATGTCTGCTTAAGTGCTTGCCATATTTCTTTTTTTTTTTTTTTTAATGACAGGTAGAGTTATAGACAATGAGAGAGAGGGACAGACAGAAAGGTCTTCCTTCCGTTGGTTCACTCCCCAAATGGGCACCACGGCCAGAGCTGTGCCGATCCGAAGCCAGGAGCCAGGTGCCTCCTCCTGGTCCCCCTTGCGGGTGCAGGGGACAAGCACTTGGGCCATCCTCCACTGCTGCCCCAGGCCACAACAGAGTGCTGGACTGGAAGAGGAGCAACCGGGACTAGAACCTGGCGCCCATATGGGATGCCGGTGCCGCAGGCGGATGATTAACCAAGTGAGCCATGGGGCCGGCCCGTCCTTGGCATATTTCTAAACTGGGTTGTTTGTTTTGTTGTTGTGGAGTTTCTTGATCTTTTTATATATTCTGATTATTAACCCTTTATCAGTTGCATTGTTTGAAGATAATTTCCCCCAATCTGTAGGTTTCTTCTTCACTTTCCTGAGTGTTTCTTTTGCAATACAGAAGCTTCTCAGTTAGATATAATCCCATATGTTGATTTTGGCTTTATTGCCTGTGCCTCTGGGGTTTTTTCCAAAACTCTTTGCCTGTGCCAATATCTTGCAGGGTTTCCTCAATGTTCTCTAGTAATTTGATGGGATCAGGTCATAGATTTAGGTCTTTAATCTATTTTGAGTGGGTTTTTGGGTAAGGTGTATGGTAGGGGTCCTGCTTCCTACTTCTGCATGTGGAAATCCAGTTTTCCCAGCACCATTTGTTGAAGAGACTGTCCTTGTTCCAGGGATTGGTTTTAGCTCTTTGGTCAAATAGAAGTTGGTTGTAGATGCTTGGATTGATTTCTGGAGTTTCTATTCTGTTCCATTGGTCTATCCATCTATTTTTGTACTGATACCAGGCTGTTTGGATTATAACTGCCTTGCAGTATGTCTTGAAATCTGTTATTGTGACGCCTCTGGCTTTGTTTCTGTTGTATAAGATTGCTTTAGCTATTCGAGGTATCCTGTGTTTCCATATAAATTTCTGCACCATTTTTTCTAGATCTAAGAAGAATGCCTTGGTATTTTGACTGGTATTGCGTTGAATCTGTAAATCGTTTTCAGCAGAATGGGCATTTGATGATATTGATTCTTCCAATCCACAAACATGGAAAATTCTTTCATTTTTCTGTATCTTCTATTTCTTTCTTTAATGTTTTCTAAGTCTCATCACAGAGATCTTTGACATCCTTGGTTAAATTTATTCTAAGGTATTTGATTTTGTTTTTGTAGCTCTTATGAATGGGATTGATCTTAAGAGGTTCTTTTTCAGCAGTGGCATTGTCTGTGATTACAAAGGCTGTAGATTTTTGTGTATGATTTTATATCCTGCTACTTTGCCAAACTCTTCTATGAGTTCCAATAGTCTCTTAGTAGAGTTCTTTGGATTCCCTTTATATAGAATCATGTCATTTGCAAATGGGATATTTTGACTTCTTCCTTCCCAATTTGTATCCCTTTGATTTCTTTTTCTTGCCTAATGACTCTGGCTAAAACTGCCAGTACTATATTGAATAGCAATGGTGAGAGGAGGCATCCTTGTCTGGTACCAGGTCTCAGTGGGAATGCTTCCAACTTTTCCCCATTCAATAGGGTGCTGGCCGTGGGTTTGTCATAAAATTGCCTTGATTGTGTTGAGGAATGTTCCTTTTCTACCCAATTTGCTGAGAGTTTTCACCATGAAAGGGTGCTATATTTTATCAAATGCTTTCTCTGCATCTATTGAGATACTCATTTGACTTTTGCTATTCAGTTTGTTATTGTGAATTATCACATTGTTTCATTTGTGACTGTTGACCCATCTTTGGTCCAAGTGAATGATCTTTTTGATGTGTTGTTGGATTTGATTGGTCAGAATTTTGTTGAGGATTTTTATGTGTTCATCATGGAAATTGGTCTGTAGTTCTCTTTTTCTGCTGCATCTTTTTCAGGTTTAGGAATTAAGGTGATGCTGGCTTCAAAGAAAGAATTTGGGAGGATTCCCTCCTTTTCAGTTGTTTTGAATAAATTAATAAAAAGTAGAGTTAGCTCTCTTTAAATGTCTGGTAGAATTCAGCAGTCAAGCCATCCAGTTTTGGGCTTTTCTTTGTTGAAAGGGTCTTTATTACTGATTCAATTTCCATCTTGGTAAAGGGTCTGTTTAGGTTTTCTATGCTTCCATGGCAACATTTAGATTGGTTGTATGTGTGCAGGAGTCTATCCATTTCTTCTAAGTTTCCCAGTTTGTTGGCATACAGATCTTTGTAGTAATTTCTGATGATTCTTTTTTTTTCTGTGGGGTCAGTTCTTACATTTCCTTTTTTTCTCTAATTTTATTAATTTCGATCTTCTCTCTCCATTTTTTGTTGGTTGGGCCAATGGTGTGTCAATTTTGTGTATTTTTTTTCAAAGAAACCAATTGTTTTCAAAGTTAGGAAATGCATCCTACCATTACATACAAACAGAGTTCTAATAATATATTGAGTACCTTCTAAAATTCACAAAAACAGTAAAAGGGTGAAATGAAACTGAGTAGAAATACAAATTCTCAAAGCTTTGCTTGAAACCACAGTGAAGCATCTTGCCAGTCCATTGAAGTACCTGCGTTTCATTTTGAAGATAACTGAAATAGATAATAGATGGAAAAGAATGTCCAAATCGAGTTACACAAATTTTTTGAAATGGTATAAAAATGCACATTAACTACTTGGACTCATCATTGGTTCTGTTCTTATACTTATATTGACTTTTGTGATAATAACATCCATTATTCTGTGAGCTTAGACTTCAAGACAGAATAATGAATGGATCATTGACTGTACTCAGTCAATAGGCTATTATGATTTCCCTTAATACAGCAATATTGAAGAATCTGTGTTTGGAAGCTTACAGTTGCTGAGTAACCATAAAAATCTGTATGCATAATAATGAAGACAATAAGAGACTATAGAAAATCTAGTATTGAAAAGACAGCAAATAGTCACAAAACAAGAAAACTATTTTCATGGTTAAGTTGTTTCAGAATCTGGCTAACTTTTTGTAATGTATTTTTGAGGCATGAGTTTGACTTTTAATTCAATTAGCATTTACTCTATTTACTATCAAACACAAATACTGCATGCTTTCTCACAGATACTATTTAACTTTCCAGCTTTTGATATTTTCAATATTTATGACCAGGAATAATTTATAGTGGGAAGATATTTTAAGCAATTGAAATGAGAATGATATATCACATCTTACCAATATCATGATGTGAGATATGGATTACAAAACTTTGGCTTACCTATTTGTTTTTGTAAATAAAGTTTTATTGCAACACAGCTCACTTGTTTATATTTTGCCTTGCTTTTGTGCTATAACTGTGGAGTTGAGTAGTTGCAACAGAGATTGTGTAGACTAAAAAGCCTGCAATATTTACTTTGCAGTAAATTATTTGCAGAAAATTTACTGAACCCTTTTAAAAATGTTTGTATTTATTAGATAGTTAGAGTTACACACAGAGAGAGGGAGAGACAGAGAGAAAGATCTTCCATCTGCTGGTTTACTCTGCAAATGGCTGCAACTATTCAAATCCAGGAACCAGGAGCTTCTTCCGGATTTCCCACATGGGTACAGGGACCCTAGAATTTGGGCCATCTTCCACTGCTTTCCTAGGCAGATAGCTGGATACGACGTGGAGCAGCCAGAATTCGAACCAGTGCCCGTATGGGATGCTGGCACCAGAAGTGCCATAGGTGCATAACTTATTATGCCTCAGTGCTGGCCCCTGAACCCTTCTTTAACAGCTATATTAAACCTGCTTCTTTCTCAAATTTGTAAGAAGTTATGGCAGAAAGAACATTACTTTCTCTCTCAAAGAGTACTCCCAAAGGATACTACTTCATAAGGGTTTGAATAGCTCAAGTGGTTTTTAAGGAAATTACTGCCTTTCACTTAGGAAGTGGTACTTAATATTTGTCATTGATTGGGTATCATTAATCCAGTCACGTAAATGAGTACTTCCTACCTGGGATGAATCAGGTTGGGGGAGATAGGGAGGCCAGGGGAATGAACAAATAAATTGTGAAATAATTAGCACTTAAAAGCAGTTAACTATCAGCTTTTTGTCAATCTACTTAGAATTTGTAGTCTTTAGACACATTTCAGATTGGAGAGTCATGCCTCTATTTACCTGGGGAAATAGATTCGATTTCTTCCCTTGCTCAGTTATTCTTGGCTGTTTTTCTTGTGGCTTGTGGCCTGGGTAGCAATGCATGTCAGGAGTCAAGGACCTCAGCATTGGTGGTATGAGTTACCAGCAGATGGGATGTTTAGACAGGATTGTGTCCTGGAATGGCTTAAGCAAGTTTTATCTGGACTGTGCGAAGAATTGAGCCAAAGTGGATGTCAAAGGAGTGGCGTTGATCTTGGAATTCCAAGATATAGTGTATTTTAATGAGAGGTAATATTAGAATTTAGTAGCGGAAGTAGGACACTCTTAAGAATTAGTGTAGGACTGGGACTGGCACCGTTGGCGCAGCAGGTTAATCCTCAGCCTACGGCGCTGTATGACTAACAGGAAATACTTATGGATGACACAGTGTAGGGGCCCTGGTGGCATCCTTTTAGGGGTGATTGGTGACAAGATATATAGTTGAATGGCTTTGCCATTTTATTGGTTTTCTTCTAAGTCAAGAAAGCAACTACTTTTGTTAACCAATAGAACTGCTGGGCAGATTTCACATATGTGCCCACAGAGTCCTAAATCTCCCTTTCTTCCTGTCATTGATTGTGGTGATAAAGAGAGAAGACTTTCTAGATGATGCCTGGAACAGGATATATTCACTCACAATATATTCACAAAATGAACACAAATAATTTAATACCAGATAATCAGCACAAGCATAATTTAATCAGGTTTCACTCCAGTTTTAGTCACAAATGAAAATTATCAGAAATATATACTGTTGATACATATTAACATAAAATCAATTAATCTAGATTTCTATCTAGTATCTTACATCCCAGTCCAGTTTAATTCCTGGCTTTTTTCATAAAAATTGTATTCTAGAGATGATCAAGTCAGATGTTTTCTGAAATGCAGTTTTTCTGTGAAATGCAGCAAGGCTTGATAGAGGAGCTTAATATGCTTTAATTATCAGCTTTTGTCTTACTTTTTACCCAGTAATTGTAGTCCTCTCCTAACCCATAGAGCCATATCCTATTGCAAAGAAAATGAAGAAAGCTTTTTCAGAATAATATTTCCCTCCTCCAACATGTGCAAATGTTTTTCTGTTCTAAATGAAACATGTTTTGTTCTTTCCAGGACAAACAATGGAGAACCTCAAGGGATCAAACCTTGCCTTTTACACTGTCAGGCATGGCTAAGGCCCACTCTAACCTGACTCAGTAAACACTTTCCCCATCCCCCCTTTCTTGGAGACAGACTTTTAAGTTAATATTCCATGTCTCCCAGAAGGAATGAAGATCTATCTTCCCTTCCCAGGACCAAAGAGGCAGAATCCCAGATCATAAAATTTACAGTGCAAGTTTTTCTAAAATCATCTCCCTGTTCTTTCACTTGCAAACATGCCTTTCAAGTAATTTATTTGAAATACCACAAATCAGAAAGGAAAAAAAAATATTTCAGAAAGTGGGAATCACTGTTTAGTCACTGATTACTGTGTAACTTTTGCAAAAAAAAAAAAAAAACCTACCATTTTAAGTGATTGGGTTTTAAAATCACAAAGATTAGTGAGGGGAAGGATGGCAGAGTACTAGACAGTTTTAAATTACAGGATTGCCCACTTTTGCAAAACATATCCAAAGGAATAGCAGTCATTTTACAGAAGAACTTTACATTTCACAAAAATAATATATTACCAGCCCTCTAATAACTAAGGAACAAGAATACAAATACCGTAACAAAATTTTGTTAAATTGTTTTTAAGCAATCATATTTGGGGAAAATGAATTTACATTGGAATTTTAAAGACTGTATGCTGCATAGTAATTCTCCAAAGCACAGGGGATAACTGGAGAGTTAAATAAAAATATAATGTGTGTATTAACAGGCTTTTTACCACCCCCCCAATTTTCATAAATCTATCAGAATACCACTAATGAATACCCTATTTTAAAGTTTGTTAAAGTGAGATGTATAGAATATAACTACATGGCCAGGTTTTCTCTTACAATGATCTCCATTCTATCGTATTTAAATGGGACAGACCGTTTTGTTTTGGGTATGAATAATAATAGACTAGTACTATAGTAACCTATTACTGAAGCATTAATGTTCAGTGATTTCTGGCAGACTCCAGAGGGAGTGAACTAGTTTGAGAAGTATTTGCTCCTTAAATATTTTTCTTTTTAAAATCATGCCATTGTGTCACATCTCCTTTCAAGATTGTGATGATGTACACTGATTTCTGAAAACACACACTGATGTGCCATATACATATAAAAATGCACATGTAAATAATAAGTACACAGCTTTGCCTGCAAAATCAGTGACAGGATCTCTGATCTATATTCACCAAGAAGCTTTTGGCAATCCACTGCTTATGATAAGTTGATTTTGATATGTGGATTTTATGATAGGAGACTAGTTTTCAGCCGTTTTATAATTCTTGTAATGATAATGCCAGCAGAAGGCAAGATGGTTGATATTCATGCATTTTGTATTGGTATTTTTCTATTTGGTGTGTTGGAAACATTAAACATAGAAACAAACGAAACTTTATGAATATAATTATTTCAAGAAAAACAAAGTAAGCATTAGTGATATTTAATATGTAAATTGATGCAATCATTTGTTCTATTATGAGAACGGTTGTATATGTGGAGAGAGTCTGCTAGCTCTTCTACAAAACTATGTGTCCTTCCTGGAGCAAGGTTGACTATATTATTGAAACCCTAGTAGTTGCATGTGCCCATTTGACTGAATTCCATTTAATGGAAAATAGAAGTAAGTATTCACATAATTTCTGGCCTGTTTCATAGCACACCTGCTATGTATGACCTTCATGGAGATAAACATGGAGAACTTAGAAATAGCATGGTAGTGATAGCAGTGGCATGGAATGAGAAGCATATGGGTACCTCAAACATCTCTTGAGGAGTTAAACAGCCATTTGGGACTTTTGTGTTAACCTTGATGAAATCTGGGTTCTGTGCAATAACACCTATCGAACTACCACACAAGGTTCATTGCATAATTCAGGGTGGAAAACTGCAGGCTTGCCAGAGCATTTGCTTTCAGTTTATTTTCAGTGTTTTGTGACACATGCTGTTTACTTGGAACTGGATAGGTGGAATAATGCAAGATATTATCTAGTTTCAATTTGAACTAATCCTCAGCAATGGACAAATGGGCTTAGACAGATTCCTCCAGAGAAAATGTGGTGTGAGGAGTATTTTAATAGTGCAAACAGGCATGGGAATTTTGAAGAGGAACAGCTTCTTCTTCTCTATGAGTTCAGTAAAGTGTTCAGCAGTCAAGCAGAATAAATCTGCTAAGACATAAAACATTTAACGAAGCAAGATGGAGATTTGAATCACACGTATATATCCACCATTAATAACAAACTTTTCCTATAATGTGCTTTGGGATACTAAGTAGGAGCACTACATACATCAAATAGACAGGAGGGCATGTTCAATTAAATAAAATGATACAAGTATACAGTCAAAATTTTGTAGAAAACATTGCTTTGCTATTGTGAATTGAGCTGCTATAAGCATGTAATTGCATGTCCCTCTTTCATATGCTGATTTTACGTTCTTGGATATATTCCCAGGAGTGGATAGCTTGTTTGTATGGTAGATCTATTTTCAGTTTTTTGAGGAATTTCCGTGCTATTTTCCATAATTTTGGCTCAATTTACATTCTCACCAACAGTATATTAGGGAACCCTTTTCTCCACAATATTGTCAATATTTGTTATTTTTGATTTTTGGGTAATAACCATTCTAATTGGAGTTTCTATTTGCATTTACTTGATGCATATTGCAATATGCTTTCTATTTGCGTTTACTTAATGGCTAGTGGTCCTGAGCAATTTTTTTTTTTCGTGCATCTGTTGACTATTTGTATTTCTTCCCTTGAAAATGTGTATTCATACCCTTGTCCATTTCTTAACTTGTTTTGTTGAGTTTACTGAACTCATTATGTATTTGGGATATTAATCCTTTGTCAGGGAATATCTTGGAAATATTTTCTTTCATTATGTTGGTTTTCTCCTCACTTTGTTGTTTCCTTTGGTGTGCAAAAGCTTCTTAGCTTGATGTAATTCCATTAGTCTATTTTTGTTTTTATTGCCTGTGCTCTTGGGGCCCTGCACACAAAGTCCTTGCTTAGGCCAATGTCTTAAAACATTTTCCCTCTGTTTTCTTCAGGTAGTTTTATAGTTTCATCCCTTACGTTATGCCTTTGATCCATTTTAAGTTGATTTTTGTGTATGGTATAGGATAGGGGTCTTGTTTCAAACTTCTGTCTATGAAAATCTGATTACCCAACACCATTTATGAAGTACTCTCCTTTCCCTAAGGAATGATTTTAGTTAGTTTGTGTAGGATTAGTTAGTGTAGGTGTGTGTGTTAACTTCTGGGGTTTCTATTCAGCTCTTATGGTTTACATGTCAATTTTAAGCAGCATTAGGCTGGTTTGGTTATAATAGTCCCACAATGTGTCTTGAAATCTGCTATTATTGGGGCCGGTGCTGTGGTGTAGCAGGTAAAGCCACCGCCTGCAGTTCTGGCAACCCATATGGGTGCCAGTTCAATTCCCATCTGCTCCACTTCCAATCCAGTTCTCTGCTATGGCCTGAGAAAGCATTAGAAGATGGCCTAAGTCCTTGGGCCCCGGTGGCTACGTGAGAGGCCTGGAGGAAGCTCCTGGCTCCTGGCTACGGATTGGTGCAGCTCCAGCCATTGTGACCAATTGGGGAGTGAACCAACGGATGGAAGACCTCTCTTTCTGCCTCTCCTTCTCTCTCTGTGTAACTCTGCCTTTCAAATAAATAAATAAATCTTAAAAAAAAAAAAAAAGAAATCTGCTATTGTGAGGCTGCTGGCTTTGTTCTTATTGCTAAACATTGCTTTAGCTATGAGGTGTTTTGTGTTTCATTATGCGTTTTAGGATTTTTTTCTTTTTAATTCTATGAAGATTACCCTGGGTATTTTGACTGAGATCACATTGAACATGAATTGAAATTACTTTTGATAATGTGGACATTTTGATGTTATTAATTCTTCCGATCCATGATCCATGAACAAGGAAACTGTTTCCTTTTTTTTTTTTTTTGACAGGCAGAGTGGACAGTGAGAGAGAGAGAGACAGAGACAAAGGTCTTCCTTTGCTGTTGGTTCACCCTCCAATGGCCGCCACGGCCTGCGCACTGCAGCTGGTGCATCATGCTGATCCAAAGCCGGGAGCCAGGTGCTTCTCCTGGTCTCCTATGCGGGTGCAGGGCCCAAGCACTTGGGCCATCTCCACTGCACTCCCTGGCCACAGCAGAGAGCTGGCCTGGAAGAGGGGCAACTGGGACAGAATCCGGTGCCCCGACCGGGACTAGAACCCGGTGTGCCAGCGCCACAGGTGGAGGATAAGCCTATTGAGCCAAGACGCCGGCTGAAACTTTTTCCCTTTTTTGTGTGTCTTCCATTTCTTTCAACAATGTTTATATTTTTCGTTGTAAAGATCTTTCTAGCTCTTGGTTAAATTTATGCCAATGTATTTAAATTTTTTTTAACTATTGTGAATGGGACTGATCTTACAAGTTCTTTCTCAGCCAGGTCATTGTTGGCATATAAGAATACTATTGATTTTTGTGTGATGATTTTATATACTGCAACTTTACCAAATTCTCTTAAGAGAACTAATATTCTCTTAGTGGGATCTTTTTGTTCCCTTCCCATATATAACGAATCATGTCGCTTGTTAATAATAATAATATTATTATTATTATTTGATTATATAATAATTTATGTAATAAATATAATTATATATTATATAATAAAATATTATATAATTATTATTTGACTCATTTCCAGTTTGTACCCATTTGATTTCCTTTTCTTGCCTAATGGTTCTGCTAAAACTTCCAAAACTATTTTAATAGTAGTGGTAGAATGGAACATCCTTGTTTGTTTCTAGATCTGGGTAAAAGCTTCTAACTGTTCACTATTTACTATGATGCTGTGTGTGAATTTGTCATTTATTGCCGTGATTTTGTTGATGAATATTTGCTCTATACTCATACTTTAAAGGCCCTTTCATGAAAGGGTTTTGTTTTCAAATGCTTTCTATGCATCTAGTGAGGTAACCATATCGTTTTTACCCTTTACTTTGTTATTATGTATCAGATTTGTTGGTTTTCTTATGTTGAATCATCCATGTGTCCTTGGAATAAAGCCCAATTGGTGTGAGTGGATGATCTCTGAGTTTTTGTTGGATTCAACTTGCTAACATTTTGTGGACTTTTAATTCTATGTTCTTCAGGGATATTGGTCTAAACTTCTCTCATTTAAATGTATTTTCTCTTGTTTTGGAATCAAGATAATGCTGACCTCATAGAATGCATTTGGCAGGTTCCATCTCCTTAGAACTTTGAAACAATTCAGCATTGAAGCCATCTTGTCCTGGGATTTTGATTGTTGGGATGCTCATTACTACTGATTCTATCTCATTCTTGGTTATTGGTGTATTCAGATTTGCTATGTCTTCATGTCCCAAGCATGGTAAATTATGCGTGTTTAGAAATCTATCCTTTTCTTATAGATTTGCCATTTTGTTGGCATTCACTTGTTCATATTATTTCCTAATGGTTCTTTGTATTTCTGTGGTATCAGTTGTAACATCTCCTTTCTAGTCTCTGATTTTATTCAGTCTTATCCCTTTTTACTTGGTTAATTGGTCCAATCGTTTGTTAATTTTTTTAAAAAAATAGCTCTTCATTTCACTGCTCTTTTGTATAATTTTTAAAAGTTCTCTTATTTTTGTTATTTCTTTCCTATTAATTTTTGGATTAATTTGTTCTGGTTTCTCTAGATCCTTCATATATATAGCTAGATTCTTTATGTGGTACACTTCCAATTTTTTTATATAGGTACTTATTGCTGTAAACTTTCTTCTTAGCACTGCTTATGACATATCCCATAAAGTTTTGTATGTTGTGTGCTTTCATTTAATTCCTCTCATGGTATTTTTTGATTTTATTTCTTCCATGACCTACTGTTCATTTAGGATCATATTTTCAGTCTCCATTTGTTTGTCTGATTTCTAGAGATTCATTTGTTAATTTCTAGCTCCAATCCATTATAACCAGAAAATTTATTGAATGATTTTAATCTTTTTGAATTTTTTGAGACCTGTTTGATGGCCTGGTATATAGTTTATCCTAGAAAAAAAAATCCACATATTTTTGAAAAGAATGTGTATTCTGCTGTGGAATGGAAAGTTATTAAAGGTCTATTATGTCCATTTGTTATAAAGTATACATTACCTCTGCAGCTTTGCTTATTTTGGTCTGGTTGATCTGTCCATTTATGAGAGTGGGGTATACAACACTCCCTGTATTATTGTAGATTATTCAGATCTGTTGACATTTGTTTAATAAAGCATGTTAGATGATTATTTATTTACAATATTCACGTCTTGTTGAAATTATCCCTTACTCATTACACAGTGACCTTCTTTTTGTCTTTTAACAATTTTTGTTTTACAGTCTATTATCCCTGATATCAATATACTTACTCCTGCTTGCTTTTGAATTCTGTTTGCATGGAGTACATTTTTCTATTAACTTTCAGTGTGTGTGTATATTTTTTAAATATGTTTCTTGGGGTGGGCGCCATGGCTCACTTGGTTAATCCTCTGCCTACGTCACTGGCATCCCATATGGGCGCCGGGTTCTAGTCCCGGTTGCTCCTCCTCCAGTCCAGCTCTCTGCTGTGGCCTAGGAGGGCAGTGGAGGATGGCCCAAGTGCTTGGGCCCCTGCACCCATATGGGAGACCAGGAGGAAGCACCTGGCTCCTGGCTTTGGATCAGTGCAGTGCCGGCCGTAATGGCCATTTGGGGAGTGAACCAATGGAAGGAAGACCTTTCTCTCTGTCTCTCTCTCTCTCTCTCACTATCTATATCTCTACCTGTCAAATAAATAAAGAATAAATAAATGTGTTTCTTGTAGGCAGCATGTAATTGGGTGTTCTTTTTTAATTTATTCTGCAACTCTATATATTTTAATTTGGTAATTTATTCCATTTACATTTAAGGTAATGATAAGTAATAACTTGGTTCTTCCATTTTCCCATAAATGTTGCTATTGTTTGTTCTGAATCTCCTTTGTTGTTTTACTAGGAGTATTTCTGCCTTCATATACTTTCTGGATGCTGTCTTTTTTTCTGTGTGTAGTACATACTTAAGTATCATTTGTAAAGTTGGCAGGTGATGACAAATTATCTCAATTTCTGTTTGTCTTATATGGTCTTTATTTTGCCTGATTTACAAATGAGAGCTTTGCTGAGTAAAGGGTTCTGGGTTGGAGTATTTTTTGGTTTGTTTGTTTTTTAGGACTTTTACAGTATTTCTCCATTTTCTGCTGGCCTGTATTGTTTCTGTTGACTAATCTGCTGTCTATCTAATGGGAATTCCTTTAAAGGAGATCTAACACTTCTACATTGCAATTTTTAGGATATCCCCTTTATATTTTTATTTCTGAAAATTTGATTATAATATGTTGTGGTGAAGGTCTTTTCTAATCATACATGTCTATTTGAGTTCTGTAGTCCTCCGTATCATTCTCCAATCTAGGGACATTTTCTGCGTGGATTTCTAAGCCATTCTGTTTTCCATTCCTTCAAATATTCCTAAGATTGGTACTTTTGGTTATATGATGATATCCCATAAATCCCGAACACTGTTTTGATTCCTTCTAATGCTGTTTCTTCCTCCTCTCTCTCTTCACCTCCTCCTTTCTTCCTCCTCCTCCTTCTTATTCTTTCTCTTCTATTGTCTGACAGATATTTCAAGAGACATATCTTCTAGATCAGATATTCTTTCTTGTGCTTTATGTAGTTTCCCACTGTAGTTTCTATTTGGCTTACTGGGTAATTTATTTCTAATATGTCTTATTAGGTCTTTACTACCTCTATCTCTTTGCTGAAATTCTCATGCATGTCATGTACTGATTTCCTAATTTCATTTAACTGTTTCTCTGTTTTGTGTGTATGTGTGTGTGTGTGTAAACTTACTATCACACTTTTGAATTATTTTTCAGTCAGTTTATAAATTTCTATCCTTCACAGTACAATACTAATATATTATTGTGTTCCTTTTGGGGAGTCACATTACCTGCCTTATTCATATTTCTTGTGTTCAAAACAAGTGAGAAAATCTCTTGAATCTGTCACTACCGGAGGATAGTTTTTGTCGATTTAAACGCTTATTCCTGGAGATGTACCACTGGGTTTTGGTTTGGTACAGCTCTTTATCTTTGGTTCCAGTTAGATTTTTAATATAATCTCCCTATGCCTTGTTTTGCTATAGTTGATGGGAGCCATAATAGTGATCTGAGCTATTTCTGTGACTCAGTGTGGTCAATGAGACTCCTTTTATAAACATTTGCAGCTATCTCCCGAGGGTGAGACTGGTCTGATGAGCTTCTCAGGTATGAGGAATAGGCCTTTCTTAGTGTTATAGGTATGCTTGGCTGGAATATCCCAGTCAGTATCCAGATCAGGCATTGAAATTGCAAAATCAGTGCTGATGATGGCAGTTGGGTAGACTTAGAGACTCCTAACTGGGTGCTCCAGGTGTTGCACTAAAGCTAGGTAGGAGAGGTGAGACCCCCATCTGCTGTCTGGGAAAATGGCTGGATATGTGATCATGACGTTGGCTCTGTCATCAGCTTATGATGTCTTGGGGACCTCTCTGTGTGCTGTTTACTTGATTTGGTACAGATAGCTCAGGCCTGAATATCAAGTGAGAAGCAGTACCCAGACTTTTTCAGCTTCTGTGGAAAAGGCTGGAGTCCAGAATGCTGAGCTCCACACTGGACTGGGCCAAGTGTGAATCCTATGGATCATATAACCCAGTAAGCCACAGTGCTGTACTATGTTGGATACAGCGCAAAGAGCCCAATTGAGTCCCAGTGAGCTACATATTGGTGGGCTTAGTGGAGCACATCAGGCTTACACGTTGGGCAGGGCCAGGGTGACCCAGAGTTCAGGTGTGGAGCAAGAGTCAATAGTGATATCTGAGATAAAAGTATAGTGGAGCACCTCTGGCTACTGTCAGTTGGGAGGGGGGATGTTGGAGCTGACTGGTGTGTTCAGGGTCCCTCTACCCACTCAGATGTGCACACTGTTCAGAACACCAACTTACTCCATATTTCACCCTCCAACCACATCTTCAGAACTGTTCCCCACTGTGCAAGGAGCTCTTAGACTCTGTGGCCAGATTGGATGGGTACATGACAACCCAGCCACAACGTGCAATATTTCAAATGGTTGCAGGAGGAGACGGCAGTAGGAAAGGGTACAGTTCCCAATTTTGATAGGGCAGGTCTCCTTATTTCCAGTCTTAGCAACTGCCTCTCCCAGCTGCCCTGCCCTCATTGTCCAAAATCCTGTGTGGACCTGGATTCTGGTATCACCATTGCCCTGTTATGCCAAGCCAGACCCACGGGACTCAGTCTGCTCTGCTAGAATGCAGGATCATCTTTCTAGGCTAAACTTAAAAAGGACTGCGGAATTTTCCCACAGGCAGGGCAGCTGGTCCATTTTGGTGGCAGGGCTTGTGGTACCTTCTTACCTTTTTTTGGCAAGATGGTGATCCTGGCCAGGAGTAGGTGAAGTAGAAGCTATAGCTGCTGGTGCCAGCCGCAGGGCAGTACATATGTCCTATCTCCATGGTTTATGGAGTTTCTGTGTTTTACTGTCACTGCTTCACGGGGTTTCTTAGCTCTTATGAAGGGGCCTTGGTACATGAATAAATTGTTGTCTCTGAGTGGACAATCCCTGGAGTTCCTTACTCACCTGAATCTTTTTGTGTGCCTTCCCTGCCTGCCCCCACCAACCCCTGCATACGTATTTTTACTTGAAAAGGTAGAGGGATGAAGAGTCAGAGAAAGATCTTCCACTTGCTGGTTCAATCTCCAAATGGCCAAAACAGCCAGGTCTAGGTCAGACTGAAGCCAAAAGCCAGGAACTCCATCCTTGTGGCAAGGATCCAAGTAATTTTCCATTGTTTTCCAAGGTGCGTTAGCAAGAAGTTAGACCTGCTGTGTCACAGTGCTCTTCCCAATGTAGAATACTCTTGAATACATTGACAAATATGTTACAAACAAAAGTGATGGAAGACAAAAGTTATATTTTGTTCCAGATTTCCCGAATTTTAATGACTTCCATATGGGTTTTCTAGATGATGTATCTAATGTGTAGACTCTACCTCCTCTTTTTATATCCAGACAACAAACATTTATTTAGGGAATTAGCTGTTAATTTTCAGTTAATTATGAAAATATGTTAATTTTTAATGTCAATTTTGTTATAAAATCAGTATAAGAAGATTATACTCTATTATTTCTATTAAGTAAAAAATCTTCAGAAATAGATAATAATTAAACACAAATTACTCATAATCTAGGCTCTTATATTTTAAATTAGGTACTTGTATTGTTTACAGATTTAAACTTTACCCTTTATTATTACTATGATAGAAATATTATTTATATGAAACTACTTTATTCCATATTTTAAAACTAGTTGTGATAATTATTATTAATACATAGTTAATATTGTGGAAGTATCATAATTCTTTTAAATATTTCCTGATTGCTGAATGTTTAGATCAACTCCAACATTTTATGAAGCAATACTGCCATGATGAACATTGTTCTACATCGTTGAATTTCTGTAGTGCTAAAGAATAAATTCTTAGATATGGAATTACACTGGATAAAATTGTATGAATATTTGAGAGATCTTAATAATTTCCTAGGAAGTCACCACTATTAAATATTATCAATTTTAAATGGTAAATTACTTCTGCTTTGTGTATTTTTTGTGACTTGTTTTGGTATTGTGAAATATATATTTGGTTTTGTCCTCAGTTCCTGGCATGCAACTCCGAAAACCTTTGGAATCTTCTGATTGTGCATGTTTTTGTTTATTAATGTGCTAACTTGATGACTAATAACTTCTAAGTAGGTTCAGTTTGGAGGCTAATAGAAATACCAAGGCAGGATTAGAAGGTTGGGACTTTCCATCCTCACTCAACCTTAGGGGAGGTTTGAGAGGTGGAAGGTTAAGTTGATCACCAATGGCTGATGAGTTAATCAATCATGGCTATGTAAAGAAACTTCCCTAACAACCGCGAGGGACAGCTTGGACAGCTTTAATAGCTGAAGACATGGAGGTTCCTGGAGGGTGGTGTGTTGGAGAGGGCATGGCAATGTTGTACCCCTGTTCACCAGCTTTGTCCTCTTCTGTATCCTCTGCAATGCCCTTTCTAATAAATCAGTAATGCAAGTAACTGTTTCCCTGAATTCTGTGAGCCACTGCAGCAAATTAATCAAACCTGGGATAGGGGTTGTGGAAGTCCTGCTTCACAGCTAGTGTGCCAAAAGCAAATATACAAAACCTGGTGCTCACGATTGGCATCCAAAGTGGGAGGCAGTGTAGGGGACTAAGTTGTAGCAAGTAATTCACACTTAGAGGTCATAAAAGTTAAAATAACTTCATTTGGGTTCTTAAGAATTCCAGAAACACAGACTCAAATACCTCTGAGTGAGTTCCCTGAAGAAGCTCAGATTGTACTAGGCTTTAAAAGTGAAGGAGATACAAAAAACAAAGGAAGTTCCAGAGAGTATATACAAGCTGTTTGTCAAGGAAGGTGATTAGTGCAGATAAGTTATTCCAAGACTGAGCTATAGGACACTAAGATATACATGACTGGTTATCAGAGGTATTTCTGTGTTAAAAAAGTTCACTGGTGGCAGTTACAGCTGCAACACTCATTAAAAGATGTTAATGGCTTTTGCAGACTTGGCTCTGTTCAAATGTTCACGTTCCCAGGCAACTGCCTAGAATGCTCATAAGTGCTGATCCTCTAATGACTGCTCCCCTACACAACGCTCCATTTTGAAATTTTATTTCAATGTTGGTTTTCACCATAATTTTAATTGGTTCTCATAGTCTGTAGCCTGTGGGATCTGACAGGTAGATGGTGTCAGAATTGAATTGAATTAGAGGACACTCAGTTGCTGCCCTGTGCAGAACTGATTGCTTTCTTCGGGTAGGGAGAAATCCACATACCTTTTGGGGTCAGGAAGTATTCTGTGTTGATTGCTCCTGTGTAAGAATAGAGGAAAAGTGATTTGTTGTTGCAACTCTGTTGTGAAGTTGAAAGTGCTTTCATTCATTTACTAGCCTTGTATCTCCTCTTTTACATCTTCTTCATTTATATTTGAAATAATTTCATAGTTAAAAGTTTCTGAAACAGAACAATATTCTGTACAACATCACTCAGGTTTCTAAGACATTGGCATTTGATCTCTTCTTTATGCTTTTTTTAAAATGTCAATCAAACACAATTTTGGTGAAATAAAATTGGTTTTCAAAGGATAGAACAAATTTATTTATCTAATTTGGCCTGCATTCCTAATTCCCTTTTTCTCTTAATAGTACTTTTATGGTCGACTAGTCCCTTTTTGATAGCTTGTAGGTAAACCACTGACCTGCAACATTCTCTTTGTATGATAATACTTGAGACATTCCATTTTGATTATCTTATCTGGGTCATGAGTGCAAGGTTTCTTCTTATTCCTACTCTAGTAGGAGTTTATTGTGATAATACTTATAAATTTGTGCTGAGCTGTTGGGCGAGAAGACATGGTAAAACAATCTTAGCATGGAAAGCCAAGGCAAATTAGATGTTTGAAAATTTTTCTAGGAATCTCTGCTACTAATTCTTGCTACTATTACGTTTTAGAACAATTTCAGTAGACAGTTACACTCTCCATATAAGCCATATAAAATTTAAGTAACTTTGGTATGGGACTTTTCAAGTTGCCCTTGCTTTTGGCAGATAATATACGATTTTGAATAGAAAATCATTAATGCAACAAATCTAGAGGTCTAGAACCAGGAGATAACTTTTCAAGTGTTGATTGACTAGAAATATTGAAAGTACGAGGTCACTCACAAGGGAGGAACATCCAAGGAACTGCAAGAGTATCTAGTTTTTCAGGCATGTTACCCCATTTCCTTACTATTTATTCAAAGGAGTAGATTGTAATGATGTTGAGAGACTGGCATAGCAAGAGGAAATTGGGGAAAATGTTGCAACTTGGAGGAGCTTTGCTTTGCCATAAGATAGCATAGAAGTTATTTCTTTAGCACTGTGTTTGAAATATATAGGTAGAGTTCAACCAATGGTATTAAAAAGAAAATAAACAAACAAAAAGCTGTTCCTCAATAGAGCAAAGATAAGGGCTGTTCAAGTTATTGCTTCTCAAGTGCCAATTTCACTTCTATAGATTTCCTTTAAGGTGCTCTGTTAGTTATCACAGATCAGGGTGAACATAAAGTACTTGTCCCTTTAGGACTGGCTTATTTCACTAAGTATGATGTTTTCCACATTCATACATTTTGTTGCAAATGATGGGATTTCATTATTTTTACTGCTGTGTAGTATTCCATAGTGTACACATCCCATAATTTCTTTATCCAGTCTTCAGTTGGCGGGCATTTAGGTTGATTCCATGTCATAGCTATTGTGAATTAAGCTGCAATAAACATGGGGGTGCAGATAACTCTTTTGTTTACTGATTTCATTTCTCTTGGGTAAATTCACAGGAGTGGAATGGCTGGGTCGTATAGTAGGACTATATTCAGATTTCTGAGTCCTCTCAAAACTGTCTTCCATTGTGGTTTTACCGGTTTACATTCCCACCAATGGTGGATTAGGGTAACTTTTTCCCCACATTTTATCACCAGCATTTGTCTGTTGATTTCTGTATGAAAGCCATCCTAACTGGGGTTAAGTGAAACATCATTGTGGTTTTGATTTGCACTCCAGTGACGGCTAATGATCTTAAAAATTTTTTTTTGTGTCTATTGTCCATTTGGATTTTCTTTTTTGAAAAATGTCTGTTGGCTGGCGCCATGGCTCAATAGGCTAATCCTCCACCTGCGGTGCCAGCACACCAGGTTCTAGTCCTGGTGGGGGCGGTGGATTCTGTCCTGGTTGCTCCTCTTCCAGTCCAGCTCTCTGCTGTGGCCCAGGAAGGCAGTGGAGAATGGCCCAAGTCCTTGGGCCCTGCACCCGCATGGGAAACCAGGAGAAGCACCTGGCTCCTGGCTTTGGATCAGCGTGGTGCACTGGCAACAGCGTGCTGGCCACAACGGCCATTGGAGGGTGAACCAACAGCAAAGGAAGACCTTTCTCTCTGTCTCTCTCTCTCTCTCTCACTGTCCACTCTGATTAAAAAAAAAATGTCTGTTTAAGTCCTTTGTCTATTTTTAAACTGGGTTGTTTATTTTGTTGTGGAGTTTCTTTATCTTTTTGTATATTCTGGTTATTAATGCTTTATCAGTTGCATTGCTTACAGTTAGTTTCTCCCATTTTGTCGGTTGCCTTTTCACTTTCCTGACGTTTCTTTAGCAGTACAGAAGCTTCTCAATTTGATGTAATCCCATCTATTGATTTTTGCTTTGATTGCCTATGACTCTGGGTTCTTTTCTAAGAACTCTTTGCCTGTGCCAATGTCTTGCAGAGTTTCCCCAATATTCTAATAATTTGATGGTATCATGCCATAGATTTAGATCTTTAATCCATGTTGAGTGGATTTTTGTGTAAGATGTAAGGTAGGAGTTCTATTTCATACTTCTGCATGTAGGAATCCAGTTTTCCCAGCACCATTTGTTGAAGAGATTGTCCTTGCTCCAGGGACTGGTTTTATCTACTTCATTGAATATAAGTTGGTTGTAGATGCTTGGATTGATTTCTGGAGTTCCTATTCTGTTCCATTGGTCTGTCCATCTGTTTTTGTACCAGTACTCGGCTGTTTGGATTATAACTTCCTTGTACTATGTCTTAAAATCTGATATTGTGTTGCCTCTGAATTTGTTTTTGTTGTATAAGATTGATTTAGCTATTCAAGGCCTCCTGTGTTTCCAAATGAATTTCTGCATATTTTTTCTAGAACTGTGAAGAATGTCTTTGTTATTTTGATTCATATTGCACTGAATCTGTAAACTGTTCTCGAAAGAATGGACATTTTGATGATATTGATTCTTCTAATCCATGAACATGGAAGGTTTTTCCATTTTTTTATATCTTATCCTATTTACTTATTTTATGTTTTATAATTCTCATTGTAGAGATCTATGGCTTCATTGGTTAAATTTATTCCAAGGTATTTGATGTTTTTTGTAGGTATTATGAATGGGTTCAAGATTAGAAGTTCTTTCTCAGTGATGGCATTTTCTGTGCATAAAAAGGCTCTTTTTTTTGTATTATTTTTATATCCTGCTACTCTACCAAACTCTACTATGAGTTCTAATGGTCTTTTGATGTAGTCTTTTAGATTCCCTATTTTTAAAATCATGTCATTTGCAAATAGGGATAGTTTAACTTCTTCTTTCCTGATTTATTCCCTTTGATTTATTTTTCTTGTCTCTGGCTAGAACTTCCATGACTATATTGAACAGCAATGGTGAGAGTGCGCATCTTTGTCTGGTTCTAGATCTCAGTGGGAATGCTTCCATCTTTTCCACATTCAGTAGGATTCTGGCCATGTATTTTATAAATTGTAAATTGCCTTGATTTTGTTGAGGAATGTTCCATCTATAGCCAGTTTGCTTACAGTTCTCATCATGGAAGGGTGTTGTATTTTATCAAATGCTTTCTCTGCATGTATTAAGATACTTATTTGTTTTTTTTATTCAGTTTGTTAATGTGATGCAGCACATTGTTCTATTTTTGAATGTTGGACCATCCGTACATACCAGGGCTAAACCCACTTGATCTGGGTGAATGATCTTTCTGATGTGTGGTTGGATTCAATTGGCCAGAATTTTGTCGAGGATTTTTATGTCTATGTTTATCATGGAAATTGGTCTGTAGTTCTCTTTTTCTGTTGCTTCTTTTCCGGGTTTAGGAATTAAGGTGATGTTGGCTTCATAGAAGGAATTTGGGAGGACTCCCTCTCTTTCAATTGTTTTGAATAACTTGGGAAGAAGTGGAATTAGTTCTTCAAATGTCTGTTAAAATTCAGTGGTGAAACCATTTGGTCCTGGGCTTTTCTTTGTTGGGAGGGTCTTTATTACTGATTCAATTTCCTTCTTGATAATGTATCTTTAGGTTTTCTGTGTCTTCATGGCTCAGTTTAGGTAGGTTGTATGTGTCCAGAAATCTATCTATTTTTATAGGTTTCCCAGTTTGTTGGTATACAGCTCTTTTTAGTAGCTTCTGATGATTCCTTTTTATTTCTGTGGAGTCTATTTTTACTTTTCCTTTTTCATCTCTAATATTAACTTGGGTGTTCTCTCTTCCTTTTTTGGTTAGTTAAGGCAATGGTGTGTCAATTCTGTTAATTTTTTCAAAAAACCAGCTCTTTTTTGTGGATGTTTTCTATTTTTTGTTTCAATTTTGTTGATTTCTTCTCTAATTTTGATTTTTTTTTTTTCTATTAGCTTAGGGTTTGCTTTGCTGTTGCTTTTCTAAATCCTGGAGATGCATTGATAACTCATTTATTTTGGTGCCTTTCCAATTTATTGATATAGTTACCTATAGCTATAAACTTTCCTCTTAACACTGCTTTTGCCATATCCCATAATTTTTATATGTTGCATTGTCAGCTTTATTTTTTTTAACTTTTATTTAATGAATATAAATTTCCAAAGTACGATTTATGGATTACAATGGCTTCCCCCCCATACCATCCCTCCCACCCACAACCCTCCCCTTTCCCACTCCCTCTCCCCTTCCATTCACATCAAGATTCATTTTCGATTATCTTAATATACAGAAGATCAGCTTAGTATACCTTAAGTAAGGATTTCAACAGTTTGCTCCCACACAGAAACATAAAGTGAAAAATAATAGATGATTTTTTTTTAAATGATGATGAAATCAGATCAGACCTATTGTCATGTTTAATCCCAGTGAGAGTCAAGTTGGGAGTTGATAATTTCTTTTCTTTTCTTTTTTTTTTTTTTTTACAGAGGATCAGTTTAGTATGCATTAAGTAAAGATTTCAACAGTTTGCACCCTCATAGAAACACAAAGTGAAATATATTGTTTGAGTACTCGTTATAGCATTAAATCTCAATGCACAGCACATTAAGGACAGAGATCCTACATGAGGAGTAAGTGCACAGTGACTCCTGTTGTTGACATTACCAATTGACACTCCTGTCTATGGCATCAGTAATCTCCCTATGCTCCAGTCATGAGTTTCCAAGGCTATGGAAGCCCTCTGAGTTCTCCGATTCTTATCTTGTTTAGACAAGGTCATAATCAAAGTGGAGGTTCTCTCCTCCCTTCAGAGAAAGGTACCTCCTTCTTTGAAGACCTGTTCTTTCCACTGGGATCTCACTCACAGAGATCTTTTGCCAGAGTGTCTTGGCTTTCCATGCCTGAAATACTCTCATGGGCTTTTCAGCCAGATCCGGATGCCTTTAGGGCTGATTCTGAGGCCAGAGTGCTATTTAGGACATCTGCCATTCTATGAGTCTGCTGAGTATCTCACTTCCCATGTTGGATCACTCTCCCCTTTATTTATTCTATCGGTTAGTGTTAGCAGGTACTAGACTTGTTTATGTGCTCCCTTTGACTCTTAGTCCTTTCATTGTGATCAATTGTGAACTGAAATTGATCACTTGGACTAGTGAGATGGCATTGGTACATGCCACCTTGATGGGATTGAATTGGAATCCCCTGGTATGTTTCTTAGTCTACCATTTGGGGCAAGTCAGCTTGAGCATGTCCCAAATTGCTTACAGATATGTTTTGATTTCTTCTATGACCCATTGTTCATTCCAGAGAGTGTTGTTCAGTTTCCATGTGTTTGCATATGTTCGAGAGATTTCTGAGTTGCTGATTTCCAGCTTCATTCCATTGTTGTCCGAGGAGATGTGTGTTATCATTTCAATTTTTTGAGTTTGCTGGGATTTGCTTTATGGCCTAGCATATGGTTAATCCTGGGGAAGGTTCCATGCACAGGTGAGAAGAATATGTATTCTGCAAGTGTAGCATGAAAAGTTCTAGATATCTGTTAGACCCATTTGGCCCTATAATGTCAATTAAGTCTGCTGTTTCTTTGCTGATTTTCCGTCGGGTTGATCTGTCCATTGCTGAAAGTGGGGTATTGAAGTCCCCCATTACTATTGTATTTGAGTCTATGTCTCCCTTTTGTTCCCTTAGTATTTCTTTAAATAGCCAGGTGCCCTGTAATTAGATGCTTATATATTTATAATAGTCACATCTTCCTGTTGAATTGATCCCTTAATCATTACATAGTATCCTTCTTTGTCTCTTTTAACAGTTTTTGTGTTAAAGTCAATTTTGTCTGGTATTAGACTGGCTACACAAGTTCCATTTTGTTTTCTGTTGGCATGGGATATCTTTTTCTATCATTTCACTTTCTGGCATATCCTCGATCTCTCCTTCTTCACCTTCTATTATTGAATTGTTCCTTTGGAGGGCTCATAGTGTCTTCCTTATTCTTATTTAGGGTTTTTTTTTTTGTCATTTGTGTATTTTTTTGTGTTTTTTTGTTTGTTTGTTTGTTTGTTTGTTTGTGGAGATTTTCCTGTGGTGAGGTTTTCCACTGTTATGATCTGCTGTGTGTCTGTGCCTTGCAAATGGAAGCACAGAGCCCCCCTTACTGGAGGGCTGCTCATTTTTCAATCCTGGTGGAGGTGGGTATGAGCTCCAGTGCACACAACCCTGCTGGGGCGCTGCTCTCTTATTAATGGTGGATGGAATGGGCTTGAGTTTGATATTCAGGACTTCTCCTTGTTTATATAGCTAGCGTGGTGAGGAAGAAATTCTTCTGAAATATGGTCCTAGTTCCTGGGGGGGAATATGGTGAGGTGGCCCCCACAATTGGTGGGCATGTGCATGCAAGGCAAAGGCAGCAGTCCCCTGCTTACATTCAAAAATGTAAACAAACAGCTCTCTCAGCTGGCTGCAGATCCAGGTGTGTGTGTGTGTGGAGGTGGGGGACAGAAATGGGCAGGGGGTGCTTGACCTCTCTTCTCTATATCTTCTCTTTTTTTCCCATGTGGAACTTCAAAAGCAGTTTGCAAAGCACTCCCTCCCACCATGTGCAGCTCCATGGACCCTCGATTTCCCATCTCACCTGGTCCTCTGGGGGCTGGGTTCAGCTCCCCCGGTCTGTGCCTCAGCCATTTCTCTTTCTTATTTGCTCTTTCAGCACGGACTTGCCCAGTCTCTGTTTTTCTCCTGGGCTTCCCATTGCGAATTTCCCATGGCTCTAACTCCAGGGTGTATCTTCCCTCCTTTTTAGCCATCTATTTTGCCCCGTGTGATTCAGATAGTCCTGTTGGTATACCAGCATGTTTGGACCACATCACAGGTTTTGTTTTGTTTATAAATACATAAATAAATTGTTTATTGTTATTTTAAGTTTGTATATTGTGAAAATGTGGCTTTTATATTTTTTATAATTTATTAAGACTATGTATTAATTCTTATGATCACTTTTGGGAAACATTCTGAAGCCATTTATAAGTGGATCAAGTTTGATTTATAACTGTTATTTAAAACATATTTTATATTATTTATATCCTCTCAGTTTGTGTTTGGTTATTGTTAACTATGGAAGAGATATGAATTAAATTTCTTATGATCATATTTCTGTCAAGTTAACCTCAAATGGGTAATAAATTTTGCTAAATGTATTTCAGTGTTGCATTATTTAGAGATGAAAACTCATGACTGTTCTACTTTCTTTGTTATCCATTTCATTAAATTTATGTTCTGTGCAACTGATGCACCTTGTTTTTATTTTTAACTTTCAGTTTATTTTTTTCGAAGTTATTAGTATTTATAATTTATAAATGAAATGTGCTGTAGTTTCTTGCCACAATTTTACTTTCTTTTGATCCCTACAATAGTCATGTTGATTTATTTGGGTTATTAAATTTCAAGTTTACCTAAATATTGCTAAATGATACCATTTTTAAAAAAGATTTTATTTATTTGAGAAGTAGAGTTACAGAGAGAGAAAGAGGAAGAGACAGAGAGAAAGGTTTTCCATTTATTTGCTGGTTCACTCCCCAGATTACTACAAAAGCCACAGTTGAGTGGATTAGAAACCAGGAGCCAGGAGCTTCTTCCAGCTCTCCCATGCAGGCACAGGGGCCCCAAGCATATGCGTCATCTTCCACTGCTTTCCTAGGCCATAGGTAGAGAGCTTAATTGTAAGAGGATTTCCATGTCAGATAAAATTTAATCCATGTAGATTTCCATGTCAGATAAAATTTAATCATCTCTATATAATAGAAAAAATTTAATAATTAGTTAAAATTGCTTTTTCTTGTTGTTGTTCTCTTGTATCAAAATGTCTGATGGAAATGGACCAGTGCTTTTTCTTCGTAGCATTATCAGGGATTGTGGGTTCTGTTCTATTGTTCTAATATAAGTCATTAACATTCTCATCAGCTCTTGTTCAAGGTGGCTGCTGGAGCCCTTGCCAGTTACATTCAAGCTGCAGGTAACATGAAGGAAGTAGAGTGGGTGTGCAGAAAGAGGGAGGCCCCCTAGCAGCTGATTTAACTTCCTTCAGAGAGATTTTGTTGTAATCCTACAGTCTTCCAACTTAGAAGTTTTGACCAGGCTTTTGTCACCTGGCCATTACCAGTTAAGAGGAAAGCAAGGAAATCTAGTCTAATTCTTATAGAAATCTCAACTGAAAGTTAAGATTTTGTCCATAAGGGTAAAAAGAAGAATGAATGTGGTGTCTTAATAGCATTTTAATTTAACTCTGTTCACTCTCTCCTGTCTTTGCCATCAATCTTCACTTTTCCCCACATTCAAATACAGTTCTATCTCATGTGTCTGTTAAATCAATAATTAGTACGTGGGGGCCAACGCTGCAGTATACTAGGCTGAGCCTCCACATGTTGTCCTGGCATCCCATATGGGTGCTGGTTCATATCCCAGCTCTTCTCTTACAATCCAGCTCTCTGCTTATGGCCTGAGAAAGCAGTGGAAAAAAATGGCCCAAGTTCTTGGGGCCCTGCACCTGCATGGGAGATCTGGAAGAAACTCCTGGATTCTGGCTTTGGATTGGCTCAGCTCTAGCTGTTGCAGTGATTTGGGGAGTGAACCAACGGATGGAAGACCTTTCTCTTGGTCTCTCCCTTTCTCTGTCTGTAACTATAAAATAAATAAATAAAATATATTTAAAAATAATTTTTATGTACATCATTACACTTAATTTTGTTTACATCTAATTCATGTGGAGCAATGAACTCATTATTTTTTTGTGAACATTATTTTGATTTTCTTACTGTAACTGATGCAATAATTCTACCTATTCCAATCCCCATTTTGTGGTGACTTGATGATGGAGTTCACAGAACTAAAAACTTGCTTTCTAAATTCCTTAAAGCAAGCTGTAGCTCTGTGACACAGATCTGGAAGAACCATGTGCACCCTCTGTCCTATTTTTCCTTTTTCCATGATGACTAGAGTTGAAATTACCTTTTTGAGACCAGAGAAAACACCAAGATTATCACAGAGACTTAGGGCCTTGCAGGTGCCAATGACTGCCTATCTTGACTTCTTAGTATACGAGAAAGAAAAAATTAATAAGCCCCTGTTTTAAGAGTCACTGTGCACTTACTCCCCATGTAGGATCACTGTCCTTAATATGTTGTACTATGTGAATTAGTGGCATAACTACTACTCAAACAGTACTTTATACTTTGTGTTTCTGTGTGGGTGCAAACTGTTGAAATCTGCCGGTGCTGTGGCTCAATAAGCTAATCCTCCACCTGCGGCACCAGCACCCTGGGTTCTAGTCCCAGTTGGGGCGCTGGATTCGTCCCGGTTGCTTCTCTTCCGGTCCAGCTCTCTGCTGTGGCTTGGGAAGGCAGTGGAGGATGGCCCAAGTGCTTGGGCCCTGCATCCGCATGGGAGACCAGGAGAAGCACCTGGCTCCTGGCTTCAGATCTGCGCGGTGCGCTGGCTGCAGCGTGCTGGCTGCAGTGGCCATTGGGGGGTGAACCAATGAAAAAAGGAAGACCTTTCTCTCTGTCTCTCTCTCTCTCTCACTGTCCACTCTGCCTGTCAAAAACAAAAACAAAAACTGTTGAAATCTTTACTTAGTATATACTAAATTGATTTTCTCATATAAAGAAATAGAAAATGAATCTTGATGAAGAATGGGATGGGAGAGGGAGTGGGAGCTGGGATGATTGCAGGTGGGAGGGAGGTTATGGGAGAAAAAGATGCTATATTCCAAAAGTTGAGCTTTGGAAATTTATATTTATTAAATAACGGTTTTAAAAAATAAATAAATATAAAATGCAAAAAGCCTCTGTTTTGTCAAATATTTTGTCACAGTCAAATACCATTGCTTATTAAGATGCTTAATGTTAACAATAGTGTCATTTTAATGTCCTTAATTTCCTTCTAGTTATCATTAATTTCATTTTCTAGTACAGAGACAGAGAAAGAGAGTAGGAGAAAAAAGCAAGAGAGAGCATGCAGTCCCCCCAGCTTATTCACTCCACCTAAATGACTGAAATGTCTTGTGTTGGACTGGGTCAAAAATTGGGATCTTAATCTGGATTTTTCATGTGTAAGGTAGGAACCAACTTAAGTGAGCCATTATTTGCTGGACTCCTAGGGTCTGCTTTCGCAGGAAGCTAGAGTCAGGAACTAGGATTCTTAGGCATCTTAATGGGCACCCTAACCACCAAGGTAACAGCTTGTGTCCAGTCTACCAGTTTACCTCCTGAATTCTGGCTATCACTTGACCCTAATTTTTATTTTCAATTTTTGCAAGGTGTGTACCCTGTCTCTTGAAATTTACCATGGATTCATATATGAAGGTCGTAACTCTAGATATTATGTGGCTATGACTTAAAATCTCAGGATGTTCCAATAAGTGAATGAATTTTGTCTTTTATTCTATATTCCCTTCTAATTTAATTTTATCATAAATATATGAAAATTTCATTGTGTCAAACTTCAAAACTGCCTTATTTTCAAAAGATGATGTGAACCTTTCTTTTTTGAAGATGTATTTATTTCTTTGAGAGGCAGAGCTACAGACAGAGAGAGGGAGAGAAAAAAAAGGTCTTCAATTCTCTGGTTCATTTCCCAGATGGCCACAATGGCTTGGAGCTGGGTCAATTCAAAGCCAAGATCCAGGAGCTTCTTCCGTGGACTTGGGCCATCTTCTGCTTTCTCAGACCATAGCAGAGAGCTGTATTGGGCGAGTAGCAGCCAGGACTAGAACCGGCACCCCTGTGGGATGCTGGCGTCACAGGTGGAGGCTTAGCCTACTACGCCACAGAGCTGGCCCCTGAAGTGAATGTTTTTTTAAAAATTTTTTTCTCAAAGAAGCTGTTTATTTAAAGTGTACAAATTTCATAAGTACAACTTTAGGAATACAGTGATTCTTCCGATCAATGCCACCCTCCCACCCCCACTCCCACCCCACTCTACTTCCTCCTCCCATTTACAGTCCCATTCTCCATTAAGAAAAAAAAAATGTTCCTCAACAGTCAACACAAGAGCTCTTCAAGTCATTGCTTCTCAAAAAGTCAATTACACTTCTACAGATTTCCTTCCTGATTTGATTTATTTTTCTTATCTAATGGCTCTGGCTAAAACTCCAGGACTATATTGAATAGCAATGGCAAGACTGGGCATGCTTCTCTGGTTCCGGATCTCAGTGGAAATTCTTCCAACTTTTCCCCATTCAATAGGATGCTGGCTGTGGGTTTGATATAAATTGCCTTGATTGTGTTGAGGAATGTTCCTTCTATACCCAATTTGCTTAGAATTTGCATCATGAAAGGGTGTTGTATTTTATCAAATACTTTCTCTGCATCTATTTAGATGATCATATGGTTTTTGTTCTTCAGTTTGTCAATTTGATGTATCACATTGATTGACTTGTGAATGTTGAACCATTCTTTTTTTATAGAAAACTTTTATTTAATAAATATGAATTTCAAAAAGTATAACATTTGGAACATAGCAGTTCTAACCTCCATAACCACCCTCCCACCCACAAACCATCCTATCTTCTATTCCCTCTCCCATCCCATTCTTAATTAAGATTCACTTTAATTATCTTTGTATACAGACGATCAACTCTATACTAAATAAAGATTTTAACAGTTTGCACCCACACAGACACACAAAGTATAAAGTAGTGTTTGAAGACTAGTTTTACCATTAATTCTCATAGTACAACACATTAAGGCAGAGGTCCTACATGGTGAGTAAGTGCATAGTGATTCCCGTTGTTGATTTAACAATTGATACTCTTATTTATGATGTCAGTAATCACCTGATGCTCTTGTCATGAGCTGCCAAGGCTATGGAAGCCTCTTGAGTTTACCAACTCTGACCTTATTTAGACAAGGTGATAATCAAAGTGGAAGTTTTCTCCTCCCTTCAAAGAAAGGTACCTCTTTCTTTGATGGCCCTTACTTTCCACCGGGATCTCACTCACAAAGATCTTTGATGTAGGTCACTTTTTGCCACAGTGTATTGGCTTTCCACGACTGAAATACTCTCAGAACCATCCTTTAATTATTTTTTTCTCCTACTAGTTTTGGATTTGTTTTGCTGTTGTTTTTCTAGATCCTTGAGATGCATTGATAGCTCATTCATTTGGTGCCTCTCCAATTTCTTGTTGTTGGCACCAATTGCTACAAACTTTCTTCTTAACACTGCTTTTGCTGTATCCCATAAGATTTGATATGTTCTGTTGTTATCTTCATATGTTTGCAGAAACTTTTGATTTCTCTTTTGATTTCGTCTATGGCCCATTGTTTATTGAGGAATATGTTGTTCAGTCTCCATGTATTTGCATATGTTCGAGAGATTTCTGAGTTGCTGATTTCCAGCTTCATTCCATTGTTGTCCGAGGAGATGTGTGTTATCATTTCAATTTTTTGAGTTTGCTGGGATTTGCTTTATGGCCTAGCATATGGTTAATCCTGGGGAAGGTTCCATGCACAGGTGAGAAGAATATGTATTCTGCAAGTGTAGCATGAAAAGTTCTAGATATCTGGCCGGCGCCGTGGCTCAATAGGCTAATCCTCCACCTTGCGGCGCCGGCACACCGGGTTCTAGTCCCGGTCGGGGCGCCGGATTCTGTCCCTGTTGCCCCTCTTCCAGGCCAGCTCTCTGCTATGGCCAGGGAGTGCAGTGCAGGATGGCCCAGGTGCTTGGGCCCTGCACCCCATGGGAGACCAGGAAAAGCACCTGGATCCTGGCTCCTGCCATCGGATCAGCACGGTGCGCCGGCTGCAGCGGCGGCCATTGGAGGGTGAACCAACGGCAAAAGGAAGACCTTTCTCTCTCTGTCTCTCTCTCTCACTGTCCACTCTGCCTGCCCAAAAAAAAAAAAAAAAAAAAAAAAAAAAAAAAAAAAAAAAGTTCTAGATATCTGTTAGACCTATTTGGCCCTATAATGTCAATTAAGTCTGCTGTTTCTTTGCTGATTTTCCGTCGGGTTGATCTGTCCATTGCTGAAAGTGGGGTATTGAAGTCCCCCAATACTATTGTATTTGAGTCTATGTCTCCCTTTAGATCCCTTAACATTTTTCTAAATAGCCAGGTTCCCTGCAATTAGGTGCATATACATTTATAATAGTCACATCTTCCTGTTGAATTGATCCCTTAATCATTAAATAGTGTCCTTCTTTGTCTCTTTTAACAGTTTTTGTGTTAAAGTCGATTTTATCTGATATTACAATGGGTATACCAGCTCTGTTTTAGTTTCTATTATCGTGGAATGTCTTTTTCCATTCTTTCACTTTTAGACTGTGTATATGTTAGTGAGATGTGTTTCTTGTAGGCAGCAAAGAGGTAGGGTTTTTTTTTTTTTAATTCATTCAGCCAGTATTTTTCTTTTAAGTGGAGAGTTAAGGCTATTTACATTCAAGGTGACTATTGATAAGCAACAGCTTTGCCCTGTCACTTTTCCATAAATATTCCTATTTTTACTTTGTATTTCCTTTGTACTTTTACTGAAAGTTTTCCTTCCTTTACCTTCTTCTGTATTGATGACCATGTTTCTGTGTTTCTGTGTGCAGCACATACTTAAGCATCTTCTTCAGGGCTGGATGGGTGGTGACAAATTCTTTCAGTTACTATTTGTCATGGAAGGTCTTTTTTTCACCTTCATTCATAAATGAGAACTTTGCAGCGTATAGTATTCTGGGTTGGCAGTTTTTCTCTTAAGACTTGGACAATATCTTGCCATTATCTTCTAGGGTTTCTGAAGAGAAGTGAGCCTAATTGGAGATCCTCTGAAAATAATCTGGTGTTTCCTTCGATCCTATTTTATAATCTTTTTTTTTATGTTTTATTGTAGAGAGTTTGTTTATAACGTGTGTGGTGGTTATCTTTTCTGCTCATGTCTATTAGGAATTCTTTGAGCTTCCTGTACTTGGATGCCCCTTTATTTCTCCAAATTGTGGAAATTTTCTGTTATTATTTCACTTAAAAGGCCTTCTAATACTTTTTCTCTTTCCACAGCTTTATTATGTTGGGTTGTAGGATGGTATCCTGTAGATCTCCAACAGTGTTTTTTTTAATTTTCTAGTTTCTTCTTCTTATGTTTTGTCTTACTCAACAATTTCCTGTGCTTTGTGTTCTAGATCAGATATTTTTTCTTCTGCTTCATCAATTCTGTTAAGGCTCTCCACTGTATTTTTTATTTGTTCCATTGAATTCTTAATTTCCAAGATCTCATTTTGAGATCTCAATTTGTAGGAGAAATATTCTTTCATGTCATGTATGGATTTTATTAATTTGTGCATTTGCTTCTGATTCCTTCTAAGTAATCCTGTGATCAATTTTTGAATTCCATTTCTTGCATTTCTTGAATCTCATTATCTTTACAATCTAGTATTGAAGTGTTGTGTTAATGTGGGGGTGTCATGTTGTCTTCTTGTTTTTCAGATAGTTGCATTTGTTATTTGGCATTTATGAGGATACTGATTAGCTTCTTCTTTGATTAGTTTACTGTGGTGGCTTTTATCTTTGGACTATGTCTGATTGGATTAGTGGGGTGTCTGCTTTCAGAGAATAACTAGAGGCATGTGGTTTAACTGTCCAGGCAGCTCTATTCAGTGCTCCAGTGTGAAGGGCATGTCTAAGGTGACACAGCCTTGTTTGGTGTGTTAAATCTCTTTTTCTTATCAGAGGGGAGGTTTTTTTCTTGTCAGTTAATGTAGTCTCAGCTGAGCTCCTCTCCACAGTTCTAGTCGCTAGCCCCAGTGAGAATATTATCCATCTGCTCTGCCCCAAGTACCACACAAAGGATCTTTGCAGTCCTTAGGATAAGCTCAGATTCCCCAGCAATGTCTCTTGCCAGGTAACTGGGGAGCCCTGATCATGTGGAGCCTCCCACAGTGACTGCCCAATGTCCCAGCCATACCCTGAGTCTTCCCACACAGCCTCAGTGTTTTGACAGTCCTGGCACACAAGCCTCCCACAATAACGAGCATCCAGCCCTGTCTGTTCTCCCCACCAGGCTCAGAAGTCCTTGCTGGGCACAGACAAGAGCTGGAGCAGCTGTTACATATGTCCAAAATGGCAACTGCTGTCAGCTTGTTGTAGGGTGCCTTTGCAGGATGAATGAGGGGAGAGAAATCGTGCCCCCCTCTGTTTTTTTTTTCTCCTCTGGTTTTTCTCCTCTATCCCCCAAGGAGCTCCAAGCCAGATTGCCTCTAGGCTCTTTCTGCAGCTTTTTTGCCTGTGGCTTGGGTATTGTAGTCTGGTCTCCTTGCTCTCCACCAATGGTGCAGATGCTCTCTGTGGGGTCCTAAATTGTGTGCGTCTTTGCCCTGCATGTAGGTCCACCGTGTTCCTCCAATTTACTTAGTTTCCTTTTCCTGTTTTCTCCTTAACTCTCCTCTGAGACTGCACTCTTTCCATTTTTTTAAAACTATCTTCTCCTAGACTTGAGCAGCAAGGTCCCTCCCTACTCCACCATTTTAATCCCACTCCTGAACCTTTTAAAATATGTTTAAAATTTTGTTTATTTGAATGGCTGAGAGATACACAAACACAGATACAGTGATAGACATAAAGCCCCATCCACTGATTCATGCCCCAAATATCCCAAATAGTGGCTCATGATTTGAACTTTTAAAAAAATTTCTAATAAGTAAGTAAACACATGTGATTTCAGCTAAGCAAAGAGGACTTGTGAGCTAAATATGCTACTATTTGGGCCTCTGTAGATTAATTATTATGCTCATTCCATGTTTACAGCATATAATTGAAAAGTGATGATTTAGGGAGCAGCAAAGGCATGTAGCATGTTCTCGTTTATTGAGAAATTATTGGGAACCCAAGGATAGTGAAACAGAATCTTTCCCTATGCTCTTTTTGTCTATTGATGACTCCTTTTATTCCAGATTTTACAAGAAGGAATATAGTTAGATCCATATCTTCACTAAGACTTTCAATTTGTAGTCAATGATAATTTTAAACTTTCCATCCAGAAGACTGGCTGCATTCACCTGTTTTGTTTCCCCTCTCCCTAACAATGAACAACTAAAGAATTAAATTGAATGTAGAAATTCTTCAAGTGATAGGCTAGTTCCATGGTTCTCACGGAAGTGAGGGGCCTGGACCAGCATCAGGACTATCTTCTGAGAATCTCATAAATGCAGGTGCTAATGACTAAGGAACTGGGAATGGAGCCCAACCATCTGTGTCTTAACAAGCCCTCCCAGCAATTTTGATACATTCTCAAGGGTCAGAAAAGCTGATATTAATCATTAGTACCAGAAAAATAGAATATCTGCTTAGTCAACAAGCTCAGCAGGCAACCCAAGGGAAAAAGAAGAAAGAGTGGTTTGTCTTCAGCCTGGAAGGACAGATAATCCTGGCAAAGAAAGTCATTGTCAAAACAGCATTGGCTGTGGAATTTGGGTAAAGATGTGTGATACTATTTTTTCTTCTTCAATTATTATGCCATTTATTTATTTATTTATTTATTTATTTATTTATTTATTTATTTTTGACAGGCAGAGTGGACAGTGAGAGAGAGAGACAGAGAGAAAGGTCTTCCTTTGCTGTTGGTTCACCCTCCAATGGCCGCCACGGCCGGCGCTCTGCAGCCGGCGCACTGCGCTGATCCGAAGCCAGGAGCCAGGTGCTTTTCCTGGTCTCCTATGCGGGTGCAGGGCCCAAGCACCTGGGCCATCCTCCACTGCACTCCCTGGCTATAGCAGAGCGCTGGCCTGGAAGAGGGGCAACCGGGACAGAATCCGGCGCCCCAACGGGGACTAGAACCCGGTGTGCTGGCGCTGCAAGGTTGAGGATTAGCCTATTGAGCAGTGGTGCCGGCCTATTATGCTATTTAATTACTAAATTTTTAATGGTGATTGTTGGTCGGCCACTGAACTATGTTTTGAGAAGAGATGCAAAGGTGTTTAGGACATAGAACCACCCCCCCCCCCCCCCAGGAAAGCAGAGGATTGGAAAGGAGAAATAAAGCAAAATCAGGCAAACACGTTAATCAACTGTAAAAGGGACTTTAGAAACACACACAGGAGAGGTAGAGGTTAATTAAAAACAAAAAGACAACACCTCATTTCATTGAAATGTAGGTACAAGGTTTGGCTCTATAATACCTTAATGAACCTTTCCATTTGAATACTTTGTGAATACATTCTTTGTGAAAGAATCATGAGAAAAAGCCCACATGCATACTGATAAGAATGGGGGTTGGTACAGTAATAATTGATGCTCCAGGGAACCTGAAGTGAAAAACCATAAACACAAAAATAATCAAAATACTTGACAACAGTCTTTTCATCTTCTGAGGTGAGTACACTTCAGCAGAGAACACAACTTACATAAGAAATGTTGTGACATGATGAAGGAACCTGGTGACTCTGCAAGCACAGCTGAAGGGCACGGCCAGAACAGCACCTGGGGAAATCCGATGGAATCGAGTCAGCAAAGATTTTGACTTCCCATTTCAACCTGATCAAGTGTGACTCACTCCATTCTAATTGTTAAGGGAGAAAATTGACTGAAGGGAAAAAAATCAACACTCACTATTGTTCCAGGAAAATTTCTCCAGCCAGGATGGAATTCAGTCTTTGAAGATCTAGCAGAGGATGCTGTGAGGGACCTGCTTACAAAATGTTCTCTCTGTGATTTAAAAGCAAGAAATAACCTCATTTCAAAATTGAAAGTCTTACACGCCACACACATACATATATTCTTATCTGCCCTCACAGCCTAGATTTTGAACCAGCTTTTGGATAAGATAAAAGAGAGAGAGAATATGTTTCTGTGTGTATGTGGCGTGTGTGTGTGTGTGAGTGTGTGTGTGTATGCACACCAGAATACCTGTTATCAAATGCCTCACTCTTTTCAGAAGTCATGGCAAATACTATTTCACCATGCAAAAGAGATTTTGAAGGGCATTCAAATTTTGGGGGTAATTTCTGTAGGGAAACAAAAGAAATTTACAGAAATTGTTTTGTACTTCATGCCATGGAGTTCTGGTATAATCAAATCAGCTTGTTCACAAAGGAACTATTCTTAAAGAAATCCCACTGACATTGCAAGATGGAGGGATGCAATCCTAAAAGACAATTACATCTCCATTCTTTTTTGCTTCTGTTCCCCTGTCCTGTGCTTGTAACAAACTCTTTTGCCTTGATTTTGTTTATGACTTAATAGTGACAGCATCTTTGGGTCTTTGGTGGGTTTCAGTAGCCTTGGGCTATCTGGAAAACTTAACATTCATGCTTTCCTGAAGGAAGTCTATGGGACTCAGAATAGAATCTGTTCACACATCATGTAACCTGTGTGCCTGAGAATTCCTCCTGCAAAGTAAATAAAGCCGTATTGATTTCTCCTGGGCCACAAAGTCTGTTTTGTGGAATTTTCTCTCATTTAGCCCAAATCCCTGAATGATTTTCAGGGTAGCTGCTTTCTAGCATAGCTGAAAGCAGGGCTAGGTGTTTGAAAATGCAGGTAGTAGGAGAGAACCTCCACTTTGACTATGACCTTGTCTAAACAAGATAAGAGTTGGAGAACTCAGAGGGCTTCCATAGCCTTGGAAACTCATGACTGGAGCATAGGGAGATTACTGATACCATAGACAGGAGTGTCAATTGGTAAAGTCAACAACAGGAGTCACTGTGCACTTACTCCTCATGTAGGATCTCTGTCCTTAATGTGCTGTACATTGAGATTTAATGCTATAACGAGTACTCAAACAATATATTTCACTTTGTGTTTCTATGGGGGTGCAAACTTGAAATCCTTACTTAATGCATAGTAAACTGATCCTCTGTAAAAAAAAAAAAAAAAAAAAAAAAAGAAATTATCAATTCCCAACTTGACTCTCACTGGGATTAAACATGACAATAGGTCTGCTCTGATTTCATCATCATTTAAAAAAAAATCATCTATTATTTTTCACTTTATGTTTCTGTGTGGGAGCAAACTGTTGAAATCCATACTTGATGTATACTAAGCTGATCTTCTGTATATTAAGATAATCAAAAATGAATCTTGATGTGAATGGAAGGGGAGAGGGAGTGGGAAAGGGGAGGGTTGTGGGTGGGAGGGACGGTATGGGGGGGAAGCCATTGTAATCCATAAGTCGTACTTTGGAAATTTATATGCATTAAATAAAAGTTAAAAAAAAAAATGCAGGTAGCTTGGCCGGCGCCGTGGCTCATTAGGCTAATCCTCCGCGCCGACACACCGGGTTCTAGTCCCGGTCGGGGCGCCGAATTCTGTCCCGGTTGCCCCTCTTCCAGGCCAGCTCTCTGCTGTGGCCAGGGAGTGCAGTGGAGGATGGCCCAAGTACTTGGGCCCTGCACCCCATGGGAGACCAGGAGAAGCACCTGGCTCCTGCCATTGGATCAGCGCAGTGCGTCGGCTGCGGCGGCCATTGGAGGGTGAACCAATGGCAAAGGAAGACCTTTCTCTCTGTCTCTCTCTCTCACTGGCCACTCTGCCTGTCAAAAAAAAAAAAATTCAGGTAGCTGTCAGGCTGATATACTCCACCCTTGAGCCTCTCTATATTGTATAGCTGTACAACCAAAGAGAAAAGAAGTTTCCCCTCCAAGAACTTAATAGCAAAAACTTAAGATTCTGTGATTGATAATGGGTAAGAGGGTAGAAATTGAAGTATTTAAATTATCCATACATGGGCAGGCTAACAATAACATTTGCTGAAGTTTTCATAATTGCTTCTACCAATGGTGACATGCATGTAACCTTTGTTTCCAGGAATCACGTTACCAAAGGAATAATTATTATTGTATTCAGTATTAATGATATAAGGGGCAAGATTCCTGTACTGCTTAGTGTCTGTGTATTTGTGCACCTGTTAATCTTTGTCATTTTTGATTACTATTTATTGACAGCTTGCAATGTATCAGACACTGTGTGGAATAAAGATATAAATAAAACACAGCCACTATTAACAAGAATCTTAGAATTCATTAGGAAAGCTATGGCACCAGACACTGATGTTTATAATAGAGACTAGATTGTGATAGGTGGATGGACAAATAAAGATTGATGGATGATGGAATATATATATCATATATATATATATATATGATGGAATAGATAGGTAGTGGATAGATTGGTGGGCATATAGATAGGCAGATACATTATTAGATAGACAGCTGTCAATTAGTTATGTTTTCAACCTTAGAGTAAAAACTAAGCAGGGCCCTAATGCCTACAGAATATATTTTCCTGCTTTCCTCAACACTATATCCTCCCATGCTTTCCTTTATTTTGTTTCAAAATACAAGCCTCTATGCTGTTGCTGAACTACATTTAGTATATTCTCGCTAGGACCTTTACATTTTCTGTCCCCTTTGACTTCTGCAATATTTTTTCCCTGAGATATACACAAGCTTGCTTCTTCCCATAATTTAAACATCTGTTAAAGTGTGATTTCATCAGCAAGGTACTCCCCAACCACACTAGTACTACAATAACTCTCTTTATTCTCACTTGTCATTACTCTTTTTTGAAGCTATCATTGCCTATCAGAGTACACACCTATTTATTGCTTTCTCTGTCTTCTGGAATGTAAGCTCCATAACAGTATATGTTTTTGTAAACGACCATATTCCTCAGTGCCAGAAGAGAAACTGCTATGTAGGAGGTACACAATAAATATTGTTGATTGAATGAATTAGTGACTAGAATATTATGCAAAGGCAACATGTTGAAAACCGTGGAAAACATTGGATTTTGAGTTAAGGAATGTAGGCTTCATTTGGTAGGTATATTAATATTGATACAAAATGATCTTTTTAAAAAATTTTATTTATTTATTTATTTATTTGAAGAGGTAGAGTTAGAGAGAGAAAGGTCTTCCATCTGCTGATTCAGTCCCCAAATATCCCCAATGTCCAGAGCTGAGCCTATCCAAAGCCAGGAGCCAGGAGCTTCTTCAGGGTCTCCCACACTGATGCAGGGACCCAAACACTTGGGCCATCTTCCACTGCTTTCCTAGGCCATAAGCAGATCTGGATTGGAAGAGAAGCAGCCAGGACATGAACCAGTGCCTATATGGGATGCCAGTGCTGGAGGCACCTATTATGCCACAACAATGGCCCCACAAAAATGATCTTTTGATTCTCATGTATATATAGGTCAGTGTCTAATGGTAGACTGATTTTGGCTATGCTCAACAGAATGATTATGCTAATTATATTTGGACTCCATGTATGTGTAGTCAGGTTAGGTCGGTAGCTGATTTTGGACTGTACTCAGCTCAGATTGGCTGTACTTCATATTTCTTTTATTTCCCTTCTGGAACTGGCAGACCAGCCTTCACCTGAGTCTCTCAGAGTGCAGACAGACCCAAAGTATAGACAGACTACCTGTTCTAACAGTTTTTTTTTATATATTTATTTATTTGGAAGGCAGAATTATAGAGAACAGAGGCAGAGAGAAAGATCTTCCATCCACTGGTTTACTCTCCAAATGGCCACAATGGCCAGAGCTGAGCTGCTCAGGAGCCAGGAGCCAGGAGCCAGGAGCTGGCTCTCCCTTGCAGGCACAGGGGCCTAAGGACTTGGGCCGTCTTCTACTGTTTTCCCAGGCCATAGCAGAGGGTGGGATCGGAAGTGGAGCAGCCAGGTCTTAAACTGCCCCCCACATGGGATGCTGGCACTGAAGGTGAAGCTTTACCCTCTATGCCACATTGCCAATCCCGCAATAGTTTTTAATTCTCCATTGCACCATGTCTTCTAACATCTCATTGATCAAAGGAAATTACACAGCTACACCCCAAATCAAAGGGCATGGAAGTCATTGTGCCCACAAAAGAAAGATTAGATTTCAATTGAATCTTTCATAAAGAGTGATGTTAATTTATGTTTTTCAGCAGTTTGACTCCTTTGTAGATTTTATATAATATTTAAAATTTTTTCCAGTGCTGAGGTATATTATTTGGAATATCACATTAGAATTAATGAAGTGAACCATCATATACTCTTCCAATAAAATAACCAGCTTCTAGAAGGCATGTAGTATTTCCTGTATGTCTTGATCACAATACATCCTGTGAGTAGGTCAATAAGTTGTGCTTTGCAGAGATAGTCTGTCTCATACACAATTGATTTTCTAGCTGTTATCCCAGAAAGAACTAAGTGTTCCCTCTGCTCCCATCCAATTTCCCTTTTGTAGAAATTTAATTTTTAAGACTGCTGACTTTAATTACAGATAGAAGCATGAAACTGTTCTATCAAAATGTAATTGACTGTCATAATAGTAGAGCTTTGAGATTTTCTTATTTCCCTTGCCCATCTAAAAAGAGTAGACTCGAGATTAGAGTTAATGATGCTGGTGGTACACCGATTACTGAATTATTTGTTTTCTTTCTATTTGCAGTTGGGACTAAACTGATTATTTGAAAGACACCTGTAATTATTCAGCATATGTTTAATTCTAATTAGGGAAATCTGCCATTATGAATCTGGATACTATAATATTTACCATGTTTTCCCAAACATAACAATGTGACAATAATATATGTGTGTGTGTGACAGGAGTTGCAACAGAGAATAGTTTTAATATTGAGGAAATTTCTGAGAGGATATTTGCTATTGGCAGGGTCAACTTGAATAGAATTTCTTGGTTGCATTTCCTAGGAAAATTAAAGTCACATACCACACATCTAAGAGTGACGGACATAAAGTGTTAAGGGGCTGAAAGATAGGCCTGTTGTGACTTCAAGTAGTCATATATTTCAACACTGATAAATATTTAATGACTGCATGCTCTAGCCAGAGAGCCACACCACTAGCTAAAATCTTTAGCAGCCTCTATGAATTGGAGCTTAATAGGAATTAATTGGACAAGCAAGTTTCTTTCTATTAATAGTGATATCTAATGCTGTTGTCTCCATGAGTTATCACCATCGTGACACCGTTCAGGAAAGGCTCTGTGCTCCCTGGCTGCCTTTGCTAAAATGGAATAGACCCAACTTCTTGTCTTGTTTTTGTATGTTTTTACCATTGTAAGACAATCATTCTCGCTCCATCTGCTCACAATTTCACTGTTGCCAGTTTTCTGTGAATGATTTGGTAATTTTATTCATTTTGTTTTATCCATAGAATGAAAGCAAAACTAAATGTATGCAACACAGCACGTATACTCAGAAGTGGGGAAAATGAACAAATGTCTTTTCTTAATATTTTATTAAAACAATACTTGAACTAGTCTTTATTAAAAATTATAAAATAGCAAGTAGTTCCAATTTGTTTTTTTTTTTTACTTAACTCTTGGATAATACTATCTAAACTGATAGAACTATGACAAATTTTCAGAAGATTCTTCACTAGACAGCCTTATATAAATTTAGTTTTGAGATGGAGCCAGGTACATACCTATGACATTTCATATAATGACTCTGTGAAGATATATTCTGACACATTCTCATTAGCAAGTTATATAGGTTGCTTAATAAAGTAGTGGAAATTACTTTTGAATGGACTCTTCAAGGCTGAGTAAATGACTGTAGGAGAATAAGTTAATCAACTGTATATGTTAAATATTTTTCTAAGTATGGGAAACCTTGGCAGGTAATTTGGCTTTCTCTGATTTGCACCTGCTGCCATCATTGCTATATGTAATTGATGGGTCTGCTGGACAGATTTTCCATCTGACACTAATGCTGATAAATGGTTTAAAGACACTGAATTATTGATAATTTCAGAAATGTCCTGGAATTGAATCTAAACAGCTAGTATTCCAACTTGGTAATTCCATGTCATTGTGACACTGTTAAGGCAGAATTTCTTTATGGAGAGTCTTGAGTTAATGTTTCATATTGGATATAGAAAAATGCAAAAATTATGCTATGAATTTTCTCTAGAAAGTAAATTCCAGCCTCTACTCTGGGATTATGTAGACCTATTCTTACATGCAATTAATTTACTTACAGTATGATATCTCACTTTCACCTACAATTGCTTTATGAAGTGAGATGCTGTTATTTCTAAATAGCTACATCATGTTTTATGGAGATAAAGGTTAGAAATGATTGATTTGATATCACCTAGTGTAATTTTATTAAAATTTTCTGATTCTAGAGAAGGATAAATACTTGTATCCCAGACTCTGGATGTAGCTCCTAAATCCAGTAATCAAGGTCATGGTTGGAGTCATAAGATTTTCAATCTTCATCTGTAATTGACTTCAGCTGTGCTGAGCTAGCTTGTCTGCATGAATTAAGATTGGCCTAGCACACTCATCCCATACCCTGTAAAAATTCTAATGCCTTTTTCAAGATGTGCGGAAATTCCTGGAGTCTGAAATTGTCTTTTTTTAAAGATTTATTTATTTGAAAGGCAATGAGTTAGAGAATCTTCCACCCACTTGTTCACTCCCCAAATGGCTACAGCTGTTGGAGCTGAACCTATCCAAAGCCAGGAGCCAGGAGTTTCTTCCAGGTCTTCCACATGGGTGCAGAGGCTCAAGGAATTGGGCCATCCTCCACTGCTTTCCCAGGTGCATTAGCAGGGAGCTAGATTGGAAGTGGAACATCCAGGACTCAAACTGGCACCCATATGGGATCCCGGCACTGCAGGTGGCAGCCTCATTTGCTACACCACACACCTGTATCTGATTTTCTGTTTTTTCCAGTATTGCTCAAGTCTTAACAATTTTTTTAAAGTTTAGTTATTTTAGAATAGAAGATGAAAGAGTGTGGGAGAGTACTCATCTGCTGCGTGACTCCCAAAGGCTTGCAACAGCTGGAGATGGGCCAAGATATAGTGGGGAACTGGAAACTCACTTCAGGTCTTCCTTTAGGGTGGCAGGGCAGAGAACTAATTAGTTGAGCTAGATTCTGCACAGCCTTATCTTTGTCAATTTTCTTACCATCCCACTTAACCATCAAGAGGTAGAAGAATTATCTTTCATTCTCCATAATGGAACTTACATGTGACACATGTAGGAATAACAGACATCAGTAGACATAATTGAATGGTTAAAGTTTTAAATCATGAAACCACATAGCAAATGAAATAACTTAGTATATTTCACTCATCTTAGTTCTTAAAGTACCCTTGTCACACTGCCATGGCCTCTTCTTATTAGAAAATGAAGAGTGGCCTCCCCTACTGCTGGTATGAAGTTTATTCCTCATTCCTTCACTGCTCTCTTTCCCTGTTCCATTCTTCCCTGAGTTCTGCCATAGATTTCTGCTAATATTTTTTTTTTGACAGGCAGAGTGGACAGTGAGAGAGAGAGACAGAGAGGAAGGTCTTCCTTTGCCGTTGGTTCACCCTCCAATGGCCGCCGCGGCCAGCACACTGCGGCCGGTGCACCGCGCTGATCCGAAGCCAGGAGCCAGGTGCTTCTCCTGGTCTCCCATGGGGTGCAGGGCCCAAGTACTTGGGCCATCCTCCACTGCACTCCCTGGCCACAGCAGAGAGCTGGCCTGGAAGAGGGGCAACCGGGACAGAATCCGGCGCCCCGACCAGGACTAGAACCCGGTGTGCCGGCGCCGCAAGGCAGAGGATTAGCCTAGTGAGCTGTGGCGCCGGCCTTCTGCTAATATTTTATTAGAACATTTCAGCTATTCTACTAGATACCTCTGTGAAAGACTAATCCCTCAAAGTGAATCCTTGAAATAGATTTTATTCCCCTTTAGGAATTCCATAAGGAATCCAATCCTATTTCTTCCTTTCTATCTTGTATTGATTTGTCTCTCTTAAATCATGAGTATATTTTCTGCTTCAATATGTGATGATCTTTACTTATAATCTTGAGCATATCCCTGTACATGCTAGTGTTTTAGTTTAAGTGAAATGGGTATATCTCCTGAAATAGGCATCTGAGTCTCCTTCTTATGTTGCATCCACTCATCAGCGAAAGTAGAATATTACAAAAACCAGTGACAGTCACCCCTGTATTTTATTAAAAATGAAAGGCAAGGCAACCCATCAGGACCGACACTCTTACTAGAGTGCGGCCCCCAAAGCGAGTTACACAGTTTTTATAGTATTCTGTCCACTAGGCCTCACAATTTCAAACCCCTGGTATGCAGTGAACAATAAATAAAAAAAAAAGAATATGGTTGTAAGATAATAGTTTACAGGCCGGCACCACAGCTCAATAGGCTAATCCTCTGCCTTGCGGCGCCGGCATACCTGGTTCTAGTCTCGGTTGGGGTGCCGGATTCTGTCCCGGTTGCTCCTCTTCCAGTCCAGTTCTCTGCTGTGGCCCGGGAGCGCAGTGGAGGATGGCCCAGTTCCTTGGGCCCTGCACCCCATGGGAGACCAGGAGAAGCACCTGGCTCCTGGCTTCGGATCAGCGCAGTGCGCTGGCTGCAGCGTGCCAGCCGCAGCGGCCATTGGAGGGTGAACCAACGGTAAAGGAAGACCTTTCTCTCTGTCTCTCTCTCTCTCATTGTCCACTCTGCCTACCAAAAAAAAGAAAAAAAGATAATAGTTTACAATAACAAACCCCAGAACAATAGCAGATCCAAGATAGGCTTGTAAGATAACAGTGCAGGGTGCATTTCTGTCAACTTAGGCAGATCACTTGGGTTGTGTCCTTTCTCAGTTCTTTCAAATTTGGGCCCACATAGTTTCTCCAGATACACCCTTAGCCGTTAGCAAGCATAGCTAATATGTACATAAGCAAGAGATTTGCAATTAGCTTTTAGCCACACTCACTCCATTTTGATTTTGACTCTACACTTAGTCTCTCTCTTCTATGAGAAAAGAAATCCACAGACACTAAATGTCTTAAACTCAGAATACTTGAAAGAGAATGCTTAATTCTGCTCTTTTATTATTCCACATGAAGGAAGTTTATCATTATAAGGGAAATTATGTCAAATAAACACATCATTAGTTTATTTATTTATTTTTTTATTTGACAAGTAGAGTTATAGATAGTGAGAGAGACAGATAGACAAAGGTCTTCAATCCGTTGGTTCACTCCTCAAGTGGCCGCTGCAGCCGGCACCGTGCCGATCTGAAGCCAGGAGCCAGGTGCATCTTCCCGGTCTCCCATGCGGGTGTAGGAGCCCAAGCACTTGGGCCATCCTCCACTGCCTTCCCAGACCACAGCAGAGAGCTAGACTGGAAGAGGCGCAATTGGGACTAGAACCCGGCGCCCACATGGGATGCCGGTGCTGCAGGTGGAGAATTAACCAAGTGAGCCACAGTGCCGGTCCCAACACATCATTAGTTTTTAGGGGACCTTTCTGTGCTTAATTTTTTAAGGGAAAGTGTTGCATTTTGTAAATTCATGTTAAAAACTAATAGCATGGGTTTTTCTTTCATTTGAACCTCTATTGATTTATCTCTGGTTTGTTTTTAGGAATAGAATCTGCATAAAATTTTAGTGTTATTCTAAATAAGTACCATCACGTGGGAAGGTTTTCTATCTGCTAGATCCTGACCAGGTATTTTCGGTTTTTCCTTTGTCCTGGTGAAAGTCACCTGACGGCCAACAGGCAGCACGACCTTGAAGAACTGCTGTCTCAGAACTGAGGACAGGCATCTATTTTGAGCCTTTCCCCCATGGGTATTCCCTTTCAAGCTTTGATTCTTATTAATTTGCATGATTGGCCACACATATTCTTGTGGGTACACACATTTGTCAAATCAACATAAAGTTTTTTAAATTCTTACTAAGTGTTTTGAACCAGGAATTTTTAATCAGAAATTTTTAGCTTGGTCCTTATTGTCAACTTTCCTTATAAAGTATTTGAGTGGAGAAAACAGATTTGTGTAAAAGTAATAAAATGAGATTCAGGTGACATTTTGAGAAAATAATGGAAATATCATAAAACTAGATATAAATACAGTGAAAATTAAGTGCAGGCCCCTATGCTTGTGTTCCTTTGAAAAATCTACTTAAAGAAGCTGGCGCTGTTGCGTAGCAGGTAGAGCAGGTGTCGATTTAATTCCCAGCTGCTCTACTTCTGATTCAGCTCTCTGCTGTGGCCTGGGAAAACAGTGGAAGATGGCCCAAGTCCTTGGGCCCCTGCACCAGCATGGGAGACATGGAAGAAGCTCCAGGTCCTGGCTTCATATCTATGCATCTCCGGCCATTGTGACCATTTGAAGAGTGAACCAGCAAATGGAAAACCTCTCTTTGCCTCTGCCTCTGCCTCTGCCTCTCTGTAAATCTGCCTTTCAAATAAAGTGAATAAATCTTTTTTTAAAAATCCAATGAAAGCTAAGAGTTTTTTCTTAAAAATGCACATAATAAGGGCTGGCATGACATCTAAACTGGCAACATATATAAAAGAGCTGATTCAAGTCCCAGCTGCTCTGCTTCCAATCCAGCGCCCTTCTAAAGGGCCTATGGAAGCAGCAAAGAGATAATTGAAGTACTTGGGCTTCTGCCATCTGCTTGAGAGACCAGGGGGGAGTTGTGGGCCACTGGCTTCAACATGGCAATTGTGGCTACTTTGGGAGTGAATCAGAGGATGGAAGATCTTTCTCTTTGTTTCCCTTCACTGTCTATCATTCTGCCTTTCAAATAAAGAAAGAAATGCACATATCCATATATGCAAAGTTCTTTTCTCTTACCGAGGGGATCATGAACTTAGGGAGACCCATTCACAGGTAAATGGACCACAGGCTGACACGTTAGTGTGACCGTGATTGGTTCTGTATAAACTGATCAGAGGAGACTTCTGGAGATGCATCTTGAAAGCTGAGCAGAGGGTGAAGTACAAGCTTTGGACACAGAGCACACTAAGCTGGGAAAACTTAGAGCAAAATGCCAAAGACAGGGCATCAAAAAACCAAGTTTGGTAATTGTTAAACCAGTCTGGAGTGAAGGAAAAATGAGGGCAGGATGGGGAATGGACAGAAACCTCTGCTTGTGTTAATTTGAGGCAGACTATGAATAAAGGTACAAATAAATATTTACATTTACTTATTATAAAAGCAATGTATTCAAATCCTCATGAATAAAGAAATGGAATGCAAAAATCACTTTCTTATAATTGCATAAAATTATGTTTGCATAAACATGCTGGATGGTAACCTTTTATGTTCAACAATATGTGCATTGTAGTAAATTTTCTATGTCAAACACAAATATCAACTTCATCATTTTCATGGTTTTGGTGTGTTCTTTGTATGGGTTACTGTAATTCGTGGAACAAATTTTCATGTTCATTTTCTCCCATATTTTACTAAGTATATATATTATGGCAATAAATATCCTTATATTTTGAATTCCTTCTGATTTTATATTTAAAGGTAACTTTTTAAGACTGCTAGATCAAGTGATATATTTTAATTTCTGATCCATCTTGATAGATTACCCACCAGAAATTCCATATCCACCAAGGAGAATGAGAATTCCCATCCCCTCACACCTTGAATATTTCTGATCTCTTAATAACATCCATTCTTCATTTGGAGAACAGGTATATTATCCTTTTCTTAAAATAATTCTTTAGTCTTTTCTTTGGACACATATTATCCTTTTCTTAAAATAATTCTTTAGTCTTTTCTTTGGACACACATACATACACACACATACACAGATAGGAGGCATTTGTGCTCTTCTTCCTGCCCCAGAGATGTGTGTTACTAGTGTGGGGAGCAACTGGGAGCAACTCGGACTAGATTGTTACTGGAATTAAGACTTATTCTATGCATCTGCTCTCCCACAATATGGCGCTGGGAGAGGAGGAAACAGCTTCTACACAGCTGCCTCCAGTTCAACCAATAAACAGCAGGACCTGCTCCTGATTGGAGGAGAGCAGCGTACTCAGCGTGTGGGTAGCAGAGTTGGGATTGGTGGAAGAGGACTATAAAGGAGGAGAGAGACACCATGCACCAGGAACACCTGAGGAACATCTGAGCAGCCCCCGAGAGAGCCGGCCGGCAGTGTGCCACTCCCCCGCGGAAGTGGGGAAAGTGGCAGGGGGAACCGCCCTTCCACGGAGGTGGAAGGGTCGGTAGCCAACCCGGGAAGAACCAGCAGCAAAGCCGGGGAGGGCCGAGCAGACGAAAGAACAGCGCAGGGTCCTGTGTCGTTCCTCCGCGAAGAGGGGGAGCGACATAATGGTGCCGTGACTCGGATATGAAGCCTGGGCAGGGTTTAGTGTCATTCCTCCATGAAGAGGGGGAGCGACAGTCAACAACAGGGCTTTTAATAATGATGAGAAGGCTGATGATGGTGAAGATTGTGCTCTGTGAGAGAGACAGGCAAGAGCCTGTCATGGCAATGTCACATGGTTTGGTGGTGGCTGTGTGAGAGCAATGATGCGGGTTGTTGCAGAAGACATAGACGAGATGGGATGAACCAGAGTGGAACATAGGTTAGGATAAAGACTAAGAGACTGGATGTGTAGGTCTATAAGAGAAGTGAAGTTTTTTCTTCACCATTGACACATCTTGTCTCAGCCAGTTTATACATTTATCACATACTGACCTGGTTGGAGCCAGTGATATTGACTAGTCTTGCCTGATTGAAAAACTGAAGTATGGCCACCCAAATAGCAATAATCAATAAGGAACAGAGATGATTCATAGTATTTGGCTTTTAAAAAAAATCGACTTTATCGCCCCTCTTAAACCTAGACTTTGTATTAGTTAGGGTTCCTGCTTGTCAGAAAAAAAAAATGAACTTCTCACTATACTTAAATTTGCTCTATTTGTTAGTATTTTTACATTTGATATAGCTTAGTACTTCATGAAGCCTGATTTGGCTCATTCTCGTTATGAGTTTTCCTCCTGTGTCCACAAACAAGCACACACTGTGTGGCTAGTTCTTCGAGGGATGTGACTAACTGCTTTACTTCACCAAGTTTCCTTTGTGCCTCTTCCTTTTCCTACTCTTTATCAGCCAATGACACCAGTCTGAATAACTCTACTTTCTGTTTTACATACCCTTTATGAAATGTTTGGATTTATTTTTGTTTTAAATTCACTCTCCTAGGATATCTGTACTCTCCTGCTACGTCCCTCTTCCACCAGTTTTAATACAGGGAAGACTTTTGTGTTGGCATCTCATTGTAAAGTCTAGTCCATTTTATATTTTCCTGGGTTATCTGCAGCATAAAACTTATCTTGCAGTGTGATCTAAGATAGAGGTCAGAAAATTTCTTCTGTAAAAGGCCAAATGGTCAATACTTTAGGCTTTGCTGTCCCCACATGGTCTCTGGGCATGTTTTTTTGTTCTATTTGAAAGTTTTTTTTTTTAAATAAATATTTAGAAATGTAAAAGTCATTCCTTTCTCACAGGTCATCATAAAAAAGGCTGTAGATTTGGAGTATTTTTCTGTCTTTGAATATAAGAAACTAAGTAGTAGGAATAAAAAAATTCTGTTTATGGCATAACAATTGCCAAGGAGTCATCAAAGCTGAATACTGTGTTGCACTATAACTTTCCTAATCAGCTAATATTGTCAAAGAATCATGAAGTTTGAATGATCCTATTAGACTTTAAGGAAATCTCCTGTCTGACCAATGAGCAGTGTGATTTGTTTTAAACAGTTGCGTACAGACATGAAGACATGTCCCATGATGTCTAGAGTAGTAATTTTCAATCCCATCCTTCTTGAAACTCTTGAATTTCTTTTTTTTAAAGTAGAAAGGTTTTGCATCTTTTTTAAAAAAAGATTTTATTTAATTATTTGACAGGTAGAGTTACAGACAGTGAGAGGGAGAAACAGACAGAGAGGTCTTCCATCCGTTGGTTCACTCCCCAATGGCCACGATGGTCGGAGCTACGCCAATCCAAAGCCAGGAGCCAGATGTTTCTTCCCAGTCTCCCATGTGGGTGCAGGGGCCCAAGGACTTGGGCTATCTTCTACTGCTTTCTCAGGCCACAGCAGAGAGCTGGATTGGAAGAGGAGCAGCCAGGACTAGAACCAGCGCCCATATGGGACGCTGGCGCCACAGGCGGAGGATTAACTTACTGCGCCACAGCGTCGGCCCCAAAACTCTTGAATTTCCTTAAGCGGCCTTCTCAGTGAATTTGATGTGTGTTCTCTTGTCTGGCAAGTTAATAGACTCAGAGTATTTTTACATTTTCCCTTGGTGATCTTTGTGTTTGACAGTTCCCAATTTATGGAATTTATACATTAGTGAGCAGATGGGAAGCATTCTTCTGAATGTTGGGTAAGAAGGGTTTTTACTTATGCTTTCTGAAACTATGCTTACAGAAAAAACAGTTTGGTTCACTTGGGAAAAATGAGAAATAACAGAAAAGAACATTTTGTTTCTGTGCAAACAGTATGGAAACTCTAGTCCATTTAGCCAAATGGAGCAAAGATATTGTCAGGAAAACTTGTGAAAGTCTTTGAAATTGGCAAAACTCAGTACTGAGTTCCTTGAAAATTGTAGAAAATTGATGATGCAAATGTTACTTATTCATAAAAATCCAAATAAATTATATCTAAGCAAATGCAGTGGGTTATTGCCCTATAGATATTGAACAATTATGTGTATGTTTACCAGTTAATATAAATAATTTTGATTTTATGTTCTCTATTTGAGTTCTTGTTTGGACTGGTTATAGTATCTTACTTCTCTCATTAATGATTCAAATATTTCTCATATGATTTGTATGAATCTCATAATTATTATGAAAATCATCCTACAATAATCTTAACATCCACAAAGTGTTTAATCATAGCATATGAATGTATGCTATTTGTGACACACAGAGTTACAGAGTTATACTAGACAGCATGTTTTACATTAAATTTGCCTTACTTTCTCAGTGTATATGTAAGCAAATAAATTAGTTTACTTAATTATGTAGACAACTGAAAACAATAGAAATTGGGTTTTACTTGTCTGGGTATTTTGTGTGAAACAATCCTCCTGCAATAAAGCTCTGAACATGAGAAGAAGTTCTCTACTTCCTTCTACCTGTGCTCTGGCTGTGATACAGTAGACTAGATAGATTCTGCCCATTCTTTATGTGTGGTAACTAAATAGATCCATTTGTAACTATGGAGATGACTAACATTCCAAATTTAACTGTCATTGCCTGGTTTTGATATAGGGGTATTTCTAGTCTCAGAATGAGCTTGGCAAGGTTCCCTCCCTTTCATGGTTTTGGAATAGTTTGGGAAGAATTGGTGTTGGTTCTTCCTGATGATGCTGGTAGAATTAAGAAATGAAGCTATCCAGTCCTGGGCTTTTCTTTGTTGGGACGATTCTGAATACCAAGTTAATGCTATTACTCTTTAATGATTGATATATTCAGGTTTTCTATGTTTTCATGTAGTTTTTTTTAAAAAAAGATTTATTTACTTATTTGAAAGAGAAACAGAGAGTAGGAGAGAGAGAAAGAAAGAGAGAGATTCCATTCACTTGTTCACTCCTCAAGTGGCCGCAATGGAAACCAGGATCCAAGAGGTTTTTCACAGTCTCTCAAGTGGGGGGCAGGGGCCTAAGTACTGGGCCATCCACCACTGCTTTCCCAGGTATAATAGCAGGGAGCTGTAGCAGCCAGGACTCAAACAAGTGCCCATAGGCTGCATGCGGCAGCTTATCCTTCTATGTCACATCACTGGCCCCTCATGTACAGTTTTGTTGAATTCTATATATCTAGAAATTTGTTGATAATCCCTAGTGAATCTCTATATTTCTGTTAGGTTGGTTGTAATATCTCCTTTTCTATCTCTGGTTTTATTTGACTCTTTTTTCCCCTGATTAGTTTTGTCAAAGTTGTTTTTTCGTTTTTAAATTCTCAAAATAACTTTATTAAATGGGTGATACATGGTGATAATATCCACATAGCAAAATGAGAAAATGAGGCATGGAAATTGTATTAGTCATCCACATCCAGAATTCACACATAAGCAGGGTTGCCAGAGTGAATGTTCTTACCCAGGATGTCCCCCTATAAATAGAAATAATGCAAAGGTGTGTTTTTTCGAAGAGTTTTGAAAGTTGTGCCCAAATAAATATATGCTAGGTCTCCTTAATTATCATGTGTGATACAACATTGCTTCCAGTAGGAATGTAAACTGGTACAACCACTATGGAAGACAGTATGGAGTTATCTCAGAAATCTGAACATAGGCCTACAATATGAGCCAGCCATCCCACTCCTGGAACTTTGTCCAAACCAAAGGAAGGTTTTTTTTTTTTTTTTTCAATTCCTTTTCAAAAAGAAACCTTATCATTTCATTGATCTTTTACATGGATTAATAAGTTTATCATTTATTTCTCATCTGATATTTACAATCTCTTTCCTTCTACTAACTTAGGATTTGGCTTGTTCTTGTTAGCTAGTCCTTAAGATACATTGCTAAGTTGTTTCATGTCTATCATTATTTTTTGATGTAGAAACTTACTGCCATAATTTTTCCTCTTAGTACTCCTGTTTCTGTATCCCATAAGCTTTTATATGTTGTGTTTCCATTTTTATTAGTTTCAAGGAATATTTAAATTTCCATTTCAATTTCTTCAATGACCATTGTTCATGGAGCATACTGTTCAGTCTTCATGTTTGTGTGAAATTTCCAGATTATATAGATATTACAATAGAATTACTTGTATAATTTCTAAATTATATATCTGTATAATTTACAGACTAAGTAATTTATATTACACATTTAAAGTTTCTATTATCAATTTCTAGTCTTATTGCATTGTGGTCTGAAAAAATATATATGACATTTTGATATTTTTGAATTTCTTGATTTGTTTTATTGTTTATTATAATATGTGTCATAGAAAGTTTTCCACATGCTGATAAAAATTATGTATATTCTTCAGCCATTTGATGGAATGAATGTTCTATAAATGTCTCTTGGTTCCATTTGTCCTATAATATAGATTAACTCAGATATTTGTTGAGTTTTTTTGTGTAGGTGATCTGTCTGTTGGTAAAATTGAGGTGTTGAAGTCTTCCACTGTTGTTTCCTTGTATCTTAGTTCTTCCTTTGGAATATTTTATAATATAAACTCGAGTGGGTGGGCATTAGTTGCATATATTTACAGTTGTCAATTCTAGTTGAATTGGTTCTTGATCAATTTATGGTGACTATCTTTGTCTCTTGTACAGTCTTTTTAAATCTTTGTGTTTTTTTTTTTTTCAAAATGCAGAGAGATGAGGAAAGAGAAAAAGATCCTTTAGTCTATAGATTTAAATTTCTGCAATACCTGAGGCAGGGCTCAGTTAAAGTCAATAGTCTGAAATTCATTCTAGATTTTCCATGTGGGTGGCAGAGACCCAATTGCTATCATCAACTGCTGCTTCACAGGGTAGGCATTAGTAGGAAGCTGGGTCAGTACCTGAACTTATGTACTCCTATGTGGGATTCACATGTCCCCAGTATTATCTTAACTGCAATACCAAACAACCATCCTCTGTTTTACAATTTTTTGTTTTACAGTCTATTTTCACTAATATAAGTATAGCTACTACTGTTATGTTTTGGTTGCATTTGGCATGGAGTCTTTTTTCTATCTTTTACTTTCAGTCCATGTGTGCCTTTACTGCTGAAGTAAATTTGTTATAGGCAGCATATTGTATTTTATTATATAATCAGTCTATCTGTATATTTTTATTGGAGCATTTAGTGCATTTCATTCAAAGTTATTTTTGGTAAGTATTTAGTTAGTTCTTTCATGTATATAAGTTCTTCTGTTTACTTTGACTATCCTTTATTCTGCTTCTGTGGGTTTTTATACTTTTGCATGTTTTCATGGTGGCTAGTATCTTTCACTTGCTTCTGTATCTAGGACTCCCTTAAGCATTTTTGTCAAGCTGTACAGTGGTGATAGGTCCTCTTAGCCTTTGCTTGCCTTGGAAATTATTTATCCTTTATTTATGAGAGATAACTTTGCTAGCTAAACTATCTCTGCTTGCCACCCATTTTCTTTTATAACTTGGAATATAGCATTGCATTCCCTTCTGGCTCATAAGGTTTCTATTGAAAAATTTACTGTCTGCATAATGTGAGCCACCTTCTCCCTCCCCTCTTCCTCTACCCCCTCCCCCCCACCAAAAGTGACCTGGCCCTTTTCTCTTGTAAATTTTAGAATTCTCTGTGTTGCACTTTTGAAAATTTGACTATAATGTGTTGTGGTGAAGGATCTTCTTCTGGTCTTGTCTATTTGGCATCCTATGGGTCTCCCATATTTGGATACCCATATCTTTTTCCAGATTGGGGAAGTTTTTGGCTTTTGCCATTAAACAGGTCTCCTAAGATTTATCTTTAAGTCCAAATATTCTTTCTGTAGCTTGATTTAGTTTATCATTGAGGTTTTCAACTGTATTTTTTCTTCAACTTTCTGAGTTCCTACTTTCTAAGATTCCTGTTTGATTCCTTTGAAAGATCTCTATACTGAATTTCTCATTTATATCATGTATTGCTTTCCGTATTTCATTCAACTTACTGTTTCCATTTTCTTGCATCTCTTTGAAAATCCTTATAAACATTATTTTGAATTATTTTTTTTTTAATTTTTTATTTGGGAAGTAGTGAGACAGCAAGTATACACAGGAGCATTCCTTTCTGCTGGTTCACTTCTCAAATGCCAACAGTGGCCAAAACTGGGCTAGATCAAAGCCAGGATACAGGAATTCAACCGTCATTTCCTGTGGGGTGGCAGGACACTAACTACTTGAGCTATCACTTGCTGCTTTAAGGGGAACATTAGCAGGAAGATGAAACTGGTAGCAGAGCTGGGATTCAAATCCAGGCACTAATATATGGGATGCTGGTATATTAACCTGTGTCTTAATTACCAAGCCAAATGCCTATCCCCTTTTGAATTCTTTTGCAGTCATTTCAAAAATATTTTTCTTTGTGGCCGGCGCCGTGGATCAATAGGCTAATCCTCCACCTAGTGGTGCTGGAACAACGGGTTCTAGTCCCGGTCGGGGCGCCGGATTCTGTCCTGGTTGCCCCTCTTCCAGGCCAGCTCTCTGCTCTGGTCTGGGAAGGCAGTGGAGGATGGCCCAAGTGCTTGGGCCCTGCACCTGCATGGGAGACCAGGAGAAGCACCTGGCTCCTGCCTTCGGATCAGCACAGTGCACTGGCCGCAGCGCGCCAGCTGTGGCGGCCATTGGAGGGTGAACCAACGGCAAAAGGAAGACCTTTCTCTCTGTCTCTCTCTCTCACTATCCACTCTGCCTGTCAAAAAAAAAAGTTTAAAAAATATTTTTCTTTGAGATCTTACTGAAATATTATTCTCATTGGGTATAACATATCACTTTGCTTTTTCATATTTCCTGTGTCCCTGAATTTATATTTGTACATCTAGTGGATTAATTGCTTCTGTCACTTTTAGCAAAATTACTTTTCTGATAAAAGATATTTTCCTAAAGATGCCTCTTCAGGTATCAGTTTAGTAAGCCACTTTGGCTTTATTTGCAGTTGAATACTACAATGTCATCTTCATATATCTTTTTCCACATCAAGTGATGGCAGTAGAAGTGGTGGCTTGGGTTGCTCCTTTCTGACCCAGCAGGAATATGTGGGTCTTGCTAGCAGCCCATGGGACAGTTCCCAGTGTCCCAGGCATATCAGCTCTCAGTCCACTGTGGATGGGCTTGTGGTAGTGTCACTGGAAGACATGGAGGGGCCACCCAATGTTGATAAAGGGGCATGATTTGGGTTATGGTAGCACTGGTCCCAAATATAATATGTGCAAAGCCCCAGGTTTCTATATAATAGCTTGACAGTCACCTACATTTTCTTTTCCCAAATAGTCAATAACTCCCCATTATTTTCTGCCTGAGGTTAGGAAGGAATGGGATGATCAGTCCTGTTACTACTGATGCCACTATATTGGATAATACCTGGAGCCCATGGCCTAACAAGACAAGTACAGCACAGGGTGGGACCAAGGCTTGGTTTGTTGTTGGCTGCCTGCTGCTGTAGTGGGTGTATCTGCTGCAACCAACCACAGGTGATGTTAGTAATGATATAAATCCAGTTGACTGGTGCCATGGGTGTCTACTTGGGTCCAGGACTGGTGTTGGGACTCTCTTCGCAGACCCTGAAATGGGGATAGAGACCACTAGTATCTTCAGAAGGAAGGTTTTACCAGATCCAGGATGCAGTCCTGTGCACACTTTGGCGCCCTAATCCCTAGTGGTTGTAGTCTTGCTTGTTGCTGTCTGCCCCTGCTTAGGGGATTCTGATGAAGTCTGTCCCTTGGCCACCCTTGATGACACTCAGCTTATTTGTACCTGAGTCTCAAAGCTACAAGTTTCTGCACTGTTTTATGCATGAACATCAAGGCAGTGAGAGTCAGGAAGTAGTTCAGGCCTGGAACACTCATCTGCCCTACAAGGGTTCAGGTTTCCAAGTGATTTTGGAACAAGTCTGACAGTTCTGCCCATGAGTACTGCACTGGTGGTAGCAGACTCTGGACTTGTGCTAGATCTTGCTGCCGTGGGAGGGGCACTGAGCTGAAGCTCCAAGCTCAGTTTCTTGTCTTCCTGAGGTTGAAGTCTTCCTCCTTGTCTCCCTGATGTTGGGAGAGAAGTGATGGAGGCTGTTCCTTGGCTTCTTAGGCTGATACTGAGCAGGGTTACTCCTGAATCTCATAGTCACTGGACCATATCCAGTCTCATGTATTTGCCAGGCCTCCACAACGCTGATGATGATACAGTCTAAAGTGATTATTATCAGGGTTTATGCCTGACACCAAGGAAGATGTGGAGGCTTACTTGTGAGCACTAGCCTGGGAATATAAAGTCCTTTGAGCTTTATCTGATACTGTCTCACCACAGCAGGCCTGGGACTGAGCTTTAAGGCAAAGTGTCAGGTTTACTTTCCCACTGTGGACTGCCGTGGCTGCAGTCTCCATCTATTGTTTGCTGGAGATTAATGGAGGATGTTGGAGGTTATCCCTTGGCTGCTTGGCTATGTAGAGTCCAGAGGCATACAAATGCTGGCCAAGGAGGAGAGGCCTTGGAGCCCTGTTTAATTCTAGATTACACTGTAGAGATCTGGTATTGAGTTTAAGTCCAAGGTATGGACTTTGTTATTATTTTTAAATATCTTTTTATTTATGTTTTTGAGATAACATTTTTTGACAGGCAGAGTGGACAGTGAGAGAGACAGAGAGAAAGGTCTTCCTTTTCCGTTGGTTCACCCTCCAATGGCTGCTGTGGCCGGCACACCGAGCTGATCCGAAGCCAGGAGCCAGGTGCCTTCTCCAGGTCTCCCATGCGAGTGCAGGGCCCAAGGACTTGGGCCATCCTCCACTGCACTCCCAGGCCACAGTAGAGAGCTGGACAGGAAGAGGAGCAACCGGGACAGAATCCAGCGCCCCAACTGGGACTAGAACCCTGTGTGCCGGCGCCATAGGCGGAGGATTAGCCTATTGAGCTAATTGAGCTATTGAAATTATACTCAAAGGCTTAATGACCTTGTTAAATAAAGTGTTCAACAAATAAAAAGTTAAAAAAAATAGTCCGCAAGTCTGGGCTTTATTCTTTCCTCCTCCCCCAAACTGGAGGCATCTCTCTCCATGCTGTAACACTTTATCTTCTGTCTTTTTTCCAATGAGTTATTTATATTACAGTGTACTAAAACCAGAATTTGGGTCTCTCCCCAGGCTTTCTTCACTCCAACAAAGGTGATTTGGTAGCTGTCAAATCAGTGTCTGTGAGATCACTACGGAGTCATCCTGAACTGTAATTATGTTTCTCATCTCTGGTGTGCTTTCTCTCTCTCTCCTTCTCTCTCTCTCTCTCTCTCTCTTTCTCAAGATATATTTGAAAGACAGAGTTACAGAGAGAGGTAGAGACAGAGAGAGAAGAAGGTCTTCCATCCTCTGGTTCACTCCCCAAATGGCTACAACAGCTAGAGCTTAGCTGATCTGAAGTCAGGAGCCAGGAGCATTCTTTTGGTTTTCCCATGTGGGTGCAGGCGCCCAAGGACTTGGGCCATCCTCCACTGTTTTCCCAGGAATATTAGCAGAGAGCTGGATCAGAAGTGAAGCAGCCTGGACTTGAACCGATGCCCATATGGTATGCTGGCACTGTAGCTGGGACTTTAACCCACTGTGCCATGGTGCCGGCACCCTCATATGCCTTCTCTGCATTAATTGATATGATTATATGATTTTTCTCCTTTTAGCATGTTAATGTAATGTGTTACATTAATTTTTGAATGTTAAGAAAGCTTGTGCACCTGGGAAAACTCCCCCGTGGTTGTGGTATATATTTATTTCTATATATTTGCTAATGTTTTGGGGAGGAGTTTTGCATCTATATTCACCAGAGGTATTTGTTTATGTTTTCTTATAATGTCTTTGTTTTATTTTAGCACTAGAGTAATGTTGATCTCATAGAATGATTGGGAAGTATTCCCTATTTTTTTATCCTCTGAAAGAAACCATAGAGAATTGGTATGATTTATTCCTGAAATAATTTCATAGAATTAACCACTGAACATATCTGGGCATTATTTCTGTTTTGGAAGGTCATTAATAACCCAATTTCTTTAATATTTATATGTCTATTCTTTGTGTATGTGTTTTCATAGAAAGTGTCTTTTAAGTAATTGGTTTATTTCATATTAGTTATCAAATATATAGGCATGTGGTTGTGATAGTACTGATCTATTATCATTTTGATATTTATAGGGTTGTGATGGTATACTGTATTTCATTAGTGATCTTAGTAATTTGTGGTTGTTCTCTCTTTCACTCTCTTTCCCTTACATAGTTAGCCTGGCTAGAGGCTTTATGAGTTCAAAAAATTCAAAGCGGATCAAAGTGGGTTCCAACTGACTGTCCTACCATTTTACTTGATTCTGACACTATGCACCTAGAGATAGTGTCAGATTCCATATATTGAAGTATCAATTCCATAAAACTGGCCCCAACTTCAGATGCCACTTGCAAGCCTTAGGTTTTGACCTGTGCTTCTGACTGCTTCACTATAAATCATGGTTCTCATGACCCTCTTTTGGGTTCAATTAATTTACTAGCATGCCTCAGAGAACAAAGTGAAATGTTTGTCCATTTATTATAAAGGATGTGATAAAGGATATAGATGAACAACCAGATGAAAAGAAACACAGGGCGAGGTCTAGAGAGTAGTGTGGCATTTCAATGCCTTTTCTGGGTATTCCAGTCTATAGGAACACTCATATGTTTAGCCATCCAGAAATTGTTACCCCTATCGTTTTGGGCCTTTATAGTGGCTTTATCACATTGCCATAGTTGATTAAATCATCATTCACAGGTGGTTGATTCAATCTTCAGCCCTTTTCTACTCCCTGAAGTGCGAATGTGTGTGTATGTGTGAGAACATAATGTTCCAACCCACTAATCATATGGTTGGTTTCCCCTGACAGCTAGTCCCCACCCTAAGGTTGTCCAGGAGCTTACCAAGAGGGAACTCAATAGAACAAAAGATGCTCTTATAATCCAGGATATTCCAAGGGACCTGTGCATAAGGAAAAAGAGGCAGACAACATAGTTGTTACTATATCACAATGTCACATAGACTTTTTGATTTTGTTGAATTTTTCAAACAAGCAGCATTTTTTTTGGCCTTGCTTTTCTGCAATTTAAGTATGAAATTTGATATTCCTAGGTATAGTTTTTTTTTTATATTTGTTTTGCCACTTAGCCTCATGTTTCTGCATCTGTGATTTGGTGTCTGACATTAATTTGGGAAAAGTTTGTGCTTTTTGTTTCTGTTCCTATGCTTCTTTCTTTGTTTTTGTTATTATTATGCTAAGTCACCATTCTGTCATTGTCCTACAATTCTTGGATATTCTGTTTTGCTTATTTCTCAGTTCTTGTTCTCCCTGATTTTCACTTTAGGAAATCTCTATTCTCATATCCTTAACCTCATTGATCCTTCATCTGTTGTTTCTGGTCTCCTTATGATCTCCTGAAAAGTATTCTTTATTTAGTTATAGGGTTTTTTTAATCCCTCATATATCTGTTGGACTCTTTCTTAGGATTTCCATTTCTCTGCTTCCTTTTATCTGCTCTTCCATATTGGTTATTTTTCCTTCAATGCCCTTGGCATATTAATCCCAGTAAAAGAAAATTCTAGTCTGATAATTTCATGCTTCTACTATATCTGACTCTGCTTCCGCTGCTTTAATTTGTGCATTTTGCTTATTATGCTCTGTAACTTTTTGTTGAATAGTGTAAATAATGTCCTGGATAAAATTAACTTTGGAAGTAGGCCTCAAGTATGGCAATAATAAGTTGTGTGTATGGTGGGGGGTGGGGAACAAATCTATAGTCTTATGATAATGTTTTAGGTTTTTAGTAAACCTGTGCATCTGAATTATGAATTTCACAAATTTTTGCTAGCCTCCTCTCTTTGTTAGGCTGGGGAATGCTATTGTTGGGTATTTCTTTTCTCACGTGGAAGACAGGAGAAGACTAGAATTGAGTATTTCCCTCTCCAAGGTCAGTTATCTCTGGGAAAACCAATAGTTCTGGCCATGGTAAAATAACTTCTCTTAAGGCGTCAATTGTTAAGATGGAATTTTCTGGTTTCTTTCTTTTTTTTTTGTTTTTTAATTTTTTTTAAGGTATACAAATTTTATCTATTTCATATGTGCAGTTTTAGGAACATAGTGATACTTCCCATCCAATCGTCCCTCCCCACCTTGCTTCCTCCTCTTCTTCCTCCTCGTCTTCCTATTCCCACTCTTAATTCTTTACAAAGATCTCTTTTAAGTTTACTTTATGCTAATAAGATTAACCTTAACTAAGTAAAGAGTTCAACAAATAGTATGAAGAATAAAAACAGTGTTCCTTAACAGTAGAGACAGGACTGTAATCAATCATCAAATCTCAAAATGTCAATTTTACTCCAATATATTACATTTTTGGTAGTCTATTAGTTACCATAGATCAAGGAAAATATATGGTATCTGTCTTTTTGGGACTGGCTTACTTCACTAAGTATAATTGTTTCCAGTTGCATCCATTTTGTTGCAAAAGACAGGATTTCATTTTTTTTATTGCTGAGTAGTAGTCCATAGTATGTATATACCTAATTTCTTTACCAGTCATCAGTTGATAGACATCTGGGTTGATTCTGTATCTTAGCTACTGTGAATTGAGCTACAATGAACATAGGGGTACAGATCATTCTTCATCTGCTGATGTAATTTTGTGTGGGTAAATTCCCAGGAACGGGATTGCTGGGTCATATGCAGATAATATTTTCAGATTTCTGATGTATCTCCATATTGCATTCCACAATGGCTGTACCAGTTTACATTCCCACAAACAGTGGATTAGGGTCCCTTTCCCCCCATATCTTCGCCAGCATTTATTGTTTATTGATTTCTGTATGAGAGCGACTCTTACTGGGGTGAGGTGAAACCTCATTGTGGTTTTTATTTGCATTTAATTGGTGGCTTCTGCTCCTTAGCATTTTGAAAAATGCCTGTTCAAGTCCTTTGCCCATTTCTTAACTGAATTGTTTGGTTGGTGGTTGTTGAATTTCTTGAGCTCTGTGTTTATTCTGGATTTTAATCCTTTATCAGTTTATTTCAAAATGTTTAATTTTCCCTCCTTGTGCCAAAGGTGTGAAGGGCTTTTTCTTTGTCTAAATCCATTTTTTATTAATTAATTTATTTAGTATTTTATTTAAAGTAACCAAATTTCATGTATTTCACATATACAGATTTAGGAACATAGTGGTACTTACCACTCTACCCTGCCTCCCACCCACACTCTCACCCTTCCTCTTTCTTCCTCTCTAATTCCCTATCTTAATTTTTACAATGAGATATATTCAATTTACTTTATACTCATAAGATTAACCCTACACTTTTGTGCTACTAAAATGGAATATCACAGATCAGGTAATTTATAAAGAAAGGAAATTTACGTCTCATAGTTTTGGAGGTTGGAAAGCTAAAACCACTGGACCAAGTCTGGTCAGGTCCTTCTATCTGTGTCATCCCATGACAGAAGGCATAAGGAAAGTATGTGCATGCTGTGTGAGAGAAAGGTAAGTGTAGAACTTTTCTTTTTACAGAGAACCCATTCCTGTAATAATTCACTCACTCCCATCATAATGATATTACCCTTATGAGGGTGAAGTCATTATGACCTAATCACCTCTTAAAGGTTGCACCTCTGAACACCATTGCATTGAGGACTAAATTTCTAACTCATGAACTTTGAGGGACAAGTTAAAATGCTAGTCCTGTGAGGATCTAGTTGATCTCCTGGAGGTAAAACTTACAAAAGTGTGGAGGAGCCGCAGAGACTAGCCATCAACTCCTAAATTTTTATCTGTCAGGATTGTCCACACTGAGTCTTTAAGGAATCATCATTGACAGTTAAGAATTTTCTACTCTATGCTGGTTCTTGCAATAATTTCTGCTATTGGATTTCTTCTCTGATATGTTGTGATTCTATATATTTGTGTATCTCTCTACCCAATTTTTGACTCAGATGTCCTTGTGGCCTCATTTATCTGATGTGTTATTCAGCTGTACATTTGTTAGTGTGGAGTGATGGCTTTGAAGCCATTTGCATGCCAGACAAGGAAACTGCCATTGTCTTTTTTTTAAAAAAATTCCCTATCAATTTGACAAGACCCTACTGAAATTGATGATAGAATACTGATTATTCACATTATGTCTTGCTCCCAACATTTCAGATTGCTAAGTCAGAACAACATGTTTATTTTTACTTGAAAATATATTCTGTTGATGTAAAAATACAGAATTATTTCTTGAGGGCTCAAACTGATATTTGTTGAGGTTTTAAGCAATCCTGTTTGCTGGGTAAGAATCAGTTTAATAATAGCATAAGTAGTAATCTAAGATTTGCCCATCCTGCACTTTTTTTTACTATGTGAGGTTATTGGACTTTGACATAATCATGCATACCACTCTCAAATTGCTCAGGCCTTCTGGCTTTAAAGTTATATCACATTTTATCTAACACCTTTTTTAGAAAAAATTTGAGAAACATAATGGGTAGGGGAGGGGAGGGTGTAGAACAGGGAGAGGGAGAGCGGGACAGCTCCCATTTTCTAACGTACTCACCAAAGAACTGTAATGGCTGGGGTTGGGCCAGGCTGAGGATAGGAGATAGGAATTGAATACAGGTCTCATATGTGTGTGGCAGGAACCCAATTATTTGATTCATTTCCACAGCCTCGTAGGGTCTACATTAATAGAAATCTAGACTCAGGAAATGGGAGTCAAGTATCAAAAAAGTATCAGCCAGGTACCCTGCTGTGGTACACGGACTTTGATACTTTTCAAAATATGAACTTCCTGACAAATAGAATGGCATGAATCCTCAGTGAAGGAAAAAATGAGGAGATTCCAAGATGGTGGAATAGGGAAAGGATGTACTGCTTTAGGCTAATGGGAATAGTAGCAAAAATGTGAAAGAAGTGCATTCCCAGGGGAGAGTTAGAGAGAAATTGGCAATAGAAATTTTGCAGAAGGAAGAGGGATGCCATCAGTCAGAATGGAAGGTGTAGAAGCACACCAATGGGAGCAGACACTACCCATGATTCCTGCAGCCAAGAGCCAGAGGAAGCACCAGCTTTGGAGAGTGAAGTGAGAGCAGACTGCAGCAGTCTGTGCCACTGGTGATATTGCCGGAGTGCACTACACTATCTTTGAGTCTAGTGTGGAGCCCTAAGAGGTACAGGGTACCTGCCTAACCCAGCAAAAAGGGGCATGTTTCTGTCTTCCATACCCCAACCCCCAGAATGATGCCAAGCAACCAGCTGGGGTGGTGCCATCTTGACACCAGTAGTGGTTGCTGTGACTCTTGTGCAAATACTCAGCAACTAGCAGGGACAAGGTGCCATTTTGACATATGGAGGCTGGTGGGAATAAGGAGCCATTTTGACACAAGTACTGAGTGTGGTGGCTTTTGTGTGCATGCCAGCAACGAGCAGGGAGAAAGCACCTTTGTGACATGAGTAGTGGCTTTTCTGCATGTGTATGATCTAGGGATTTTCCCAGAGGGAAAAATCTGTGTTCCCCACTGACTTTAAATATGGCTGGGAGGATTGACAGGGGCTGGGTACCCATGTAGGACTGTACAGTGCCCCCAGCCATGGGAGTAGACAACAGCATCATGTCCTTACACTGCAATATGGGATGTGGACATATTAACTAGGTTCTTTAATGATATCTTAACTTCTAGGCCATGCAACCACCTACAGTGGTTATTTCTAGACTTCCCCATGTGATAAGCATTGTTCTAGGTATTTGGAAAATAAAGCTATGTGAGTTCTTCATCTAGTGAGTATATCCACTAGAAGATGGTGGAAAGGAAAGGAAGTGATAACATAATACCCAATGTGTAATAATGGAAATATGTAGAAAATAGATGATAGCATATTGAAGGGAACAATTAGTTTTGTGGATGGGAAAGAAGGAACTATGGATTACAGCAAATGTTGTGGGGCAGAAATAGGAAAGACCGTGAATCAAAGTGTATATATTTCCTCTACAATTTGGTGAATACCAGGTAAAAATTTAGATATATATGTGCAAATAAAAAAGATACAGATAATGGCACAAGAAATTCAAGGTATGTTAGGGAAAACTGAAAGGTAAATGGATAATTGCAATGTACAGTCAAATGCTACATGGTGATGTGTTTGTAAATGACAGAAGGTACATATGATATTCTATAAGATTATATCACTTAGTAACATTGTAACTGCCTTAGTTTATGTAAGTAGATGTTATAATGTTAATATAATGACAAAATTGACATATTTCTCAGTATATATCCCATCATTAAGTGGCACATGACTATATTATTAAAAAGTAGTGACTGAAGATATGTTTCAAAATCTGTAGGAATATCAAATGTAGTGTTGAGGCAGATATCAGAGGATCAGATACTTATAATGGTAAAGCTCAAAAAAGTTTGGAAGGATTTTTGGAACAAGACCAGATATGTTAAAAGAGGAATATGATGACTGCTCTCAGTAGAGACTCACATATACAAAGATGCAGAGGCACAATAGGCAGAGTTAGACCTGAGTGTAAGTGATCAAAGTGATAATGTAATAACTAGCTTTAATAGTTTTATTTATAGTCAGATGGGAAGAGCCTTGTGCATTATTTTATGCTAAAATATATTCATGGTGAGAGGAATCTGAAATGTTTCAAACAGCAAAATAGCATCACGAAAATTTCCTCAATAAAATATCACTCTAAAAACTTCATGGAGAAGAAAGATTAGGAAAAAAATAAAATTCAAGATAAAGTGATCAAATACAGTTTCTTTTATTTTTTATTTTTTATTTTTTTTTTGACAGGCAGAGTGGACAGTGAGAGAGAGAGACAGAGAGAAAGGTCTTCCTTTGCCGATGGTTTACCCTCCAATGGCTGCGGCGGCGGAATCTGGGTTAGGAATAATCATGACTTAAACTCAGGCAAGCATAGACAGGAGTGTCAATTGGTAAAGTCAACAACAGGAGTCACTGTGCACTTACTCCTCATGTAGGATCTCTGTCCTTAATGTGCTGTACATTGGGATTTAATGCTATAACGAGTACTCAAACAATATATTTCACCTTGTGTTTCTATGGGGGTGCAGACTGTTGAAATCTTTACTTAATGCATACTAAACTGATCTTCTGTAAAAAAAAAAAAATATCAATTCCCAACTTGACTCTCACTGGGATTAAACATGACAATAGGTCTGATCTGATTTCATCATCATCTAAAAAAATCATCTATTATTTTTCACTTTATGTTTCTGTGTGGGAGCAAACTGTTGAAATCCTTACTTAATGTGTGCTAGGCTGATCTTCTGTATGTTAAGATAATTGAAAATGGATCTTGATGTGAATGGAAGGGGAGAGGGAGTGGGAGGGGGGAGGGTTGTGGGTGGGAGGGACGGTATGGGGGGGAAGCCATTGTAATCCATAAGTCGTACTTTGGAAATTCATATTCATTAAATAAAAGTTAAAAAAAATCTCAAAAAAAAAAAACTCAGGCAAGAACAATGGAGATGGAGTAAAGGATATAGTTAAGATGTTAAGAAAGCTGAACAAAGATTAGGATTAATGACATGAGAATGACTCAGAAAGACTGTATTTCTGGTTAGGTAGTTGCTTATGAAATTTTGAATGCTTTTTATTAACATTCCATATTCATCAATTTTTATGGGGTACATATCTCAACATGTATACAAAACATTAACAAATCAAAACTTTCCTTTCCTGTTTCTTCATGTTTATAGCCTGCCAATGCCTCTCTTCCAGTTCTGTATACAGCATATAATAGATTGTTGTGAACCATGGTCATTCCCACACTTCTGTGAATACTAAAATTTCATACTTGTGTCTGAATTTTTTGGTACCTGGTATCCAGTCTCAGTATTTCTGTCTCTCTCTCTCTCTCCCCTTCCCAACTTATAAAATAGACGTTCTAAGTGAAGATTAAATATTATATTTTTAATCTTTACATATGAAAGAAACAATGTGGTAATAGTCTTTCTGTGCCCATCTTTAAAATTTTTTATTAATATAAAGGGAACAAATTTCATGTATTTTATAGGTACAGTTTTAAGCAGATAACCATAATTTGCTTCCCCTTCCTGTCCACCCTCAATCCCCCTGCTTCTCCTCTTTCTTTTTTTTTTTCTGAAATTTTTGCAAAGACATACTTCTAATCCATTTTATAATCACAGGCTTAATTTGCCACTAAACATAAATTTCAAAAAGGAAAAAGTATGAAGACCACAGATCCACAGGAATATAAACAAGGGTCAAAAAACCTAATCATATCACAAGATTAATTAATTCCTATACTTTTTGTATTCTATATTAACTGCCACATGTCAGAAAGTACATGATATTGGTCTTTTTGTTACAGGCCTATTTCACTAAGCATAATGGTTTCCAGTTGCATCCATTTTGTTGCAAAGGCAGAATGTCATTCTTTTTTTAAAGCTGACTTGTATTCCATAGTGTGTGTGTATGTCACATTTTCTTTATCCAGTAATCAGTTGATGGAATCTGGGTTGAATCCATACCTTAGCTATTTTGAACTGAGCTGCATTGAACATGGGGGTACAGATAACTCTTCCATATACTAATTTTATTTAATTTAGGTTAATTTCCAGAAGCAAAATGGCTGGGTCATATGATAGATCAATTTTCAGATTTCTGAAGAATCTCCATACAATCTTCCATACTGATTGTACTAGTTTACATTCAGACCAACCCTGTATTAGAGTACCTCTCTCCTAGCATCTTCACCTGAATTTATTGTTTTTTGATTTTTGAATGATAACTGTTCTAACTGGGATGAGGTGAAACTTCATTGTTGTTTTCAATTTGCATTTCCCTGATCGCTAGTGATCCTGAGCATTTTGTCATGTGTGTGTTGGCCATTTGAAATTCATCATTTGAAAAATGCCTGTTCATGTCCATTGCCCATTTCTTAACTTGATTGTTTGTTTTATTGTTGTTGTGTTCTTGAGCTCTTTATAGATCCTGGATATTAGTCTTTTATCAGTTATGTAGTTCACAACTATTTTTTCCCATTCCATGAATTGCCTCTCTACTTTCTTATTTCCTTTGCAGTGCATAAACTTCTTAGTTTGATGTAACTCCATTTGTCCATTTTTTTTTAATTTTTTGCCTGTGCTTCTGGGGTCTTTTCTAAGAAGACTTTGCTTATGCCAATGTCTTGCAGATTCTCTGATGTTTTCATTTAATAAACTGATGATATCTGGTTGTCAATTTAGATCCATGATTCATTTTGAATTGATTTTTGTATAAGATTTAAGGTAGGAGTTTGTTTCATAACATTGTTTAAGACACTGTCTTTTCTCTGGGGATTGTCAAATTGTCAAAAACTCATTTGTGAAAGATTTATTAGTTGTAACATTGTGGATTCATTTCTAGGGTTTCTATTTTGTTCCCTTAATCTACATGTCTATTTCTGTGCAGGTACCAGGATATTTTGATTATAAATGTCCTGATGTATGTCTTTAAATCTGATATTGTGATGCCTCCAGCTATGTTTTTGTTGTTTAAGTTTGCTTTAGCTATTCGGTGTCTCTTGTGTTTCCATATGGATTTTAGCATAGTTTTTTATTGTAGTTCTGAAATGAAAATCCATGGTATTTTCATTGGGATCACTTGGATCTGTAAATTGTTTTAGATAGTATGGATATTTTGATGACACTATTTTTTCCAATCCATGATCATGGAATTTTTTTTTTCATTTTTGTGTCTTTATTTCTTTCTTTAATGTTTTATAATGTTCACTGTAGAGATCTTTCATTTCCTTGGATAAATATATTCCAAGATATCTAAATTTTTGCTATTATTCATGACTCTTATCTACCTAGTTCTTTCTCAGCCATGATATTGTTGATATATACAAAGCCTATTGATAGCCTATTGATGCTTTTGTGTTGCTTTTATATCCTGCTACTTAATCATACTCTCTCATGAGTTCCAATAGTCTCTTAGTGGAAGTTTTTGGTTCCCCTCTATATAGGATCATGTCATCTGTAAATAGCCATAATTTGACTTCCTCTTTTCTAATTTATATTCATTTTATTTCTATTTCTGGCCTAATGGCTCTAGTTAGAACTTCCAGAACTATATTGAGTAGCAGTGGTGAAATTGAGCACAACTTTTCCTCATTCAATATGATGATATCTGTGGGTTT